>NC_136467.1:148331712-149579473 GCF_902686455.1 Sciurus vulgaris
TCAAGTAAACATTATATATCTTTTTTCTTTCATAATTCAGAAAACTCAAGGAAGACCAGAATTCTAGTTCCTTCTCTCTCTTTGGACGTTCATTGGCCTTGGACTTGAGTCTATTCATTTGGTTCATTCAGCCAAGCATTTATTGATATGTTCAAGATAGTGTTCGGGATGGAGGAAGCATATCCTAGAGTCCCAGTTCTCTTTGAATTTGGAGTCACTAGATTATCAGAAGGAAAACAGAGATATACAAAAAAAGAAGACAGACTGGTAAAACTAACCACCATGAAAGTTTAGATGTCTTAACCAATCCATCTTTTAAAGTCTTTCTGAGCTCAGAAGTTCTACAAAGACCTTGTTCCAACTAAGAAGATACTTTTGCTCTCTCTGACTCTGGTATGTCTTCAGAAATAATTTGCTAATGAATAGATTGATCCTATTAGGAATGGGCATGACACTTAAAAGCAGCATGAAGAAGCTCTAGAAGGTTAAGAACTAGCACTGGTTTTCCAAGGGAGGTCAGGGAGCAGGGCTGGGAACTGCAACTCACCATCAGGGCAAGGAGCCCTTGAGAGCAAGGAGTCCAAGATACAAAGTACCCCAATGTAGGCTCACTTGGTGTGCAGGATTCAGAGCAGGAGAGGCAGACAAACAGGGCAGAGAAGACACACAGTTGATGTGGGAGAAGTTCTGTTTTAACCAGGTTTTTCATTGCTATGATCAAAATTTCTGACCAGAAATAATTTAGAAGAGGAAACATTTATGTGAGTCTCACAGGTTCAGAGATCTTGTTCATACATTGCCGACTCTACTGCTCCGGGCCCAAGATGAAGCAGAACATCATGGGTTATGAGTCCAGTGGAGGAAAGCTGCTCTACTCATGGTGGTGTCAGGAAACAGAGAGAGAGAGAGAGAGAGAGAAAGAAGGGGGGAAAGACCTACAGGACAAACAACTCTTCAAGGGCACACCCCCAGTGACCATGACCTCCAGTCACCTGTCTATAGTTACCCTCCAGTGCATTCAAACTAAGATGAACAAACTGGGTTACAGCTTTCACAATCCAATCACTTCACCTCTGAACATTTCTGCAGAAATGCAGCAGCTTTGGGGGGACGTCTCATATGCAAACCATAAGAGGGGTCATTCAAAAGGCTTGTAGACTCAGATGGGATTCATGGCCATGGCTATTGCCCTCAGAAAAGGAAGAAGCAAAGAACCATAATTCTGGGTCAAATGCAGTAGACCCTCCAAACCTACCAGTTCCACATCTGAGGATTCAACCAATCATGGGTTAAGAAACTTTGGGGGAAAAACTTTTTCTCTACTGAAGAGGAACTGACATCTTTTCCTTGTAATCATTCCTTCAATAATATGGTCTAACTACCATTTGCATAGAATTTACATTGTATTAGCTATCACACTTCATTTAGAGATGACTGAAGTGTCCTGGAGGATGCATGTAGGCTACATGCAAACAATATGTCTTTTTATATAAGAGACTTGAACATCCTTGGGTTTTGCTATGGAGTGGAGATCTGAAGTCAACCCCCTGAGAATACCATGGAATGACTTTATGTTATTAGCTCATCACAATAAGAAGTCAGGAGGTAGAATCAAGGGAGAAACCTGGCTATAAAAACAACGAAAATGCAAAGGTGATGTGATTCTAAATACCAGGCTATTTGCCTGAAGATTCAAGTCCCTCTACCCAAGCGATGATTGTTCTTGGATGGTGACCATGGTGACCATGGACAGAGCCTGGGGACAATTGGAAGCGGGTGGAACAGCAGGAGGAATTCAGAAGCAAGGGACCAGTTCAAGGCCACTGTTCATAACTAGACTTCCTCAGGTATAACAAAGCCTCTCTTCTTGATGGGTGGCCCTGGATGGATGGCGACAGGGAGCCCTGTGTTATTGGGAAGTTGGATCTCTGAAGCTCCTTCCAATTCTGACCTCCTGTGTTGGAACACACTGGATTCTTGCTCCACAAACATTCATGCCATGCTGATGGTCACTGTGCCCATAAGGTAAATATTCTCCCTGTGCACGTACAGTGGCTTTTGAGATAGTTTCTTCAATATTCATACCATCCTTCCGCCATTGTTTGGCATACCGATCCACACCTCCAGGGCTAAGCCCTGACTGATCTAAGCTAATCATGGTAAATCCATTCTACTCACCAGTGATGAGACTGTGGACCAGACTTAGGTCAATCAATACATTGCATCCACTTCATGGGGTCATTGATCGGGAATGGTTTGGTGATCCAGTTCAACCAATAAGATAAAAGGGAGCTTGTTAGGGAATTCAGGTAAGTGTCCTTGCCCTTAGCAGAGAGGCTCATTCTTCCCTTCTGTGGACTTGTGGAGTGCGGAGGTTAGGACTGGTAGCACTAGCATTTCACTGCGAGCTGGAGAATGAAGATGGGGAGGAGGGCAGAGCCCCAGGATCACAAGGAGGCAGACTAGGAGCTATGGTAAGTGATGTGTAATACCTGGCCTGCCCCTATAAACTTCTCCATTGTTTAAGCCAGTTGACTTAGATTCTCTGTCACTTAAAGCAGCTTATCAAATTTAACTCGTGGGGACCATATCGTTCCCCTTGAAGTAAACACGGACAGGCTGTTTGCCCTATTTCCCGAAAAGAAACCCTTGAAGCTCAAAATAGGAAAGTGCACAATAAACAAAAAAGGATTTAAGTTTTTTACTGCATGAGAATCTGAGGGCTAAAGAACTTTGTGTGACCTTGCAATTTGTTTCACCTTAAAATTAGGGTTTCTAGATCTTTGCTATGGGCTTTCTGGAGAGAAATGCCTAACCTCTCTGCTTTGTGACTTCTCTGTAGATGATAAACAGACAAGGAGACTGTGGTCACCGGCTTCATCTCCCCATATCACCAAAGGAAGCATTGTACTAGGAGGACTCTGAGTAGCAGAGCATCAGTCAGTTCCCAGAGGGGCTCCAGAGTCTCTAAGGACTCTGTAGAGACTCTCCCATTAGTTCTGCCTAGGATGCTGGGCAGCCTCTGGACGGAGAGCTCCTTGTGCCTTTTGCTCTTGAGCTCCTTATAGTTCCTGCCTCTCCTGGTCACATCTAAGATTGCCCATGGGACATTGTCCCATGGGAAGAATGCAAACTTTGAAATTAAACAGGTTTGTATTTGAATTCATCACCCAGTCTGTGATTTGGGGCAAGTTATTTCTCCTCTTCCAGCCTTAATTTCCATACCAATCAATTGAGAAGGATACCTCATACCATGCTGAGTACAGTTGGCCCTCCTTGGGCCATATCCTTGAATCTGCATCTGTAGATCCAACCAATCATCAATCGAAAATATTTGAAAAATGTTCTTCTGTACTGAACATGTATAGACTATTTTCACGTTATGATTTCCTAAACAATGCAGTAAAACAACTAGTTACATAGCTTTGACCTTGTATTAGTTATGATAAGGAATCCAAAGAGTATTAGGTATGATAAGGAATCTGAAGATGGTTGAAAGTCTGTTGGAGGGCATGTGTCGTTTAGCACCCTGGGATTTCGTAGCTCATCAGAGTGGTTCTGGATGCTGAGGGAAGACTGTGCTAACTTGGTGGCATATATAAAACATCCAGAAAGTGCCTGATATTAAGAAAATGCTGGAGAAGTGCAGTCTGCCTTCTTCCTTCCCATAATCCCCTTTCACTGGCTCACTGGAAATCACTGTCCACGATCTGAGTCACTGGCCATCTCCCTCAGAGCAAGGTCCCTAATGAGCGCATTTGTAGCCATGCTGACATCACCTGTGACTTTTAGGAACTGAATCCTCCGAAGAACCCAGGATGAAATTCTGAAAGCTGCCCTTGGGGAATCTGGCAGCGTCTCATGGAGTCCCATCCTTTCCCGTGTCCTCTGCCCTTTTATTCTTCCTCCTCTTCTTCTTTTCCCCTCTGATCCCAGTGCACTGAGGAACTTTTTCAAATCTTTTTCATGAAGCCTTTTTCCAAAGCAGTCACGGACCTATATAGAAATCACTCCTCAGGATCAACCGTAGCTCCCAAGAGAGAGAAACACTACCTCATTTCATGGTAAGGCTCTCAGCTTGGGTCAGAATTACATGGAATGCCAAGGTTACAGAAACAGCTTTATTCAAAGATAAAATATGGTTTTAAAATATTTAGCTTGACTCACTGAAGACAAAATTACAGTAGGTTACTAAGCGACTATAGAATATTTTAAGGACCATCCTGAGCCTTTGAGTTAAAAGTATAGAGTGATTTTTTCTCACAATTCCTTTAATTAAGAGAGAACACTGAGTATCATTTTTTGACAATATGATAAAGCTAGTGTTTTTTTTGTGTGTTCATCAAAAATACATTACATGACCACAGCGTGTTAGTCTCTCCACCTTTTTCTGCAAAGACATAAAGATAAACCAGAAGTAGATACTATTGTTAAGGAAATTCAAAGCAAAAGGTTTTAAAATAAAGCAGGCTTTCTTGGAACATTGGTGTTCTGTCAGGCATTTTGGAAACCTTTCTACTGAATGAGATATTGGACTGATCATTGTGTTATTTGGCTCACTGAAAGTCTATAACCTGTGGGAGCTTCCGCCTTTCCATATTTAAAGTGGGAACAAAGTAAAGAGTTGTTGAGTGGAGATCTCGGCATAAAATTGATGTGATTCTACCGAGAACTAAAAAGCACTTCTGCTGTGACTTAATGACACAAAAGAACCCATTTCTTTGGCAGGAGCATTGTCCCCAGCACGTGTGACAACATGGGACTGAGGAAACCCTCGTGGAACTTTCTAGAAAAGAAAAATCCTGGACTTTAGGGTTGAGAGTTGACAGGTTGGCAGACCTTAAGGTAAGAAATTCTGGAAGGAAAACCAAGTCCAAAGAGAAAAGGAAATTATAAGATTCTGAATTTATCCATGGAGAGAGATTGTGTTAGTGGATTAAAAGTGTTGTGAGAACACTCACCTGGTTGTAAAGGCCCCAGATAGAGGACGGAAATCACCCAAATCCATTAATTTACCATTAAGAGAAGAGATTCAGAGGGAATGAGGAAGGTCTCTAGAGGGTTCAAGTCAACTTCACTCTTTCACTTGGAGGTCAACCATCTTCACCCTGAAGTCTGTTAAGGATTTAATGCCCAGAAGGGCATGGACGCCAACGGATTCCAGCACCCTCCCCTCCCGGGCACAGGCACCCTGACTGCAGATTTCCCCTGCCCTCTCTTAATGTATCCTCTCTCCTTTGCTCTTATCGTCCTGACTCTCTCCCTTCCTCTGCCTCCACCAGGGCCTCTCAGTAGGTCCAAAATAGAGGGAAAAAAATAAATAAATAAAAAGATCAGCTCTGTCTGAACTGGTTCTGTGGTTTGCTCTCCTTACTACTGTGCCACAAGGTTTTCATTTGCTAAATGCACTGGGAAGACAGCAAACATCTTGCTTGAATCATACATACACACGTACATCTATACATGAGTGCAATGACAATTTGCTAGAGCAATAGCAAAACAAAACCATGTTGTAGATGGGGAAGAAATATTATCCAAAGCTACAATTACTTGTGATCTGTCACCACCAGAAATTTGAGAAGAGGTAAGGGTAACTGGTCAGCTCCTGCTCTGCAGTGCCGAGGGCAGGAGGAGGAAACCAGGAGGGCAGCGGGGAGGTGGAGGGAATGGACGGGGCCCCGCGAAACTGGAGCGCAGGGGTCCACACGCCTCTGCGGACAGCCTGGAAGCTCTGCCTTTATCTCCTACCCATCTACCAATCGTAAGAATCGTAAGGAAATAAATGACAGCATCTCTGCCAAAGTGCTTCCCCATCGACGGCCGGACATGTGGCAGTACGGTGACCCCTCCCTGACCTCTCTCCAGCGTTTCCATTAGCCTTCTCAAGACGCTCAGTCAAGAGGGCATCGAAACGTGGGAGTCTGGGAGTCTGCGCTTCCGCTGACTCATCCAGGCTCACGGCAGGCCCTTAACGCCAAACCCGCCCGACTGGAATTTTCAGAGATAGTTGCACAGGGGGGAAGAAACCTCTGAAATAGGGGTGCTCGTGCCGCAGAGAAATGGTGGTCTTTAGGAGCTACTGTTCCCAGAGGCATAGGATAAGCTTGATGTTGTTTGTCAATATTACTCAAATATTTGGTAGGCAGAATATTTTTGTCCTAATACAAACAGAAAACATTGTGTGTGTGTGTGTGTGTGTGTGTGTGTGTGTATGTGTGTGATAAAAGTTCCGCAACAATTTCAAAGAAGCTTCAGAAAGTTCCGTGCTTGCCTCTGTCTGCCTCAAGCTCTGACCTCAAGAGGCATTTTCTATAGTTTGTATCTCAAATGTTCCCCAAAGCCCTACGGGTTGAAAGGCCTATGGGTTTTGTCCCCAGCATGTGTCTCTATTGGGAGGGGGTGGAACCCTTAGAAGGTGGAGCCTAGGGAAAGGAAGATAGGTCATTGGGTCTATGCCTTTGGAGAGGAGGACATTGGGACTCTGCTCCTTCTCAGCTTTCATGAGGTGAACAGGTGCTTTGTCATGAGGTACTATGCTGCCAGAGGCCCGAAGCAATGGGGTCAGGCAACCACAGACTTAAATCTCTGAAGCCATGAGCCAAAAAACCTTTTCATTCTTTAAACTAATTATCTCAGGTATTTTGTATTAGTAACAGAAAATGAACAGAGTGCTATTTCATTCCTTTTTGCCATCATAGGATAATTCAGAAGAAATATTTTAAAGCCACTTCCCTAAAAAATATAATTTCCTCTTCCCCAATAGTTGGTCACTCCGTTAGAGCTTCTGATACCCAACTCATCCCCAGATTAACAAGTAGAGAGTCATTGCCAAGTTGTTTTAATTTTTGACCTCAGCAGACTTAGTGTGTTTTCCAAGAAGAATGGAAAAGAGGGATAAGAGGAATGAAATGATAATGGGGGTACTTTGCCTCTGAATGCTAAGAATCAGCATTCACCTCATTAACATGAATAAAATTACATGTTCTTTTCTCTGGGAAGATCCTTTGAGGTGGAGGCTGACATTTTCCAATTCTAGTTAATGGAATTAGCTTGTTTTATATATAAAACTTCATAAAAAACACAGCAGTGAGTAGAAGACAGAAGGAGGGGGTGATGGGGAGACTTGTATTCCCCTGATTTATCTGTTCTTTGTTTTGGTCCTTAACTGGGTCACTGTATTGGCAGGGGGCCTTCAGCTTCAGACTGTGTCTTTTCAGTTTCCCATCATTTTCATTGAAGGAATAACTTTCCTCCTTAATGAAGGCTCCCACAACCTGCTGTCTGGAAGATGTCTTAGTTAGAAATGGGTCATCCTTAGAAAGAATCCGAAGGTGGGTGGGGTGTGGAGGGAGGACCACTTGAAAGGAGGTCACATCCCACAGACAAAAACCAAAATCCCGGTGTTTACGGAGAGGAGTTGTCTCTTAGAATCCTTCTTTGCTACCTGACAACAATCATCCTGCCGGTCCTGGCCATTGTCACGTGGAGACCCCCAATGCCACTATTTATTTCCTTCATTTACACCAGAGACATTTACACACTGGCACGCGCACCAAAGACTCAATATGGTTTTTTCTTTTCAGAAAGCTCATTGGGTAGAGGGTAACCCACGCATAACTAGATGATTATAAGATGATGAAAAGGTAGTCACGGCTGTAGACCTGGGTTATTGTGGGAACCCCAGAAATGGCTGCAGACTGAGCTGGTAGCAATGGACTGAGAGGTGCCTTTCCGGAGGAGCTGGTGGCTGAACTGACCTGGCTCCAGTCCACTTCTTCAGCCCTATCTTCTTTCACCCTGGTCACTGTGCTCTGGCTTCTTGCTCTTTAACATGCCATGTTCTTGCCTAGCTCAGAGCCCGTCTCTTGTCTCCTCTGCCAGGAGTATCTTGCTTGAGGCTTGATTGGCTTCATCTCATTCTTCACTCTGCCCAGCCGGCCTCCTTGGGAGTCCCTCCCTGCTCAGTCTAGCTGACACACCCTGGGTCTGTTAGGGCACATTCGGCCATAGCGTACAATGGCTTAGGTACAGTGAGGTCTGCTCGTCACTCATGGGGTAGCCTGGGGTGCTGTTCCTGCTTGGCGAGTGGCTGTCTCGACACCAGGATTCAAGTCCCCGTCTATGGCTTTGCTGTCCCCTTGAGTTTCATTGTTACCTCCATCCAGCAGCAGAAAGGAGGGGCCAGAGCCACGTGTGAAGACCCCTAAGCCACCCCTCCCACTCACATTCGTTGGCGAGAGTGGTCACACAGGGATGCAAAAGGAGGCCGGGGGGAACTGCTGGTGGATTTGTGTGAGCTCTACCACGCCCCTTCCCGCTCCCTGGCATCACCTCTTCTGCTGACTTCTTCATGACCCGTGTCCTGGAACTGCCATACTTGCCTGCTGGTTGACTTTCGTGTTACGGTGGCTCTCTCCACCAGAAGGTCAGTTATGTCAAGATGAGGACCTGAGGCCACACCCCCACTCTTCACAGAGTCTTTCATGCCCTGCAGGTAGTCAGTAAAGATCACTGATTGAATCAATGGTGGGATGAGTGAGCAAAGGCTTAACCGACAGGAGAGGACAAAGGGGAATCCTGTGCTGGGGGTGCAGAAGGACCCTGGAGGCAGAGGGGAAGTTTTAGCAATGACATGGAGATGGGAGGTAGCACAAGGCCTGCAGAGAATGACCAGCCCTGGACAGAAGAGTTGAGCCTGGGTGGCCCTTGATAGTGGTAAGAGGTAGAGGAAGGAGCCAGCCTTTGCCCCCTCCCATTTCTCAAAAACCTCTCATACTCCACTTCAGTTTCATAATTTCCATATTTTATAAGGCTTGGGAAGTTCCTCCTCTCTCTTCCTTTTCTTTTTTTCTTTTTCTTTTTTTTTTTTTTTGACATAAAGAAATGTATTTGCTTCATATCAGAGGTTGAAATTTCAAGATGGAGGCACGGTTGAATTTCAAGATGGCTTCTTCTCCGAGCATCAACAGGATCCTTTCAGGAACCTCCCCTTGCCTTGCAGGTGACCTTCTGGCCCTTTCCCATGACATTGTCTGACTGTGCTACTGTTCTAGCTCACTTTTGTTCTTGTTTTTGTTTTTCAGTGCCAGGGGTGGAACCCAGGGCAAGCACTCCTGCTGGGTCAGGCGTCCAGCACTGAGCTGCAGGCCCAGCCATCTTTCAAGAGCTTCCTCCTTCCTGTAACAGACTCCAGTGACCTCCATGGCTTGATGCAACTTTGTTCCCCCAATCTTCCTCCCTCCCTCTGGTGAATTTCCATCGCCTGTCTCCATCGCTCCCTTCCTCCATTCCTCCACCTGGTTTCTGGTCCTTTTTCACCAGCTGCTTCACGGGCTGTAGTTAAGTTTCATACCATCTACACTACTCTCTCCAGTCACTGTAGCCCACAGTGATCACTCCCTCTTCCAAATTTCTTTTATATAGTTTAATGTTTAATTAACGACAAGGTACATAATTATACTCTCCTTTGTCATTGTTTCATCCTTTGGGTGGCAATCCTGTCTCTCTGACAGTATGGTGCACAGGGGCTATGTCTTAGACTTCCCATCTGACATTATTCATTCATCCATTTAGCAAAATGTGCTGTGCACCTGCCGGCACAGGACCAGGGGTGCAGGCTGCTCTGCCCAGCAGCCCTGCCAGCAGTGACAGAGACTGCAGATGCCAAGTGCAGAAGAGAGTCATTCTTGAGACACACAGCACTGTGGCAGAGACAGGTGACCGTGGAAGTAACAGTCCCAGAAGTAGAGAGCATTTCAAAAGTCGGGAGCATTTCCTTCTAATTGAGACTCAGGAAGGTATGCATCAGTTATAATAAGCGACCAGTGGGCCAGACATCCACTTACCACTCCTGATGGTGTCTCATCTTGTCCCCAGGGTAGCAGGGGAACTATTGTGAATTCTAGCTCATGACCTCACATGGCAGAAGCATTGTTTTAAAGCTTTAACAGCAACCAAAAAATAACCCTAAAATTCCAGTCAAGTTGGTGGAAAAGAGCATTGCCACCAAATGTGGTATCACTTGGTTTCCGGCCAGGAAGGTAAACTCAGTTCACATGTGTCTGAAGTCACAGGAAAAGGGTTGTTGGCTCTTAGGAGGCATTAGCTGCTGGTGGGCAGAGGGGCTGGCCTGAGGATCCTTCTGGTCCTGCTGAATTAACACAGGACCTGGGCTCTAAAAAGAGGCAGAGTTGGCAATGGCAGCTTTTCATTTTTCCTTTTCCCAGCCTGGCTCGCCAACACCGTCATCATTGCCAGTTTTGATGTATTGTGTTTTCTGAAGGAGAGAGGAGGAAGCTCAGATGGGAAGAGGCGCCTGGGGATCCCAGCAGCAGGCGGGGAAGGTCTGGCTTCCTCAATAAAGTCGTCTTGAACCTGCACTCAATGTCACTGGGGGTGTCCCACCCTTCTTTGATGCTATGTCTGTACAGAGGCTGCTCTCTTCTGACTTACAATCTCTCCTGGAAGGACAAGCAGCTGGACAACCCCAGTGGGTGATGGGGTCAAAGGGAGGCACGAGTAGCCGAATATAGGATGTGTGTTTCTTCAGTTTCTTTGCAAGAGCAAGACCCAGGAGGCATCTGGGTAAGTGGATTTCACCTTCATTTCCTAAGATATTTCATCTCCTCTGTGGGGCCTTCGCAATCTGGAAACATATCCACCCCTTCATTATTTTTACCTCTTTATCTTATCAAACCCACTCACCAGTACAATCAAAGAGGTGACTAGAGGTGAGAAGGGAGAAAGTCAAGGGCTTATGTAATTCCTGAGTTGAGGATTTAGAGCTGACATCGTCAGCCACCTGTCTTGGTATTTATTTATGTATTTAGCTTCTCCTCCTCCTTTTATCAGCCCTGGGTCTTCTATCTTGGCTTAGTCTCGCTAACTCGATATGTGGCTGATACTCATGGCCTTCGTTGTACACACGTAGAGAGACAGTGAATATTCCATGTGTTCCTCCTGTGTCATCCCAGACTCCTGTGGGCCAGATTGGGGCCATACAGCCTATTCTGAGCAAAGGCCTGGAAACAACTGGGGGGTGGACTTCTGGACAAAGGCTGCTGAGGGCTCAGTGAGTCTTCTACCCTGCCCTTTCATTGGCGAATATGTGCTCCGGATGATGTAACTTCAGGAGGAAATTACCTCATATTTTCTGTAAGCAAGAAATGAGCCTTTATTACACTCAATCTCTGAGACAGGGGGATTTGTGTGTTGCTGCAGTTAACATTCATTACCCTAATAAACCCCATAAATAGAAGCAGTATTCTCAGCCTTTGTGTCTTTCAAGGCTTATTTTAAAATACAACTTTTTGGAAGCACATTTAAAGAGCTTTAAAAACTAAAAACCAGTCATCAATCATTGCTACGCAGCCAGAGCAGCAGAAAAATGATGTCTTGTAATATCTAAGCATTTATTCGGTTGTTCCACTTCTCTTCGAATGTGCTTCACTATAGTTCTTATTTGAAAAGGATTGTTTTCTGTCTGGTAATGTCCTTCTGTAGGCTTCCGTAAAAGTTTTGCATTATCTAGTAAGCATGTAATTTAAAAAAAAAAAAATTATAGCCAGTTTTATAAAGGTTCTATGCTAGTTGTGTGACCCGACCAGTTCTGTTTTCTACCTGCATCCCTACAAAGGTGTATCTTTTAGTTAACATGCACTTCAATGTTAAATAAGGATCCATCACACGACAGTGTTTGTGACATTCTCAAGTTCGTCAGCTTTGCATCACTGTGACCAGCAGATGAGACAAGAACAACTAAGGGGAGGAAAGGTTTATTTTGGCTCATGGTTTGAGAGGTTCAGTCCATAGTTGACCAACTCCATTGCTCTGGACCCAAGGTGAGGCAGCTCACCATGGCAGAAGGGCATGGTGGAAGAACGCTCTCAGCTCATGGCAGCCAGGAAGCAGAGACAGATAAAGATAGAAATAGATATGGAGAGAGAGGAGCCACGGACAAATTGTAAACCCCAAAGGCATGTCCCTAGTGACTTACTTCCTGCAGTCACACCATCTCTGCCCACGATTACCACCCGGTTAATCCATTCAAGGAGATGAGTCTGCTGATCAGGTCAGAGCGCTCACAACGGAATCACTTCACCTCTGAGCATTCTGGCACTGTTTCACACATGAGCTTTTGGGGGACCCCACATCTCTAAACCAAGCCCCTAGTATGCTGCTGATCTATAATGTGAAGACTGCATGCACATCAGGTCCTGATCGCAGTCTTGGCCACCTCTCAAACCTCACCACTCTCGGGTTCAATCTGTACCTTACTGAGAAGCACAGACGTCCATTGCTCTACTTCCCCCTAATCTTTCCCTGTGTTGTTCTCTCTGGTGCTAACACCCTTCTTCCCTGGTCCTTTTATCTTCCTATCTTTTCTCTTCCTCTGCAACATGCCTATTTCTACCTATATTTTAAGATCTAGCTCAAGCATCACCTCCTCCACAAAGTTTTCCCCAACCCCCCATCAACTCCCAGAGCTTTCTGTGCCCTTTTCTAGCATAGTAAGTGTCCAAGTACAATTTAGTGATTCTTAGTGTATTTATGGATATGAACAACCACCACCAGTTTTAGGTCATTTTCATTACTTCACAAAGAAACTATCTGCCCCATAGCTATCATTCTGCCTCTACTCCCATTTCATCTCTCCAGCTCTAAGAACTACTAATCTACTTCCTATCTCTATAACATTTGCCTACTCTGAACATTTTACATAAACTATAATATATATTGTGAGCAATCTTTCACCTAACATAATATTTTCCAAGATTTCATCCATCTTGTAATATCTCTCAGTATTTCATTCTTTTTTATTGTTCAGTAATATTCCCTTGTATAGATATACCATGTTCTGTTTATCCATTCATAGGTTTTAACTTTTTGTATATTATGTATAATGTTGCCATATATATTCTTGTATAGGTTTTTGTGTTGACATATACTTTCAGTTCTGTTGGGTATATACTAAGGAGTGGAGTTGCTGGGTCTTATAGTAAGTCTATGTGTGACTATTGAAGAACTAACTACCATACTCTTTTCCAAAGTGGCTGGACCATCAAGAGTGGTAGAAGTTTCCAGTTTCTTCACATTCTCCTTACCACTTGTTGCTATCCAATATTTGGATTCTAGCCATCTTAAAGGAGGGGCATCTCTTTCTGATCTTCATTTGCATTTCTCTGATAAATAATGATATTGAGCATCTTTTCATAAACTGTTTGTATAACTTTTTTGGGAAACTATTTATCCAGATAAGTTGCCCACTTTTAATTGAATCGTCTTTTATTATTGAGTTGTAAGAGTTCTTTTAAAAATTCTACATTAACAGTTTATGAGATACATGATTTACAAATATTTTCTCCCACTGTGTGTTGTCTTTTCACTTTCCTGA
Organism: Sciurus vulgaris; assembly: GCF_902686455.1. NCBI lineage: Eukaryota > Metazoa > Chordata > Mammalia > Rodentia > Sciuridae > Sciurus > Sciurus vulgaris. Next base: position 148,345,106 of record NC_136467.1, read on the forward strand.
TACTGTCTCATGAAGTGCAAAAGTTCTGAATTTTCATGAAATACAATTTATCTATTTTTCTTTTATTCCTTTGCTGTTGGTATCATGTCTAAGAATCCAATGCCAAATCCAATACCATCATGTATTCTTCTAAGAATTTTACAGTTTCAGTTCTTACATTAAGTATCTTTTCTATTTTGAGCTAATTTTTATATATGGTGTGAATTAGGGAGTCTGACTTTATTTTACTTTTGTATGTGAATATTCAATTGTTCCACCACCCTTTACTGAAAAACGTTTTTTTTTCCTTCTTGAATTGTCCTGATATCTTGGTTGAAGACCAATTGACCACAAGCATGAGAGCATAACTCTATTCTCAATTCTGTGCCATCAGTCATCTATCTTTCACCAACACCATACTCTCTTGATTACTATTGCTTTGCAGTAAGTTTTGAAAACCAGGAACTATGAGTTTTCCAACTTAGTTATTATTTTTCTAGACTGTTTTGGTTATTCTGTGTCACTTGCAATGGCAAATTTTATAATGAATTTTTCAATTTTTATAAAGATATCAGTTGGGATTCTGATAAAGATTGCATTGAACACATCAATTTTGGGAGCGTTATTATCTTACCAACATAACATTCCTGTCCATGAACATGGGCTATTGTTTCCATTTATTTAGATCTTCTTTAATATCTTTCAACAATGCTTTGAAACTTTCATAGTATAAGTTTTATACTTCTTTTACTAAATTTTTTCTAAGCAATTTTTTGCACTCTTCTTCAATAGAATAATTTTCTTAATTTCATTTTCAGATTGTTCTTTGCAAATGTATAGAAGTACAATTGATTTTTGTATAATGATCTTGTGTTCTGAAAGATTTTTGGTCTAGTTTATTAGTTCTGATAGTTTTTTAGTGGATTCTAGAGTATGATTACACAAAAGGTATTTCATGTACAATCAGAAAAACAATAGTTGTACCCCATTTGTGTACAAATGAATCAAAATAAATAAATTTAAAAAAATACAGTATGTTATATATACAAGATCTTGTCATCTTGTGCACAGAGATGATTTTACTTCTTCCTTTCCAGTATAGATGCTTTTTATTCCTTTTTCTTGCCTAATTGCCCTAACAAGAACCTCTAAGACCATGTCAGGCAGAGTGGACATATTGTGGCAAGAATGGACATATTTGAATGGTTGAATGATCTTGAGGTAAAAGTACCCAGTATTTCACCATTGAATATGATTTCAGCTATGGGTTTTTCATGACCTTTAATAAGTTGAGGACGTTCCTTTCTATTTCTACCTGTTAAGAGTTTTTCCAGATATCTTTTCTAGTTTAATCCTGGCGTGGTCTGAAAGCATACATTGTATGATTTCTTTTAAATTTGTTAAGGAGTGTTTTATGACTCAGAATTTGGTCTAGCTTGATGATAGACCAAGATCTTCAGATCCACGTGAGCTTAATAAGAATGTGCATTCTGCTCTTGTTGGATGAAGTAATCTATACATGTCTACATTATAACCTGTTGATTGTTCATGCTGTTGTGGTCTACTTGGTGGATCTATCCATTTTTGATAGATGGGTATTAAAGTCTTCTACTCTAATAGTGGATTCACTTACTCTCCCGTCGTCCTATCAGGACCAACAGGGAATAAGGCAAAAGCCTTATGTATTTTGACTCTCTGTTGTTACATACAAACTAAATCAAGAAATTTTATATCTTTTTGAAAAATTGACTTCTTTATTATTACAAATTCCTCTCCTTTATTCCTGCTAATTTTCTTTCCTTTGAAGTCTTCTCTGTCTGAAATTAATATAGCTACTCCAACTTTCTTATGATTAGTGTTAGTATTATGTATCTTTTGCAATCTCTTTACTTTTAATTGAAATGTATCATATTTCATGTGTCATATGAAATGTATCATAACCATATTTATGGTTCTATTTTGTCTTACTTTTTGCATATCAATTATACTTTTTAAAAATTTGAAATGGTTAACCTAGAATTCACAATGTATATTTACAACTAATCTAAGTCCACTGTCAAAAAATAGTATGCTTGCTCATAAAGTACCTCATCATAGCAAAATATTTCCTCTCTCTTATCCCTTGCCCTTCATTTCACTTATGCATAAACCATTTTCTTTAAATGCATTCCTGCTATTATTATTTTGAACCAATTGTCATCTCTTAGATCAACTGAGAAAAAACAAAGTTTTGATTTAATTTCTCTTACTCCTTTTCTAATGTTGTTCCTTCTTTATGTAGATCTGAGTTTCTGACTTTTATAATTTCCCTTCTCCCTAGAGGACTTCTTTGAACATTGCTCTCAAGGCAGGTCTCCCTCAAATCTGTTTGTCAAAGTATTTCTTCTTCACTTTTGAAGAATCATTTGTAGGATGCATATTTCTCGGTTCGTGGGTGTTTTCTCTCAATACTTTATTTCACTCTACTTTCTTCTTGCTTGCATGGTTTCTTGGGCCATGTCAGATTTAATTCTCATGTTTGCTACATGATAGATATTTTTTTCTCTTCTGATTTCATTTAAGATTCTTTTTCTTTGATTCTCTGAAGTTTGACTGTGATATTTCTAGGTATAGTATTTTTGGCATTTGTCCTGACTTTTCTGGATCTGCAGTTTGGTGTCTGACATTAATTTGGAAGAAATTCTCAGTTATGATTGCTTCAAGTATTTTTCCCATCCACCCCTCTCTGCCTTTTCTTTCTAATATTCCTATTATGTATTTGTTGCACATTTTGAAGTTGTACCACAGTTCCTGGATGTTCCATTTTGTTCTTTCGTCAGTGTTTTTTTTCTCTTTGCTTTCCAGTTTTGGAAGTTTCTATTGACATATCCTCGTGCTCAGAGAATTTTATGCACTGTCTAATAATGAATCCATCTTCAGTTCTGTTAGAATGTCTTTGATCTCTAGTGTTTTGGATCCTTTCTTAGAATATCCATCTCTTCCCCACTTAGCTATTACATGTTGTTTAGTTTTTCCATTGAAGCCTTTGGCATACTAACCAAAGATGTTTTGAATTCCCAGACTGATCATTCCAGCATCCCTGCCACACTAGGATCTGGATCTGATGCTTGCTCTGTTTCTTAAACTATTTTTTCCCCTTTCATAGGGCCTTGTAGCTTTTTATTGAAAGTCAGAATGCTCTGCTAGGTGAAAGGAACTCCGAAATAGGCCTTTAGTTGTGTGGTGAGATGCTGAGAGGATAAGAAGCACATTATAGTCCTGTGATCAGGTCTCAGACTTTTGACTAGTCTGTGCCCTGAGCCTGTAACTTCAGAAGTGCTGCTCAGACATCCTCATCCCCTCGGATGGGACAAGGTGATAGAATTGGGTATTTCGGTTTTCTCTCCCTGCAGGTAAGTTAGGTTCTGATAAAATCGCAACAAGTTAGGCTCTGGTAAAATAGACTGTCTTGGTGGTCGACTTTGTTAAGAAGAACAGAATTCTCATGCTTCAAAATGATTATTTTCACCTCTGTCTGCTGGAAGCATAGAGGATTTTCTCCAATATTCACTGAGCTCTTGAAGATAAAATTCACAACACTTATGTGGGGCCTTCATTATGATTGGGCTCCCTGCAGGAAAAAAAAAAATTTTAAACTGAGCCTCTAGAAGTTTGTTTAGGTTTTTCTATTTCATTATTGGTTCCCATGGAATTTTTACTTGTGGGTTTCTGTCCCAGTATGTTTTGATTCTTTGAATTCACCTGTCTTTGTCTCCAGTACCTCTCCCTGTGACCTCACTGCTGACAGGTCTGGAGAGGATTGCTGATTTTTCAGTTTGTTGAACATTTTGTTAGTTTTTAGGACACAGAGATGACTTCAAAGCTCCTTACATGCTGGACCAGAAACCAGTTCTTTTGAGCTTTTTTTTCATGAACAGATTGATGTTGGATTTGTGAAATGCTTTTTTTCCTCCTGAATCTACTGAGATAATCATGTGTTTTTTGTTTCTTAATGAGGCACAGTACCTTAATTGGTTTTTGGATATAAAAACCAACCTTGCATTCCTGGGGTAAATCTTGCTTAGCTGTGGTGTGTAGCTCTTTGTATATGTTGTTGGATTTGGCTTTCACTAGAAAAAGCCAAATCTATACTCATAAGATACAGTGGTCTGAGGTTTACTTTCCTTGTGATGTCTTTGTCTGGTTTGGGTAATGCTATTCTCATAGAATGAGTTGGGACCTATTCCCTCTTCTACTATTTGTAAGTGTTCATGCTGAACTGGTATTAATTCTTCTTTAATTATTTGTGAAAATATCTTTAATTATCAGTGAAAATATCTAGGTCTGGGCTTTTTTTTTGTGGGTAGTTTTCTTATTGTTACTAATTTGGATTACTAATTATAGGCCTCTTCAGATTATTTTTTTTTCTTGATTCAGTTTAGATAATCTTTCTAGGAATTTGTCCATTTGGTTTAAGTTGTATAATTTATCATCATATGATTGTTCATATTAATTCTTTATGATTTTTTTGATTCTGTAGTGTTGGTAGTATATATATATATATATATATATATATATATATATATTTTACTTCTGATTCTGGCAATCTGTCTTCTCTCTTTCTTCTTATTCAATCTAATTGATTTTTCAATTCTATTTACCTTTCTGAGGTTGTGCTTTTGTTTTTACTGATTTTTCTCTATAGTTTTTCTATTTTCTTTTTGTCAGTTTCTGCTTTAATCTGTATTATTTCTCTCTTTCTGCTTGCTTTAGGTTTAATTTTTCTCTTTGGCATTTCTAGTGTCGTTAGGTGGGAGGTTGGAGTATTGATATGTCTCTAATTGACATAAGCATTTGTCGTTGTACGCACTGTATTATTGTAATCCTCAGTTAACACTGTGTCTCGTTTTCATTTGTCTCAAGGCATGTTCTAGTTTACCTTTAGAGTTTTTCTTTGCTCCCTTTATTATTGAAGAATGTGTTCCTTAATTTCTACATATTTGGGAATGTTTTCTTTCTATTGTTGAATTCTCATTTCATTGTGATTGAACTAGATGCTTTGTGCCCTAACATATAGTTTACATTTTACCTTGTTCAATATGCACTTGAGGAAAATATATATTGTACTGTTTTTGGTGTGGAATGTTTTGTGGGTTTATAGTGTTATCCAAATATTTTGTGCGCTTATTCATCTTTTGCTTTTAGTATATCCAGTACTGCAAGTGCATTATTGGGATTTCCTGTTACTATAGAATTGTGTAATGTTCTCACTTAAATTCTCTGAATCTTTGCTATATATGTTTGGGGCTATGTGGTGAGGTACACATATGTTTGTAAGTGTTATATCTTGTTGATGCATTGACCCTTTACCATATATATTTCCCTTCTTTGTCTCCTGCAGTAGTTTTTGACTTAAAGTCTATTTTATCTGATATTAATGTAGCCCACTCAATTCTCTTTTGGTTACTATTTATACAGAATATCTTTTTCTGTCCTTCACTTTCCATGTACTTGAACATTTTAAAGTGTGTTTTCTGTACACTGCATGAAGTCAAATCCTGTGATTTTATCCTGTCTGGCAATCTCTGCCTTTGAATTGTATTCTTTAATTCACCCACATTAATTGCCCTTTAACTTGTTGAAGGGCAATAACTTGCTTTATTTCTCATACCATTTTTCTCTACTCCTCTTTACTGCTTCCTCTTGTGTTAAGTGAATATTTTCCAAATGTGGCATTTTGACTTCACTAACGGTTTTCTCAATCCATGAGTTATTTCCTTGTGGTTGCTCTAAGGTTTACTGTATATACCTTAACTTATCAAAATAAGCTTCAGATATATGCTTACCACATTCCAGTGGGATATAGAACTATCACTCCTATTTAGTTCTATTCCTTTCCCCACCATTGTGGTATTATAATCATATGCATTACGTCTATAAAGTTTACAATCCAGGTACTGCAGGGTTATAATGATTGTTTTATATAATTTTATGCATTTCGAAGAAGAAAATAAAAGTTAATAATTATGTAGTTATGGCTTTTTAAATATTAGCCTCCTTATTTATAATTTCTGATTCTTTTCCTTTGTTCTTGTGGATTCGAGTTACCATCTGGAGCCATTTCCTTAGCCCAGTGCAGCTTTGCTCCCACTCACATCTCTTTTTTATTTTTCTCTTATTGGCAAAGATATTACACTTCTATGTGTTGTAGGCTCAACAGTGCATTATCTACATACTGTTTTATACAATTACTTTTAGGTCAGTACAGAGAAGAAAGGAGAGGAAATTTTCATTTATAATGTTTTTTAAAATTATATCATTCTTTTACTGGTGCTGCTTATTTGTGTGGATTCCAATTATCATCTGGGGTCACCTGCTTTTAGCTTGAAGAATTTCCTTTATTATTTTCTTTTGTATTAAATGCTAAAGTTCCTTGAGCATCTTGTCTTCTAGCAAACAATTTTCTCAGTGTTTGTTCATACAGCAATTTCTTCTTAAAATTTATTTATTTATTTTTTACAGACTGCATTTTGATACATTGTACACAAATGGGGTGCCTCTTTTACTTTCTATGGTTGTGCATGATGTAGATTCACACCATTCGTGTAATCATACCCGTACATAGGGTGAGGATGTCTGTCTCAGTCCACCATCTTTCATACCCCCCTCCCTCTCATTTACCTTTCAAAGGAGAACTTTTCTGGATATAGTATTCTGGGTTGACAATCTTTTCCTTTGGTTTCTTTGAAGATATTATCTCACAACTTTCTATTTTTATAGTTTCTGATGAATTCAGTCAGTCATTGATCTTACTGATGTTTTTTGTAATTGATAGATCATTTTTCTCTATAGCTTTTGAGATGTTCCCCCATCTTTAGTTTTCTGCATTTTTACTGTAATGTATCTGGCTCTCTTTGTGTTTGTCCTACTTAGAGTTCATTGAGTTTTCTGGGTGTCTATGAAAATGTTTCCCAATACATTTTTGGGAACTTTAGGTCATTATTTACTCAGATATCTTCCCATTATGCACATGTTGGTGTACTTTGTGATTTCTCTCATTTCTTTGAGATTATATTCATTTTACTTCACTTTTCCCCTCTCTGTTCTTTGAATTGCAACAATCTATAGAAATCTATTGTCTATAGATCTATCAATCTATTTTCAATTTTGATTGAACATAATTCTTCCTTCTGACCATTCAAATTTACCATGAAGCCTCTCTAGTGATTTTTTTTTTTATCTCAGTGTTATATTTTTCAACTCCATAATTGCTATGTGGCTCTTTTTTTGTAATTTCCATCTCTTCAGCATTTCATGCAACATTATCAATATAGTTTTACTGACTTCTTTTATAAAGATTACTTTAAAGTCTTTGTTAAATCCAACATTCTGCTGCTCTCAAAGGCAGTTTATGTTACTTGCTTCTTTTTCCAATCTATGGGTCATGTTTTCTTGTTCTTTGAATGTCTCATAATCTTTTGTTGGGAAACTGGACATTTTAGATAATACATTGTAGCAAGACTTAATATTGCTCTCTCATGTACCCAGACTTTTTTTTTTTTTTTTTTTTTTGGTGTCAGTTGTACCATTTTAGTGAATTCTATTCTTCTCTCCCAAAGTCAAGTCTCTGATGCTGTTTTTTCATGAAAGACAGCTTTGAGCAAGCTTTCAGTTACTTGGACATGACTGTGGTTTTGGCAGAGTGGCATTGTTATCTTTAATTATACCCAGCTATTAAACTCCTCCTTCCAGTAGACTTCAAGGGCTCTCCCAGTTATCCTGCCCCAGTCTCCTCCAGCAAATTAGCTGACCTTCAGCCTATATTTCTAAGGAGCACACCAACTTCCTCCCAAATGTCTCCCACCATGAGTCCTTGTTTTGAGGAATGCCTTTAGGCTTGAACTTCACACTTATGCTAATAAAGTCAGTTCTTTTAGGAAGATATTTGGCACTTTCTACTTTATAGCCTGCTTCTCTACTTGGCCAAAATCTTCAAAATGCAGATCTGGAGCCAGAAGTGGGGACAATGGTGCTCTTCTCTCTGAGTGATCTCTCACTTTGGGAGCTGAGTATGTCATGACGAGAGAACCAGAGACTCAGGTTTTCTCAGTTTGACTCTCCTGTCATGGATCTATCACTCTGTGAGCTGGAACAACAGTGACCAGGTCCCAGTCTAACCAACAACACTAGACCTAGCACAGAGCCTGCATCCCCTGAGTGTGCAGGGGCTGGGTGGTAGTGTGGGACTCTCAGCAGCACTCAGCCGATGTTAGCCTTAGCAACAGGTGGTGTAGACACGGTGAGGAAAGCCAGCTGGGACAGGAGGGCACCTGAGTCCCCGTCTGCACTTTTCTGGAGAATGGTTCCCATCTCACTGAGTTTGGATGGGAGAAGGGTGCTAAGTGGATGTTATTTCAGATACCACAGATTCATTGCTCTTATTTTTAGTAGCTTTTCCTAAATGTTTCTTCATTTGCTCTATTCCCTTAGAAGATGTCTGGAGACTTTATTTATTTATTTTGCAGATTTAACACACACATTTATTACCAGTAATTTTGAAACCCCATTAAAGTGGCCATAAATCAATTTTCTTTTAAGGGCATCAATTTTTTCCCCCCAAATCACATCTCTTTTTTAAAAATTTGTTTTAATTAGTTATACATGATAGTAGAATGTATTTTGACATATTACACATACATGGAGTGTAAGTTCTCATTCTTCTGGTTGCACATGATGTAGAATTACATTGGTGGTGTGATCGTACATGCACATAGTAATGCCTGATTCATTCTACTCTCTCTTCTCTTTCCATCCTCCCCTTCCCTTCATTCCCCTTGGTCTAATCCAAAGTACTTCTATTCTTCTCTAACCTCCCCCCTTATTGTGAATTAGCATGGAAACTTTCAATGGATGCTTTGTTTTTAAAATTAGTTTTAGCCAGGGTCCCAGTTCTGTAGAGCTCCCTAGGCTAACATGCCTCAGGTGGAACCCACTTGGTTCACTTTGGTGTTTGGGACACCTACCCCAGAATTTGGCACAGAGTAGCTGCTTTATAACATAGAAGAACGAATAGATGTGTGGATGAGAGGCGGTTTGTTTCACGTGTCAACCTATCTATGTTCAGAAATTTTGTCAAACATTCTGGATGTGTCTGTGAGGGTCTCAGTGGACTGACTGGAGCAGATTGCCCTCTTAACGTGAGCAGGCCTTACTCCATCCATGAAGGTCTGCTCAGAACACGAAGCCCACCCCTCCTGTGAGCAAGAGGAACTCCTCCAGCCCTGAGTTTTCAAGCTGAGACATCATTCTGGACTCAAATGGAAACATGAGCCCTTCCTGGGACTTGAGCCTTCCAGCTTTCAGACTGGAGCTCACCTTGGCTCACCCACCTCTCAGGCCTTTGGGTCAGCTCTCCAGGTGTCCAGCTGGCTGACAGTTGTCCTTGGGATTTATCAGCGTTCACAATTGTGTGCCTCAAATTCTTATAATACATTTCTTTAAATGTGTCTATCAGAAAAACAGAACCAGGATGTCCTAATGGTTCTGTTTCTCTGGAGAACTCTGAGATACATAGGAAGCAACATACAGAACCAGCAGTGTTGGCGGGTATGGAATTTCAAGACACGGCAGTACCAAAGTAGCACAGTTACCGCATGCATTGTCTTTGTGTAAGGCATTTGTCCTTTGGCTCATTAAATTAGAACATTTCAGTTTCCTATTTCTCCTTTGTAAAAAGAACCCCGTTCAAATCAATTTTTTGCTTCAATATCCAGATAAAATCAGTGACAGTCATAGTCACTGTTCTTTATTCCAAATGTTACTTTCAAGCATGCTCAGTTTAAAAAATATAAATAGTAGAGAGGAGTATTTGTGGAAAACATATACTTTGTTCTAGACCTGACTTCTTGAGAATTAAACCAGTTCTGTTTTAAAAATAATCTTCCTCAAATCTTTGGAGGAAGCACAAGAAAATGGCAGTCGAGATGGTGGCGTTTTTGTATCATGCGCCTTAGTAAATGAAAGTCTCAGCTGAATAATTTCTCATCAGCATTAACATGCTCGTCCCTCTCCCTCTTTCTATTTTGTATTACATTCACACAGACCCTATTATCTGATCCTACAGAGATCTTGTTTAGAGTACACAAAACTCCCCTGGAGGGTTTTCCATTTAAAGAAAAGGAAAAAAAAAAAAAAAAAAAAAAAAAGACAGAAAGAAAGAAAAAGCAGATCAACAGTACCCTGGTGCAATGCTCCAGAAAGATGTGAAGCCTACAATTGATTTTCTTTGTGGGAGATGTGTGGCATTCATCTGCTCGCCAGCAGTTCAAACTCAGCAGCAAGGCTAAGCCAAGAACCCAGAACTGGCTTCTGAGAACATCGGGCAAACAACAGCCTTTGCTCGACCGTCTATTTTTTGCCCAGTTTTAACACTGAAGGGCTGAGGAAGGGAACTGACAACATTTGCAACATGAAGCTGATTCAATGTTTCTGTGTTGCTACAATTAAGCATCTCAGAAGCATATGGGCTGCCGTTCAGTTCAAACCCAATCGTCCGCTCTGACAGGTCACAGACAAAAACCAGGATAATGACATTCCATCTTGATTGCAGGATCCAGACACACCAGTCTGGTGTAGATCAAAAAAGAAAACAACAACTCGAGTGCTGATTTAATTTCCTTTTCCTCGAATATTGAGTTCATATTGAAACTGAGCCTACCAAGTGTGAATTTGGTTAAGAATAGCACCTCTTTGTACTACGTGAAATCTGCCAAAGTTTTACCAGGTGATTGTAAAGTCTTAACATGTTCATTTCTTTTTCTGTAAATTCAGATTCCTGTTTGGACATTTTCTTAAGGAGGATAGATGAAGAGAAAATCTAGGTAATTTCAATTTTTTAAAATGACTTTCATGTATCCAGAAACAGGGAGAGAAGGATGTAAATTATTTTGACTAGCAGTCACAATTATTTTGACACATCTTCAATTTGCTTAAGCATCTCCTTTAGTCTTCTTTTTCTTCTTGTACTGTTATCATTAGAAGTTACCAATTATCTAGTTTTCCTACTTCCATTCAAGTTAGAGTGAGCCCAGCGAAATTTCCCCTGGAACTGTGAGTCGGAGTTATAATTTCTTCCCATTGCCCAGAGTGGGCCAACATTCAGTAAACTTCCTGAGGATTTAGAAGTTTGGAAGACATGCCAATCAAGTACCACTTTCAATTTCCAGCCAGCTCTTCCACCCTGAACTCCTATCAATTCTCTAATAATGGTGCTCCTCAAAGTTTAAACCTTGAGCACCCCATGGTAGGCTAAATAATGACTCCAAAGATTTCTGCATACTAAACCCTTGCACCTGTGAATACGTTAACTTATGTGACCAAGGAAATTCGAAAATGTGGTTCAGTTAAGGATCTTGAGATCTTGTGTTATCTAGATAGGTGAAATGTAATTCCAATGGTCCTTACGAGAGGGAAATGAGAGGGTAAGAGCTAGAGAAGAAGACATGACGAGGAAAGAAGAGATTAGAATGACTTGAAGCTGTGATTTCAGAAAATTGAGAAGCTTCTAGAAGCTAGAATAGGCAGCCAAACAATTCTCCCCTAGAGCCTCCAGTAGCAAGACAGCCCTACTGAACCATTTTAGGCTTCTGACCTTCAAAACTATAAGATGATTAGTTTATGTTGTCATAAGACACTGTATTTACCATAATTTCTTTCAGAAGCAATAGAAAACTCATACACACTCCTTCCTCATTTTGGTCCTATAGAAAGAGCAAGCATAATAAGTATTTGCTCCTTGATGTCTTTGCCTTAATTCTTGAGACAAAATTTTTTAATTTGGTTAGAGTCTTATAAAATTGTATTTACAATTTTGTATCACATGCAGTTTTTTTCTAAACAAGGATCCATAGATCTCATGAGACTAGCAAAGTGTTCTATGACCTCAAAATCGGAGCAGGTAGTTTCGACGGCATTCCCAAGTTGTGAGTGGAATAAAAGCAGTGTGAGGAGTGTTTAAAGTACTTAGAGTCCTTCGTAAGCATTTCTGTCTCCAAGCCTAAGGAGGAAGCTGGCTGGAGTTTGGCTGTAAGATGGGACCCCTGTGTCCTTTAGTGCCAATCTTGTTTCCTGTATGTGCCCAGGCTAGTCCTTAGAAGGGAGCCATGGCTACCAAGGATTTCACTGAGTCTGAGGCTGATGATTCTGCTGTACCATCACCGCAGTGCAAACCTGGTGGCACTGGTGACGGCAATGGTGTGCACAGAATCATCAGTATTGACCAAGGCTCGCAGATGTGACCTGAGTTTTGTCTTAACCACGGAAGTTTAAGGTCATCTCTATGATGCACAGTCTTTTTCTATCAGAAAATGGTCCGAAGAAAGACTGTGACCTTTCTAGCCCTCAGATGAGCTATTACGAACATCTCATGTACAAAGTCGTACTGGCCTGGAGACAAGGAATTGTATGAAGAAGATTCTCTTGGTGGTCAGTGTAAAATGAAGTGGAGATGAGGCCTCTAGTGCTGTCATTTAGTGGTTGTGATCGTGGCCATAATAAGGGCAGCTTGTTTTCTTGCGATTCTTTGGTGCCTAGAAGACTGTCTCTGCTCACTTCACAGCCTTCGCAGCTTCAAGTAGCGACGTGTGAAGAAACTACTGCCTTGCTTGTGGAAGACAGCATTTCCCTCAAACCTCTTATTGTTATTCCATATTTAATAAATGCCCACTGAGCATTGGGCAATGCCCGAGACACATTGATGATCACGGCCCACACACACGTAGGTGCCAAGGCGAGCTGGCAAGCGGTGCTGGGACACGCTTCTCCAACCGTCCCGGGTGGCATTCTTCTGAAACAAAGAGTGTCAGCAGCAACCCAGCTGTAGCTTTCTCCCAAGAAAGCTGCAAAAGAAGCTGAATGCATTCTGTTTGCTTAGCAGATTATGAAAGAGACCATAACAATGACTTGAAAGTGCATATGAAGACATTACGGTTGCCAAGGACTTCGCATCAACTCTGTGCCCGATTCCTGCCTTTGTTTTAGGTGCTCAGAGTAGATACTGCTATCCTCCCTGTGCTCCAAGAGATCAAGGGCCTTCCTCAAGGGAAATAAGTAAGTGGCAGATCCAGGAACAGAACCTGACTATTGTGACCCTCAGCTGACCACCCCAAACCCCCAAGTCACTATGCCCACTCCCAGCAAGGCAGCTTCCAAGCTTCAGCGGGGAAACCTGGCCTCTTAATCCTTTCTTTCACAGGAATGAGAGACCCCAAGGAATCATCCTTTCCGTTGTCTTTTCCATCAATAAAAAGTTTACTCGACACGATCTTTATGTGTAGCTCAATAGCTGCTGAGGCTTTGGAATGCAGAAGGCAACTAGGTAAATGCTCAGTTGAACAGAACTGAAATTCTTTTTGGCTGTGAAGATCTTGGAAAAAATGGCAACATTTTCTAAAATAGAGTTTGCCTTTAGGCATTAATTTGATTTAAACATTTAGAATCAACTTTAACTTTACATATATATATATATATATATATATATAGAGAGAGAGAGAGAGAGAGAGAGAGAGAGAGAGAGAGAGAGAGAGAGAGGAGAGTGTGTGTGTGTAAAAGCACTCAGTTCCCTAGAGCTCCATAGAATAAATGAATAAACATATGGACTGTTCTCTTACACCTACTCCACAAGTCTGAGTATTGAGGATTTATATAGTTGGAGACTATGTGGTGTAAATATGTATAAATTTATATTGTGTTAATTTATGGCATGCCGTGCAGAAGGCTGTTTGCGGGTGGCAGTGTACTTCTTCCCACGTTTCTGCTGAAATATTCATCTCCGGGTTCCTTCCCCATGTTTTCCTTTGTCTCCCCACAGATGTTTGGGCAGCTTGCTAGCAGGGGAGCGGATGTGCCCTGGAAATACGCCTGCTGAATGCAACTCAGGTGAAGGGTGACCGACTCCATGAGGAATCCACCATAGGCGAACCCCTTCTTCTCCCACCTGGCTGCTTTGGTTAGGAGTCCCTTGCTCCTGAGCCGCTGGACCCCCAGCAGCACTGTTTCCTGGCCTGGATGCCCTTACGGTCCCAAGAGCAATTCTGAAGGGATGAGCCTGAGACTATTGTTTGTTCAGCAGTCCTCCCTCTACCCACAGGCCCAGGTTCCAAGGCCCCAGTGGATGCCGGAAGCCCCAGATGGTACGGTCCTCTACATACCCTGTGTTTTCTCCTTACTATGTACACCAGGCACAGTAAGAGATTAACGACAGCGATAAGGAAATGAAGTAATTATGGCAATGTACTGTAACAAAAGGTATTCACAACTTATGAATCATTGACTTCTGGAATTTTCCACTTGATATTATCAGGCCATGGTTGACCAAGGTTAACTGAAACCATGAGAAGTAAAATCACACAAGGGAGGACTGTTGTTCAAAGGGAAAAAAGAAACCTATACATCAAAACTGCTTTGTGACTCTTCGCCAAGAAAGCCGAGTTTACCTTTGAGGGGCCCTGACGCAGTCCTCCCTCTCAGGTGGCTGTGAAAGATGGCTGTGGGTGAGTGGAGTCAGCGCTCGCCTGCCATGTTGCTCTGTCCTTCTCACCAGTCTGTGTTGTTCAAGTGCCCACATCAACCTATCCGAGTTGTCTTCTTTCCTGGTCCTCCCACAGGGTGGTGTGTTAATGGGGAGTGGGGTGATGGAGAAGGGGGTGGTGGGTAGGAAGAGGAAGAACAATGGAGCCCCAGACCAAGTCCACAGACCCTGCATGATCACAAGCAAGCTGGCGATGCTAAGGGATGTGAACCGCCCAAATGCTCTGCGTCCACAGGCAATATCCATTTCTCCAAAGTGAGGGGAAGTTAGGGAGGGAAGGATTTTTAGATTGTTGACTTCTCATTTACTCCTAGGGTGGCACTGCGGATGCTATTTGAGAAGGGACGTGTTGAGGCACTAATGGAATCATCTACCATGCTGGTCATGTAAGGATCTGTGCACAGGAGATGTACTCTGCAGGAGTCTCAGAGCAGTATAAATCCACTCGTCTCCACCAGGACTCAATAATGGCAAACTAACATTGCTACAGTCCTTTAACATTTTGAAAAAAACAAAATTAGTTTGCTACATCAATTCTTCCCAACTGCCTGGTAAGGTTCAAACATTTTGTGGGAACTACTGGGGATTGAACCCAGAGGCACTTAACCACTGAGTCACATCCCAAACACTTTTTAATTTTTTTTTTTAATTTTTTTATTTTGAGACAGGGGCTTGCTAAGTTGCTGAGACTGGCCTTGAACTTGAGCCTCTCTAGTTGCTGGGATTACAGATGTGTGCCACCACACCAGCCAGGTACAAGCTTTTTGACAGGGACATAAAGGACATTATTAGTCATCTTGTAAGGTTACGTATCTGGCAAATCAAAGCCTAGCCATTTCCCCCCAAGATATTGGTGCTGAGCAAGCACACCTGACCATTGAGTGGGGCAAAAGACCTATATGTAAAATATTTCTTGAAATCCAAATTTTTGCCAAGTCTCCCAGTGTTCCGACCCCATTCACTCTTTGTCTTGAACTTGTCCGGATTTTATTATTCCACATCAGCCACCCCCAGGGAGAACGCAGGTACACATGTTTGACTGGAGAAGGCTCCCTGCTGGGGAATAAGAAGAAAAGAAAGATAAAAGCCCGCAAAATGTCTTTGAGTGGATTTTGGTCCAAGAATCGTTTAAAGCCAGGGTAGAGTTAGAACTTTAAGTAGGGGGAGTTCATAGAATGGTTGTAAGAAATCATAAACACCTGCCAAGAGTTTATAATTTACAGACCCTTTCAGGTACCATCTTTCCGTGCATCTTCCTGACAATCCTCTAAAGAAGATACGACATTCTTCTCATTCTGCCTTTGTTACTTTTTAGGCAGTTGAGGCTCAGAGAAGGTGTGGTTTTGCTAGTCTGGGCAGCCAGTCAATGATAAAACTAGGTCTCTAACTAAGTAGCCAGAAAGTGATACTTTTAGAAGTTTGATTGAGGAATGGCTTGTTGAATATAGAATGTATTCAAAGGAGGGGAATTTTGAGGCTACTGCAGAAACCCATGCAGTGGATTTTTTTAAGTTAGAAATCTGAATGCAAATATCAACTCCGAGGGCCGCGATGTGAATCGTTGCTATTCTCATCATGATGGAAGCAAAGGGGTGGTCTCTGGATCTAAAAACAGGTTACATGCCTGCCTGTGTCTTTCTCTTCCTCTGACAGATATATGAGTAATTGACTTCATTTACCAAACAGGCGGAGCACAACGTAAAATTATGCTACTCATCTGAACTGAAAAATATTCTCTATTTTCCAGAATAGTCTCAGAGAGCCATGTGTGAGAGAACATGACAGAATAGAAACTGATTATGCAAAATGTGCGAGAGAGAACTGCAGCTCTCAGTGACATGTGGCAGCCTTGTGGGAAGGCAGCGTGGTGGAGCTCTGGATGCTGGCTCTGACAAGTCTGTGTCACCGGCTGAATGGCAGGTGAGGGTTAAACACGTGTGCAGACCTAGCCCTCAGAGGACTTCGGGGGCTGCACACACGGTCCTGTGTCCTGAGAGGCCACATGAACAGGGGCAAGGAGGGAGATGCCATGCATTTCTTCTCCTGGCTTGATGTTTAATCCCAGGGTCCTTCCTCTGGGCTTTGTAGACCCTTCTGGAAATTTGAATACTCTACATGAGAACCCCTTCCACTCAATGCAAACATTGCAAAAGTTTTTAAGAGGATGGAAATGGTTACATGGTGGGATAGAGAGGGCAGTGAGGGAATGAAGGAGAGGAAGCTTTTAGTGCTCAGAGTGGCAGACAGAGCAAGAAATCAAAATGGTGTTCTGAAGAAACCAAAGCTCAGTTTGCCTCCTGAAGCTGGCGTGCTCAGGAGCTATCCAGGGTACTGCGTCACTGCTTCCCCTCGTGCCTGATGAGCTGGAGGTCATAATCTTCTACTTGGTATCAGACATCAAGTCTCTTCCACGGGTTGGCTTCGGCATCCTTCCTTCCCAGAACCAACCACCTGCAAGCCTTAGGCTTCATCTAGTTTTGGTAGCCAGCACCCAATGCCACCTTCACTGTGGTTTTAAGAAGGCACTGTCTGCTTCCCTGGATGTTTTCCAGTGATCGCAGATACACGCACGCACACGCACACGCACACACACACACACACACACACACACACAGCATGGTGTGCAGCCATGAAGTTCAGAAATTAAGGTAGATTTTTGCATGAGTACATTTTGGTTGCTTTATGGTAACCTAATTTTTTTTAAAGTTTGTCTATAGATTCCTTTAATTTAGGCACATGCAAGTGTATACAGAAGCCTGCAGCAATATGTCATCAGGAAAGGCTTAAAGAAACTTGGAAAGAACTCTGTACCTGGATGTCTAATAATGGTTATGACCACGGACAATGTATAGTGAGATCGGAGGTCAGGCTGGTGACTGGAGTGTGGTTGTCAGATGCCCTGCATCTTCGTCAAAAGGGAAGTGAGCAGATGCGTGTCTAAAGAAGTGTGTCAGATCAGAGGGACTCCCGCTGGCCAGACTTGGGAAAATCTACACGAAAACAATGAGGCACAGCGAGAGTTGTAAACCACTAAAGAAACAGGAAACAGTGCATTCATGCTGATAGTAAATAGGTATATAAGCAATTCAAGGACAAGAGGGGGGCTCTTGCTATAGAGGAGAACCAGAAGCCAATGGACAAACATTAGAAAAGAGTCATTTTGTAAGCATCGTGTCAGCAATCAAAGCAGGCAAGACACATACAGCATGCTAAAATCTCATATTTCTACGGTTTTGAAAGGTGCCTGTGTGCGTGTGTGTGTGTGTGTGTGCACACGAGTGCGCATGTGTGTGAAGGAAAGTTTTCTGAAACACAGAAACTCTTCCCTGAAATGTTGGCTGACAGCAGTGAGAGGAGGGATGGCCATACTGGGCCTGAAGCAAACTTGGGTCGGCCCCAGACTGCTTCTTCATAATCTTAAAATATAGTAGGTATTGGAAGCAACTTCCACAAGATTTTGAGAGGACGGTGATTCATGCATTCTATATCAAGCCAAATCATTGTTCTGAGAAGGGAACAGGAAGATATTTTAAGCTAGGCAATGACTTAGAAAATATACAACTCATATATTCTTTTTGACAACTACTCTAGGTAACGGAGTGATTAACCAAAGCACAGCATTCAAGAACTTAGAAATCCTGCTATAAAATGACAAAAAGTGAATCTTAAAATCAGTTAAGTGAGAGTTATTCTAAATAATATTTGTAAGTATTTTTTTAAAGAAATGGAATGGAAAATGTCATTAACATTTCCTAAAAGAAAAAATGCGTGACAAGAAACATTCATGATAATATTAATAATAATTTAAAACTAGAAAATTACATATAATTTCCATGTAAATGCACAAAAATTTGGGTTGGAGGGCAAAAATGGGTGGGTGTGATGTGAATCAGAAAACTGACAGAAAGAGACCACTCACTTGAGTGGTTTTAACTGGTTTAATGAAGACAGTTTCTTGCAACCTTGGTACAGGGCTTTGTGAAGCATGCTGGGGTTGGTGGCAGCAGGCGGTTTTAACCACTCCTGGACCTGAAGAGGTCAGGGAAGGAAGAGGTTGCTGGAACCCACACTTGGCTGCAGTAGAAGAGGCTTCCCATCGGGGGGGTCACTCCCTGCAGGAGAAGGACACAGCACTGCCAAGCCATGGCCCTGCAGGAAGAGAGCCAGGGATGCAAACACACTGGGCTCCCTTTCCTCACACCCTCCGTCTCCTACCAGAAACCAGCTGAGACTCTGAAGATGAAAGCCAGGCTAGTGTAGGCCATCAGGCAAAGAAGAGAGAGGTAGGAAAAGGACCTCAGGAGCAACCAGAGAACATTCAGCACAGACACGATAGGTCCTTTCATGTATTAATATCTACGTAAATATAGGTGCAAAAAATTTAAATATCAAGGCAAGTTTTTTCCAATGGTTTTCTATAGGAAAGTGTTTTTCACTGAAGATTTGTCAAAAAGGAGATTGTGTGTCAAATAATTGTGGTGTGTTGTGCATTTCCTAATTTTGGAGCCTAAAATTCATTAGCACATGAAAAATTATAAGGAGAATTATAAGAAGTCCATTTAACTTTAATTTATCCAGAATTGCTCAAATGTATTTGATGGTGGGATTCCTTTCTTAGGAGTAATAACCCTTAATACTCCCGGAAATTCCTGGGAAGTACTATAACCAGCAGGTTTAGGAGTATGATCTATACTTTACAAATCATAACTGATAAAAATTCATAATAATAAAGATCCCTACAGACATAGCAAGCTTAATATTAATAATAGAAGTAAGGCAAGGAGATCAGTTATGCCAAAAGACAAAGGATAAAATTCCCTCATAGAAAGACATAGGTTCCAAAAACTTGAGAAAGAAAATCTAAAAGAGTATTGCTGTCCAAAAATACAATTAAAACTAAAAAAGGTTAAATGTTGCTTTAGAAATCACATGTAAGGGATTACTTCTCTGAAATATACAAATGTATTTTTCTTTTGAATTTATCTTTGGCTGGGAATAGAGAAAGGAAGGATGGAAATGTCATCTCTGAAATCGAAGAAAAAGTTAATATTAACTTTCTGAATTGTGATTCTAGAAAGCAGACTACACTCATAGGGAAAAGTATTGTGATTTTATTTTAAATCTCCTGCATCTAAACCTAACAGAACTAGACTCGATGGATCAATTTTACTTCACGCTTGGGGCCTGCAGTAGAAGCCTACAATATAGAGGAGGTGAAAGCCAAAATCACCTCCTCCAGGTCCCCCACAGTGATAAGGCAGCAAGGGGTAGCAGAAACAGCTGGTCAGAAATGGGGTAGGAAGGATAGTAGAGTGAAACAGACATGATCGACTCAGGTACATGTATGACTGTGTGACTGATGTGATGCTGCAATATGTATAGTCAGAAAAACGAGAGATTACCCTCCATTTATGTATGATCTATTGAAATGTATAAAGGCATTCTACTGTCATGGACAACTCATTAGAACAAATTTTAAAAATTAAAAAAAAAAAAGAAATGTGTTCTCACTTCCAGGTCCAGCCTTCAGCGTGAGATGTGATGTCAGACGTGTTAGGGAAAACACTGAAATAGGTCTCCTTGGTCCACTTACCTACTGGGACTGTGAAAGGTGACCGATCGCTGTTCCTGAAACAAACCCAGACAAAGAGTCTTGGTTTAGCTCCACAGGTGTTCCCAGGATATGGGCGGAATAAAGAATCCAGCATGGCCTATGGAGAGATGGCACAGGTAGCCGGGAACGCTCTCTGGATGGATCTTAGTGCAGTGACCTCTACTTGAGGGTTGTGGTGCGGATGGCTGAGAGTGGAGAAAGAGTGGGAGTCGTCATCAGAACACAGGGTTCCCTCGGGCCAAAAAGAACTGAGGTCAAGGGGCTGGGGTTGTGGCTCTGTGGGAGAGCACTTGCCTAGCACGTGTGAGGCGCTGGGTTCGATCCTCAGCACCACATAAAAATAAATAAATAAGTAAAGGTTGAAAAAAAAAAATAGAACTGAGGTCAAACCCAGTCAGCAGGAAGAGTACCATTTCTCCCTAGACACACTACTTCAGCTCCAGCTGAATAACCAGGAACAGGATTCTTGAGCCCGTTCACTAGCTCTGGTTAGTAACCAGTAAGAATCCATAGGTCACTTGATTCACACTCAATCTTTCCTTTGCAACTGCAAGGACAGGAAAGATACATCACTGCCTTCAAAGGCAGAGACCATCTTGCAGAGGAATTGCAGGGACATAGTGACCAACTCTCCCAGTCAGTCTGGAATTGAGTGGTTTCTCGGGATGCAGAACTTTTAGTGTAAAAATTGGGACATTTTATGACAAATTATTGTCAGTTGGTCATCCCTAAGGGAATGGCAGAACTCTGAAAGATTAGATACTATTTATTCATTCAGACAGAGACTGGGATACTTAAAGAAACCATTTAAACTAATGCATTGGAATGATTCATCCAAATTGGGCTAAAATGTGATCTCTGATCTTCCCCTTGTTCCATGGCTCTTTAGCACTATGTGATCAGAGCAATTACAGACCACTTTCATCACACATATGAATGTGGTGCGATGTACCAAGCAAATGAAAAACCATCATCACAAAATTAAATAAATAGGACAACACAAAATGTAGTAGACTTCTGCTACCTCTTATGAAGGAGTAACTGGTGCAGAATTTGTCCTCCCACTGTGACAAATAGAAACCTACATAGACTAGAGTCATCCACTGGGATCCACAAGGCATTGATTCCAGGACCCCCTTCAGATACCCAGACGTAAGGATACTAAAGTCCTTTATATAAAATAGCACTATACACATCTTCCCATATACTTAAATCTCTACTATATATAATGCCTACTACAATGTAAATGTTTCTTGAGTAGTTGTCCTTCTATATGGCTTAAGAAATAATGATGAGAAGAGTCTAAACGCTTTCAATATGGATGTAACTCTTTTGAACATTTTTGAACTGTGGTTGGTTGAATTGGTGGTTGCTGAACCCACAGTCATGGAGAGCTGACTACACATGAAAGGATAATTTTCAGACATTGGACAACAGGGAGTTCAGGACTGTGATCTCTAGAACAGGTGAAAAATGAGTCCTGTGATTCCAAAAGCTTATTACCTGGAGGCAGTTTCCTAGCAATAGCACAGGCCAGTGAAACCTAAACACAACCCAGTAATCTTGTTGAGCCAAGAAAGCCAGAGACTAGAGCTCTGAGAGGCAAGGCAGCTAAAATTTATGGAATAGATGCTGGAAAGAGCGAAAGATGAGCTGAGAGTTTCCCTCAACATTTTGGCAGAGAAAGTTTGGGAAAGAATCACTGGAAAGGACAAAAAACTCCCAAGTTCACCTAAGACTAGAAGTAGATCACATTCTCACCTGTCAAAGGGAAGAGAGATAATAAATAGGCATCGCGTACGGAGCTCAGAAAGGGCTCTCCTAGTAGTGAGCTCAATTAGTCCTAGACTAGTGGCTTCCCTGGCCTTGTCCTGACATGGGTTAAAAGCAAAGCTTCAGAAGGGTCAAACCAAACTGAACTTACTTAACTACATGCCAGAACAAAGCCCCACAGTGAGTGAATGTGCTATAATGTAAAGGTCACAATGTCCAGCATCCAATAAAAATATCAAGAAACAGGAAATGTAGCAGGGAAACATGCCCCATGAAATGAACAAAAAATGTACAATAGAAAGAAATCCAGGAGTAACAGAGATGTTGAAATCTTAAAGGAGGTACTCTAAATCTTACAAATATGGTCAAGGATCTTAAGGACTTTATGGGGAGAAAAATGAAGGATTAAGAATAACTAAATGGAACTTATCGAAATGGGAAAAAACACATTTGAAAAATACAATAAATAGGATTCACAGCACATTGGACATTGCAATGAATTTGGAAACCCAACAGTAAAGGAAATGACTTAAAGTTTTGTTGTTTTTAAATATAAACCTGAAAAAGTGAACAGAGCATCAATATCCTATAGGAAATTTTCAAAAAGTTTGACATACATGTAATTAAGTCTCAAAAGAGAGGAAACAAAGACGGAATAGGAGAATATAGGTGGTCCTTGATTTATAATGAGGTTACATCACAATAAACACCATTGTAAGCTGAAAATATCATAAGTCAAAAATGCATTTAATACACCCAACTACCTGAACACCATAGCTTATCAACACAACACACCTAAAATATCAGTGACTTCCCTTGGGATCTCATGACTTACTGGGATCTCTGGTCCTGCTGCCCAGTGCCACAATAGGGGATCATACTGCATATCACTGGCCTGAAAGAAAGTCTAAATTCAAAATTTGACATGTAGTTTCTACCAAATGCCTATTGCTTTTGCACCATGGTAAGCTGAAAATCATAAGTCAAACCACCATAAATTGGGGACTGTCTTTATTTTAAGAAATATTAGCTGAATCTTTTCCAAATTAGATGAAAAGTTAAACTCACAGATCAGAAAAGTTCAAGTAGAGGAAAGATAAAGAAAACAACATCAAGGTACAATATAAGCAAAGCTTAAAACCAGTCATAAAGAGAAAACCCTAAAAGTGTCCAGAAGAAGAAAAGACACAATATGCAGAGAAGAATAAAGATGACAGCAGATTTTCTACTGGAAATAATGCAAGGTAGATGACAGTGGGGCACCATCTTTACAGTAATAAAGAAAAACTGCCAACTCAGAATTCTGTACTCTGTGAAATATCTTTCAAAAATGAAGGCAAGGAAAACATTTTTGAAGAAAAACAAAAGGTAAGAGACTTCATTGCCAGAAGAACTTCACTGTAAGATTTTTAAAGAAAGTAATTTAGGCAAAGTGAAAATAAGATGGAAATTTGGAACTTATACAAAAAAAAAAAAAAAGAAAGAATGAATAATGCCAGAAATGATAAATGTGTGGGTAAGTGTAAATGACAACATTTTATCATGTTAAAGTCTCTCAAGAAGATAATTTTTAAAGCAAAATTAATGCTTGTATACAAGTCCAATGTATGACTATTTCAGTATGATGGACAGGAGGGTAGAAATGAAGTACACTATTGTGGGACTTTGAAATTATATATGAAGGGATATGTTATTTGAAAATAGACTGTGATAAGTTTAAAACATTTATACTTTGGAGTAGGCACTAAACAGAGGATAGAAATGGTAGAGATAAAATGGAATCCTGAAAAATATTTAATTCAAAAGAAGGCAGGAAAAAGAAAAACAGTAACCAAAACATATAGGGCAGAGAGAAAATGCATAGCAAGATAACAGATTTAAATGCAATAAAACAAACATTTCATTAAATATAAGTGGTTTAACTGCTCTAATTAAAAGGCAGAGATTGTCAAACTAGAGCATAATGTGAGACCCAACTACATGTTATATCCAAGAAATTCATTTTAAATAAAAAAGAAATTGTCCTATTTCTTTAGTAATAAGTGTCATGAGTGAGTTTTCTTTTGCATGTGGATTCCATCATTGCCATTACTGTCCTCAGAGAGGTAGTGCTCCACAACCAAGTAGAAACTAATTTTAGGGACTAGTTGGTTCCAAATAACTAACTCACCCAAACTAACTCCAACTCAGAAAGATATCTCCCAGAAAGATATGAAGTATCTCATGAAACTGCTGAGCCACTTGGAAGATAGGAGTTAGACTATTAAGACACAGATTGTCTCTGAGTCTGATTCTTTGTGCTCAGTTAGTTACCACCCTCACACCAAGATCAATTTTCTGAGCATCTAAACACAGGTTGAAGCACAGATGGCCAGCTCCAGCTTTGTCTCACCTAGGAGGTTAAGCATTCAATATAGACCAGCTAAGTGCCTTTGAATTCCAGTTCCTAATTCCTGTGAGAGAGTATCTGATTGGTCAACACTGCTCCATTCAACTGTGACCAGGAGCAGAAGGAGCAAGGCGTGGGGTCTGTTACTACTTGGCAGGCTCTGTATCCTCAGGTTATCCCAGATGGAGGAATCAAGAGCTCTCTAGGAAGGAAGTATGGGTGTAAAATCCCAATAGTGTACAATGCAGGTACACCTTGATTTATGACGGGTTACATCCCAATAAATACATTATAAATTTAAAGCATTTTAAGTTAAAAAATGCACCCAATGCACCCAGCTTACTGAACATCATGACTTAACAAGGCAGCACACTGTAGGGATTCAGTCGTTTGCCCTTTATGATCTTGTGGCTGATTGGGAGCTATAGCTTCCTGCTACAGTCTAGCATCAAGAGAGAGGATTAGATTATGTATGACTAATTCAGGAAAAGATCTCAATTCAAATTTTGAAGTATAGATTCTACTGACTATATATGACTTCTGCACCACTGTAAAGCAAAAAATTCATTAAAATGAACCCTTGTAAGTTGGTGACCATCAGTAAAGGCCTTCCATATGTTGGGAGGAGGAAAATGTGGACTTCCCCTTCAAATGAGAGTTAACACCACCCAGACCTGGTGCACACTGAAGGGACAAGGTGCTGAAGATACCCCCTATTTCTAGTCTTGGATTTAATTCCTGCCTCTTCTCTCACTCTGTGTCACCGAAAAGTTTTTTTGGGATGATATCCTCCATCTCATACTTCCTGTGGCCGAGTCAGCTAACTGCTCACAGAAACACCTTGGTTCTTTTCCAGTGTATAATCGTGACTGGGTAGTAACTGCTCAACCAAAGCCTGTGTTTTCCAGTCTCTTGGATTTAGATGCAGCTGTATGGTTATGCTCTCCATAATGAAATCTGAGCAGGTCAGAACCTCTCATGTGACACTCTGCATGCTCTTCTCTAGTCAGTTGCTGGCTTCTGAGGACTCTTGACACCCCACTAGGTGGAAGAGGCACAATATGAAAGGAGTCTGTGTCCCTGAATCACCCCTGGAGAAAGTCTTCCCACTGCCAGGAAAAAACCCTTATTGAACTGATAAGTGAGTAGAAAATAAGCTCCTGTTGAGTTAAGGTCCTGCCGCCATATAATTTGCCTATAGCTATAAATACTTGAAAGTATTTCAACAAGGAAAAGCTCCAGAGAATTGTTAGAACTCTCTTTCTCCACCTAATGCTGCATATGAAATCTACTTCTGCTGAACTCCATAAGCCACAGGAGTAGCAAATGTTGTATATATTGTTCAGCCCACTGAGGGTTAATGGCTCTGATACTTCTGCTCAGAGAAAACACAAAAACCAAGAAAGAAGTTGTCTCCATTTTTCCCCTTCATAAGAAAAATTATCACCAAGGTAAGCCTACATTGAAAGGCTAGAGGAGGACCTTTGTGGAAATTTCCTTGGGAGCTTAAAATTCCTAAATTTGTCACCAAGTCATTAATCTGCTACATAATAATCTGAGTGAGGCAAAATACGAACAAAAATAATTTCTTCTTGATAGAGAAACTTAATTCCCCTGTGATATGCAAGTTTGAAGCATAAAGAAGGTCTACTCTGATTCATGTGTTCATAGGTAAGGATTTAAAAACTGAAACTTTTACTGGCAGACTGTAGAAAGGGAAAGGATAGCTTGCCACAGAATTTCTAGGTAAGTTCCCATGCTGGAATCAATTTAGAAGGAGCCTGCCATATAATAGGTAGGAAATGGACTGGAAAGAGATGAGGGGCAGGACCTTCAGAGCAAGGAGTGAAGAATCCAATGGCATTACTTTCTGTGCCACCCAAGGGACATTGCAGTTCCAGATAGTGTTCGGCATATAAATGGGTTATGTTTCAAGGTTCACTGCCATTTATTCATGGTATTCGTTCATTTAATAAATGCTTATAGTGCCTTATGTACCAAGAAGGTTATAGCTTTGGAAATAAAATGACAAAAAGTGAAAGGTCTGGCTTATGGGACAAGTTTACTACCCTGGATACATAAGCAAGTAATTGTGAGACTGAGAAATCATCCTATTAAGAAATACAAAAGTTAGTGGTTTGGAACCAAGAGTGTATTTTATATGATTAAATGATGTGGCTGGAATATAAAGTCTCCATTTAATTCATAATGTAACTAAAACACAGTTTTAAAAAAGGATTAGTTCAGTTACCTTTTATTGTGTTTCATTTTACTCTTTTGTTTCCACAAAAGATTAAAATCGGGTAGGCAGTAGTCCTGAGCATGAGTAACTTGTTATCATTCTACATTTAAGTAAAATAAACCTTCATACACCAGTTGCTCCTCTAGCATTTCCACATTGGAGAATTCCATCATATTGAATGAAGTACCCCAATTCTTCACTTCCCATGCAACTCTAAGTCTTCACTCAAGTGAGGGAGATGGTGCACTGGGCCAGTGCAGTGGGTGTCTGGGGGCCAGCAGCCTTGGAAGTGGGTGTACAGTGCCTCCAAGCTCAGGTATCTGAACTCCTGCATCCTTCCTGCTGGCACAGAGAAGGAGAAGATAGTCACAAGCAACTGTGTCCGCCAGCTTCCAGCAGACAACAGATGGCACCTTCAACTGGGATTTTGAGAAACTTCATTGAAGGGACTATTTACAGACATGTGGATGGAGCCGTAAGAACCAATAAGGACACTGAAGCACCTGGAGAGTGACAACATCTGTTGCCATCTCTAGGTCTGGAGGGGTGTGTTAGTCAGGGGTCCCCAGAGAAATGGAATGTGTATTACACCTGGGAACTGTTCCATCATTAGAATTAAAGACAAATGCAGTGCCAGGAGGTCTTAATGAAGCAACCTTACCATCCACACAACCCGCCCTGTATTGCAGACAATGCTCAGAAATTTGTGGATCAAATTGTAGTTCCATTCAAACCGTCCTTGAACTAGTGCCACTAAAACACTTCAAAAGCTGATTCGCATCTAGATATAACCTACATCATGAAGCTGTTTAGCATTAACCTTTTAAATTTTACTCTAATTAGTTATGCATGACAGAATGCATTTTGGCACATCATACATAAATGGAGTATAACTTCTCATTCACCTGGTTGTACATGATGTACTGTTACACAGATCATATAATCATATATCACATAGGGTAATAATGTCTGATTCATTCTACTATCATTCTGACCCCCATTCCCCGTCCCCTCCCTTTACTTCCCTCTGTCTACTCCAAAATGACTCTATTCCCTCCCTCCCTTATTGTGAATTAGCATCCACATATCAGAGAAAACTTTTGGCCTTTGTTTTTTTGGGATTGGCTTATTTCACTTAGCATAATATTCTCCAGTTCCATCCATTTACCAGCAAATGCCATGATTTCATTCTTCTTCAATACTGAGTAATATTCCATTGCATATATATACCATGGTTTCTTTATCCATTTATCTGTTGAAGGGCACTTGGATTGGTTCTATAGTTTAGCTATTGTGAATTGAGCTGCTTTAAACATTGATGTGGCTGTGTTACTGCAGTATGCTGATTTTAAGTCCTTTGGGTATAAACCAAGGAGTGGGATAACTAGGTCAAATGTTGTTTCCATTCCAAGTTTTCTTAGGAATCTCCACACTGCTTTCCATAATGGTTGCACCATTTTGCATTCCACCAACAATGTATGAGTGTACCTTTTCCCCCACATCCCTGCCAACATTTATTGTTGCTTGTATTCTTGGTGACTGCCATTCTAACAGGAATGAGATGGAATCTCAGTATAGTTTTGATTTGCATTTCTCTAATTGCTAGAGATGTTGAACGTTTTTTCAAGTATTTGTTGATTGACTGTATTTCTTCTATGAAGTGTCTGTTCAATTCCCTTACTCATTTATTGATTGGGTTGTTTGTTTTTTTTGGTGTTTTTTGAGTTTTTATATATCCTGGAGAATAATGCTCTATCTCAGGTGCTTGTGGGTAAAGATATTCTCCCATTCTGTAGGCTCTCTCTTCACGTTATTGATTGTTTCCTTTGCTGTGAAGAAGTTTTTTGGTTTGAGTCCATCCCATTTATTGATTTTTGATTTTACTTCTTGCACTTTAGGAGTCTTGTTAAGGAAGTCAGTTCCTAAGCCTACATGGTGTAGATTTGGGCCTACTTTTTCTTCCATTAGGCCCAGGGTTGCTGTTCTAGTGCCTAAGTCCTCGATCCACTTTGAGTTGATTTTTGTGCAGGGTGAGAGATAGGGGTTTTATTTTCATTTTGCTACATATTTATTTCCAGTTTTCCCAGCACTGTTTGTTGAATAGACTATCTTTTCTCCAGTGAATGTTTTTGGCACCTTTGTCTAGTGTGAGATAACCATATTTATGGAGGCTCCCCTCTGTGACTTCTATTCTGTACCATTGTTCTATGTGTCTGTTTTGGTGCCAATACCATGCTGATTTTGCCAGTGTGGCTCCATAGTATCAGATCTGGTCTTGTGATGCCTCCTACTTCCCTCCTCTTGCTGAGGATTGCTTTGACTATTCTGGGTCTCTTATTTTTCCAAATGAATTTCATGATTGCTTTTTCTAGTTTTATGAAGAGCATTATTGGAATTTTAATAGGAATTGCATTAAATGTGTAAAGCACTTTTGGCAGTATAGCCATTTTGACAATATTAATTCTGCCTATCCAAGAGCATGGGAGGTCTTTCCAACTTCTAAGGTCTTCTTTAATTTCTTTCTTTAGTGTTCTGTAGTTTTCATTGTAGAGGTCTTTCGCCTCTTTTGTTAGATTGATTCCAAAGTAATTTATTTTTTGAGGCTATTGTGAATGGGGTAGTTTTCCTAATTTCTCTTTCAGTGGATTCATCACTGATGTATAGGAACACATTTGATTTATGGGTGTTGATTTTATATCCCACTACTTCGCTGAATTCATTTATTAGTTCTAGGACATTTCTGGTAGAATTGTTTGGATCTTCTAAATATAGAAGCATGTCATTGGCAAATAGTGGTAGTATGAATTATTCTTTTCCTATTTGTTTCCCTTTAATTCTTTCTTCTGTCTAACTGCTCTGGCTAGAGTTTCAAGGACGACATTGAATAAAAGTGATGGAAGAGGGCATCCTTGCCTTGTTCTAGTTCTTAGAGGGAATGCTTTCAATTTTCCTCCATTTAGAATGATGTTGGCCTTGGGCTTAACATGGATAGAATTTACAATGTTGAGGTATGTTCCTACTATCGCTAGTTTTTCTAGTGCTTTAAACATGAAGGGTGCTGTATTTTGTCAAATGCTTTCTCTGCATCTATGGAGGTGATCTTGTCTTTAAGTCTATCGATGTGATAAATTACATTTATTGATTTACATACTTTGAGCCAACTTTGCATCCTTGGAATGAACCCTACTTGATGGTGGTGCACTATCCTTTAAACGTGTTTTTTTTTCACGTGATTTGCCAGAATCTTATTGAGAATTTTTGCATCTGTGTTCATCAGGGATATTGGTCCAAAGTTTTCTTTCTTTGATGTGTCTTTGGTTTTGGTATCAGAGTACTACTAGCTTCATAGAATGAGTTTGGAAGGGTTCTTTCCTTTTGTATTTCATGGTATAATTTTAGGACTATTGGTGTTAATTCTTCTTTGAAGGTCTTGTAGAACTTGGCTGAGAATCTGTCTGGTCCTGGGTTTTTCTTAGTTCGTAGACTTTTGATGGTATCTTCTATTTCATTGCTTGAAATTGACCTTTATTAATTGTGTGTGTCCTCCTGATTCAGTCTGTTTGGGTCATATGTGTCTGGAAATTTGTCAGTGTTTTCAAGATTTTCTATTTTATGGGAGTATAAATTTTCAAAATAGTTTCTAATTATCTCCTGTACTTTAGTAGTGTTATTGTGATATTTCCTTTTTCATCACAAATTTTGGTAATTTGAGTTTTCTCTCTATTTCTCTTCATTAGTGTGGATAAGGGTTTATCAATTTTATTCACTTTTTTCAAAGAACCAACTTTTTGTTTTGTCAATTTTTTGAATTATTTCTTTTGTCTTGATTTCAGATGATTTTAATTATTTCTTGTCTTCTACTGATTTTGGTGTTGATTTGTTCTTCTTTTTCTTAGGTTTTGAGATGTAATGTTAGGTCTTTTTTTGAGGTTAATACATAAAACTTATTTTTTATTTCATAATTCTTTTTTTTAATTTTTACTTTTAACTTTTTTTAAATTTATTTTTACTGTAAACAAATGGGATACATGTTGTTTCTGTTTGCACACGAAGTAAAGGCATACCATTTGTGTAATCATACATCTACATAGGGTAATGGTGTTTGATTCATTCTGTCATTTTTTCCTTCCCCCCACCCCTCCCACCCCTCTTTTCCCTCTATACAGTCCCTTCTTCCTCCATTCTTGACCCCCTCCCAACCCCCATTATGTGTTATCATCTGCTTATCAGTGAGATCATTCCTCCTTTGGTTTTTGAGATTGGCTTATCTCACTTAGCATGACATTCTCCAATTTCATCCATTTGCCTGCAAATGCCATAATTTTACTATCCTTTATAGCTGAGTAATATTCCATTGTATATATATATATACCACAGTTTCTTTATCCATTCATCAATTGAAGGGCATCTAGGTTGGTTCCACAATCTGGCTATTGTGAATTGAGAGCTATGAACATTGATATGGCTATATCTCTGTAGTATGTTGATTTTAAGTCCTTTGGGCATAGGCCAAGGAGTGGGCTAGCTTGGTCAAATGGTGGTTCCATTCCAAGCTTTCTGAGGAATCTCCACACTGCTTTCCGGAGTGGCTGCACTAATTTGCAACCCCACCAGCAATGTATGAGTGTACCTTTTTCCCCACATCCTCCCCAACACCTATTGTTGCTTGTATTCTTGATAATCGCCATTCTAATTGGGGTGAGATGGAATCTTGGGGTAGTTTTGATTTGCATTTCTCTTATTACTAGAGATGTTGGACATTATTTCATATGTTTGTTGATTGCTTGTAAATCTTCTTCTGTGAAGTATCTGTTCATATCCTTAGCCCATTTGTTGATTGGGTTATTTGTATTCTTGGTGTAGAGTTTTTGAGTTCTTTATATATTCTAGAAATTAGTACTCTATCTGAAGTATGAGTAGCAAAGATTTTCTCCCATTCTGTAGGCTCTCTCTTCGCATTGCTGATAGTTTCCTTTGCTAAGAGAAAGCTATTTAGTTTGAATCTGTCCCAGTTATTGATTCTTGCTTTTATTTCTTTTGCTATGGGGGTCCTGTTAAGGAAGTCTGATCCTAAGCCGACATGTTGAAGATTTGGACCTACTTTTTCTTCTATAAGATGAAGGGTCTCCGGTCTGATTTCGAGGTCCTTGATCCATTTTGAATTGAGTTTTGTGCAGGGTGAGAGATAGGGGTTTAGTTTCATTCTGTTGCATATGGTCTTCCAGTTTTCCCAGCACCATTTGTTGAAGAGGTTACCTTTTCTCCATTGCGTATTTTTGACACCTTTGTCTGGTATGAGAAAATTGTATGTATTTGGGTTTGTGTTCATGTCCTCTATTCTGTACCATTGATCTACCTGTCTATTTTGGTACCAATACCATGCCATTTTTATTACTATTGCTTTGTAGTATAGTTGAAGTTCTGGTATTGCGAAACCCCCTGTTTCATTCTTCCTGCTAAGGATTGCTTTAGCTATTCTGGGTTTCTTATTCTTCCAGATGAATTTCATGATCGCTTGCTGTATTTCTGTAAGGTACATCATTGGGATTTTAATTGGAATTGCATTGAATCTGTATAGCACTTTTGGTAGTATGGCCATTTTGACAATATTAATTCTGCCTCTCCAAGAACGTGGAAGATCTTTCCATCTTCTAAGGTCTTCCTCAATTTCTTTCTTCAATGTTTTGTAGTTTTCATTGTAGAGATCTTTTACCTCTTTGGCTAGATTGATGCCCAAGTATTTTATTTTTTTTGAGGCTATTGCAAATGGAGTTGTTTTCCTCATTTCCCTTTCAGCTGTTTCGTCGCTTGCATATAAAAATGCTTTAGATTTATGTGTGCTGATTTTATAGCCTGCTATTTTGCTGAATTCATTGATGAGGTCTAGAAGTTTTCTGGAGGAGTTTTTTGGATCCTCTAAATATAGAATCATGTCATCAGCAAATAGGGATAGTTTGAGTTCCTCTTTTCCTATTTGTATCCCGTTAATTTCTTTAGCCTGCCTAATTGCTCTGGCTAGAGTTTCAAGGACAATGTTGAATAGAAGTCGTGAAAGAGGACATCCCTGTCTTGTTCCCATTTTTAAAGGGAATGGTTTCAGTTTTTCTCCAAAAAAGAATGATGTTGGCCATGGGCTTAGCATAAATAGCCTTTACAATGTTCAGGTATGTTCCTACTATCCCTATTTTTTCTAGTGTTTTGAGCATGAAGGGGTGTGGTATTTTGTTGAATGCTTTTTCTGTGTCAATTGAAATAACCATATGATTCTTATCCTTAAGTCTATTGATATGATGGATTACATTTATTGATTACGGATGTTAAAACATCCTTGCATTCCAAGGATGAACCCCACTTGATTGTGGTGCACGATTTTCTTAATATGTTTTTGGATATGGTTTGCCAATATTTTGTTAAGGATCTTTGCATCTATATTCATCAAGGATATTGGTCTAAAATTTTCTTTCCTTGATGTGTCTTTGCCTTGTTTGGGTATGAGGGTGATATTAGCTTCATAGAATGAGTTTGGTAGGGTACCCTCCTTTTCTATTTCCTGAAATACTTTGAGAAGTATTGGAATGAGTTCTTCTTTGAAGGTCTTGTAGAACTCAGCTGAGAATCCGTTTGGTCCTGGACTTTTCTTGGATGGTAGGTTTTTAATGGCTTCGTCTATTTCATTGCTTGATATTGATCTGTTTAAATTGTGTATCCTGGTTCAGTTTGGGAGGAGAATATGTCTCTAGAAATTTGTCAATGTCTTCGAGAGTTTCTATTTTGTTGGAATACAGATTTTCAAAGTAGCTTCTCATTATGTTATGTATCTCAGTGGTGTCTGTCATGATATTTCCTTTTTCATCACGAAGTTTAGTAATTTGAGTTTTCTCTCTCCTTCTCTTTGTTAGTGTGGCTAAGGGTTTGTCTATTTTGTTTACTTTCTCAAAGAACCAACTTTTTGTTTTGTCAATTTTTTGAATTGTTTCTTTTGTTTCAATTTCATTGATTTCAGCTCTGATTTTAATTATTTCCTGTCTTCTACTACTTTTGCTGTTATTCTGTTCTTTTTCTAGGGCTTTGAGCTGTAATGTTAGGTCATTTAGTTGTTGACTTTTCATTCTTTTCTGGAATGCACTCCACGCAATGAATTTTCCTCTTAGTACCGCTTTCATAGTGTCCCAGAGATTTTCCAATGTTGTATTGTTGTTCTCATTGACCTCTAAGAATTTTTTATCTCCTCCCTGATGTTTTCTGTTATCCATGTTTCATTCAATAGCATATTATTTAGTCTCCAGGTGTTGGAGTAATTTCTGTTTTTTATTTTGTCATTGATTTCTACTCTCAGTCCATTATGATCTGAGAGAACACAAGGCAGTATCTCTATTTTTTTGCATTTCCTAAGGGCTGCTTTGTGGCATAACATATGGTCTATTTTCGAGAAGGTTCCATGTGCTGCTGAGAAGAAAGTGAATCCGCTCGTTGATGGATGGAATATTCCATATATGTCTATTAAGTCTAGGTTATTGATTGTGTTATTGAGTTCTATGGTTTCTTTGGTTGGTTTTTGTTTGGAAGATCTATCTAGTGGTGACAGCGGTGTGTTAAAGTCACCCAGAATTATTGTGTTGTGGTCTATTTGATTCCTGAAGTTGAGAAGGATTTGTTTGATGTACAGGGATGCACCATTGTTTGGGGCATAAATATTTACTACTGTTATGTCTTCCTGATTTATGGTTCCCTTGAGCAGTATGAAATGTCCTTCTTTATCCCTGCTGATTAACTTTGGCTTGAAGTCTACTTTATCTGATATAAGGATGGAGACCCCTGCTTTTTTACTGAGTCCATGTGCATGGTAGATTTTTTCCCATCCTTTCACCTTTAGTCTGTGGATGTCTTTTTCTATGAGATGAGTCTCTTGCAGGCAACATATTGTTGGGTCTTTCTTTTTAATCCATTCTACCAGTCTATGTCTTTTGATTGATGAGTTTAGGCCATTAACATTCAGGGTTATTATTAAGATATGATTTATATTCCCAGTCATTTGGGCTTATTTTTGGTTTTTAACTTGGCTTGGTTTCTCCTTTGAGTGGTTTTTCTCTAAGGTAGTTCCTCCCTTTGCTGACCTACATTGTTGTTCTTCATTTCCTCCTCATGGAATATTTTGTTGAGAATATTCTGTAGCACAGGCTTTCTATTTGTAAATTAACTTTTGTTTATCATGGAAGGATTTTATTTCATCTTCAAATCTGAAGGTTAGTTTTGCTGGGTGTAGGATTCTTGGTTGGCAACCATGTTCTTTCAGATCTTGAAGTATGTTGTTCCAGGCCCTTCAAGCTTTTAGAGTCTGGGTTGAGAAGTCGGCTGCTATCTGTATTGGTTTCCCCCTATATGTAATCTGCTGCCTTTCTCTCGCAGCCTTCAAAATTCCATCTTTATTTTGAATGTTAGGCATTTTCATTATTATGTACCTTGGTGTGGGTCTGTTGTGCTTTTGTGCATTTGGTGTTCTGTAAGCCTCTTGTATTTGATTTTCCATTTCATTTTTCAGGTTTGGGACATTTTCTGATATTATTTAATTGAATAGGTTTTTCATTCCTTTGGTTTGTATCTCTGTGCCTTCCTCAATTCCAGTAATTCTTAAATTTGTTCTTTTCATGATGTCCCACAGTTCTTGGAGATTCTGTTCATGATTTCTTACCATCTTCTCTGTTTGGGCAACTTTATTTGCAAGATTAAATATTTTGTCTTCATTGTCTGAGGTTCTGCCTTCCAAGTGGTCTAGTCTTTTGGTGATGCTTTCTAATGAGTTTTTTATTTGGTTTATTGTTTCCTTCATTTCAAGGATTTCCGTTTTTATTTTTATTTTATTTTTATTTTTTATTTATTTATTTTTTTGAGAATCTCTATCTCTTTGTTGAAATGATCTTTTGCTTCCTGCAGTTGCTCTTTCAGCTTATTGGTATTATCATTCATTGCCTGCATTTGCTCTCTTATCTCATCCTTTGCTTTGCGAATCATCTTAATCATGTATAATCTGAAGTCCTTTTCTGACATTTCTTCTACCATACTGTCATTGGATTCTATTAATATAGAATCTAGATTTGTTTAGATCAATTTCTTCCCTTGTTTTTTCATGTTGTTCATGTATCTTCCCCTCTAGCAGTGCAAATCTGGGGTATTGCAGATTTCCCCCTATAGGCTTATAGTGGCCCTATACGTTTCCAAAACGTTTTCTTTAAGGGGAGATCAATATTAGCAGTGCCCAATTCAGACAGTATGCAATACTAGACCAAATAGCTCCTGACAATGAGCTTCAAGTCTCTAGCAGGCGTCTCAGGATGGGATTTGCCCCACCTAAAGATCGGAGCTACAGCTTCCAGGATTATCTAAGATGGCTTCTCCGGCTTCCAAATGTGTTGGCAAATGGGGAGCTGCAACTCAGGGTGTGTACTTGGTCAACTGGAGGTCCTGGAGATGGGGTGCGATTGGTCAGGCAGGGTCCTGGAGGTTGGGCGTGTTTGGTGTGGTTGCGGGATCCTGGAGGCTGGTTGCAATCAGTTGGTCTTTGGTCCCGGTGATAGGGCACAGTCAGTTGATCCGGGGGTCCTGGCAGCAGGGAGCAGTCAGTTGATGTGAGGGCCCCAGAGGCAGGGAGTGATGGGTCGGGCTGAGGGATCCTAGAGAGAGGGCTTAGTCAATCTGTCCAGGGATCCTACGGGGCCTGGCTGTTGTCTCAAAAAGGCAGCAGCCACGTGTAATCAAACCTGCAGGTAGTGTAACAGTGAACTTCCAGGCAACAGCAGGCAGCTGGTGCTCCACTGGCAGTTGGCGATCAGTTTGCTGACTGTTGTCGGATGATCGGGAGGTGAACCTCATGCTGTGGGTGATGGATAGGTGTAAGGCAGGCGATGGACAGGCAAGAGGCAGGCAAATGGCGGATGATAGGCGCCTGACAGTGAGCAATCTGCACTCAAAAAAGGCAT
Organism: Sciurus vulgaris; assembly: GCF_902686455.1. Taxonomy (NCBI): domain Eukaryota; kingdom Metazoa; phylum Chordata; class Mammalia; order Rodentia; family Sciuridae; genus Sciurus; species Sciurus vulgaris. The sequence goes on from NC_136467.1 coordinate 148,381,643, forward strand.
CAATATGCTGGCAGACTGCAGGTGATCACAGCAGACGAATGGGGTAAACAGCAGGGGATCGATAAGCAGCAAAAACTGCCTCACCAAGAAACAGATATCCTCTGCTTGAAACTGGAGTTACGGAGTGACAAGGAATGCAGCCTCCCTGTAGTCCACCATCTTGGATCTCCTGTTAGGTCTTTTATTCATTGAGTTTCTATTCTTTTAATGAATGAGCTCAATGCAATGAACTTTCCTCTTAGCACTGCCTTCATAGTGTCCCAGAGATTTTGATATGCTGTCACTATTCTCATTTACCTCTAAGTATTCTTTTATTTCATCCCTGATTTCTTCTGTTATCCATTCATCATTCAATAGCATATTATTTAGTCCCCAGGGGTTAGAGTAGCTTCTATTTTTATTCTATTATTGATTTCTAATTTCATTCCATTATAATCTAATAGAATGCAGTAGTATCTCTATTTTTTTTTATTTGCTAAGAGTTGCTTTATAGCATAAGATATGATCTATTTTAGAGAAGGATCCATGCACTGCTGAAAAGAAAGTATATTTGCTCATCGATGGATGGAATATTCTATATTTGAGTCTAAGTTACTGATTGTATTATTTAGTTCTATAGTTTATTTGTTTTTGTTTGGAAGATCTATCCAGCAGTGAGAGAGGTATGTTAATGTCACCCAGTATTATTGTGTTGTGGTCTATTTGATTTTTGAAGTTGAGAAGGGGTTGTTTGATATATGTAGATGCTCCGTGTTTGGAGCATCAATATGTACAATTGTTATGCCTTGTTGATGTATAATTCCTTTAAGCTGTATGAAATGTCCTTCTTTGTCCTTTCTGATTAATTTTGGCTTGAGTACACTTTATCTGATATAAGGATGGAAACCATAGCTTGCTTAGATAGTTCATATGTTTTTTCCCATCCTTTCACCTTCAGTTTGTGGATGTCTTTACCTATGAGGTGAGTTTCTTGGAGACAGAATATTGTTGGGTCTTTCTTTTTAATGCAATCTGCCAGTCTATGTTTTTTGATTGATGAGTTTAGGCCATTAATATTTGTGGTTATTATTGAGATATGATTTGTGTTCCCTGTCATTTTAATTTATTTCTAGATTTTAATTTGAATTAGTTTCTCCTTTGATTGACTCTTCCTTTAGTGTAGCTCCTCCCAGATGCATCCCTCCAAGCTGGTCTGGCAAGCTATTGGAGTAGAGGGAGGTGGCTAGAGCCCGGGTGGGTTTCCACGACCAGTTGTCCCCTATGAAAATCTCTCTTCACATTTGATTTTCTTCTGGTCACTTAAGCACACTCTATGTTGTGCAGCATGAGTTTACTGGGTGTGTATTTTGGGCCAAACTTGGGTTTGCCAGGAATCTGCTTTGTCAGTTGCCCCCCCAACCCCCTGCCACACCGCTGCAAAATGGTTCCTCTCTCTGTTCTCCCCATGCTGCCTGGAAAGATTGTGGCTTCCTTCCCCACACATGGATATGGTACAGCCTGTCTTTCAGGTTTGTTGGGCAATGTCCTTGGTCTCTAAATGCTCCATACCCAGACAACCTCTGGCTTCCCCACTGGCTGTGGCAGCAACTGTGCCCTGAGGATTTTTTCTCTATTTTATTATATTCAGCCTCCTGTGTCCCCGGTCTGCTTTAAATGACCAGTTTTAGGTTCCAGTGAAGTGACTCCCACCCCTGCTGCCCTGCTTTTTATTTGTTTACCCATCTTGCAGAGAAGCTTGATGTCTGCTTTCTTGGTTCCAAGCCACGGAGCAGCCAGGGACGCAACCTCTTCTGTTCCGCCATCTTTGAGATGAGAGTTAGCACTAAACTTTTAAGTTAGAGAGTGGGAGTACAAATCTCCCCATAACAAAATGCCACACCTAGATTCATCAACATGATGCACTACTACTGTATCTATCATCCTTGCACTGTTTATTCTATTTCAATCAAAAATTTTAACTTATACCTACCCACTTGGCCCATTGCAAAATTATTAAAATATAAAACCCCTTGAGAAAAAAAATGAATGAAAATCTATTTGCCTCTTTTATTATCCCTACAATAATAGGATTACCTGTTATTATTTTAATTATTTCATTGCCTTGTATTTTATTTCCTGCTGCCAACCACCTAATTAATAACTGCCTAGTATCTTTCAACAATGATTAATTAAGCTTATACTAAAATGAAAGTTAACAATACATAACACAAAAGGGTGAAACTGATCCTTAATATTAATTTCACTAATTGTCTTTATTGGATCAACAAACCTTTCATCCCACTCATTTACACTGTTTTGGTTTGGATATGAAGTGTCCTTCAGAAGCTCCACTGTTAATGCAGGAATGTCCAGAGGTGAGATGATTATGATTATGAATATGAATCAGAGATTAATCCATCATGGATTAGTAATGTGAATGGACTAACTGGGTGGTAACTTTAGGCAGGTGGGGACTGACTGGAGGAAGCAAGTCACTGCGGGTGTATCTTTGGAGTTTATACTTTGTCCCTGTTCCCTCCCTCTCTGCTTCCTGGATGCCATGAGCTGACTAGCTTTCTTCCACCATGTCCTTCTGCCATGATGTTCTGCCTCACCTCAGGTCCAGAGCAATGGAGCTGGCCAACCATGGACTGAACCTCTGAAACTTTCCTCCTCTAAGTTGTTCTTGTCAAGCTGACTAACACATATATCTATTCAAAACTCAACTATCACTAAATGTATGCATAGCTATTCCACTGTACCTGGAGCAGTAATAACTGGATTCCATTATGAAGCTAAAGCATCATTGGCCCATTTCTTACCCCAAGCAACACCTATTATGCTACTTCTAAGGTTAGTAATTATCAAAATTATTATTCAACCAATAGCCCTAGTCATTCAGTTAACAACTAACATTGCAGCAGGACAGTCATTTACCTACTTAATTGGAAGAGCAATGTTGGGTTTACCATCAATTTGCCCCTAACTACTCTAATTACATTACTATCTTAATATTATTAACAATTTTTGAATTTGTTATATCCTTGATGCAGTTATATCCTTATGAGTTAGCCTATACTTCCATGATAATACTTAGTGACCCACCAAACCTATGCCTGTCATATAGTTAACCCAAGACCATGATCACCTAAGGAATACTATCAGCACTTGTATTAACATCTGGTTTTGTGATATGATTTTACTTTAATTCAGTGACTCTAGTATCTCTGGGCTCAATAACTAACTTATTAACAGATGGATGGTGCTGTGATATAGTATGTGAAGGCACATTCCAAGGTCACCACACATCAATTGTCCAAGAAGGATTATGTTATGAAAAAATCTATTTATTGTATCCAAAATCTTCTTTTTGCAAGATTACATACACTCACAGATATTATGAATATTATACATACTGCAAGTAGTTGATTCATGTGATTATGGAGGTTGAGAAATCCTAAGATCTACAGTTGGCAAGAGAGTCACTGGTATAATTCTGAGTTCCAAAGACAGAAGACTGATGTTCCAGCCCAACAGTCAGACCAGAGGAATTCCTTCTTACTCGGCCTCTTTGTCCTGTTCAGGTTTTCAGCTGATTGATGAGGCCTCCCTGCATTGTGGAGGGCAATCTGCTTTACCCAGTTGACTAATTCAAATGAAAATTCCACTTAGAAACACCCTCACAGAGACATCCAGAATAATGTTTGACCAAATCGACATAAACTTAATCATTGCAAGGGGTAAGGACAAATGAAGTTATCAGGGCATCTTGTAATCTGAGTGGTGGGTCTTGAGACAGGATCTATAATTGTGAGGGACACAACTGCTGTCAGAACAGCTCCTGGGTAGGAAGAAGGGGGAAGAATAAATGCCCCCTACTCACTCTCCATCCCCTACCACTATCTCCCATCAGCCCGACCCAGCAAGAATCTAGTGGACCATGGGGTCTGAGTGAAGGGGGTACTGGGGCAAAGAAGAGTCAACTTTCTGGGCTTGTAACAGGAAGATAAAAGAGGAAAGTATACTGGGGCGAAGGAAATAAAAACAACCCACTATGGAAACTCTAGAGCTTTTCTGGAAGTACTTAGAAAATAGAACCCTGGGGAAAAAACTGTCACTTACAGCTGGGGTTGAGGGTAAGGGGTGACTAGAATCATTTTAGTATCAATATTAAACAAACACTAAGCATTAAACAAAAGTAAAACCTGTTTTATACCTCATAAATACTGTTTTGGGCTTACTGAGTATATATGGATGCATTAATAGTTGGAGATCTATATTTCTGAGATTATATTTTGCATATATATTTCATCTTCTCTTTGAGGCCACAGGCTATTGTAGGGCAAATATTGTCTTAGAATTCAATAGTGCCTTGAACATGGTGGATGTTCTATAAACATTTGCCGGTGAGCCATTTCAACCTCTTTTTGTAATCTAATAGGAATGGATAAAATGCAATGTAAAAACAACAACAACGAAATCTTTTAAGCATCTGATGGAATCAGCCTAGAAATGTTTAACAGTGTGTAGAAAGGATGGAATTAAACTGCTTAAGGTTGCTTAGAACTCATTGATTCAACAACGATTTATGGAGTAGCTATGATGTGTCAGACACTGTGTTAGACTTTCAAGATACAGAGATAATGTTTGGAGGGAAGAAATTTGTTAAACACGTGAAATGCTCATGAACTGCTGGTTTCTCTGGGCTGTGAGTAGCCAACTGCCATCAAGCCCACTGGAGAAGCCTTAGACAGGTCTGAACGGTTGAGCCAACGACGGGTTGCTGCAACCCATTTGTTTTAGGGATTGAGAAGCAGCCTTCTTTTTGCTCTGGAGGAGGCTCAGCCTCAATGCAGATTTATTCCTTGGCAGAATTTGAGTTTGCTGTGACACAGACACAGTGCTCCAGTTCATGATCACAAAGTTCAATCAGTCTAGGTGCTATATACCACTTTCTCTAAACTACTCCGAAACCTGGGCCAAGTGATGAGCAGTTCTTCAAATTGAAGAGTCCAGGTAAGAAGAGTAGTCACAGGACAGTTAGACTTTCTTTAGCAATGTCAAATGCCAGCACATCCTGTGGGGAAGCCTCTTTTACATCAGCAGACAGAAGAGTGTTCCCATCCACCCAACAATTTCAGCTGGCTTTCCCTTCTGGACCTTGAAAATTGAAAAGCCTGTCTTTACTTGAGTGGACTTTTTCAGAGCAAAATAGCCCTGTCTTCCAACTTCCTTTTCTAGAACCCTGTGTTTCTTCCATAATGCTGGGGAAAGTGGATCGAGTCCCCTGCTGTTCGAGTCAAATAGCAATTCTTTCATGTTCCTCTGTTATAAATGCTGCTCAGGCATTTTGAGTCAAAACTGTGAAATATCCCTTCTTGCCTTCCCATTATCCATTCTATTACTAGATTTAAGACTTGTGAATAATCCCATATGTGACCTTGGTTAGAAGGTTCTTTTTTTAACCAGGACAAAAACCAGTTGAGCAATTTCTTCACATAGGGTGTGCCAATAGTTGAACATCCCACATACTTTTTTTTTTTTTTAAAGAGTGCTATTATTTGATCTCCAAATATTCTATAACAGGATGGAATTTTTTTTAAGAATTTAACTTTATGCCATTCTGTCATGAACTCTTGAGACATATATTAGAATTACTGAACTAATGTCAATCAAAATTTCGTCTTGAGTACTATCAATCTGAATGGGAAATGTATCAGTTTTTAAAATATGATCCCTAGCAATATTTTTAAATTAACTTCATAATCGTCATGATCTTCTCATTAGTGCATTTCTGGGTTAGGAATGACAATAATAGAGATGGCAGTTCTTCCTTCTCTATTTTCAGATTTCACACTACTATAGTTTATTTTATAAGATATTTGTTTATGAATGTGTGGATTATAGACTTTTTGAACTGAGCATAAAATTTTTAAGCATAAAAATATTTCTATGTTTCTCACCCAAAGTAAGTCTCAAATACAATAACTCACATATGATAAATACTTCATAAATATTTGTGGAATTCAAATAAATTTGAAACATAATGTGTAATAATAGGAATTAAAATATTCAAAAGAAGACTTGGAAGGTAAATTTGAGAAATTCTCTCAGAAAGCATTATTTAAAAGACAAACATTAAAAATAACAAACAAAAAAAGACAAAATATGGAAAATGGAAGAGGAAGTATGAGTTATAAATAGATTAAGAAAAGCTTTGGAAAGAGAAAAATAGAAAAACTAAGGGGGATATTATCAAATGAAGTATACAAGCAAAATTTCAAGTACTGAAAACTATTCATTTACAGTTTGAAATGGTCCATTGGAGACCAAAACAAATGAAGGAAAACAACTCACATCAAAACAATTCACAAAGTATTTGTGAAATTTCAGAAACTGAAGAGGGTAATTCATAACTCTTAAGTAAAAAAGATCAAAGACTAATGATCAGTAATCATCTGAAGCTGGGTTTTTGAACAGCAAATGTGAAAGCAAGAATACTTACAACATTCCAAGTAGAGATTGTTAGATCAACCTAGAATTCTACATTATGAACCTCTCTTTAGGTTACTAGAATAAGATAAAGATATTTGGGGACAAATACATTCTCAAAAATCCTTACTGTCCACATATCTTTTATCATGAAGCTAAGGAGGGTGTGTCCTACCCAAGTGTGCAAGTAAAGGAATGAAAGGGAAAGCAGTGGACCCAGGCCAAAGAAGAGTAACATGGAACCGAGGGACTGTGCAGTGCCAAGATAAAGAACAGGCCAGGGTGGACGCAACACAGCACGCCCCGAGGCCCAGAACTCAGGTGTAACCAGGAGGCTCTTGGGTTCCAGGAGATACTGATGAGGAAAAAGGAAAAAAAAAAAAAAAAAAAAAAAGACCAGTGGATACAATTCCTTGTAGTTTGCTCATGCTGAGGTGATTTATTTAATATCTCTGTAGGTGTACTTTTATATACTACTTTGTTTGATTTTTTATTGGAATTATAAGTGATCTTAAAAAGGTTGGAAGATATAATATCAACATTGAAAGAGCAACTGTATTTCTCTGTATAAGAACAGACATTAAAATTAAAGAAAATATAAAACATATTGTTTATTATAAAAATCTCTTAGCTAGAAATACAATTAACAAAACACCTATGCAGAGAAAATTTTAAAACATTATTCTTTAAATAAGAATTTTAACAATTGAAATATTTACAGTGTTCATGGGTGAGAAGACTGTATGTTGTGAAATATTAGTTTTCTTCATATTGAGCTAGAAAGCAATGCAATGCAAATTAAAGTTCTAAAGATTGTTTTTTCCCCTTTGTTTAGAGAATATCTTTTTCTGTGTGAAATTTAACATAATAATTGTTATGGTTTGGATATGAAGTGTTTCCCAAATCTCCTGTGCTAAAACAATGCCAAGTTGACATAGAAATCAGTGCCAGGAGTAGGGTCATTGCTATGACTAATCTGGCCACATGGTGAAAAGACTCTGGAGCTGGTATGTGGGAGAAATTTGGAAAAATGGAGATTGAAAAATCTTTAAAATGTTGTAATCAGAGCTTAATGGATGATTCTGGTTTAATTTTGGAAGACTAGAATGTTGATAGGAGTGTAAATGGTAAATATCATGTTCATAAAGTTTCAGAGGGAAATAAGGACTCTACTGGGTAATGGACTGGATCCCAATTGTATTATATTCTGGTAAAGAACTTGCCTACATTTTGAGTATTTCCTTAGATTTTCAGTGAGGCTAAATTTAAAGGTGATGGACTAGTTAATCTGGTGAAGGAAATTTCAAAGTAGCACAGCATTCAATCAGTGGCATGGATATTGCTGGCAGCTTTTAACCAGGTTTATTGTGAGAATCTGGAGCAGAAAGCACACAAGGGGGATTTCAAAAACTTTTGGTTTAGCTAGAAAAGTGCATGTAAAACTGGGGCCAAGGAAGGTGTGGTTATTGAAGATATTATAGCCATTAAGGAGATGTCAAGTACTTTGCACAGACAGTAAGAAAAATGATTTGATGGCATGTCAGGAATTTGCAAGACAATACCAATTGAAGGTTCCAGAAAGAAAAAATTTCTTTGAGAAGAGATTGGGGCACCCTGCTCACACAAGTATGCCTAGGAAGTTGTTTCACCATACTGGGCCTTGTAGACACTAAGAGGCAGCTGCTGCCATAATCCTCGGGGCTCAGCTACCGTGAAAGCTGGTTGGTTGGTCTTCACATCATTTCATGTGGTTTCAGTTCAGCAGAAATGCAGGATGCTAGTTAGGGGTTTGTGAATGTCTGCACTGAGATTTTAGAGGAAGACCTGGGAAGCCAGGCAAAGGGTAAGAGGGTTGGAATTCCTGCAGGATTCCCCTTAGAGGGTAATGTGTAATTCTGTGAAGGTGAAACTGAGACTGAAATGGAGACCAGGAATCAAAGGATTCAAGTAACACGGACTGTCTGCTGAGAAAAAGTTGCTTGCTGCAGAGAGAACCAGGGTTAAAGAAAATCCATGTGCACTGCAACCAGCAAGGCTAAAGGGGGAGTATTGCCTAAGCCCTTAGGGGATACACCATCATGTATCCTAGATGCTATACACAGGATTTTGGGATCTGTATGGCTAGTTGGTTTGCAGTCTTGTTTTGAGTCTATCCCTTTTTTCTATGCTATTATTCTTCCTTTTTGGAATGGGAGTGTTTACTCTGTATCATTATCTATTGGACATATGTAACTTATTTTGATCTTTACAAGGAGTTTTAGTCAAGAGTTTGCCTTGAGTCTCAGATGAGGCTTTGGACTTCAATGTTTGGACAATGATGAAACTATTAAAATTGTGGAGGTTCTTGGAGATGAACTGAATGCATTTTACATTGTAAGATGGACATGAGCTTTAAGAGACTAGGGGTAGAATGTTATGATTTGGACATGTGTTGTTCCTCAGAATCTCCTTTGTTAATGTAACAGTGTTTTAGAGGTGAGATGATTGGATTATAAAAGCTATAACCTAATCAGTTCATCCTTGTTTAAATGGACTGGGTGGTAACTATAAGGCGGGTAGGGTGTGACTGAAGGAGGGGGCTAACTGAGGGCATGCCCTGGAAGGATTCATCTTTCCTGCAGCTGCTCCCTCACCCTCCACTTCCTCACTACCATGGAGTGGAGCAGCTTCCATCCACCATGTCCTTCCACCATGATGTTCTGCCTCACCTTAGGACCAGAGTCATGAAGGCAGTCCACCATAAACTAAACCTCTGAAACCATGATCCAAAATAAACTTTCTCCTCGGAGTTGCTCTTCTCAGGTATTTTGGTCACAGTAATGCTAAACTGACTAACAAAGAAATCAAATAACTTTTACGTGAACATGACAAAGGCCAAGAATAGCAGAGCTCTCAGAGAAGAAAAAGTGTGAGTCCTTTCTCTTCTAAATATCTAAATGTAAGAAACTATAGTATAGGGGCAGTGGTAGAGCACTTGCCTAGCATGTGTGAGGCACTGGGTTCAATCCTCAGTACCACATAGAAATAAATAAATAAATAAAATAAAATAAATTTGTTGTGATCTATAACTAAAAATATTAAAAAAAAAAAAGAAAGAAACTATAGTATAGGTGTAATGCAAGTGAAAGAAAATACCCTGTAAGCTGGGCTCACACATATGGACACTTGATTTATGTCAGAAATGACATGGTAGAGCAATAACGAAGGAGAGTCTTTTGAAAAATGGTCCCAATGTGATACTAATCGTACAGGGTTGGACCCGTGTCTCCCACTTTACACAAATATCAATACCAGAAAAAGTATAGATCTAAAAATAAAAGGAAATAGTATAAACCTTTAAGATGATAGTATAGATTGGAAAATATTTTAAACCATAGGATAGAATAGGAAAATGTTTTAGAAAGTAAACTCAATGCCCCAAAAATAATGAATAAATGAAAAATTTGATAAGTGTATTAAAATGAAAAACTTCTATTCGCTAAAAGACACAATAAAGAGAGTGAAAAGAAGAGCTGCTGAATAGGAAATGCTAGTTATAATGAATAGTTTGTCTCTAGAATATATAAAGATCTCATCTTTTCCATATAAAAAATATACAAACCTCAATAGAAAAATAGGAAGATACTTGAAAACGTGCTTCACAAAAGAGGAAATATACATGGTCCAAAACCATGAAAATGTGATTTACCTCCTTTATTATAAAATCCATAATATTATAAAATTATAATAATATTATAAAATCCATAATACATAATATTTTTAATAATAAATTATAAATATTTTATAATATTTTATAATAATATATTTATTTACTAATAAATTATAAATAATATTTTATAATATTTTATAATAATATATTTATTTAATAATAAATTATAAATAATATTTTATAATATTTTATAATAATATAAAATCCATAATACAGTTCCTCTCTGCATCCAAGAGATTGCACAGATTAAAAAGTCTGATAAGACCAAGTACTAGTGATGGCCTGGAGCAGTGTTAACTCCTCTTTACTATTGGGAGATAGTAGTTTCGAAATATTAATCTACTTTAGCGCAGGCACTTGAAAAGTATTTTGGCAATATCTAGCAAAATTTAAGATATTCTACGACCAAATTACTTCCCGGTAGAATCTCCTTGAAAAAATTGTGAAACCTATACCTTAGGATATGTGTACTCTACTACTCATAATCCTGCTTCTGACACTGTCAGCAACACGAGAGTCCATTGTGAGTAAAATGTAGACATTTCTTTATCATAGAAAAGGAGCTTGGGGAGGGCGGTTGAATGGCTCCACAAACTTCTGAGGGACACTTCCATCCTATGCCACCACCTTTGATTTTCAAATATGATAACAGCTACTGAATTGCAAATTATGTCAAAATAGACTTCAAGTAAATATATACTGATCTCCATTGTAATATTTCTTAGTGCAAGAACTTCTGTGGGAGGCTCATAGAAAGTGTCCAGATACCTTGTTTTTGAAATATTTACATTTAAGATGGAAAGAAATGTGTAGCTAGCATGTCTTAGAGTTTCTCCTTCAAATATCAAATGCTTCCAGTTAGCTTTTGCTAAAGTCTGGATCGGAGGCAGGCCTGAAATCTCCCAGGAGTGCCTAAGGATCCTGTGTTTTGTGTTGTTGATTAAGAGAGAGCCATATGCTCTCGATAACAGGTGTGCAGGTGGCAAAGCCAACATCCCGTTGTGTAAATTTAGCATCCTGACTTGTATGCTAGTCCAGATGGGGGCTATCCTATTTCTATTTGTGCACAGCAGTCAATAACAGGGTATCTGTGCAAAGCCAGATTCTACTAAAAATAGGAACTTTGACTTGATTAATTAATTCAACCCTTGAACAAGAATTTGGTTGAAAACCTTGCCCAAAGAATGGATGGGAGTTTTGAAAATATGTGTCAGCTTTAATCATAAAATAACCTCCTCATAATCCGAGTAGAAGAATGATTTTTAGAGAAGTGTATCCCAGTTAGGAAGCTGCAAAATATATTCCAAGATTCTGAGTAAGTCAACCTGAGGCTAAAGGTTTATTTGAGTTTTGCAGACTGCCTGTGTTGGTTATTTATTCATTGCTGTGACCAAAATGCCTGACAAAAACAACTTAGAGGAGGATAGGTTTATTTTTGGCTCACAGTTTCAGAGGTTCAGTCCATGGTCAGCCAACTCCATTGCTCGGGGCCAAGGTGAGGCAGGGCATCATGGCAGAGGGTGTGGGGGAGGGAAGTAACTCAACTCATGCTGGCCAAGAAGGAGAGAGAGGCGGCAGGAGGGCGGGGGGGCGGTGCAGAGAGAAGGGGGGGCAAGATATAATCCCCAAGGGCACTCCCCCAAGTGATCCACCTCTTCCACATTCATGCCCCACCTGCCTAGAGTTTCCACCCAGTACACTAGTCCTTTTTTTATTTTTAAACTGTTTCTACTCGTGCATTATAAACATAATAGTAGTTTTAAATTACTAATCCATCAAGTGGATTAATCCATTGATTAGGTTACAGCACTCATAATCTAATCATTTTACTTCTGAATAGGCCTGTATTAACACAAGAGTTTTGGGGGGAACACCTCATACTCAACCATCAAACCCCCTGAGGTGATTATAGTTTTTATTTAATTAATGCACATTAGTTGATAGCAAATTTCACTCACACTATTAATTTAGATATGTGACATAAATTCAACTTCTTTTCCCCCCCGACTGCCTACTATCCCACCATAAGGCCTTTGGCCTGGATACAAAGGGTAGAAGCAGTATCTTCTTTCCACTGAGAAGAACTCAAGCTGGACCACTGACATGCTAGTGGGGAGGGCAAACAATGTGGAAAGTCTTCTCTCAAGGTGATAGTTTGGATTTGTTGGTCTATACTGGGCTGCATGGTCCCTTTGTCCAAAGCTGAAGCACTTCAGTATTTCTCTTTGAATTCCATTTGTCATATGTTCTATTATTTCTTCAGTTAGACGGATTCCTGGAGTGGCCTGGCGAAAGTCGTTTGGTAAGGCAAGTCTCACTTCAAACTGCATTGAATTTTTTAAGAACCTGAGCACTTTTTCAGCAACTCTGTCAGAAGGCTGCATTTATCTACTTGATCCCGGTGGTTTTATTGTTTTATTGTTGGTACCATCCTGGGTAAGCTTCCTGAAAGCAAAGTTGTGTTTTTTCTTCTCCATTGTACGCTACATTCTTAGGATGCTACTTCAAGGACTCAGTAACCAACTGTAAATATTTTTTGAATGAACAAATAAACCATGAAAAATCTGGAATCTATACCCAGATGGAACTGATTAACCCAGAGATGACTCATGTTCATAGAAGTCCAAGAAAATTGTCTTTGGTAATGTTGAGGAGAAAGCCGAAGTAGTCCATTGAACGGAAGAATAGGAAGTCAATGAGCATTTAATTTGGGGCAGATCCACAATGTTCCAGGTCAAATGTGGGATGGATTGCATTTTTTAAATATCCTGAATGAACTACATCTGAAAAAGAAAATTAGGGCAAGTAATTTGACAAAAATTGTAAGCTGCCAATAAAAAGTCAAAGAACTCACCATGTGTACTGTGTGCACACACACACTCACATGCAAGTACTAGGGAAAATGGGGGCACTCTCAGCAAGATCAGTGAATCACATTGAAGCCAAAATACTATAGTTTCGCAAACTTGTAGCCCTGAGGGAAACTCAGCAAAGTATATAAGGAATCTGCTGTGGTTCAAATGTGGCTTGTCCCCTCTGAAACTCACAGTGAAATTTAATCATTATTATAAGATATTAAAAGGCAGGACCACATGGGACCTTTAAGAGGTGATTAGGACTCTGTCTTCGTGGTTATATAAATCTACTCATGCAATTAGTGGATCAATGGATTAATGGGCTAATGGGGTTATCTAGAGAGTTAATCTGCTACAAAAGTCAGTCGGGCTAAGTTTCTAATGTGCTTGTTGTTTTTACCATCCTGGGCTGTGTTTTGCCTTGGGACTCTGCCAGAAAGAAGGTCATCACCCAAGGTAGCTTCTCCACCATGGGTCAGAACGGTGAGCCAAAATAAAACTCTCTTCTCTAAACCTTATCCAGTCTGGTATTTTATTAGCAATAGAAAATGGGCTAAGATAGACTCTCTCTATATCATTTCTTGCAACTGCATGTGAACCCACAACTATCTCAATAAAAATTTTTTAAAGGCAGAAAAAAAAAGACAGAGAGAAAATTGTGACAGTACTCATCAAAACTGTCAAGATCACCCAATTGGGGACCACCCAACTCAGATAGGATGAAAGCAATTCTGACTATATTTCTGGGAGCTTTCTCAGCTTTCTATGATGGAGCAGATGCTTAAGATGGATATTTTTTCCAGAGTCAAAACTGGGATCCACAAAATGTTACAAGATTGTGGTAGATTTAAAGTCAAGAGAAAGAATTTGTGAAATTGTCAAGAAAGTCTGATACTCTTTTTAAATTATATTTTTGGTAGAGTGGTTTTTTTCCATGTTTAGTTATTTGTTTACTGAGTTTTAGAGTTGGAAATTTTAATTTTATTGTAGTGATACTTCTATTACTTCTTCTTTTTTCCCAGAAACCACACCTGTGAGGCAACTACCTCTTCACATCTCCATTCTCCTGGCCCCAACAGTTAAACTTCGTGTTTATCTTATGGTCCTATATAACAAAGAGGTTTCAATTTTTAACCTTGCCAATATTTTTCTTTTATTTTTCCTTATTAAAATTCTTGATTAAAATTACATATGGGATGGTCTGATTATCCAAAGAGGACTATACAGACAGGTTTAGCTTAGCTACAAGTTTTGGTTAGGTTGATTGAGGTAGATATTGTGAGCACATGCTTCAGGTCCTTTGGTCAGGTCTGTTATACTATTCACTTTTTTGTCTCAGAATCCTGAATATCTAGTTTTGTGTAGGATCAGGCTCATTCATTATTAGAATTTTTGTTGCACTAAAAGTGTTAGATACAACAGATGAAAAATTCCCTTCCACATGATTGTCTAACAAAGTCAGTTTTTCCATTTGCTTATGTTATATTTTAAGGTTATCGATATATATATTTGATTTTCATACATTTGCAGCAATATTATAGCTATAATTTTATTTTCTTTTTAAATTTTACTGTATGTATTTATCAGGTGCAATGATATTTTGAGATAGTCATGCATTGCGAAATGATTGAATCATAACTATAATTTTAACTCCACCCTTTTTGTTGAGCTTTGTGCCGTGAGGATTTCCTCATTTTTACCTCGCAGCTTCATTCATTCATGTTTTATTCAGTTAACAATAGAAAATTATTTGTAGTTGCCAACTCAGGGCACATTTAACGGGTAAACTATTGACTTTCAACCCCAGTTTTAAAATATCCATTTCAAGAACTGAGAAAAACTGAGTGAAGATTACTTAATAGTCAGTAATGGTGCCCCTTGGTTGGAGATATAAGTAAAGTTCATAATAAACTCACCCAAGATACCATTGAGTGTCAGCACAATGTTCTTTTTGATGGATGCACACATATCCTATAAAATGACCGGTAGGGAGAAATCATCACTATTCTTATTTTCTGTAGATAAAATTTGAGCAGAACCATTGCCAAACCTGTCATTCAATTTTCCTACAAGTGTTCAGCAAGCTAACATATGCTGAAAACTGTCAAAGTGTTTTCACACATGAACGGAGACTGTGTGCCCATTCGTAGGTAGGATTCATATAACATGAGCGACTAGGCTGATCCCAACAGGAAGCTGGGCAAGAATCAGCAGGAGGACCTTCTTGCTGTCTGCATGGAATGTGTCATGTTCCCCCGAGATCCCACAAGTGGACCCTCTAAGGACAGTAAAAATGCAGCCAGAGCCTCTGTTCCACTAGAATCCCCCAGCCTTGAAGCTTGAGAAGAATATAAAGAGGACCTGAGAGGTAGATCAGGAAGCATTTGCTGAAATACTGAGAGGTAGTAAGTGGTGATACTAAAGTCTGAGAAACTCATAAACTCAGAATTTTGTCTTCACTCTCTCTTTGCCTCATTTAAGGAAAAGATGAGTTGTCACCAGAAAACTCAGGCACGCTCAATGTCAGAAGAAGAAGATAATATTTCTCTTCCAGGATGTGGCCTTAAACCATTCCATTATTGCCCACCTGTGGCCCAAGCCCTGTGGACCAAGCATTTGTGAAGGCAAAGATGGAGGCCCACCAGGCTTTCTGAGGAGGGACGGGCTTACAGAGCAGGGGAAGTGGATGCAGAGCCAGGCTCTGCTCTGCGACTGCTGAGAATGAGATTGGCTGAGGGTGAGGGTTAAGGTTCCTGGAGAGAGGTGAGCAGCTGAGCAATTGCCTCAGAGTTTCTACTGATGAAAATGTTATTGCCTGAGATCCCACCTGAGGGCTCCCAGGGGTCTCTTGGTTAAGGCCGTGGCCTTCTATTCAGTTCTCTTTTAGCCCAAGGGATGGCCATTTGCTCATCCCCCGGGAGGCATGTAGAAGACATAACCTCTTTCTTGCATGGCCTCCTTGATACCATTTTCTTTCTTGGGAGGTGAGTGTAGCATTATATGGGTATAGTTTGCACTCCTGGGAGGGCTTCAGAACTCTGCCCAGGTACTGACTGTGAAAGGAAGTTATATGTCTTTTATAAAGAGGGGTGTCCCAGGAAGGCTGTTCTTCCTTTGTCTTGAAGATGCTGAGGGAGCTGATGAAATTCCGAGCGAAGTTCTCGCTGCCTTCCAAGGGGAGCGAAGCGGCAGGCAAAGGCATATACAAGACTTCTGAGGTCTGGGGAAAAGGAAGTCAGTCTGCTCAGGTGTTTGTTTTAAAGGCTGACATTATTAGAAGCTGTTGTCACAAAGCATTGACATCCATCCTTTTTTGTTTCCCTGGCACTGAGGACCACAGAGTTGTTCTAGAACAAAGTTGATCCGTGGAAAGTTCATGTTGGTGGGCACTTGGAAGGTGTGAATTCTTGCATTTATACACATCTTTTACAATCCATGACATGAGCGTACTGGAAAGTGTGGATGATGTCAGAAAAATACATGTGCGTGTGTGTGTGTGTGTGTGTGTGTGTGTGTGTGTGTGTGTGTATACATTTGTATTTGCAGCATCTGGATTTAATATGTACTGATGGTCCTGAGTTATAAAAGCAATATTGTTTTAAGAGATCATCTGAGCAACCATTGCAGTTGGCTTCTTGTTCTCTTTGTGGGACTTTTGGAGGCTGGTTTTTATGCATCAGGATTAGCTTTCCCTGGAGAACTCTCTCTATGGCCAGGGGGATCCTTGAGATCTGTTATGAGTGCCTTGACTTACACAGAGCTGCTGCAACAAGCAAATTCTGATTTACTGACACAACTGAGAGCTTATAACAAATGGGCTGCACCACTAGTATCAGCAAGTCTGACCTGATTTAAAGTGAATAATTGCTCAAAAAACTAAATAACTATAAAGGACAGGTTTAAGCAATGAACTGAAGTCTTTGTCTAAAGTTTCCAGTGAAAATCTCTAAGGGGCCCAGTGATTCAGATGATGGATCTGATTTAAAGCTAGAATGTGACAAACCTGCAAAGAAACATAAGTTACAATCTGGAGTGGGGTGGGGACATGGGTCACAGTCTCTGTCAAGACAGCTGCATTCAAAATTTGGATCAAACAAACAGGCCTTTCTCTTCTCATTGAAACCATCTCCCCTACTCCATATGTCTGTGAGATGCTTTATTTTGACTTGCTTTATAAACTCAAGGTAATGAAGTGAGCATTTATTAATCATATGTCCAATAAACATCTTTCACTTTCATTAAACAGTATCCCTAAAAGTCAGTTGTGTCTCATATGATAAATTTGTACTTCCCATCTTTAAAATATGCTAAATATGCAATTAAGAATGAGACCAACTTGTTTCATTAGAGTCTACATGAATAACTTGAATCAAACTAGAAATAAAATTCAGACATAAAAACACTCAAAATCTGTGTCTAAGCTTTGCACATCTTCATGAAACAGTGATTATTTTTCTAATTTTAAGAATGCTATGTCTTGTTGTAAATAATTAAAAATTCAGAAAAAGGTAAAGAAGAAAAAGTAATCTGAATCCATTTTCAATAGCATCTAAAAGACCTCTAAGGAATAAATTCAGTGAAAGAAACGGGAGACTTGTGTTGAGAAAATCAAAACATTGTTGAATGAAATGAAAGGAAAATGGGCTAAATGAGAAGCTATCCTATGCTCATGGATGGGGCGACTTAGTGTAGTAATACGAAGATTGCAGTACTCCCTAAACTGATCTACAGATTCTATGCAATCTGTGTCAAGAATACCAGCTACCTTTTCTTGTTCCTAAAGTTCCCTAAAGTTCATGGGGAGGTTTGATGGGCCCAGAATGGCCAAAATAGCCTCAGGGGCAAAGAACAAGGTTGAAGTATTCATTTTCCTGATTTAAACTTACTACAAACAGACAGTAATTAAGACAGATAAGTGTTAAGTCAGTGAGCTAAAACTGAGAACACAGAATTCATCCCTTCCATTTATGATCAACTGATGTTCAACAAGGGTGTCAAGACCTTTCAATAGGGAAAGGACAGTCTTCTCAACAAATGGCACATAGACCAGTGGATAAGCATATGACAAGAAAGAAGTGGGATCCTTAACCCACACAATATACAAAAGTTAACTCAAAATGGACTATAGACCAACATATGAGATCTCAACTATAAAACTTATAGAAGAAAACATGAGCATAAAGCTTTGTGATCTTAGAAAAGGTAATGGATTCTTCAATAAAAATACTCAAAACACAAGCAAAAAAAATGAATTTAATAAAAATTAAAGACCTTTGTGCTTCAAAGAGTACCCTCAAGAAAATGAAAAGATGTCTCGCATAATGGGCAAATACTTGTAAATTATATAATTGGTAAGGGATACGAATGTAGAATATATAAAAACTCTTACAACTCAATAATAAAAAGACAAGTACCCCAAACGAAGAATAGGACAAGGATCCAAATAAACATTTATCCTAAGAAGACATACAATAGCCAATAAACCCAAGAAAAGAAGTTGTTAGCGATCTGGGAATTATAAACAAAAGGCACAATCAGGTGCCTTCTCATGTCCACTAGGATAGCTAAGATTAAAATGGCAGATGATAACAGATGTTGAAGAGGGTGTGGAGGAATTAGAATCCAAAGACACTGCTGGTAGGGTTGGAAAATGGTGTCAACACTTGGGAGAACATTTCAGCTCTTACACGTGGAATTATATGTGGTTCAGCACCTCAGGCCTGGGTAGACAACCAAGAGAGGTGAAAGCAAATGTCCACAAAAAACTTGAACACAAATGCTCAGAGCAGGATTATTTATAATAGCCAAAAAGTGGAACAGCAAAATTGTCTACCAGTGGATAAATGGACAGGCAATATGTGGCACTTCTAGGTTGTAGCATGTATTTCTACAGCAAAGAGTACTGAAGTACTGAAGCACACTCTCCACCATGTGGATGAACTTTCAGTCATGCTAAACAAAGAAGCCTATCACAAAAGTTCAGATGGTGTGTGAGTCCATTCATGAGAAGTGTTCACAACGGGCAAATCCATGGAGACAGGAAGTAGATCAGTGATTGGCAGGTGCTGTGTGCAGGCGCAAAGGGGAACATTTGACAATGGCTATCAAGTTTCTTCAATGGTGATCAAAATTTGCTATGGCTGATGATGTACCACTCAGACTATACCAAAATATACTCGATTTTATAGTTAAAAGAAATGGGTTTTCTGGTATGTGAATTATATCTCAATAAACTATTAGAGAAAAAAACAAATGAATCCATCTTCACTTTTCAATGACAGTGCTACTTATAAAAGAAATATAACAATCTGATACCCTATTACATAGAATCAACTGCTATTAACATGTTGGGGCACATACAGCTATAACTTTTTCACACACACATTATTTCCTCAACATAATGACCAAATGGTACATTAGGTGTTTTCTTTTGTGGGGGTAACAATATAGCTTTTCCCCCAGGGACACCAAATACAATTCCAAAACAGTTTTTTTTTTTTTTTTAAGGTTGATAAATGCATCACTGGAGGATATAAAGTGATACCTACTGAATATTTTTTTTTATTTTAATAGTTATCTGTTTATGTTAGCACATTGAGCACCTGATGGTCATTGTCCCTGAGGAAGAGGATAATGCAGGAATATGTGTTTTAAAAACTGGATCCATTAAGGAAACCCCATCAAGTACGTAATATCAGATCTGAACATATGTATGGCAAAAATGCCGAGGTAGTACTAAAATGACTATCTCTTTGAAAATACTATCACAAAATGTGGTTTTTCATTACATAACAGTACTGGTGGGCCATTGACTTATTTACCATTAGGAATTGTTCTTCCGGTGAGTTTCTCCAAAGCCTAGGGACTGATCTACTAACCATGACCAGCCAAGGGTGGTCATCGGGGTCAAGGAAATAGCTGGTTAAAACCTTTCTGGTGGTTCTTAAAGGGTTTTTTGTACCGGTTCAAAATATAAATTTGCCTGGTGGATGTACTGGCTATATTTAAAGATACATCTTTTGTGGTCAGGCAAGAGAAAAGAATGGAAGCAATGGCCCCAGGGGCTACACCCTCCCCTTTCTGTCCATCCTCCTGGACTTGCACCCTGCCTCTCCCAGATTCCTAACACGTGGGTCCTCCGACAGTGACCAGGAGACCTTGGGGGTCTTCCCAGAGACCCCCCTCACTCCCACGGCAGCCCCTCCCCCACCTCCTCCTGCCCACCCTCATGCTTCTCCAGGTAGAGGAGCCCAGCGCCTCCAGCCCACTTGGTGAGTCCAGCTCTGTGAAGGACACAGCGCCTGATCTATGTTTAAAAGGCAGCACCATGTATTTAGAAATAACCTGTTTTCAGGAAATTCAGAACAATCTTCTTAAAGTTATGCCGGAGCTAGCCAATTTCTCTTTTAGGGTCACTTGTTTGTATTAATAGAAATCCATCTGCATAAAGTGACAGTCTACGTTCCTGTTCCCCCGTCTGTCACCAGATGGAGACGTGGTCAATGTGGGATGCTGTCTTTCACACAGATGCCAGCATATATAAAAAGACACGTTATTGGTGGAAATTATAAGAGATGGAGATTAGGACCATTCTAAAACAGACTTGGAGCTCTGCTCTTGACACAGGAAATGTTGTTTACGCCATTTCAGTGGGGTTGCCTAAAATATACCAGTTCCACGCGAAAGATAATTACTTACACTACTTACTAACAGATAATGCATTCTTCCAAGGGAGTTGAGAAAAAATAAAAAAGAAACTCTCCCAGTTAACACTTATTTATTTATTTATTTATTTACTTACTTACTTACTTCTGTTTATCTGTCTTTTTGACTCATCTTTCTGTGGCTATGGAGAGCTTTTCAAAAAGTTACCGAAAATAACAAAGTTGAGCAGAGAGGTCAGGTGGCCCTAGGAGCAGCTTCCCTTCTTCCTCTCCATTCAAGTCCCAGGCTCTTGGCTCTGCTGTCAAGTAGCCGTGACATCCAGGGGCGGTGGAGGAAGATGGGCTTGAAGCTCTGACAGCGTCCTGGCAGAGGAAATGACGAGATAAGGCAGATTTCTCCTTATGACTTAGCAGAGCACCTGAAAGCAGCATCATCCTGGAAGGGTGGCAAATGTCCTTCCCCCATTTATAGCACAGCCTTCTAGAAGCCACTATGATGCTACCACCAGACCAATGACTTCTAGGTGCGTCTTTAGCACCTGAGCACCTGCAGACGTGCAGCTCACCTGTTTGCCTCCATCACCTCTGGGCTTCCCCTGGGATTTCCTGCTTTGTTTTCTGGACTCCCTCACTCTTCAGGATTATAGCCCTCTTGTCCCCCTCACCCCTCCAGAACCGTGACAGCTCTTCATTTCCTCTATCTCAAACCATCATTGAAAGACCCAGAATTAGTTAGGATTACTTTGACCATAGAAGCCGGGTTACAGCAGCTTAGTCAAGCATAAGGCCATGGTTTCACATGAAATAGGGACTCCAGAGGGAGTGTCCACCTCAGACTTCTGGCAACAGCTCTAGGAGGTCATCGAGGGCCCCAGTTCCTCTTGATTTCCTGTTCTGCCACCTTATTGTGTGTTTTTCACCTTTGTGGTTACAAGATGACTTTTCTACTCCTGTGCCTCAAATCTATTTCTAGGCAGATGGAAAGATGAAGGGCTGAAGGTACAAGCTAGCAAAAACTGTCCTTCTTCATTCTGATTTCATCCAGAAAAAAAGAAGAATTGTCAGAAAGTGTCATCCTAAAGACTTTTGGTTTCAATCTATTGGCTGATATTGAGGAACACAGGTCCCTCTACTATTCGGGTCTGTCATAAGGAAGGAGAGGCTAGAGATGGAGGTGCTGTACCTTGCCCTGTCCACCACAAACTAAGGTTGAGGTCAGACAGCCTGGAATAAAGGCGCTCCCATGTGCTTGGCTTGGGCTGCCCCCTCCTCCTGGAGCTCCGGGCCACCTCTGTCTGCTGGAGACTGGACACCTTATCTGTCTTGGCCTGTTGGTGTAGACCTCAGCAGTTCACGTCACAGCTAGTCTTGTTCTGTGGCGTCTGCTTCCTGGCCCTCAATCACCCCCTGTCAGTCTCATGAAAGTTCATTTCCTGTGGCCAAGATTCTCTGTGAGTCTTGATAATAGAGGATCTCAAACAAAAAAAAGCAAAAATCAGTGAAGATTGAAGGAACCGGGGGAAAGGTTTCATTTATTGTGATGATGTAGAACTACTTGGAATCTGGGAAAATGAGTGACACGTCAAAGTCCCCATCTCTTCCCAACCCACCATCCCAACACAGACATATATGGTAGAATTTTGGAAAGTGTGACATAAATGGAAATATACTACACATGTCTTCTGTGATGACATTTTTTCAACACTGAGTCTTATTTATTTTTCCATACCAGTACATAAAGATCAACCTGATTCTGCTTGGTGTTACATTATGTAGATGTACCCACGTTTCCTAAACTCTTTCCCTACTGAGGGACATTTAATTTTTTCCAATTGTTTACCATTACCCATAATGCTGCAGTGAACAGTTTCTTACAATGGACTTTAATCACCTATGTGAGTATGTATGTTGAACAATTTTCTGCAAGTGCAATGGAATTCACATTTATTGAAAAGAATGAAATTGGGATTGTCCCAGAAAATCTTGGTTGCATAGGCAGAATAATTAAAACTATTTTCCTCTCACAAATAGCCATGCAGATCTAAGTGAGAACTGATTTCCCCATTCACTATGAGCTACAATTGAAAACTCAGAGGAACATTCCCCTCTTTTGGTTTCTCCTTAGGGAACATTGAAATGATATTCCTGCCCCCGAAAAATCCACAAGTTAATAAAAAATTATAAGATTTCTTAGCACCATTACACTTCTGCAAAGTGCAGTGCATAATCAGCATGGAGGTTTGAATAATTCAAAAGAGAAAACAAAATAGAACAATTTGGCCTTAAAATAGCCAGAAGACTAGACAGAAACTGCTGTGGATTTTCTTTCTGTTTTACTATGTGGGAAGATGTTGTTTTACTAGGAAATTCGTCTGGAAAATATTATTTCCTGTACATACAGTGGTGTACAATTAAGATTTACATACATTGTCCGATAAACAGGTACTGGTGAAGACTTCATTGTGGCCACAGGTTATTCTGAGACCCGGTTGGTCTCCTACTCGGTTACTTCTGTAATTACTGGCACTTCTGTGTCAAGGTTGCATGGGATGAACAGATGAAAATTTCCTTCCATTCTTCATCTGAAAAGATGTGTCCCAGTGTGTGCCCGGGCAGATTTAATAGATCATGACAAAGTCCATTACGTTCAAGCGACTGTCGTGCTCTTCCTGGGTTGGGGTCGATCCATCTTAAAGTCTGGAGTAGTAAAATTCGAGGTCAACTTTGAAAAGTATGGTTGCCCTTTCTCCTGGCTGGTCTTATGTCAGCATACAGAGTCGACGGCAGGATTTTGAAGAAATAAATAGTTTTCAAGCATTTAAAAGAAGAGATGGACAGAACTTTCTGTCCCTACCCAATGGACTTTCATGATGTCTCTGAGCATTTGTTGAAACTAGGAATACAGCATTTCATAGAATGTTTCCTGAAGCTTTAAGTTTCTGTCATGCTCAAGGCCTGAGGATGACAGCTATTTCTTTCACCTGTCCCGGTGTTATGTAAAAGCGAGCCCTTTACCTTGTTTGTCTTTGTTCTGTGTCTCTTTTTATAAAGATGAATGATGACCTTGTGACTTTTGAACATCAGTGATGGTTTATTTCAGGACTTTTCCCCCAACAGAGCTGCTGTCTTCTTCTTCCTTTCTTTTTTTTTTTTCAACCTTTCATCTATTTTGGAGTTAAGCATTGGCAATATCACCCTGGTCCTCTGACTTTGGGAACAACTAAAGAAAAAAAAATCAACTTCTTAAACAGATTTATCTTTTTAGTTTTTTCTTTTATACTTAAAACTTTTCATATTTCCCCAGCTTTTAATTTCTGTTTGCATCCAGAATCTGTTCTACTCAGTGGCCAGTGGATGGGTATCCCGCTTCTGTTTTCCAGGGTGACTGGATTTTTCAACCTCATTTTACAGGCAGGGATGTTGAGGCACATGGAGCAATAAGATCTGCATCGTCCTTAACTTGACTTTTGGTAGATCTGAGATCTGACAGGGAGTTTTTCTTCTAACTCTGCTTTTCCCCTTGTTTCATAACCGGCTCCCTCTCAACTGTCTGGTCTTTCAAGAGCTGGAGTTATAAACAGTGAGTAGAATAATGAGGCTCTGAGGCGGGAGAGGATGTCGCCAGACACACAGGAAGAGCGGCTGATCAGGGAGGGAACCTTACAATAGCTCCTTCATCTCGTGGGAGGAGATGGCCAGCCTCGCCCCTCATGAAGTGACCAAGTATCCAGGTTCACCGGCATGCTGGTCCTCTGTTCTTTCAGCAAGTCTCTACCTTGTACTCCTGAATTAAAAAGAAGTGTCACCCTCAGAGGGCGAGTCAGGGACACTAGGTTTTGGTCCAGTTCAATTAGTATGAACTTCAGAGCAGCCTTGAAACCTCTCAGCTTTCTACTTTGTAAAACAAGGACTTGATCTTTTTCATTTATTTTCTGGTGCTGGGAGTTAAACCCAAGACCTCATGCATGCCAGGCAAGCGCTCTACCGCTAAGCTAAAGCCTCAGCCCCAATCTTTCACTTCTGAGTTCTCTTCCCATCCGATCTATATCCTGTGATTCTTCTGGGCATGTTCAGAGTTCAAAGAATTATGAGAACGAATTCTGAGAAATACCCGTGTTATTTTTGTCGTCCAATTTGTGTGCCATTTGCTAGTTAAGAGTTGTTTTACTGAGTGAATTTTATACTTATTTCATGCATGTATGTATGAAATTCATACTATTCTTAATGACTGATGGTGTTCTAATTGATTTAGGAGGGGAAAGATATCTGCTCACTTCTTTGGTTAGAAGTACTCAATGGTGAGTGCCTCTAATTTACTTTGATAGACCCTATTGGTAAATCATAGTCTCTATCCTCAAATAGCATACTGTGTAGGTACCTGGTCAACTCTAATGCAAAATGTGAAGTGAGTTTGATGAATTGATCTGAAGATTCAGAGGAGAGGGTCATGACTTTCAGTGGGAGGATCTGGGAAATCTTGATGAAGAAGTTTAGCTCCTGGTGCAAAGTAAATCCAGTAAATCTTTGCTATGGAGTGAAGGAGGCTTTGTGACCCCGAGGCCGGGAAGGGCAAGTAGAATTAGTTAAGGTGAGAGAGCAGATCCCAAGAACAAAGGTGAGATGTCATGGATATGTGTGGAAAAGAGCTAATGCCCATCCAGGGTTCACAGCCTATTTGACCTCTGCATCCAACTTCATGAGAGCTGCCCAGGCCCAGTCTGTAAACGTGTGAGTGTGCATGTGCGTGTGCATGCAAGTGTGTGCATGTGTGTGTTCTCTGATCTGACATTCAGGTTGCCAGTCAGGTTTGATTGTCACCCAGGTCTCTTCTTGTCCTCGAGCCTGACTGTGTTCTAATCCCTGCCACCTCCTGGGCCCCCACCCATACAGAGTAATCCGCCTGCACTCTGCCCCTGTCTTAGACACACCCTGCCTCTCGTCCTTGATCTTTTGAAGAGTGGATCCAGTCCTCTGGCCTCCAAGGCTTCTGATGAGGTATTCGTAGCCCTTGAATCATTGTTTCTGTGCAAGTAAGGTGTCGTTCCCCCTACCAGCTTTCAAGGGTTTTGTTGTTGTTGTTTTTGATCTTTGGTTTTTAGCAATGAGATTATGATATGTCAGGTGTGGTTTCCTCTGAGTTTAACCTGCTGGGGGTTCACTGAGTTGCTGTAGCCTATAAATTTATGTCTTTCTCCAATTGTGGAAGTTTTGGATCCCAATCTGCTTTTTGTTCATTTCTGGATTCCCTGTGCCTTTTGATATTTGTCTATTGGTGCCTGAGACTCTTATTTTTCTCTATTTCTCTTAATCATTTTTATTAACATCTGCAAGTTCATAGAATCTCTCCCCAATCATTTCCATTGTGTCGTTGAGATTATCCAGTGATATTTTTAAATTTCAGGTATGGTACTTTCCAGTTCTGCAGCTTATAATCAGTTCTTTTATGGTTTCTATTTCTCTGCAGAGAAATTCTTTCTTTCCATGCACTGCAAATATTTTTACCTTCACCCTATGGATCATAGGCATAATAGTGGCTTTTAAATCTGCCTGAGAAGTTCAACATCTGGATCATCTGGGGATAACAGATGTTGCTTGTCTTGTCCTTTGAGAATGGGTGACATTTTCCCAGTTCTGTATGTGTTTGAGCAATTTAGATATTATATCTTACACATTGTGAATATTCTATAGCATAAAGAGCTCCAGAAACTAGTGACTTTTTAGATTTAATTTATAAGGCACTCAATCTAGTTAGGTTCAGACAGAAAGTTGTTTTGCCTTCTGTAGGTGGTGGTTCTAATCTCAGTGTAGCCTTCAAAGCCTCCTGCAGTCCACACACGTGGCACTCAAGGCTTAACTGGTTTGGGCTGCTGGATTTTCAGCATCAGCTCAGCTCTCATGCTTTTGCCGTGTTGGTTTGGGTCTGGCGCATGCACACGCTTGTAGACAGAATCGTGAGGCCCCTTCTAGAGCTCGCTCCTCTCCACCACACTTTCTGTCCATGAGCAACCTCTTCTTCCAGCTCTTTCCTTCAGAAAGTTGAGGATATGATTTTTGTTTTAGTAGCCTGCACAGCTGACCTCTTCCAAGCTCAGAGCTTGAGGCTTCCCCCAGGGTGAGGCTGGAAGAAAAATAAAAAATAAAAGAAGGACAACTGGGAAATCATTCTGTCTCAGGTCACCTCTCCTAGCTCCCCTTCCCTCCTCAATCAGCCTGCTTCGAATTCATTTTCACAAGTCCTGACCAACGTGCTTGTTTATTGTCCAGAGTGCTCAGTTATCCTCCGTGGGAGTGCTGTGCCACAGCAGCCTTGCCGGGGGCCACCAGAGGAGCCTGAGGTCCTGCAGAAAGAACACTTTCAAGAAAAAGGAAGAAAAGGCAGGGTGGCTTGTTGATCTGGAGATGAGGTGGAGAGAAGGAGGCTTCTAAAAGGGGCAGGGACTTACTTGAAGGCCAGGACAAAGGACCCAGAGAGAGGTTAATAAGGAAGAGGACCTGCCTCCGCCTTCAGAGATGAAGCGATGCTGGAGAGGAATCTGAAAATGAGGTCAAAGAAGGCAGACTGTGGAGGGATGTCGACACTGGGAGAAGCGACTTGCAGGGAATGAATTTCCCACGTGTCTCCTCATCCAGCACAAGCACAGAGCTGAGAAGGTAAATCTGAGGTGCATTTGCTAAAACTCAGATGATAGCCCTGAAGAACTGGATAAGGGGCTTTTTTGGACTAGAGAAAGTGGGAGGGGAGAGGTAGGGAAGAGAGTTCCAGAACTCTGTTTGCATGGATTGTACTGCAGACTGAGAAGGAAGAGAGGGTACTCCCGACACCGACGGTGGTTGTGGCGTGGAGGAGAGGAGAGACACTTCCTCCTCTGAGCTAGAAAAAGGAAGATGAGGATAAAGATGATCTCCAGCACCTTTGGGGTGAACAGAAAGGAAGCTGCGTGGGTGGACAGCTAACACCTTGCTGAGATTCCCTGGGTTGGCATCCAAGACTTAGGAAGATGTGTTTAGCTAATCAAAATCCATAAAGGGGCTTCACTCCAGGTGCAGTGCAGGTATCAATTCCTCTCTGACCCAGGCAGGTCAATCCTGTAAACCAGCCTGTAAACCAGCACTGCTCTCCAAGGAGCTGACTGTCAGCGCAGAGGCTGTCAGAGGAGAGAACAAGGTCTAAACTTGAGTAACATGTGCATTGCATATTCTCTCCAGTTCTTGAGTTGAAAATGGCTTTGGAAAAAAAAAGTCATACAATTATAATATGTGGACCACAGAAGAAAGAAGGAAAGCTGGCAATGTTCTGGGCAGCGTGCCCAGCGTTTCTATGATCCTGAGCAGCGAAGCTGCCCATGCAGACTTGCTGGCAGAGCGGGACCGAGGGAACGCTCCGCCGCGTCTCCTCACTCTTCGGTTCAGTTTTCTCCAGCAGCATCATTATTAATGAAGAGGGACTGATCCTCATGGCAGGCCCGAGTTAGTTCTGATGTCATGGTCCATTATCTGATCTTGTCATCACTTTCCTGCAGTTCAAATTCCTCCCCTCAATTTCCTGAAATCTGACTCCCAGCGCTTTGATCTGGATGCACCAAGATGCCAAGTCACTACGGATCGGATTGCTTTTTCTCCCCTTCTGAGTACCAGACCGTGCGCCTCTCCCGTCTGCAGAGAAAGATCATTTAGAGAGTTGATGTCGATGCCACCTGTACACCGGTACCACATTGGCATTGTCCTCCAGGCAAAGGTGCAAATGACACATTATTTCCATGCGTGGTTAACGTGTGTGTGCTCTAGGACTGTTTTCATTAAATCAAAGCAAGATCTACTTCCTGTGAGAATCACTGTTTTGTCGTTAAATGAAGGGTTTGGGGTTTCTTTGTTAGAGTCCCCTGGGCTGGGTTCTGGATAGGAGGGGTGAGTACCCCAGAGCGTCTGTCAGTTTAAAGGGGTCTGGGATGAAGCTTGAGGATGAAGGAGGAAGAATGCTTTTGATGATGAAAAATGACTTGGAAATGGACCCCCAACCACAAACTACCAGGTTGATAGATTAGCATTAATAACGTGTTGAGTGATTGTCTCCTCTTGATTTTGGGGTGGATTCAGTGTAAGTTTCTATCGCCCAGATAATTATGATTTTTTAAAGGTGAATTCCAATGTCAAATGAAAATAGGATACTGCCCTCATTCATGAATTTTTGTCTTGTGAGTTAGAATCCCATGGATAGGTTTATGAGCTCTACAAGAAAAACAAGCTATAAACTCCCAGCTATTTAGGGATGAAAAACATATTTTGAAATCATCTCATCCAACACCCAGAAATGGAAACGTAAGAGAAGTTAAGCAACTTGCTAAAGGTCACACAGCTGGCCACTACCATAAACTCACAGACTCAGGCTATTCACTCCCTGTGTGTGACTGGCTACTTCTGCTTTTACCCTTTCGCTGGAAGAACTGGAGGTAGTGGATTGTGGGAGGAAGCGGGGAAAATGTCAGCGTCTCCGAAAGAAATGGCTTAAAGATGAAGATGGGTCATTTGTCCTGAGATCTGCATTCACTTAGGAGATCCTCAGTCCTAAGGGTTCTGGGATCTAGAACTTTCTGACAACACCCTGACCTTTAGCAATAAGACCAGGCCCGGGATTTCCTGAGCTCAGGGCCCAGACCATTACCCATGTTCCCTGCCTGTGTCCCTCCTCCTCAGGAGTCAAGATACCTGACTCATTCTCAGATGGGGCTGGATCCGCTGCAAACTGAAATCTAAGATCTTCTAGGTGCCCTTAGAACAATCCTCGAATGAAAGCTTTATGAAAATCTTGGTGATTTCCAGGCAAAAAAGAAAAATGTGGACTTAATTTAGGATTTTAACAGTCACCCTCCTTCCTACGTACACATTCATTCTTGTCAATGTGGGCTCATTTGAAGAATACCAAGCCAGGTCAGATCACTTCTCAGGTGTTCCTTAAAAAGTTGCGTTTTCCCGTGCTGCTAAATCAGGATGGGCAAGGAGATACTTTTTCCAAGCCAGGGTTAGGGAAGCCAGGGAATCCAAATGACCATGGAAATTCAGGCTCAAGGCCTGGCACCATGGAAATTGAACTGGCCTGCCCCCAAACCTCTCACAACCTCTAGCCAAGCTGCAGGGGTGAGGCAAAAGATTCTGATTCAAGCTGCAGAGAGAATTTTCTGGAATCCCCTGAACACTATGCCTCATGCCTTTCCCACTCTCCCTCCCTTCCTCTATCAGGACACAGTCATAGGCCACCTGAGCAGAGATCTAGGGAGAGAAAGCAAAGACCAGAGACGCTTGCATACGCAGAGGTGCAGAAGGCCCATCCAGGGATGCATCTGTGGCTGCTCTTTTGTTGTTGTTGTTGTGTTTAATTGACACATAATGGTTGTGCATATTTATAGGAATAGTGTGATATTTCCATACATGTATACTTGGTGTAATAATAAACCTAGAATCATTAGCATACCCATCGCCTCATATGATTGTCGTTACTTTGTGGTGAGAACATTTGGAAATCTACTCTTCTAGCTGTGTTGAAATAGTCAATACGTTATGATTAACCACAATCTCCCGACTGTGCAATAGAACACCAGAGCGGATTCTTCCTATCTAATCCTCACTTGGCATCTGCTGCCCAACCTCATTGCCCTCCGCAACCAGCCTGCGGTAACCACCCTTCTATTCTGTGTCTACCAGGACCAACTTCCCTCTGTTCCGCAGGAGTGAGATTGGGTGACATTCATCTTTCCGTGCCCATCTTATTTCACTTAATATGCTTCTTTTTTAGGAAGACAAATTAGACACATCAATTCATGGAAAGCACAGGAGGTTTAAAAACAGGGTCCCAGGGCTGGGGTTGTGGCTCAGTGGTAGAGCTATGGCCTAGCATGTGTGAGGCACTGGGTTCGATGCTCAGCACCACATAAGAATAAGTAAATAAGTAAATAAATAAATAAATGGTAAAAATGTTTTTAAAAATTTGTAAGGAGGATTTCGAACATTTTCTTTGATATGCTGAAGCTAATTCACAATAAGCAGGAGGCCTAGGGAAGAATAGAGTTACTTTAGATTAGGCAGAGGGGAGTGAAGGGAGGGGAAGGGGCACGGGGGTAGGAAGGACAGTAGAGTGAAACAGACATTTTTACCCCATGTACATATGTGGCTGCATGACTGATGTGATCCTGCAATATGTACAATCAGAAAAATGAGAGATTACACTCCCTTTACATATGATTTATCAAAATGTATAAATGCATTCTACTGTCATGTATAACCAATTAGAACAAATTTAATTTTTTTTAAAAAAAGGAAACATAAAAAGCAGGGCAAATAACACAAAATAAGATTATTGAAATCGGTTTAAATATATGTATAATAAAAATTAACATAAAATAAAGTGGAACAATTAAAATTTTAAAAAAATTTAAAAAACGGGCCTAAAGCCTAATCCCAGAGGGAGGAACAAAACCACAACTAGCTGTCTGGCTTGGGAAAAGCCCTTTCCAACTCTTACTCCCTAAGGGTTCATGCCTTGAAAATAATCTCTAGAGTCAGCCCGTTTCAGAGGGTATGTTTATCACTCTGGTCAGGCTCCACCTGCGGTCACTGTGACTTTATCTAGCCAGGTGAGGACAGGGCTTTTGTTGGAACCTCAGGCTTTTCCTTCTTACTCACAGTGTGGTCTGCAGACCATGATCACTGGAAGTTTTGAGAAATGCAAACCTCGCGCCCTGCCCCAGACCTACCCAATCAGGATTTGCATTTGAACCCCAGGCCGACTGGTATGGACAGTCAAGTTTTAGAAGTGCTGCCCAGTGGAATTCCCAGGGAGCCACCGTGAACTCATTTTCAATACTCTAGTTGTATTTTTTGTGGTCTCTACAGATAAAAATAAATCCCCAAACTAAAATAGCTCATTGTTTGTTACACACGCAGTTCTTTTGATAATTGGAAAATAGAGAACATGTCTTTCACATCTCCGTCTTCCAAAGGGTCTGGAGCTAGAACAACATAGATGAACTCAATAGACATTCCTACACTTAAAATGATAATAGAAAAAGGCTGAAAATTACCTGAATAATACTTTGCAATTATTCAAGCTGTTGGGACAAGACCCGTCAGGAAGCTGAGAAGAATGTAGTTATCTTTTAAGTTATTCTGTTTCTTCCTATATTATCAAAGTCCGAATGGTTTGCCAGCTTTTGTTTGTAACATATAACATTCCTAATGCAAAGTACTCATGTTTCTCATTACACATAAATAATATTTGGTTAAATATTGCCTAAACTTATGTCGACCAGACAGGGAAGAGAAAAAAAAAATTTTTCAGCAGAAAATAAAACAAGATGTTTGGTTGGAACTTGTTCGGTTTGTATTTTCCTATTGGTTTCTGCCTTTGTTTCGAGATGTTTGTGTCTGAGAGATTTCCAAACCACAGCCTTTTGATGAGGTGACAGCAAATTGGGTTCCCACCAGTCTTATCTTTAATATTTTCTTTGCAAGTTAAATTGAAAGATAGAAAGATAATTGAGCTCCAATACAGAGTGATTCAAAAACACCAGCCTAAAAAAAATTGGCTGAAAAATAAAGGCAAGGGGAAAATCACAGAGCTGGAAGAAATCTTAGATAAATCACGTTGAAGAGTGAGGACAGAGAGGAAAGTCCCTCCCTCGTTTCACAGAGGAGAAAAAGGAACCTCAAAAGAAGACATTGCTTCCCCAAGGAGACATTGCTTCTCCAAGGTCAGTCATATTTTAGGAAAGCAAATGGAAATGATTTAGACAGATTCCTTTTGTTTTGGATAAAAAGTTCTCTAGTGAAAACACTAGTGAATTTGAATTTTTTCTCCTCCTCCTCCTCCCCTCCTCTTCCTCCTTCTCCTTTCTTTCTTCTTTCTTCTTTTTTTCCCCCAGTACTGGGGATGAAACCCAGTACCCCACTCATGCTAGGCAAGCACTCACCCTGAATGTTCACTTTTGAAATTACCTGCAATACTTTCAATTCTCCTTAGATTTTATTTCCTCATTTTAATGTTACTCTGTTGCCTTTTCTCGGACTATCCCTGGTTGCTTTCCTGCCCACTCATTCTATCAATTACTGAGTTGTGATGAAATCACCAGTGTGAATGTGGTTGTGTCTATTTCTCCCTTCATTTCTATTGTTTTTGTTTTCACGTATTTTGAAATTCTCTCATAAGGAGCACACACATTTAGGATCATTGTTTCTTTATGTGAATTAATCCTATCATTATATAACATCCCTTTTTATCTCTAATAATTTTCTTTGCTCTCAAGTTTGCCTTTTTTGGTTAATGGGACTACTCAACTTTTTTTTTTCTTTTAATTTGAGTTTACATGGCATGTATCTTTACTCATCCTTTTATTTCCAACCTGACTATATGTAGTTACATTTGAAGTGGGTTTCTTGTAGATAGCATATAATTGTATCGTGTTTGTTTTTAAATCTAACAATCTCTGTCTTTTCATTGATATGTTTAGACCATTTACATTTAATATCATTATTGATGTGTTTGGATTTAGGACTATATTTTATTATTTGTTTTCTTTTTTATCTTTGTTTTCATCTCTCTACTTCCCTTCTTTGACTTCTTTTGGGTTATTTGAACTTCTTCTTTTATTCCATTGTAATTTTTCTGTTGTATGCTTGTTTATATCTCTCTACACAGTGCTTTTGGTTTGTTGCTCTAGAGAATATAATAAACATACTAATCTTTTAATAGCCAGAATCAATATTTACCACTTCAAGGTAATACAGAAACCTTATCAATATCTAGAATTTGTTACCCTTTCACATTAATGTTGCAGTTTTGCTGTGTGTTATACATATCTTTTGAAAATCCAACAGACACCATTTTTGTTTTCAATCATCCCACAGATTTCAGAGAACTACAGAAACCATTCTGCTATATTTATTTACTTACATTACATTTCTGTGCCTCTTCTTTCATTCCTAGCTAATATTTCAAACATCCTTCTTTTTGTTTGTATTCCTTCCCTTTTGTTTGTATTCCCTTTAAGAACTATAGGAGGAGCCAGGCATAGTGGTGCACATCTGTAATCTCAGCAGCTTGGGAGGCTGAGGCTAGAGGATCGTGAGTTCAAAGCCAGCCAGAGCAACTTGGCAAGGCCCTAAGCAATTCAGCAAGACCCTGTCTCTAAAGAAAATATGTAAAAGGGCTGGGGATGAGGTTCAGTGGTTAAGCATCCCTAAGTTCAATTCCTGGTACAAAAAAGAAAAAAAGAAAGAAAGAAATATAGCTGGAATGCTGGTTAAGGGTTGTTTTAGTCTTCCTTCTTCTGAGCGTACCTTTATTTCTCTTTTATTCCTCATGTTCACTTTTACTGATTATAGACCCCCCAAATAACTGCTCCACTCATTCTGTGCAAGTTTTCACTGACATTAAGCAGGAGAGATGGGGTGAAATGTGCTTCTCCATCTTCACGGGAATCACAACTTGGCAAGTTTCAAAAATTTAAAATGAAACAGACATATAGACCTCGGTCCCACCAACCCTGACTCAGTATATATGGGGTGAGAGAAGAACAAAATTCTGTTTTTAAAGACTGTTCATGTGATTCAAATAGACACCAAATCAAGGACCTTTGTCCTAAATCAAGACACCTTGGGACATATATTTTATTTTAAAATACATTGTTGCCCTTCATTGTTGTCTTTGCCAGACACTCTGCTGGGTGTTTTAAGGATTGACTCTATAGAAATTCACTGAGTTCATACTCTGGAATGAACTGGTTTTGGTCTTGAATTTCTACTAGAATAGTCACTGGTTGTGTGTTCTTCAATTATCTGATGAACCTCCAAGACTAACTGGTGCATCTGTGAAATGGGAATAGTAATAAAAAATGATATTAAAGGTCTTGTTGGAAATATTAAATAAGACAGTGAATGTAACATACACAATATGGTACCTGAATGTAGTAAGGAGTAAAGAAACATTAGCTACTATTACCACCTGCATTTTACAGGTGAGGAATAATTTGAAACTCAGGCAATTAAGCAATGAACTCTCCCAAAGCTTCTTCCTAGGTCTTTTAAATAAAAGGTTATTTCAACCAGACCCTGAACTATGTGTTGAGGCCCTCTGTTATAGGACAGCAGGAAACATCCAAGAAGTTCACTTAAAACTGAAAAAATTCGGAAATAGTTCTGTCCTTCTGAAAAAGGAGTCTATCCATTCACCTAAAACATTCAAGGATAACAGTAAGATGCCGCTTCTAGGGAGATCAAGTTAAAATCATATGCAGGTTGACACACCTGTGGAGAGTATTTGTTCTAGAAATCTTCGATGACTTCTTTCCATATGTGCCCATGCTGAAGCTTCTGTGTGGTGACAGATGAAACAAACCCAGACTTGTAATTTCCCCTTTTGCCTCTTGAACCCAAGAACAATATGTTTTCTAAAAATTCTTGAGCAGGATGCAATATAGATTGAGGATCATGTTCAGAAGCATCACTAACTGGTTTGCTAAAATACAGTCCACACGCCTGGGTGTATGCA
Source organism: Sciurus vulgaris (assembly GCF_902686455.1). Lineage (NCBI taxonomy): Eukaryota > Metazoa > Chordata > Mammalia > Rodentia > Sciuridae > Sciurus > Sciurus vulgaris. The sequence goes on from NC_136467.1 coordinate 148,416,878, forward strand.
GTATGATACAGTGTTTGTTATCCATGCAGCATTCTTGTTGCCTGCTGAACTTTATACTCACAAGGAACTTTCTCCAATTTTTTGAATCAAGAATTTTTTAGTGATTTTTTTAAAACTTATGTGCTTCTCAAAATGTACATTTAGTAACAATTTTCCTATTCCTTTCTTATCATTCTTAAAAACGAAAAATGTGTTTTCCTTCTAGGCAGACAAGGTCCTGGTTCTCACCTAAGAGAAATTCTACTATTTTAACATGACTCTCTTTTTGAGAATGAGGAGTGGTATCTGACTCTTAACATTGTATCTGCCAATTTATTAAGAGGAAGAGCTCTATGGATATCTGTATTCCATCACATAATATCATCTGTGTCAGAAGCACAAAGTCTAGAATAAATTTAATATGCCTTCTAAAACCACTCTGCTGAAATATTCTCTGGTCTGTTTGTGTGAGTGGAAGGAGGTGGTGGGGTGGTACAGCAAGCCGGCCAGGGAAGAGCACTAAGGCACAGGGGGAGGCAACACCATGAATTCTCTCATGGTAGATGTCAATATTTTCCGAAATTCAAATTTGACATTTAGAACAAATCTAACTTCTGTCACATCTTCATGGAAAAATGACAAGTTCCTTACTGGGTCATTTCTATCTCTTGGCCCCCACAGAGCTTCTCTGGCCTCTTTGTCACCTGTCCCTTGTAATTCAATCTTGAGGATCCAGTTTTGGCAGACAAAGTTTGCATTATCAACTGCATTTTGGTGAAGTCTTACTCCACGGAGCCATGCCCAGTAAATACCTCTCCCGTGTTGAAGCTAGCATGCAGACGATGCTGCTGCTTGAACAAGGGGACTTAGAAATGATCCATGACATAGCTGGAGTGAGCCAAAGGTTTCTTGAAAAAGGTTGAGTGCTTATGGAGCAGGAAATGCAGCCATTGGCTCAAAATTGCACCGGCTTTGTGGACCTCGCACACAAAGCATAGCTGGCTTTTAAAACGTGACCCCTCTGTTAATGAAGGCTTTTCCCACAGAGGTTAGGATAGAATGGGTTTATCTGTGCCCCTGATTGTTTTAGGAAAAACCCAAATGTGCCAAGGTGAGTTTTGATTTTCATGGTTAACAGTAAAGCATGGTGGTCCAGACGTAATTACGTCTGCCAAGGAAAAGACAGATGTCCCCAGTGGATCCCAACCATATCCACTGTCGATTTTCCATTCTGTAGCACTGATCCTGCTCATTTTTTAATTTTTTCAGAAGACAGGGGAAAAATGGGATTTAACTAGATCCAATCTTGGGCCTGCCATTTACCAGTGATGATTGGGATACATCTCTTCTCTGAGCCTGTGTCCTCGTTTATAAAACACGAAAAAAAACATAACAACCACCTAAATTATTATGATGATTTTGAGAGGTAGCATTTTAAAATAGCATTTGAAACCATAAGCTTTAAATATATGCCAATAATGACAGTGGTGATAATGATACGCATTTGTAATTGTAAATATCTATTAAAAACCTATAATGTACAGGGACTGCAGTGAAAGCTTTCCATGCATCCTCTCACTTACTCCCCACACCAAACTGGAAAAAAAAGGTACAAAAAAATGAGTATTGTGATCAAGTAAAGACTCAGAAAATATTTTTTAGAGAATCTCTATTTTTCTGAGGAGCAAACAGAGGTTTACAGGGTCTAGTGATTGATACATTCATTCTTCCTTTCATTTAATGTTCAAATTCATGCATTTAATTTTCTAAAGACTTCAAGTCCCTGAAATGAATGTTCGAATAAACTTAAATCAGTGGCTCTCAACAAGGGTGATTTGGCTGCGCAGGGGACACTGGGAAATGTCCAGAGGCAGTTCTGTTGTTCTTCACAGTTGCCTGAAGCTACTGGCGTCTGGTGGGTACAGGCCAGAGGTGCTGCTTAGCACCCTATAATGCACAAAGCATGTCCCCACAACAAATGCCAATACAACAAAACATTGGTAGTGCTGAGTTGAGAGACTTTGACTTGTAAATGAAAAACTACAGTTGCATAAATTAATACATGGGCTGAGCTGTGTCCCAGAATGTACTGTGTCATGCAAGCTCTATCCAGTCATCTGAAGATGAAAGTTCTCATCTTTTTCTGATTCTGGATCTTAACATCATCCCTTCATGACCCTGATTCTTTTTGTGTTGGAGAAGATTTCTTCCAGCAGGGATTACATGATGGTGCTTCAATAGCTAAATATAAGACAGGATAGAAATCCAGACCATTTGTTTTTTGTTATGGCAACAAAATGCCTGAGGCAGCTAACTTATACAGAGAAAAACTTCTTTGACTCACCGTTTTGGAAGTTGAAAGGTGTGGGCCCGGCAAAATCGTTCAGTTCTGGTGAGGGTGACAAGATGGTGGCAGCACATGGCAGGACAAAATGGTTACATCTCAAATTGGAGGAGAGACAGAGACAGGGGTCCCACATTCCCTCCAAGGGCACACCCCCAATGGCCTAAATACCTCTCTAGGGCCACTTCTCACTAGCACCACCCTGGAGACTAAGCCTGGAACCCAGGGCCTTTGAAGATCACACCCCCTTCTGACCCTCACAAGACCTATTTTGCTAAAATCATCTTTTTGGGTAGAACTGAGGAGCCAAAGGGGGAGAGGAGCTGATTTCTGCACGTTGAACACATGATTTGTTCCAGGTACTTTTTAAGCCTCTGTCTCTACTTTGCCTTTTACTCATTTTATAACTCACTATTAATATATTTTATCTTTCTAAATTAGCTGTACTTTTGTAAAACGTCCTTAATAATCTCAGGCATAAGACAGAAAATTAAAAAATAAAAAGCAATGAGAGACATAGCAAATTAAAATTTGTAGTTCTTCTTTTGAGAACTCTTTAGTTTTTTTGGCCCATTTATTCATTAGGTTATTTGTTTTCTTGGTGTTGAGTTTTTTGGGTTCTTTATTTTGGATCTCAATGCTCTGTTACAACTACAATTTTCAATTCCACAGGTGGAAGTGGTTGGTGATTTTACAGCTCTCACTTTTGCACACATATGCTAAATCCCATGATTTGCTTGTTGTTGGCTAACCTGATCGACACATGAAAGAAGAGGTTAAAAAAAAAAAAAGTCATGGATGATGGTGCTTGGAGAGTAGTTAGGTGTGTAAAAATCTGTGTCAAATTAATTGCTTTGCTATTCACTGTTGGACATTGAATATTTGATTGTCCATAACTTCAGCATTAAAGACCCTTTCTACTGTGTTTACATCACCAAATCAAAATGTCTTTGATTAAGCAAAGACATATTTAGCTCCTTCAAGATTCTGACAATAGACTACTCAAAAATAAACCATGATTTGATCCTTGCATTGAATATATGGTTGGCAAAACAATTTTGTGAAAGATTAGAGAGAAATCAGGCAATTCTGTGAGGGGAAAGAACGGTACAGGTATCTTTTATCATGGCATAGGGAATTTTGAAAGCTTTGAGGGAATTTTTCATATCCTTGTTAAAGTGAGGATGATTCTCATTTCTCTTATTCTCAACACTCCCTGGTAATCTCTGGTAATCTAAGGATGAATAAACAATATCACAGGAAATTGTGTAGACATGTTACAAGCCACAATCACACAATTTGTGGTGGTAGTTGTTATTTAGAAAGCCATTGCTATGTGTGTCACCAAGGATGACCCTATATTACATTGGAAAAGGGCCACCCTTGTTCTTAATAGATTCCTCTAACATCTCATTTTATTTATTTAATTATAAATCAATGCTTCAGGAGGACCTCCTTTCCAAAAATGTTGCCCACTTCTGACCACTGAGACACTGGAATGTCATTACTAGTAACTCATTCACACATTCCAGAAGTATTTATAGAATGCCTTCTGAATACATGAGAAGACAAATCATAATCTCTTCCCTGAAAAGCTTGCAGATTCTCTGTTGGAACAAAGGAATGATGGACTTTTAACATCCAGCGGAACTACTCCCTAGGATACCATCATGGTGGATACACATCATTCACCTCTGTTCAACCCCACAGAAGTAGGACACTGAGTGAGCCTTAGTGTACATGGTGGATGTGGGGTGATAACAGTGGGTCAGTGTAGGCTCATCAGTTGTAACAACTGTGCCCTGGGGTGAGGGGTGTGGATAGCAGGAGGCTGGCCCACCATCCTCTCTCCCTTGCTCAGCATACTCCATCCCTCACCTTCAGAATGTATCCCAGTCCCACATCATTCATAGAAAGTTCTCTAACTACTCTGGCTCCAGCCAGAGTCTCAAAAACAAAACAAAACCATTTAAAGATGTATGAATTGTCTAACTAACACGGGCCCTCGGCCACCAGTAGATGGAATGGATTGGTCTAGGCAGTCTATTCCACCCTCTTTCTTAGCTCTGCTATTCAACCGTGGCACTGCTGAGATGTGGGGCCAGATAATCCTTTATTGCAGGACTGTCTTGTGATCCTAGGATGTTTAGCAACATCACTGGCCAGTAACCACTAGATACCAGTGACACCATTCCCCAAGCTGTGACAACCAACAGTGTCTCCAGGCATGGTCTGCAGGGGCAGAGGGCAAAATGGCTCCCAGTGAAGAACCGACCACGCCTAGGGTCCCTCCCTGAACCTCGGAGGCTAGAGAGCTGAAAGCTTCCTTTCTCAGGTTCTATTGCAGCCAATAGGCTGGCCAGTAAACAGATTCTGAGTGCTAGGCGACCTTGTGCTGGATTTGCAAAGCTACAGTAAAGTAGAACCATCTTCCTTCATCACTGGCTTTTTCAAATGGCAAAAATGGTGGGGGAGATGCAAAATACGTCTGCAGCAGTCTGCCATTCTTCTGGGCTGAGTCCTGTGCGTGTCAGGGAGGCGGGTGGGTGAGGCACAACTGGCCTCGGTGTTCCACGCCCCATTCCCATCCAGAGGTAATTCGCCGGCTGCGGCCCTGCACCCTCGTCTCTGGGTGCAGCGTCTCCCTGGCGCTCGGTTTCATCTCGCGCTGTTTTGTCCATCACCGTCCAGAAGCCTAAACCCCAGCGGCTGGTGTGGCCAGGAAGGGCTGACCCAGGGCCACGGACCAGGGGATGGAAGTGCAGTGGGTAGCGCCACAGAGAGGAGGATCAGTGCGCGGCCCCGCTCACCCGCCCGTGTGTCCCACTCCGCAGCTGCGAACTTGAGGAACCAGAACGAGTGCACGGGAGATGTCAGAGGACCTGCTTCACGGAAGCCATCGGGACTAGCAGAAGCTCCGGAAGGACCTGTATGGGGTGCCCAGATACTGCCGGAGGCCTGGATGGAAGGCCAGACACAGAATCGCATCGACGACAAAGGCCAAAGCACAAGTTTGTTCCCAGCGTTGAAAGAAAAGGCTGGCCCCTACTTTGATGCTGAATGTGCTGCTGGCTCTGGGGGTTTAAGTGACTCAAGAATTCATCTGGACGGCTGTGGTACAGGCCCCTCATCCCAGTCGCTCGGGTGGCTGAAGCAGGAGGATGGCAAGTTCGAAGCCAGCCTTAGCAACTTAGTGAAGCCCTAAGCAACTTAGCGAGATTCTGTATCAAAATTAAAGCAACAAAGGGCTGGGAATGTGGCGCAGTGGTTAAGCACCTGGTTTCAATCTCTGGAAAAAAAAAAAAAAAAAAAAAAATAGAATCGTTATTCATCGCCCACCCTGAAGGAGTGATGAGTCGTTGGTGCTGTGTGGGGGCAGCTGAGGGTTTTCCGGAAACTCTAGATAAGCTGATCATGGAGGAAAATCACTGCCAGAGCAAATCCTCAGGTGGATGAAAGCACCCTATCTGGACTTGGAGGGCTGGAAGGGTTTTTACCTGTAAGGAGCCAGGTCAATGCCAGGTGTCACAGCTTTTAGGGACAGGATGACAGTCTTGCTTGGAGGCCATGTTGCAGACTATATATTGCAACCCTTTGTGATGTGGACCAGTGAGAAGCCCAGGTCTTGCAGCCTGTTAGTAAGCACACACCACCAGCGTCCGACCAGGGACAGTCATCACGCATGACCTGCTTCTCTTCCAGGATGCTTCCTGAACTGCCTTCAGGATGCCCTCCTGCTTTGCCAGGAAAACAGGAGTATTTCTGAGAGAATAACATGGCTTTCAAGATTTTGCTCATGAAGGCTTGGGTAGGTGCACTCCGTGAGCTCACAGTGATGGAATTTCCCAAAGGAGCATTTCTCAGAATGTATTGCAGTGAAGTGAAGTGAGACTATATTTATACAAGGGCTTACTATGTGCAAGACTCTGTCCTAATAACTTTGCACATATCAGTCTCATGGGAAAACTGTGAAGCAGGAACTACTATTAGACCCATTTTACATGTGGGTGAACTGAGGCCCAGGGATTAAGTCAGTTAGTTAATATCAGAACTCTGATTGCTACTTGGGGAATCTAGCTCCAGAGATAGTATGCTGCCTCTACGAATAAATGCATCTTTTAGGTCGCAGTGCTGGTGATGAATGAAATAGAGGGACAAATTTGCCTTTCCTTTGAAGTCTGCAAGTAGGTCTGAGTGCTCTTTAGAAACGGTCCAAGATGGTCTTGAAACATGGTAGTCAGCCCAGAAAGCTTGTGTTTCGGATTTGGGGGTCCAGGGCTTTGCTACTTCAAACTGACCTCTATGCCAGCTTTCTTGCCAGTGTGTGGTCATCCATTTGAGGCTCCGGACTGACATGTTTGTTTGCTTGCTGAGTCTACGATAACTAACTCAATCAGTGTCGGCATCCTGGTCTGTGCTGCTGCTGAGACCACACCAGGCGCTTGGCCATCAGTTATGACCTTAGGTGGGTGCCTTCATTCTTGCCTTCCTGCCATCTTCTGCATCCACCCCATCTCTGGGCTTACTGTGTTTCCTTCATATGGCTGCTCTGGGCTCATCAGATCTCTCAAATTGAGACCTGACTGCTACCTTTACATTAAGGCTGGCTCATCTCACAGGGCCTGTTTTAAAAGGTCAGTCTTGTTATTAGTAGTGAACAGCAGTAGTCAAAGCAGAGCAGAGTGGGCCTCCGTGCCCTGCTAGAAGCACCCTGGGGTGGGAGGAGAAGAGGGTGAGCGGAATCCTTTCTCCACACATCTCTGGGCCACAGACAGAGGCGATAATCTGCAAGCACACATGCACAATACGCAGAGTCATCATAGATTTCTTCTTCCTCCTGCTGGAATGTCGAGCTGGGAAAAATATTCAAAACCTGAGCTCTTGCTAGTGAAGCAGAGATTTCAGGTGAGCAGTAGATGTGCAGAGCAGAGGCAATGACCTTTCTTATTTGCACTGTTTTCATTCCTCAGCTTGCTCGGCAGGGACCCTGACTTCAGAGGCTCTGATGCCCGAGGCTGTGTTAGAGAGGAAATAAATGAGCCTGCCCTACTTCTAGTCTCTAGTAATCTGTGTGCAGCACCAACCCGGGCAGGGCAAGACTGTGTGGATGAGCGGCCTCTAGTGGCTTCAAGTGGGAGCTGCATCATCTGCTCCGACAGGCTGCAGGAAGGCAGAGGGGAACCTCAGCACAGGGCGTGAGCCCAGCCTGGCCCTGAGGTTACAGGGAATTCAAAGCAAATATAAGAAAGCAAACTTAAGGAGATTGTCCTCCAACCTGGGGAGGTCAAAAGAACATATGGTTTCTCTATTGTCAATGGCATAAGAACTTCCAAGAAGGGAGCTTATGTAATCCAGGAAGCTGAGCTAGAAGGACAGTTGGACTTCAGATGAAAAGCAGGTCATCCTGGGATTGGAGAGTAGCACAGAGCAGACAGTAAGGAAAACCCGTTGATGACAGAGAGCAGGGAGTGGGGGCCATTGGTATGCCTGGAGACTAAGCTGTGTGCCGGGGACCCTAGGAATCGTAAAAGACTCTGTTCTGTGGGGCGCTCTGTAAAGGACCCTTCTTAGATTGTCACTGTGGAAAACCACTTTCCCACCCAACCAGGGCAGCTCTTTCTGTCCTGGATGGCACTTCATGAACCCGAGACAACAAACACAGAGGTTGCAATTCTCAAAACAGACTGGAGAAGGATTCTGGCTCTTCCGAGAGGTCAACTTTAATTTTTAGTCTTACCGTGACGTTTGGTCAGCCCGGAGTTACAGATACAACTGGGTAGTAGAGGCTGTGAAGGACGGAAGAGCGCGAGGAACTCCTGAGAGCAGGCAGCAGGGGTTCAGCTCCAAACAAGTGTGTGGTTGAGAACACAGCTCCGCTTGCCCGGTGCTGCAAGAGGCCAGAATTACATTCTCTAAAATGTTTATGTGCAACCTCTCATATTTAAATGTTGAGTGGACTTTTAAGAAAAACTGTATAAAATCAGAAAATAATTGGCCTACAAATTGTCAATTTACAGATTCACATTTAGATTAATCAAGTTTAATCGAAAAAAGTCTTCAAACACTAAATTAAGAAGATGCCTTTTCCTCTCATAGTTTGGGGAGAGCTATTGAAGGGTGACTGCTTTCATTTCTTTCTGGTGACAACAGGAAGTGTGTGTGTGTGTGTGTGTGTGTGTGTGTGTGTTCTTTGAGCAAAGCTCAGTAAGAAGCCCAGGAGCCTTTCATTCCTATCTATTGTCTCTCAGCTCCTCATTATGAAATCTGGGGTCACCTTTCTGAGTCCGTTTTCTCAACAGTGAAGTCAGTGATCTAATTTGGGTTTCTTTAGTTCAAACATTCTGATCGCTAGAGCCCACTTAGATCTAAAATTCCAGGATTCCTACTTGCAGATGAAGGGAGGTGTGTTTGCAGCCGACCTTACCCAGAAGAATGCTCAGATGGAGCTTCACTTTACGCGCTGACCTCCCCCTGTGATCCCTCAAGTGGCAACGTAGTGGAGCATGGTCACTGTCCATCTTGGCCCCAGGTGAAAACAACTGGAGAGTTTTGCAACAGATCCAGTGCCAGGCCCGATCTCAGCTACCCAGACACATTGCAGCTGACCCTGGGGTAGACGTCAGGCATGGAGAGGTTTTTACAGCTCCCAGTTGACATTTTTTTTTGGAAGCAGGGAGGTACTGGGGATTAAACCCAGAGGCCTCTGCCACTGAGCCATAACCCTAGACCTCTTTATTTGAGACGGGTCTTGCTAAGTTGCCCAGACCTAGAACTTGTGATCCTCCTGCCTCTGCCCCCAGAGTTGCCGGTGAAACAGGAGTTTTGAGATGAGATTAGATTCCCTGCTTTACCAATTTCCTCCAGGTTTTTGTCTTGCAAATTTTGAAAAGTAAAATCCATGAACAATCACAGAAGGGAAAAGTAAATGAATCAGGATTTACTCAAATTAGAGGAGACAGAACTCATGCAGGAGGGGCCTGCGAGCACACCCATTTTGGTGCCAGTTTAGGAGTTGGTGTGAGGTTCTGGGCAGAGCGTGGAGCAAAATCTACATTAAAGCGGGCGTTGAAAAGGTTGCTTGGTTGTTGCTCCCACACCTTGCTCCCCAACTCTGTCCAGAGGTCAAAGGCATGCTTTCCACTCAGCCTAGAACCTGAGAAACCCAGGCAGTGGAAACCATGTTGGAGTCTGAGGCAGAAGGCATTTGGCTTCCATTTGTATCTCACCAAAATATTCTCCCCTATTTTGAACAAAGCAAAAAAAGTTAATAAAATCTTTCCAATCAGAAACCGTGACTGTGCATAAAGGCTTGTGTTGCCCAATTTGGTCACACGCTGTTGTCAACCCTCATCAACCTGGCTGGGGACCCGATGGCCATGCAGTGCCAGGGAACTGTGGTCTACTTGGATGGGCTGCTTCTCCTTACACAATAATGCAGGGTCAAACAGTCGACTCACCACAACAGCCTGGCTTTATTTAAAATTATCACAGTCTGGACATCATGGATACTCTTGTGTTTAATCTGATTTTTTTCAGATATCAAATTCAGATCTTATTTATTCATTCATTCATTTTGTTACTAAGGATTGAACCCAGAGGCTCTTAACCACTGAGTAACATCCCCGCCCTTTTTAATTTTTATTTGAGACAGGGTCTTGCTAAGTTGCTTAGGACCTTGTTAAGTTACTGAGACTGGCTTTGAACTCATGATCCTCCTGCCTCAGCCTCCCGATATGTTGGGTTTACAGGCATGTGCCACTGTGCCCGACTAGAATCTTATTTATCTTCATTACTGAAGTTTCAACTATCTCCTTCAACTTTGCAAGGTGATAATCTCATTTATTCCACCCTAGTCTTGGCCATGAACCTGGGTTCCAATGCTGTCTTTGCTTGGGCAAGTTGCTGAACCAGTTTAAGCCTCCTCCAGCTCTGCGTAAGACATGATTACTGCCAGCCCCTTCTTCATAAGGATTAGGTGAGGTAATGTACAAAAAGCCTAGCATGACCTGGACACTCCCCAGTGTGTGCTGATCCTGGTTGGTTCACAGTCTGTATGAAGACTGTTGCCTGGTTCTCCTCTTTGCCTGCTTATTTCAGGAAGGCTAGCTCTGGGTCCTGCCAGCCCTCTGGGGATCTAGGACTGGATTGACCTAACATCATAAACTGTCTTTGACCAGGGATTCTAGATTAGGTTGTTCAATCTTCTCCACTGAACACCAAGATTACAAAAATAATCAGATATTACTTACAGCCAAGCAATGACTATAGATTGCCTAATGGACATCATTACTTTAATCTATATTTTGTATTTTTCTCTGTGCCTGTGTAATTCCAAATTGGTTTAAAGAAGAGTTCCATAACCTTAAGATGATGGAAGACTGCCCTTCTAGATCATGTTGTCAAAGTTTCATGTCAATGAATTTTGGCTGGGGTCTTATTATTGGAGATCCTGATTCAGTTGATGTGGGATGGGGGTCTCAGTTTCTGCATTGGGAACAAGCAGGATTGGCCACATAATTAGTGTAAAATGAAAACACAGGATCCCTTGTTCAAAACTTATTAACAATTTCAGGACAACAAGGTAGAAGCCAAGTATGGAGTCCTGCGCACAGGGCTTTATGTTCCTGCCTGATTCACACACCTATGGGCTGGCCCTGCTCCCAGGTGGTGCCTCTGTTGCTGGTCCAAGCCACACTGAGAGCAGTGAGGTGGAGTCAGCCTTTCCAGGGGAACAAGGGTGATGTGAAAATATTTCCATATCTGCTGTTCAATACAATATCCACTTAGCCACATGGCTACTGAGCACTTGAAATGTGGCTAGTGTGACCAAAACTGAAGTTTGGTGCAATTTTGGTTAAATTGAAGGGACCCCCTGTATCCAGCAGCTGCCACGTCAGATGTCACCTTCTTGTAACAGGACAACTTCCTACTCCAGAAAATCATCAGTTTCCACATGGACCACAGAACTTTCTAGCCAAGGGGAGTCGAACCAGATAACCAGACTTTTTTCTGTATGCTTTGGAAACCTAGTTACATTTCTTTCTTTTCTTTCTTTCTTTCTTTTAATCTGACAGGTCATGCTATTCCGAATAGTCTCATGGAAAAGAACTGGCCCGATCTGGTAAATAATTTTTTTTTTTTCACATGTGAAGACATTCTTTTTAATTGACTGTAGAAAATATTGGCAATTCATACGTTAAGAGTTTCTTGTCTCCTTTCACAGGAAATGATTGACAGCCTTTAAGTGCTGTCTGCATCTTTTAAAACCAAAGTGACTGACGCTCTCCCAGCACACACATCTCCCAGCTGCCTGGAACGGGACCTGCTCCCCCAGGGCCACAGTGCTGGTTCTCAGGAGTCCGGTTGCTCCTCGGGCTTTAACCCACGGTGGTCAGACTCTGGCTTCTTGTGGGAAACAGAGAGGCACTTCAGTTCTCAAAGATTTCTTTTTTTGGAATTTGGGCTGAGTGAAATTTCTAAATTGCTAATCTCCAGAGGGGTTTTCTGATTTCCAAACTCTGTTTGAGCCTTTTAACTTTCTTTTTGAAACAGGATTAGTTGGGCATTCAGTGAAGCAAAACAGAGAGGGGTCGGGGGAGAGGATGTGAGAGAAAGAGAGGGGGCAGAGAGAGGGAGAGAGAGCGGAGGAGGGAAGGAATAGGAGGGGAGGGGAGAGAGAGAGAGAGAGAGAGCACACTCAGAGCAAGTGGGGGACCAGGGGAGAGGTGCGAGGGAGAGTAAGGATCCCATTCCAGTCAAAGAAACAGAGGAAGGTGCCCCCAGAAGGTCTGGAGACCCCGAAGGAGGGAAGACACATGAGACAGGACTCATGTGAGTATAACAGCCCCCAAACCAAAGTGCCTTTCAAGGAGAATTTGTAAATACCAGAGAAAACAGCCCTTGGTTTCTGTGAGTGTTTTTTTTTTCTCTGAATCTGTAGTTAGTTTATGGCTCTTGACATCAAAGCACAAAATCCAGGAAGGATTAAACATTCTCCAGAGGAGTCCCTGCTTGGCGGTCCTGAGATACACTGTTTAGAAACCCAATACCTGGAAACAGCCCGGAGAATCTATGAGAAGTCACTCAATGGCAGGGAACAGTAGGGTAGAATGGCATTTACTCAAACATGTTAGATAACTGGCCAGACATTTGGGGGGAACAAGCAATGCTAAATCTTAATCTACCAAAAAAAAAATAATAATAATAATAATAAATCCCAGATGGATGAAATATTTGTGTTAAAAGTAAACAAACAAACAAACAAACAAAAACAAACTCTAAAAGCACTGGTAAAGGAGTATCATTTCTGATTCAAGAGTGTTGCGTGCACACAATCTGACCAAGTACCGCCAGGCTGTTCCCCCGGAAGCCCGCCACGGTTTAGCTCCTGTTGCTAGAAAAGGAGGTTCCATGTCTGCAGCTGCATACCAACACCTGATACCGTCTGGCTTCCAGGTTTGGCCGATCATAGCTGGTTTTTTGTTTTAAAATTTATTTCTCTGATTACAAATGAATTTGAACGTCTCTTTGTACACTCGTTAATGTTTAGAGTGTCCATTTTTTATAAAATGTCTGCTTACGTCCTCTGCACAATTCCTGTTGGGGTTTCTGTGTATTTCTTATCAATTTGAGGAAGTTCTTTGCATAATCTGGATATCAGTCCCTTTTTTGTTTAGGCACTGCAAAGATCATTTTCTTCCTCTGTCTATGTCTGTCTTTGTTAAACAGAAGTCTTTTTTTTTTTGATTGAACTCAAGGGTGCTTAACCACTGAGCCATATCCTCAGCCCCTTTGTAATATTTTACTTAGAGACAGGATCTCATTGAGTTTGCTTAGGGACCTCACTAAATTGTTGAAGCTGGTTTTGAACTCCTGGTCTTCCTGTCTCAGCCTCCCAAGCTGCTGGAATTACAAGTGTACGCCTCTGTGCCCGGCTCCAGAAGTCCTTCATTTGGATGCACAGTCAACTCACACATATCCACAAGTGAATGTAGTGTCATCCTTGGTGGTGGAAAGCTGGAGGTGAGTGACATGTCCATCACGGGGAGATGGACTTGGTAGGGTGTGATAGATGCATACCATGGAGGAATGAGTGGAAGGTAGAAGCTGTGGACCCAGTGAACACAGAGTATCCAGGATGGGCCATAAAAATGTAGTGCTGACTATTCACAGTGGCCAAGATATGGAATTAGCCAAGGTGCCCATCAACTGATGAGTTGATAAAGAAGATATAGTGCATTTGTACACAGGGGAATACTATTGCATCACAGAAAAGAATGAAGTCCTGTCATTTGTAGCAACATGATTGGAACAGGAGGATATTGTCTTAATGAAATAAACCAGGCACAAAAAAAAAAAAAAAAAAAAAAAAAAAAAAGATAAATACTGCCTGTTCTCACTCACACATGGAAGCTAAAGTAGTCGATTCTTGGAAACAGAAATAGTGGTCTCTAGAGACCAGGAAGTTGCGAAGGGAAAGGAGAATAAAGGGAGGTTGGAGAAAGGGTACCAAAATACAATTACATAGGAGGACTAAATTCAAATGGTCTGCAGCACAGTAGGGTGACTGCGATTCACAGAAATGTATTAGATATTTTATAATGAATAAGAGAGAAATTTGAAGTTTCCCAGCACCAAGAAATCGTAATATGTTTAAGGAAATGGAAAGGCTAATTTTCCCGATTTGATCGTTACACTTTATATACATATATCAAATTATCACCCTGTTCCCCATAAATATGTACAATTAGGTGTCAATAAAAAAGAAAGAAAAAGTGTAGTGCCCTGTTGGACAAGAAGCAGGATGTGATACGTAACACAGTGGCAATTACGTCAATTAAAATGTGTGAGGGTCATACCAAAACAAATGAAAACCAAGAAGATATCCACTTACCACATTAGATCATATGTGCCCGGGGAGGGCTGGAATAGGAAGTATTGATAATTCAGTAGGAGAGAAGCCTAGGAAGGATAAGCCCCTGGTCTTGTCTCTGGGAAGGAGGACTATAATTAACTGAGTCACCTGCACCTGAGGACCCATCTTCAAATACAGAAGGGAGAGAGAACACAGGTGAATGGCTGGTTTGGGTAAGAGAAGACTTTCTAAGCATGGCACAAAGGATGGAAACTATCACGAACAGGATGCTATGGGGCTGGGGCTGGGGCTCAGTGGTAGAGACCTTGCCTAGCACGGGTGAGGCCCTGGGTTCCATCCTCAGCACCGCATAACAACAAATAAATAAAATAAAGGTTAAATTCTTAATTAAAAAAAAAAAAGAATAGGATGATCCAGCTGTGATATTGTGATATAATGAGATACATATTAAAATTAAAAATGTATTAGTAAAGGTTTATAAAGCTAAGTAAGCATAATAGGATTTTAATAATGGAGCTCTCCAGAGGTGTGCTTTCTGAGACACTAGCAAATGCTTAAAACGTCATTAAGAATTGGTGTCCCAGGTAACACACTGCCCTTGACTCTGGTTTCTCTTGGCCCGGGTGTGGGTGAGGTACTTGGAATTTCCTGATAGAATTTCTGCCCTTGGCTGGTGATCTGTGTGAGGAGGCTGCTGATGTGAACTCATCCGTGCTCCCTAAGGTCAGGGTATCTGCATGAAGCTGTCAGCTGGAGAAAACTGCTCTGAAGCAAAGGTAGGGAGACAGGGTTTTGTAAACTGGGGGACTCAGGTCACTTGGGGGGACTCCCTGTACAAGAAGACACCTCAGGGCAACTGTCTTTAAACACTGAAGGGCCAAAAACCAGAAATTACCTAAGGAAGTGTTTTCCACTAGTGAAAGCTGCCCATCAAAGAACCAGGCTCCCTTGAGAAGTAGTGAATTCCGTGTCCCTGGCCATCTTTCTTCCACTGGGTCCAGCTGGGTCACTGCTTAGATCTCATGGTGCACTGGGTTTTGTAACTGACCAAACACAAATTAGCAAATCGCTTACTCAAAACATGTAAAGACCTCAGAGGGAACTAGGATTGGAGGCGGCAGTACCCCGCGCGCCTGGTGGGTGTGGAGAGCTCAGCTTCCCAGGCGTGCTGACCCTGAGCCCCAGTAGACTGCCCTAGCCACAGTCTCCCCGGCCACCTAAACGGCTTCCTCTCTGCCGCTCCACACTAGCCATCTGTCACAACACCTTTCCTCCACAGAGACTTCAACCTGCAGTTCTGCAACTCACTAGTCTCCTCCAACTCACTCTGAATTTGATTGCCTCTTTGGTAGTGTAGAGAAACGGGGCCTTGAAGAGGGGATCAGGTTGCTAAGGAGAATGAATGCCTTTCTCACAGGACTGGATTGTTAGTGTGGGAGAGGGTCCTTATAATGCAAGGCCGTCATGCATGTTTTGTCTTTCTTCCACCCACAGGCTGCCTGGCTGCTTTTCTGTCATGTTAAGATGCAGCATGAGTCCCTCACCAGAGGTAGCAGCCCAATCTTAGACTTCCAACTTCTAGAACGTTGGGCTAAATGAACTTCTTTCTTTTAAAGATTATCCAGTCTCAGGTATTCTGTTATAGCAACCAGAAAACAGACTAAGAGTTCCCCTGTGGCACTTATAGCAGGTCTGATTCAGCATTACCAGTGCAGATCACTAGGGTCTACATTCCTTCCCACCTGTCACAGAAGTAGATCCGAGTCACAACAGAGTTAGAATTAGAGCCATACTAATAACTACTGAGTATCTACCGCTCCTCATCTTGGATTTCTTATTGGTCTCTTGGAGAGGCTGATACAAATGACAGCTTATGTTTGCATCAGGCACTAAGAAGTGCATCATATGGCTAATCTCTCCTAATTCTCCTGTAGTCCAAGAGACAGGCACTCTTCGTTATCTTCATTGGACCAACTGACTTACGAGTTTATTGCAAGGTGTGTACAGTGTTCCACCCAGGCTTGGCACACTCTTGGGACTGTATAAATGCTGCCTATTGCTACTATGAGGTGGGCCAGGGGGTCCAGGAGGACAGCTCTATCTCCACTCCTTTCTTCCAGTGACCAGGACAGTCTGCAGTGACGCATCACCGAAGTCGAGACCAGCAGAGCCACGCTCATCTGGCATTCATTCCCGCCCTCCCTGGCACTTATGGGGGTGCTCTATGTGTCTTGCTTTTGGAGGACAAGCACCTTTGGTGACACCTCTGGGCATCTCCTCCAGAGAACCATGAGCATTCCAAGCCCATCCCATTGCGGAGAACGGTCAAGGCGTGTTGGAGGAGGGGCCTCCTGGCCAGGCTCAGGAGGGAAGCTTTCCCAGGTGCCAAGCGGCTGCTTTGGAGAGAAGTGACAAGCTGTGGGTGGGACCTGAGATACTGGAGAGCTCCTGGCCCTCACAGCCTCCGAGCTTGCCTTGGCAACAGCTCCTTCCCCTGTTCTCTTTTGAAAGGAATTATGTGACGGCTGGCACTAGGCAATTATCATTTGTGAACATTTTTTTCCTTGTGTCATGTCAGAAAGAGACACATACGAACCTTGCCTGAGAACAGCACATCCAGGAATTACAGGCATGAGCCCATCTAGTTTTAAAAATGATGTTGCCATCTAAATTCTATTAACCCTACAATGCAATCTCCTTTCCACCAAAATATTGCAATTTCCTTCTCTTTTCACTTTCTTTTTCTCCAATTTAATTTGATTTTTGCTCTCTTTGGAGGATCCACAGTAATCAGGTTAGGCCATCATCTTTTCAGTATTGTCCTTACAGCTTCTTCCCTTTCTATTTCAGTCCATTCTCTACCTCTTCTCTAATCCACTTTCTGCCCCGCAAATATCCCAAGAAGAACTGGACAGAGATAAATCATTTTGCCTTGGAAAGTTATCAGGCTAAAAAAATAAAGTAAACAAGCTGCTGCCCTCCAAAACTCAGAAAATCACGTTAGCCTGAGGTACCAAGTCTGTTTATTTCCTTTTATCTCGGGGATAGATTTCATTATGAAAACTGGGTTTGGCTGAATGGCCAAAGAAGTCCCGAATGCTAAGGGAGTGCCAGAATAATAAATGAATGTGTTGGCTATTGAAATAGTCCAACCTGGATTTCAGAAGGGATTATATTTGTTTTTCTGGTGGGCAGTGAATCATATAGGTTTTAAATAATCATTCTGCAACTTCAGCTCTTTTCTGAGGGCATACAGAATTGCTTGCCAACTCCTGAAAGCCCAGAGAGTAATTGATTTAACAAGACTGAAGCAATATTGCTTTTTATGCAGCTTAAGGTGTAAACAAATATTCCCTCTTAACACGTTTCTGATGTTTAGTATAATAACATTCATTGAATGAGATGAAAACAGACACACCTTTTGAAAAATCCAGTCTTCTTTCATTTCTTCTCTTTTTACATCCAAGAAAATGAAAAATTGAACGAACAAGCTAGACTAGGGCAAGCAACGAAGACTAAAGGCTTCTTGTTTATTCTTTCCTTTACGTTTGGATGACATGTGGACTTGAAAGGAAGGGCTCTCTGCCTACAAGATCTAGTTCAAAGTGCCTTGTTATTCTCCAGGGAAGGAAAAGGCAGATTTGCAAAATAATGTTTTCCATCTTGGCAAGGTTAATGTGGGAAAGAACATCATGGTCCCCAATTGTTCAAAGAGGCAGCTCTGGCAGTTTCCTCAAGGAAACTCCGTAACAAGAACTCAGGCACAGTGACTTGTCCTTAGCTGCCTGTTCGCATCAGCCTTTCTACCATCCTCAATCTGGCTCCACACGCTGCCTTCCAGCCCACTGGGGTTCTGCCACCATGGAAAGATCAACTAGGATCGTAGTGACCTCAAAAGACACCTTTCAGGCCTGCCAGGGGGTCATCACTCTTGGGTAAAGCCCCAGCAATGTGACTTGGAAAATTCTCCAACCAGGAAGACCAGACATGAATCAGGAGTCAATTCCTGCAATCCAAAGACAGAGTCTATGTTCCTTCCAAGAAGATACAAACCATTTAATCCACAGTGTCAAGAAAATATATAAAGTCCCTTTGGCAAGATTCTTGGTCTCCTCGCCAAACTTAGATTGGTCACTGATGAAGAGATAATAAGCAAAAAAACACTATAAATCTATCTACCTATCAATCATCTATCTATATCTATTTTTCTATTGTGCTATTTAGATCCAATTAATGTACTTCGCTGGTATTTATACTTTATTTATATGAGTGAACTTGTCACAGCATGCCATGACATTTGATCTCACTTTTTTAAATGAGCAAAATTAAAAGAAATTTCCACCTTAGGCAACACAGCAACCAAAGTGTTTTCTCATGGTTGCCAATGACTCTAGCAGGCTGGAGGGAAGACCCTTAAAAACTGCATTTGAATGGAAGAGCAGGCTTGTACACTTGGTGATGCAGACATGAACACAATTAGAATTTGCCTCAAACTCTACAGGCAGTTTACCTCTGGGTTGATGTCACACAGGGAAAATTTCAGCTGAAGCTGATGGGTATGGAGAAGGGAGGAAATGGGAGGGGGGTCGAGTAGGGGCGTGTTAATGGAAACCCCTCTCGGCACACAGGTCGTCTTAATGTGAACTTGACAATGGAATGCGTATCACTGAAGCAGATAACTCTTCATGTTCCTATTACCCCACCATTCAACCTGCCAACCTGTCATTATTTTAAAGTAGGAATTTTCTGCCTCCTTTCTGTTTTTAGCATTAGTATCTGAGCACTGAGGTGCTGCAATAATGTACCTGTAAAATGTGCTGGAAGGGAAGCTTAAGGAGCCCAAGTTCAGGATTACAAAGAATACTGGGAGAGTGTCAGAATTACTAGAGGCACAGCCACAGCAGCCCTCAAAGCAACTTCGCCACGTGGACAAGCGTCTCACTTATTATGATTGACTGTCTTTGTTTAATAGGTGTCATCTCTTTACTTACTCTGTCACCAAAATTATCTGAAAGAGATGCAATGCATTCAAACAGGCCCTATTGAATCTTCTAGTAAACATGCCCATGATGTCCAGAAAGAACCTGGATCATGACGCCATCTTCTATTTCTTCAAGCCTGTGGAAGAAAGGGCCTGGGACAAGGTGATATTATGTGCCTTGGGTCCACAGCCGAGCTTCTGTCTCTTCAGACCTTGGAGTAAAGGGAGCAGAAAGCATACGCACACACCCATGGCATCTTGTCCCTACTTCCTTCTTTAAGGGGGAAGTCTTATAGAGTAGAAGGATCCAACTGGGAAAAGACAACAAAGGTCAAAGGCAGAGGGGCTTTGGGAATCTACCCAGGATTCCCATCAGTCCTGTTTATGGAATAGCAGCTAGATGACTTTTTCTCTGGCTTTCAGTTCATTCCATTTCAATACAATTTGATCTCTGCACACACTCATGCCCACACATCTGTACACACATGTGCACGTATGCCCACACATACACAAGCACCTGCCTCCAACTCCAGATAGGGAAGAAAGGGAAGAGCCACTGAGAGGTGAGAGGAAGCCATCAGTTGGGCAAAGAGGACACTAGGGAACTAGCAAAGAAAGCAGATGTAGCATCAAGGAGAGGGTCTGGAACCATGGCTGGGAACTGTTGGTCAGGGCTGAAGCACGAGCACTCAGTGGTAAAATAACGACAAAGCCTTCTTATCTGCCCAGTGTGTGGTCTCCCTCTGCCCCGAGGACTGGTTTTTCTGCCTCACTGGGACTTTGGGCATAGTGCTAGGTTGGGGAGGAGTGGAAGCTGAATACGGAGCCATGGGAACTGAAATAGGAGAAGAAAGAAAGAAGGCAGAGAAGGAAGGCGCTGCTAACTGTTCCCTTGCTTCTCCACTCCCTTGGCTTTGCCTCCATGCACAGGGTACCATCACTAGGGAAAGCGCTGCAGATTCAGGGGCTGAGGCATGGAAATTGGAATTACTCACCATTGAAGAAGGACGCATTTGTGATAGGATAAATGGAGCGATTGCCTTCGTTCATCCGAGGCTGCTACACAATGAATTTCCAACGGGTTAACGTCTAAATAGCAAGACTTGCTGTAATGAAGGCTGAAGGGCACTTGAGTCTGGCTCTTCTAGTATGAAAAGCAACAGGATTTGCACTTATATTAAACTTGGTGGGAAACTCTTGGTATAAAAAAAGTAACAACTTGTGGCTGTGGTATCTGTATGAGCAAATCTCTGAGAAACCCATGGCAGGATGTGAAAAAGAAGAAGTTGCAAAATCTGGCAACACCTACCACACACTGCTGAGGTAAGAAGATGCTCTTGGGCTCATAGAGGTAGTCCCCATCTTAGCAAGGCATGCAAAGGACAACCAGAATCTGCTATTGAAAATGCAATCCAATCCTGATTCTACGTTCAACAATCCCTAGCATGATCTGGCTTCCCAGAGAACTCATCTAGACGGAGGAGAAGACATGGTTCAGGCCGGCGCAAATGTCTGTGTTATCCCAAGGCGTGGTTCCTTTTGTCAGTGAATACACTTGGACTTTATGGATCTATTTTAATATTCTAATTATAATTCTCTTATATTCCAATTGAATAAAAAAATGACATCTTAGGCTCACTTTCTTCAGAACTATAGACAGTAGTCATGATCATGATCAGTAATTCCTTCCAAATATTCACTTCCTGAATCCACAGCATCGTAAGGAAACCAGATCACAGAGGGTTCTTCAATTCTGAGTCATCTCACAGGGTTGACTCAGTCAGTCCTACACTGGTTTTGAATTTACACTCCACATATTATACTTGCCATTACTAATGATTTCACTCTTAAGCCTGCATTAATGCTGATGGTAGAAAACATCCTCAACATCCCTTCTGACTTGAAGACATCTTCTTGAGATAATGATTCAATCTGTGAGGACTTCCCCCTGTTTGACCAGCAAGGCCATCCTCTGGGTCTCTCCAGTATCTGTGGTGACCTAGGCCCACCTGTCCTTCTTTTTAGGCTTCCTGCTGTAACCAGTACTTCTAAACTCTGGGTTATGGCCATAGCCTCTGGAATTGAGTCTGCACCTCCTATGTCCTACTTGTCCCAATCCCGGGCTTCTTCCAGGTGGCCAAGTCTCTGAGCTTACTTAGAGTTCCTAAGGAGGCTCCATGGCTTGCCACCACCCTCTGAGCTGTTGGCCTATTACTCTTCCCGCCATATTGGCTGTAGAACCCTGCCACTCAATTCAGCTTTTCTTCTGGTTTGTGGTCAAAGTACTCTTTTCCAAAACTAGGCTACTTTTCATCACTTCTGCCTCCAAAGGAAGAAATGCTAACCACTGCTTTTAAGACAAAGGACAATAGAGCAGTGCAGAGGTTGCCCCTGCTCCTGGCCCCACCCACATCTGGCTCCACATTCCCTCTGACCCCTGCTCCAGCCTCACTGACCCTCCCTTGGTCAGTACTATTTGCCGTGATCCTGGTCACCACAGGGACTTTACACATGCTTCTTCTGCCTTAAGTGATCTTTCTCCCCTCTTGCCTAGTAACTTCTATTTGCTCTTCAAATCTCAGTCCAATCACTACGTGTTCGATGGATGAATGCATTAACATATTTGGACACTACCCTTATGATGCCAAGGGCTTTGAAACTGACCTTAGCAGCTGACTTCTTGTCTCCTAGCATGGCAGTGGTGGTAGAGCAAATCTCTGCCCTTGGTTTCATCCTTCCCTTTGAGGCACTGTCTTACACCTGGGGACCCCAACAACTACAGTGGGAAAATCACTATTTCAGGCCATACAGAGTGCTCAAAAGCAGAGGAGGGCCAGATGACATTTATGCTTTAGGAGGATCACTCTTGCAGCTGTGCAGTGTTACTGGAGGGGGTAGCGTGCACCTCTTCCCAGGCTCCTATCCCTTGTTCCAGCTGCTGCACAGCCACAGATCCACTTGGACTCTGGCATCCTGAGAATTACCTGCTTCTCTCAGGGCTGCATGCCTCAGGCTTCTTACTTCTAAGCATGGGGTTCCCACTGAGGGCAAGGTGTGAGACCTCATGGCATCTTGCCATGACCCTTGTATCAACTCTTACTCCTTTTGCGTCTCTCTCCTTGTCCTTCACTTATTCTCTCTTGGCCTCTACTCTGGCCAAGATAGAGGGATTTCCAGCATGTCTGGGTCAGCAGAAGCTCATTCCTATGTTTGGATGGCTTGGCTGTGTCAATTGTCCATGTGAGAGAAGAGCCAGGCCTGGTTTCAAGTGGCTGTGAGGACCGAGAGGAAAGGTGGCCTTGAGGAGAACTGTTTTAAATGGAGACAAGGTGGAACATCATGATCAGCTGGATTGGGTCAGGGTGACCCCAGGTTTCTAGCTCATGCACTTGCATGGGAAGAGGGAAGTTGAATTTTGTAAAATGGTATGTTGGAGCTGCCTGCGAGACAATCACGAAGAGATATCCAGTAAGTGGCTGGATTTATTTATGGATCTGGAGCTGAGAAATGTGGTCTGAGCTGCTGAGGAAGATTCAAGATTCATGGGGGTGCTAAAAGTCAAGGAGAGGCTGAGCTGGATCAGCCAAAGGAAGCACGTAGAGTAGATGAAAGTCAAGGATGCATCCTGGGGCGGGGTGGGAATGGGGGAAGAACAGCTGTGGAAGACAATGGTGAAGTCTGAGACTTGTGAGCATATGAGTCAGGTGGGGTCCACCCCACTCCAGCGAGATCTGCAATACATTGCTACTTCAGGAAATGGAAGATCTAAGAGGCAAGGTCAAAAGGACTTCAGTCTAGTCAAAATCTACATAGCAGCTTCCAAGTATTAAAATATTGGTAGTAATATAACCTGGTCGCTGACTGTGTATCACTTATAAACTTTGAAACTGGAAAGACTTCAGCAGAACTCATGGTATTTAGGGGCGAAATCCACTCTAAGCTGGGGAGGAATGTCAACTTCCTGACGTAGCTTGGACATCTCACTTTCGGCAACTCTGACATGAGGATTCTGTGGTTGCTTCATACTCAAGGTTCAGTTGTCTGTTTGTGGAGTTGAAGGGGAATCAGTCCTTCATCTCTTCCTTAGCTTCACATCTATATTTCAAAATACAAACCAAACATTTGTTGTAGTGGTGAAGTTTTTAAGGATCTTTTCCAAAAGTGGCTCATATGGATCATTTAAATTTTTTTTCATTGTGTTTTCTAGAGCAAATTTAAAATAGTGTAAGAGTGAAGTGGTGACTTACTAATTCATTTGATACGTTTAAGAAAAGACAGGCTTTATTCTGGCATATCCCACAGAAATCTGTTTTTTTTAAGCAATGAATTATACTACTATGGTCAAAAGCCTCATTGCTTTAAGCAAATGCTACAATGCTAAGAACCTGTGGATTTGTCCATGAATGAGACCAGAGAACTTTATTTCTAATTCTGTGGGAATGCTAGGAAATCTTGAACGGATCTCAGTGGGCCACACCATGAGCCATAGTTAAGGGATTATTAAAATACACCAAGAAGCCGGCACGGTGGCACACACCTGTAATCCCAGGGGCTCGGGAGGCTGAGGCAGGAGGGGTTGGCGAGTTCAAAGCCAGCCTCAGCAAAAGTGAGGTACTAAGCAATTCAGTGAGACCCTGTCTCTAAATAAAATCCAAAATGGGTCTGGGGATGTGGCTCAGTGGCCAAGTACCCCTGAGTTCAATCCCTGGTAACCACCCCCTGCAAAAAACATACCAAGATTTCTCAGTTAATCTTGAAATAGGATAAACTATGTCACATCAAATATTGTAAAATACATAGATTTTGCAAAATGAAATTTCAAGCCAAATTAGGTTGCATTGTCCATGTTTGGCCACATTTTTTCCCCTCATTCATATGAAAGTCACTGACCATTGTACCAGGGCTACACAGAGGTTGGAATAAACCAGCTGCAACATATGGCTTTTGACTTTCTAAGAGGTCTGAGTTCTAAGAATGTCACATTCTGGGAGCTTTTGATATAGATCCAAATCAAAACAAAAGCTTTTAACAGATGCTGGAAAAGGTTCCTTTGAGCAGGATCGGCTAACCCCGGAAACAGTCACTTCAGGCCTGTTACCCTGCTTCGGTTGCCTGCAGCTGTCAATTTGGTAAGCAGCGTGGCTGTTCATTGGCAAAATGCTGTGAAAGCAGATGTGACACTCCAGCGTGTGTGTGCGCTCACACACACGTGCGATGCACACACATAGTCTACAGTCACTTCAACAGGAGACACAGACTTATCTTTTACAAATTGAAAACGAATGAGCCTGCGTGCCTCAGTATGTGTTATCCTAATCCAAATGGTATTCAGACATGGATTGGAGCATTTGTTAGCTATTCAACTTCCAAGATGAATTCAACAATAACAATCAGGAATAGAAGGTTTAGTCAGTGACAGAGCGGCCAAAAGGAAAAGACATTCTCAAAGTTTGGTCTTCTAGCAGGGAACTCTGACTCCAGTTTCCCATCCCAGACAGTGTTTTAAAGAGGCGGAGTGAGCCCTGCCTGTCCTTCAGTTCTATTCGGAGGGGAAGCTCTGCTCTTTTGGTAGGAGAGACCTTGCCCAGCAACCTGGAGTGGCCATCAGAGCAGAACAGAATCACTGCCAATAGGGCAACAGAATGCACATCCTTAACTTTAAAGGCCTTATAATTCTATACAGCTGTATGTTTGGGTGCATTTTCTGGGTATGCATGTTAGGTCAATCCCTGTTCTTTTTCAGTTCCTACTTTTTAAAATGCAAGCTTTCATATCTTAGTAAGAAAGCTTTTCTTGGAAACAGATTTAGAGCTCAGGGAGCTAAGTCTATACAAGGGAAAAGGACATTGGTGTCGATTTAGTTATGCGGAAAACCCCCTAACAACATCCTCTCTCCAAGAACTCCTTTGTGTCTAATCCCACAGTGACACAAATAAATGGAGAAGTCAGGCGTGTTACTGTGAGTTTTTTGTAGCTAGCAGTGGAGACTTCTGGTCTGGTCTCACAGCCAGGAAATAAGTGACTTCAAGGAGTTGGAAACAAAGTATTGTTCCTGTGGAGCCCAAGAAGGCAGTGTTTCTTGGTCTCAATTTTTTCATTGCATTTATAAGCCACTTAATTCCTGTTTATTCCATACACCACCACCAGATTCATTTTCCTAATGTTGTTCAGTAGCCATTCTTCATCCTTATCCTGGTACAGAACCTTTAAAATCGAGGCCTGCTGGTATCAAATGCCAGCTCATTGTTTAGCCATTTCCCCCTCGGATCCTGCACCTACCCTCTGCC
Source organism: Sciurus vulgaris (assembly GCF_902686455.1). Lineage (NCBI taxonomy): Eukaryota > Metazoa > Chordata > Mammalia > Rodentia > Sciuridae > Sciurus > Sciurus vulgaris. The sequence continues at coordinate 148,442,344 of NC_136467.1, forward strand.
CTGGCACCAGAGTAAATGGTCCTGTTCTCAGTACATCTTTACACTCTTCCTCCTGGTCTCAATCTTGTAACAGCTTATACATCCCCTAGAACACATTTCGAGTCCCACCTTTTAAATGACATTTCCCCTGGGTCCTTCAAGTACACATGGTCCTCCCTCTCCAGAATCTGGTACTTCTAGGAGCAAGGCCCGTCTTACTCCTAGAAATATGTGTGCCAATTTCAATCCCTTCTTTCAGTTAGAAGTTCCACAGGGGCAGGCAACAGGTCTTAATCTTCCCTTTCTACCCAGAATCCAAGGAGGTCAGCACAATGCCTTACAGAAAACAGCTACCTCTGGGAAAGAAACACATCCATTTGTTTATAAACAAAAAGGAGTTGCGTATCAGATAGGGCTACATGAGTGAAATACCAGATAAGGAAGGTCCATGGAGAACATATTCGCTTTCCCCCCTTTGGAGAAGAAAGAGAATCTTTCCAACCAGCTTCCTACTGACCCGTTATTACCCCATGTCATAAGTATACTAGAAAGACCAAGACATGCAAGAAACAGGACTTCTGATTCCACACCACCAGGCTCCAGAGTGAAGGACTTGTTTCCAGCATCTTTCTTGGAGCCTGTGAGTGGTCAGAGAAATGCAGAGAGGAAGAAAGGCATTTGCAGAGGGTGGGAGGGACCAGGTATCAGTAACCAAGAAAGCTGGGGGACAAGACTGGAAGAGAAAGGGAACACCTTCCACTTGGTTGAGACCACGGCAGGCTGCCAAGAACCTGCTAGGCAGCTCTGTTCTTCTTTTAACTTAATCTCTGTCCTTGCCTCCTGTCTATGAAGTTCCAGAGGCCACCAAAGTCCCAAGCACTTGAAGACTCTTGAATTAAAAGGCGATATGTAAAGGTGAAGCATCATCATCATCATCATCATCATTATTACAAGGAAACTGTCATCGACAGAAACAGACACCACAATGCATAATTTTTTTAAAAAAATAAATACCATGCTGTCAAATTGGAAACTGACTGGCTGTTAGATAATTTGGCAACTGTAGTGGAGCAAATGTTCAGGAGAGGTGAGTATTTTTCCACTCTTCCAGAAGGTTGGAAGCATAAACAGCAACAATTTCTGCATCAATCTTTCAGCCATGTCCATCAAATGAGGTTTTCAAGTCTAATGCTGGATAAAATACCCTAAACACAGCGCGGAGCGAGCCCAGACTGAACATCTTGAAAGTGGTTAGCTGAAAGAAAGAGCGTGCACGATCCACGTGAATGCTGCAGCAGTTCAGAAATGCTGCACGTTACGAAAAAAAAAAAATCAGCCGGCGAATTTCTTCAGTGCATTCCCTTTTAGCAGTCCAAAGGGAATTTGTGTTTTAACTGCCGGATGCACTGTCATAGCAGTTTAGGCAGAGCTGACAGTATCCGAAGGGAGAAGAGCAGTTAGCTGGACGCCCTGTACTCAGAGATAAACTGAGACACTCAGAGCAGCAGAAACGTACACAATGGGTATGTCCATCACGCAGGCCAGCCATTGGAGCCAACCTCGGCCCAAGGCGCGAACCGCGGGGTCCATCTGGATCTGGGACCAGGGGCATGGCTGGGGGAGGAGGAGGAGCAGCCACAGCTGGTGTCTAGCCACAGCCTTGCCCAGGAGCAAAGGGGCTGGCCGATGATAGTGTGTTTATCCCAGGGAGCACTGAAGCCGCAGCAGACGGGGAAACCGAAGACACTACATTTAAGTAGAGCTAATTTTTGAAGAATGGGGAAAGTGCTGAGGGAAATGAAACAGGATCAAGCTGTTGAGGGGACAGCCGCAGAGGAAATAGGAAGTGTGCCCAGATGAATTCAGGCGTGACCAAAGTCACCACGAGTCGCCCAGTCAGGAACAGGCCAGCGGGGGCCAGGGGAGGCCAAGAGGGTTCAAAGTGGAAAAATCAATGGAAGGGAAACAGAAATGCCGTAGAATAGGAGAGCGGACAAGTGTGAGAAACCAAGGATCAGCGGAAAGACCACGACCCAGGGAGGTAGTTTCTTTGTCAGCCAAACAGCTCTGTGTCCCCCTGTGCACCCTCCCCTGGTCCTCCTGTGACCCCACAGAGGCTCCTGTTAGTACTTTTTGTCTGGCTCCCCCTCAGCTCTCTTGACTCACCTCCTGCTGATGGCCACATGCTCTTGACAGAATGCAGGGCATTGCTTCACCCACCTCAGGGAATGTACCCTGGCTACCTTGCTGGTGAAGAATGGTCCCTCAACATCAGGATGGACATAAGAGCCAGGCTTCCAAAGGCCTCCACAAATGATCTGAGGGATGGACAAAAGATCCGCGTCTCATGCGGGAACAGTGACCCGATTGTGTTTGTCAACTTTCTGTCACTCTGACTAAAGACCTGAGATAAGCAACTGACAAGGAGGAAAGGTGTGTCTGGGCTCATGGTGTCTGAGGGTTCAGTTCATGGTCGCTTGGCCATGTTGTTGCTTTGGGCGTGTGGTAGCAGAGTTCACCCTGGTGGCAGCACATGGCAGAGGAGGCCTTTCCACTTCATGGTGGCCGGGAAGTAAAAAGGAGACAGAAAGGGGCCAGGATCGCAATCTGTCCTTCAGGGTCACATCCCGAGTGACTTGATTTCCTTCACTTGGCCCATCTCCTTAAAGGTTCCCCCACTGTGCAGTATTGCCACAGGCTGGGGATCAAACCTGCCACACACGGGTCTTTGGGAGACTTCAGGATCCAAACTATAGCACTGACAATGGACAAGGGGGCTTCTCTGCCTCACTCCTCCTTTAGGGACACTCCTCTGGACTTGGTGGCAAAGGCCACATCTATCTCTGTGGCTCTGTATGAGGGTAAGTAAAGCACAAGAGACCTATAGCATCAAGCCCTCACTTCCCAATAAGTAGGTCAAGTAGAAGTCTGCAAATTAGAAATGGAAATCAGGAAGGGGCAAAAATTAGACCTCATGGCTAAATTGCTGGCAAATGACTCCAACTCAGCATGGCAAAAAGGGAAAACATAATAAAAGGAATTCTCTGATCTGCAGAAATCAAACCCACTTAGCATCAAGCACACATACTCTTCAACCCAAAATAGCATGAGTTTTAATCTTTTCCTTTAAAGTTTGGGGGTCTCAGTTCGATGGGCAGCTTTCTTTTGGCACAATAACTCTGAGAAATTTTTCTATGCACTAGTATTTATTACTTCCAGGTGACTCCCTAGGCCACCTGTCAGGAGTTCGCATTGGGAGCTGGCTACAGGTTGGGAATCCCCAAGTTCTCCACCATTTTTGTGTAAGTGGAGCTTGGAGAAGAGCAACTGCGGCCACACTTTTCACAGCTTACCTTCACAATAGAGGTAGTCGCATTTCCTCACCAAGGAATCTGCCAAAGAGATGGAGAAAACAGTAGGGTCAGGAGCCTGCCTAGAGACTACAGGCAGCAGATGACTCTCAGATTCTGGGGAAGGCTGTAGAAGAGACTATGGTGAGCTATACCAATGTCCTAGCTCATAGTGCCTGAATAACAGGAAATCAGAAGAGGACTACACTGAGCTGAATGAAGTGGTTGTCCATCCAGAACCTCAGAATGTGGTATCATTTGGAAATAAGGTTGTTTCACACACAGTTAAGATGAGGTCATACTGGATAGTCAGCACTATGACTGGTGTCCTTAGAGAATGCCACATGAAGACAGAGATAGAGACAGCCACACCCAGAAGGAAGACCGTCATGTGAAGACACAACAGAGATTGGAAGGACCTAGCTACAAGCCAAGGAATGTTAGGGATCATCAACAACCACCAGGAAGAGACAAAGAGTAGTCTTCCTTAAAGCCAGCTTGAAGCTGGAGTCCAGCCTCCAGACTGTGAGGGAGTAAGCATCTGTTGTTCTAAGCCAACCAAGCCATGGAATTTTGTTAGGACCACCCTAGGAAAAAGGACTATAACAGGCAGATGTACTAAAATGACCAAGAAATGGAGTGAAGGAACAGAATAACTACAGAAAGTTGACCGAGGACAGTAAGAGCACACTTCTCAGTGCCTTTACCATGGAGAAAGAGATCTGATAGAGCCCCCACACCCAAGGGGGTGGGGGGAAAGTCAGAGGACACTTGAAAAATCAAGTCTCAGGACAACTTTGATGTGTGCAAAAGCAATATTCTAATCTCCACTGGCCATAAACCACAAAGAGAACAGGGCACTGAGACAAAAAAGCAAGTGTCTTCTGTTTCCAAGGGGCAGTGTTTTGGGCAGCACCGCGCCAGAAGCTGTTCCTCCCCTGATGGGTGGTGAGGAGAGAACAACCCATCACTGGAATCAGTACAGGAGGAGACTTGGACCCTTAAAATAAACATGGAGGTCCAGTTGGGAAGAGGTGTGGGATGATGGCGTCTCAGGTATCCTACATGCTCATGGCCAATGCCACTTTGACATGCAGTTACAGCTTTTCACAGTTTCCCTGAAGTCCCAGCCTCCTTCTTTCATCCTCTTCCTTCTTGGCTTAGTACAGCCTTGTGTTTCACTACACAGAGAAAATTCAGGCCATCCACCAGATTCCCTCACCCTGCCCCGTCTTCCACATGGAGCCATGATGTCCCACCTTTCCATTCTGTCCTGGAGAAGTCTCTGGTCTGCCCCTCGCACGGTCAAAGCCAACTTTTTCACTGTCCTCCATGCTTTCTGTTCTTCACAGGCAACCTAGACCCATCAGTTATCTTCTGTGAGAGCTCCCATAACCTTCAGTAATCTTTCCTATGCCTTCCCTTTCTGGAAAATTCTTGGAAGAACACACTGCATTCAATGGAATCAAGTGCATATCAGCCTGCTTCAGTGTGGCTTTTGATCCTATCCTTGCCCTGAAATCATCCTAGCCAATTGGTGGCTTCCAACTTGAATGGACACTTTCTAGTTATTATTTTAGTTGGTAACACTATGGTATTTGGACTTCTATTCTTTCTTGACTTAAGTGACATTAAGAATGGCCTGCCTAAAGAATATCATCCACACCCATGTCATAAGACATGCTGATGATGCCCGAATGTATATCTAAATCTCTGGTCTTTGTCCTTATAGTCCTATCCCACCAGCCTCCTAATTAAACAAGTTCTAAAACTAATCGACTCTTGCAGCAAGTTCAATGTTAAATTGATGAGTCAGCTCTTGCTCTCCCCCTTGTCCTTCTCCTTAACTTCTTTTACGCCTTACTGAACTCAGCTAAGGTTTCTTTAAGGAGGGCTGGAGGCTGCTTGGAGACCAAAGACATAAGGATGACTCCCAGATTCTTGGAAAGGCTGGAGAAGAAGAGACTGTGATGGGTCATACTAACGTCCCAGCTCAGAGTGCCTGGAAATCAGAAGAGGACTGTACTGAGCAGAATAGTGTCCTTAGAACAAGTGTCCATCCAGAACCAGGTATCTAGGGGCTTGATCCTAAGTTTACAGAGATAAATGAGATCTCAGAAAATAACAGGGCAGAAATCAGGCAAATAGCTATGTCTTAATTTAATAGAAGCAAAACTAGAAGTCTGTGTAAGATGCTGAAGTCGCTTGGAAGATGCTACTGTATCACAGTTGGAAGGAGAATAACTCAGCAGAGCCAGGGAACGTTCCACAGACTGATGGAACAGCTCTTGGAACTGCCAGCGTACCCTGGTCAATGCCCACCGTCAACACCCCATTACCCTGGTCTGAAACCTGGGAATTTTCCTGAAGCCACTTGCTACATTTTTCCTCCATCAGATTAATTCCTACCCAGTCTACACACAGAAGTCTCTCGAGATGGATCTCTTGGACAAGACCTCTCCCGATTGGCTCAGCCCTCCCTCTGTCTCCAGTCCTTCACTTCTAAGTCACACATGATTAGGCGAATCTCTGTACTTGGTGGTCACTCAATATCTAGGTAACCAATGCAAGGAAGCTCCAGAGAGATACTTCTCTCAGAAAATCTGGATCTGATCAAGCCCTTTACTTTTGATCAATCCTGAGGCATCCTCAATGTGATCAAAGTGGGATGGGAAGTCGGCTGGGCAAACAAAGCTCTTCACAATCTGATCTCTGCAGATTTTTATCAGTCTGGTTTTCCCCAGTTCCTCTGTTCATTTCAACCACATGAAATGCCCGCTGTCAGGACAGCGGACACATCACCTCTTTCATGCTTCTGTGCTTTTGTTGCTCCTGTGCCTGCCCCTGAAATACGCTCACCTTCTGGTCCTTAGGACAAACTTCTGTTCTTCTTTTAAGATCCAATTCAGGCATTTTTTTCTTCCTTCCATTCATTCTCCTCTGACCAAATAAGGTTATGATTCATCCTCGACCCTTCGAGTTCTTCTCTCTTGCAATGTTTACCACTAATTATCTCTCTGACATATTTACATATCCTCTCCCCCAAGACAATGGTGAGCTCCTTGAAGTCAGGGACAGGGAGTCAGAACAAAAATGCGGACCTCATCAGCATGCCATGGTGTGGCTCCCGGGTCAAAGAGAAACCCAGATTTCCAAACAAAGGCGGGCTGATGCTTCTGCCAAACACATGTTGCTGTCTTCCGGGGAGAAATTATATTATGTTTATAGAAGAAAGCAGTCGAGTGTGTAATATAGTGAGAGAGATTTCTATCAAAACGGTTTGGATTTTTAAAAATATTTGGGAGCTTACAGAGGATAAGCTTTAATTATCTAAGACTCATTGGCATGGAACACCTCATTGTCTTGAAATGCTGGATAAAAGCGAACATACAAGGTTACGAAACATCAGCAGCACCTTCAGAGTACGTGAGGGTGTCGAACTCCCCTGGGGTGATCTGCACCGTGGAGCCCCAAAGGGAAAACTAGAAAGACCATGGATAAAAGCCACCAAACTGAGACTACTATAAAACATTCAGCAGGAGAAGAGGGCAGGGGGTGCGGTGGGAGGGACAGAGTTCCAGCAACCTGAAAGAGGACTTTCTTCTTTTAAGACATAAAGGGAGGCTGCTGCTTATAAAGTGTTTTCAAAATCATGATACTTAGCATGCCTTTGGACTGTCCTGATTTGCAAAGCATGATTATGAATATTAACTAATTAATCAATGTGAAAAATACTCTTTAGATTTCAACAAAAAAAATCCTAATTAAAAGGGTGCAGAGATGCCTGGAGAAGCCACATAAAACCCCCGTGGTTAGGTTCAAATCCTCAGAAGCACTAAGGTCAGCCCTTGCAGATGTAAACTGGTCATGTCTTGGTCTTGGGCCAGTGTCTCCCAAGTTCCAGAACCTTCATGAGAGGAATTTAGTTCTCAAAGGATGGGTATTTAAAGTTTTTAGAGTTGATTATTTATTTTAATGTGCTTTTAGATGATGATAAGCATAGTGTCTTATGATTTTTCACGCTTAGCATGAGTTTAAAATCTCAAAATTGAGTCTGGTCAAAGAAAAAATGGCAAGAGTGCTTATATCATGTGCGTATGGAAAGGACTCCCGTGGTGACAGAGGAATAACTAAAGTTTGGGGGACAACTGATTAAGAACAGTGCTCGTTCTTAGTTTTTCAAAGTAGCACCTGTCTACCCTATCTTCTTATCTACAACTAGACGATTTGAAATTTGTAAGGTTTTATTCTGGCTCCTTTTCTTTCCTTTTCTTTTCTTTTCTAATATGGAGTTAAAGGAAAAGGGTTTGAAAAGGGCAAAAGGAAGCAAGAGGGGAAAACCTTCTGAGCAAGTTCCAAAAGCCAGTTAAAGAAAACGAGCAGAAAGGAGCGTTTTGGACGCAGCATTGCAGCCGTTGCATGGAGAGGCAGCTCTACTTGATTTAGAATTTGGCTCTCTGAAGTGGCCTGGGGAGACAGGTGTCTCATTTTCCGGAGGGGCACAGAGAAGCAGCAGTCACTTGGTATTCTTCTTGCCAACATCTCACACAAACAGCACACGGCCGGAGCTGGACTGAACGACAGGTAACAGCTGAGCGCCCAGAGCCCAGTAGTCCCAGGAGAGATGAGGGTGCTGGAGGCACTCACCAAAAACAAGCCGGGGGGGGGGGGGGGGGGGGGGATTTTTTTTTAAATGTCCTATTTTTCCCCCTGTATATTCAAATTAACTTTTCCAATTGCGTGCTTGTAGTTGCTAGGAATTTAACAGAAGAAACATAATGAGAAACATAAGAGAAAAGTTGTCACACAGGCATGTCATGTCTGTTCTTCAAAACATTGCTGAAGCAGACGGCTGGAACTGGATCTGCCAGAGGACTCACCTTTCAGCCATGAAGGGATGCTCAGTGGCAGCCTGCGGACTCTAACCGTCTGCCATTGGACCCACTCAGCTTCCTCTCCAGCCGCTCCAGCCCCATGGTCCTCTCCCCAGCCTCTTTCAGAAAACCCCCGTGGTTCCCAGGTCTGGTTCAGATCCACGGCTCTGAGTTCCCACAGCACGGTCTTCCAACCTCCCTCCCTGCCTCCACTCCCGTGTCCTTTAGCAGCTACTTATTGAGCACTTACTGTGTTCCAATGACTGTCCCAGGCACTGGAGCCACAACAGTAGGACCCCAGTCCTTATGACCCAGAGGAACCACGAACGGGAAGCTCTCGCAGGTTAGCAGCAACAGCATGCACGAAGGTTCTAAGACAAGGAAGAGCCCTCCGCTGTTCCAGGTGCTGAAACAGGCCACAAGGGGGCGTTCGTCGAGGGAGGTTCATGACGCAGTCAAAGCGCGAGGCAGGGACTAGGGCAATCCACGGAGCTTTTTAGGCATGGTAAGGCGAGTGGATTTTACTCTAAGGACAATCAGAGGCCTCCTACATGGGTGGCGAGTGGGGCGGACCTTGTCAAAATCACTTGCAGAGCCATTTTAAAATCTCCTCTTTTGCCAAATTTGCTGATCCCTTGGGTCTGGGGAGGCCAGACATCACTTTTGGTGAATCACTGATCAAGATGCTCTGCTGACACATCAGCTGGACATGTCTCCAACCAAACTCATACCCTTCCCCTCACTCACCGTGCATGTCCCTACCTCTGACCAAACTGACTTCATGAATCCCACTGTGGCCCTGGCAGTTCCCAGTCACCCAAGTTGGAAATGAGTCATCTTCCATTCCTGCTGCACCTCACAACTGAATTTAATCATCAAAATGCCTCCCGACGTGGCCCCTCCGCTGCCTCCCTACCACCAACTGCATCTGTTCAGATTTCCATGCCTCATCTGACATTTGTACTGTCAACCTCGGTGTCCGCAGGACCTTGCTCCAGGACCACCCACCCCATACAGCAGCATCTGCACATGCTCAAATCCCTTCCATAAAATGACACAGTACTTGCAAAAAACCTACCCAGATTCTCCCACATACTTTAAATCATCACTAGATGACTTGCAATGTCTTATACAATGTAAATGCTGAATAGTTGTTGCAACCTTAGAAGGAATAATGACGGGGTGGGGGGAATAGTCTTTATGTTTAGGTGGTCAGATGCTTTTATCTTTCTTTTTTCCCGAATAGATTCAATCTGCAGTTGATTGAATCTGTAACTGAGGAACCCACAGATATGGAGGGTCAACTTTGATCCTCTCCTAAACTGAGCTGTGGTCTCTGTGTGCAAAACATCTTCCATATTGAACTCAGCATTCTTTTGAAAACAGGGCACGTGATCACAGGAGTGAGTCTCGCAGGGGGAGTTATTGGCATTTCCTTTCCATGTATCGCTGACCTCTTACCTGTTAAATATTGCTGATAACCATGTGCTTGCAGGATAAATCTCAAGTCCTTTCTATGGTGTAGATAATTGCTCATGTTCCTGAGAGCTCCCTCAACTTCTCTTTTCTACAATGACTTCTTGTTGCTAGAACCCCCTGTTTTTCTTGTCTGTCTTCTCACAAGTTCTTTCCTCTCTTTAGAATTGCTTTTCTCCTGGCACAAAAGTCACCTGTGTGTTCGTTTCAACTCAGAGGAATGCTCTTCTTTAAGCGTAGGTGATCCATTATCGGTCTCTCTCCTTACAGCACTTAGCACTTAGTATTTTCAGGGCTTCTTGTTTGGGTTATAAATATTTGTATCCCCAAGAGCCTTTCAAGAGCAAAGAGGTCACTCTTATCTCTTTATTTCCAGGGCCTGAGACAGTATCTGGCACAAAATGTACAACAGATATTTGTAAGATGATAAACCAGCGAATCACCTTTGCCCTGCCCTCCCCATTTGCCATATATTTTGATAGCCAGCTCCCCTTTGCAAGCAAACAGCAACAACAACAAATAACAAGAGTCAAAATTTCAAGCCTGTGCTGCTCAATGGGCCCCATGAATACTTCCTCAGTCACAGCTTTAAGTAATGCAAGGTGATGCCAACTTAGACTGATCTTGGCACAGTAACTACATCTGAGATCTAGCTTGGCTGTAGGCCAGAAGATTTCTTTTTTTTTTTTTTTTTTTTTGAATAGTTTGCCAAAATGGCTAAAATGGAAATGTGTAGACTTCGCTTTAAAAATGGGTCGCTTCCTTTTTGTTCAGGGAGTTACTGGTCCACTTTAAAACCAGCGAAAACTCCCCAGGGAAGAAAAACAGCGATGATTCCTCTTAGTTGAGTAACATGCAGAACAGCCACTCAGAGACACTGGGGGTTTGAGCCCTGAGTTTGGGTGCAGCTGATACAGTGCTCTGCTAAGAACTCCTAGTGATAAGGTGGCTTTTGCTAATGCGTGGCCACGCTGAGATGCCTAGGAGAGAAGGTCAGTCATGCTGGGAGGAGGTGTGAGTGTTTGCCCCTTCGACAGAGGGTTACCCACCCAGTTCCAAAGCAGGACACAGAAAGCAAAGGTGGCTACCAACCTGGGCTTGGAGACCTGATTCATATTGACCTTGAAAACCAACCAGGAGAAGTAGGCTGGCTGCTCTGCACAGAGCAGGCCTCTGTGTGTTCACTGGGGTCTCTTGATTGTGTCCACCTTTGCCTGGACAATGGAAAGGCAGCTTCGCTGAGTCGTGCTCTCCTTCTATAACATGCCTGGTACCCAAGGTCTGGGTGACGCCAGTCCCTCGCTGGCAGGTTTCCATGTCCTCGTCTATAAAATAGGGGAATTCAAGTGTAGGAGAATAAGGCTCTTTGAGCTCGGGGGAACCAAAGATTGCTGACAAGGGGGCGTGGCACAGGTCAGGGAAGGCTGCACAGAAGCAACAGGCTGTGGGCAGTACCTGGAAGACTGTGCGGGTCTCAGGGGAGGAACTCGGGGCGCAGCACCAAAGCGGCTATTGAAGTGCAGAGGGCAGAAACCCGTTTGGAGGACTGTGAGGAAATCCAGTTGGTAGGAGAGCTAAGTCCCACCAAATCCATCAATTAGATCGCTGATCCACAGCATTAGCGAAGACCTCCTGTAGGCTGAGCTTTGTGCTAGGAGCCTCACAAAGCAAAGAAAAGAGACATCACTTATGTCCCTGAAGTACTCTGGGTCTCATGGAGGACCAAACTTAACAAGTCAGAGCACGTGACCGGCGCTGTGGTAAGAGCAGGGAGCAAATGCCTTGGTAGCACTCAGAGAGGGCGGCCTGCCTGCCAGGAGTCACAGAACCTTGGAGAACGTGAGGACACTGGACAGGATTTACAGATAGACAGGAGCTTGCTAAGTGCCGCAGGAAGAGAGCTGCAGCCAGGATATGTTCCCTCTACACCACTCCTCTTGCTCTTACTTCACAGGAACTTGGAAATATTCACTATTTCCTTATGTGTCTTATCTACACCAACCTCGTCTTCAGCCTCTCTGCGCTCCTTGGGCCTGCCAGGCTTGGGATGCCCATTCCTAACGCCAAGGCCAGCACTTCCCGAAGCTTTCCACGTCGCCTCCCCAAGATGATCCTCCTGCGATGTTCTCCAGGTGCCCACTAACGACTTGGTCTGAAGGATAAACCCTCTCAGAGTGTGGCCTGGTCTGTCACGGCTGCTCCGAGTCTGTCTGCTCCGAGTCTGTCGCAGGATCCAGAATCTCCAACTGTATGCAAATGACCCTGCAGTCACATCTCTGTCCCCGACTCCTCAGAGGAACTCCAAGACTCCCATTGTCCTCTGACCCTCAGAACTCAAACTCAGTGTGTCTGGGAATCATCCTTGTCACCCTGGGGCCTACTGTCCCTGTTTCACATTGTCATTGTCTCTGGCCTTGACCCCGTGAGAGCTTCCAAGCTCATTTTCCTGCTCAGTCTTCCCAGTTTTGTACTGATTTTCCCCCTAACAGAGGGACTTCCTAAAGATCTATTTAACCATCTCTCCCCATGCTTAAAAAGCCCTGGGCAGTCTGGCATTCTTTAGAACCAATTTGGGACCCGACATCTGGCCCCCATTCATTCCTCTTATTTCTCTAACCCTGGAGATGATGCTACAGCCAGACTGAAGTATTGCAAGTTCACTGCAGACGCTGTATGTGTTCTTCTCCTGGCTTTTGTACACATCCTGTTCAGTGCCCAGAACTTTCCTCTTGCTCTTACATCTCTTCATATAGTGAGCTCATCTTTGCCTTTCAGAAACCCTCCAACATTACCCCCCAGGCTTACCCAGAACCCGGGATGATGCAACTAAAACACAAATTAAACAGTGTCATTTCTTTAACTAAACCATTCAATGATTTTGGATCTTCTACAGCATGACTTCCATGCCTTTTGGTAAATTTATACAAAAATTCCATCTCTCGCGGCTCTTTCTTCTCCCTTAATATTGTAAGGGGTATGCTCAAGGTGTGCCTAGGAAAACCCCTCATATTTGGGGAGGGTGCTAAGTATGAACCTTGGTTCTAAGACTTACTAGCTGGGTGTTTTTAGGCAAATGTTTAACTAATCCATCTTAGTTTTACCCTCAGAGCGATGGAGACGGTCCCCCCACCTCTGTCATGTGTCTCAGCTCCTGGGAAGCTGACAAGCCAGTATTGTAAACAGCACACAGGATAAACTCACAGTGAATATTAGCTACCATCATTATTATCCTTCTTATTGGTGTTCTATGCATCATCTTCTTCAAGAAACGTTTGCCCTTCAATTTGATAGTATTTATGGAGTCCGCACAGGGAGACTCGATAAGTAATCTCCGCTGGGCACTAGGAAACAAAGAGGAATATGGCTGCTGTTGGTTTTGAGAGCATTACCATTGGCCCTCCTCCCATGATACTGGTGGTAACTGTCACTTTACCATAATGCTCCAAAATGTTTTGTTCATGTCACCTTCCCCAGGGGATTGCAAGACCCTTAAGGGAAGAAACGATGTAATCACTTTTGACACCTGAATGCCCAGGGTTCTTCCTGGCACATACTAGGTCTTCAATAAATGCTAATTCAACTGAACAAATATCATACTTCAAAGTTTTAGTCTTACTTAATCCTTGGCCAATATTCTGCAGGCAAGTCTCAAATTCATGAAAACCAGTTTATACCAGTTCTTGTGTGTGGGGGTGTGTGTATATGTGTGTGCACACACACACGCATGCACTGGGTATTGGACCCAGGGTCTCACACATGCTAGGCAAGTCCTCTGCCACTGAGCCACCTCCCCAGCCTCAGTTTGCACCAGTTCTAAAATTTCCCTTCTTTTGTTTGCTGTGCTAAAGAAAGTGAAGTGCTACTGTATTGCTTGTCTACTGTTTCTGATGACTTCAGAGTTCCGCAAACTTTCTAAACAAAATATGATGGAGCACTTTAAAAATTATAAGCAGAAGTGGAACACTTATTTTGACTTTTGTGGGTGAGCACCATAAAAATAACAACTGTAATTTCAACGTTGGGAGCATCTCTAATAGTCCTGAACTGGGGACAAATTTCATCAAGGATCACCAGAAATTTAAGCTCTCTGTCCATCCTCCCAACCTTCCTTCTTCCATCCATCCATCAGCCCACCCATCCATCCCCCATACGTACATACCCTTATTCACCTACCCACCATCCATCCATTCACACATAAGAACTTCATCTACCCAGGCATTCCACACATGCTTACATGCATTGATCCATCCATGTATCCACTCCGGTTCATTCACCACTTAACATCAACTAAACTTGAAGTCTATGACCAAAATGGTGTCTGGACACTGTTCTTGTGGACTGCAAGCATTTCCTATAGAATTTTCAGCACTAAAAGTAAAAACAGAAGAGAAGATAATATGGAAGGCTAATTTTCTTTAACATACTTCTTGTTGATATTTAATTACAGATATTTCATCAGAGTTTGCGTTAAATATGCCATATTTGGGGGGAAAGCTCTCTTTTTAAAGAAAACAACTTTTTAAAAAATTCTCTAAGAAAATAAACATGAGTGAACAGAGAGCTCTGGGAATTTAATGAACCCGGAAACTTGGTACTTAATGAACAAATGAAGAGAAGTGATCATATGGTACTAAGTTAAATAGTGAATTCCCCACTGCTTACTTGGCAAACTGTAATCATTACCAGTGCCAAGTGTGCTAATAACATTAATAAATCCAATCCCCCTCATCAAACTTAATTGACTTGGAGTAATTGCAAAGAATACTAGTCATATAGGAAAAGGGAAAACCTTACCATGAACCCTTCCTGCGGTTGCATCAAAAATACTCTCTTCTAAGAAAATCTATCAAGAACAATCCTACCACCACATTATCTGGTGTTCCAGTCTCTCAAAGTCTCATCTCTTAAAAAAAATAAAATAAAAAATAAATAAAAAGTTCCGGCTTCGATATGTCATTTCCCGAGCAGTTATAGAGCGCCACCTGCTGAACGGAGCCTGTAGCAGCAGCACACCCTACAGCCGGGAAACTCCGAGGGCAATAAAAAGATTGGACCAAGCCTGAGATGGCAAAGCAACCACGCTCTTGAACTTCGAGAGCTCGGTTGCAGCAGGCTGGCTTGGGTGTGTCGCCTTCTTCGGGGCTAGGTTAGCCATCGGCAAGCGGAGGCTGTATTGTTCCCGCGCCCAGTCCCGGTTTCTATGGGGATGGTTAGGGAATTGGAGGCAGTTAGGGCAATTTCCAGACTTACTTGCGCGCCTTCCTTCGGTCCTGGTCCTACAGCGAGTCATTGCAAGTACATTGAACTGTGAATAACTGATGAGATCATCCCAGGAGAGCTCGTTTTCTCTTTCTGTTCCACAACCACCACAGCAATTTCCAGGGGTTTCCCTTGAGAACGGACCATCAGCACTTCACAGAGCTCGCTGCCCACCTGCTCTTTCCAAAGCAGCAACCTGCAAACTCAGCAGCAGTACCGAGGTAATTTTCTTCCCTGGGGTCCTTGTTAGCATGTGTCTCATCCTGAGGTCTGAAGCGGCTGGCAAGCAGGACCTGGTCTGTGCAGGTCTTTCTGGGGACAGTGTACCAAAGAGCAGCCTTCAGGACTTGCAGAGCTCACAGTGTCTGGAAGAGTCTCCTTCCTCATGACTCTTTATTCATAGCTTCCTAGGATTTCACGGGCTTTCTCATTAGCTAAAGAATGTAAACAGTCTTAAAAAATCTTATCTATTGATTTTGCTCCCTCACTTCAGAGTTCTACTCTGCTAGTTATTTACTTATTCTAGAATAATATAATAGACTCATCAGCTTGACAGTTGGTTCTCATGTCCTGTCAACCAGAAGCCGCCATCTGCTCAGAGGTGGTCATCTAGAAGGGGACAGGCTCCTGGGCCTCTGAGAGACCAAGCACATCAGGCCAGCCTGTCCCAGTGCTGAAATGAACCCGAGGCAGCCTCCTCTCAAGCAAAGAACAGCAGTTCTGCATGTTTAAAAGACTAATCCTGTTACATGTAGTGCCTCGACACCCCCCCCCCACACACACACACGTGAGTGCACGCACAGGGACACAGCGACCAATGGGTTTCGCACTAAATGTCTCCCTCAGTCTCTGACACCTTTCTCCCCGCCCCCACCATCGAGTCTCTCCGTACCTTTGTCTATTTCTCTACCCTTCTTCCCCCTTACTTTCCCTAGTGTATTCTTCATTGAAACAATAAAAATCCTATTGCCAAATCACTGCCATTATTGGGTCAGGGGAGCCAGCATGTCATACTCCATTCTAAGGTTCTTCTTCTTCTACTCTACAGACCCAAGAGTTTTATGGTTTCTTAGGAAGGAAGAAATTGATGTTTTTGTATCCTTAAGATTTGGATGCCCAGGAATGTTCTAGTGCCTGCCAAAAGCTGTACGGAGAAGAAGCAGGTCTCTGGGAATATGCAGTGCCAGGTCTTCCAGCCACATCAAGGCCTCATCAGCAAAATGATAGATAACTTCCCAAGAAGTGATGTGGAGCTGAGGCCCAGGTTAAGGCTATTCTGATGATTTTAGGAAGTCGATAGTATTCAATTCTTGCTACAGGTATGTTCTGAACGAGTCTGCAAGTTGCTGGTAAAAAGAATTAAAACCAATTTGTTGCATCTTCTCCTCTCCCAATCCTGTCCAACACCCACATCTATGACTTGTGGGCATTTTGAGTCATAACCGGGAGGACAGAGTTGAGTGTAGTAAGAAAATTCCAGAAGGATGACTGGAAGTGATCAGAGTGGACAGTGACGGTTTTGAGAAAGCTTTTTTTTTTTTTAATACATATATATATATATATATATATATATATATATATATATATATTTTAGCTCAGAATGAATATGTTCCAAGCTGGGAAATGGGCCACTAAAATAAATAATAATTGCTTGAGTTGCCAATTTCTAAATAATAGATCTAAATAGGACTGTTTTCACCTATTAGTGCACAAAGTTTCCAAACTGAGACTGCCAAATGATATCAAAAAGAAGGTTGAAAAGCAAGTTTCGGGCAGCCATAATACAGTAAGCTGGAAAAAGTGTTTTGGAGAGCTGGCTGATGGAACACAGAGATCCTTAAAAAAAAAATTGTATCCATTGACACTGTAATACAACTTCTGAGTGGAATTCTAAAAATATATTCTGAACTGGATAAAATATTAATGCAGATATGTTCATCACGGCACTGTTCATTGTTGCACAAAGAAAGAAATATCAGAAGCAAAGATACACCAAGAGACATGCTTAAGAAAAACAATTTGTGAAGAATTTTAAATGCAGAGAAATGTTTATGTGCAGTATCAGGAGGAAAAAAGCAAGATATGAAATTAACTAAAGTATGATGTGGTGGATAAGAAAAGCTAAAGGTTGAATTATAAGTATTTTTTTTTCCTTCTGATTGTGTAGTGCCTTAAAAGTAAAGCAAGGATTTTATTTTTTAAAAGCCTTGTGAAATCTCCACAATATGTAAATATTTCTTTAATGATCTGGGGGAAAGAGTATTTTTTGAGCTATGAGAGCTAAGAGCTCAGAATTTAAACTCTTCTACCAGCACACAATGCTTGATTAGTTAAATGTTCATTTATAGCATTAAAATAATCCTCTTAGTTCACCAGAGTGCATTCCACTTTCATCCTCTGAAAACTGTATACTCAAAGGCAGAAATTCAAACACTCAGATAAACCCTCTAACTAGACTCACCAACCAATTCTCTGGAGGCTGGCTCCCTGAGAAAAGGAACTGAATAAATGTTTCTTTCTGAGATCCTTAGACTCTGATAACTTTCTATAATTAGCTTTTATTGAATTAAAATAACCACATCCCTGATTATCCACCCACACACAGGATTTTCAGAAATATTTTCAAGCACTGGCTCAAATCCTCCAGAGTTTTCTGGAGTTGCAAAAGCAGAGGGTTTAGCCAAACCGGATATTGCATGAAAATACAACACTCTAAGTTGGTTTGCAGAAGTTCTCTGGGAAGATTTTGGTACCCATATTTTGATGATTAAATGATACCAGAGTGTTGCCATCATGTTCTGAGATATCAGCACCTGGGAAAGACTGCTCTTGCTTAGAGACTGCTCCCTGGGGCCAAGGGCTGGCCTCAGGGTGCCACAGGACTCTCAATGATACCTATTTCCATCTAATTTTAATGTGTTCTCATGGAAACTGCTGGTCTGATAATCCAACAGTGTCTTCGATTTGCATATTCTGGATCCTTCCATTTGTCAAATATGTGTCCTGAAAATATTTTCTTCTAGTCTGTGATTTGCTAATTCACTTTCCTTTTTTTTTTTTTTTTTTGTATTTTCCTTAGAGACAGGGTCTCACTGAGTTGCTTGGGGCCTCAATAAGTTGCTAGACTGGCTTCGAACTCACGATCCTCCTGCCTCAATCCCCTGAGCTGCTGGGATTACAGGTGTGCACCGCCACACCCGGCTCCGATTCGTTTTCTTTAAAGTGTTTTAATTTTTTTCATCATACAATTTATTGATTACTTTCTGTTACTCTGGTGTTTTTAAGTCCCCTCTAAGAAATATTTGCCTATCCCAAGGTCACAAAAATTCTCTTCTGTTTTCTTTTAGAATCTTCGTGGCGTTAGCTTTTGAGAATAGGTCGATGATCCAGCTCAAATTAATATTTGTGAGGCATAAGACGGGGCTGAAAGTTGATTTCCCCCCTGTGCTTTTGTTCCATTATGCCAGAACTGTTTATTGAGGAAAATCAAAAACAAAAATGCTTTACTTCTACCAGGGCATTCTCTCAATGCATCTGTGGAAAATGGATTCAGTACGTGTTCGTGTTATGGTCTACATGTGAGGTGTCCCCTGAGAGCGCCTATGTGAGGCAAGGCAAGCAAGTTAGAGGTGAAATGATTGGGTTATGAGAGTTTAACCTAATCAGTGCATTAATCCACTTGAGTGGATTAACTGGTTATCCATGGTTATAGGCAGGTAGGGTGTGGCCGGTGTAGGTGAGACACTGGGAGTGTGTCTTTGGGGTGTAGACTTTGTCCTGGTGAGGGAACTCTCTCAATGTTCTAGATGATCAGTGTTCTAGATGGTCACGTCCTGAGCTGCTTTCCTCTTCTGCCAGGGTGTTCTCCCTCACCTTGGGCCCAAAGCAATGGAGTCAGCTGTCTATGGACTGAGATCTCTAAAATTGCTCCTCTCAGGTCTTTTGGTCACAGTGGTACAACAGCTGACCAAAATGTGAGTTTATGACAGGGTCTGTCGCATCACTGTTTGTATTCACGTCACTATTAGCACAGTCTTGATGAGAGGACTTTAGAGTGAGTCTTTCTATTGTGACCTTCCAAGGTGGCTCATTTTCTTTTCAAGATTTCTTTTGACTACTTGGGCCCTGGGCGTTTCCAGATAAAATTTGAGATTCTGATTGAGAATGCATCAAGTCTACAAATGAATTTGAGTTGACATCATAAGAATGCTGGGTCTTCTAATTCATGAACGCAATACATATTTCTGCTTATTCTTTAATTTCTTGTGGGAATGTTCTATCATTTTCAGTGTGGAAATTGTGGGTGTCTTTCATTAATTTCATCCCATAGTATTTTGTAGTTCTTAAGTTATGTTTTAAATAAATTCAAAAATTGTCTATTTTTCCATCTTTTGCTGTTAGTTTACAGAAATGTAATTGGTTCAAGAAGATTGATCATGTACCCTGCAACCTTTTTAAATTTACTTATTCTAGTAATTGTTATGTCAGTTCTTCAGCATTTTTTATATAAACCATGTCATTTTCAAGTAAAGAGAATTTTATTTCTTTATTTTCAATCTGTGTCTTTTTTCTTATAGCTTTATTCATGTCAAGTCATCATACGAAAAAACACATTTAATGTGCAATTTGGTAAATTTTGACACAGGTATAGACCATAAAACTATCATAACAATCAGGATATGAACATTTCCATTACACTTGATTTTCTTCGTACTTTATATAACATGCCTTCTACCGCTATCATCTAAATGCCTTTTATTTCTAAAGTTGGCCTTATTGCCTCAGCTGGAGCTCCAAATTACATATATCAGGATAAAAGAGAGGACATTGCTGCAGATCCTACAAATACCAAAAGGATAAAGGAGAATTTTATGAATACCTTTATGACAAGATTTGACAACCTGGATTAAATGGACAAATTTCTTGATAGATAAAACTTACTAGGATTGAAGCAAAAAGAAATGGAAAATTTGAATTGCTCTATTTCTATAAAGGGTACTGAATTCATTGTCAGAAACTTTCTCGCAAAGAAAACTCAAGGCCCCAATGGCTTTACTATTGAATTCTATCAAATATCAAAGGAAAAAATAATGATAATACTATATACACTTTTGGAAAATATAAAAGATAGTAACAACTCCCAGTTAGAATCCTAGTGGTCCAGGAAGAGTGTTTTCTGCAGGGCAAAGATACCGAAGCGTAGGCCTTATCCAGGCCTGGTGTTTGCCTGCATTCAGGATAGAATGCCCTCCGTTTCTGCCCCTCTGGGGCCATTTCCTCTGCCTTAAAATAGTTGTCTTTCTATAACTTGTCCTCAGCTTAAAGTGATCAGACCAGTGTGTCACTCCTCCTTCAGCTGAGCTACAACTCCTATTGTATTCATGTTTGTCCAAAATTTCTAGAAAGACAACGTGCCTGACTAACAGTCAAGATCACCATGGAGTCTGTGTCCATGTTTGGTCCACATGGCAGTCGTGGGTCACCCGTGGAAATGAAGGTGTCCTGGGGATGGTGAGCTTCCCAAACTCAAAGGGGGTGAGAAAGAGACCTCCCTCCTGGCTCCAAAAGAAGAAGAAACCTGGACCCAGAGAGGGATTTACAGATTATTAGTTTTGACCGAGTCTGTGTAATTTTGTTCAGCCCTTTAAAGGATTTTTTTTTAACAAGAAAAAAAAGATTGAATATAGATATAAAAACAAGCCAAATACTAGAACTAAAACTAGCTCTTTGCGAGATACTTAAAGAAAGAAAAACAATGATGGTTTCCACTGTCTGTGTATAAAAGTTAATCCTCAAAGCAACTGTGTTGAGAGGTAGGCCTAATGGGAGGCGCTTAGGTCACGAAGACTCTGCCCTCTTGAATCTCTAGTGCTGATTAGAAAAGGCTTGAGACAAAGAGTGCATCCCCCCCCTTTCTCCCTCTCCCCACCTTTCCCTCCTGCTTCCTACCTCCCACCAAGAGACAACGCAGCATGAAGGCCCTTGCCAGATCTGAGTCCCTTGAGTCCCTTGATCTTGGACTCTCCAGCCTCCAGAACTGTAAGAAATAAATTTTTCTTCCTTATAAAGTATCCAGCCCCAGGTATTCTGCTATAGCAACATAAAACAGACTAAGACAATGGTTTGATCAGATCTGGAGAGAAGTCAACCAGAGAAGGTGACCAAGAACGACAGTAGCAGAGGCAACCTGGAGCCTTATGACCCATCAACTACCAGGGACTGAGTGAAAGAAATGAGAGACTATGGGTGTGTGGCCCAACACTCAGAAGACTCAGGGACAGCCAGGAGGTGGTACAGAAGCTGAGTATCAACCCCATGGGAAGTATTTATGTTTTAGGAGGGTAGAAGGTTAAGCTATAGCTTAAGAATTTAAGCAATAATAGTTAACTTCACTTTTTTTCTGACTATTTCAGGCAAAAGAGAATTAATGTATGTACTTGTGAATAAAATTACTTTGGATATTTAATAAAAATATAATCTGAGAACTTTTAACCTAGAAGTTTTCAGATATATTCAAATTCTAATAGCATTTAAAAATACTTGTTATTTCCACTGTAAAATCTCCCTCCTGCTGCCCCCAGCTCTTTTTGTTTTTAGTTTTATTTTATTCTTAATTGACACATAATAACATACATATTTATGGGTGCAATGTGATGTTTTGATACATATACACAATGTGTCATGATCAAATTAGGTTTATTAACATTTCCATCACCTCAAACACTTATAATTTCTTTGTGGTGAGAACATTCAAAATCTGCTATTTTGAAATATACAATATATTGTTGCCAACTATAGTCATCCTACTGTGTGATGAAACAACAGATTCCTCCTCTCTCATTGTAACTTTGCCCCCAGAGGCCAGCCTTTATGCCCCCTTCTGTCTGCCCTCCCCAGCTTCTGGCAAGCTCTTCTAATCTCTCCTTTCATGAGACTGACTTGACAATTCCATGAGGCAGCTTGTGCCCTTCAGTGTCTGGCATCTTTGCTTAGCATAATGTCAACCAGGATCATCCATATGACTGCAAATGAAAGGATTTCACTTTTTATGACTGAATAGTATTCCATCCTGTAGATGTGCCACCTTTTCCTTGTCCACTCATCTGTTAATGGACCCTTAGGCTGGTTCCATATTTTGGCCACTGCGAATAGTACTGTAGTAAACATGGCAATGGCCCCGATCTTACCTCCCATTGTGACCACATGTCTGGAAACAGCCATCTACACTTACTCCATTTGTTATCTTCTCTTCAGTTTTCAAACCGCTGGAATTTGGCATTCTTCCAGAAATGGCTCAATGGCTTGCTGCCAAAGCAGGACACCCTCTTCTCTTCTTGCTCACTGGTCTCTCCACAGCTATCTTGCTACTCCCTATGACCCCTTTCCTTAGCGTCTACAATGCCCTGTCCTTCTGGTTCTCGGCCCTCAGTTTCCCGGAAGGTCTCGGCAGGCTTCGGTTCTCCTCTCTGCCCTTGGACCCTCAGCTCCTCCGGGGCCTGTCCTGGACCCCTTCTGCTCTCTCACTCTCAGAACCTTTCCCAGGGGCTCTGAGGGTCCCGTTGCTTTCACTGTCAGCTCTACCCCGGTGAATCGCAGACCTCCACTTCCGGCCCACACTTGATCGGAGGCCCAGATGTTATCTCCAACTGCCAGTCCAACCTCTCCCTGTGTCCAGACTCGACTTGCCTTGAGCTGGATCCGGGATGTGGGTGCCCCTCCCCGCTGCCTGCGCCCTTCCCACCTTCCTGACCTTGCATGAGTGGAAGTGCTCACACTGGGTTCATGGGGATCATCCCCGACTCCTCTTCCTCCTTCCCCACATCAGTCAGCCTCTGCTGGGACAACTGGATCTTCTAGATACAGATGTTCTTTGCTTCCTGCTGGGGTGAGAACCTAATAAACCTATCTTAAGCTGAAAACGCATTCACTAGACTGACCTATCTAACACGACAACCTACCTTCAACACACTCAGAATACTCACCTTGGTCTCCTGTTGGGCAAAGCCACCTAACAGGAAGCCATCTTATACAGACTGTCGAATCCCTTGGGTATCACTTGACTGCCACGCAGACAGTGAGAAGCAGTGTGTTGAGGGGGTGCTCTCATCCCATGGTAAAGCCAAGGGAATCTGAAGCTGAGCCCCTGCTAAGGCCCAGCACCAGCCAGGCCCTTCCAGCTTCACGGGCTTTCTCTGTGCAGCCACCATGTTCTCTGAGCACCCTCCTCTGAGGTCCACGTCTCGACCTGCAGATGAAGCCCTGTGGGAGGGATGGGCCATGCTGCCCTTCTGCCCCTCAACCCCCAAACGTCCCTTCCCTAGCACTGACTGCCGGACCATCTCCCCAGCAGCAGTGGATGGTTCCTGCACTCTCTCGCGAGCTTTTCCCTTCGTCGGAGGCATCTACTTTGCTGCAGGAGAAGTAGGGTTGTTAAAGCAGAAATGTAGAAAGCAGGAAATATGTTCAGTGTTTCTTTTTTTAAAAAACCTCTAAACAGGATTTTGAATATCAGAAAAGAAGTCCTGAGGGAATCAGAGAACAGAGTTTCGACCATAAAAATAGAATATAAAGAGGATAAGAGAAAGCAGAACATCGCCTTCCCATCCCGCATGGAAGCGAGGCCTTCTGGGCTGAGGAGCAGGAGCGCAATGGGTGAAAGATGGACTTGACCTTGGAGGGTGGGCATAAGATGGACTTGACCTTGGAGGCTAGGCTACAGATGGACTTGACCTTTGAGGGAGTGCGCTAAAGACAGACTTGACCTTGGAGGGTGGACTAAAGATGGACTTGACCTTGGAGGGGGTGGGCTAAAGACAGACTTGACCTTGGAGGGTGGACTAAAGATGGACTTGACCTTGGAGGGGGTGGGCTAAAGACAGACTTGACCTTGGAGGCGGTGGGCTAAAGATGGACTTGACCTTGAAGGGTGGGCTAGGAGGGTTGACCAAAGGGCTAATACAGGGCAGTGGGCTCAGCGTCAGGAGAACTGCTCACCATGGTGAACCACACCAGGGATTCCTGGTGGAGGCCGCCAGTGCCTGATGTTCTCAAGCATCTCTCTCACCCCATAAGAAGGGAGCAAGGCCCACTGTTCCTCCTGCCCTTGGAAGCTTCCAACCCAAGAATTCAACTGCGTGCAGCTTTTCCACCTGGAATGTGGGCGATCGTGGCTTCCCTCCACTTACCAAGGGCTTATGATACTCAGAAGGTCTTCAACACAGTGGCACCCAGAGAGGAGACTATTCTGTGTTTTCGTGGTTCCATACAAAATTAAACCGAAGGATAAAAGTCATACAGTCATCTCAATAGGCATAAAAAAGTATTTGATCAAATTTAATGTACTTTCATGATGAAAAGTCAACAAACAGGAAGAGGAATTTACTTCAACGTAGTGTTGGCTGTAGGCGACAGAACCAGAGCTAACTCCAGACTCAGCCATGAAAGCTGAAAGATTTTCCTCTGAAATCAGGAGCCAGATGCTGGTGGCTACTTGTACCTCTTCTCTTCAACCCAGCACTGGAAGTCCTAGGCAGAGAAATTAGGCAAGAGAAGAAATGAAAGTTATCCACATTTTAAAGTGAGAAGTAAAATTTCTCTGTTTGAAGATTATGTTATCATCTCATGTAGAATATCCTGAAACTCCAGCAAGTGGGGTAAAAACCAATCAGCGCTAACAAATGAATTTATAGGATACAAAATCAATATACAAAAATCACTTGCATTTCTACATACTAACAATTAACTATCCCAAAGAGAAATCAAGAAAAAAAATCTCATCTACAATAGCATCAAAAAGAATAAAATACTCAGGAGTAAATTCAGCCCAGAAGGTGAGGAGTTATACAATGAATGTTATAAGACATTAGTGAGAGGAGTTGAAAACACAAAAATAAATGGGAAGATATG
The DNA here is from genome assembly GCF_902686455.1 of Sciurus vulgaris. NCBI lineage: Eukaryota > Metazoa > Chordata > Mammalia > Rodentia > Sciuridae > Sciurus > Sciurus vulgaris. The sequence continues at coordinate 148,467,188 of NC_136467.1, forward strand.
TGTCAGTGGGTTAGAAGCATTGCAATTGGGAAAACACCACAGTAACCAACTGTCTAGGGATTAGATGAAATCCCTACCAGAATTCCAATGTTATTTTTCACAGAATAGAAAAAAAATTCCAAAAATTCAAGTGGATTATAGTATTTCTGACCTCCAGAATTGTACGATAATAAATTTGTGCCCTTTTAAGCCTGAAATGAAATGAATGAGTTTTGTGAACTCTACCAGCTGCATGAGGCGTGTTCACCTACTTAGGAGAATCACTAGTTGAGGGAAGGTATTTGAGAGGAATCCGATGGGGTGAAGCTCGGCTGGGACAGAAAAGAAACTCTATAAACAGATCCGCGAGGAACTTAAATTATTCATTTATGTATGAATTGTCTTATGAATATTTATAAGCATATGTCTGGCTATTATAAACATATCCAGATATGTGTACACACACACACACACACACACACGCACGCACACACCTCACACAAACACACACATATACATCATCTTAAGAGAGGTGTAAACACAAGAGTGTCATAGAGGAGCACCTAATCCATTTTAAAATCACACACACCTTAGGCAGATTTTCCACATACAGTACTTCGTTTACCTGAAAAAGTGAAGAGCTGCTGTAGTTAGTTTCAGGGAAGGACAGATAGAGTCCTTGGGACGTAAATGAATTAATAATTAGAATTAGTCAAATGTAATAATGTGAAAATGTAACAGTGTTTCACGGTGGAGCAACTATTGAGGATTTTATTTGTTTTTTTTTGTTTTGTTTTGTTTTTCCTAAGAACACACACAAAAAAAATACTGGACACTTTGTGGAAATATCTAGTCTTGGAGCAGAGCTGAAATTTTTTTTTACTTTTGCTTTTTAATATCACTGGGGTCAAAGCCAAGTGTATAAACAGATGGCTTTGGTTGCAGTGACAACTTTTAAGCCTAAATTCCACCCCAATTACAGTGTTTTGGGAGGTACCTATCACAGAGACAAACCCCCCACCCAGTCAAATGAATACCCTGCACCTTCATCAGGATGACTAAAGTCCAGTTAGTAATCCTTTATTCCATCAGGACTTCGGGTCTCCCTCTGCTTTTAAAATGCCGACATCCCTAGGCTGAATAGCTCTCTGGTCACCACCACCTACCACAGTAGGAAAAATCAATGTAGGTTCATTTCCAGGGTTGCTTTCCTCCTGTAGGAGGTGAGAGAAGAAGGGGAGACAGAGAGGGAAGGAAACTACCAGAATCTGCCTGACACCAGACACAGAGTCTGAGACCTTCACACTCAAATTATGACCAAACAGCAGCAAACAAAATCGTGAAATAATGATTGGCTAGCTGCATTAACTGCATTATCTCATTTTTATTCCCACACAATCCCCGTTCATGACGTGCTAACAAGGTTCCAAATTTGCAGCGGATGGAAATGAGGGAGAAAGCTAGATGTGGAAGAGTCAGGACTGAGCCCAGGTCTGTGGGTCCCTACGCTGCCTTCATTTTGCCAAAGAGCTTTTCTTTGGCACCAGCCTCTTCCCTGCTACCCCCTGACCTTCCTCTCAGATGCCCTGAGATCTTCTGCTGTCCTGTGGCTGCAGACTTCGCACTCTGAGCCTCCATCCTGGTGGGTCCCCAAACCCTGTCTTAACTCCCTCCCTCAGTGGCAAAGCTGGGATTGGCTTAACTCAAAGTGGCTGCAGAAGGAACAGAGAGACTCGGGGGCTGTCCTGGGCGTGGCAGGAAGTCCCACCAGGCAGAATGTCAGCATCACACTGGCTCAGGGGTAGGCAGCTGGCCATCACTGTCAGACAGACACACATTATTTAACAGTCACTGAGGACAGTGGGGCAGGTGCTGTAGCTGGGCAAGTAGGAACACAGTGTAGGGACACAGCCATGTGGCAGGAGCTCAGAAGCAAGACCTGGTAAGGAGGAATGAGCGGACAGTATTGGGCTGGATCCAAAACAGCAAGAAACAAAGCAAGAACCTGATACCAGATCAGGATCCAAGGTGCACAGAGGCCAGGTGACAAGTTTGCTGTGACCTTGAACTACTCAGCTGAGTCTAAATTTCTACCGCCTTACTAGGGCTCAGCCTGAGTCACTGTTTTTCAAACTCAGGTCATGACTCATCCAGTTTAGTGAGTGGTAACCAGCACTGTTTAAAATAAATTAAATAGACTAGGATTGAATAGAGGAGGAAAGAAAATAATGAGGTGCATTGTACACAGAAATTTCAGTTCTAGGTTTGTGTGTCTTGCGTTGTGATGCAAAACATATCTCTTAATAGTGTTGTCCCCCAAAAAGCTTGTAAACTGCTGGTTTGAAATGAAAAGATTGGGGGCAGGAAGCCAGGTTAGTCGTTCCATATAAAATATTTTCTGCTTTTCCCAGATGACTGTGAGTTAATGCAATACCAATCCAGGCTGTGGTGTGGCTAGATATGAATGAATTAAGGATTACAGCTTCCTTCTTGGAGTCCTTCCACATATAGCCTTGCTTGAGAAACAGAATTGAGGAATAAAGATGGAATGCTTTATTTAAGACACTTTTCAGAGCAATGGTAGGTTCTCAGCAAAACTGAGAAGAAAGTGCCAATCCACACCTGCCCTCTGTCCTGCATGTGCGCGACCTTCCCTGTGGTTACCATTCCTCACCAGAGCTCACTCTGACAAACCCACCCTGACACCTTTCACTCAAAGTGCATAGTTCACCTTAGGGTTCACTCCTGATGCTGCACTCTCTGTGACTTGGGACAAATGTATAATGACGTGTATCAAATCCACCAGAAGAGCAGCCTACAAACAGTTTCCCTGTTCTAGAACTCTTCTGTGTTCTGCCTAGGCCCCTCCACCCTGGTCAACAACTTATCTTTCTACTGTTCATGGTTTTCTCTTTCCAGAACCTCCTGTGGCTGGATTCACCCAATATGTTGTTTTGTCAGGTGGGTTTCTTTTACTTATTAATATGCATTCAAGTTTCATCCCAGTCTTTTCATGGTTGGGTAGTTCATTTCTTTCTAGTGCAAAACAACATTCCACTGTCTAGATGTACTGGAGTTGATCCATTCACCTAATAAATAAAATTGGGATTTCTTCCAAGCTTTGGCAGTTATAAATAAACCTGCGATCAACATCCATATGCAGATGATCGTGTCGACACAAGTGTTCGACTCCTTTGGGTAAATACCGAGGAGCGATAGCTGGTCATGATGCTTGGTTGTCTAAGAAACACCCCAGCTGTCTTCCAAAGGGCCCGTGCCATCCTGTGCCACCAGCACAGAGTCAGAGTTCCCATGCCCCTCGACCTGTCGGCATTCGGGTGGTCTCTGTTATAGAGCTTTCGCTCTGACAGGTGTGTGTGGTGTCTTGCTGACATTTTATTTCCCTGATGACGCAAGATGTGGAACATCAAAGGCATGCAGCTCATCTTGCTTTTTCCCAGGTAGGTCAGACGCCACAGACCAGGTGTGCGGCCCCCTCCCCCATATTCATACGTTGAGATCCTGACCATCAATGTGACGGACTTATGAGGTGCAGCTCTGGGAGGTGACTTGTTTTCATAAATGGGATTAGCACCCTTCTAGAAGACTCTAGAGAGCCTCCTCGCCCCTCTTCCACCATGGAAGAACACATTGAAAAGAGCCATCTGTGCACCAACAAGCAGGCCCTCAATAGACACAGACTCTTTAAAGCCTGAGATTCTCAGGCTCCAGAACTGAGAAGTAAACATGTCTTGTTTAGGAGCCACCCAGTCTAGGGTATTCTGTTACAACAGCCTCACTGGATTAAAGCAATGAATGCAGACAGAAAGGAACATTCTTTTTTTTTTTTTTTTTTTATAATTCTAAATATAATTATTCAATAATTTTGGCGTTTCGTTTTTAAAATTGTCACATTTCCATCTCTTCTGAATGATTCTTTCTTTTCTTTCTTCACGGTTTACATTTAGAAGTTTTGATTCTCTGTCCCACTCTCTTAATCCCTCCTGTCCTCTCCAGAAAGGGACATTCTTATTCCACCTACAGAGCTGTTTTCCTCATTGGGAATTCTACCCCAACGACCTGGTAGAGGTAAAGATTCTGCCCATCCTTCAAAGTCCAGTTTCTGAAATGCTCCTTTTTCTTTGAGGACAAATCGTCCTTGAAAACACCAGGTCTCACAGTCTCCAGCATGTAAGTTGGCCCTCATCCACAGCTGTAGTACATGTCCCTCACATTTCATAAGCAGTAGTCTTGTTCTGGAGGCAGGGACCATGCATGCAGTTGTTCACTGCCCACTCGCTGCCTTTTCTTCCTTCCTTCTACGCCCTCTGATCCCTCCTCCCACCTACCCACACTTTGAAGCCATCGAGTACATGGAAATATTACGCAAACGATGAGTCGAGAGTAGAGCTCATCATCTCATAGACAGAGCCTGGTGCATTTGTTCTAGTCCTCTGTGGAGCAGAAAAGATGGAACTAGGCATGCAGGAGACTTATGGGGCTAAATGGTTGTGAGGAAACAAGAGACAGTGGAGATGGGAACAGTATTGGGGACACAAAGCAGGGACGATTCTTGCAGATGCAAGGAAGGAGGGTCATAGTGGGGGAACCTCAGACTTTCTAAGAAAGTCTGGTACTATGGAGTCCCCAGCTGAAGTTTTCAGCAAGAGGAGTCTTGGCTCCCCCCACTGCTGAGCCAAGTCCCTGTGTGGAGCAGCCCAGGGGAAGTGTGGTCAGGGTAGAATTGGAGCATCAGTCAGTTTCACTCACCAGGGCAAATCTAAATGGCACGTTTTAGTGACCATCACCCCTGAAATGTTGGAATGAAAGCTGAATTTGGAGTCACGAGTCCTGACTTTAGATACCAAATGTATCACTTACTAACTCTGCACATTCCATCTTAAGTCCATCTTTATCTCTTCATGTGTAAAATGGAAATGACCAATAGCTTATTGGGTATGATGGTTAACTTGTATGTCAACTTGACTGGGCCCAGGGTTGCCCAGATAGCTGGTAAAACATCATTTTTGAGTGTGTCTGTGGTGGTGTTTTCCAAAAGAGATTAGCATTTGAATCAACAGCCTCCATGGAGAAAAAGGTGGAGTGAGTGGGCGTGGTGGCACACACCTGTAATCCCAGTGGTTTGGGAGGCTGAAGCAGGAGGATTGAAAGTTCAAAGCCAGCCTCAGCAACTTAGGGAAGCCCTAAAGCAACTTAGCAAGACCCTGCCTCTAAATCAACACACACACACACACACTTTTTTTTTTTTTTTTTAAAGGACTGGGGATGTGGCTCAGTGGGTTAAGCACCCCTGGGTTCAATCCCTAGTACAAAAAAAAAAAAAAAGGAAAGAGAGTGAATTTTCTCTCCTCTCTCCTTAAGCCAGGACACCCATCTTCTACTCTTGATCATCAGAGGTCCCGGATCCAGAGCACTTTGACCCTGTTGCAAATAGTCAGTGGCTCCCTCGGTTCTAAGATGTTCGGACCTGGACTCAGTTACCCCACTAGCTTTGCTTGTTCTCCAGGTAGCAGACTGTAGGACTGCAGATCTAGGGCTTCTCAGTCTCCACAGTCTCATGAGCTGGTCACTATAATAAATTTCCTATCATCTATCTTTCTACCTGTCTGTCTGTCTGTCTATCATCCATGCTGGCAGCTCTGTTTTAGCTGTTTTTTGGAGATCCCTGAGCAATACACTGGGCGTTCATGAGGACCACACCTCAGCAGGGACACACAGCAACCAGTTGTACTACGTGGGTTTCACCAGCTCTGTCTAACTATGGTAACATGTCGCATTTGTGAACAATTGTGCAGGTCACATTGAGCACCTGTTCAGCCAATGATCCTGTGAGGAAGGTAAGACGACCCTTCCCTTCCATACCCTCCGCCCTGTTGACCTTCTGAGGAACAGAGGCTCTTGGGGGGGTGGGGCGTGGATATTAAGGCGCTCAATGAAGGTAAGGACAGGACCCAGAGTCTACTTGCCAGGTAAGACCTGCCCCAAACCAAATTCCTGGGGAAATCATATGTGTAACAGATCAGGTGGGCCCTGTTAGTCCAGGTAGCCATGACAGCTGGCCCAGAAATCAGCTTGACCTGAAGGGAGGCTGGCCAGGGCCAAGTCCAGCTGATCGCAGGTAAGAAACAGTACCACCTGAAGCCTGAGACTCGGGAAGCAACCTCTGGTGTGGGACACACACAGTCATGCCAACGCCCAGGCTGTTCCATGTGCAGGTAGAGGGAGGATACACAGGTGGGAGGGTCTCCAGGGAGAGGAGGGGTTGCCAGGGCAATTTGACTCTGACTGTAGAATCAGAAAGCACAAACTTCAAGGCCAGACAGTAGCTGTCGGTCTTCACAGAAAGCGAGGGATGAATGCCCTCCCTCTTCTCAGGAGCCTGGCCCTCAGACTGGTGCCAAGTTCACAGGCTCAGATGTGGCTCTTCTCTTCAAGGAGAAGCATGGAAGAGGTGAGAGAGAGAGAGAGAGAGAGAGAGAGAGAGAGAGAGAGAGAGAGAGAGAGAGAGGAGAGGAGAGGAGAGGAGAGGAGAGGAGAGGAGAGGAGAGGAGAGGAGAGGAGAGGAGAGGAGAGGAGAGGAGAGAAAACTTCTCACTCTACCCTCAGTGCTGGATTTAGAGAGCACCAGAAGCACCCATGATCCCAATCCAAAAACATCAACATCAGCCCCAAATTGGGGAAAAAAGGAACCGTATATGGGTTGTACCTGCACAGCTACTAGAATTATAAAAGAAATCGAACCTGACTTCTGATATGGGTCAACCTGTATTCTCCCCCAAAAAAGCAGGTTGAAGTCCTAACTCCGAGCCCCTGGCAATGTGGACTCAGTTAGACTGAGGTCATCAGGATGAGCCTCAAGCCAGTCCATCCAGGGTCATTATAAAAAGGGAGAGTGTGGAGTGGACACACCAGGTGAAGGTGAGGCAGAGACGGGGGCTGCTTCTACCTTCCCAGGAATGCTAACGATGGCCAGCCACCTCCAGCAGCCAGGGCGAGGCACGAGCAGATCCGTCAGAAGGAATCCACCTCTCAGTACCTCCCTGGGGACTTCCAGCCCCAGAACTGTGAAGCAATACATTTCTGTCACTTAAGCACCCAGTCTGTGGCACTGGGCTGCAGGAAGGAATCCTGGCAGACACTGACAGAGTCCACCCAAACAGTCACTGGTTCAGGAAGAGAATGGAAATGACCCTCCTCCACTCGGCCCCCGGGGTTGGTCCCAGGGAGATCTGAGGGTGAGAGTTGGCACAGGGGGCAGGCTGGGCAACCTGGGGATGGAACTAATGCTTTCTTTCTGTTCCTTTCCCCTACTTCATGTCCTGCCTGGAACATAAAACAAAGCAAAAGAAGACCAAGAACACGTGTGCAGGAACACCAGCTAGCAGGGCTGGGAGTCCTGGAGGCTCCCTGGCCTCCCTCACCTACTGATTTCCCTTGCACAGAGGCATCTCTGCTTTTTATTAGAAGGGGGAAAAGCAGATGTGCAGAAAGCAAACCAAGGAAATCCACGATCTGTTGCCTAAAAACAGTCCCCCCACCTCCTCGCCTTGGCAAACAGGTGCTGTGAACCTCAGTAACACAGGTGGGGATTTGCAGTGTGACCCCAGTTGTTCCAGCCTCCAATGCTGAGCCCAGACCTTAACAGAAATCCTGTCCACACTAAGTGGCTGGGCCTTTTTTTGGAAATGTAGATGGGGACATAGCATTCACTCTCTCCAGAGTCTCCAGAGACTCGAGGTTTGCAAGAGATGGGAGCTAGATGTTCCCCGTAGGGGATCAGGAGGGAAGATTGCCAGGGGTGATTTTTGTTGCCCCCACTCCAACATTTCTGAATTTAAATGCTGCGAAAGCCACGGAACAGGGTTTGGGGATGGGGCGCGCCCCCTTTGCCTTCCTCCAAGGGGAACACGTTCTCCAAATGAAAACGTTTCCACTCATTTTCCATGTCTGCGTGGGTCGCACCTTCAGTCACACATTCCCTCTGATATTGCTCACGAGCAGCTTAAGTGGAAGTTAGCATGAATGAACGCTCCTTTGTGGCCGGATCGCGGCATGAAGTTAGTTGTGAAGCCTGAACAGTCAGAGAAAAAAAGCAATTAGTAGAATGTGCCTTTGTCTGGAAGAAGCTTGGATGGCTTTGTGCAGTTGTGTGTGGAGGGAAACGAACAGGGGGCGATGATCAGGAGAAACAGACCGGATCCTACCTGCTCGTCGATCTGCGAATCCACCGCGAGTAGAAAACACAAGTCTGCACCTGAGGAGCTGCACACACGCGTCACAAGACGACATCCGGCCCAGCGCCTCGCAGCTGCTGAGGTCACGAAACTCATTACTCAGGGAAGAAGCCACGAGCCAGGCCCCATTCTGTTGAGCTTTACCTGAGAACGGGAGCCCTCTCCTTCCCTTGATCCCATCTCTCGTCATGAGGAGAGAAACAGGATTCCCAGGTGTGTAACTTTCGGAATTTTGCAGCGATTTGGGAAGGACTTCCTCATGTCACATCCTGATTTTTGCTGTGGTTCCTCTTGCTGTCTCTGGAGGTATGTCAGTCGTTAATGGGAGCGATTTAAATGATCCTACTCCAATTCCTGCTATTTTAGGATACTTAGCTTTTCTTAGCCGTGGATTTCTTCTGTCTAAATCTGCCCGACTGAATTGGAAGCTGCCCAGAATCTTCTTCGTTGGAAATTACATTTGTGCATCTAGGGTATATTTGTCGTTACGCCCACGCTCCAGCCACTTTTTGAGAAGAGCAGAGCGAGTCACGTGACAGCCATCAGTGTATTTGCACCCTCTTTTGTTTAAAAACATAATCTGCATTACAAATTGCACCAATTCCTGTATGTAGTAAGTCATCATTCAATAAAAAGCACAAATGTATGCCTGTCACATTCAACATAATAAACTGCAAGTAAATACATCTTTTCTTAGTCCAAATCAGTCAGTAAATGATGTCTTTATTTTCTCTGTTATGCACCAAGTTTGCAATCAGCTTTATTCTTGATTCTCTCAGGCCAAGCCCGCACAGCGTAAGAGCGGCGGAAGACTGTGCTTTCATCCAGAGCATTCAGACACCTGAGGACCACGGCGTGGGTCACCCCACCCCCCCCTCCCAGTGCACTTGGCCATCAGCATCTCCCGACATCGCCACCGTCTTCATCATATCCTTTCTCTAAAACAGATTCCTCGGCGTGTCTGCACTTGCAGCTGATACTATATTCAAGCAAGACGTTGCTCCTGCCTGGATGAGTTTGCCTCTCGCAAAGGAGTACGGCATAAAAGAAACCCCGTGTGCTCTGAAGTAAGAAAAAACTGGGCGAGAGTCGCCATCTTCTCACTTACATTTGGTATTTGGCTCTAGTACGGCTTAACCTCTCAGAACTGCAGTTTCCTCATCTACGAAGTGAGGATAATAGACACCTTTTATCTATCAATGGAGCAACCTATCTGTGTGGGTGCTGGCTTCACGGTCCCTGTTCAGCTGAGTTTTAACTAGCGACACCAGCATGTTCCTCTGGGAAAAGGCCAGTTAGCCAGGCTGCGTCCTTGGTGGACCTGTTACCAGCGACAGTGATTATGGTGATGGCTACTGCGATCTCCTTTAACCCCACGCGTGGGTAAGGTTGGCTCTGTCCTTCCATTTTTATAAGCGAAGATACTGGTGGGAGAGTGAGCCAGGTTTTTCAGGTTTTGATTTCTATTCCTCGTTCTTCAAGGTTGTGAGCACCTCACTTGCCCTCTTTCTGTCCCTCGGAATTGGATTCTGCTTTAGGGTCATTTCCTGGCTGATGGCTCTTCCTGGAAAATCCTGCCCTCAGATCTTCACACGTCTCACTCCTCCTGGCTTAGGTTTGGACGCTGGTGTCAGGACTCCTCAAGGGCTTCCTGGACGCCCTAGTTAATGCAGCCTCCTCGCCCAGACTCAGGCTCCTGGCCTGTGGTCCTCCTTGTAGGGTCAGATTCCAGTCATACGTGATTAGGAAAGTGGGCCCAAAAATCAGGGTCCGTATTTGAATGTGAGTTTTACTACTTACTGGAAACAGGACCCTGGAAAGTGACTCCATGTATCTGGGCCTGTGTCCTCACCTGTAAAATGGGGGTGACGGTAATCATTGCAGCAGAACTCTGTTGGAAGGCTAAATGAACACCACCTGCGAACACGCAGATCAATGTCAGACACAGAGTAACAAAGGCCGATTCGGCTTTCACTTGGTTATTACAAGGCCCACGCCATTCTGGCATTTTCTCAACTTTTGTGTCCACTGCCTGGTTTGGCTGCAATGAAGGAGGGAGGTCCCGGTCCTGCTCCCTGCTCTGTCTCCAGCATCGGGAGCAACACCCTGTGGATCAATACACACGTGGGTCAGTGAGTGGAAGAAACTAGGTGCGCGAGTCAGAGAACAGCGACGGCGCAGCGACCCCAGGGTCCTCCTCCTCTATATCGCAGGGCAGCGCGCATTTATCCCTCGGCGCCTTCCAAAGCCCCAGGTCCCCCTCTGATTTTGCTGTGCTTACTCAGACAGAGACAGCTAACCTGCACCTCCTCGTGTGGCTCTGGACCTACGGGTGTAACTTCACAAACTCTTTCAACTCAAGAAGAAAAAGGCACATGGACCCCCTAGGATCAATCACAGAAGCCAGCAGTGGGCTGGCTCTCTCCAAATCAGCATCACGTGAAAATAGAATAACACCCAGAGAGGGAGAGAAAAAGTGGGGGCTTGACCAGGCCGCTTCTGCCACAAGCCCTCACACACGGACACGCTCACACGTGAAGCAGAGATGCTGTCACATCCGACACACGTCATCCCGTCCCTGAACGTGCTGGGCTTCCCCTGAGGGACAGGAACCTCTACGTCCCTGAGCTGTGGAAGCCCAGGTTCAGGGTGGCCTAGAAGAGAAAGTGGAAATCACAGTAAGAGCCCTTTCCGGGAACAGTCCATTTAATCTTCCAAATCCAATCCTAAGCTGATAATCTTGGGCTTCTCATTCTGGAAAAGGAGGGCAAAGAGACAGAAGTATGTCAGGGTGCCAAGGTATGGGGGAAAGCTGGGATACAGTTGCATTATAATAAAATGAAATGACCAATGATACAGAATAGAAGGCACAGAGACGAACCCACATAAATAGTCACCTCTTACTAGACAAAGGAGCCAGAAACATACAATGGAGAAAAGATAGCCTCTTCAACAAATGGTGCTGGGAAAACTGGAAATCCATACGCAGTAAAATGAAATTACATCTCTATCTCTCACCCTGTACAAAACTCAACTCAAAATGTATCAAGGACCTAGGAATTAGACCACATCAATGTTCATAGCTGCTCAATTTACAATAGCTAGATTATGGAACCAACCTAGATTCCCTTCAATTAATAAATGGATTTAAAAAAAACTGTGGTATATATGCACAATGGAATATTACTCAGCCATAAAGAAGAATAAAATTATGGCATTTACTGGTAAATGGATGGAGCTGAAGAATATCATGCTAAATGAAATAAGCCAGTTCCAGAAAACCAAAGGCCAAATGTTTTCTCTGATAAGTGGATGGTGATACATAATGAGGGGAGGTGACGGGGTGGGCAAGAGAAGAATGGAGGAACTTTGGATTGTATAGAGGGAAATAAGGTGGGAGAGGGTGGGGGAAGGAAAGAGAGTGGACTGAGACAGACATCATTACCCTATGTACATGTATGATCACATGAATGGCGTGAATCTACATTGTGTACAAACAGAGAAATGAAAAGTTGTACGCCATTTGTGTACAATGAATCAAAATGCAGTCTATAAAAAATATTAAAAAGGGGGGGAAATTAAAACAATAAAATAAAATGAACTAGTCTAACTTCCTCACCGTCCTAATGCCAAGTACATATGGAGGTGTATTTTGCCATTTAGAGCAGATGCAACCCTGAAAATGTGCCTGTACAACAAATTTGTGCTTAGCATCGCCTCCGTGCCCATTGGATTCCTTCTAAAAGTGTACTGTTCAGTGTTTATGTATTCTTCTAGAACAAGTGGACTCAAAATTCTAATAAAGTTCATGTAAATGTGACTGGGTGAACACTTAGGCAGGTCAGGGTATGACCTATCATGCTTGACTCTCCCCGAGTGCACATCTTTGACAAGTCACAGCTTTACACACTTATTTTACACACTCGCCACTCATAGCAGGAGATCTTGAAGATCTGCCCTTCTGCTTGTTTCCTCATTTCCTGAACTGGATTCTAATTCTTTGGAGCATTCCACCAGCTTTGTAGCTTTCTTACTTTTTATTCCACTCTTTACCCAAATAATAAACAAATACATTCTCCATGTGAATATTCTAATCATGCCGTAATTGTCTGATATCCATCCGAGGACCTTTTACATCCTGGGTATAAAACAGGTGTTTAGGAAAGCATAACTCAAATGAAGAATATATAGTTATTCAGCATATTTGAAAGAGTTGCAGGTAATCTTGCATTAAAATGTCTTTCTTTTTCACTGTGAAATAAATCACACGTACAAAAGAGCATACAAAACATATTGTAAAGTTCAAGGTACGCTAATCCTACGCATGTCCACACGTGCCAGCCAGCTTGAGTCAGAACATCGTCAGTACCTTGGAGCTTCATTCAAATGCTCCCTCTTCCTCCCCCAAAGGCAGCCATTATTCTGAACTTACATTCCACCCTCCTGACTTTTCTTGCATTGTGAAGCAGTGCAAATTGTTTTCCAAAGTGCTTACACCAATTTGCATTCCCATCACAGAATTGCTGATATTCTCCATCATCAGTATTATTTGTTATCTTAGAGATCTTTGGCATTTGCTTTAGTAGACAAGGACATTTCACTTATCTCTTCATCTGGGTATTCTGAATACTAATCCTGCATAGAGCAGAACTTTTTGAAATACTTTCTGCTAATTTATGGATTTTTTTTTCACTTATTTTATGATACACTTTGGTAAATATATGTTCTTAATTTCAGCACACATATTTTTCCTGTTAGGCTTTGTGCTCTTTGAGGCTTAAGGAATGCTTCCCTGTGTGGAAGTAATAAAGATATTCTCTTGTAAGTATTTATAATTTTGCCTTTCACATTTAATTTTTAATCTAACTGGAAATTATATTTGCATATCGTATGAGGTCGTGATGTAATTTTTAAAATCTGGATAATCAGTTCTCCAGCACAACTAATTAAATAATCCATCTTTTCACCAGTTCTCGAATGTCTACTCTGTACCACTCAAGTTGCCACAAAGACATGCGTGTCCTTCGGAACTCTGTCCTGTTCCACTGCTCCTCTCTTCCCAAATTAAAACCACATTGTGCAAGTTGAGAGTGATTTTTTTTGTTGTTGTTGTTTTTGTTTTGGTGGTGCTGGGGATTGAACCCAGCGCCTTGTGCATGTAAGGCAAGCACTCCACCAACTGAGCTATATCCCCAGCCCAAGAGTGATCATTTTTTATATCTGTGGCGCAATCTATCTTGTTCTTGTTGTCATTGTTACTGTTCGTCTTCTTTATTTTAAAAAGTTCTACATAAAACCATATTGGATTTTTTGCTGAAATTTTATCCATTATCTGTGTAACTTTTAACTGCTAAAAAGTTATAGATATATATAGATATATAAGATATCTAAGATATAAATAAGTTATAGATACAGAAAACCATACAAATGCATAGCCTAATGAATAATTATGAGGTTAGGAAACAGAGTTTTGCCAGTCATCTTAAAATCTCCCCCATTTCTCCCTCAAACCACTTCCTCCCTTACCTCAAAAGCAGCCGCCTCTAAAATTTCTTACATCGTCTCACACATGAGCTTTTGGGGGAAACCTCATATCTAAACCATCACAAACAGCAACAAGATTCTCCCCCAACTTTCAGATAACAAGGACTGCTTTTTTCTATTCCTTTCCTCAGACAGAAGGAATCTGTCTGAGATTTCAATCTCAAAGCATGGATTCAACCTGACATGACCGCATCCATCTTGAATCAAAACCCCCTTGATTGCCCCAAGTGATCCTTATCAGTTTTCCATGCATTGTTCCCAGTATAAGATAAACCAACAAAACCATCAGAGGGGCATGTGGAACTTTGCATTGGGACCCTGATGCCAGAAATGTGCCTGACTCTTTGATATTTACTTAATATAAACCAGGTAGATTCCAACTTGGATGAACTAACTTTGGCCTAACATATACACACACACACACACACACACACATATATCCCTCTTTCTGGGGCATGCACTTGGTCTCGCTGCCTCCCAGTCTACGTTTCTATCTGTAAATCCCCCAATAAACCACACTCTGCAGTCCCGGGTCTCTCTTCTGCAGTGGCAGGGTACCTTGAGGTACTTGCACACTGGGACCTGGTTGTTCCAGAACACTAGGGGTTTTAGGTACCCGTGGACCCCTGCTGCTGCCAACACAGCGCACCATCTAGACCCGGTCCTGTCTCCTGGAAGAGCCAGGAGAGGGAAGAAGCGTCACAGAAAACTTCCCCTACGCTTCATCCTGCAGGGCCCCACCCCATCCTCAATCCCTGTTTAGACAAAAAAGGAGCTTCTCCTGGAATTTTCTCTGCCCCTGCGAGTTGCGGTTCCAGGATCTGCTTCCCTGAGATAATCAGGGGGATGAAGAAAAGAAGAAGAAAAACAAAACGAAGCAGCTAGGCTGCCTCCATAGTCCTGTTTTCAGATTTTCAGCCCCTCCTCAGTTCACCTGCTGCAGTTTATTTTCCCAGTCCTTGGACAGCGCTTGGTTACATTCTTTCCAAGATGTTGGCTGGAGGTAGTGGAGAGACAGAGCATGGGCACTCCATCAGCTGAAACCAGAAATCTGATCTTTCCCATAGAACACTTTCCCATAGAAATTGAGGTGTGTTTAGACCCCTTCGAATCTACACGCTCCTCCTCCGTCCTGATAACTTATTTCTTAAAGGGCCTGGGTCATTTGAGCTATATGTGCTTCCCATACTCTAAAATTGCTGGATTCTGCTTTAGGTTTGGCCTCTTGCAAGACTCTTAGGGTGTTTTCTTCTAATGAGTGACAGTGTGATCTTCCAATAGGAGGCAGATAATGTTTTGTTGTCAATTTTTCTGTAATCTTCACAGCCATTATGTCAAATCTTCTAACCATTAATTCCTTAGTGGGTGCAAAATGACAATGTTGCCTTCTATAACTTCTTTATTTCTTCATGGGATATTTTGGGGGTCGGGGGAAGGCTTCTATCTGGTCACTCAGTGGTATAATTCTTGGGGCAAGTCAGTATAAATGCTTGATTCCCCTATATAATTAATTTTATTAAAGCTCAAGTTGTTCCACATTTGAACAGTGAGAGCCTCTTCAGAATCCTCCTGCTATGACGTTTTAAGGACTTCCTTGCTATCTGATGTGAAAGGCTACTCCACGTGCTTTTTGTCTATTTCCTAAGGCAGACCTGGACTGAGTCATTTCTCCAAGAATCCTTGATGTCCCTCAGGGGGTTCAGCACGTCCATACTATCACCTAGATGCTAGGGTATGTGTTGCTGCTTGGTTGGTCATTATTTCTAAGGCATTTTTAGTGGATAGATCCAGAAAAAAATTATGTGAGTTAAAATACTTCATAAGTTTTAATTTGCATTTCTCTAATCTTACTCTAATTAGAATGGTTATTATCAAGAACACAAACAATAATAGATGTTGGCGTGGATTTGGGGGAAAGGCACACTCATACATTGCTGGTAGAGTTGCCAATTGGTGCAGCCACTCTGGAAAGCAGTGTGGAGATTCCTCAGAAAACTTGAAATGGACCCACCTTTTGACCCAGTTATCCCACTCCTTGGTTTATACCCAAAGAACTTAAGATTATCATATTACAGTGATGCAGACACATCAATGTTTACAGCAGCTCAGTTCACAATCGCTAGATTATGGAACCAACCTAGATGCCCTTCAACAGATGAATGGATAAAGAAACTGTGTTATATATACACAATGAAATATTATTCAACCATAAATAAGAATAATATTATGGCATTTGCAGATAAATGGATGGAGTTGGAGAATATCATGCTAATTGAAATAAGCCAATCCCAAAAAACCAAAGGCTGAATGTTTTCCCTGATAAGTGGATAATGATACATAATGAGGGTGTGGGTGGGGGGGTAAGAGAAGAATGGAGGAACTTCAGATTACGTAGAGGGAAATGGGGGGGGGTATAAAAATGGTGGAATGACACAGACATCACTACCCTATGTAGATGTATGATTACATGAATGGTATGAATCTACATTGTGTGCAACCATAGAAACAAAATGATGTACCCCATTAGTGTACAATGAATCAAAATGCAGTCTGTAAAAAATTAAAAAATAATAATAAATAAAAAATACTTCATAAGTTCATACAGACTATTTAAATTCAAAGTTACAGTTTTTACTCAAACTTTTCTATGTTATAAATGTACCTTCTTTCTTCCACACCAAGAATCCTAGCTCTAAAAGACACTGGGGATAGAATTAGAATAAAGCACACTTACTACATAGTCTACACAACAGTCTCAGAAAGCAAGCTGATGCTACCACCCCCAGCAGACTTCATGAAGACTTAAAATTCTGTTCACATCCTCCCCGCACTGCAATTGTCGCCTAGTGTCTACATCATCAGAGGTTATATCCTCTCTTCCTCTTGCATTTCATGTAGTCTTAGCTCTAAAAATGACAATACCCTAAATGTTTACCAGCTGTTCTTAAGTCAGGGTATTGCTGGTCACATTGGGTGTCTGAAGATCATTCTCCAGAAGATTCCTTAGAAAGAGCTCATGTGAACAATGATAAATCACAGGTTTATTAGCTCTAGTTATGCTTGAAAGTTAGCTTGACTAGGTGTAAAATCTTTGTCCGATGCTTTCTTTGACTATGTATTGTGTTTTCACATTTTGATCAAAAGTCTGAGGGTAGTCTATTTTTTTCCACGTAAACTACATGTCCTTTTGTGCTAGATGCTCAAAGGGCTTTTTTCTTTTCCTTTTTTAAGGTCTGTGAATTTTATGAGACTAGATTTGGCATTGGTGTTTCTAGATTGACATTCTGAGATACTCAATGTACCATTTCAATATGTATTTCAAAATATGATTTTGTTTCAAAAATAATTATTTTGAATATTAGGATTTTGAGAAGATTAATCAAATGAAGTGTGCCAAGTGTCTAACATATTGCCATATATACATATATATAGATATAATACATGCCTTAATGTATATTAGCACTCAATTAGTATTAGTCTTAATTTAAATATAAAAATTAAGAATGTCCTCTCCACCCCTAGGAACTTCTCAGCATTAGATTTCTAAGAGTCTGGACGCACTGTTTGATGGAGAAGGCTAGCAGTCACGAGATACTTAAGTTCACCACAGGCCGGGAGGAGTTAATGTCCCCCGCGCATGCACTAGGTAGGAAGGACTCTGTCGAGAAGGGCTGACCTCGACTCTTGACCTTCAGAGCCAGAAGTCCCCTATAAGTTCGTCCTCATCCTTGAACACACTTAGAAACCTGGAACCAAGTAGTCCAGATAGGACTGGTCCTCTTGAAAGGGGGCTGGAGATTGGGAGACTGGAGGTGGCGTCTGTGTTAGGGCTGCAAGTGTTACCAGCCCCTCTGCCTCTCTCACTAGACTGACCCAGCGTCTGAAATCTTCCCCGTGACCTTGCCAAGGACAGCTCATGTCGCAGATACACATGACCAGAATTCTTCTAGCACTGATGGCAAAGGGCTCAGCATTCTGCTCTCTGCTGTCTCATTGTTTTAGGCACACACCATAACTGTAGTCTCTTGACAGGGCCTGTTTTCCCAGCCTGTCTTGGAGAAAAGCCATCCATTTGTTGCAAGTACTTTGCCTTTGGTTCCCCATTGCCAGTCTTAATAGTCGGTTCTAGTGGTGCTTGACTTTGCAACAGCATGTACTCGATTAGCTCAAGCTATATTAAACCTGTAGGAATCAGTCCTGCAGATGCCAGCAAGCAGTAGCCTACATTTCTGCTCTTGCCTCTGCCCTACCCTGCAGCTTTGCTCCTGTACAAAGAGCCCTGCCAGATTGGCTGGGTGGCAGAGGTTGCTGCCCATCATTCCTATAGTCTGGCCGCATGGTTTGCAGACACGTTCCAGTGCCCACCTCCAGCAAGGTTGGGGACACATTTCCGTAGAAGGGCCCTGACTGTGAGATGAATGATTTGTAGGCAACATAAGAAAAGTAACCAGATAAATATCAAATATAAACCTCAGCCACTTTGCATATTAGAGCTTGTTAGCAGGAAAACAAATGAGAAGAAAGCAAACAATAAAAAAAAATTAGCTCTCATTTTGTGGCTCTGGAAAAAAGAAGGGAGAGAAGTAGAAAGAAAAAAGAAAATAAGTGTTGAAAATAAACAAACAAAAAAAAAGATTTTGATAGGTGGAATGAAAATCCCAATTTAAAGAGATAAGTAGAATATATATATATATATATGTATGTATATACACACACATACATTATACATATACTATAATGTGCCTACCTATATTCAGTTGAATATGTGCATTCAATTCTGTGTGTTTGATGCATATTTAATATATAGATTCCATTGACTATAATATTCAGCATGCATAGATACATTCATATATATATATATATACATATATATATATACACACACACATATGTATGAGAGAGGGAGAGAGACATCAGAGGACATGCACTTCTCTGCTCCACTGTTTTTTCTCTGTCTCCAGCTCCCTTGGCAGTCCCTGCTTGCTTCCTATAAGTCTGCTTTGGCCCAGTGCCTGAGCCACTTGTGGGAGGAAGGTGCAATAGTCACAACTTCATTACAAACAACTGATAGATCCTGGCGTTGAACCTCAGGACATAGACCTGAGTTCCCATTGCCCTGCCTCATCTGCCTGGCAGCAGCACAGTGGTTCAACAAGTCTCTGACTTTGCAGAAAACCTGGGAAGTGGGTGTGAGTGTGGGGGATGTCACAGGAGGGTCTGGACCTCTGTGACACACCTGCGTGGAGCTCAGCTCTCCTCCCTTCCCGGTTATTGTTGGGGCCACTATTGTCCTAGCACGTTCCACTAGACACAGGTGGGCTTATTCCTGCAAGAATCACACTGGGAAGATTTAATGACGATGCAGGAAAGGAGGATGCAGCAGCAGGTCTTCTGCTGGAATAAGGAATATTCTCCTTTTTCAGAGGCCAGGGGCCCTTTGGGTCTAAGCTCTGAAATCTGGGACACTTTGGAGGCCAGTGAGCACCTGGTCAATGTCTCAGCATGTGTGTGGTTTGCAAGTATTTCTGTCTGAGTTACACTTTCCACTTATCACCGCTGAATTTCCAGCAAGCTCCCACTAAGGCACAGGCTGGTATCTTCCCTGGGTTGGGCAATTAAGAGAAACGACTTGTCCCAAGGTGGTGACAAGGAGCAGCAACGGCTCTTGCATGGAGGCCACGGTGGTTTGGGTAGTGACAGTCTCCATAGCAGTGGCAGAGAGCTGAGCCCAGAGGGTAAACACTCTTCCGAGCATCCCAGGAGCCACGGCATTAAATGACAAGAGGCACATGTGGGCAGCAGGGTGAGGCCTAAGGGACCTGCCCCTAGTCCCAGAATTAGCTGGAGAACAATCTGAAAGGGATATCTTAGATAACATTTATGATGCCAACATTCTTGTGTTAACATAATAACATCAACTGCTATTTATTGTATAAAAACATTTTCCATAAATGATCTCGCTTAATCATCCCAACAACCCTAGGCTAAGGTCTTCACGGCTGTCGTGCCCACAGAGGCACCGTAGCTGAAGCTAACAGCTAGTAAACAGACCCGGAGCTTCGAACCCAAGTCCATGACTCCAAAGTCACACTTTTCATGACCTCATACTACCTCCCCCTCACCTCAGCACTTGGCAGTTGAGGAAATGATGTAAGTGGCAATATTGCATTTTAAAAAGAAAAAACCGTAAAGGGGATTAGCTAGGCTCAGGTGCCATTCCCCGTCCTGGAGCTTTTAAAGAAGTGGCTAAAGGTGCCTTGTGTTTGGGTAACTACAGACATAAACGAAAATATAATTGCTTGCTATTTGTTTTGTGCATAGCATTCAATTTAACTTGAAGAATGGATCTGACTCCAAGTCCAAAGTTTCCCCAGTACAGTCCTAAACAATTTCCTCCGTTAATTCCATTTATAGACACCTGGCCTCTGCGTAACCTGAGCAACTGAGATACTGCTCTATCTTTCACGTGCCCGTCTCCTGAATCATTGCCACGGCTTTTCCACAGCCCCCAATCAAAGTAAATATCAGTTACTGAAAGAAATTAACATGCCATAGAGGCTTCCTCCAGCAACAAAGAAAATATTACGGTCACATCTCAGTACAAGTAAGCCTCCAATCCAGATGTGTGATGTTTAAACAGCCTTTAAAGATGGACCTTGAAAACGCTTTTCCTTGAGAAGGAAACATGACACAAAAATATAGGTTTTCAAGTGTGATCCCATTGGATTCAATATACACCATTATTTTCTCATATATGAACCCTTTCATTTTTACATTTATTCCTTCGTTATTCTTGTCACTTTTATTTGCAATTATTTTGTGCTATTTTATCAGGGAGATATATCTCTTTGTAACACTGAGATCTGCAGCAAGTGTGAGGGTAGCTAACTACATGAAGACTGTGCTAATATTTCACATTCATTAAGCATCTTGAGAATAAGAAGGAAAACACTCCAATTGCTTGGTTTGCAACTCCATTCTTTGTAAGCAAAGCAGGAGATAATCCAGCCATTCATCTCTGTACAGGTTTAAATGCAAATAGTGTTTGTGCAGCTGTAATCTCTCAGATGTCTTATTTTCTCCTTTTATGATCCTATCACATTTAAATGGAAAAAATCAAATCACACCCAAATCATTCCGGTCCCCAGTAGCAGGACATTAATTAATGCTTGTCTGATGTCAAAATCCCCTTTTGAGGAGGTCTGTGCCTGGCATAGATCATTTGGTTGTAGATTAACAAAAACCTTTATACAATAAAGGTTTAACCTTTATGCAATAGGTGTAAAGCTCAAAACAGCCATTGAACTTGTAAATAGGAGTTTCCTGTTTATGGGACCCTATTTATATGACCCTATTCTGGGGTCATATGGTCATGGTAATAGTCTGCCAGATTGCAGTTTTCATGGGTTGGTTTGTTTTTATTCTCCCTGTCCCAGAAAGAATTGTGGATGGCTGACCCTTGCTATTTGTCTGATATGGCGACCCATGTATTATTAATAAAAGCCCTTCCCCTCCAAGGTTGGGGATGAAGCAAGCATTCTGGAGTTTTCTTAGTGCACCATTAAGATATCACCCAACCCTCCTTCTGACACTAGCTGTCACTTCTAATATTTTAACCCATCATACATGATTTTAAAAAAAATTATCGATGGTTCTGCTTTCATTGAAGCAGCTAGGAGTTTTTCCATGTTCACAAATAATGCAAGGCAACGTGGGAAGGTTAATATTAGTCTGAAAATAGAAAAGTGTTGGGGGAATTCTGAGTAATTCTGTCCCCGGACAGTTTCACCAGGGGGAAGCAGGATGAGTTTAGAAACCAGGAGGACTCCTCTGTCAATCTGAGCAAGAGGGGTGACTCGACAGGGTGCACTTTGGTGACCCTTGGAACAGCTTCCATTTATGAAGTGCACACTCCACACCAGGACAGTAATAGGCCTCGGCCTAACATACACTTGCACTTCACAGTGACCCTCTCATTGTCTCTGCCTTACTAGAGAAAATTGAGCCCAGACAAGTTAGGGACCAAGTCAAAAATGACTCTTCAAACCCAGGTCAGCCAGGCCCCAAGGCCTCTCTCCCTTCACAGTGATGAGATCCAGCTTCTCACGAGACCATGTGAAAACACACCCCTGGCATGACAGAGTCCTTGTCTGCTTTAGCAATGGCCAAAATAAACCAAGTAGATTTCACCCCCTCCATAGTTAGTTTAGGCCTCCATTTGGGGATAAGCCTAGAGTAATTGCAACTCCCTTGGTTGTAATTTAGATAATCAGTTTTTTCAAAACTGATCAAGTGAGTTGACGGCAGACCTCCTCATGCAGGACTCAGCTGGTGAGTACTGCCCTCCTAGTTGTCATTCATTCACTGAGTTAGGATTGGTTAGGATTACAGACTCCACTTGGAGTATTTGTTTGAGAAGCAAGTCAGACAGCCTAAGCCACAGCAGCAAGAGCTGCCTGCCGTAGCCTGCCCCTTGGGCTAACCGAGTCGTCTTTATACCCAGGGTGCAGTCACCCCATCCCCATGAAGATGATCACACAGGCCACATGACATCACCCAGACCAGAGCTCAGTTTCTGCTGTGACCAAAACCTCAGTTCTGCCCGGGCCAGTATAATAAAGGGAGATGTATCAGGGCACCACCAAGTCCCCTTGGAAAGTAGACCTAGAGCAAAGGAGAGAGCAGGGGCTTCAGAGATTTATAAAACAGACAGAGGGATAAGAGGAGAGGGAGGAGGCAAGTTGGAGCCTGGCTCAGAAGCCGGCAGAGGGCTGTGTGGAGCCAGGGATCTTCAGAAGGACAACACCGCTTGACTCGCCTTCAGGTAAAACCGAAGAACACAGGTTATTTGTGTTCCAGAAAATGTACTCTGATGTGTCTACTGAGACTCAGCATCCTTATTCTGTGTTCTTGAACCCGTTCTTCCTGTACATACGAGGATTTCCTTTCCATTACAGGGTAAGTCCTTGCAGACCCTACTGTAGCAGGCACGCCCTGTTCCTTGTCCAGCCTTCTCCCCTACTGGCAGACCCCACTTCTGTGTGGGTGTTCATCCCCGTTCTTGTGGCCCAGGAGCAAATCTTTATTAGCCTCAGACTGCCATGGGGGCCCCGGACCCTGAGTGACTTATAGTGTGCACATTGCTCAGTTCTGGCTAAGTGATCCACACGGGCAGGAATGTGCTGTGGGGGAGGCGTGGGAGCAGCGTGTGGGAGGCTTGCTTCTGGAGAAGATTCTTTAAGGTGGGGGCGGATACAGGGATTGAACTCAGGGGCACACGGCCACTGAGCCACATCCCCAGCCCTATTTTGTATTTTATTTAGAGACAGGGTCTCACTGAGTTGCTTAGCACCTCGCTTTTGCTAAGGCTGACTTTGAACTGGAGATCCTCCTGCCTTAGCCTCCCGGGCCACTGGGATTACAGGCATGCACCACTACACCCGGCAGAAGAATATTTTCTTACGTAGTAAGAAATGTCTCTCTTCCTCGGCTCCGTTTTAGTAGTAGTATCCGGATGCAATCTCCACAGAAGCAGCTACCCTTCAACCACGAGGTGCCTTACCCAAGGACAGTCTGGCCCCCACAGAAGAGCAGAAAGGATCTGGGACTTGGTGATGTCATTTGCCATATCTGGCTCTGCCCTATCCAGGCATTTCTCTTACATAAAATAACGTGTCTCATTAATGTTTGAGCCACGTGAGTTAGTATTCTGTTTAATGGTAACTGGGATTTTCTTTTTGTTCTGTTTGTATTTATTTATTTTTAATGGACTATAATTGTGCATACTTATGGGGTATGGTGTGAAGTTTCAGGGCATGCATACACTCTTCAGTGATCAAATTGGGCTAATTATCAGAGTTTTTAAAATCATGTATGGTGAGGAACACAGGAGTATTGATTATCTTGCAGGAAGAAGTCCCCCAGAAAGAGGATGCCCATGCTACTATCTTTCTGTCCCCCACCCCCTCCCACCCCTTTTTCCTTTACAACATCCAAAGTTCCTCCATTCTTCTCTTCCCCCTGCCACCCCACCTCGTTATATATCATCATCCGCTTATCAGAGAAAACATTTGGCCTTCGGTATTTCGGGCTTGGTCTATTTCACTTACATGATATTTTCCAGCTTCATCCATTTACCAGCAAATGCCATAATTCGATTCTTCTTCATTACCCCACGTACATGTGTGATTCCATGAATGGTGTGAATCTACATTGTGCACAAACATAGAAATGAAAAGTTGTACCCCATTTGTGTACAATGAATCAAAATGCAGTCTGTTAAAAAAAATTAATACAACCAAAAAATAAATAAAAGGTCTTAGAGTTAAAAAAAAAAAAAAAAAAGGATGAAGGAAAAGAAAGAGAAGGCCCAGCACACCACGCAGGGTCCTGGGGATGCACTGAGGCAGGTGTGGACCATGGCGGGCTGGAGCCTTCTTTGTGGTTTTTGTGCAGAAGAATGGGCTAAGAAACATAAGCAGGTTTAGAACCGGCCACCTTGGATCATTTCTACAGGCTCTGCCGCATGGGGACTGTCCCTATTT
Organism: Sciurus vulgaris; assembly: GCF_902686455.1. Classification (NCBI taxonomy): domain Eukaryota; kingdom Metazoa; phylum Chordata; class Mammalia; order Rodentia; family Sciuridae; genus Sciurus; species Sciurus vulgaris. The sequence goes on from NC_136467.1 coordinate 148,491,510, forward strand.
TTCTGGTACCTGTCCGGACAGTGATTGGGGCAGGAAGATAGTGGCCCAGAATGTAAAAGCCCAATAAAAGGCGAAGCTCGCGGGTGTGGGCTGTGGAGTGTTTGGTTTGTGTATCAAAAGAATGCCAGATAAATCATTTCTGTCTTTAGGAACTAGCGAACCCCCACGCTCTGGCTGTGTGGGTGTGGGTGGCAGTCCCTCTCGGGTCAGGAAGGCCCCAGATACCAAAAGCATCAAGAACACAGAAAATGAGAAAACACAGTGAACACGCATTTCAACTGATAGTTATCTCCTCAGTTTTTGGAGTTTTTAGAGACACTATGCCCATAGTGGGCATAGTGGCATGTGCCCTGTCATCTGCAATCTCAGTGACCTGGGAGGCTTTGGCAGGAGGATTGCAAGTTCAAGGCCAGCCTCAGCAATTTAGCAAGACCCTCAGCACCTGAGTGAGAGACCCTGTCTCAAGATTTTAAAAAATAAAAATAAAGAAAGAACTGGGGATGTAACTCAGTGGCAAAGCACCCATGGGTTCAATTCCCAGTACCAAAAACTAAAAGGGACATTAAAATTTTAGGGGGAAGAAAAGCAAGGAAGAAAGAGAACAAATGCTTATGTGGAATCCTCAGGAAAGTGCAAGAGATTATCGGTGGTTCCCAACTTACAATGGTTTGACTTACAAGGGTTCAACTTGCGATTTTTCAACTCTACAGGGATGCAAAAGAGACATGATGTCATAGAAAGCATACTTTAAATTTTGATCCTTTCCCAAACTAGATATCTGTGGTATCATAGCCTCTCAGAATGCTGGGCAATGGCAGGTCAGCTCCAGGTCAGCCATGCAGTCCCCAGGGAAGCCACGACCCTCTACAGAGTGCTGTGTGGCTAAGTTGTGATATTTCATCAGCTGGGCAACTTCAGCTTGAGATTTCTTCAACTTACATTGGGCTGATTGGAATGCAGTTCCACCGTGAGATAAGGAACATCTGTATTTTGTTTTGTCCAAAGTTACCTGTTCATATTTCCCGAAATCATTCTATATAGACAGTCATGAATTTTGATTGTGCTTAAGCCAAGAGGAAAAAAAAAAAAAAAAAGCCAAACATATAATGGCTTGGCCACTTGACCACTTTAGGTCCTATGTATGAAGTCCTCCAGAGAGAGGAGTCTGGGACTCACAGACCGCCCACAGTAATATCAGGCTATCACAGACCTTCTCTCTTTCTTCTCATTTTAAAAACCTGACTTTCAGCTTCATGCTTGCTGCTCCGTGGTCATAAGCAGCTGCCTCATCTCTTCACGGTGTTTGCATTCCAGGTCAAAAACAAAATAGGGACCTGGTACACATCTGGCAACTTCTACTCTCATTGACCAGAACTACCTCTCACTCTAAGGGACGAGGGGAGCATGCTAGACGCTGGGTAGGCAACAGATGCCATCCGTCACAATTCACCCCTTTACCCAGTGGTTTTATATATTCATGGAACACTTTCCTTCTGACACTATGAAAATCATTTCCAAATCTCCTCAAATTATAGCAACCCACTCAAAGTTTGTTTTTGTTGTTACATTTTGTTTCAGTGCTGGGGATGACCCCCAGAATCTCAAGCATGCTAGGCAAGTGCTCTACCACTGAGCTACACCACCAGCCCCCAAATCTGGTTTGTAGTAAATCAAACCCGTAGTTCCATCCTTCCCAATACAGAATATCTGGTGCCCTTAATCTTTCATATATGCAGATTGACACTGAGATTTTGTCTGCTTTCTTTCAGGCAAAGCCTATATTCTTGATGCATAAAAAAAAAAAAAAAAAAAAAAAACCAAAAAAAAAACACACACACATTTTTCACCATTATATTTTGTTTTCAAACTTTCAAAAACTTCCTTGGAAAGAGATCATTTAGCCCAAGTATTTCTTCTAAATTAAAAAAAAAATTAGAAAATGTACAATGCCCATTGAAGAATGATCCCTGAGGGAAATTTTAGAAAGAAATGCAAAGAATCCTAAGGGTTTTTTTTTAAAGAAATTGTGGTTAATGAAATAATTAGTAGTTACAATTTGCCAGTAATTAGGGGTAGACAGGGTTTGAAACTCCAAAAGGACTCTGCTCTGTACAAACTCACTTTATAAAATTTATGTACCTGATGAGCACATGAGGTATCATGCAGGTAAAAACTTCATGAATATGAGGGGCACAGACTAGATTTATTCTTCAAAAATAGGGGTTTGACATGTAATTGTAATGGCTGATCAAACATCTGTGGTATGGTAAAGGAATACCTCCCCCATGCTAAGTTCCACTCATTTCCTAATACAGTCTCAGCTACTTCAGGATGCACAAATGATAACAGCAGCAATAATGGTAGCGACCACAATAGACACTAACACTTACTGAACCTTTAGAATGGGTCAGGCTGTGCTCTACGCTCTTTATACATATTAACTAATTAACTCACAGCAGCCCCAGGAGGGAGAGGGGATATTTTTACTTTTTGTTGTATCATACTCGAGTCTTGGAAATCTTAATGGGGTCAGAGGTCTCATTGCCAAAGAGCTGCTTTTCTAGAAGTTGAGGGCAAAGGAAGCTGTAAAGGTGAAGCAGATTTGGAGACAGGTAGAACGATGAGGAGTGACCAGGATCACCCCTCTCTCTCTCTCTCTCTCTCTCTCTCTCTCTCTCTCTCTCTCTCTCTTTCTCTCTCTCTCTCTCTGTCTCCATCTCTCAGGCCTCCAGTTCATTCAGTTTATTTCTTCTGTCTATACCCCAGTAGTAAATAGAATGGCAATTCTGAAACCCAAGCTCCCAGGGTTCAGAAAATGAGGTTGGAAGTGGACACTTAGAGGGAACAGCAAGACCCAGGATCACTGTGAGCTGTGTAAAGTGACATAGCTCTTTGCATCTTTTCCAGATGGCTTCTTATGAGAAAATCAACATAGATTTGGGGTCAAAAGGAATTTATTAGAAAGTATTTGGAACGTCACAGTGATTATACGCACAAAGAAGATACTTCTCTTTAGAAATATTGATAAGTCATATTCATCTGGTATCCAGATACATCTGGAAGCAGATTGCACAGAAGCATTTATATTTACACAATAATGTTTATAGAAATGATTTCTACTCTATTCTTCACTCTGCAGAGAAATAAAAGTCTGAAATAGGAGAGAAATTAAACCCAAGGACAACAGAAAGAATTTAAGTAATCTAAAATATTGATCCACTATTCAATGCTGAGAAACACAGAGTAAGAATTGAAAAGTTACAGCCTTTGCCACTAAGAAATCATAATCTAAACTTGGTCATTGATAAAGGAGTATCAAATACGGGGAAAATATACTGGCAGGGATATTCATGTTACCCCTGATGGAGGAAGAGACTGGGAAAGAGTCTCAAAATAATAATACATTTCTAACAAAAAATTTAGGACAAAGGATCAAATGTGTACCAGTGTTCCTGTAGCCCTTAGCTGTGGTTATGAATGTCATAATTAAGAGAATGCAAATGTTTTCAGTCAGTCTCTGCTTGCATAGTCCAGCTCCTCACCTCCTGCTCACTGGTGCTGTACACGTGTTGGTGGAGAGCCCCTCTTAAGCTGTCCCACCCCTGGTCTGCATCGTCTCCTCGGGTGGCATGCCATTCCTGCCACTACACAAAGAGCTCTTTGTGTGGGGATGGTGACTTCATGATCGGGACCTTTATGTCTGATTCTCCCAAAGCTTTTAACTATGAAACCCAAAATACTCAGTGTTCTCGAGCCCTGCCAGGTTATTCCCAGAAAAGGGAAACTGGCCATTGTGTGCTGCCCTGGCTTCTGGGCACCCAAGCACTTCTCCACATTGAGCGTCTGGTGAAACCTGCTCCCGTCAGCCGCTGCCTCCAGCCCCTCCCGCCTTAGGGTCAGACCTGGTTTACAGGGTCACCCTCTATCTTTGAGAAGCAAATCAGAGTGCATTTAGATGTCGTCTCAGGGGACTTTTCATCCTCTCCTCCCCCTCTTCCAGACCTCTCCGTGAGTCTTTGGAAACATACCGGATTCACAGAGCAGTAATCTCATCTCCCCGCACTGTCTCACTTCCTGAGGAGTGGCACCCCGGACATCCCCACGTAACCCTGGCAACTGTACCACCAGCATCCTGATGGCCACCGAGCACCAAGAGACACGTCAGTGCTACTGAAAAATAAAGGGAAAAGAATGCCTAAACTTGTCACGTGGGTGCTGTGCCAGATTTTGGAGGTTGTGCAGCCAACACCCTCTATTCATAAAAGTGTTTTTACTGGCAATACCTGACCAGCCCTTCGGTTGTGTTCATGGTGCCTAATCTTGTACTTCCTGACCATGCTGATTAGAGGGGGGAACATGAGCTCGAGGAACTCAATCAAGAAGCTCACCAGACCAGTCATGGTCCTAGCAAGAAAGCGGTGGCATTTTCACCCTGGGACGCTGAGGAGAGTTCAAAGATGGGCATTCAGGCATTAAGGAAACCAGCAAGTCTGGTGCGCTACCCTCAGACCAGCTAGGGCTGGGAGCTATTGCCACTCCTTGACCTGAAGTGTAAAAGGAGACAGAGTTACTGGAACTCAGAGGAGTTGCATCAAAAGAGTCACCTGACAAGCAGCGTCACCTTTGGTGGAGGGAAGTGGGCAATCCCTGACAGGCCAGCAGGGACCACGTGGAGGTATGATGTGATCCTCCCTGGCCTCAGACCTCTCAACAGCCAAGGCCAACCAAAAGACAGGACCAGGGAGCCTTCACCACAGTCCATATAGGTCAGCTTCACAATGACAGAGGAGGACAGAGTGACACGGGGACAGATCCATGGATCTAGAGGGGTAAACTGCAACGTCCACCAGAGTCTACCTCTTCTGCCTTTCAGACTTCACTCTGGACCTTTTTCAGGTGAGAACTTACCTCCCGCAGAATAGATACACGCAATTCCATCAACAATTCTGGCAATGTAAGATATATAAAATTATCACCAGTGAGCCCCCCTCCAAAAGTACTATGGTCTCTGTTTCAGTAACAGGTCATGAGACCCAAGCTGACATTTCTAGCTTTACGCTGAGCACATCCCACTTTTTCCTTACTCTCTTCCAACAAGGCACCTGGTTAGAGTTCTCCAGGGAGTAGAGTGGCTTAAACCTGTAGGATCTGAGTCCTTAGTGGTCCTGTCTATACTGGGTTGCTCCAGTTTCCCATTGGCAGGACTAATAAAATTTAGCATTAAAAGGCACTCGAATAAACCTGCCAGGTTCTGGACATAGGGCTTCTTTCCCCACATTGTGTAGTAGCAACACAGTTTCCCATTAGGAATCCATACTGGTGATTCTGGAAAGTACATGGATCCCCTTCTCTGTTAACATAATGGAATGTGGAACCCCAAATGATCAGGAGTGGTTCCAGCATCTAATTTCAGGGAAACATTACTCGTTCCCTAGTGGAAGCATTCCTCCCTGGGGTGTTAGGATTGCAGCCCAAGTTTGTAGAGATGGAAAGCCAAAAGTATATATCACCAGCTGTCCCACACTGCACAAATTATTAGAGGAAGGACCTCGAGCAGAAGGAAAATAATATCATGGAAATATGAATCTATACAAGGGAATGTGGAACACCAGAAATGGCAAGCATATGAATAAACATGACTTTTTCTTATGTTTAATCTCTTAAAAAATAAGTCTGTAAAGTAAAATACAACGAGAGGAGAAATGGAAATAATTGCTGTAAGGTTCGTTTGCTATATGTAGAGAGGTGTCATAATGCTCAAATATAGACTAAGAATTTAAATATGTAAATATAACCCTTAAAACAACCACTAAAACAAACACAAATACAAACACAAAAATTTATACCTGCTACACCAATAAAAGAGAAAAATAGAATTATAAAGACAGTAACTCCAAAAGAAGGCAGAATATCAGGAATTTAAACATACAGTCAAAAAGAAACAAAAATATGACAGATTTAAATACACCTATATCAAAATCATATTAAATATTAGCCATATTAAATATAAATAAGTTTTAGACATCCCACTTAAAGGCAGAAATACTCAGTTTGGATTAAAAATCAAGAGAACTGATCAAAAGAAAGTGGCTGTCTTAACTTCATACAAATGTAGAATTCACGGTAAAGGAAAGATTGCTGAATCAATAAAGAAAGAGGCCAATAATTAAAAAGATATTACAATTTCAAACATGTATGCACATAACAACCAAAATACATGTGGCAAATACTGAAAACACTTCAAAGAGAAACAGGCAAATCCACAATTACAGACAGAGATTTCAAGCACTTTCTCATTAATTGATAGAACAAATAGACAGCCAATAGAGACAGAGAAGACTTGAACAACACCATCAACTCATTTGTCCTAACATTCACAGAACACTTCACTCGATATCAACAGAATATACATTCTTTAAAAGTGTACCTGAACTATTTACCACGAATAAATATGTTGAATCCCAAAATAAAACAATTCATCAGAAATTTAAAATGAGATACCACTAAACACCCATCAGAATGGGTGAAAGTAAAAACGACATATAATACCCAGTGCTGGTGGGAATATGGAGGAACTGGAACTCTTGTATATCAACAACAGGTTTGTGCAATGGTAAAATCACTTTAAAAAACTGGCCATTCCTAATGACATCAAATAATACGTATGCTTTAAAGGTAAATGAGTGGGCACCACTCAAAGGTCTTGTACAGAATGCTTATGGTCATTTAACCATATAGCTGTTATCACATATCCCTAAACTGAAGTGAACCCAAATGTCCACATACAGGAGAATGCATAAAGGAACCATGACCTGTTCACACCTGGAGTACTACTTAGCAAAAAGAGGGGCATGATGAGCCACTGGTGCATGCAGCAAAGTTTTCCTTTGAATGTGAGGTGTCCCCCAAAAGCTCAGTGTGAGACAGCTCAAGAAAGTTCAGAGGAGAAATGAGAGCCTCAACCCAGTCAGTGAATGAATCACCTGATGGGATTAATTGAGTGGAAACTCAAGGCAGGAAGGGTGTGGCTGGAGGAGGCGGGGCATTGGGGGTGTGGCTTTGGGGTATATGTTGTATCTGGCAAATGGAGATCTCTCTCCCTGCTTCCTGATCATTATGTGAGCTGCTTCCCTCTGCCACAGACCTCCACCAGTGAGGTTCTGCCTCACCTTAATCCTCCAGGAATGGAGGTTGCTGTCTACGAATTGAGAGCTCTAAAACAGTGAGTCCCCAAATAAACTTTTCCTCCTCTACAGTTGTTCTGGTGGGATCTTTTAGTCATAATAGTGAAAAGGGTGAGGGAAACAAGCAACGTCCTTCAATCTCAGAAATATTTTGTGGAGTAAATGAAGACAAATCCAAAGGAGTCAAACTCTATGATGCCATTTACCTGGAATCCAAAACAGCAAAAATCCATTCAAGTTGACGAAAGTCAGAAGAATTGCTGATTTGGGATTGCTAGCTGGGAGGGGGAATGCTTGCAGAAACTTATCGGAGTCATGAAAACATTTTATGTCTTGATCTGGGCAGGGGTACATTGATGCACATACATCCAAAAATCCACCAAACTGTACATTTAAGATTAATGTGTGGTATTGTATATAAATTATACATTAATAAAATATATTAGTAGGTCACTCTGACTCTCCCAGCATGTTGACAGAGACTTGAGCAAGACGATTGGTTCCAAAACCAAGTCCATAGTAAAGTGGTCAATTTAAAACAAGACTATTTTTAATAGTTCTAATATAATAAAGCTACTTTTTAAAAAACTTAGACATAATTCCTGGAATATTTATGTATAAAACAATATGCCTCCAGGAATTTTTCACAAAATAATCTGGAGGCAGTGGGCAAAGGGGTGGTGTATTCATCAAATAAAGTTGGATATGAATTAAAAATTGTTTTTGACTCTAGGTGATAGATACAAAATGGGCACACTATTTTCTCAATTTTTTATATACTTGAAATTTCCTGCAATAAAAAGTTCAAAATATACCCTTATGAAGTTCCAAGGTATACATAAAAGCTTGTACCTATGTCTATAGCAGCATTCTTTGTGACTTTCAAAAGGTGGAAACAACCCAAATGTCCATCAACTTATGTATAAACAAATAAAATGTGGTATATCTGTATAATGAAGTATTATTCAGCCATAACAAGCAATGAGGTTCTAAGAAATTCTATTATAGGTGTGAACTTTGAAAATACTATGATAAGTGAAAAAAGAAAAAAAAGCCAAATATAAAGGCCACATATGGTACAAATTCATTTATATGAAATGTCCAGAAGAGGCCAGAGACTGGTGGTGGCCAGGAGCTGAGGCACTGGGTGGGGAATAATCGACAGTGGATATGAGGTTTCTTTGGGGTGGTAAAAATGTTCAGGAATTAGATAGCAGTAGTGATAAATGTGCAACTCTGTGCATATGCTAAAAAGCATGGACCCGTGTCTTTTAAAAAGATAAACTTTATGGTGTGTGGATTATCCTCAATAAAGCCATTATCAACAAAAGAAAATGAGTGAAGAAAAGTCTCTGGAGCTCCCTAGGATAAGAGGCTTGATTGAATCCTGAACCCAAGGTTTAGATCAAGTGATTGGAAAAAAAAAATCCCATAATGAAGGACATGGCGAAGTGGTCTGTAGCCACACAAGGAGACATGGTCCCAATTCTGGAGCCTGTGGAGTAGGGCCTTCTTTGGCTCCAGGTTGACCAGGCACTATAATGGTAAACTCGACTCCATTCTCAAGACATTAACATCTCTACTCCCACTCCTGAATTGCCACTGGATTTGCAAGTTTTAATATGGTTGCCATTCATTCATTAAATATCTGAAGATTAAGGCACTGAGTTCCTGAACTGCGTTGTCTGATGAATCCTGGTCGGCTTCCTGGAATAGGTGAGGGATAAATAGCGGGCTCTCTGTTGCAGCAATGAGGCTGAAATTCCTGAAAGAGGCTGACGCAGGGTGCAGATGATCAAAGAAGCCCTGGAAGCCTCCCAGAGGTCTAACATCCTGGGGAGTGAAGTCTAGAATTGCTGGATATGACAGGAGCCATCAATCGGTGACCAAGGAAAGTTAATGCCAAGTCAAAGCCAGGAATTGACTAGCAGTATAAACAGTCAAGTTCAGAGCATCTTGAAGAAGTAGACACAGCATGAGGAGACAATTACAATTCCTCTTTTGGATGCTGTTGTGGACATATGTCCACAGTGTCAGTGACCAGTATCATACCAATGTCATTTATGACACTAACATTGCAGAGGATCAGTCCATGAGTCCTGGATTCCCAGTTCATTTGTCCCAGTACGGCTACTTCAATGAGATGCCCTTAGGCTGCCTTGGGAGGGAGAAGATGAATTCCTAGATACAGACAATAGAGCTGCCAATGAGCGGAGGAGGGTGAGCAACCATGACTGACATTATGAATGCTTGGCCTATCACAGGCATGGCGCTGAGGACTGGAGATGTTTTAATTCTTTTGCTCCGCACTGTGCCTCTATGGGAGAAATATGATTACTGTTTTTGTTTGGTTTTGGTTTTTTGATACTAGAGATTGAACCCAGTGGTGCTTAACCACTGAGCCACATCTCCAGCCCTTTTTGTGTTTCATTTAGAGGCAGGGTCTTGCTGAGTTCCTTGGGGCCTCAATAAGTTGTTGAGGCTGGCTTTGAACTTGTGTTCCTCCTGCCTCAGCCTCCCACGTGCTGGGATTACAAACTATTATTACTGTTTTAAAGATGAGGCAAGTGAAGCTTGAGAATAAGTGACTTGAACAACAGCAGGGTGAGGCCATGTCTGGAAGCATCATCCTTAACCCCTGCATTACATGGGCTCAGGCAATGTGAAGACCAGAGGAGGTTAAATGGAGAGATCATCCCTCACACTGTAACATTCATGCGGGAAAGAAAAAGTGAAGCAAGTGTCAAAATGAGTCATAAAAATGGGAAGTAGAACAGGAATGTACAATGGCCTTAAGTTCATTGCGACCATGTGGAAAGGAAATGGAGAAGTGAATCTGAACTCTACGTTGCAAAACAAGCACAGGCTTTGGATGAAGCAAAGGCAAATTGGAGTCTATCAGGAGTCACCATAACTGGGTCAAATGGTGGGTCCATTCCAAGTTTTCTGAGGAATCTCCACACTGCTTTTCCAAAGTGGTTGCACCAATCTGCAACTCCACCAGCAATGTATGAGTGTGCAGGGTGATAGATGTTTAATTTCATTTTATTACATATGGATTTCCAATTTTCCCAGCACCATTTGTTGAACAGGCTATCTTTTCTCCATTGTGTGTTTTTGGCTCCTTTGTCTAGTATGAGGTAACTGTACTTATGTGGGTTTGTCTCTGTGTTTTCTATTCTGTACCATTGGTCTGCCTGTCTATTTTGAACCCACATTTTGATCCAGTTATCCCACTCCTCAGTCCTCCCCCAAAGGACTTAAAATTAGCATAGTGCAGTAACACAGTCATGTCAATGTTTATAGCAGCTCAATTCACAATAGCTAGATTGTGGAACCAACCTAGATACCCTTCAACAGATGAATGGATAAAGAAACTGTGGTATACATACATGATGAAATATTATTCAGCCATGAAGAAGAATACTATTATGGCATTTGCAGATAAATGGATGGAGTTGAAGAATATCATGCTAAGTGGAATAAGCCAAGCCCAATAAACCAAAGGCTGAATGTTTTCCCTGATAAGGGGAGGATGATATATAATAGTGATGGGGGGATGGGAAGTAAGAGAAGAATGGAGGAACTTTAGATTATGTAGAGGGAAATGAGAGGGAGGAGAGATGAGGGGTATGAAAGATGGTGGAATGAGACAGACATGATTACATATGTACATGTATTATTACACAAATGGTATGAATCTATATTGTGCACAACCATAGAAATGAAAAGATGTACCCCATTTGTGTACAATTTATCAAAATGCAATGTGTAAATAAATAAATAACCAAAAATTTTAAAAGTCACCATAATCAAAGAGGTAGCAAACATTCCGTGAGAACAAGACATTTATGAATCACTGGTGGGCATGGGTAGGTGGTGGTGCGTGCTGTTGGCCCAATCAGAAATTAGCAATAAAACACAATCCTCCTTGCTCATTTTCATGTCCCATTCCAGTGTCACTGAGTGGTCATCACGTTGACATCATCGTCTTGGAATGTAAGAATGCAAACTTTCCTGAAGTTCTAGCTTAACTTCTACTGAGTCAGGATGAACTCGAACAATGAAGCATTGGTTAGCCTGGAACACAGAGAGGAAAGTGCAAGTTTTTATTTGTCATAGATCAGTAATAACTATCAGGACCAGGACTCATCCAAGGTCAGACCCGGTGTGTCTATCCTGCTTGGCAAGGGACAGAACTCTGCATTTCTTGGTAGAATCACTATTAACTCCCTCCCCAAAATTGCCAGGGGCCAGAACCATCGAAGTTGCATGAGTTTAGTGGAGAAATCATGATAGGCAAAGCCCCCTAATGGCCAGCATGAGAGCTTGCCCCTCATCCTGGACACAGAATCTTCTTCCAACCATTACCTTCCTTAGGATCTGTTTCTCTGAGTTCAGCATCTGGTGTTTAGTGAGAGATGGAAATAAATGTGCAATAAATGTGTGCTAGTAAGCTTTCAGTATCCTTGCTGAAACACAACTAATAGCCATGAAATGGAACAACAAATGTGTCATACACTGATGGATGTGTTATAGGCCCTAGAAAGAGGAGAAATTAATGTGGAGTGCCGTCATTAATGAAGATTCAACAGGAAAGTCCACCCCTAAAAGGATTTAAAAAAAAAAAGTATATATATATATATATATGTGTATATGTATGTATATATATTTGTGGGGTTTTTAGTGCTCCAAATCTTCCCATTTGAAAAAAGGAGGTCACGCTTGCCCTGACTCAGCTTACCATTAACCAGCTAGGATAATGACCAAGATCCTTGAGACGAGGGTGCTGGGATACAGAATTATCTGAAGAAAGAGCCTCATTTTATCCATCAAATAGAAAGGGCAGGAAAAGTGGGGTGTGGGGCCCTCAGGCTGAAGGAACTGCCTCCTCTAGTGTGCACCAGACTTGTTCAGGGCAGAAGGTTGCATGTCTTCCGTGTGAGGTTTCCGCTAGCCTGAACATACAGTAGCTTCCCATTCTTCAGCAAGCTCCGGAAGCTCCAAGAAACAAGGAGTGAGTGACACAGCGCTCACCTGACCAGGGACTATCTCGAGAGCTCTGGAGACATTCTCATACCCTCCCTCCTCTGAAGATGATTCTGTGCACACTAAGCACCTTCCCTGTCGCCCACTCACTAACAAGGAAGTCATTGGGGCACAAGGTGAAGGCCCTCATGAATGAGATTTGTGTCTTCATAAGAAGAGACATGAAAGTCTCTCTCTCTCTCGCTCCCCCTTCTCTCTCTCTCTCTCTCTCTCTCTCTCTCTCTCTCTCTCTCTCTCTCTCTCTCTCTCTCTCTCGTCCCCATACAAGGATACAGCTATCCTACAAGACAGAAAGAGGGACCTTGACAAATACTGAATCAACTGGCACTTGGATCTTGAACTCACATCTCCAGAACTGTGAGGACATAGATGTCTCTTTTTTTTTTTTTTTTTAATTTATTTTTTTTATTGTAAACAGATGGGATACATGTTGTTTCTCTGTTTGTACATGGCGTAAAGGCATACCATTTGTGTAATCATAAATTTACATAGAGTAATGTTGTTTGATTCATTCTGTTATTTTTTCCCTTCCCCCCACCCCTCCCACCCCTCTTTACCCTCTATACAGTACTTCCTTCCTCCATACTAGTCCCCCTCCCTAACCCTAACTCTAACCCTAACACTAACCCTTCCCTCCCCCCCATTATGTGTCATCCTCCACTTATTAGCGATATCATTCGTCCTTTGGCTTTTTGAGATTGGCTTATCTCACTTAGCATGATATTCTCCAATTTCATCCATTTGCCTGCAAATGCCATAATTTTATCATTCTTTATGGCTGAGTAATATTCCATTGTATATATAGACCACAGTTTCTTTATCCACTCATCAATTGAAGGGCATCTAGGTTGGTTCCACAGTCTGGCTATTGTGAATTGAGCAGCTATGAACATTGATGTGGCTGTATCTCTGTAGTATGCTGATTTTAAGTCCTTTGGGTATAGGCCAAGGAGTGGGATAGCTGGGTCAAATGGAGGGTCCATTCCAAGTTTTCTAAGGAATCTCCACACTGCTTTCCAGAGTGGCTGCACTAATTTGCAGCCCCACCAGCAATGTATGAGGGTACCTTTCTCCCCACATCCTCGCCAACACCTGTTGTTGCTCGTATTCTTGATAATCGCCATTCTAATTGGGGTGAGATGGAATCTTAGGGTGGTTTTGATTTGCATTTCTCTTATTACTAGAAATGTTGAGCATTTTTCCATATGTTTGTTGATTGCTTGTAGATCTTCTTCTGTGAAGTGTCTATTCATTTCCTTAGCCCATTTGTCAACTGGATTATTTGAATTCTTGGAGTAGAGTTTTTTTGAGTTCTTTATAGATTCTGGAGATTAGTGCTTTATCTGAAGTATGATTGGCAAAGATATTCTCCCACTCTGTAGGCTCTTTCTTCGCATTGCTGATAGTTTCCTTTGCTGAGAGAAAGCTTTTTAGTTTGAATCTATCCCAGTGGTTGATTCTAGCTTTTATTTCTTGTGCTATGGGAGTCCTGTTAAGGAAGTCTGATCCTAGACCAACAAGGTGAAGATTTGGACCTACTTTTTCTTCTATAATCTGCAGGGTCTCTGGTCTGATTCCCAGGTCCTTAATCCATTTTGAGTTTAGTTTCGTGCATGGTGAGAGATATGGGTTTAGTTTCATTCTGTTGCATATGGATTTCCAATTCTCCCAGCACCATTTGTTGAAGAGGCTATCTTTTCTCCATTGCATATTTTTGGCCCCTTTGTCTAGTATGAGAAAATTGTATTTATTTGGATTTGTGTCCGTGTCCTCTATTCTGTACCATTGATCTACCTTTCTATTTTGATACCAATACCATGCCGTTTTTGTTACTATTGCTTTGTAGTAGAGTTGAAGATCTGGTATTGCAATACCCCCTGTTTCACTCTTCCTGCTAAGGATTGCTTTAGCTATTCTGGGTTTCTTATTCTTCCAGATGTATTTCATAATTGCTTGCTCTATTTCTGTAAGGTACGTCATTGGGATTTTAATTGGAATTGCATTGAATTTGTATAGCACTTTAGGTAGTATGGCCATTTTGACAATATTAATTCTTCCTATCCAAGAACATGGAAGATCTTTCCATCTTCTAAGGTGTTCTTTAATTTCCTTCTTTAGTGTTGTATAGTTCTCATTGTAGAGGTCTTTCACCTCTTTTGTGAGATTGATTCCCAAGTATTTTATTTTTTTCGAGGCTATTGTGAATGGGGTAGTTTTCCTAATTTCTCTTTCTGAAGATTCATCACTTATGTATAAAAATGCGTTGGATTTATGGGCATTGATCTTGTAACCTGCTACTTTACTGAATTCACTTATGAGTTCTAAGAGTTTTCTGGTGGAATTTCCAGGTTCCTCTAAATATATAATCATGTCATCAGCGAACAGGGATAGTTTGAGTTCTTCTTTTCCAATTCGTATCCCTTTAATTTCTTTGGTTTGTCTAATTGCTCTGGCCAGAGTCTCAAGAACGATGTTGAATAGAAGTGGTGAAAGAGGGCATCCCTGCCTTGTTCCAGTTTTTAGGGGGAATGTTTTCAGTTTTTCACCATTTAGAATGATATTAGCCATGGGCTTAGCATAAATGGCCTTTACAATGTTAAGGAATGTTCCCACTATCCCTATTTTTTCCTGTGTTTTGAGCATGAAGGGGTGCTGTATTTTATCAAATGCTTTTTCTGCATCTATTGAAATAATCATGTGATTCTTGACTTTAAATCTATTAATATGGTGAATTACGTTTATTGATTTCCTGATGTTGAACCAACCTTGCATCCCTGGGATAAAACCCACTTGATCATGGTGCACTATCTTTTTAATATGTTTTTGTATGCGATTTGCTAAAATTTTGTTGAGAATTTTTGCGTCGATGTTGATTAAGGATATTGGTCTGAAATTTTCTTTCCTTGATGAGTCTCTGTCTGGTTTAGGTATCAGTGTGATATTGGCTTCATAGAATGAGTTTGGGAGGGTTCCCTCCTCTTCTATTTTATGGAATACTTTGAGAAGTATTGGAATGAGCTCTTCTTTAAAGGTTTTGTAGAACTCGGCTGAGAACCCATCTGGTCCAGGACTTTTCTTTGTTGGTAGGCTTTTGATGACTTCTTCTATTTCAGTACTTGAAATTGGTCTATTTAAATTATTTATGTCCTCCTCGTTTAGTTTAGGCAATTCATATGTCTCTAGAAACCTGTTGATGTCTCAAAATTTTCTTCTTTGTTGGAGTATAGATTTTCAAAATAGCTTCTAATTATGTTTTGTATTTCAATCCTGTCTGTTGTGATATTTCCTTGTTCATTCCGAATTTTAGTGATTTGGGTTTTCTCTCGTCTTCTCTTTGTTAGTGTGGCTAAAGGTTTATCAATTTTGTTTATTTTTTCGAAGAACCAACTATTTATTTTGTCAATTTTTTGTATTGTTTCTTTTGTTTCAATTTCATTGATTTCAGCTCTGAGTTTAACTATTTTCTGTCTTCTACTACTTTTGGTGCTGTTCTATTCTTCTTTCTCTAGGGCTTTGAGCTGTAGTGTTAGGTCGTTTATTTGTTGAGTTTTACTTCTTTTATTAAATGCGCTCCATGAAATAAATTTCCCTCTAAGTACTGCTTTCATAGTGTCCCAGAGATTTTGATATGATGTTTCTTTGTTCTCATTTACCTCTAAGAATTTTTTAATTTCCTTCCTAATATCTTCTGTTATCCATTCATCATATAATAGCATATTGTTTAATCTCCAGATGTTGGAATAGTTTCTGTGTTTTACTCTTTCATTTATTTCTAACTTCAATCCATTATGATCTGATAGAATACATGCTAGTGTCTCTATCTTCTTGTATTTGCTAACATTAGCTTTGTGGCATAATATATGGTCTATTTTAGAGAAGGATCCATGTGCTGCTGAGAAGAAAGTGTATTCGCTCTTGGTTGGATGGTATATTCTATAAATGTCCGTTAAGTCTAAATTATTGATTGTGTTATTGAGATCTATGGTTTCTTTGTTCAATTTTTGTCTGGAAGATCTGTCCAGTGGTGAGAGAGGCGTGTTAAAATCACCTAGTATTATTGTGTTATGGTCTATTTGGTTTCTGAAATTGAGAAGGATTTGTTTGACATACATGGATGAGCCACTGTTTGGGGCATAGATGTTTATGATTGTTATATCTTGCTGATTTATGCTTCCCTTAAGCAGTATGAAATGTCCTTCTTTATCCCTTCTGACTAACTTTGGCTTGAAGTCCACATTATCGGAAATGAGGATGGATACTCCAGCTTTTTTGCTGAGTCCATGTGCATGGTATGTTTTTCCCCATCCTTTCACCTTTAGTCTATGGGTATCTTTTTCTATGAGGTGAGTCTCTTGCAGGCAACATATTGTTGGATCTTTCTTTTTAATCCAGTCTGCCAGTCTATGTCTTTTGATTAATGAATTCAGGCCATTAACATTCAGGGTTATTATAGAGAAATGATTTGGTTTCCCGGTCATTTGGTTCATTTTTAAAATTTTGTTTATTTATTTGTTTGACACAACTTGTTTCCTCCTTTATTTGACAATTCCTTTAGGATAATTCCTCCCTTTGCTGATTTGCTTCTTTGTTTTTCATCTCTTCCTCATGGAATATTTTGCTGAGAATGTTCTGTAGTGCTGGCTTTCTTTTTGTAAATTCTTTTAGCTTTTGTTTATCATGGAAGGATTTTATTTCATCATCAAATTTGAAGGTAAGTTTTGCTGGGTATAAGATTCTTGGTTGGCATCCATTTTCTTTCAGGGCTTGAAAAATGTTGTTCCAGGACCTTCTAGCTTTTAGATTCTGGATTGAAAAATCTGCTGATATCCGTATTGGTTTCCCCCTGAATGTAATTTGGTTCTTTTCTCTCACATCCTTTAAAATTCTGTCTTTATTTTGTATGTTAGGTATTTTCATTATAATGTGCCTTGGTGTGGGTCTGTTGTAATTTTGTGTATTTGGAGTCCTATAAGCCTCTTGAACTTGATTTTCCATTTCATTCTTCAGATTTGGGAAATTTTCTGATATTATTTCATTGAATAAATTGTTCATTCCTTTGGCTTGTTTCTCTAGGCCTTCCTCAATCCCAATAATTCTTAAATTTGGCCTTTTCATGATATCCCATAGTTCTTGTAGATTCTGTTCATGATTTCTTACCATCTTCTCTGTATGTTCAACTTTGTTTTCAAGGTTAAATATTTTGTCTTCAATGTCTGAGGTTCTGTCTTCCAGGTGTTCTATCCTATTGGATATGCTTTCTATGGAGTTCTTAATTTGGTTTATTGTTTCCTTCATGTCAAGGATTTCCGTTTGGTTTTTTTTCAATATCTCTAACTCTTTATTGAAATGATCTTTTGCTTCCTGTATTTGCTCTTTTAACTGCCGATTGGTGCGATCATTCAGTGCTTGCATTTGCTCTTTCATCTCATCGTTTGCTTCTCTGATCATTTTAATTATGTACATTCTGAACTCCTTTTCTGTCATTTCTTCTGCCATGCTGTCATTGGGTTTTATTGATGTAACATCTAGATTTGTTTGCAGCATTTTCTTTCCTTGTTTTCTCATATTGTTCAGGTATCAGTGGACCGCTGAGATATTGCAGATTTCCTCTATTGACTTACAATGTCCCTGAAGATTTCTATATATATCCCCTCTTAGCCTTCAGTAGGCTGAAGTCTTGGAGGAAGTTGATAATGCGGTGCTCCACAAGGAAGCTGCCTCTCTAGGAGTGGTGGCTTTCAGGTGGGGTATAATCCCTGCAAGTGGGCAGAGGTGCCTCCACTTGTTGACCAATGGCCATCCAAAGGGGACCTAGGCTGTGGCCTGAGGCAAGGCCTGTTTGGGCCTGAGTCTCTGGTTTTACCGTCCTTGTGGGGAAACCTCACCCGGCAGGGAAGACTCACCCGGTGGGGAGGTCTCGCTGGTCAGTTCCCTCCTAGAGGTTCCCCTCAATTTACAGCTACCGCCTGGGCTGGGCTGCCTTCCTCTGCAAAGTTCCCAGGGGCCCGGCCCTACCTCCTGGGCCTGGGAGCCTCACCCTTCGCAGATGAATCTCCTTAGGCTGCCCCTCCTCAGAGAATTTGCCCACAGGCCTGGAACCTTCGCTCCGCCCTAAGCCTGTCTCTGTGCGGCTCTTCCACCCAGAAGCCTCCTAGATCCTGGGACCCTGCTCTGCACCTAATCGCCTGGCTGCGTGGCCCCTCCTCTGAGCAGCCACCTGTGGCCCCGAACAATCGCTCTGAGTCCCAGAGACCCGCCACACGCCTCTTCCTCCAGACAGCCGCCCAGTATTCTGGTGCGGTCACTAGGAGTCCAAGAAACTCACTTCGTGCCTCCTCCTCCCACCAACCACCCGTAGCCCTGGGCAATCAATCACTCCGAGTCGAAGTGACCCTCCCCGTTCCTCCTCCTTCTCCAGATAACCCCCCGGGTGTTCCGGAGCAGTCGCTCTGAGTGGCTCTGAATCCACGTGACCCGCTGCACGCGTCCTCTGGGCACCGCCCGGAGCTCAGGTGCGGCCACTCAAGACCAAGCGACCCACCACGCTCCTCCTCCAGGCAGCCCCCCTGTGTTCAGGAGCTGTCACTTTAAGTCCAAACAACTCACCACTCGCCTTCTCCTCTGAGCAGCCGCCTGGAGCGCTAATGCAGTCACTGTGACTCCAAACGACCCGCCGCGCTCCTCCTCCTCCTCCTCCTCCTCCTCCTCCTCCGGGCTGGCCCCGGGGTTCAGAAGTGGTCTGAGTCCAAACAGCTCGCCACGCAGCCCCTCCTCTGGCAACCGCCTGTAGCTCTGGTGTGGTTACCCCGAATCCAAGCGGCCACGCTCCTCTTCCTCCTCCTCGTCCTCAGGGCAGGCCCTGGTGTTCAGAAGCAGTCGCCCTGAGTCCAAACAGCTCGCCGCGGAGCTTCTCCTCTGGCAACCACCTGTAGCTCTGGTGCAGTCACTCCAAATCCAAGTGGCCACGCTCCTCCTCCTCCTCCTCAGGGCAGGCCCCGGTGTCCTGAGTCCACACAGCTCTCCTTGCCACTCCTCCCCTGGGCAGCCGCCGGAGCCCCAGTGGTTGCTCCGAGTCCCAGCGCTGTGCCGAGCGGCCTCCTTTACGGGGCTCCCAGTTGTCCGAGTTCACTGCTCCAGCGGGGGGAGGGGCATCTCGCCGGCAGCTCTACTTCACAAGTTCCCTGCGTTCCGGGACCACCGTCCCATCCGGGACGCCTCCCCAACGGGTGAGAGTCATCCGGCTGCTTTGAGTTGGTCCCAAGTGTCTCAGTATCTCCTCTTTTGAATCCTGCGTCCTGGAGCAACATGAAATGCAGCCTCCCTCTAGGCCGCCATCTTGAAACCTCTCCATAGATGTCTCTTGTTTAAGTCTCCTCGTCTGTGACACTCTGCCCTAGCAGCCCAATCTACGGCAATCAGCTTGCCCAAGGAGTCACAGCTAGTGAATGGATTTGAACCAAGCGTCTTAAGTGGAGTCCACGTACTTAACCTCCAAGCTATAAGACACCCCCAGTGCACCTGGTGACGCTGTGCAGCTGCTTGGTGCTGCCAAGCCACGCAGAGCCAGCACACAGCTCCCCCAGACACCAGTGCTACAAGAGATGCTGTGCAGGTGTCCACAGGTTATGGCTTCCCCATGGCGCCAGGGAGGGTAAAGAAGACACCGTGGCCATCTAGGTCCCCGCCAATGATTCTAGAGCCAGGTGGAGGCCGTGGCTGAAGATGGTGGAATGACAGAAGAACTAGACAGTTCTGGAAGGGGAGATGTGGAGGTGGGGCCGCAGGAATGGACGCAAAGCAGCTATCAGTCTGGAAAGGTCGGAATGCAGGGCACTGTTTGAAGCATCCCAACCCATTCCGTTTCAGGGAAATAACATTTCCTGGCCACAAATGACCCCAGTATCTCAGGTCTCGTGTCTGTGCTAAACACTGATGCAGCAGACCACCGTGGGAGCGGTTTCCAGATTGGTGAGCTACTGCACGAACTGGGAGAGCTTTTCCTTATTTAGGTTTCCATGATGAGATGTGACAGAGAGTGGTTTGTGAGCCCCTGGCACCTTCGCACAGGCAAGAACTGAGCTGTTTTCTCCCAGGTGCTGTTGATTCGAGTGGCAGATATGAACGCCGGACACACTCTCGGCGAGATGCAGGGGTGGATGCTGGAGAAAGGGATGACGAGTCGCAGCCCCTGCCACCAGGACCTTGCAGACCAGGCAACGATCCAATGTCCATGAACTCAAAGGCAACACAGCGACCGTGACAACAGGGTATGAGGCGCCCAGGATGGCACAGAAGGGAAATGCCTAACTTCACGAAAGTTTCAGAGAGAGAGAGCCACAGCTGACTAGTTCAAGGAACCCCAGAGCCTGCAGGTGGAGGGGCAGGAAGGAAGACTCTGCCGGCAGAAGGGACGCCAATCTGAAGGTCCTTGTCATGCTATGGCTGGGGACAGATAGTGACAGGTCAGTAGCAGGGGACGGGGTGTGGCAGGGACTGGAAACTTCCCCCTCTCTCCTGCCCTGTACATTGCTTCCCTCCAGTTAAAAAGCAGAACAAAAATTCTGGCTCTATCCCTAACAGTCTCCCAGACTGCATTTTTTCCTCTGTTTTCTGAGTCACTACAAGAAATGTGTACATCTCCCTTGTACCCGTGAAACCAAACAGGCTCCCAATCTCCCATTTCCTGTCAATGGCAGATTTCCCCCTAATCTGATTACCACTATATTATCAGACTCAATTTCACATTACCCTTTTTTGCATATAGATGGAATTTTCAGGGTGTTTCTTTTTCCTAACGGCTTAAAATAATTTTTACCCTGTTAAACACCCTTTAAATGCTTTTTCAATGAATGTGACTCATTACGGGTGAGATTTATTCCCTTCTGGCTCTTTGCAAAGGGCGGAGCATTAAGGAGATAACAGGTTTTGACAAGGTATTAAAGAAGGGTTAAGTCCACAGAGTTCGTGGTATTTTCCGGCACAGAGTTTGGGGCAGCATTTCACATTTATTTTGTTCCATGGGGCTTTACAGTACAACCCCCACAGCTGCGGCCACCGAGGAACCTACTGTGTGAGAGTTCACATAAGGATTCCTGGCTCCCAAGTTGCCTGAAAGAGATCAGAGTGTCTTAGAAACAAAGAAGATTTCTTTCTCTCTCTCTCTCTCTATCTCTCTCTCTCTCTGATCATGATAACCACAAATGGAAAAGAACACTGAACCAAAAATAGTAGCACCATTTACTCTGACAGAATAGGAAACAGGCGGCTTCTGCTTGTGAGTTTAAGGATCTCGGGAAAGCAACACCTCTGTGACTCCTTTTACTCATCTGTCAAACGGAGAGGATGATATGGATGCACATGCAGTTCTCTCAGCAGAGGCCAGAATTAGCACAACGTTGAATCCAATTTGTACGAGCTCTGAATTTTACCCAAGGAACGGCCTAATATAGTGGAGTCATCCGCCAGCCAAATGGCAGGCAGCGATTGCCGCGGGTTTTAATAAAGTCCTATTTATAGCCAGAATTCTGGAGCTGCATTTGCAATTGTCTGTTAGATAAAATAAATACATCATTATTATATGCACCATGTAGAGTACAGTCGAACATTCTAACACAGAAATGAACAGTCTTAAAAACTTCAATGCCATGTGGGAAGGTAGAAAATCTGCACACTTTGGAGTCCAAAAATATGGTTCCTATTCTCTGCTTGGCTCTGTGTGACTCTCACACTCACTGCAGCCTAAATCATTAGTTCCCAAACTGTTCACACAGGTACTCCTCCCTGCAAAGAGGAGCAAAAAGTCCTACGTCCAGGAATTCAGGGGGAACCCTGAAGCCACCTCTGGTAAAGATAACATCCCATTTAAAATACTCTGATCGAAGCCAGATACAGTGGCCTTGCCTGTAATCCCAGCGGCTCAGGAGGCTGAGGCAGGAGGATCGCAAGTTCGAAACCAGCCTCAGCAATGGCGAGGTGGTAAGCAACTGGCAAGACCAGTCTCTAAATAAAATACAAACTAGGGCTGGGGCTGGGGCTCAGTGGTCAAGTGCCCCTGAGTTCAATCCTGAGTACCCCCCAAAATAAAATAAAATGCTCTGATGGATTGCAAAAATTAATTTGAACTTTGTGTTTTGAATCTATTTTATGTGTTCATTATTTTTAAGTAAAAGTGTTTTAAATTTGTTATTAGCTTATAAAATTTTCCCTCCAGAAGTTGTATCGTGTCTACCCTGCGGATTGAAGTTTCTTTCTTTCTCCTTTTTTTTAAATTATTTTTTAAATTTTTACAGACTGCATTTTGATTCATTGTACACAAATGGGGTACAGCTTTTCATTTCTATGGTTGTGCACGATGTAGATTCATACCACTCATGTGATCATACATGTACATAGGGTAATGATACCTGTCTCATTCCACCATCTTTCATACCCCCACCCCCTCCTCCCTCTCATTTCCCTCTGTGTAATCTAAAGTTCCTCCATTCTTCTCTCACCCCCCATCCCCCATTCCCATTACGTATCACCATCCACTTATCAGGAAAAACATTCCCTTTGGTTTTTTGGGATTGGTTAATTTCACTTAGCATGATATTCTTCAATACCATCCATTTATCTGTAAATGCCATAATATTATTCTTTTTTATGACTGAATAATATTCCATTGTGTATATATAACACAGTTTCTTTGGTAACTGGGGGTTGAACCCCGGGGCTCTTAACAACTGAGCCACATCCCCAGTCCTTTTTGTTTTTTATATTGAGACAGGGTCTCATTAAGTTGCTTAGGGCCTCGCTAAGTTGCTGAGGCTGACTTTGAACTGGTGACCCTCCTGCCTCAGCCTCCCAAGCCTCTGGAATTACAGGCTGCACAACTGCACCCAGCAACTTGAAGTTTCTGTTGGTGCATCATCACTATGTATCTCAGTGCGATGACTCCGCTTATGATCGTCTGACTTTGCAATGGTGTGAAAGTGCTCCACAGTCAATGGACGCTGCACTTTGCATTCTGAATGTGGGTCTTTTCCTGGGCCCCCTGGTAAGGTGCTCTCTTGCTAGGCTGGGCATGGGCAGTCAGCCAGAGCTCCCCAGCAGTCACCCAATCATGAGGGTGAACAGGCAACTCTCTGCAGGGAGCTGGGTTGCTGAGCGGGAATGTTCACGAGGCAGGTGACTGACTGCTTATGGGGACGCAGTGCCGCCAGAGGCTGAGCTGCGTGCCTCTCACAGCCCCGCTCCCTCTGGCTGATCATTCCCTGCAGCAAATGAAGTTGCCTTACCCATAAAAGAGAAGAGGAAGCCATGCGATGGGAGCTTCCTGGCATTCCCTCTGCACGATTCCCGCCCCCACCTGTGCTGTGTCTTCTGTCCCTGGCTTGATTGTCAACTTGGCTGGAACGAGAGTCACCTGGGACGTTGGTCAAGCACACTGCCGGGTGTGTCCGTGAGGCTGTTTCCTGACAACTGGCATGTGGATGGACAGACGAAGAGGGGAGGCCTGTCCTGACCTGGGGCAGCGGTGTCCGGAGAGCCGGGCCGCGGGGGACTAAGACACAGGAAGCGGGGAGC
The DNA here is from genome assembly GCF_902686455.1 of Sciurus vulgaris. Taxonomy (NCBI): domain Eukaryota; kingdom Metazoa; phylum Chordata; class Mammalia; order Rodentia; family Sciuridae; genus Sciurus; species Sciurus vulgaris. The sequence goes on from NC_136467.1 coordinate 148,515,308, forward strand.
TCTCCGCTGCCAGGCTCCGTTCTTCTCGAGCCGAGGTGGCCTGTTCTGGTTTGGCTGGTTCTGCTCCCCACGCGCAGGCAATTCCCCAGAGTGGCCTTTAACTGGGCCCAGTCGTCGGCCCCTCTTCTTCTGAGGCTCCCGCTTCCTGGACTGAGCAGCTACTGGATTCCGTCTCTCCAGCCTGCAGACGGCCATTGTGGACCTCCGGACTCCGATCATGTGAAAGCCAAGCTCGCCCTCTCAGAATTGGAGACATGCTACTGGTCTGGCTCCTCTAGAGCACCCCGCTAACTCAGTCTCCTTGGTCCTTCCCGTTTTCACGTGCAAAGTGTCTGCTCTCGGGACAGGTCGCGGTGCTGCCCCCCTCCTGCCTTTCCAGGGACATTTTCTGGGTCTTCTGCACCTTGCCTTCTCCTCCTCCAACAGAGTCTTCCCATTGATATCCAATTTTTTAAGAATCTTCCACTGAAAATGAAGCAGTTAACCTGGTACAGAGGTGCATGCCTATAGGCCCAGCACCCTGGAGGCCAAGGGAGGAGGATCACTTGAGCCCAGGGACTCAAGTTCAGCTTGGGCAACACACTGAGACCCTGGCTGAAAATAAAACAAACAAAAAACAGTAATTGAAAACCACACAGTCCTGTGGACCCCATATCTCTTATCAGCTAACGACCCTCTCTGTATTTCCATTCAGAAGCAAAGTTGCTCAGAGCTGGTCCTTATTGAGCCTCCATCTAAATTTATTTCCATATTTAAAAAAAGAGGTATGTGCACAGTTTTTAAAATTCAGATTATTTAATGGTGCTTATAAGAAGCATAATTCTCCTCCCTACCCTTTGAGTCCAAGTCTGCTGACCAAGGCAAACACCTTCCATTTTTTTGAGTTTTTTCACTATTTATTTATACTTATATTTCTAAATAATATTATTGAACAATACATCACCAGACATGCAGTGTGTAATCTTCTGCACACTGAATTTTTTTGTTCAGTGTTACGGTGTAACACTAGTTCACACAAGTTCACTTTCATTACATGCTGTGTAACATTCAGTTCAATAAATTTACCACAGTGCTATTTATCTGTTCTCTTGAGATGGGTCCTCGGAGCTGTTTCCAGGTCATTTTTTAATCGTAAACAAAGTCACCCTGAACATTCCTACACATGCCTTTGGGCAGATTTGCAAGATTTCCTCTACCATTCCTAGGTGTGAATTAAGGGGATTATTAGTATGCACATCCTAGATTTGTTTTAACTTATTTTATGAAATAGAAGTTCTTAATAGTAAATTAACATTGAAAGGGTCAAATGTATCAGTCTTCTCTTTTACAGTTTGTCCTTTTTGCATATTAAGAAGGTCTTTACCACTCTAAAATCAGGAAAATATTCATGACTAAGTTACTAAGTTTCGCTTTCCTTGTCTAAGTCCTTCCTCCATCTAGGGATTGCTCTGAGTGCCATGTGTGCATTTCCTCTTCGACCCCTCCATCCTGGCTCCTGTTTACACTACACAACTGACAGCGCTCTCGGGAAGTTAACCAACGGCCGACAGAACCTAATTCTCCTTTCCAAAGGTCCTGTCCTCTACAATCCCATCTATGCTCCAGACTTTATGCTGATGTGCATAAGATGGAATCTCTAGCCTGCCTCTGCCCCTGAGCTTCACCCTTATGTCCCCATCAAATATGTCCTGGCCAAATCATCCTGTCTGAAACTGAACCCTGGCTCTTCTGTCCACCTTTCTGTCTTCCTGAGTTGGGTGCGCATCACCTCCCTCCACACTGTCACAGGTGATACATCTGAAGGGTCATCCCTGGCACCCTCTCCCTTGACCTCCAGCATCCAACACAAGTCTTAGCTGTTCTCACCCAAACACACTGGAATCTGTTACTTCTCTACATCTTCTCTACTAAGTGGCCACAGTTTATCCCTCAAGACCGGAACAATCTCTGAATCATATTCCCACTAAATAGTTCCCCAAATGGCAGCCAGACTGGGTTTACCAAAACACGATTGAATCCTAATCAATCTTCTGCATATACTATTCAAAATTTGGTGTTGTGCTTAGGATCAAAATCTCAAACGCTTTACACGACCTAGAAGGCACCTCACATCCAACAATACCACCTCTCTCCAAATGGTCCAGAATCTCTTAGGGGCAACCTGGAGCGCTTTGTTTGTCTCTTCCCCCAGCCTCAGGTTAAGTGTTAGTTTCTGAACACCCTCCCATGCTACAAGAGCTCACGGCAATTTGCACTTCCCTTTCTATGATCAAATATTATTTGTGACTAGATGGTTATCTGATAATTAGTTAACTGTCTGTATCCTTACCAGATCTTGGCTTGCTGGGGGCCATGCACGTATGTGTTGTTGTCACTATTATTATTGTTGTTGTTATTATTATCACCATCATCATCCCCGAAGACACTGGGTCTAGCACAGTGCTCAGACCACAGTTGGAACTTAATGAGCCCATGTTAAATATTGAGGGCCCATGGGGAAACCATGCCCCTCTGCTCAGTGAGAGGCCACTCAGTCCTGCAGAGCTCTTAGCAGGTGGGATTCAGGGTCTCCAGATTCCAATGTTGTTTCTAGGGGAATGATTTGGAGGACTCATTGATGTCTCTGGGACGCCTTTGCCTTCTCTGAAATCCTCCCCTCCTCCTGGTCCTGTGCATTCCCACCCCCCACCTTGTGATCCCCACCATACTCCCTTTTAAGACTCAGACTTCACTGTAAGCGGGAAGACAGGAGAGGGTGTAAACATTTTCCCCACAGATTCTGCCCCACCCATCAGGCTGCATACGCTGTTCCCATTGTTACTTACAGTGGAAATGTAATTAGTGTATTAGTACTTAATTGTATAGTAGACTATTAGTAACACAAAATCCATTCACCTCAGATAATTCTTGTAGGTGATTTGGACTTAATAATTAAGGCAAGCTTTTTAGTACTCCAGCATTGCTGTGGTATTGTCGCCCCCTAGTGGCTGTGCTAATTATTAGTCCTGAACGGTTTGGAAATGCTGTTTAAAACAGCAGGGAAACAGCAGTTTCCCAGGAAACTGTGGTGTTTGTCTTTTCCAGTGACACTGCAGACGAAAAGGCATGGGGGCATTTCCCATGTCAGCCTCTTCGGCACCTTTTCCTTATGAGGACCCATCTGACCACCATACTCTGGTTCCCTGGAAGACAGTCAGGGGTCCCCGCAGGACTGTCCAGTCAGGCACCTGCTGGAGCCATGAAACCTTCTGTCCTCTAAGGACAAGTGGCTGGGGACCTGCATTTTAGAGAACACCCATGCAAATTCAGGATAGGAGCCAGCATTTCTATGGTTTACAATTTCAGACAGTGAAAATGTTGAATCTATAAAATCACAGGAGCGTTGCCAGTAATTAGACATGGGAAGCCACGGGTAATAATTACTGGGCACTCTTAGGGAGGGTCGCCTGTACGCACTTCCATATCCACAGTGCATATGCACTTTCTGAATAGGAAACCTGTACACGAGACACAATCCAACTCGCAATAAGGCTCAAGTTTGATTCCAGCCTTTAAGACAAAATAAGGGAAAGGTAGATCTGGGGAACTGTGATTCCAACTGCTACAAAATGGTTTGGCCAAGTTTTTGCTGCACGTTCTTTCCAACAGAGAGTTAGCTTTTATCCCTCATGGAAACAATTCAGTTAAAAGACTACCTGCTCACAAAGAAAGCCCAGCTAGCAGAGGAAACGGGTTCCCTGTACCTGCATTTCCTTTGCCCCCACCCCCTCTATAGCACTCGATTAAGAATGAATCAGCACTGGGTCTGAATCTGAACTCCTTCCTTCTTACTGTGTAAGGTACATTGCTTATGATTTCTGAGCCAAGATGTTCATCTACAAAATGGGTTTAATAATGCCTAGTGTGTGTACTTGTTATAAAGATCGAATGTGATAATACAATATAGGTACAGGACCCTGCAAAGTGTCATAGACTTATCAAACATTCAAGAAACAGTAGCTGTTAATTTTTCTATAATTACTCTATGGCTATCCAAGACCTTATAAATGGTCTCAAGGGTGAAATAACAAAAGTCAATCAAAGCTCATTGTTTGCAAGCAAGAACAACTAAGTGTTGTTCTTGCTTAGAAGAGATCATGAATAACAAAACGCTCACAAATAATTTCCTTTCCTACTCTCATTCCTTTCTGTCTATGGCAGGCAGAATTCCGACAAGGGTCCTAAAATCCTGGGCCCTTGGTGTACACCCCTGAAAAATCCTGTCCCTTCATGGATGGACCTAACAGAATGTCACAGTCCTGAGCAGGTTATATTACATGGAAAAAGGGAAGGTATTCAGATAGAGAAGTCCACATTGGCTGAGTTTAATCAAAAGGGAGATTATCCCAGGTGGGCTGACCTAATCGGGTAAGACCTTTAAAGGGGGCTCTAGGAGTCAAAGATTGATGAAGCTGCAGACTCTCTCCTGCTGGCTTGAAGAAATAAGATGCCATGGAAATTAATTCTACCCATAGCCTCATAAGCTTGGAAGAGGACCACGCGACCCCAGCCAATGCCTCGATTGCCCCTGTATAAGACCCAGAGCAGAAACCCCCTCGAAGGCACGCCTGGTCCCCGTCCCAAGAGAACCATGAGATCATAAACATGTCAGTCTAAGCCACCACATTTGTGGAAATTTGTTACATTGGTTTAGAAAACTAATACATTCTCCAATAAATCCAAAAATAAAGGCACAATGTTCCTGGTGTTTCAATTTCCCAAGTAACTGGGCAAAGAACCCAGCCGTAGAGACTCTTGTTCCAGTATCTGATTGCGCCTTAGATGTATGGGTTATTTAGAAGAGAGATTCTTGATTTCCAAATATTTGGGAACTTAGCAAGAGATTGTGTCATCAGTATTTTTTGGGGGGAGAAGGGGGATTACTTCTAGTACATTCCCATCGCCACTCCCGCCCTGTGCTATGATTTGTTGTCATAGGTTATACATTCACGTATCATGAACCTCACATGGGATTGTCATTATGTTTGTTTCAACAATTAATTAGCTTTCGAGGTATTTAAGTAGTAAGAAAAACCCACACTTCTGCAGGTGGTTATGTAACAGGGTCCACTCTTTGCTTTGAACATAACCCTGGCTGCTCGGCCACTGCAGCTTATTTTTAAAATGGACATGTGTCTCTCTTCCTCTCTCCCTGCTCCTCCTAGTCTCTCCCCTCCCTAATCTCAGGGGAAACAGAGTTACCTTCCTTCCCCATCCTAGGCAGAGTTATCTGTCCCTGACACACACCCACCACAGGAATGAAGGAATCCAGACTTTGGGGATGGCACCCGAAGATCTCAGAAATGACTGTCTCCCAAATGAACACGCAAATTACAACTCCAACAGAGAACACGTGGAATGGAGCCTTTGAGTCACCTCTTTAAAAGCCCCTGTTCCTGCTGAGGGGCAGAATCACAGCCTCTGGGACAGGAGTCCCCTGTGTTTCTCCTTTGCCAGCAAAGCAATAAACCTTTTTCTTTTTTCTCAAAACTGTGTCCTCATTATCGGGTTGGCACTGGGGACAAGGACAGAGCTTCCAGCAACAGTTAGTGCTCCAGCCCTGCCTAAGTCCACGTTTCTATCTCTGTCATTTCTCTTCTACCTCCGGGACCTCCGTTAGCACTTCTTGTGTGGGGGTCTACAGGCCATGAATTCTTGCAGCTTCCTTAGGCCTGGAAGGCTTCCCTTGGTTTTGAGAGGCGTTTCCACAGTGTTTCTTTCAGTCTATTGGCATGGCTTTTTTCTCCGTCTTCTTTTAAGCTCTCTCTTTATCATTAGCCTTGAGAAAATTTGATGAAGATGTTCCTTGGTGTAGTTGTTTCTTATGTTTCTCGTACGGGGGGGGGGGGGGGTCCCTTGAATATCGTGAATCTGTAAATTTAGATTATTCATCAAATGTGGAATATTTTCAGCTATTATTTAAAAAAAAAAAAATTGTCCTGTCCCCATCTCCTTCTCTCATCTCCTTTGGAGACTCCACTGGCATGTACGTTAGGTTGTGTGAAGTTGTCCCTCAGTTCCATGATACTATGTCTATTTTTGGCTTCTTTTTTCTCTGTGTTTCATTTGAGATGGTTTCTATTACTGTGTCCTCTAGTTCACTATTCGTGTGTGTGCGTGTGTGATGTCTAATTCATCATAAATCCCATTTGATGCATTTTTTTAAAATCTCACACATTGCAATTTTCATCTCTAAAAGTTCAATTTGGGTCTTTTTAGTACCTTTTATGTCTCTAGTTAACATGTTCATTTTTTTCCTCTAGTTCTCTGACCACCAGGATAACAAGTTTAAATGCCCTTGTCTGCTAATCTTAACATCTGTGTCTAACATCTGGTTTGGTTTTGATTTGTCTTCTTTTCTCCTAATCATGGGTTATAGTTTCCTGCTTCTTTGCATGCCTAGTAAGTTTCTTATTAGCTGTCAGACATTATCAATTTTACCTTGTTGGATGCCAGATAGTTTTGTGTTCCTATAAATATTCCTGAGTGCTATTTTCAGATGCAACTCTATTACCTGGACAGTTTCAGGTCTTGCTTTTATAGTGCTTTAGGTGGGACCATGGAGACACCTTGCAAGGGGCCAAATCCCTTACCACTGAGTACTCGAACCCATTGGGGCTTTGTGGTCCAGTTGGTGAGAACAGTCACTGAGAGCTTAGTCCTTTCCTCTGATCCTTGTTGGTGGCTCCTTCTCTGGCCTTGGGTAACTTTCTCTCATGAAGTGTTGACCAGTCCTCTGCTGAATGCTCAAAGGGACATTGAAGCTCTCCAGAATCCTCTCTCTGTCCCCTCTGAGTTACTTTACCCTGCAAATTCTAGCGACCTTTTTCCTCCCTGAACTCTCAGCATCTCCTTCTCAGTTCAGGCTACCCATAGGGCTCTGCAGGACATCCTAATCACACAGCCACCAATTTGCTTTCCATCTCTCAGGGATCACTGTCCTCCCCTGCCACAGGTCCAATATCTTGACAGCCATTATATCATATATTTTGTTTCTTAATTGTTTTCAGTGGAAGGGTGAATCTGATGCCTGTAATTCCACCTAGACTAGAAGCAGAAGTCTAGCTGAACCGCTTTTCATTAGGAGAAAGGACCCAGTGGGAAGCATTATTTTGCTGAATTTCTGGCGGCTGTCTAGATATTTGATAATAATGCAATTGAGATAGTTTTTCCGTGTCTCCCTCAGATTCTTCTTATAAAACAGATTGAGGAAAGGGGACAGGTGAATGCCTTTTTTTCTTCTTCTGGCAACTAGAAGCATTTCTTAACCATTTCCTTGAATAGAGTGGAAAGTGAAAAGAATTTTGAAATTGTTGCTGAATTTAAAAATTCAGCCCAAGCTAAAAGTATAAGGAAGTAACAAGCTGAAAGTCTCCCTCTTGCAGTTTGAGGTGATCTCTAGCTCATCTCCTCGGAACAATTGAAAGTACAGTCTCACAGCATTGGGCGGCATCTATTAAGATTCCTCCTGCTAGGCAAATATCTTTGTTAATATCACTGTGACTATCTGTCACTTTAGCCCTTTCAGCACTTATCTGGTAAATATTCAGTCTAATTACTAGTCTGCTGGGATTAACTCTAGAGGAGAACAAGAATCAACTCAGCAGGAAAGTTTCAGGCCTGCCTACTATGGATATTTCTTCAATTGCTCCTTTTAAGTCTTCAGAGACTCTGCGCCGAGTACCAAAGGTGCTGTTAGCTATAAAACCTGCCAGGGGAGAGGATGTTCCCACTGCAGCACTCGCTGGAGTGCATAGATGTCGGAGCAGCATCCCCTCACTACCAGCGCCACCTGTTTGTAAAGTAAAATGCATTTGGGGGGAAAAATGAGGGGGTTTTGTTATGCAATGCAGAGTTATCAAATGCTGAGTGCCAGGAAGTTCTATTACTGATCCACGCAGGCGAGGGGAACTTAAGGACATTGGGAACGACCATATCCTCAGTCGGTAGTGCAGTTCTTTTGATCCACACAGTTATTCAATATAAGCACCTGAAAAGTGTGGACACAAGGTTCCTAACCACAAGGAAACACTAACCATGGCCAGCCACTCAGGGCCACTTACAAAACTGAGCCGGAGTGTGCATTAGCACGTTCCACTTCCAAGTTAGCACCAACATTTTTTTTTTTTAAATAAAGAATGAATGACATCTCCTCATTCTTGGTCCCTGAGTGTCTGTCTGCCACCCCCCACTCCCTTAGTGATTGTCATTAAGCTGCATTCCACCTGCTGACACACAGTCAAAAGGTGGGCCTAAAGTTACCATGGGCCATAAATGGGTCCCCCAGAGTAATTAGTAGGTGCCCAATAAATGTTTGAGCAATTAAAATGTAGCAGAGCCATTTCTGCAAGCAGGGACACCGGAGACACCTGGGGTGTGGATAAAGCCCATGGAGGCACAGGGAGGCTGAGGAACTGAATTCCTCTTTCCCAGTCACACTCATGCACCCTTACCTGTTCCGGAAAGATGGCCCAAGGCTTTCCCTCATAAATGATCCACCCCTATCTTTCCTTCTTTTTTTCCTATCTATCTCTCTCACTCTCTCTCCCTCCCCACCTCCATCCATGTCCCTCTCTGCGTCTCTGTCTCTCTCTTCCTCCCTCCCTCCCCCAAACCCCTCCCACACCCACAGTTCTCACAGAAAGAGACACCGCAGCAGCCTCCCTGTGAGATTCTCCTTGGAGAATTTCCTTCCAAGGGACTTTGACTCTCAGGTCTTACTGCAGCTGATTCTGAAGGAGAACAGAGAACAGGCAGCTCACTCTGTCTGCCATGATTGCAATCAACGAAAGAGAAGACGGAGGGAAGGAGGGCATGAGCAGGAGAGCAGGCTGCTCCAGAGGAGAGGAGGGCTAGCTCCAGTCGAGTGGGGTGGGGTATGACACAAGGGACTGGCATCCGTTTTTGATCTTCTTAAAGCCTTTGGCCTATACATTCAGATTGGGGGACATTTGCCCTATGTTGGTACAAAATTGAGATGTAATCAACCTCATGAATTAAAAAAAAGCTAACCCCCCCAAAAAAAAACAGTTTATTTGACTTGCAAGGAGTCTAATTTGTTAGATCTGTAAGCACTCTGCCAATGCTGCAATTTGACCTACTTCACAATAAAAAATGTCAACCCTAAAGTCTAAATTACCTCAACTGCCATATATTGCATATTTCCTATGGGAGGAAGAAACTTCCAGGTCTTTTTATTTTTCCAAATGTAATTTCTCCCATAACTGTAGGAGGTAAGTGATATTGCCAAGTCTTATCTTAAAGAAGAATGCATAGAGACCAAAAAAAGTTAAGTAACTTCCCAAGGTCAGTCTCTCTCTGAAGCCCCAGTTCTTCTCTGCTGTCTGTGATGAATGTGCCAAGCACCCTTTGCACTAGAATAACCTGAGAGGCGTTAAAAATACAGATTCCAGGGTGGGGAGGGGTGCGTAGGCTCAGTAGTAGAGCGCTTGCCTAGCACGCAGCATCCTTCGACTGCAAACAAAGGGGAAAAAATGCAGATTCTGGAGTGCACATGCTGAAGATTCTGATTCTACACTCTATGGAACATGCATTTATGACAGCGGTGGAGTTTATTCCTAACAGATGTGGTAGGGACTCACTTTGAGAACCGGAGCTCCAGACACTGTGAAATGTCCAGCCGCTCCCTGTCTAGCCCCCTCATCTGAAGAGGTAGGGACCAGCCCACAGAGATTAAATGACTTCCTTGTGGCTGGTCTACAAGCCCAGAGCAGGGCTGGGATCAGAATCATGCCAGCTGGCCCAGCATCCTCTCCACCACATTCCAGCAGAGAAAAAATTGAAGTCTGTTAGAGGACTTTGTTCTTCCCCTCGTTTTTTCATTTCTTCAAGCAGCCAAACTCCCCTGGAGCGTCAAACAATATGTTCAAGGCCAGCACGGAAAAATCACACCACTAATTCAAAAAGTCTCGGTGCTTTGTGCCCACGTACTGCCAAAATTGGAAGCAGTGAAAATCGTTTAAATATTACTTTTCTTTAATTGTGAGAATATCAGCGTGTGAAAATTGCCATGTGTAACCTTAAGAGTTGTTACAGTTTTCTAAAAAGCAAGCTCCCCTTTCCAACTGCCATTCAGCAAGGATCGTTTCTCTCTTTACGTATCTCCATTAAAGCTCCCGGCACACTATTAGACCTATATAATATCTAAATGCAGTTGAGAACTGATTCTTAAGGGTGGGTGTCAGTGCAAGTCTTATAATTCCACTGGATTTTATTACAGCTAAATTTACTGCTAAGCTGCCTTTCTCTGAGTGATTACCCTAGAGACTGGTGTTTTCTCTCTGTATTTACCCAGTTTGCATTGAATGAGCAAACATCAAGATTGTTGGCCTAATGCCAAGGCTCAGCAAACAATTGTTCCCCTGTTTGTGGGCCTACTTATTTATTTCTGGTTGTTCCCTGCAAGAATCTGTCATATCAAGTCCCTTAAAGGGATACCCAAATACACCTGCACTCTGCATTTGGGGGCAGCTCATTAAGTCATTGCCAGTTTTGTTGAGCGTGTTGGCACACACTTTGCAAAAATCCTGATTATGCAAATGTGTTGTTGTTGTTGTTGTTGTTGTGTATCCTAATGACAACATTCTGGTACAGCTTTTCTTTAGCAATAGTAATTTCTTTTGCCAAACTCTCCATAGATATATTAGTGAACTTTCTCAATACGCTTAGTAAAATAGATTGCTGAGATAGAAACCTCGGATCTAAGCAAAACAATGTATGTATGATGGGGAGGGATGCTGTTTTCCAGAAATCCAAGCATTGGATGGAAATATCTGACAAAGGGCCATGAAGAACTGAAACAACGTGGGACTTTAAAATTAGGTCTTTTGAATTAAAGATGATACTCGAAATGCCACCCACTTGTTACAATCTGGTGCTTTCTTTTCATTTTGCAGAAACTACAATGCCCTGGGTATGACATCTCTGATACAGAACAGAAGAGCACACAGTGAGGCTTTTTGTTCACGCTCCAGAGCATCCTGTTGAACAGGGTGTTCCAGTGTGTCCTGGGAGGGTTGATCAGCTGAATGAAGTCACTTAAAATGTCTTACAAGCCTGAGAGTCCTGCTAATGAGATACCCCCACCCCACTCCCTGGTGTGGCTGCTATTCCCTGGGACATGTTCCCCTCCTACCCCATCTGGAAGTACCACAGCTCTTTCAGGTCGTTTGGGTCCTATGTAGTTATTTAATATCCTTATGGGAATTGATTTATCATTTAAAACCAAGGAGCAGTAAATATTTTTCAGAAAAGGCCAGACTATAAATATTTCAAGTTTTGCAGGCCATGTCACAACTACTCTGACCATGGTAACCCAAAAGCAACCATAGGTGATGTGCAAATCAGAGGGTCAGTGTTCTAATAAAACTTTATTTACAAACACTGAAATTCGAATTTCATGTACTTTTTACAGATCACTAAATAATATTCTTCATTTGATTTTTTTTTTTCAATCATTTAAAAACATCAAATTCATTCTTAGCCCTTGTATCATACAAAAACAGACGGTGGGCCCAATTGGGCCACGGATCATTGTTTTCTAACCCTTGCTTTAAACCAGAAATGGACTGATAAAACAGAAATGCCAGCATAGGAGCATTCGCTTCCCTCACTGACTCCTTCTTAGCAAGCACTCAAGATGTCAGCTCTCACTGAAATCATTGGTCGGTCAGGACTGTTTGGGAATGAGAGTCAGCACATAATTTCTCTATTCATTAGAAGAAAGCTGATGAAAGCCAGTGAACTGAGATTGGAATCGGAACCAAGTTCTCTGCATGATTTCCACTTCTTAAAAAGTTGAGTCTGAATGGAAGTTGGAAAGTCTTCCATGTGGAATTTGAAATCCCTGGTCCGAGTCTGACTGACCCTTGAAGGCACTGAGGGCTCGGGGACAGGTCTCTGCTCTCCAGTTCACCCTCCTTCCCACGCGGGTTGCTTTTCCGTGACAACAGAAGGAAAGGGGGAAGCTGGCTCCAGAGCTTGGGTAGCAGCGAGTGGGGCTTTCCTGCTCCCCTTCGCCCCGACTTACAGAGATCCCTTCCCTACCAGGGAAGAGGGAGGAGAAGGGGTACAGCATCCAGGATTCTAGTTGCGACTTTCCACGTAAAGGTCTTCCCAGACTGAGAACGCCTTGATAAAAGGAGGCGGGCGTTCCCTTTCCTCTGCACCTGACCCTGGAACAACTCCATCTTGCTTCCTCCCCTTCAGTGTCCTCCTCGCTGTGTTTTCCTCCCTTCCATCTTCCTTTTCCTTTGTCTTTTGGAGATTTACTATTATCTATAGACAGTCAACATACACCCTTGCTACAGGGTATCGTTGTATTTATTACCTTTGCTTTCAAAATGATTGATTTAATTAGAACCTTACATAAAATTTAATTTAAATAATGGCTTTTTTTAACAACTGGGTCTACAAATTCCTGATAATTGGCTCTCATGAGAACTAGCTGGCCTGGCCACACCCTTAGAAAAAGGGTATTTTCACAACTCAGGGTTGTAATCCTAGGATGTGCCAAAGGACACCTGCAAAACACATTTTTAATACCATCCGTTGTTCGCGGATTGCCAAGAAAAAAAAAAAAAAGTGGTGCAGTATTTCACTCTTACGATTCTACAAATATCTATTAAGCTTCCCCAAGACCATTTTTATAGGTGTCCTTTGCACTGAGTTTTTCTAGCTAGGAAATGTCCAGTTTCCAGTTGGAGCATTTAATGTGAGTTATTGTACCCGGAGTCAAGCTGCGGGAGATGCTCCCCACGCACCATTTTGGCCTCGTTTCAGATCTTCGTTCATGCATCTTTGATGTCTGTCGTGCCATAATTACCGTCCTTTGGAGTTTCATTTCCTGCTCCTCGATTTTAATAAAAGGAAATCATTAGATCAGTGCTAGGAAGTAAACTGCCAGGTCCTTAGGACAAAGCTGATCGCTAGTTTCCTTGGGAGAATCCAGGATTTTCACACTTCCAAGAATCCTTCCTTGTGTTTTCCTGTTGTCTGGACACAGGAAAGGACCAAGTCAGGCCACCTGGTTCGACCACAACTGGCGGCCCCCTGTTACCCAGCTTCTCTGAGCTTAAGTTTGCAAACCGAACGTTGGGAGATCTCTGAGACCCCTTTCAGCTCCTGTTAATAATCCCTAATAGTAATTCTTAAATTAAGTAAAATAGAAAGAAAAAAGGAAAGACAAACTTGTGGCTCGTTCGAGCCATTGTCCTCCTACCCCTCTTTTGATGGACTACACTCTTCTGATTCTCTGTGAGATACGCGCACGCGTGCTCTTCCTTCCAGCCCAGAAAATGCGCCTTCCATAAAAATGATTTGCATGACCCTTTTGGCATCTGCTGAGCTGTGTAGGGTCCCGAGCGTCTGGTTTTCTTCAGTGTGTGGCTTTCTGTTTGTGTGAGCGCCCCTCTGTGAGGTCGCATTATGACACTGCCTTCTGGGGCCCTGCTGCCGCCTGCACACCGGAGGCAGCCGCACCGACGGGCCTCCGGCGTCGCCCTCCACGTAATGCCTTCCGCACCATCCCCGCAGCGCCGGCGGAGCGGAGCGTGGCCCGGCACCGGGGTGGGCGTGTCCACGGTGCTTTACAAAGAAAATCAAGGAAGGTCCTCGCAGGATGCTCAGACGCCGGTGCTCTGGGAACCCGGCCCTGCCCTTCCCCGACCCCGGCGGAGCTGCGAGTTCCATCCCAGCTGGAATGTGGGCGCCTACAATCTCGAGTTTTCCGTTGCCGAAGTCCCATCGCCGCCCAGGTCCCTGGTCCTCGTGACGCGGTTTATTGTGGCAACAGTTCCCGGCAACTGCCCAGACACCGAGTGCCTCCTGCCCAACATTTAAGTGCCGGAGGTGCCGCGGCGGGAGCGCTGGCGGACGCGCGGCGAGGGGCGTTGGAGCGCGGGCAGCATGGGCTGCAGCGTGTCCCAGCCGGCAGAGGACCAGAGACGGGTGCCCAAGAAGGGCTGGGAAGAGGGAGCCCAGGTAAAAAAACAATAAATAAATAAGGAATGAAATTAAGCAGACAGACAGAGCCGATGCCCTGGAAACCTCACAATTCTCAAGCCTGGGGGCAGCAGGACAGGGCTGGGCCAGCCTAGTGGGTGGATAACAGGGTGAATGAAGCCGGAGCAACTTTATTCTGCTAGTGTCTCTCTGCTGTCTTAACCAGGCATGGGTGTGGGGCCAGTTTTGAGAGTTTTTTGTGTTTAAAGCGCCACAAGGCAGAGGCAGATGTGGAATGTGCTCAGCGCTGGGCTGTAATTGGAGGTGATTTTCAGGGGAAGGAGGGAGTCCCTGGAGCTACCGTGTATTGTTGGTTCTGGAAAGGGGCTCTTGGGTAGTTACTTAGACCCGGGGGGAGCACTCTGGAACCACCTGTTGCATCCTCTAGCTTCATAGCCAAGGAGGACCCTGAGGTCCAGAGAGGTGGAGGACTTGCCTGAGGCTGTTTGGGAGTAGAATCTGGTTTTCAGGAGTCTCATTCCAATGCTCTTTCCACTCTCCCCCAAAGTTGCATCCGGGTAATCCTTGTGAGGGGGCGGGGAGGTCCTGGAGATGGAACCCAGGTGCCCTACCCCTGAGCTACGCTCCCAGCTCCAATCCCCTGTAATTCTTCTGGAGGCATTAAGGGGAATTTTTCCAGAATGGGTCATGGAGCTGGTGGGTTGGTTGTAGCCAAAATTAAGTCCACAATTTCTTCCTATCCTTTCCACCCTCTAGGTTCCATAGACAGAGCTAGGAACCCTCATCCCAGAGTAGTCTGGTTTAATTTCCCATCAGAATCTGACTTTTAGAGTGAGAGGGAACACTGCCCGTCTTTTTCCCCAGTCAGGCTGGCTGAAGCCCAGCCCAGCACAACCAGAGTCATGGCTGTTCAACCTAAAAGACCTCTGCAGAGCTGCTGTTTAAAGAGCACTGGCTTTGTCCCAGCAGGCGCTATGTGGGACACTCTGGGGTGCCAGTTACAGCACCTGCCACACTTGAGGCACATCTGCTAGGCTCTTGGGGGACATTTCCAAAGCAATCCTGGGGAAAAGCTGAAGCTTAGTACCTGGGGCCCCGCGGGAAGCCTACACTCTAACGCCCGCCAGGCTTCCCTCTGCTCTGCTTCCATCCCTACCTGCTGCTGTCTGCATTTAGGTCCCGGTACGTCTTGCTGGGCCTTTCAGTCTCTCCCGTCACCACCCTTCCCAGCCTACCTCCCATGCTGTCACTGTCCTCCCAAGAAACCATTCACGGTAGTGTCCAGAACAACTTTTCCATTCGGTGCCATCTTTTCTCTCTAGTGGCACTCTCTCCTCTACCCTCAGTGTCTGTCCCTCATGAGCCCTGGGGTCGGGAGGCCGAGGACTTGTGGAGTTTGGTCCTCCAGTCTCCCTCACTCTCCAGGCCTTTACCCATGCTGTTCCCTGCTCTTGGAATGCCACCCTGGGGCCCACCCCCAGTCGAGCTGGTGAACTCATTCGTCCTTCAGCACTGGGCCCCAAGACAACTGATCTGCCACTCCCCTTGCCACCTGGGGTGACTTGGTTTCAAGGTCCTTCTCCTTCATGGGTTTATGGGCTTTTGGGCAACCCTCGATGGTCTTTGCTATTGTTCAGTATTGTTTGGCACTAATATGTAGGAATATTTCCCCCCTTTTCCCAAAATACATTAATGTCATTTAAAAGTCTTCATTCGTTATTCTTTTAGCTTTTTCATACAAAAGAAATTTCTCGCCCTTTTTTTCTTTTTTGCATGCATATAAGACTTCAACAAAAGAAAATGCTTACTATTTGTGTTCTTCTCTGGCTATCATCATTTGTTCTATCACATGGCTATCACTGAAAATAATTTTGTTGTATAGGGCAGGAGGGAGTGAAAAGAAGTTCCCTCCAAGTGTCAAATATATTAGGTCCTTTAGGCCAAGCTACCCCAAAGCCTGCAAGGTTACCTACGTAGCTCGTTGAATTTCATAATTAAGTCATTGCCTGCTTGGAGTTTTGTACCAGTCTCCTAACTGGACTCCCTGGATACTGTTTCCATCTCCACCATCATCTGCCTTCTGCTCTAATCTTCCACATGACCTCCAGAATGACCTCTATATAATATATGTCAGCCCTCTGCTGAAAAATGTCACCAATCCATTAAGTGAACACACAAACCAGTGGTCAAGACGATGACAACCAGTGTTTGATTTCTGTGTTCATTCTTATTAGCTGTGTGACCTTGGTCAAGGTCTTAACCTCTCTCTGCCCCAGTTTTCTTATCTGTAAAATGAGGGTAATAGCAATACTTACTTCACGGAGTTGTTATAAGGATTAAATAAGACAATTCATATAAAAGTGCTCATACCCAAGCCTGGCACAGAATAAAATTCGGTAGAGGTTATTATAATGGTGGCGATGGCTGTAAGATAAAAGCCCAAGTCCTTGGCATGCTATCTTTGAGCTGACTGCTGCCTTCCGGGTTGCTCTCTCCCTGTGTGCAAATTCTGTGCAAACCTCTCTTCTTGTTCCCCATGCCCATCTGCCCCTACCTCCATGACCCTGTACCTGCTGCCTTCTCTCCTTCAGTTCCCCCTCTCCAAGGTCAAGGTCAAATCATGCCCATCTTTTAAGACAACTTGTAGCCACTCCTCCCTTGTGCTCATCTGGGCAACCCCTGGCCCTGCCACCGTGCTGCCAGGGTTGACCTTCTGCCTTCTCTTACCAAATGGCAAAGCAGTTGATCATATTTGTCTGTTTCCATTTTTGCCTCCTATCCTGAGCTGTCACCTCCTTGGGGACAGGAATTGTTTTATCTTTGTATCTCTGGTGCTAACCGCAGTGTCTCATGCAGGCCTAGCCCTAATGAATTTTTCTTGAGTGACTGCATGTCCTTCCCCCAATCCCCAGATTCCTTAGTGTGTTCTTGTCTCCCTATAGCATAACCAGACTAATGACATGTACAAGGAGGAAATTCAATATTAAAATAACCTCCAAATAGACTGAGAGTCAACTCATGCATATACCTTCTCTTTATGTGCATGCTCAAAGCACTTGGCTTTGGAAATCTGATTTGGGAAGGTATGATTATTATTAACTAGACACTCTCAGCTATCTGAATAGCAATGCTTCTACTACTTGCATAAATGCACAGGACTCAGAGTTCAGTAATTCAGCAATGTCTTCCAAATGAGGTGAACGTATTTGCTGGCATGAAATATTTGTTTCTTAGTGGCACAACTTAAAATATTCTGAGAGCTGTCTGCAGACTTTCTCTTCCCTTTTGCCTTAAAGTGGCAAGAAGACACGACACTGAAATAATGTATGATGATAAGAAAAGTGCGGGAAACTTCTTAGTTGGAGAAATGCTTACTTGGAGTTATTCTGCATGAATAACTGTTTCTTGCCTGTTATAAACAGGGAGTGGTTAACTTGCAGTGGTTGATCTCCGAAGGTCCTTCACAGCTTCCCTCCAACATCTGATTTAAAAAAAAATAACCTTGCTTATTTTCTATAAAAAGACCTAAGTGATTAAAGTCCAATTCTTTAAACAATAACATTTGGAGAGATACTATTACTATTTTTCTAGAAGTAACTAGAAAAAATCAAATTTTAAAGAACAAATTCTTCCTCTGTATCTATATACCAATATATTTATAAAATATATCTGCTAATAATTTGATTTAAGAAGCTCTCAGCTCTGGGGAACCTCAACAAATTAGTTCCTCCAAGCTGTTTGGAAAGCATGTTTCCCCAAAGCGATATGACACATTTAACACTTCTAAGCCAACAAACACACAAACAAAAAACAAACATGTGTCTATAGTTAAAAGTAATTTTTTTTAATGCTGGTAATTCTCATGCATAGAGGTTATCTTAGAATTCACTATTTTTTTAATTCTGTCTATAACTGATAAAATTTTATCCCCAAGGCACTGAAGTAGAAAATAAAATTGATACAAAATGTAGAAAGACATTACATCTGGACTTATCCTACTTCATCTCAAGGAAAAGATGAAACCTTCCTACCAACTCTCCTGGTTACCATTTCTTACATATTGTAGATGGTTTCCTTATTGGTGTGAAAATTTAAACTCTTCATGCATAGATAGAACCAGAAGACTATGGCCATATCCCCAAGAGACACAGATTTAATTGACTTGTCAGGATCTCTGGTCTTTGAACTATGTCTGTTCTCAAATCCAGATTATAGAATCGGGTTAAAATCTTCAGAATATGTTGCACATTGATGAGGTATTTGAGAGATGTTCTCAGTTTTCCAAAGAGAAGAACTTTACAATTCTACTATGGAAACTGAAGGCTAATGTGTGTTATTTGATGCTTTGGTTGTGTTTTGTCTGCTACAGCCTAAGTTTTGGTCAGTAACAGCTCTTCCAAGCAGCGTGTCTCTAAGCACACGTGGGAAGAGATCCTTGCTAGGGTCTGAATTCTGAAACCCAAGTGGCTACAGTGCACTGAGGAAGCCATGGTGAAGTCATTTGTGGTTGTGGTGTTCAAATCAATTCCAAGTTGTAGTTTACAGAATGTCTTTGTGAAAAGTCATCCTTTTAGACCAAAAACGCTCAAATCTACGCTCAATTCCAGGGTGAGCTTTCCATCATCATTGTTGGTACTGCCTTTGCTGTCATGAAATCAATTAAATTTTTTCAGGATCTCCACTTGGAAATGTTAAGTGATAAAATTAGTCCTTATGTGTAACTCAGTGCTTCACTGGTTTCAAAAATAGTGAATCTGCAGAATGAAGCAACTTGTGAAAACACTTGTGTCATGATCGCTGCAGATCCTGGTCTTCATAGTTCATTTGGAAATAAGGGGGAGAATGTGCAACATGATTTGCATCTTTACCTTCAACATGAACTGAGAGCCCCAGAGAAAAGAGCCTCTGACAGCCTCTCTTTTTCCTTTGTTTGATGTATCAAATATAAATGTGTATGTGTGGTGCATGCTGTATGTGACATGAGACATGTTGTATGTTGAAAGTCCACTTACTCTGCAGGGACTGAGCTACATCCCCAGTGCTTTTTATTTTTTATTTTGGGACAAGGCCTCGATAAATTGCTGAGGCTGGCTTTGAACTCGCAATCCTCCTGCCTCGGCCTCCCAAGCCACTGGGATTACAGGTGTGCACCACCATGCCTGGCCTAATGCACTCTTTACCAGCGATGGAACTGTGGTCCATTGAAAAGAAAAGGTGGGATTACACGTTGGTGTAGAGTTTATGGAGGTCATTCTGGAAATGCCTACAGTATTATAAAATGTGCACAGTGTTATAAAATTATCCAGCTTGTCTACACTTAGAAATTTTTCTTATCATTGTGTTTTCAAGTGTTGGCTATGTTGTAATGTGTTGATATTTAATTTCTTTTTATTTACAAATAATATTCCTTGGTATGAATATACCACATTTTATTTCCCCGTTCATCAATTGATGGACATTTGGGTTGTTTCCCACTTGTTAACATTATGAGTAATAATTATGAAAATTCATATGCAAGCTTTTGGATGAATACATATTTTCATTGTCTTGGTTATATACTTGGGAGATGAATTCCCAGGTCAGGCAGTAACCCTATATCTAACTTTTTCGATGAGATCTCAAGCTGTTTTCCAAAGTAGTTGCCCCATTGTGTATTCCCACAGCAATGGAGCAGGGTTCCTGTTCTCTATGTTACCGTAAGCTGGGTCCTTGTCCATGATGCCAGTTCAATAACAAGGACAAGGTTTTGAGAAAAAGAAAAAAGATTTACTGCTTTGCTAGCAAAGGAGAAACACAGAGGACCCTGTCCCACAGGCTGTGATTCTGCCTCTCAGCAGGAACAGGGGGCTTTTAAAGAGGTGATTCAAATACCACATTCCATGTGTTCTCTGTCTGGAGTTGTAATTTGCGTGTTCATTTGGGAGACAGTCATTTCTGAGATCTTCGGGTGCCATCCCCAAAGTCTGACTCCTTCATTGGTGGGTGTGTGTCAGGGACAGATAACTCTGCCTAGGATGGGGAAGGAAGGTAATCCTGTTCCCCCTGAGATTAGGGAGGGGAGAGAGTAGGAAGGAGCAGGGAGAGAGTAGGAGAAAGACACATTCTAAATATAAGTTGTCCATTTTAAATATAAGTTGCAGTGGCCGAGCAGCCAGGGCTGCATTCAAAGCATAAAGTGGGGGCTAGAGATATAGCTCAGTCAGTAGAGTGCTTGCCTTGTAAGCACAAGGCCCTGGGTTCAATCCCCAGCACCAAAAAAAAAAAAAAAAAAAAAAAAAAAAAAAAGCATAAAGTGGACCCCTGTTCCATCTACACCCTCAGAAACACTTGTTATTACATCATTTTTATTACCTCCTAGTGGATATGAAGCACCTCGTTGTGGTTTTGATCTGTATGATATTGAACATCTTTTCACGGGCTTAACAGCTAATTCCAATTAATTTTTAAAGACTATTTATATGAGTAAATACATTTGGGAGGTGATATACCAAGATATTGATGGTGCTTCTATCTAGGGGTTGGTACTTCTTATTTTCTACTGTTTCTATATTAGTAAGGATTCTACCAGAGGAATAGATCCAGCAGGATTGATGGTTGGTTGGATGGATGGATAGATGGATGAATGGGTAAATGTATTGGAAGGAAAATGCTCATGCAATCACGGGGCTTCCAGGACAGGGCAAGTGGTCAGAAAGGTCAGTCTGGCACTGAAGCCAGAGTCCACAGCAGAATTTCTTCTTCCGGAGTGAGACCTCTGGTCTACTCTTGAAGCCTTTCAACTGAGTGGATGAGACCCATCGAAAAGATCAAGGATAATGTTTTACTTAAAGTCCATTGATTTGTAGATATAAATCACATCTACAAAACACCTTACAGCATGATGTTTGACTAAATAACTGATACTGTAACCTAGCCTGGTTGATACATAAAACTGACTGCAATTTTCTTCTCTATTATTTAATCATTTAAAAAATGTCTGACCTACATTTTAATCAGCAAAAACAATATTATTTCATTTTTTTAAAAATACGTTTTATACAGTAGTATCTCTACTTGCACACTTGATGATTGTGAGCTTGTTTGTCTTAATAGACTCCAGAAAGCTCAGTAGAACAACTTGTATCTGACAGATCCCTACTAATATAAATCAGTAAAACTGTTATTAGTTTTCTATTGCTATTTTAACAAATTAACCCAAGTGTAGTGCCTTAAAACAATGCATATGTGTTCTCTTACAGTTCTGGAGGTCAGAAGCCCAAAGTTAGTCATCCTGGGAAAGTTGAAGTGTGGGTAGGGCAGCTCACTGTCGCTGAGAGGAAACGTCGTTTCTCTTGCCTTGTGCAGCTTCTGCAGCTGTGAGCCTCATGGCCTTTAACTGACAGTCCCTTTCTCCATCTCCCCTTCAGTCCCTCAGCCCCCTGAGCGTCCTTGCACCTGTCCTGTGCCCATCCTCCCATGGCCTTGGCCTCTGCAGTCCACCTCCTGCTGCCTCTCTCTCACAGGGACACTGTGACTGCAGGTGGGCCCACTGGTTCCTTCAGGATGATCTTGCCATTCAGCTAATCGCACCAACTACATCGCCCTGCCAGGGAGCGTGACATCTGCAGGGTTCTGCCTACCGTGGACACTGGCTGGATCAATGCTCACGCAGCAGACCCCCGACAGATGTTGTTTTCATTTTCCAGGAAATCTAGACTCCCACCCATTATTCCCTCTTCACAGGCTGATGCCCCCATCACTGACTCCAGGGAGAATCGCAGCCCCCCTATCGAAGCCACGCTGCCCAAGGACACTGTGGACAAGGCAGAAGTCCGGGGACAAGCTCAGTTGGGAAGTTTACCGGGAACTATTTCAGAAAGTTCTCCATCTCCGAGTGCCAGAAATAGAAGAGTACATTCAGGTAAGCCACCCCTCCCTGGGTTTTGTGGGTTCATGTTGATCTCGACAAAGTACGGACTCTCTAAATACAATGTATAATTGGTGGCCTTTATCACTGCTTTGTGGGTCATGAAATATTTTCAGTGGCGAAGCTCCTAGCTCTAAGACTTTAGAAGTCAGCTTAATTTGCAGGCAAATGGATGCAGTTGGAGAATATCATGCTAAGTGAGATAAGCCAATCTCAAAAAACCAAAGGGCGAATGATCTCACTGATAAGTGGATGATGACACATATAGGGGTGGGAAGGGGGCAAGAATGGAGGAAGGAGGGACTCTATAGAGGGATAAGAGGGGAGAGGGGGGAAGGGGAGAAAAAAATAACAGAATGAATCAAAAACAATTGCCCTAGGTAAATGTATGATTACACAAATGGTATGCCTCTACTTCATGTACAGAGAAACAATACATATCCCATTTGTTTACAATAAAAATGAATTAAAAAAAAGTCAGCCTAAGGCCTTCATTATGTCAGTATATAATGCCAACCATTCACCCTATTATGCACACGGTAATCAAAGCCATCTCTCACTATTTGCTTGTTTTTTAATAATCTCAGCCTTTACTGAGAATTGGAAACAGAATTTAAGAATAAGAGTTGCACAATTTAAAGGCATTTAAACATCTACTAGGTTAATCTCTTTCTAAGGGAAAGTTCTACATTTGCAAAAAATAAATAAAACCTTCATCCAACTGCTTTCCCTCCAAAGTATCAGCAAATGTGCAATAAAAGAATCTTTCAGGAAGTAGTCATGAGCTAGTGTGCTATTTGGAAACTATCTGCAGACTTTTCAGTGATGTTTTCTGTTTCCTTGAGTTGCTCCCTGGTGTGGACTTACGATATCTTATTTATGTTTGATCAGCATTCAAAACAAATTGAGCCTCACAGACTTCGCAGGGAAGTACTCTGTTGCCAGAGGGTGAGACATTCCTAGTCTCGAGGGTCTTGGCTGGTTACCAGTTAGAGCTGGTTACCAGTTGGGTTCATACATGAAGTTATTCTTCTCGGGTTTTGCCGGCAGATTTTATATGGGCCACCCTCTTGTGGTTCTGATGTGACGTCCACATGACCTCTGAGAAGGAAGCAGGATGCCCCCTCTCTCTCTGCCTGCAGGGCCAGCACAGATGCTTCTCTGTGACCATGCAGTTGTGACTTCCTTCCTGGTTGCAAATACCTGCTAAAGACCTGTGTGGCTACCAGACTCAGGCTGTCAGGTGGCTGGGACAGGTGTGCTGGGGACAGCCCGTCCTGCAGCTGTGCGCTGTTAAAGGCACTGTGGGGAGTGCAGCAGGGAAGCAGGCTGGTGTGCAGGGAGAACAGCTTGAGAAGAAGTCAGCTCCAAGCAGATGTTTCTAAAAGACAGCGTTTTGAGAAGGCATCTTTTTCTCAGACGCCGCGTTGGACCTGACATCTGTTCCCTGCCCACTTTTCCTCTCTGCCAGTCCTTGGCTCCCTCCCTTCTCCCCCCGGTCTTCACATCTACCAAGTTTGAATCTTCACACTAATGTTTTCCAACTACAAATGCTCTTTGACTTAACTATGGAGTTAGGGCCTGAGAAACCTCCCATCGGGGGAAAATACCCAAAGTCCAAAATGCTCTGACTGCCCCAGCCTGCCGAAGGCCCCAGCATGGCCGCAGCCCGCTGCAGTGCTGGCTGTCCACCAGCAATCCGGCTGGCTCCCGGACACATGCTCCCACCCAGCATCCAGGAGGGAATCGAAACACCTATCGCTAGTCTGGGAACAGATCCAGATTAGAAATTCAAAGTACAATTTCTTCTACATGCGTAAGGTTTTCGCACCACCATAGAACCAAAAAATCATAAGTCAACCCATCATTAAGTCTGGGACTGTATTTCCTTAAAAAAAATAATTTTGAATAATATTTGATTTAAGAAAAAGAGTAATTTATATTCTTTTATCCAAATTTCCCAATGTTGCCACACTGCCACATTTGCATGATCGTGTCCCCCATACACCAGTGTGGTTTTTTCTGACCTAATGTTACTTTACTTGGAAATGTACCAGTGTGTATTTCCTAAAAGCAAGGATATTTTTTGCATAACCTCTGTATAAGAATCAAAATCAGGAATTATCATTGATGCAGTACCATTATCTCATCCATGGACCGTATTCAAATTTTGTCAATTGTTTCACAAATGTCCTTTATAAATAAATTTCTGATTCGGATCCTAAACCTGGGTCACATGTTTGTCATGTGGCTTTAACCTGAACAACCCCTCAGATGTTTTTTGCTTTTAGACTTGGATGTATTGGAAGATACAGGCCACGTAGAATATTTCCTAATTTAGGTTTATCTGAGAGTTCCTCACGACTGTGTTCAGATTATGCATTTGGGGCAAGAACATCAAAAATGATATCATATTTTTTTTTTTTGTACAGCAGATTAGAAGGTATATGATATCTACATTTGACTCTTATTGTTTGGTACTTGGTCTTTCAAAAGATTTTTTTAATGTAAAATTTATCAGTCTTTTCTTGAATTTGGATTTTGAGAAAATCCAAAAGCCTTTCCCTATACCTGGGTCCAGACAATGTCACCCATGTTTTCTTGTGTGATTCCAAGTTTTATACTTAAGCTTATAAAGAATTTCTAATGACATGAGAAAATACTAATGTAAATGTTAGTTACATGGGAAGCAAAGTTGTATATCCAGTATGGTGCCAAGTCATACAAATACATTTTATATATTGACAATAGTTCTCTCTGAATAAGAATTCAGGCACTTTTTATCTTTTTTTTTTTTTTTTTACATTTTCTAAATTCACCATGGTAACCACGTATTACTTTTATAATAAAAAAGGAGAACAATGTTATTTTTAAACATTCCCCAATATTCTCCAGTGTCCCAAGAAAAGAAGAAAATTATTTGAAGTGACTGACACATTCTAGGAATCTCTGCATTGGTTAGCTACTACAAAGGTCGAGTTGAATTCTTTAGTGAACTCAGTAAAGAATGGGTTCAAATTGTTACAATAATTGTATTATGTCAGTAAGAAGTCAATCATGGTATCCTTCTTAGAACTACCATGGGAGAGAGATGGGCCTCTGTCCCATGCATGACATTTACATGACACATGACTGTAACATGACATGACATTTACCTGACACATTTGGAAGAGAGACAGGGAGGTGGTGAAAACATGGGTACTGAACTCAGACAGACCTGGATTCAGTCCTAGTTAACACTCTTGCTACCCATGTCCCTTAATGCAAGTTAGTTAACCTTCATCAAATGAGTGTGTTTACTTATAAAATAGAGATAATAATAGCCCCTCACAGAGTTTATGTCTGAATCAGATGTGAGACAGTACATAAAGTACTTGGTATAGTGCAGGTGCATAAGTGCTCAATAAATAGCAATTAGTATTATTTTGACCCTTCCAGATAAGTCTACCTTTTAGCCAAGAAGAAATCATTCTAATTCCTTAAGGGGGATTTACCTCTGACCTATTTGTTGCATTTTTCTACCTGGATGACATGCTTTACTACTCTGTATGAAAATCTGTACAGAGCACTTTCAAATGAGATGGGCTCTTTTTGAGCACCTTCGTGGACAGATGAACCAGCAGTGGAAAGATGCCAAGAGGCTACGAATGTGTTGGAGCGCCTTGCAGCAGTCAGGTAGAGAAAGCTCCTAGAGAAGGCAGGTTAAGATTGCAAAGTGAAAGACAACTGATTAGTGAGTGTGCGTTGGTGGGTGTTTTCTCCCTTCCCAGCAAACTCATGGAAGTTGTCTTTGTAACCATGCAGGTTAGAAATTTTCATACAAAACCTCCATCCACTAAATGGGATGGACCTGGTTACAGTTCAGACCTCCCAATGACTGCAGACCAGAGGACAGCTGATTCCCAAGGACTCCACACTGATGTACTTCTGACAGGAAAACCAAGCCTGTCTCTGGATCTTTATTTTGTAATGTGATGACATAAAAACACCCTTATTTGTTTATTTATATAATTGGTGATTTTTAATGAGGAAGCTTCTTTCATGAGAACAGCTCGGTAAGGTTCCCCTAGAAAGGGTTTCAAGGCTTATTTTTAGAATCACTAATAAAAATTTAGCTGACATATTTTTAACTCCAGTTCTGATTTGAATCAAAGATTCTTTTCAAAAAGGCATACTTTTACTTCTGTAGATTTAGCAGATGGTGTAATTGTACATTCAGGGTTGCAGAACTAGACGTCTCTTGGCAACATCATGCTGTTTATCTTTTGTATACAAAGCATAGAAACCAAACTGCAACTCATCCGAGTCACCAGGAGAATGAGTCTTAGCTGTAGTTCAGCTTCATAATTAGTGGAGCAAATCCATGTCATCTGACCCAAGTGTATAAGTGTTGTTACAACAAAAAAGTAATACATAGCAGCACATGAGACAATTTTTGTTATGCTTAACATGAGACATACTAAGTAAAGACTATAGTATGCCCGTGTTTCTTTGAAAGAGCAGTAAGAATTTGAACTGCAAAGATGTATAATTTTTTTTAAAGAAACAGATTCTTAGGAAAGAGTGTTGCGACTAAGAGTTCATCAAGTAGCACGATTCGTAAGACATCTGATTAGCATCTGATTGATAAAAGTCCTCATTCTTAAATTTCCCTTTCCTTTCTCTTTTTCTTTGGAAGACTCAGTGACCAATGGATTCATCAATAAGCCCCAACCCCTGGAGAATCGAGAGCGACAAAAGTCATCCGACATCCTGGAGGAACTGATTGTTCAAGGAATAATACAAAGCCACAGCAGAGTATTTAGAAATGGAGAGTCATATGATGTCATGGCAAGTGATTCTCTAATTAACATCACCTTAGAGCATGATGGTGCACAGATCGTTATTTGCACATCTGTGACTGCCAATGGCAGCATTTATCTAAGCCAGTTTTTACTGTCCACCAATTCCCTCAACCTCTGCACACCATCCTTAGTGGATTCAGAAATTGCCCTAGTCTTTAGTGGTTATTGAATCCAATAAAATACTTCTTGGGTTTTATTCAATTTGAGATACAATAAGCCCACTAAATAACATGCCTTCATTCTTTCAGCAATTTTTATTAAGCACTGACTTTGGATTATAAAATCGAATTTGATTTATCCGATAAGAAGATAAGCCGAAATGCCAAGGCATGTGTTTATACATGTGTACATATGCACACCCTAGAATCAATCTGGGGGAAATAAATACAATTCTAGAAATTACTAAACTGCTCTTTTTCTTTGTTGATTCTTCTTGATCAATTTGTCAATTTTAGTAAGATTAGTGTAAGATTTTTACTCTGATTTTCAACTGGCTTGAGCCAAGTGTAGAACTCTAAATTTTTTGGTTAGTTCTGTATAAAAGAGGATGGCAAGATTTGTTGTTTTGTTGTTTGTTTGTTTGTTTTTAAGTCAATGTTCCGGGTACCTAGGTACTGGGTACTAGGGAAGGTGAAAAGAAGAAATCTTAATTAAAAGAAGCCTAAGGGAAAAAATGAATGGAAAAGAAAAGAAATAGCAATTGTGGAAATAGAGATCAGAAATGCCATCGAAGGTTCATAATCGTTACCTATTCCTGTGTTGTAGGGAAAACAGTCCATTGGGAACAAAGACTCATTATTTAAATCAAGTTTGCTCCTAGACCAAGTCACTTGGTGCCTAAGTAAAGTCAATCTTTTTCTCTGTGTGCAGAGAATGTCAAGAACGAGTGAATTGAAGCCAAAATGGCATTTTCTTTTGAAAATGGAAAGTCCTGCAGAAAGTATTTGAGGAGAGGATAGGAGATTGCCAACACTTAAGAATATTCTTAGGCTGCCAATGATAAGAGGAGGTAGGAGAAAGGGCAAGTACAAATGAGTCTTATAATGAAAGACTAAAGCTGTCATAATGACGATTTGCATTTGCACGCTGCTAACATGACCCAAGGCATCTTGGAGTACCAGATCTTACTAGAAAGTACTAGAAGAACAGATCTTTAACATGGAGAATTTTTTTCCAGCTATACTTGAGTCTCTGGGAGACAAAAAAAAGAAGTTGTGTCAAAAGACAAGAGAGCATATCAAGTGGGGGAGGACAGATAATAGAAACATCCAGTAACTAAGCAATGCTGCCTCATGGGAAATGCTGGGACACCTGCTGACACCAAGGGAATAACATTAAAGCATCTCAGTGATCAAGTGCTAGAGATGAACAGGTTCTGACTTACAACTTGTGGAGGATGCCAAAGTTAATAAGTTACATTGTGAAAGAAATATATCTGCTAATGACAACTATGGGCTTGGCTTTCAATAACATTAAGTGAACTAAAGGTGAAGACTGTTTACATATTATATAGAAATGGAATGGCTATTAGGAGCAGATTAGGGTACTCTCAAAAGCATTTAAATACAATGTTGTAAGAATGCCACAATTCCCACCCCACTCTGGTCCGAGATGTTCCAACATAAGCCAAGTTTGCAACAGGCCTGAGTGGTCCTTAACCAGACTATACCTTGGAGTAACCTAGGGAGTTTTCAAAACTGCCAGTGTCCAGGTTATACCCTGGGTGTGGAGTCCAGCTTCCATGCTTTGGAAAGCTACCAGATGACTCCTGTGAGCAGCCGAGGCTGAGAACCACCACCTCAAACTTCCTCAAACCTATGTGCAAAACTTTCAAGTTCATTATCAAGATGGGAAGAATTAAAGCTTTTAAAATCATAAAGTATTCCTCATTCATCATGAGAGAGAAATCTAAATTATTCTGGAAAATATAACATTTCAAGAATAGGGACTACAATTATGCCCAGGAAGCCCAGGGAAGTAAAGAAGAGCTACAGTGGCTCAGTGTCACCAACAAGCTTCCTTCAATTCAGGTGTGCTTGAGGACATAACTGCATCAGACACCAGGTGCCTTAAATGTTTTGGCAAAAGTTATAAAGCTACTGTAAAAAGATAAGAATTAACACTGAAGGACAGAGCAGGAGTCATATAAAGTACAGAAATAATGGACTGCTAATATTTCGAAATATCTGATACTTTAAAAAAAAAAAAGAAAAAAAAAAAAAAAAAAACCCTGATAAATTTGACTAAAAAATCAAAT
Organism: Sciurus vulgaris; assembly: GCF_902686455.1. NCBI lineage: Eukaryota > Metazoa > Chordata > Mammalia > Rodentia > Sciuridae > Sciurus > Sciurus vulgaris. The sequence goes on from NC_136467.1 coordinate 148,544,337, forward strand.
TAAAGAGTTAAGGGAAATAAAAAGGAGATTATTAATAAAAGGATACCAATATTTAGCAGTTACCACAATATGATGAATCAGATGTGTAAACATTCTTTCTCCATTCTGCTAGAGGAAAAATGATTTAAAATGAAATGTTATGGGAAAATAGAATAAATGTAAGAATACTTTTAAAATAAGAGTTCTTCTGTGGAGTAATAGCATATTGAATACAAGAGAATTCTGGACATGGATGTGTCCCCTTCCTAGCCAGGTCATCATCTTCCATTGAGTTTTCAGCTAGAGTGATAAAAATGAGGGTCCTCCATTCCTCTTCTGAATCAGAGGCATCCCACCTTCCTAGGGGTCCAAGGTAGTATCTGTGTCTGCTTCAAGTTCACCTTTCACCTTTTTTCCTGTTTTTATCATTCACTTGCTGTTGAGTACTACAATTTCACAGCACTCTCCAGATAATCAGTTTTCAAATATGTTCGTATTAATAGATTTTATGCTAACAAGAGTTAAAATGATATGTAAGAAATGTAACACAAATGAGCTAAATATCAGATCATTAAGTGAGTCTTTCAGTCTATTTTAAACCATTACTGAGACAGTATGACTATATGGTAATGAGTATTGGATTTATGTGCATTTGTCCATTTGTGTATGGGTTAGTACAGATGTACTAACCCATACACAAAGATGTAATTGACTCTCATCCACATAGATATTATTGTTTAGGTATCTTTTATTGTAAACTCATCTTTCTCTGCCTCTTTGCATGCCTGAGTATTTTTATAGGTGGCTCAGTGAATTTTCTATTAATTTCTCTTTGTCTGATCAAAGTTTATTCTCTTCTCTGTGCAACTTCTGTACTTGGTAACCTTTACCGTAGTTAGGGAGTTTGCTCACATTGCATCAGAGTCTCTAACATAATTTGCTGACCTTCATGAAGAGCTTTTTTGAGAAGAAAGTCAACTGAGTTAGGACTGAATAATGCCAGTAAGTGATCAGTGTGATCTTACCAAGGAGGTTTAAAGGTGAAAGAACAGGAATGAGCAGGTCTTTTACAGGAAGATTTGACCTGTTCTGTGTACAAGACTCCCTTAGGGAACAAAACCAAGAAAGGTTCATCCACAGGTCAATAATTAATTAGGAAAGCTCTGAGGGATACGTAGTGGATGTAAGACATAATATATACAAGCTAAGCTGACTAGAAACAAGGTTCAAATATTATTACAGCATCTTTGGGACTGGTAGTCCTCTGATAGTATTCTAAAGGAAATAATTGAACTGGTAACTTCTCTAGCCTTAAGGTGGTGGTCTTTAAGTTTCTACTGACAGCATATCTATGTCTAAAGTGATTATTGTTATCATTTAAAGTACCAACCAACATTTAATGAATTCTGACTTCAAAAAATTCAGTTTTTAAAATATATAACTGCTTGCACAGGGTTTTCAATTTCTTTATGTAAACCATCAAACTCAAGAAAGATTGCACAGATAGGATTCACTTCTCAAGGGGAGGAAGAACATGATTTTATAGGCATCAATTTGAATTAAAACCACAGGAAGAGTCTATTCAAATCAGAAAATTCCAACTTCTCTCAACACTACTGACTGATCTCATAGTCTTAGTCAAGGTTCATACTGCTATGCAAAATCTAATGCAGCATTTCTTTATTGGCTCTTGGATTGCCAAATAATTTTCTTTTAGCCTCTACAAGTGAATATCCCTAAAAAAGGGTTTTCAAACTCATTTCATAGTATCTCTGGCTCAGCCACCATGGCAAGTGTGTCCCTTTTTCCAGAAAATGGCTTTTGCCAGCAGGGAGTTTAAAAGTCAAATGTCATTTTAAAAAAAAAAATACAAAATGAGAAGGGGGAACGTTCTTTACTGAACGAATCAGTTTTCTTATAGTGAAAAACTCTGCACCGCATGTAACTCTGATGGCTGAAACAGAGTCAATGTTTCCAAAAGGCTCTGAGCATCACAGATGTTAAAGCTGGATGGAAAGTTAGCCATCCTCCATCCTCTCACTGCCTCACCCATAATTAAACTGAGTCCAGAGTCCAAAGGTGCTGCCCTCATGTCACGCACTGAATTAGTGGTAAATTGGCTGCCCCACTTCCGGTTCCGGGTTTCAGGTTCTGGTCTCATCCCAGTTTCCAGTTTCTGGTTTCCGGTTTCTGGTTTCTGTTCCAGCTCCAGCTCCCCTCTGGTCTCCTACCCCATGGCTGTGATAGTTCTGCTCCATGGTTATGGTTTTGTGTGTTGTCGTTGAAAAAACTCTAGTTTCACTTACTGAAAAGTAGTTACCGTTGCTGAGTCGGCAGAATACACTTCTACTCCCTCTAAAAAATGTCCTATGAAGTAGGTCTTGTGCAAGTGAGGAGGCCAGGGTTTATAGAGTCTTAACAAGTTATGGAAAGTCACTTAGCAGCCAAGTCAGGATTCAAACCCAGGTTTGTGTGAGTCCCAAGCCTGTGACTTTCTTTGTTATGCTAAACTGTTTCTCTTTGTCTGCTTGATTTATTTTCCCAGTATGTACAGCATTGTAGTCTGAGGAGACAGTCATTTGGAAATTACAATGAATATTAATAGCTCTTTTCTCTTTGAAAGAAGTCTTTAGAGAAATTATCTAGAACAGTATTCAGTTCATTTTATAATGAAGACATGGAGTTCGTTAAAATCTTCCCCTAGTCATAATAGATCTATATATACTGACCTAGAAAGAGGTTCATATTGAATTAAGTGAAAGCAAATTGCAGGACAATGTGTGTGGATATAATCACATTTAGGTTTCATTTAACATTGCAGATGTTCTGTACATATGTATGTATATAAATATGTGTGTGTTGCTAGCTCAGTAGGTTCTTGTGTTCTCTCCCAGAAGAATCAGGCAGATGCATCTATGTAACAGGAACAGGCTCTGAAGGGCGCACTCTCCAAGAGTGTCAGGCTGACTCAACAAAGGATAAAGGTGTACAGTCTATGGCATCTAGAGTAGGCAGAGGGACTACCTTGATGCCCTCTCTGGAAGAGGTGGGGTTTGGGTTGCACGTGTGCTCTTCCTCATTGTACTTCTTTATGCATTGCATGTCTCATTAACATCCTACATCTCCCTGTGGGGGTCTATGTTTTACTGTGCTAATAAGGTAAAGGTACCTGTGGGTTACTTCAGTGACTATTCTATGCATAGATTTGTCTCTCACCATCTGGAACTTACTCCTTATTGTCTGAGAAAGTCTCTGATGTTATTTTCAGAATGGAGGAGACTACTGTCCTGTCTCAGTGGCCTTTTCTTGGTGACTCTGCTTTGTCTGGTTCCAGTTCTTGGCATCTCTGCCAACCACATAATCTCAAAAGGCTGAGCTGATTTCTCAGCTTTCCGTCTCCTGACAAGTTATTTTACTCCAATAGTCTTGAAGACTGTTTCACTTTTTAACTCCTGATCCAGTATAGCTGGTAACCTCTAAGACTGAGAGATAATTTGGCTGAGTTAGTTCCTCCTGAGAGGTGTTATCCCTTAATCATAAAGGATGTTGTTTCTCATGGAGATCCCTGACTGTCTCATGTTGAGAAGTGGGATTGGGGGTCAAGCAGTGAAACAGATGATTAGGGGATTATTTATGTATTGTGATTTTTCATAAGAAATGTACATTACGAAAACTAATTTTTAAAAAGAAAAACACTGTCAATTAAAACTTTCTTCATAAACCCTTTACCATAATTTTACATTTTTATTACTAGGAATTATAATTAGAAACTCATTATTACTTCTTCAAACTGTTGAAAGAGTAGTCAGTCATATGAAGTGGCATTTTATTTTCTGCTATCATGAAAATATTTTGTAAAATACCAATAGCAAAGCCCAGCACAAAGTTGTTGCTCAATAACAATTAATTCTCTCTCCACCACAAGATCAAAAGTAATAAGATCTAATCTCTATTCAAGTGAAAGTAATTTGTTACTTATGGAATATATTAAAATGAATTGAATTTATTGAATATTATAAGTCAATCATGGTAAAAATTTGATCTTTTACCTTGAATTACAAATCCATAACTCTTTCTCTACCTTCCATCTTGTGTTCATTCTCAAGATTTTCAGGACATCTTGCATTTTTAGCTCCTTTTCCTTAATAGCTTGGTGTTTTTAGGGTATCTAATACATTTCATTTTTCGTAATTAATTCTTTTGTTACCAGCTTTTAACTTGATATTGTTGTTTTAATCTGCCTCTAGAAAGTTTAGATATTTAGTATTTACCTTTTAAACTGTGTTTACCTTTCCTGCCTTTCTCCTCCGCCAATGAATATGGCTGTTTCTCCATTTTCTAAAAATGTCTTCCTCCAGGTGGACACAACTGAAAAGCCACTGAGAAAGCCACCAGCCAGACTGAAAAAACTTAAGATCAAAAAGGAAGTACAAGATTTCACAATGAAGGATATAGAAGAGAAGATGCAGGCGGCGGAGGAGCGTCGGAAGGTAACTGAGTTCTGAGTCTCTAAGTCTGAGGAATTCACCACTTGCTAAAATGAGTTCACTTCAGACCTTTCCTATCAGCAGCTTTAAGACAAATTGCATGGATTTGTATTCAGTATTTCAGTGATCTGCATGCTTCTTATGCTGTATCCTTAGTGTTTGGTTTCTCGAAATTATCTTTGTGCTGTGACCAAAGAAGAAATATCTTGAAGTTGGCTGAAAATTAAAGTTTTATCCATACAGCCTAAGTAAGCAATACTCAAAATCTCAGAATTGAATCAGGTATGAGGTTTCTTCCCAAAAAAAAAAAAAAAAAAAAAAGGACTTCATTTGGGGGTGGGGTAGGAGGAGAGCAGTGCAGGGTGAGCGTAGCCTGAGGACCACAGACAACAGCACCCACAGCTTCAGCACCTGGGACCCCAGAACCTCTACCAACTGCTCTGCTGGGAGTCAGGCCACATGGTCCTAGTCCAGTATTCGACGATGCCCTCTGTCTACCTGTTCTCCTGGGAACAAGGACTGGCCTGTGTACTTCACAGGGTAGGTCCTGAGTGTGTCCCCTTCAATAGGACTTCCTCAACAAATATGGTTACAGACTGAATAATGACAGAAGAGCCAGAAATGTTCATGATGGGCAATAATAATGAGAACTTGTGGAAGGAAATTTGGACTCTTTTATTTTTTAAAACTGCTTTTCAGACTAAGGAAGAAGAAATAAGAAAGAGGCTACGGAGTGACCGCCTTTTGCACGCAGCCAGTCATTCAGATTCAGCTGAAATGGGTGGGGCTGAGGTTCCCTTCATCAAAGGGCTTCAGACCACGAGCGCTGCTACGTTTGAAGCACCTGTCCTGCAGGGAGGAGAGCCACAGAAGAGGAAGAGTAACAGTGAGGCAGTCCCAATTGACGGAAACTACTATTTTGAAAGTTTTGGGGTCGTGGAGTCAGACATGTCCTACAACCAAGAGGATGACATATTCTAATAAGCCATTTTTTTTGTGTTAACTGTATAAAAAGAAATCTATGTTTCATATTCCTTGACTGTGTGACCTCACCTGTGGATTTCTGGTGCTGCCTTTGCAATGGTGATCTGAGACTGATGTTGGCTGAGTGAATTAAATGACTACATGTATGCAAGCACGCACATGCATGTGCACACATGCATGCACACACACACACACACACACACACACACACACACACACACAGGAAAAAGAAACAATAGGTCTGACCAGCTTAGATTATTATGAGGTTGGTATTCTCCCACAATATGGCTTTAAAAACCCTTTTTTTTAGATGGCTTTAATTTATGAATCCCGTGCAGCTTTCTATATTGTGAATGTATCTGTTCCAAATGAAATTCTTCTTTTTTAGCTCCTGACATTGGGCTGTGTCCACTGATGTCCTTTACAACAAAATCGAATGCATTTGTAAAGTATTTTAACAATCTATGTGCTTTTTAAGTATTTGTTTAAGTTTTTTTTAATTGTGCTGTCAAATAATAAAGCACTACCTTGAAGTTAGTTGAATTACAGTTTCATCTGTGTAATTTAGGTTTCTCAGAATTAGTTAAAGTATGGCACTTTCTTCATAGTGAAAAAGAAAAACTGTCACTGGGGCGACAGGAGGAGGAGGTGAGCAGCCTGAGGTCAGAGCTCTAGGCTGAGGGCTGTGCTGTGCCCACCTTGTTGGAATCATGCCTTAGTTCTTCCCTCCCTTGCCTCTTGCATCCAATCCATGATCCAGTCAGAAGATCTCTTGCATCCATTTTTATACTTTTCTAGTTTAGACCACCTCACCCACCATCATTCAACTGGGCTACTACAACAATTTTCTCCATTTTTATACAACTGTGATCTATTCAAGACCCCCTTGTTGACTGTCTTTTATTGTCAAGATAAAAACTCAGCCCGTTTTTTGCTGTTAGGATCTCAGATTTGAAGGATCACAAACTGAATAACTTCTAGTTCCTGAAACAGTGCATTCTCCCTAGCCTCTAGGTCTTTGCATATTGTTCCCTCCTTCCTCTTTCCCTCTTGGTATTTGATGGATGCCTTCTTGTTTTCATGTGTCAGTTCAGACACACCTTCTCCAACACCCTGGTCCAGGTCATGATACTATCTGATAGTCACCTGTGGTAGATGGGCTGTTCATTTTTGCACTTAACACCTTGTGAAGGAGCTGCCTGGTACATTTCCATGTAATCATTAGATATTTTCAGTTCCCACAAAGCAAGGAAATGGATCCATTATGATCATGGTTGCATTTTTTTGTACCTCAGAAGTGAGGGGCATAGGATAAATGTTGTGTAAATATTGCTTTGGTGAATGGATCAATATGCCCCTTAATCCTCCACAAGCAGGAGGGGAGCCCCAGGAGGTGGTTTGTCCTGGGATCTACAGATGAATCCATAGAAGAATCTACAGAGGAATCCATGGACAAATCTACACTTAAAATATATCCCAGTGCCTTCCACTCAGTATGGGGAGTGGAACATCATGCCCTCCCCTAGTTAAGAGGAGTAGATCTCCACACCCTCCAACAATAAGGGGAGTAGTTCCCTTGAAAGAAGTATGTCCCTGTGTGCTTCACAGCTTGAGGGGCAGAGATCCCAAAGACCTCCACCTGGTGAGGGGTGTAAGACTGTGCATACTCCACCTGAGTCCTGGGGATTTCACATTCCAGATTATTCCAGTTCTACCCTCAAAGTACAAATTGGAGAAGAAATTAATATGTATATGAATATGTATATGAACATGAGTATGAATACATACAAATATGAACATGTATAATGAATGAATAGGAATATGAAAATGAGTATGATTATGTGACTATCAATAAGGATATGAATGTGAAAATGAACATACATATGAATAAGTATATAAATATGAATATATATGAATATGTACATGCACATGAATATGAGTATGTTATGCATATGTATGTGAATATGAAAATATATGAATGTGCACATAAATATGACTATGACTATGTATGTGAATATTTTATGAACATGAACCTGTACATGTACATGAATATAATGTTAATGAATATGATTGTATATGAATAGGTACATTATGTGAATGATTGGTTATGTATATGAATATAATTATGTGTATGAAAAAATATGAATACACACATGAATATGTACATAAGTATGAATATACATGAATATGAGTATGAATATGAATGTGTATATGAATATGGATATAGATATATGTATGAATATGTAAGCATATATCTGAATTGGATACCAGTGCCTTAACTCATATGGGGAATTGATTACCCTGCTCTCTGCTACATGAGGTGAGTAGATCTCTGTGCCCTCAGCACAGTGAGGGCTGTTGGTCCCCATGGGAGGATAGGTCCAGGTGTGCTGCACTCAGGGAAGGGACTAGAACCCCATGCCCTCCACCTGGTGAGTGGATTGGAATCATCTATCCTCAACCTGATCAAGGGAGATAATCCCTACTACCCCCATCTGATGAGATACCACTCCAGAGTATTCCAGTTCAAACCCTAAAAGGATGAAACTGGGGCAGATGCTATAGATGGGTCTATAGATGGCTCTAAACATATCCCAGTGCCTTCTGCTCAGTATGGGGACTAGAACACTGTGCCCCATAAATAAGGGGAGTAGGTCTCCATGCTCTCTGACAATTGAGGGGAGTAGTTCCCCTTTGGGAAGATTAGGTCTTTGTGTTTTTACACCTTGAGAGGCACAGATCCCCATGCCCTCCACCTGGTGAGAGATGTAGAACAATGATACTCCACCTGATCAGGGCAGTTACTCTTCTCTACAGTCCCTCTGATGATCTCCCATTCCCAATTATTCAAGTTCTGCCCTCAAAGTATGAATTGAAGAAGACATTAATATGTATAGGAATATATATATGAAAATGTGTATGAATGTGCATATGAATATGAACATGTGTATATGAATGTATAGATGTATATATGAATATGTATATGAATTGGAATTTTAATGTGTATGAATATGAATATTAACAGATATGAATATGTGTACATATGAATATGTATAGAAATATGAATATGCACAAGAATATGAATGTGTCTTTATATAAAGATGAATATGTCCATATATGTGAATATGAACAGGTGCATAAATATGTATATGAATAAGTATATGAATGTTTATATTTTATGAATATGTATATGTATATGAATATGTACATGCACATGTGCATAAGTATTAATATGAATATGATTGTATGGATATGAATGTGTACATGTACACAAATATGAATATGATTTTATGAATATGATTCTGTATATAAATATAAATATGAATATGTACATACATAATATGATTGAGAATGTGTATGCATCAGATTATTTGTATGGATATGAATATGACCATGTACATGAACATGGATATGTGCAAGAATATGCATGCAAACATGAATATGAGTAAGAACATGAATATGTACATGAATAAATATGAATTTGTATATGACGAATTAGAATAGAGCCCAGTGCATTAGCTCATATGCGGAAAGATCACCATGCCCTCTGATAGGTTAGGTTTGTAGATCTCCATGCCCTCAGCACAGTGAGGGCTGTTGGTCTCCATGGGGGGACAGGTTACGGTGTCCTACACCTGATGAGGGGAGTACATCCCCGTGCCCCCACCTGGTAAGTAGCCTAGAGTCATGTTATATCAACCTGATCAGGGGACTTAATCCCTGTACCCTCCATCTGATAAGAGCTCACTCCAGAATGTTCCAGTTCACACCCTAAAATTGTAAAACTGGGGCAGATGTTATAGATGGATCTATAGATGGATCTATCTATCCATATTATATATATAAATGAAAAATGTTTGTTCATTTGTTCAGTTTTCCTTGTGAAAGATGACCTTGAGTACCTAGTAAAAAACACTTTGATATTAGAAAGTCTCTAACTTTATGGGTGGGAGGAGCTTACTAACTACTCGTACTTAATATATGTAAAAAAAAATTAAGGCATGTATTTTAATATTTCACCCTTATTCAAAATAACGTATGTTGTAAGATATGTAGGTTACTAAAATTAACTTTGTAATCACGGGGACAAAAATAGAATCTATCATAGAGTGTTGCTATAGCAACTACTACTAATTCAGGACTGTGCCTATTTGTGTGTTTGTTATTCCATTATCAGTCAATAGCTAGTATTTGAGGGAGTAATTATATAGTGAATGCTGCATCCTAAAGATGTGCAGTGCTGAGTTGTCTCAGCATATTGATCACTTTTGCCTCCATGTGGGGATAGTGGAATTATGTTCCAAACAGGTCAATAAAGGGCATTGTTTCAAAATAAACTGTGTGACATGACAGTTTGTTCTGTGTTACTTGTATCGCTTTAAAAAATAATACCTTTCTCCTTATTTTATTTTAATCACATGAGTAATAATAGGAAATGCTGAAAAAACAAGAAGCAAGTGACACCAGGAATCCCATACCTCCCTCCCCTCATGACACCTGCTGGTTACATGTTTGCTATATGCTCCTCAGTACTTGTTCCTTACAAAAACCGACTCGTACTACATAAGCTGCTCTGTACTTCCCTTTGACACTGATTTTTCACGTAAATAAATCTACTTCCACAGTGTCATTCATAATGATCCGCCTCAATGTAAGATTGTGACAACATTGATGAGTTTTCCTATTGTATTTTGAAGGGTTTCCATAGTTAAAAATAGCTATGCCGTATGTTTCTATTTCTGTTTGGGAAATGTTGATATGTAAAATAATATGGACATTTCCTTGCCAATGCAGAACAGTGTGACTACTTTGGAGAGCAGGAGATGCCCTTGCTGAGCCCCACGGCTCTTTCGCCCTTGCGTTATTTTATTCTGGATTGTCTTTCTCCATGAAAGCCTGTGAGCACTAAGGACCACTGAAGGGCAGGTGCAACCAGTTTTGCAAATATACTGTTAGCCAACTTTTGTGTTGCTGTGAACAAAATACCTGTCAAGAACAACTGGGAGGAGGACTAGTTTATTTGGGCCTCGTGATTTCAGAGGTATCCGCCCACAGATGGCCGACTTCATTGGTCTGGGCCCAAGATGAGGCAGCACATCATAGTGGAAGGCCCTAGGGAGGAAATTTGCTCAATTCATGGTAGGGTCAGGAAATTGGAGGTGGGGATAGTGGAAGGAAGTGACCACCAGGAAGATGCACCCTTCCAGGGCACACCCCCAGTGACCCACCTCCTCCAGCCTGCTCCAATTGTCAAACCATACAAACTAGGGTGGACTAATTAGGTTACAGCTCCCATAATCCAATGGCTTTCATCTCTGACTATTCCTACATTAACAGAACACATAAAATCCAAACTATAATACCACTCCAGACATTTTGTGTTCAGAAAACAAATCATCTCATGACAGTTTTTATTCATCCCACTGAGGACCCAAGTACACTTCAAAAACCCATAGGATAAAGAGGGGAAAAGGAATGACTACTATATCCTTATATCCGAATTGACTTCTTATTGCCAGGCATAAAGATTAGACACATTCGCAGTTATTGGCAGAGAAGTGTTTGCAATTAAGGGTCTGAAAATTTTCTGTTATTTAGAAACAAGAAAGTACAGTCAACAAAAACCAAGTGACCAGCTATTTTATGCACAAATTACAATCATTCCAAACAATGGGGTCATGAAAGCAGTGATTCAACTTCCAGTAATTTCTAGTAATTAATAGTGGTAATTTCCTCTCTCTTTTAATACAATTTCTCTCCTAAACCAAACATAATATAGTCATCCTTCAGCAACCATGGAGGATTGGTTCCATGATCCCTTGCAAATAAAAAATCCAAGGATGTTCAAGCCCTTTATATAATATGGCATTGTATTTACATATAAAAATATATCTTCTCATATACTTTAAATCATCTCCAGATTTTTTAGAATACCTAATGCAATGTAAATGCTACATAAACAGTTGTCACGCTGTATTATTTAAGGAATAACGACCAGAAAACAAAGACTGTACATGCTTAGTACATATATGAATACTTTCCCCAAATATTTTCAATCTGTGGTTGGTTGAATCCTTGAACGTGGAGCCCATGGATGCAGAGGGCTGATTGCATATCATGGGGGGGAAATGCATATGACAATCTAGCCTTTCCCCTCCTTAATTTAAAATAAACAGCAATGCTCACTGTTAGTGGGAGAAAAACTCTACGGAGTAGTAACACATAACAGAATTCCAGTTACCAACTTGCTGGATTGGTCCATGCTGTGGTTTCCAGAATGGGGTCCCAGCTGGCAGCCTCAGCATCATCTGGGGACCTGTTATAAATACAAGTTCTCAGGTCCCACCTTGCTCTGTAGCAACCCCATGATAACGGTCTTGCAAGCCCTTGGGTGATTTTTCTGAGCATTCATGTTTGCTGTGTGTTTTGCACTTAGTCTATGGACACACCAAGCAAGGCCCATGATAAGCCACACACATCTAGAAGGCAACTTTCCAACACGCCCCAGCACTCCTTCCCCCAAGGGTGAAGTGGAATATTTGCCAAGAGTCACTTAGATTTCTCCTAAGGCCTATTAATGCTGTTTGTACTGACTATTAAATTTAATTTTGAATCATTTTTTTAAATGTGGCTGGGAAAGGAACAGATGAATTCGCAAGAATTCTACAAAGCATTCTCCACTCACATGGTTTTGTGAATATCCAAATTTCAGCCCTAATTTAAGAGGACTAAAACTAATTATAGATGATGTATTACAGATGTGGTTTATAAGAATTTTAATCGTGCATTGGTGTCACATTTTTCAAATGGTGTCAGTATTTTCAAATGAAACTGTGTGTGTGTTTGTGTGTGTGTGTGTGTGTGTGTGTGTGTGTGTATTGAATTAAACTATTTAGGGTATATATGCATTGTTTTTAAGACTCTCTGACTATGAATAGATAGTAAAAAAATCAAGGTGTTTTTCTTTTTCTTACTCTCACACATTTGATACAAAACAGAACATGTCACTTCTGGTCACTAGAAGGTCCGACGTGGGTAGCCAAAACAGTCAGAGCAAAAGCTGCTGAACAAGTCTTTATCGGGATTGGCTCTCGTGCAAGATTCACCAGTCCTCCAGGGTGAAGGCCAGGGTAGACTGCCGGGGAATTAGCACATGAATCCGGCTGACCCAGGTCTTTATAGTCAGGAATTGGCTGGGGATACTGCTGAGTGACAAGTGGGTGAGAGACGCCACTGGTTGTGCTTTGGTGCTAGCAGGCAGCCAGATGTTCTGTCGCGCATGTGCAGGCTGCCCGCGGTCCTGATCCTTCTCATCCATCCGCCTGAATCCAACCTAACAGTCACCAAAATGTGTCCCATTTCTCCCCACCAACAATCAAGTAGTTCTCCAGTGGACGCTAGCTGGGAATCCTCCAATTCCCTTCAATTCTGACACTATCTACCTGGATCCCACAAGGCTGAACCTATTTCAAATACCAATTGCAAGCAACAGGTTGTCACCTACACCTTTGATCTACTAGCTCTAAATTGGGGTTGCCATGAATCCCTCCTCTGGTTTAATTAATTTACTAGGATGACTCACAGAACTCATAGAAACCCTTTATTAGATCGACCCATTTATTACAAAGAATACAGGTGGAAGAGATGCACAGAGCAAGGTAGGGGAGAAATGTCCTCCACACAGGAGCCTCTGTCCCCATGGAATTGGAGAGTTCCGTTCATCTAGTGCGTGAATGCATTCACCAAACTGGAAGCTCCCTGAACCCCAAGTGCAGGGGTTTTATGGGGGCTTCATCAGACAGGCATGATGGATCACTGATTCATTTTCAGCCCCTCTCCCTCTCCAGAGATGAATGACTCTGAAATACCCAAGTTTCTAAGCCAGCTGGGTCTTCCTGGTGAGGAACCCATTCCAGGATCCCTCCAGGAGTCCCCTCCTTAGAACAAAGAAGTTTCTGCCACCCAGGAAACTCCAAGGGGTTAAGGAGCTCTGTCAGGCAATGGCCAGAGACCTATATGCATACTTCTTATATTTTAGAACTGCTTTTTATTAACTAGTAAAGTCCCAGACCCAGCATCATCTATTGTATTTTAAAGAAATTCAATAATATAATCTTTAATATATTGATAAAAAAGTTGAATACTTAGTGTTCAAAATCACTTTTGTCTCAGGTGCCATTCAAAATTGCTAAAAATATTTTTAAAACCACTTTAAGGAATTTGTAATTTCAAAAGTTGGGAAATGCTATCCTTATTTATTTAACCAATCCCTTTATTCAGAAGTTTAGGTTATTTTCAATTTATCAATGTTATAAATTATTGTAAATAATTCTATCAACATAAAAAGGCTGGCTATTACCTTAATCACAAATTTTATCTCAACAAGGTAAATAGAAGGGAAGATCTCATTTTGGATCTTGTGTCTACCTTTGCAGAAAATCCAACAATGGCAGAGAACTGTCATTTCCACAAAAATATTATGACCACGAGTTGCTGCTCAATTAGCCTTGATCACTGGGAACCATTTGTTACAAACCCTGGGGAGAGACTGTTAATTCCTTTGTCCTTCTAAATTTGCGAAAATCTGTGGAGCTTAAATACTGTAAATTCACAAACAGAAAACACAAACACACAAACCATCACCAGTCACAACTGAGGTGGAGAAACTCATTTGGACATGAGTCCTCAGTCCAAGGTGAACAACTGATGGCCTGCAAACAGTAACCAGAAAGATGACCACCTCCAGCATGCTATGCACAGCAGAAGAAAAATGCACTGTCCATGGAAGATGGCCTCGGACTGTTGACTTGGTTGCAAGTATTGCATTTTGCAGTCGTTGGCAATTTCATGTCACTCAGCTTAATCAAAAACTATTTCCTATAATCAAGGAGCATTTCAGGGACTGCATAAGTTTTATACCCCCAGGCAAGGGTGGAGACAAAGGAAACAGAGGAGGAAGAGCTTAGGATGTCAGTGGGGGACACCAGGACCCTCTGCAACCTTTAAGCAATCCACCAACAGAAGCCCTCCTGCAAGTGGCTGCTGTTTCTCCTCCATTCTTCATACACACCCATAGGATTATTGCATGTTTTTCAAGACACTTTTTTCTCCTTTTCTCCCAAGTCTTAAGTTGAAACTTTTAGAATGATTTCATTTATCAACCTTCACTTCAATTCCCAGTTTTTCTGAGATAATACTTCTGGTTTTATTTTGTCAAATTACTCATAAAGTATGCTCTTTTATTTCTAAAGTTCAAATTTGCATTTATATTACAGATTTCCTAACAATTTTCCCATACTCATTTAGGTAATTAGACAGTTCTGAATGTAGTAAAAATGTAAGTATCTCAAGTTTCATGGCTCAGTCCTGTTTCTTCTCATCTTACTCTTGCCCTTAATGTCTATAGGGTTGGGGGTGGGAGTTGGCTAGAGTATTTGGGGATGTTTAGTAGCGTAATCTCTGAATCTTGCATGCTCTCAAACTGCCTTCTTTACCTTGTGAGATGGGATAACTTGGCTGGGTATAAGATTGTGACTTGCAGTTCTTTCTCTCACAAATCTACCCATTCACTTCCACTAGCATCTATTGTCACATATAGGAAGTACAGTGTCAATTTGGTTCTTTTTCTCTGAGAAATTACTTGTTCTTTATGAGGTTTTATGACTTTCTCTTTCTTCTAATTGTATTGAGTTTCCTAGATGGGAGTCTTTTCTCATCAATGTAGTATAGAAATCAGTACACATCTCAGGTCACTAATACTTATGAAACTTTTACTATTTTTAAAATATTTCCTCTACTCCTTCTAAAGCTCTACTATAGACTTAGATTTTTCAGGCCTATTCTCAAGTGTTTTGTCATCTGTCTTGATACACTTTCATTTCCTCTGGTCATTAGATGTTTTATGGACTTCTTCCAGGTCACTCACTAATAGTAAATGTCTCTTCTTCTTATCTTTGGAATTGCTTAATTGGCAAATTATATTTTTTAAATTTTTAAATTTTGTTTGTTCTAATTAGTTGTGTATGACAGTAGGATGCATTTATACATTTTGATAGATCATACATAAATAGAGTATAATCTCTCATTTTTCTGATTACACACATTGCAGGATCACATTGGTCATGAGGTAATAATGTCTGTTTCACTCTGGTATCATTCCTTCCCCTCCCTTTGCTCCCCTCTACCTAATATAAAGTAACTCTATTCTTCCCTATCTCTCACTGTGAATTAGCTCCATCTATCTCTTCAGCTCCAAAGGTGGGTTTTTCCCCCACTGGGAGGAGCCGGGGATTTGAATTGAGGCCCTTGCGCGTGCTAGGCGGGGGCTCTCCAGAAAGAGCTATCTGGAGGAGATTCAAGATGGCGGACTAGAGGGTGGCTGCGTTTCGTGTTGCTCCTGGACTCAGGACTCAAGAAGAGGAGATATAGAGAGCCTTGGGACCAACTCAAAGCAGCCGGGCGAGAGTCTCCCACTGGGCAGCCGTCCCGGACGGGGCAGGAGTCCTGGACGGGGCGGTAGCCCCAAAAGCAGGGATCTTTGCAAAGTAGAATGGCCGGCGAGGCGCCCCTCCCCCCGCCAGAGCAGTGATCGCAGACAGCTGGGAGCATTGAAGAGGGGGCTGCCCAGAGGAGGAGAAATACGGGCTCGGCACGTCGCTTGGAATTGGATCAGCTGCGCCAGGGCTCCGGGCGGATATCCGGAGGAGCAGCGTGGACTCAGGACTCAAGAAAAGGAACAGCGTGGTGAGTGGTTTGGTCCCAGAGCATCCGCTCCTGAACATAGGGGGGTTGTCTGGAGAAGGAGGAGGAGCGCGGCGGGGTGCTTGGGCTCGAAGTGACTGCACCAGGGCTACGGGAGGCAGTCGGGACAAGAAGGTGCACAGTGAGTTCTTGGGACTCGTGACGCACCAGATCTCTGGGTGACTGCCTGGTGGAGAAAGTGGTACGTGGTGGGTCACTTGGTCTTAGAGCGACCGCACGGAACAACAGGTGGCTGCCGGAGGAAAAGGCGTGTGGCGGGTCACTGGGACTCGGAGCGATTGTAAGGGGCTCCAGGTGGCTGCTCAGAGGAGGGGCCGCATAGCCAGGCGAAAAGTGCAGAGCAGGGTCCTAGACGGCTTCTTGGTAGAAGGGCCCCACAGACAAACTGAGGGGCAGAGCGAAGGCTCCAGGACTGCAGGCAGCTTCTCTGAGGAGAGGCAGCCGAAGGAGATTCGTTTGCGAAGGGTGAGGCTTCCAGGCCCAGGAGGTAGGTCCGGGTCCCTGGGAACATTGCAGAAGAAGGCTGCCCAGCCCAGGCGGTAGTTGTGAATTGAACGGAACCTCTGGGAGGAAAACCGACCAGCGAGACCTCCCCACCGGGTGACTCCTCCCTGTTGGGTGAGGTTCTCCCAAAAGGACCGTAAAATCAGAGACACAGGCCCAAACTGGTCTTGCATCAGCCCATAACCTACTTCCCTTCTGGATGACCATTCATCAGCAAGTGAAGGTACCTCTGCCCACTAGCAGGGAATATACCCCACCAGAAGGCCACCACCCCTAGGGAGTCAGCTCCCTTGTGGAGCACTGCATTATCAACTTCCTCCAAGATTTCAGGCTACTGAAGACTAAGAGGGGATATAATAGAAATCTTCAGGGATATTATAAGACAATAGAGGAAATCTGCAATATCACAGCGGTCAACTGATACCTGAACAATATGAGAAAACAAGGAAAGAAAATGCTGCAAACAAATCTAGATGTTACATCAATGAAACCCAACGACAGCATGGCAGAAGAAATGACAGAAAGGGAGTTCAGAATGTACATAATTAAAATGCTCAGGGAAGCAAATGACGAGATGCAAGAGCAAATGCAGGCACTGAATGATCGCACCAATCGACAGTTAAAAGAGCAAATACAGGAAGCAAAAGATCACTTCAATAAAGAGTTAGAGATATTGAAAAAAAAACCAAACAGAAATACTTGAAATGAAGGAAACAATAAACCAAATTAAGAACTCCATAGAAAGCATAACCAATAGAATAGAACACCTGGAAGACAGAACATCAGACATTGAAGATAAAATATTTAACCTTGAAAACAAAGTTGAACAAACAGAGAAGATGGTAAGAAATCATGAACAGAATCTCCAAGAACTATGGGATATCATGAAGAGGCCAAATTTAAGAATTATTGGAATTGAGGAAGGCTTAGAGAAACAGACCAAAGGAATGAACAATCTATTCAATGAAATACTATCAGAAAATTTCCCAAATCTGAAGAATGAAATGGAAGATCAAGTACAAGAGGCTTATAGGACTCCAAATATACAAAATTACAACAGACCCACACCAAGGCACATTATAATGAAAATGCCCAACATACAAAATAAAGACAGAATTTTAAAGGCCGCAAGAGAGAGGAATCAAATTACATTCAGGGGGAAACCAATACGGATATCAGCAGATTTTTCAATCCAGACCCTAAAAGCTAGAAGGGCCTGGAACAACATTTTTCAAGCCCTGAAAGAAAATGGATGCCAACCAAGAATCTTATACCCAGCAAAACTTACCTTCAAATTTGATGATGAAATAAAATCCTTCCATGATAAACAAAAGCTAAAAGAATTTACAAAAAGAAAGCCAGCATTACAGAACATTCTCAGCAAAATATTCCATGAGGAAGAGATGAAAAACAAAGAAACAAATCAGCAATGGGAGGAACCATCCTAAAGGAATTGTCAAATAAAGGAAGAACCAAGTCGTCTCAAAATAAATAAATAAATAAATAAATAAATAAATAAATAAATAAATAAATAAATAAAATGAACCAAATGACCGGGAATACTAATCATATCTCAATAATAACCCTGAATATTAATGGCCTGAACTCATCAATCAAAAGACATAGACTGGCAGATTGGATCAAAAAGAAAGATCCAACAATATGTTGCCTGCAAGAGACTCACCTCGTAGAAAGAGATACACATAGACTAAAGGTGAAAGGATGGGGGAAAACATATCATGCACATGGACTCAGCAAAAAAGCTGGGGTATCCATCCTCATTTCAGATAAGGTGGACTTCAAGTCAAAACTAGTCAAAAGGGATAAAGAAGGACATTACATACTGCTTAAGGGAACCATAAATCAGCAAGACCTAACAATCATAAACATCTATGCCCCAAACAGTGGCTCATCCATGTATGTCAAACAAATCCTTCTCAATTTCAGAAATCAAATAGACCACAACACAATAATACTAGGTGATTTTAACACGCCTCTCTCACCACTGGACAGATCTTCCAAACAAAAATTGAACAAAGAAACCATAGATCTCAATAACACAATCAATAATTTAGACTTAACGGACATTTATAGAATATACCATCCAACCAAGAGCGAATACACTTTCTTCTCAGCAGCATATGGATCCTTCTCTAAAATAGACCATATATTATGCCACAAAGCTAATGTTAGCAAATACAAGAAGATAGAGACGCTACCTTGTATTCTATCAGATCATAATGGTTTGAAGTTAGAAATAAATGAAAGAGTAGAAAACAGAAGCTACTCCAATACCTGGAGATTAAACAATATGCTATTACATGATGAATGGATAACAGAAGATATTAGGAAGGAAATTAAAAAATTCCTAGAGGTAAATGAGAACAAAGAAACATCATATCAAAATCTTTGGGACACTATGAAAGCAGTACTTAGAGGAAAATTTATTTCATGGAGCGCATTCAATAAAAGAAGTAAAAATCAACAAATAAACAACCTAACACTTCAGCTCAAAGCCCTAGAAAAAGAAGAACAGACCAACACCAAAAGTAGTAGAAGACAGGAAATAGTTAAACTCAGAGCTGAAATCAATGAAATTGAAACAAAAGAAACTATACAAAAAATTGACAAAATAAATAGTTGGTTCTTTGAAAAAATAAACAAAATTGATAAACCCTTAGCCACTCTAACAAAGAGAAGACGAGAGAAAACCCAAATCACCAAAATTCGGAATGAACAAGGAAATATCACAACAGACACGATTGAAATACAAAACATAATTAGAAGCTATTTTGAAAATCTATATTCTAACCAAATAGAAAATTTCGAAGACATCAACAGGTTTCTAGAGACATATGAATTGCCTAAATTGAACGAGGAGGACATACAAAATTTAAATAGATCAATTTCAAGTAATGAAGTAGGAGAGGTCATCAAAAGCCTACCAACAAAGAAAAGTCCAGGACCAGATGGGTTCTCAGCCGAGTTCTACAAAATCTTTAAGGAAGAGCTCATTCCAATACTTCTCAAAGTATTCCATGAAATAGAAGAGGAGGGTACCCTCCCAAACTCATTCTATGAAACCAATATTACCCTGATACCCAAGCCAGACAGAGATAAATCGAGGAAAGAAAATTTCAGACCGATATCATTAATGAACATTGACGCAAAAATTCTCAATAAAATTTTAGCAAATCGCATACAAAAATATATTAAAAAGATAGTGCACCACGATCAAGTGGGTTTTATCCCAGGGATGCAAGGTTGGTTCAACATCCGGAAATCAATAAATGTAATTCACCATATCAATAGACTTAAAGTCAAGAACCACATGATTATTTCAATAGATGCAGAAAAAGCATTTGATAAAATACAACACCCCTTCATGCTCAAAACACTAGAAAAAATAGGGATAGTGGGAACATTCCTTAACATTGTAAAGGCCATCTATGCTAAGCCCATGGCTAATATCATTCTAAACGATGAAAAACTGAAAGCATTCCCCCTAAAAACTGGAACAAGACAGGGATGCCCACTTTCACCACTCCTATTCAATATCGTTCTTGAGACTCTAGCCAGAGCAATTAGACAGACCAAGGAAATTAAAGGAATACGAATAGGAAAAGAAGAACTCAAACTATCCCTATTTGCGGATGATATGATTATATACTTAGAAGAACCAGGAAATTCCACCAGAAAACTGTTAGAACTCATAAGTGAATTCAGTAAAGTGGCAGGTTACAAGATGAATGCTCATAAATCCAATGCATTTTTATACATAAGTGATGAATCCTCAGAAAGAGAAATTATGAAAACTACCCCATTCACCATAGCATCAAAAAAAATAAAATATTTGGGAATCAATCTCACAAAAGAGGTAAAAGACCTCTACAATGAGAACTACAGAACACTAAAGAAAGAAATCGAAGAAAACCTTAGAAGATGGAAAGATCTCCCATGTTCTTGGATAGGCCGAATTAATATTGTCAAAATGGCCATACTACCTAAAGTGCTATACAGATTCAATGCAATCCCAATTAAAATCCCAATGACGTACCTTAGAGAAATAGAGCAAGCAATCATGAAATTCATCTGGAAGAATAAGAAACCCAGAATAGCTAAAGCAATCCTTCGCAGGAAAAATGAAGCAGGGGGTATCGCAATACCCGAACTTCAACTTTATTACAAAGCAATAGTAACAAAGACGGCATGGTACTGGTACCAAAATAGACAGGTAGATCAATGGTACAGAATAGAGGACACGGACACAAACCCAAATAAATACAACTTTCTAATACTAGACAAAGGCGCCAAAAATATGCAATGGAGAAAAGATAGCCTCTTCAACAAATGGTGCTGGGAGAATTGGAAATCCATATGCAACAGAATGAAACTAAACCCATATCTCTCACCCTGCACAAAACTCAACTCAAAATGGATTAAGGACCTTGGAATCAGACCAGAGACTCTGCAGATTATAGAAGAAAAAGTAGGTCCCGATCTTCAACATGTCGGCCTAGGACCAGACTTCCTCAACAGGACTCCCATAGCACAAGAAATAAAAGCAAGAATCAATAACTGGAATAGATTCAAACTAAAAAGCTTTCTCTCAGCAAAGGAAACTATCAGTAATGTGAAGAAAGAGCCTACAGAGTGGGAGAACATCTTTGCCAATCATACTTCAGATAGAGCACTAATCTCCAGAATCTATAAAGAACTCAAAAAACTCTACACCAAGAATACAAATAATCCAATCGACAAATGGGCTAAGGAAATGAACAGACACTTCACAGAAGAAGATGTACAAGCAATCAATAAACATATGAAAAAATGTTCAACATCTCTAGTAATAAGAGAAATGCAAATCAAAACCACCCTAAGATTCCATCTCACTCCAATTAGAATGGCGATTATCAAAAATACAAGCAACAGGTGTTGGCGAGGATGTGGGGAGAAAGGTACACTCATACATTGCTGGTGGGGCTGCAAATTAGTGCAGCCACTCTGGAAAGCAGTGTGGAGATTCCTTAGAAAACTTGGAATGGACCCTCCATTTGACCCAGCTATCCCACTCCTTGGCCTATACCCAAAGGATCTAAAATCAGCATACTACAGAGATACAGCCACATCAATGTTCATAGCTGCTCAATTCACAATAGCCAGACTATGGAACCAACCTAGATGCCCTTCAATTGACGAGTGGATAAAGAAACTGTGGTATATATACACAATGGAATATTACTCAGCCATAAAGAATGACAAAAATTATGGCATTTGCAGGCAAATGGATGAAATTGGAGAATATCATGCTCAGTGAGATAAGCCAATCTCAAAAAGACAAGGGACGAATGATATCGCTAATAAGTGGAGGATGACACATAATGGGGGGGAGGGAAGGGTTAGTGTTAGGGTTAGAGTTAGGGTTAGGGAGAGGGGCAAGTATGGAGGAAGAAAGTACTGTATAGAGGGTAAAGAGGGGTGAGAGGGGTGGGGGGAAGGGGAAAAAATAACAGAATGAATCAAACAACATTATTGTATGTGGATTTATGATTACACAAATGGTATGCCTTTGCGCCATGTACAAACAGAGAGGCAACATGTATCCCATTTGTTTACAATAAAATAATAAAAAAAAAAAAAAAAAAAAAAGAGCTATCTGGTCAGCTCCTGAATTACCTCCATATATCTGAGAAAACATTCGGCCTTTCGTTCTTTGGGTTTGGCTTATTGCACTTAGCATGATATTCTCTAACTCCATCCATTTACCAGCAAATGCCAGAATTTCATTCTTCTTTAAAGCTGAGTAGTATTTCATCATATGTATATACCACTGTGGGGGGTTTTCCACATTCTGTGTGGATGAGGAGAAGAGTTTCTGTTGGAAGACAACGGTGCCAGTGATCAATGAATTACTAGTAAACTTATATAATCAATAAACACAAGAGCCAATACTCTTTTCAAATGGAAGGGGATGTGATCATAGCAGATCTGGCTTCCAATAGGATGGAGAAGCCCCACCTTCACCTTTATTTATAGTCCCACAGGTAAAGGGGCCAAGAGGGGCTTCTTCTGTGAGGAACAGGATGGGGTGGAGTTAGGGAAGCCATTTGCTTAGAGAATTAGCATATGCTCAGGGAATACTGTAGGTGGCCTCTGTACAGGGCCACCTACTTCCTGGCTCTCTGAAATAGTCTCTCATGACCGCCAGTTCGTGGGAGTCAGACTTCTGTATCCCATGGCTCAGCTGAGCCTGACTCAGCTAACCATGGATGGCTCCCCACATACCACATTATGTTTTAGCCTCAACATACTTTTCTGCACTGCCGACCTCCTCTTATTTGATCCCCCACCCTAACTCCAGCAGCTTCATTTCCTGGAGTGTGTATTCTGTTTGTTACAACTGATCCTGTTTTTGACTTTGACTACTCTGAGATTTGTAGTTGTTGTAGGTTTGATGGGTGTACTTGGGTGAGACTGTTTAAATACCCTAAAAGGCAGCACTCTCAGGAGGGAGGCAAGCAAGTTTCCATTCCAGGCAGTTACCATGTAGAAGCTGACTGCCACCCTGTAACCTGGCCCTGTCACCTGGTCACTCATCCCAAGCCACGCCCAGGAAAAGCACCACAGTGACAAAACTCCAAACCGCTGTCCTTGGGCTTCCGTGTGTCTTCTCCCACCGGCCCCAAGCTGACATCTCAAGCTGACACTCTGAACTGCGGTCCATCTGGACCCTGGCCTAGGATAAGTTCCTGTGTTTGACAGCTCTGCTCCCTGAACGAATTTTTCAGCTGGTTTTGGTTCATAATCTTATCTGACCACCAACAGAGACTGCATTCTGCATTTGCTCTCTGCCTTTGCACTCAATTCAACCTCCTGAATCCCTGTGACCACCTTAACCTTTTCTTAGCCTTTCTGTTAAAAAAAAAAAAAAAAAGGAATGTGAGATTGTGACTTCAGTGTTATAGATATTAATAACTGAGACTGGAATAGAATAATCTGTTATGGTCTGACTTCTGTCTATCGGATGACCCACAAGTATTCAGTGAACTGCTACTGCCCAAAGTGGTGTAACCTATGAATTTATTGTTATTCAATAAATAACACATATGTGGAAAGATACAAATGTTTTTGGTGTATGTTAGTGACCTAACTCACTCACACCAAAATGCTTCTGAGAAAACTTGGAAGTATTTTCTTTCATTGTTTAATAAGAGAGAACTCTCTCACATAAATGTATTTATGAGTTTTCCCAAATGTTTCAATATTTATCAAGATGATCATGTTAGCTGGGTCTGGTGGCACATACCTATAACCCCAGCAACTCAAGAGGCCGAGACAAGAGGATCACAAGTGTGAGGCCATCCTCATTAACTTAGCGAGATCCTACCTCAAAATAAAAAATAAAAAAGTCTGGAGCTATAGCTCAGTGGTAAAGTGCCCTGGGTTCAATCTCTACTATCAAAGAAAGAGAGAGAGAGAGATGATCTTGGTTTTCTTCATTGACCTACTGATGGAATGAATTATACTGGCCTCTTGAGCCTTTTAAACAGAGGGTGCTGGGGGATCTGGATATTTATCTGTAGAGAATGAAACTAGATCATTACCAATCACCCTGCACAAAAGTCAACTCAAAGTGGATCAAAGACATAGGAATTAGACCAGAAACTTTGCAACTGATAGAAGAAAACCTAGGATCAACACTCTAACATATGGGCACAGGAAGCAGCTTCCTCAATAGGCCTTCCAAAGCTCAGGAAATAATACCAAGAATTAATAAAAGAGAATTGCATCAAATTGCAAAGCTTCTGCACAGCAAAGGAAATAATTAAGAGTGTGCAGTGAGACCCTACAGAATGGGAGAAAATCTTTGCAAGCTACTCTTCTGACAGAGAATCAATATCCAGAATATATCAAGTCAAAAAGCTTTACATCAAAATAAATAAATACATAACCTGGTAATTAACAAGTGGGGCAAATTAACTAAAAAGACACTTCTCAAAAAGAAGAAATAAAAATTGCCAACAAGTATATGAAAAACTGTTCAACATCTTTAGCAATCTGGGAAATGCAAATCAAAACTACACTGAGATTTAATCTCATACCAGTCAGAATGGCAGCCATCAAGAATACAAACAATAATAAATGCTGGAAAGGATGTGGGGAAAAAGGAACACTTTTACACTGTTGGTGGGATTGTAAATTAGTACAACCACTGTGGAAACCAATCTGGAGAGTCCCCAAAAGACTAGGCATGGAGGTTAGGAGGCTAAAGGAAAGGGGAAATACTAGGGAAAGAAACTGTCCAAATGATATTGTCTTGTTGTGTGTGTATGAATATGCAAAAGTGGTCCTTCCACCATTATGTATGTAATATTATAATCCAACAATAAAGAATTTAAAAAATCAAGGCAGCTTCACAACTGGCTGATCCAGGACTCGCCGGGCATGCAGGACGCAGGTTTTACTCTCTCTCCACTCCTTGTGATCATAGGATGGTTTTCAGTAGCAGCCAGGGCTCCGTGCTTCCTCTCTTACAGCTAGCAGAAGAGTCTGTTTAGGAAGCTTTCCCACAAACCCCAGAAGCCGCGCCTTGCCTACGCCTTGCCTACGCCTTGCCTACCATATGCCCGGTTATATCTTTGCCAATTCTGAAACCAGTCAAGGTCAAAGGAATGGAGTTAACCAGGTACCAATCAAACTTCCTTTTGGGGCTGCAGATAGGATGGCTTTCCCTGAAGCCAGTGGACAGGGGTGGATGACCAAAAAAAATTGGATTCCAAAGAGAAGAGAAAGGTCAGCTGGATGCTGGACAGGCCAGCAGCAGTGCAGACACTTCATGAGGTATTGTTTGAACATAAAGCTCCTGGACTCATTTTGCTGGTACCTTCTTTGAATCTTCTATCATTGGGATATGATTCTCTCCTTCAGGATTGTATCTCCAAAGGATATCAGGAATTTTCTACTGGACACCAAAAGCTATGCGGCCATCTTCCTTCCTTCCAATCTGCTACATTTGGGTCCGACGGTCTTCTTATAGTCTTCCTATTTATCACCAAGGATTTAAATAATTTGCATTCAACTTTTCTAAATTCGAGACAGCTACATAGGTAAGTTTTATTGCACTTTCATTTCTGTCCATATAGAATTTATTTCTGCTTCTAGTCTTTGATCAGTTTAATACCAAATCATATTTTACATATTTATTTGTCTTTAACTTTCATTTCAAAGTTAAATAAGAAAAAAATAAATAACAAAAGTTAAATAACAAAATAACAAAGTTAAATAACAAAAAATAAGAGAGAGAGATCCCATGTCCCTTTCATCCAGTTTCTTGTGGTAACGTCTCACCAAACTATACCACATTATCACAACCAGGGTATTGACATTGGTCCAGTCAAAGTACAGAATATTTCCATCACTACAGGTACTCATGTTGCCCTCTTAAAATTATTCTTCATTTTCAATCATGCTTAAAAAGCACCTGACATAAAATTTATCCCCTTACAACTTTTAAGTGTACAGTTAAGTAGCATTAAGGATATTTACATTGTTGTATGACTACCTTTACTCTCAACTGCTTCTCAAACTCCAATCTCCAGTAAACATTATGCACCTACTCTCTGCATGGACATGTTAGAAGAGGTAGAGAGGTAGAGTGGGCATAACCCAGGCCATGTTTAAGATCAGGTGCCTGGTAGAGAGAACTGTAGCTCATTGGGAGGGACAACCCCATGCTCATCAGAAGAGGTGGCATGAACGACATATAATCCCCAAAGGACAGATGGTACCCCTTTGTGTGCTTATTTTTCAGTCTTCTCCATACTATTTCCCCTGTTGGAGTGTGTGTGTGTGTATTGCTAGGGCTGGAGCCCAGCTCTCATGCAACCTAAGTCAAGTGCTATACCACTGAGTACATCCCGAGCTCTTGTTTCCTTCTTTACAGGTACTTTCCTGTGAAGGAAAGTAGATTGATTACATGCGATGAAGCCACACTATGATGTTTCTCATTAATCCTGGTTCACTCAGAGTGTTTCTGTTTCCCAACCCATCTCGAAATTTATTAAAATTGCAAGGACCGAGAAACTTCATCTTAGTTATTTACTTTGATCTGTGTCCAGCAGGTGGCATCAAAGGACAGTTAATAAAACTCAATCTAGGTCTTGAAAATAGATTGAGCATTGGTGGGGTTATAAGGCATTTTGCATCTTTCTACTTGATTACATAATAACCAAAACTTTGCACATTTTACCTTCTGGATAACTAGTACATTCTCCGACACTTCTATCTGTCCCAATTCTTGGCGATTTCAATATCCACTGGATGATCCTCCCAAGTCTTGGTCTCCCAGTTCACTGCCTCTCCTCCGGTGATCTCCAAGGTGCTGCCCATGCTGACCCATCTCATGTTAATCATAACTACCAACATCCAGCGGGTTCCCAGGGAGACCTGGCTTCGTGTCCATGGCTGTTCTTTCTTTCTTCTTGAATACCTGCAGTTACCTGAACACCCGTTTTCCCTCTTATCCAAAGGTTTCCCTCCACGTCCCAGCCTGTGTCTTTGAAAGAGTCATGCAGGCCCGTGGCACCAATTTCTTTCCTACGTGTCATCCCTTTAACCCTGCCCGGTGATGATCTCGCCCCTGTCACCCCTGCCGGCCCATTGAAACCAATCCTGTTAAGGGGAAGTTAATGGGACAATTTTCCATCCTCATGGTGCTTGATCAACCATGGCATTGGACATGGCGGACCTTCCCTTTTTCTTAAAATTCTCCCTTCACTTTGCCTCCAGGAGACCACACTGCCCTGGACTTCCTTCTAACTCACTGGCTGCTTCTCCTGTCCCGACCTTTCCCACCGGGTGTCTTCTCCTCTCTCTCCACCTGCTCATCTCTGCTGACCTTGCCCAGTCTGCGGGTTGAATGCCATTCATGGAGGATGGTCCCTGAGGAGCCCAGCACAGACGCCTTCCCCACCACCGTCCAACCTCCACTTGTCCCAACAGCACTCTTTTGCCTCCTCGCGAAGACTTTTCTATCTCAGAACAACTTTCTCCTCCTCACCGTTCAGGCCCCAAACCTCCAAGTTGTTCTTAATTCCTCACATTTTCTTTTAGTGGATCTTGTCAAACACAAAACAAAACACATCAGTCTGACTTCTCACTTCCTCGGCACCAAAATCCTCATCCAGGTCCACCACGGTCTCTCACCTGGGTGACCACCGGGGCCTTCCCACTCAGCTCCCCGCCCTGCCTTTATCTCTTTTCAGCTCATTCTGAAGACAGCAGGGGGGATGACCTTATAACAGATGCTATCGCTTTGCTAACCAACGTCACATGGATTTCCAGGTAAAGGGCAGAATTGTCACAACGTCCAACATGGCCGAGCATGGCCGTCCCCATGTGCCCTTGGCCTGTATCTTCCACAGTTCTCCCTCTTGCTCCTTCTTCCTGCCCCCATCCCAGTCCCTGAATTCCTGTGTCTTCTGTGCCAGGCGTGGGCTCCACTGGGAGCTCATGTCCTGGGCTCCCTCTCCCTGTCCCTCAGCCGAGGGCTCTTCCTCAGCTCCTGGTTTAAAGCACAGCCGCACAGCCTCCCTGCTCTCGCGCTTCTCTAGGCTGCTTCCAGCTTGGTTCTTCTCCAAGCTGGTTTACACTGGTTCATTTCCCGCCTCTCCCCAGTCGGAGTGCAGGATCCCTGGGGACAGTGACTGGCGACTTTTGCTCTCTGCTGCATCTCCCAAGCAAAGCATCCCACACAGGTCTGGCCCTGGAGGCCAACTCGTTGAGTGACGGAATGATTGAATGATTTCTCCACACTGAACCAGCAGTTGAATCTCTGAAGGTTTCTCAACACGCAAGGATCTCCTGTCACTCCTGACTGACAGCACCTTGCTCCTCTGAGGGACAAGCCCAGGCAGATCTCCAAGTCCTTGGTCAATGTTTTATTGTAAGAGAAGATTAAAACTAAGAATAAACCAACTCATATGCTTTTGTAAATCATTTACCAACATAGGCTTTGCCAACCATCTCGCTCGCTAGCCGGCTTTTTTCTGAATGCACAGCTCTTAATGGCTTAAATTCTACAAAGCCAAACACAAAAGACATACTTTGTAAAATACCACATAGGGACAGAGAAAAAGAATCAACCTCAGAATCATCTATAAATTTAAATTTTCCCCACCCTAGCCCATATTTGAGAAAATTCCAAATGGACAGTTATAAAGTAGGATTTTTGAACCATGCTACATTTCTACTGTGACCACTTAAGTGTCTTTAACCCTTAAAAAGCTTGCATTCCTCCTAATAAAAAGGAACACCTCTATCTTTCTCCTGTAGACTACGGCATATCTTGTTTTTCAAAGATGAAGAGTTTTACTAAGTCATTCCCCTGACTGTTCTTCAGACAAAATAAATTGCAGTTTATTGGCTCAGAAGGATGAGGCCATGCTCAAACTCTTTCCTACTGATCAGATTTAAGTAGTTTTTTGCAGGGTAGGGGGTAGGGAATGGGATCGATGGCAGCATTCCTGTGTAGAGAAGAGTTGTCTAAGGAAATTTTTTTTAACATCTTCATCTTTTCCATAATGTCCAGTATTGAAAACAATTTCTAGGTTCAGCTAAACTGAAATACCCAACACCATCTAAAGAGTGGTTCTGCCTTTTTAAAGAAAAAAGTCCCCCAACTCTTTGTTTATATAGTCTGCTCTGGACAATCCAGTGCTTCATGCCATAAAATGTTCATTTAGGGTGTGTTCCATGCTGGACACTGTGGTAGATCCAGGGGGTGCAAAGATGGCAGAGATAAAGAGAACGAACCCTTATTTTATTTATGGGGACTCAGGGGAGGAGGTAGATAGGCAAACAGGAAATTGAAATGCATTGAGACATGCGCTGAATGAGAGCCCAGAGAAGAGAGAAGCTCTGTATTTCTGAAAGGTTCTGTGAAGGTTTCATGGAGAAAGTGACATTTAAGCAGAATCTTGACTGATGAGTGGGAGTCTGCCCAATATAGAAACAGGAGCAAAGACTTCAGGGAGAGAATTGTGCCTGCAAGGCTGAAGGTGTGAAAGAACACACAGCAGGGTGGGCCTGCGTCAGGGAGGCAGAGTGGAGGAAGACTCCTGGAGGCCTCAGCCGCAGCCGCAGCCATAAGAGTTCAAGAAACACCTGTCTGTTGGGGGACAATCTCAGTGCTTCTCAAAGTGTGGCCCAGGACCACCAGCAGCAGCATCACCTGGGAACCTGATAGAATTGCAAATCCCGCCCCCCACACACACCTCCACCCTCCCCAGAGACTCAAAGGGCCTGGGAATCTGTTGAAACAAAGCTTCCGGTGATTCTGATGTGCACTCAAGATTGAGGATCCCAGTGCTCTGGGACCAGCGGTGGGGGATAAGCGGGAAAAGGGCAGAGGGACTCTCCAACCTGAGGAAAGAAGACCTGGAGCAGGAATCCGGGAAGACAGGATGGAGACCTTTCCAAAGCCTCGTGTTTGGCAGGAGTCAAGCAAGACAACTCAATCACTAGTTCTCAGATCTCATTAGTTTCCAGAATTGTCCAGGTGGCTTCTAAATAATGTAACTCCTTCACCCCATTCTGCATTTACCAAGCAGAATGGGCTGTTTGGGGCTCCTCTTCCTCTTCTCTTCTCTCATTTTCTTCTGTTTTTCACTCATGGAATCCACCCTCCTATTAATGTTGCTCAATGTTGGGGGGTTTCCGGAACCTTCTGCCCGCCTTCTTTGCAGAGAAGGTCAGCCTTCTTACGTCATCAGAGCTGGGAGGGGCTGTCACTCCCCAGAGGCCTGCAGCTCTCTGATCTCATTAAATTCCCTGGGGGGTTACTAAACACAGGGATTCTCAGGCTCAAGCTCAGGCTAAATGAATTAGAATTCCTGGGAGTGAAATTTCTCTAAGATCCTCCCTTGGTGATTCAGTGTGCAACTAGCACTGAGAACAGTAACCAGTTCAACAGACTTCATTTTTGTGAAGAGTCAGAACAAGACAGAAACTCAGGGTCAGGGATGTAAAATTATATCTTTAACTCAGGTCAAATAAGGGCAGAGTGAGCCATATTAAAATTCTTAAGGGGAATAAGGTATACTCCATGTATGTATCATATGTCAAAATATACTCTACTGTCGTGTATAAATAAAAAGAATGAATCTCAAAAACTTTATAAAAGAGACTGATTTATAAGAATGAAAAAAAAAAAAATGCTCAGGGGCAGGGAGGGAGTATGGAGAAAATGTAAGCTAGCAGTGAGGAGGATGCTGTTGGACTTCCAGAACAAACCAGCGCACAGGATCTCTCTCCAATAGCTAACATGGGAAGAGACACAAAAGTTAAGAGCAAACAATAAAAACTTACCCTTTGCAATAAAGCAAGAAAAGAGGAAGAACTTGAGGTATCAAGAGAAGGACTAGAGTATTCTGGAGAAGTACCAAAGGTGTGGACTGGCATCCCTGGGGAAACTGTGGGAAAGCCTTCCAGATTAGAAGTCCTCCTCTACAGGGGCACCCAAATGACCCTACAAAGGCCACTCAGGGCCTCTCACCCCTCAAGACATCGCCCTGACCTGGGGTGATGACCCAGCCTCTTGGGAGCTGGACACACCCCTCCCAGGGTCAAGTGGGCAACGTGACATGTGGCAGAGTCTCAAAGAACATTCAGAACCCTCGTCCTCTGGGTTTGGATGCTAGCCATAGCTTGACTCTGACTCTGCCCTGGTCCCATCACCAACCTCCATAAAAGCGAACTAAAAGCAACAGGTGGCGTTAAAACTGAAAAGGCACAAAACACAAACTGGTCTCAGAATAACGTGAGAACCGTGGAGCAGAATTCACCACACTAAGAGCAACTCGCCCCCTCTGCCTGTCGAAAACCTGAGTTACTGCCTCAGTGAGCTCTACAGGTGTTCCCTGGCCAAAAAACCCCCCAAACACCAAGTTACCAAAACCAAAAGGAGAGCACATGCAAAGAGGGGCAAAGAACTCAGTCTAGAAGAAAATGTAAGCCAAGCAACAGAAGTCGTTTCCCATCAATGCGTGCATCCTGCTGCGGAGGAAGCATCTTTGGTTTTGATCCTTATTTGAGGAGATTCTAATACTCCTCAAAGAATCATTTTAGAAGTGGCGAGTTAGAAAACAGATCACAGGAAGTAAAGAACCGAGTACAGGGCTGGGTAGGGCTTTGTTAGCTTAATGATTAAAAAGAGGAAAGTAGAAGCATGAGGGTTGATCTGAGAAAAGAGATTTGTTATTTTTATTATTGTGGGATGGAATCATTGAGCATAATTATAGTCTAAAGAAAATAACCAGGGGCTGGGGAGATAGCTCAGTCGGTAGAGTGCTTGCCTTGTAAGCCCAAGGCCCTGGGTTCGATCCCCAGCACCCGCCCCCCCCCCAAAAAAAAGAAAGAAAATAACCAAAAACAGAAATTCTTTTAAAAATTTTTGTTAATACATATTAACTATATGTGTTACTGGGGTTCAGTGTGATAGTTCCACACATGCATGAGGTAAGTATTCATCAAATCCCACTTCCCCACCCCACCTTTCCCAGCCTCTAGTAATCAGTCTACTACTTTCAGGTCAACATTTTTTAGCTTCCACATTTGAAAGAGACCATGCAGTACTTATTTTTGTTTCCAGCATTTGATCTAAATGTCCTCCTATTCTCTCCATTTTGCTGCAATGAAAGAATTTTATTTTTCTTTATGACTGAATAGTATTCCATTGTGCATGTATACTACATTTCCTTTATCCTTTTATCTATTGATGGACAACTAGGCTGATCCCATATCTTGACTACTGTGAACAGTGCTGCAATAAACATGGGGAGTGTAGATGTCTCCTCAACATGCCAATTTCATTTCTTAGGATTTATACCCAGGAGTGCACTTGCTGGATCCTATGGTAGTTCTATTGACTGTACTAACTTATATTCCCATCCGCGGTATAAAGAACTCCTTTTTCTCTACATCTTTGCCAGGATGTGTTAGTGCATTGTGTGTGCATATGTGTGATAGCCATTGTAACTGGGGTGAGATGGACTCTCGGTGTAGATTGATTTTCATTTGCCTGATGGATAATGTTCAACCCCGTTGTTGTGAGAGCCCCAGCATACTGGTTTCCAATCCCAAAGAAAGAATTTGGAGTACTCAATGGAGAGTTTGGACACTTTAATTTTTTTACTCGCACACACTCTGGCAGTGCAAGTCAGGACAAGCTGGAAGGCTGCCCGTACCTACAAGCAGGCGAATACACAGGATAGGCTGCATGCCCACTGTGCAGGTGGATTTGTTTGGGCATTTCGAGGATGTCTTTTACTTCATGATGAGGGTCACTCTGCTTTGGTTCTCACCTGAAGATTGGAGATGAAGCAAGTGGTCAGTTTCCCTCCCCCTTACCTTGTTTCCACATCCTTTGGAGTCTTTCTTACCTCAGCCCCAGGAACAGGCATTCCTGGGCACTGACAAGTATTGACCACAACAGTTAATGAGACTGAGCAGTTTTTCATATTTTTCTTGGCCATCGTTGTTTCTTCTTTTGAGAAGTGTCTATTTAAATAATTTGCCCATTCTTTAATTGGATTACTCGAAAAATGGAAAATCTTATTTGCCTTAAAAAATAGAGAAATCTTGTCACATGCAACTACTTGGATGACTCTTGAGGACAATATGCTAAATAAAATAAGCCAGTCACAAAAAGAAAAATACTGGCTGGACACATTGGCACACATCTGTAATCCCAGTGACTTAGGAGGCTATAAGTTCAAAGCCAGCCTTCGCAACTGAGTGAGGCCCTAAGCAACTTTGCAAGACCCTGTCTCAAAATAAAATATATATATATTTTTAAAAAGGACTCGGGTTGTGGCTCGGTGGTTAAGAGGCCCTGGGTTCAATCCCAGATGCCAAAAAAAAAAAAAAAAAAAAGAAAGACAAACACCATTTGATTCCACTTATATGAGGTACCTAGAGGAGTCAAACTCAGAAAATCAGAAAGTAGAATGGTGGGTGCCAGGGGCTGAGGGGAGGAGGGAACAGGAAGGTTCAAAGGATAGAGAGTTTTAGTTTTGCAAGATGAAAAAGTTCTAGAGATCTCTTGCACAACAATATGAATATACCCCATACTTAACACTATAGTACATTGAAAAATGGTTAAGATGGCAAATGTTATGTTTTTACTACAACTATAAATACATGCACACAAACATACTGTTATGGGCCAGGCTATGTGGGCGATGACCAAACAGCCTCCATTTTACCCTGAGACTCCATGTAATATAAGAAATGCTTCTCCCATGGGAAAACCCTGCCTCTGTACTCACCAACAGCTGCTTAGCATAGCATATTTGGTAACACAAAATGGCACTTCTTATATACTGTACTTGGGTAATGTACCCTAACTGCATAGACTGTCAGAGAATGGTTGTCTAGACACTAGTAACCATTCTTTAAATTGTACTCAACCCACTTCCCCTTCTGCTTATGATTCTAGATCTCATGATGTGTGTTTGTGGTTTTGAATCATAGCAATAGCCACATATGTTTAATGGACTGACTGATATGCTTTACTTGTGGTTCTGAACTATAAAATATGTGCTCTAACTCCTGGAGGAGGACTAAGCCTACCTCTTGGCCCAGCAGGTGGTGAATAAAATTCCATCTTCTGCTCCAAGATTGACTTGGTTATTTATTGCAATCTCGCCATAACAATACATTCATATATATGTATATATTTATGAAAATAAAACAGTCTTAAGGTCCAAAAAGCTACTTTTTATAACCTAATTCTTGGGATGGGTGCTCACCTGCTTGGAATCATTTCCATCCCCTTTGATTGGAAAAAAATCATATAGGGGTCAGCCTGACTTATATCCTTTGGGCTACAACATAGGAAATATCTTGGACTAAATAACTTTTTAAATAATAGTCTTGCCACTTTTATTAAGTTAGTACCAGATTACAAGCATTCCACCATAATTTAACTTGCATTTCTCTCAATAAGAATTGATTAATTGGCTGTAGACTGGCCATAACACAGTTTGCTGTACAGAAGTGTAGGCTGGGTTCATTAGCAGGAAAATCAAGCAACAGCTTTGCTTTCTCAAAACTGTTCCCAATTCTATGCCAAAGCTTCAATACCCATGTATATTCTGAAATTCTCACAGAGGAATTTTCAAGATAATTCTTATTCATTTTGTAGCAATTCTTCTGAAGCCAACTTTCCCATTTGGTTATTTTTACATTACTCAAGCTGGAGATCCTGAGCTGTCTGTAACATGCCACACCCTTGAACTGCTTTTTAAGGTGATTGGCGAGATTCTTCATTAATAACATCTGGAAATTTCAATTTGAAGGTACAGGACTCCAGGAATAGATCACCTGAAAGATAAGTTGAATGTGTTTTCTTATTTCTCTCATGTTCAATATACAGAGAGAACTTCCACCAGATTTAATTGCCTCCCCCTTTCATTGATATCTGGCTCCTATAAAGGGATTCAAGACAGGTAGATGCAAAGATTTTTAAAATGTGTGATGAAAAAACATACAAAATAAGTTTTTCTTTATTATTAAAGTCCTCTGATGCCTTTAAGTTGTTTTAAAAATTTCTAAGTGCTTAGTCTCTATTTATGTCCTTACTTTATCATGGATGAGTAGCAAGTTGATCACAGATGGCCACAAGTCCCTTGGCTGCACTTTGAACAGCACTTTAATAGATTGACTTCCTAATATCAATCTTCTCTTTCTACCTCACTCACAGCCTAAAGACCCTCAGCTATAGAAATAGCTCTTTTACTAGATAATGATACTCAACAATTTTTAAATGTTTAACATACTTCAAGTACTGCTTGAAGTAGTTTGTCTAATGTAAACTTTTTTTATTTTAGTAAAATACATATGAAAAAATTTTTACTATCTTAACCATTTAAAAAAATGTCTGATGAAAAGGATCATGACTATTTTCAAGAAAAGTTTATAAAGACTAGAACCCAGATTGAGCTATTGTAGGCCAACAAACACAGAAAGCAAACCTGTGATGAGTCAGAGTAGCTATATTTCCAGGAAAGGAATATTTTTTGGAATTGATATCCCAGGAGGTCTTTTTAAAACCAAATTGACATCATAATTTATAAAAAGCTTTCTATCATGATGTTTTTAACATTAGAGCATAAATATTTCTACGTAAAACACAATTTTTGTTTTTATCTATTTTTATATGACTGCAGTGGATGCATTTTGTATTTTTAAAACTTTCTCATGTTTATTTTTTTTAAGCTGGGATTATAGGTGGGTGCTACCACACCCAAAAAAGAATCTCACATTTTTAAATTGGTTCTTTTCAGTTATACATGGCAGTAGTGTACATTTTGATATAATTATACAAGCATGGAATATTCATATTTTACTACTGATATTGTGGTATTAGAGACAACCATGATGAACTTCTGGTAGATTTTCCCATACTGAGAATGATTCCCTTAGAAAGGGAATTATGGAAGTAAAGGATAAGAACATTTTTATAGTCCTTGATTCATACTCCCCAAGTGATTTGCAAAATAGATTCAATCAATTGAAAACAATTTGTAATTGATCCCTGTTAGCCCTGAATATCATTAAAATAATTTTATTATAATCAAGAAGGAGGAAATATGAATTTTTACTCATGATTTTTCTTAAGTAAAACATTTCCATATAGTATTTATTATTAATTTATTAATTTCTATTTTCTGAATTGTTTGTTTAAGTAATAATTTGGAAACTCATGGCAGAGGTGAAGTTAAGTTCTGGAATTTTCCTTCTGTTTTTTGTTTTTGATCTTGTCTTTTTGTGGAGGGGTGTTTGTTTTGAGACCTTTCTGTGTTGATCAGGATGGCCTAAAACTTTTAAACTTCTTGCCTTAACCTCCCAAACAACTGAGATTTCAGGCATGTATCACCACACCCAGCCTAAGTTCTGGAATTTTCTAATGTCCTCAGATGCATTTGTTCACTCATCTCAACTATTTGTGACTAACAGCACAGAAAAACTCCCATGATGCTTTTCTACTATGCCAGGCAGCTCTGCAGAGGAGGTAGACATTGCCATGTGGTCACAGGCAAATCCCCAAGTGCCTTTGCATCACCCATTTCCTCCTTGCTGCCCTAAAGTGTCTCACAGAAGCGATACTACCATTTCTGCACTTGGCAAACTTGTACTTGAAATAAGTGTTCCTAATACTGACTGTACATTAGAATCGTCAAGAGAACTTTTAAAATTCCCAATATCCACAATGTTCTATATACCAATTAAATAAGTCTCTGAGGGTGGAACCTGGGCATTTTGAAAGCTCACCTGAGGTTTCCAATGTGCAGCCAAGATAGGGAGCCACAACTTTAAATTCACCATCCTAAAGAGCCCCGTGCTAGGCACTCGAGGTACAAAGTTCCATGCAGTGTGATCCCTGCCCTCAGGTAGCTCACATCTGGATGGCAGGAAGATTACAAGTTTTGGATAGCAAAGCACATTTTGAATATTTTGAAAAGGAGTTCATACAGGATTAAAAGAAATCAACAAAAATCAATAGCTTTTTTTATACACCAGTTATGAATCTGTTGAGAAAGAAATCAGGAAAGCAAGTCCATTCACAGTAGCCTTAAAAACAAACAAAAAGTTCTTAGAATCTAACCAAGAAGGTAAAAAACCTCTGCAGTGAAAGTTATAGAACAGCGAGGAAAGAAATTGAAGAGACACGAGAAGATGTAAAGACATTCCATGTTCATGGATACGAGAATTTGTATTGTTAAAAAGTTCCTATTACTAAAATCCATATACAAATTCAATACAATCCCCATCAAAATACCAATGATATTTTTCATAGAAACAGAAAAACAGTCTTAAAATTCATTTGGAAGAATAAAAGACCCAGATAGCCAAAGCAAAAAAGTAAAAAATTAAAAAAATTTAAAAAGCAATGCTGGAGCATCACAATACCTGACTTCAAATTACACTACAGAGCTATCGTAGCAAAAACTGCATGGTATTGACGTAAAAACATAGACCCGTGGAACAGAATAGAAGACACAGAGAAAAACCACATAGATGCAGTCAAGTGATCCTTGATAATGATGCCAAAAACATATGTTGAAGAAAAGATAGCCTTTTAAACAAATGGTTCCGGAAAAAACATAGTATGTAGAAGAATGAAAAGAGATCATTACCAATCACCCTGCACAAAAGTCAACTCAAAATGGATCAAAGACATAGGAATTAGACCAGAAACTTTGCAACTGATAGAAGAAAACCTAGAATCAATGCTCTAACATACAGGCATAGGCAACAACTTCCTCAATAGGCCTCCCATAGCTCAGGAAATAATACCAAGAATTAATAAAAGAGAATTGCATCAAATTGCAAAACTTCTGCACAGCAAAGGAAATAATTAGGAGTGTGGAGAGAAAACCTACAGAATGGGAGAAAATCTTTGCAAGCTAGTCTTCTGACAGAGGATCAATACCCAGAATATATAAAGAACACAAAAAACTTTGCACAAAAAATAAAATATATAACCTAATCAATAAATGAGTAAATAAACTAAACAGATTCTTCTCAAAAGAAGAAAATATAAATACCCAACAAATACAAATACATGAGAAAATGATCAACATTCTTAGCAATTAGGGAAATGCAAATCAAAATTATGCTGAGATTTCATCTCACTCGTCAGAATGGCAATCATTAAGAACACAAACAATAGTAAACGCTGAAGAGGATGTGGAGAAGAAGGAACACTTTTACACTGCCGGTGGGATTGTAAATTGGTGCAACCATTATGAGTGTCAACATGGAGTTTTATCAAAAGACCAGGAATGGAACCACCATATGACCAGCTATAACACTGCTCAGTATTTATCCTAAAGAATTAACGTCAACTCACTACAGTGACACATGCAAAGTTATATTTATAGTAGCACAATTCACAAGAGCCAAACAATGAAACCAGCCTAGGTGTCCATCAATGGATGAATGAAAAGAGAAAATGTGGTATATATACACAGTGGAGTTTTATTCAGTCATAAAGAAAAATGAAATTATTTCATTTTCAGGAAAATGGATGAAACTTGAGAGCATTATGTTAAGAAAAATTAGCCAAACTCAGATAGTCAAGGGTCATATGTTTTCTCTAATGTGTAAAAGTTAAAGAGAAAAAAGGGAAAAGAAAAGAGGGGTAAGAGGAATCTCATGAAAATCAGAGACCAGTAGTATAGAGAAAAGGGACTTGGGGAGAAAGTAGGGAGAGAGAGGGGTAATCCTGGGAAATAATGTTGACCAAATTATATTGTTAAGTTGTGTGCATGTATGAATATGAAACAATGAATCCCACTATTATGTATAATTATAATGCATGAATAAAATATGGAATAAAGACAAAAAGGGAGAGTGGGTATGTGTGTGTGTCTCTATGTATAGAACATCTTTATTAACTATAATGTGATCAACTTACATCATCAATTTAATGAATTTTTCTTTTTTTTTTCTTTTTCTTTTTCTTTTTTTCTTTTTTTTTTTTTTTTTGAGAAAAAGGGAAAAGGTTTATTGCTTTGCTAGCAAAGGAGAAACACAAGGTACTCCTGTCCCAAAGGCTATGATTCTGCCCATCAGCAAGAACGGGGGGCTTTCAAAGAGGTGACTCAAAGTCTCCATTCCACCCGTTTTCCGTTGGAGTTATAATTCCCGTGTTCATTTGGGAGACAGTCATTTCTGAGATCTTCTGGTACCATCCCTAAAGTCTGGATCACTTTGTTCCTAAGGTGAGTGTGTACTCAGGGACAGATAACTCTGCCTAGGACGGGGAAGAAAGGTCATCCTGTTTCCCCTGAAGTTAGGGAGGGGGAGAGATTAGGGAGAAGCAGGGAGAGAAGAAGAGAAAGAAACAAGTCCTTTTTAAAAATAAGTCGCAGTGGCCGAGCAGCAAGGGCTATATTCAAAGTAAGAAGTGAACCCCTGTTACAGAGTGAGAAGCTGTGCTCCATTTGTGTACAAAATGCATTCTACCGTCATGTATAACTAATGAATTTTTCTGCTCTCAGTTTTGTCATTAAGAGGTAAATTGCATGAGAAAAAACTTGTTAAAAACACACATGGACAGTTAGCTACTACAATCCAAGCTTGAGTCTCTACATAGGGAACTGATTTTTCCAAAGGATAACCCTAAAACTCTTTCAGATTCTGACTTACCCAATAAATAGCTGGTTGTAGTCACTACACTATGTTTATAGATGAGAACTGTCATTTAAAAACCAGTGATGAGAGGATTTTCACTTTGCTTCTCTTAGCAGGAACTTTAATTCATTGCATTGCCTGGGCTGAAATCAAGGCGGCCACATGCACCTGTCCCCAAAGTGTGCTTTGGACAGATCCATAAGCTGTTGCCTTCGCCACTTTAAATGGCCCCGTAGTGTCTCTTTAGATAAATTAAATTCCCATTCTGAGGCAGCAGCAACTATTCATTCAAAAACTGAACCAAAGGCAATAAGGGATGATTTTCTTAACCTTTTTAAATTAAGAAATAAAATTAGCCTCTGCAACAGTGTTTATAACTACTAATCCATTTATCATCTTTAGAATTTTACAAAATCTACTCTTTTTTATGGGATTCTATTGAATTTTCTCCAATTATCAAGACAATGATAAGCTTTAAAATGTTTTCACGGGCTTCATCTTACAGACATTTAGTCCCCGTTCTGCCAATAATGAAATATAGCTCCCACCATCTATATATAAACACCCAGACACACATTAGACCTCCAAGCACTGGATTCATTGTATGGGTGAGAGCAGCTGAGTGTTATCTGAGACTGGATTAAATGAAGAGTGCTCCTGACTCTTCTCAACAGAAATAGCATCAACCTGGCCCTGGGCCGGGTGGCGGAGGCCTCAGAGTGTGTGGTATGCAGCATTCAGCGAGAGGCAGTTTGAACTCACTGGCCGTTCCAGGGCAGAGCTGCGGCCTATTGCAGTTGTACAAACTCTCAGGAAGTTAGGTATGACCTTCCGGAGACAGCGGGACACTGCCTTTCCTTCAGCTGCGCTGGAAAGGGCAGGATCCTTGGCCACTCAGTAGAAGCCCTGCCTTGTGGATTTTTCTTTCTGCCCTCCATGTTGATATAAATAGAAAATTAGAATGACTCTGGGCTCCTGATACCCAGAGCCAGAGAAGGCCAAAGACATGTTTGTTTCCTTCCAGTACCAGGGGAAATGTCACCCAGAAAAACTCAATATTAAGGAGCAGGAGAAATGACAGTAATGTTTCACTCTCCTGTTGCCAGTGGCTGAGGCTTTGGCTGCTCTCTGATTCTACCACAGCTAATATGATGCACTTGACCTTCACAGAAGTTTCTTGGATGAGGATATTGGTGCCTGAGTGTTTACACGGTGCTATTTCTGATCACCAGTGGATTTTCCTTTATGGAATTCTCCAGACCCTAAGCCAACCATGGATAGGGTGTGCTAGCCATGGGTAGGGTTAGTCGGCCAAGAATGGGGTTAACTGGACCACTGACTCCAGAGAACAGTGCCCTTCCACCTGTGTGGTGCTTTTACTTGAGAAAACTTTCTTCAGCGAACATTCTCCAAATAATATGGGATGCTTGAAAGGAACATACAACTAAATATGGAGGGCAAAAGAAAGGAGAACTGGGATACATACCAAGCCGTGGGTTTAAAGGAGTGCAACATTCTGCTCAAGACACGCTTCTCGCCTCACCAAGTCTTCTGGGCACATAGGAGAGGTAGTCACTCCACGTCCCTGAACAATGCCAGCCAACCCAAAGTGACCATGCATTCTTATAACAGAGGGAGAAGGGAAGTTCAAGTTGGCACCAGGGGTGGGGGTGGTCCTCGCTTGTGCTGGGAAAGTCGAGGGCTCCAGGAAGAGACTTGGGTGAGAGAATGAGATCAGAGTATGGTTGGGTTCAAACAGCACTCTCAAGTCACCACGTGCCCAGCACCCTACACCAGCATCTCCTTTAACACTCAGAACCACCCTGTGATGCTTTCATCCCAATTGCACAGATGAGAAACTCTGAAGTTTATAACGTTGGTGTTACGGTCAGCGTCACACAGCATGAGGTCGAGTATGCGTTTGAGTCCAGACTGCCAGCTCCGTCTCACACTCTGCACCATGTTCCCCCCACAAGACAGCCAGCTTCTCTCTTCAGCCTTCCTGGTTTGGCCTTCAACCTTCCAAAGGGGCAAATAAGTATTTCTGAAGGCAGTGCCAGCTACCCCAGGGAACCAGGAATGGGGAGAGAGGGGGATAGGGGCGATGATGGCCCACACCGAGCAGGGCCCAGGGATTAGACCGGCCATGCTTCTCTGCTGCAATCCACGTCTGTCTTCCTACGTATTACGTCCTACCATGGCAGACTCCTCTTTTTAAGAAGTGGGGATGCAGCCCAGAACTGCTTTACCAACTCTCCCCCGAAACCTCCTTGCAATTCTTCAACAAGTGAAAAGCATACTTAGAACAGAACAGAGTTTGATTGATATATTTGAATAATGTTTATTAAATCTACACATTATAGCACTAAATATTCTTTACATAGTGACAAGAGAATTTTAAGCAGAATACGGAACCCATTTTAATGAACTTGCAACTCGAGACTTTTTGCTGAGATGGATATTTCCAGAAAAGTCTGGTCAAAGGCAGCAAACACCAAATTCAAAGCATCCACGTCCTCAGAAGAGACATGGGTTGAACAAAATCATCAAGACCTACATTACACACACACAAAAGGGCTGATTTAATTAAGCTTAAGGTGTTCAACATGATTTGAAAAACTCTCCAGGGAAACGATTTCTCCAGAAGTGTCATGG
Organism: Sciurus vulgaris; assembly: GCF_902686455.1. Classification (NCBI taxonomy): domain Eukaryota; kingdom Metazoa; phylum Chordata; class Mammalia; order Rodentia; family Sciuridae; genus Sciurus; species Sciurus vulgaris. The sequence continues at coordinate 148,586,909 of NC_136467.1, forward strand.
CTCCCGGTCCAGGAGTGACCCCTTGGCCTTAGTGCAGCCGATCAGCCTTCCCTGGTATGTATTTTACTTTGGGACCAAAGGGGAAGTGAGTCACGTCTGTTCCAGATGTGCGAGCAGCAAGATGCAGAGTTTGGGCCAGTCTGTAGTGACAGGGGGACCAACCAGGAGAGCAGCGACAGAGCTTTTCCCTGTGACAATGGAGCATCTCTCAGTGGCTCGTCCTTGCCCTTCTTGCTGTCTGTTCATTCTTTCCTTTGTTTATACAAGAAACACCAATATCCTATCAGATCTCTTCATGGGCTTCAGTTCATTTGAGTGGACCTGTTATCATAATCAAAGAGAGGAATAAAACCAACTCCCGATGATTGCACCATCAAACTGAAAATATAGGAGCCGCTTGTCTCCAGGAATTTCGGGGCCACGTCAGAACTCTTCCTCGATATAAGAAGGCCAACTCTTTTGATAGCGCTGCCAGGTGAGCCCTACTTTCAAGGCTCTGCGAGATCTGAGCAGGATGAAAGCAGTCAGAGGAGAGCCCTGCTGTAGATCAGACGCTCACATAAAAGGAAGCGCCCAGCACGTCTGCACCAGAGACCCCAGCCTGGCTGCGGGGAAACGCTAATCCCACACTTGGACCCTGGACTCACTGTGTCACCCATAAAGGAGCCGCACAGATGAGTCTGGGAGACACGAGCTCTTAAATATGGGGTGGAGTCTTCCAAATAGTGCTCTGGGGAGAGGTTGAGGAGATCCACTCACTCACGTAGAAGTTATGCCCATGATTAATAATAACTCTTAGACTATTAGAAGATGCATTTAGGTGAGTGAATGCCACTAGTAACTTCTCTCCTGGACGGAAACCTCAAACACCAGGTTCTCTCATGTCCAGAGCACTCTGCAGCCAATGTCTGTGAAGCCTTCCCAGGTTCCTTAGAATCAGGTTCCTGTGTCGGGAAGAGCAAGCAGGCAGGGAGAAGGGACGGGGTGGGGGGCGGGGGTGGTAGCAGAGGGAGAATGTTCTCTGGTTACATCAAGTTTAAGGTGTGCCAAGGCTGGCATCTGCAGATGGCATCCATCCCTGCCCACTAAGTCTAATTTTCTGAAAGCGGAAGCAAGCCACATCCCACCCAGACAGGAAGAGAGAAAGGGGCAGTGCTGGGGAAAACATGTAACTGCATCCGGTCCTGTTTGCTATTCAGCCCCTGCCCATCCCACCCGGGCCCAGCTCTTGCAGTGTCTATCTGGTGAAATGAATCATGGCCCACCCCAAATTCATTATGAACCAGAACCTTCCAAGGGAACTTGTTTGAAAATAAGATCTTTGAAGATGTAAATGTGAGGAATCTTGAAATGAAATCATCTTGAATTTAGAGTGGACCCTAAGTCCAATGACTGTTGTCCTTATAACAAGAAGAAAGGACAGAGAAAGACATGAACAGAGAAGAAGATCATGTGAAGAGGGAGGCAGACATCAGTGTGAGGATGCCCCATGTCAGGGAAGCTGGGAGTCATCAGAGGCTAGAGACAGGTGAAGGGGAATTCTCCCCCAGATCTTTCAGAGGGAGCCTAGCCTTCCTGACACTTTGATTGTGGACTTCCAGCCTCCAGAACCGTGAAAGAATAAACAGCTATTGTTCTAAGCTATCAAGTTTGTGGAAATTTGTTACAGCAGCCACAAGACACTGATACAATCTGGAGGCCTTGGGCACCCCTCCCAGACCCAGAGCCAAAGTGTCCCAGGCAGACCTGCGGTCTGCCGCTTGTCTTCTGCCCTCCCCCGACTGCTTCTCATCTCTGCTCTCCATGTTTCCATCCTAATATCAAACCCCTCATTTCCTAACTGTGGCTCCTGTCCATCAAGGCTGCGAAGAACATCAATTTAAGTGAACCAGTCCCATTAGGAAAAAAAAAAAAAATGCTACTACCCTTTGCCCAAAACATTGCCATTTTTAAAGAGCATTCTTAAAAATAAGTGATAAATGATAGAATTTCATATACAAGGAAAATAGTTTAAGACTAGACACAGTTTTCCTTCTGAGGAGGAAGAGACACTCCCCTCTGGGGGGCTCCCCAGGTTTGGGATTGAGATGCCTTTAGGGGAACCTTAAGACAACTACCCCTCTAGCCTATTCCCATCAGCTAAGATCACAGCAAAAATGCTCTCCTGGTCCTTCGAACCCTGCAGCTGGACCCCACAAGGGCATGAGAGCTACGACAGATGCTAGAGGTCATCTCATTTTTTAAAGAAAGACCCAGATCAGCATTTATGTCTTCACACAGTTCCCAGACTAAGACAAAAATTAAAGTCGCTTGCATTGAAACACGGTGACTGGCAGCTCTCGAATGCTTACCGCATGCTGGGCTCTGTGCTCAGTGCTTCAGACCTGTTAGCGCACTGAATTCTCTCTGAGAGATGGGAGCCCGTCATGAAGCTCCCATGTGTAAGCATGTACTGGGATCGTCCATTACCAGAAAAGAAAAAAAGCGATGGTAAGAAGATGGTGTAAACCTGTCTTTTCCCACTGAGAGACTTCCAGCTCCTGGTCCCAGAAGGCAGCTCAGCGATCTTCTCACAGGTCTCTCTTCCTCTGACCTCCTCCACTCAGGGTCCTCGTGGCCTTTCTGTGCTTTATTCTTCCTCTCGGGCTGGTTGCCCTGGAGGGAGGTGGGGACACCCTGAGGTCCCCAGTGTTCTGAGGGTGGGCCCTGTGTGTCCTGCGAAGGCTTTGCATGACCTTCAGAGGAGCGTCTTCCTTGTGTGGCTGTTTTAGGCAGCTTTTTCACTAATAGGATCTGACCAACACGATTATGGAGGAGGAAAGGTTTATTTGAGGGCTCACGGTCTCAGAGGTCTCAGTCCATAGTCAGCTGGCTCCATTCCTCAGGGCTCAAGGTGAGGCTGAACATCATGGCGGAAGAGTGTGGCAGAGGGAAGCAGCTGGCATCATCAGGAAGCAGAGACTCCACTCCCCAGACACAAATATATACCCAAAGCCACGCCCCAATTTCCCCTCCTCCAGCCACACGCACCACTTCACTTATCCTGATCGGGGATTAAATCGCTGATGGGGTCAGGACTCTGGCAACCCAGTCCTTTCTCCTCTGAGCCTTCCTGCACTGTCTCACATTGGAGCTGTTGGGGGACACCTCACATCCAAGCACAACAGTGGCCTTCACAGGGGTCTCTTCTGGCTGTCATGACCACCATTCACAGTAACGTTTCCATACTGTCAGTTCCCAAAACAGAGCTCTTGGCCTTCTCCAGCCATACCATGGACCCGTCAGCACCTAGATTAGGGATGGTCAAGGAGGAGAGAGAAAGAAGGGAGAGAGCAAAGGAAACTCCCTTCCCACCACAGACGGATGCCCTTTCTGGATCTTGTTTTATGGATGAGGACCCTCAAGTTGAATGAGGTCAGGTAACGTGACCAAGAACTGGGAAGTCGGGGAGCCAGCTTCAGATCCAAATCTTTCTTATCTGCTGCACGTCATTTGCTCTCTGGGTTATGAGCTGCAGCTCTCTAGAGAGCGTGGCCTCAGGCCTCAGTATCCTCCACTGTCTTCCAGTGACCAGAGAAGCCATCCCACCCTTAGTCCTACCCTCTTCGGGACCCACCTAAGCATCAGGTTCATTCTGGAAATGAGGCCAGCGCTAAGGAGCTGGGAAGCTGGCACTGCACAGGCCCCCACCAGCACGTCGCGCTCTGGTCTGCCTGGCTCAGATACGCCACGTAGCTGTGTGGCCGGCCTTTCCTGATTCACACTAGCTTGGGGGTAAAGGTGGGGATGGGCCATGTTATAATAATGAAAAACGTTTCTCTCCCCCGACTTCCTGCTGCCCTTTCTCACCTTGAGCCTTACCTGTACGTATTCCACAGGTGCTTTTCCTGTTCTGGAAACTTAACCCCCTGCTCCTACTGATGCCACCACCCACTGACCCTGCCACCAGCCTGCCAACTGGGCACTGCTTCTGGTCAGGACACCCCAAGTAGTCACACTGGGTGTCTCTGAAGTGGGGGGAAATCTCCTTTGCTACAATACTGAGCCCTTTAGATCCTTTAGATACACCCATTATTTGGGGTTCATACCTGAAAACCTTTATTTCTTTATTATTTGGACATAAGCCACATGCCTGTGCCCCTTGTTCCCTTTTATCTCTGCTGGATTGAAAAAAGGAAACGGCACTGGAACTGAGCCTCCAACACAGATCCTACGGTGACTTTGGGAAAGGAGGGTGTGGGTTGCTGACCAACCAGGCGGAGTGAGCACCTGAGGACTACGTGACCTGGGCTGCTTGTTTCTAGACTATTACGTGAGAGAGAAACAAACCTCTATCTCCTTTGATTCAGTGTTATATTGGGGTTTCTGCACCTCATAAATGGACCTAAGCCCATTATTCTAGGTGGTTCTCTGTTGCTATAGCTGAATACCACAGACTGGGTAATGTATAAAGAATAAAGGTTTAGCCAGCTCATGGTTCTGGTGACTGGGAAGTCCAAGGGCATGATGTCATCAACTGTCCAGCAGGTAGTGAGGACTTACTGTTGGTCAGGACATAGCAGAGGACATTGCATGGCCGAACAGAGCAAGTGTGCCAGCTCAGTCTCCCTCTTCTTATAAAGCCACTAACTTCATCATGCAGGCCCTGTCCTCATGACCTCATCGAATCCTAATAACCTCCCAAACTCCCCATCTCCAAAATCCATTAACATATGACTTTGTGGATTAAGTTTCCAATACACAAAATCAGGGGTGACCTTCAAGCCACCACACCTACTAATGTTCTCAGTTAAGTGTTTTCAGTTGCAAGTAACAGAACATTGGGCCAATAGGATTTGAGCAACAGGACATCTAATTGCCCTGCACTATAAGAAGTCTTGAGATAAGAGTTTCAGAGTTTGTTCTATGGTTCTGAGTGGCAGTTCACATGAGGGCACAAAGGCAGCTTCTCCATGCTTCCCCAACTCTTGGTCACAACCTAGCTGCAGCAGCACATGCTGAGACAACAGCATCCAGAGCAGGAGAGAATACTCTCTATTAACGATGAGAAAAACTTTCCCGTAAGTTGCTAAGCAGGTTCCCCTCCCACCTCGTTGCCCACTACCAAGGGGGAGCAGGATGGCATAGCCTGGTTCAGCCTGTGGCCACTTACTCCCTGCTCCGCAGAGAGGGGTACACTGTCATTCAAACAAAACACTGTCCCATTCGCAGAGAAGGAAGAAGCGGGGACGGCTGCTGGGGAGGCAGGCACAGAAGCATTTTGGTCTTGGGGTTGATTTCACGCTACCGCTGGGTTGACATTGTTTTGAAAACTAATTTCGTTCGCTTGGTGCCTGTAGCTTTTCTGCTGAGAATAGACCATCTGATGATTGAAGGCTATAGAAGAACTAAGTGGGAACACTTAACCCACCAAACAATTAGAAAGAGGATGATGATTTTATCTTTTACCCTCTCAGTCTTCATCAGCCTCAGGAAGAAACAAGAGCCGTTCTCTCTCCTCTGTAATTTCCTGAAAAACGAGAAGTTGGATCCAGGGGTATGATCAGTCAGGATGACTGTTCTGAAGACTGCTTCTTAGGTGCTTGTATGTTCTTCAACCTGGAGGAATACAGTACAGGGCTGCAGGGCTGGGCCCCTCGTGCGTCTCCCTGGATGGCTGCTCTGCCGAGTCCTGGCTCTGCTCTTCCTGCACAGAGCCCTCCAGATCACCTTCCTCCGCCCCGACGTGTGCCCGTGCCTTTCCTCTAGTTTTGCTCTTCATTTCTTCGGTCTCTTGGTTTCCTCTTACCTGCCCCTCTTCTTTCAATGGCTCCTGCTATTGCGTTCCTGGGACAATCTGTTGTTTCCTCAGACTTGTGCCCATGTTCACTATTCTTACGTTGAAAAGCAGATGAGTTAGATGTTTATGTGTTGCCCTTGTGGTAAAAGCTTTCTGGAAACGGAACTAAATGACACACACCAGGACACGACCCTCCCTTCCTGTCATGTGTCTGATTAATTCCATTTAGTATTTGGTCTCTTGACAGAAAAGTCCAGAAGAAAGCAACATCGCATCAGGCTCTCTTCTTTGATTTTGGTCTAAAGAACTGAACCCAGTTCTGACAGACAGGGCCAAGCCATATGGGCCATCATGACACCCTGCAAACATTCATGGAGCTGGATCTTCTCAGGTGCGTGGCGATTGGCAGAGATCTGGCATGGACCCAGCCCTCAGGAGAGGGCCGCCTGGGGAGGCTGTGGGCTGAGTCACACCCCCAAATCCATATCTGAGGCCTTAAACCTTAAAGTGACTCTATTTGGAGACAGGGCTTACAGGAGGTAATCAATGTTAAGTGAGGTCATGAGGATGGGTCTTGATATAGTGGATATGGCCTTGTAAAAGGAGGAAGAGAGTGAGAGAGAAAGAGAGATATCCGCAGTCCACCAGACAGGAAGAGAGTCTTCATTAGAAATAGAAGTCACCAGAGCCTTGATCTTGGACTTCTCAGCCTCTTAACACCAATAAAATAAACTACTGTTGTGAATTTCTCCCAGCTGGTGATGTTTGTTACAGCAGCTGAAGCTCACTGATACAGGGGGAATGGTGTCACACTTAAGTGATAAGGGAAGAGACTGAGATAACATGGAATGCTTTCCCCACCTCACCTCTTTCCTGCTCCTGTAGCTTAAGTTCCACCCTCCAGGTGGCCTCAGCTTGTCCATGAATCAACAAGGTAAAGTGGCCTCGGGGATGGGATGGACAGGTAAGGAAACTTGGCTGAAATGAATGATATCTCTTTCACATCTGGAGTGCTTTCTCTGTGATTTCCAAGGTGACTTCTACTTTCTTGTTAAATTTCATCCATCATTTTCTTTAATGTATATCTCTAAAAGATAAAGATTCTTTAACCCCAAGTATCACATCTCTCAAAACTAGCATAATTCCACTCTATCATTGACTATCTAGTATCTGGTCACACTTCTGTTTCACAAGTGCATTGATAGATGCATTTGAATTTTTACAAATGTGTTGATTTGAATCTGGACACAAATTGGCCCACCCATGGCCATCGATTGCTCTGTTCCTAATTTCCTAAGTGTCTTGTAACCTTTAGGATCCTATTTCAGCATCTTATTTTCTAGAACTGCTATTGTTGAAAAAAACTGAGTGATTTGTCTCATAGTTTCCCAGTGTGGATTTGCACATTAATCCCCAGGGAATTTCATCATGTTGCTCTCTCCTCTGTAATTTCCTGAAAATGAGAAGTTGGATCCAGGAGTATGATCAGTCAGGATGACTGTTCTGAAGACTGCTTCTTAGGTGCTTGTATGTTCTTCAACCTGGAGGAATACAGTATCTAGTCACTTCCTGTGTTGTGAAGTTGGCAACTACGGTGATTACTGTGTAGCCCCTTTAAATCAGTAAGGAACTCAAAAGGATGATATCCTACCAACCCACTTCATTTAATCTGGACTAATTCTATAAAGAAAAATTTCTCTGTCTTAGTCATCTTAGGCTGCTATGACAAAAATACCACAGTGGGTGGCTTATTAAAAAACAGAAAGTGAGAGGTTTCAAGATGGCGGCCTAGAGGGTGGCTGCATTTCATGTTGCTCCAGGACTCAGGATTCAAAAGAGGAGATATTGAGACGCTTGGGACCAACTCAAAGCAGCCGGGTGACTCTCACCCCCTGGGGAGGCATCCCGGATGGAACGGTGGTCCCGGAACGCAGGAAACTTTGTGAAGTAGAACTGCCGGCGAGACGCCCCTCCCCCCGCTGGAGCAGTGAACTCGGACAGCTGGGAGCGCCGTAGAGGAGGCCGCTCGGCACAGCGCTGGGACTCGGAGCAACCACTGGGGCTCCAGCGGCTGCCCAGGGAAAGAGTGGCAAGGAGAGCTGTGTGGCCTCAGGACACCGGGGCCTGCCCTGTGGAGGAGGAGGAGGAGCGTGGCCACTTGGATTCGGAGTGACTGCGCCAGAGCTACAGGCGGTTGCCAGAGGAGAAGCCACACGGCGAGCTGTTTGGACTCAGAACGACGCTTCTGAACCCTGGGGCCTGCCCTGAGGACGACGAGGAGGAAGAGGAGCGCGGCCGCTTGGATTCGGAGTGACTACACGAGAGCTGCAGGCGGTTGCCAGAGGAGGGGCTGCATGGCGAGCTGTTTGGACTCTGACCACTTCTGAACCCCGGGGCCTGCCTGTGGGAGGAGGAGGAGGAGGAGGAGGAGGAGGAGGAGCGCGGCGGGCCGTTTGGACTCGCAGTGACTGCATTAGTGCTCCAGGCGGCTGCTCAGAGGAGAAGGCGAGTGGTGAGTTGTTTGGTCTTAAAGTGACAGCTCCTGAACACAGGGGGGCTGCCTGGAGGAAAAGCATGGTGGGACGCTTGGTCTTGAGTGGCCGCACCAGAGCTCCGGGCGGTGCCCAGAGGACCCGTGCAGCGGGTCACGTGGATTCAGAGCCACTCAGAGGGACTGCTCCTGAACACCCGGGGGGTAATCTGGAGAAGGAAGAGGAACGGGGAGGGTCACTTCGACTCGGAGTGATTGATTGCCCCGGGCTACGGGTGGTTGGTGGGAGGAGGAGGCACGAAGTGAGTTTCTTGGACTCCTAGTGACCGCACCGGCATACTGGGCGGCTGTCTGGAGGAAGAGGCCTGTGGCGGGTCTCTGGGACTCAGAGCGATTGTTCGGGGCCACAGGTGGCTGCTCAGAGGAGGGGCCACGCAGCCAGGCGATTAGGTGCAGAGCAGGGTCCCAGGATCTAGGAGGCTTCTGGGTGGAAGAGCCGCACAGAGACAGGCTTAGGGCGGAGCGAAGGTTCCAGGCCTGTGGGCAAATTCTCTGAGGAGGGGCAGCCTAAGGAGATTCATCTGCGAAGGGTGAGGCTCCCAGGCCCAGGAGGTAGGGCCGGGCCCCTGGAAACTTTGCAGAGGAAGGCAGCCCAGCCCAGGCAGTAGCTGTAAATTGAGGGGAACCTCTAGGAGGAAACTGACCAGCGAGACCTCCCCACCGGGTGAGTCTTCCCTGCCTGGTGAGGTTTCCCCACAAGGACGGTAAAACCAGAGACTCAGGCCCAAACAGGCCTTGCCTCAGCCCGCAGCCTAGGTCCCCTTTGGATGACCATTGGTTAACAAGTGGAGGCACCTCTGCCCACTAGCAGGGATTATACCCCACCTGAAGGCCACCACTCCTAGAGAGGCAGCTTCCTTGTGGAGCACCGCATTATCAACTTCCTCCATGACTTCAGCCTACTGAAGGCTAAGGGGGGATATATATAGAAATCTTCAGGGACATTGTAAATCAACAGAGGAAATCTGCAATATCTCAGCGGTCCACTGATATCTGAACAATATGAGAAAACAAGGAAAGAAAATGATGCAAACAAATCTAGATGTTACATCAATAAAACCCAATGACAGCATGGCAGAAGAAATGACAGAAAAGGAGTTCAGAATGTACATAATTAAAATGATCAGAGAAGCAAACGATGAGATGAAAGAGCAAATGCAAGCATTGAATGATCGCACCAATCGACAGTTAAAAGAGCAAATACAGGAAACAAAAGATCATTTCAATAAAGAGTTAGAGATATTGAAAAAAAAACAAACAGAAATCCTTGACATGAAGGAAACAATAAACCAAATTAAGAACTCCATAGAAAGCATATCCAATAGGATAGAACACCTGGAAGACAGAACCTCAGACATTGAAGACAAAATATTTAACCTTGAAAACAAAGTTGAACAAACAGAGAAGATGGTAAGAAATCATGAACAGAATCTACAAGAACTATGGGATATCATGAAAAGGCCAAATTTAAGAATTATTGGGATTGAGGAAGGTCTAGAGAAACAAGCCAAAGGAATGAACAACCTATTCAATGAAATAATATCAGAAAATTTCCCAAATCTGAAGAATGAAATGGAAAATCAAGTTCAAGAGGCTTATAGGACTCCAAATACACAAAATTACAACAGACCCACACCAAGGCACATTATAATGAAAATACCTAACATACAAAATAAAGACAGAATTTTAAAGGCTGTGAGAGAAAAGAACCAAATTACATTCAGGGGGAAACCAATACACATATCAGCAGATTTTTCAATCCAGACCCTAAAAGCTAGAAGATCCTGGAACAACATTTTTCAAACCCTGAAAGAAAATGGATGCCAACCAAGAATCTTATACCCAGCAAAACTTACCTTCAAATTTGACGATGAAATAAAATCCTTCCATGATAAACAAAAGCTAAAAGAATTTACAAAAAGAAAGCCAGCATTACAGAACATTCTCAACAAAATATTCCATGAGGAAGAGATAAAAAACAAAGAAGCAAATCAGCAAAGGGAGGAATTATCCTAAAGGAATTGTCAAATAAAGGAGGAAACAAGTTGTGTCAAACAAATAAATAAACAAAATTTTAAAAATGAACCAAATGACCGGGAAACCAAATCATTTCTCTATAATAACCCTGAATGTTAATGGCCTGAATTCATCAATCAAAAGACATAGACTGGCAGACTGGATTAAAAAGAAAGATCCAACAATATGTTGCCTGCAAGAGACTCACCTCATAGAAAAAGATACCCATAGACTAAAGGTGAAAGGATGGGGAAAAACATACCATGCACATGGACTCAGCAAAAAAGCTGGAGTATCCATCCTCATTTCCGATAATGTGGACTTCAAGCCAAAGTTAGTCAGAAGGGATAAAGAAGGTCATTTCATACTGCTTAAGGGAAGCATAAATCAGCAAGATATAACAATCATAAACATCTATGCCCCAAACAGTGGCTCATCTATGTATGTCAAACAAATCCTTCTCAATTTCAGAAACCAAATAGACCACAACACAATAATACTAGGTGATTTTAACACGCCTCTCTCACCACTGGACAGATCTTCCAGACAAAAATTGAACAAAGAAACCATAGATCTCAATAACACAATCAATAATTTAGACTTAACGGACATTTATAGAATATACCATCCAACCAAGAGTGAATACACTTTCTTCTCAGCAGCACATGGATCCTTCTCTAAAATAGATCATATATTATGCCACAAAGCTAATGTTAGCAAATACAAGAAGATAGAGACACTAGCATGTATTCTATCAGATCATAATGGATTGAAGTTAGAAATAAATGAAAGAGTAAAACACAGAAACTATTCCAACATCTGGAGATTAAACAATATGCTATTATATGATGAATGGATAACAGAAGATATTAGGAAGGAAATTAAAAAATTCTTAGAGGTAAATGAGAACAAAGAAACATCATATCAAAATCTCTGGGACACTATGAAAGCAGTACTTAGAGGGAAATTTATTTCATGGAGCGCATTTAATAAAAGAAGTAAAACTCAACAAATAAACGACCTAACACTACAGCTCAAAGCCCTAGAAAAAGAAGAACAGAACAGCACCAAAAGTAGTAGAAGACAGGAAATAGTTAAACTCAGAGCTGAAATCAATGAAATTGAAACAAAAGAAACAATACAAAAAATTGACAAAATAAATAGTTGGTTCTTCGAAAAAATAAACAAAATTGATAAACCTTTAGCCACAGTAACGAAGAGAAGACGAGAGAAAACCCAAATCACTAAAATTCGGAATGAACAAGGAAATATCACAACAGACAGGATGGAAATACAAAACATAATTAGAAGCTATTTTGAAAATCTATACTCCAACAAAATAGAAAATTTCGAAGACATCAACAGGTTTCTAGAGACATATGAATTGCCTAAACTGAATGAAGAGGACATAAACAATTTAAATAGACCAATTTCAAGTACTGAAATAGAAGAAGTCATCAAAAGCCTACCAACAAAGAAAAGTCCGGGACCAGATGGGTTCTCAGCCGAGTTCTACAAAACCTTTAAAGAAGAGCTCATTCCAATACTTCTCAAAGTATTCCACAAAATAGAAGAGGAGGGAATCCTCCCAAACTCATTCTATGAAGCCAATATCACACTGATACCTAAACCAGACAGAGACTCATCAAGGAAAGAAAATTTCAGACCAATATCCTTAATGAACATCGACGCAAAAATTCTCAACAAAATTTTAGCAAATCGCATACAAAAACATATTAAAAAGATAGTGCACCATGATCAAGTGGGTTTCATCCCAGGGATGCAAGGTTGGTTCAACATCAGGAAATCAATAAACGTAATTCACCATATTAATAGACTTAAAGTCAAGAATCACATGATTATTTCAATAGATGCAGAAAAAGCATTTGATAAAATACAGCACCCCTTCATGCTCAAAACACTAGAAAAAATAGGGATAGTGGGAACATTCCTTAACATTGTAAAGGCCATTTATGCTAAGCCCATGGCTAATATCATTCTAAATGGTGAAAAACTGAAAGCATTCCCCCTAAAAACTGGAACAAGGCAGGGATGCCCTCTTTCACCACTTCTATTCAACATCGTTCTTGAGACTCTGGCCAGAGCAATTAGACAAACCAAAGAGATTAAAGGGATACGAATTGGAAAAGAAGAACTCAAACTATCCCTGTTCGCTGATGACATGATTATATATTTAGAGGAAATTCCACCAGAAAACTCTTAGAACTCATAAGTGATTTCAGTAAAGTAGCAGGTTACAAGATCAATGCCCATAAATCCAACGCATTTTTATACATAAGTGATGAATCTTCAGAAAGAGAAATTAGGAAAACTACCCCATTCACAATAGCCTCGAAAAAAATAAAATACTTGGGAATCAATCTCACAAAAGAGGTGAAAGACCTCTACAATGAGAACTATACAACACTAAAGAAAGAAATTAAAGAACACCTTAGAAGATGGAAAGATCTTCCATGTTCTTGGATAGGAAGAATTAATATTGTCAAAATGGCCATACTACCTAAAGTGCTATACAAATTCAATGCAATTCCAATTAAAATCCCAATTGTGTACCTTACAGAAATAGAGCAAGCAATTATGAAATTCATCTGGAAGAATAAGAAACCCAGAATAGCTAAAGCAATCCTTAGCAGGAAGAGTGAAACAGGGGGTATTGCAATACCAGATCTTCAACTCTACTACAAAGCAATAGTAACAAAAACGGCATGGTATTGGTACCAAAATAGAAAGGTAGATCAATGGTACAGAATAGAGGACACGGACACAAACCCAAATAAATACAATTTTCTCATACTAGACAAAGGTGCCAAAAATATGCAATGGAGAAAAGATAGCCTCTTCAACAAATGGTGCTGGGAGAATTGGAAATCCATATGCAACAGAATGAAACTAAACCCATATCTCTCACCATGCACGAAACTAAACTCAAAATGGATTAAGGACCTCGGAATCAGACCAGAGACCCTGCAGATTATAGAAGAAAAAGTAGGTCCAAATCTTCACCTTATTGGTCTAGGACCAGACTTCCTTAACAGGACTCCCATAGCACAAGAAATAAAAGCTAGAATCAACCACTGGGATAGATTCAAACTAAAAAGCTTTCTCTCAGCAAAGGAAACTATCAGCAATGCGAAGAAAGAGCCTACAGAGTGGGAGAATATCTTTGCCAATCATACTTCAGATAGAGCACTAATCTCCAGAATCTATAAAGAACTCAAAAAACTCTACTCCAAGAATTCAAATAATCCAGTCAACAAATGGGCTAAGGAAATGAATAGACACCTCACAGAAGAAGATCGACAAGCAATCAACAAACATATGGAAAAATGTTCAACATCTCTAGTAATAAGAGAAATGCAAATCAAAACCACCCTAAGATTCCATCTCACCCCAATTAGAATGGCGATTATCAAGAATACGAGCAACAACAGGTGTTGGCGAGGATGTGGGGAGAAAGGTACACTCATACACTGCTGGTGGGGCTGCAAATTAGTGCAGCCACTCTGGAAAGCAGTGTGGAGATTCCTTAGAAAACTTGGAATGGACCCTCCATTTGACCCAGCTATCCCACTCCTTGGCCTATACCCAAAGGACTTAAAATCTGCATACTACAGAGATACAGCCACATCAATGTTCATAGCTGCTCAATTCACAATAGCCAGACTGTGGAACCAACCTAGATGCCCTTCAATTGATGAGTGGATAAAGAAACTATGGTATATATATACAATGGAATATTACTCAGCCATAAAGAATGATAAAATTATGGCATTTGCAGGCAAATGGATGAAATTGGAGAATATCATGCTAAGTGAGATAAGCCAATCTCAAAAAGCGAAAGGACGAATGATATCACTAATAAGTGGAGGATGACACATAATGGGGGGAAGGGAAGGGTTAGTGTTAGGGTTAGAGTTAGGGTTAGGGAGGGGGGCAAGTATGGAGGAAGGAACTACTGTATAGAGGGTAAAGAGGGGTGGGAGGGGTGGGGGGAAGGGAAAAAATAACAGAATGAATCAAACAACATTACTCTATGTAAATTTATGATTGCACAAATGGTATGCCTTTACGCCATGTACAAACAGAGAAACAACATGTATCCCATTTGTTTACAATAAAAAAAAAAAAAAAAAAAAAAGAAAGTTCTTTCTCACAGTTCTAGAGGCTGGGAGGTCCTACCTCCAGGGGACAGAAGCTTCAGTGTCTGGTGAGGGCTGCTTCCTGTTTCACAGACCACCCTTTCCTTGTGGTGAATCCTTCCAAGGCAGAGGGGCAAAGGCCTCTTTTGGAGAAGTACAACTACCATTCATGAGAGATCAGCCTCAAAACCAAACCACCCGCCAAAGACTGTCACATGGGAGGCTTAGGGTTTCTAGATACAAATGGGAAGGGAGGATCGATCAGTCTGCGCATTCCCCCAACTACCCCCTAGTTACTCAGTGGTACAATATATATAAGTAAAGAATAAAAACATGATTTGTAACCAGGACCAGGGAGACCTGGGAAACCAACACCCCTAAGTGGAGAGAGGAATCCCATGCACAGGAGAGAGGCTGTGTTCATTTGGGGGCGTGGATAACTTTGTTATGTTCACAAGCAGGAGGGCGGAGTGACCCAGGTCTGGGGAAACTGATTGTTCCAAGCTTCTTGGGAAGTAAAAGGTGAGGCCCTCAGGTTAGATGGACTTCCAAGAGCTTTCAAGCAATAGTACTCATATCCTCCTCTTTCTGCTTGAACAATAGCTGCAGCCTCTGGAGTAGAAACTCATTTTCATTCCCATTATTGATTATTTATACCTCATATTTTTCTGTCCTGATTTAATATTATTGAGTGTATGCCAGTATTTTTTTTTTTCAAGGAACCTTCTGTTGCTATTCTCAATTCTCTTCATTGTGATTTCATCAATTGTTGTCTATATTAATTTCTGAATCTTACTTCCTGTCATTTGCTTTTGGGGAGGAAGAAGGCTAATTGCTCACTGTTCCCTCACTTCTATGACAGATGCTTAGCCCATTAATATTCAGTCACTCTTTTAATCTAACTGGACACGTAAGGGTTGATATTTTCCTTTATGAAATGTGTTAGCTGCCTTCCACAAACAGTTGCTAACGACATACTAGCTTCAGTTCAAATATCAGTTAATTTCATTATGGTTCCTTCTTTGATTTGTGTGTTATATTGAGATATATTTTTTCATTTCTAGAAATAAGGGGTTTTTACTTATTGTTATTATTGATTTTTAGTTTCAGTAGATTGTAATTGAACCAAGATCTGTAAAATTTCTGTTCTTGAACATTTATTAGGCCTTACTATACGGCCTTCTACTTGATCCTTTGCTGTCCATGTTTTGTGTGTGCTGGGGAAAGAGTCAGCAGGCAGTATTCTCTCCATGCTCATTAGTTCAAGTTTGCTAATTATGCTACGACAAGCTTCTATAAGTTATCTAGTTCTTACATGCTAAGTTTATCAATCACTTGGAGGTGTTTATCAAAACTTCTGCTGCAACTGTCAACTTGTCTCATTGTTATGTGTTCTGTATCTCGAGATTAGGTGATTAAGTTATACTGCCAAAGATATATTGCCTTTTAATTTAAAATTTTAGTTCATTTACAGTAAATGTACTTGGTGATCTATTTTGAGTTTTGTCAATCATATCATTCTGTGCTTTATATTTACCGTCCATCCATTCTACACTGTCTTTTTCTTTCAGATCCTTGCATATCTATTTAACAAAGCGATCAGCAATAGACACTGGGCTATACCATACCAAGAGACTCAGAACAACTTGAACTCCTTCTAGCCACGTCCAGCTTACGTTTGATTGAGGACACATATTGGATCCCTGAGGATCCTGCTGTGCTATTTGATGTGACCTTTGTTTCGTCTCACATCTCAGATTCTCCACCTGGGATTGCTTTCCATTTCCCTGAAGTTCACCTTTTGTGATTTCTTTTAGTGAGCATCTACTTGTGGCTAACTCTCAATTTTACTCAGCACAGTCCTTTCTGACTAATTACACACCTCTGCTTTTCTGTTGCCTTCATTCTTGATACTCTCACTAGGAGGAGAATGCTAAGTCATCCGCTTTTAGTTTCTGTTTAGTTGTCATGCGCTGAAGATACCATTCTAGTGCCCTCCAGCTCCTCCTATTACTGTTGGAAGGGTTGCTACCTGTGATGCTGGACCTGTAAGGTGGGGGAACATGCTAACACGATGGCTCTCAGCAGGTTGATAACCCTCTGAATTCATTGCAGGTGGAGAGAGAGGCCCCACCATCCCAGACATCAGAGCTGAGTCCCACTTCCAGCCAACTCCCTCAAACAGTCAAATAAGTCATCATGGGCTAAACTAGCAGAAGAATCTTTTACCAACCTACAGAATCATAATAATAATAAAAATCATTGTTGTTTTAAGCCACTAAGTTTTAGGGAGATTAGTTACACAGCAACATGTAATTAAAAGAGAAATTGGAACCTAGGCATCTTGCCATAACAGAAAGATAAAACATGTTATATCAACTTTGAAAGGTGGGCCGGGAGTGGAGGCTGAGAAGCTCCAGAGTATGGATGAAGCCTTGCTTTATGCTGGACCAACCAAGCGGAGGCTGGGAGGGCTTTAATCAGACACTATTAAGAGGGTAGTCATATTTGTGTAGAGTGAAATGATTGTGCCTTATTCCATTTGGGCTGCTATAACAAAACATCAACAACTAGCTTATAAACAAAAGAAACTTTTCACAGCTCTGGAGTCTGGGGAGTCAAAATCCAGGTGCTGGCAGATCCGCCGTCTGGTGAGGGCCTGCTTCCTCATTCACAGATGGCTGTCTTCCCACTGTGACTTCACGTGATGGGAGGAGGGAGAGGGTTCTCTGCAGCCTCTTTTGCTTTTTCCCACATTTTTTAGTTGGTGCACTATGGCTGTGCACAACGAAGGGATTTGCTGTTACGTATCTACGTGCACACAACTGGACAGTGCAACTCGGCCACTCTCACTCCCCAGCACTTCCCCCTCCCTCCCTGCTTCACTCCGGCCCCTCTCCTCTGCTCCCCTGATCTCCCTTGGCTTTTCATGAGATGCACCCGACTTTCTTTTCCTTTTTCTCTCCAGCTTCCACACATGAGATAAAACATTCGACTCTTGACCTTCCGAGTTTGGCCTGCGTATTTTGCTTAACATCATGGTCTCTAGTTCCACCCGTTTTCCTATAAATGACATAATTTCATTTTTATTTTTTGGCTGAACAAAACTTTGCCACAATTTCTTTATCCATTCATCCATGGATGGACTCTGAGACTGGTTCCACAGTTTGCTGTTGTGAACTGTGCTGCTATAAACATGGGTGTGCGTGTATCACTGCAGTGTAACGTCTCTAAAATAAATACCAAGGGGTGATTAGCTGGTCATATGGTGGTTCCATGCCGCCTAGTCTTTTGAGGACCCTTATACTGATTTTCCATAGTGGTTGTACTGATTTATGGTCCCACCAACAGAGTAAAAGTGTTCCTTTTCTCCACAACGTCTTCAGCACTTATTTTTATTTGTATTCTTCTTCTTCTTCTTTTTTTTTTTTTTTGGTACCAAGGATTGAAACTGAGAGCCCTCAATCACTGAACCATATCCCAAATATATATATATATATATATATATATATATATATATATATATATATATATATATTTTTTTTTTTTTATAGACAAGCTTACACTAAGTTGCTGAGGCTGGCTTTAACTCTTGATCCTCCTGCCTCAGTCTCCCAACTTGCTAGAATTGCAGGTGTGCACCACCACACCTGGCTTTGTTTATTTATTGATTAATTCATTCATTGTACACTAATGGGGTATAACTTTCATTTCTCTGATTGTACACAAAGTAGAGTCACACCATTTGTGTAATCATACATGTACATAGGGTAATGATGTTTGTCTCATTCCACTATCTTTCCTTTCCCTCTCCTCCACCCCTCCCCTCATTTCCCTCTACACGATTCATTGTTCCTCCATCCTTCCTTCCCTCCCACCCCCATTATGTATCATTATCCACTTGTCAGAGAAAACATTCAGCCTTTTGTTTTTTGGTATTGGCTTATCTCACTTAGCATGCTATTCTCCAACTCCATCCATTTATTTGCAAATGCCATAATTTTATTCTTCTTTATGACTGAATAATATTCCATTGTGCATATATACCACAGTTTCTCTATCCATTCACCCATTGAAGGGCATCTAGTTTGGTTCCACAATCTAGCTATTGTGAATTGAGCTGCCTTAAACATTGATGTGCCTGAATCACTGTAGTATGCTGATTTTAAATCCTTTGGGTATAGACCAAGGAGTGGGATAGCTGGGTCAAATGGTGGTTCCAATCTAAGTTTTCTAAGGAATATCCATACTGCTTTCCAGAGTGGCTGCACCAATTTGCAATTCCACCAGCAATATATGAATGGAGTGTACCTTTTCCCCACTTCCTCATCAACACTGTTGCTGCGTGTGTTCTTCATTTTATTTGTATTCTTGACGATCTGTGGTCTCCTTCTTCTCTTATTCACGAGGGCTCCACTCTCGTGACCTAATCACCTCCCAAAGGCCATGCCTCTAATACCAATGTGCTGTGAGCTGAGATTTCAATTATGAATTCTGGAGGGAAGGGGGACACAAACATTCAGACCATAAAAAATTGGCAATATTGTTGCCTGCAGTAACTTGGAAGAGAAAAAACAGATGCCTGATATATGCCGAGGTACACTTATAGCTGTGGCTAAGATGTCCAGACAGAGTACTGAAAGCATCAGCTGGCCTCTCTTACCTGCTTATGACAAGAAACCTGTAACACACAGCCAGAGAGAGGAGCGGAAGAGTCTGGTCTGCTTGAAAGTAAGATTTAAATGAAATCTAGAGTGTTCAGGACCTACTGGGTCATAAATAAGCTTTTTTCTCACTCGTATTGTGGATTGGATTGTGTCCCCCAGAGGCCCATGTGTTAGAGGCTAGGCCCCCAAGCAGTGCTGTTGGGAAGCAGAGGAACCTTTAGGAGGTGGACGCTAGTGGAAGGTCCCTAGGTAATTGGAGGCATGCCCTTGAGGGGCCTGTGGGACCTTGGCCCCTTCCTCTCTCTCTTTTGCTTCCCTGTCATGAAGTGAGCAGCTTTGCTTTACTATATGTTCCCCATCATTGCCAACCAGCCTAAAAGCAACGGAGTTGGCCAGTCTTGACCCGTAACCTCTAAAACCATGATCCAAAATAAACCTTTTCTCTCTGTAAGTTAATTGTCTAATGTGTTTTGTTATAGTGATGGAAAACTGACTAATACAGTCTCTCCAGTCAGCAAAAACCTCTTAAGTTAATGGCCTTAAGATAAAATCCAAGTGTGGCTGTAAATGTCTTTATTTAGGCCTTGGAAAGATTTTAGGCTGTGCTTAATAGACCCTGTGAGCTAGACAAATGGGCATCTATGAATTGTAAGAATGGAGAATCATCCAGTAGCTTGATATGCCCAATACAGAAAGGTCTCTCTCTGCTTCTTGGGGCCTCATGGCTCTGGAGCATGGAGTAAATCCTAACTAAATTCATAAGAAACCAATAGTATTTTTTAAAGGAAGATGCTTGGACTAAAAGGGATAAAGATAGCTCAAAATGCCAGGAAGTCTCTGGATCCCCAACTATCTACAAGCTAAAAATTTTACTAAAAGCTTAGAATGCTACTTAGCTGCTAACATGAGCCATTTCCTATGTCAAAACGAGAGATGGATGAGGGAGAAACAAAAGCCCAGAGACACCAAGAGCTGAAGAGGACAGTGCTGTGGTACTATGGTTCAACACGAAGGACGTGTTAGTCTCTGCGCCTGGTTCTGAGTGATGAGGGCAGACCCTGCAGATCATCTTGAGATGAGGGTCAATCACCAGAAAGTAAAGCTGGTCATGACTAGTTGGTTGGGACTTTTAGCTCATCCTCCAGGGAAGGACGTTTGACCACCAGTGGCCAATGATTTCTCTAATCATGCGTACATAATAAAACCTCCATGAAAACCAAGAAGCCAGAATCCTGAACAAGTAGACAGTCGGGGGGCAGCATGACCCTTCCCTCATGCCCCTCCCTATGACTCTCTTCCATCCGGCTTTCCATCTGTACCCTCTATAAGGATAAAAGCATTTCCCTGAATTCTGTGAGCTCCTCTAGCAAAATTAATCAGATCTGAGGAGAGGGTCACGGGAGCCCTGACTCACAGCTGATCCATCTGCAACAGGCACCACCTGATTAGCACTTGGCATCTGAAGTGGTTGTGGTACTGTGGGACTGAGCCCTTAACTCGTGGTATCTGATGTTACCTCCAGGTTGACAGAATCCGAATCGAATTCAAGTGTCAGACCATCAGGTGATCCACGGAAGAACTGCTGGGCGTGTGAGGGAAGTTACTCCACACATCTGGCTTCTCTAGTGTGGGGTCGAGTGTGTGTGAGCATAGGAAAAGCAGCTGGGTAGGTAAGAGGCACACAACTTTATAGTTCACAGGTCTCTAAGAAGAAAGGAGTTACCCCTGAGGAGCGGCGCCTAAGGAGTCTCACGTGCATCCAGACCTGGTACAGATCACAAGACAATGGAACCTGATTCTGCTATTGGATGATACTTTGGATCCTGTAAACCGAGTTTTCTGTAAGGGAGGGAACTGACCCGTGGGCAGACTGTGCTTGATTGGCCGGTCAGTGGCTTCCAATGGGTCATGCTTCCTGATGTCCTGCCCAGGGTGATCCTGTCCTGCCTTGACCCTGGGCTTGGCCCTCTAACTTATTTTGGTGAGGGTGGGCACCAAATATGTGACCAGCAGTGGCAACCTGAACATCCGTGTCCTGTTTTTCTTCCTGGAACGCTGCTACTGCCAGGAGAAGAAACCTAATCCATTGTCTCTGAGGACGAAAAGCCTCATGGAGAGAGCGATCCAGCCATCCCTGACATTCCAGTTAAACCCAGCCCATAGTTAGCCCACCAGCAGACACAGAATATAGCTGCATGAGTGAGCCTGCACAGACCAATAGAAAAATTGCTTAGCCAACACACAAGATGGTGACAAGTGGCAACGCATTGTAATTTCAAGTAACTGAGTTTTGGAATCATTTGTTTCACAACAATGGAGGATGGAAACAAAGGCAACCCATCTTTTTTCTCTGGCTACTTTGAAGATTTTCTCTTGTCTTTGCATTTGTTGCTCTGTTTGATCTTCATACTGAATCTGTCCATCGATTTCCTCCCTCCTATCCTGTTTTATGTTCGTCCACTTTCTTGAACTCACGAATTTGTGCCTCTATCTCTGGAGAAGTCTTAGCTCTCACCTCTCCAGGATGACCTGTGCTCTGTTTGTTCTCTGTTCTCCCCACAGACCTCTGATGAGACCCGGGATGGAAGTCCTCACTCTCTCCCAAGACTCATCTTCTCCATCCTGTCTTTCGTCTTTTACATCTCGGTCTGTCGTCTGTGCTCTGGAGAATTTTTCCTATATATCTTATGGCTTGGTAATCAGCTCCATTGAACTTACTTTTAAACTCATCTCTGAGCACTTCATTTTAATGATCATGTTTTAGTTCTAGAATATCTACTTGGTTCTTTTTCAAAGCTGCTAGGTCATTTTTATAGTTTCTGCTTATGTTCAGATTCACTCTTGTCTTTGTTCTATAACCATAAGAAGTTTTAATTTAAAAGATGAGTCATAGGTTGGCCACAGTGGTGCACAACTGTAATCCCAATGGCTCAGGATGCTGAGGCACGGGGATTGCAAATTCAAAGCCAGCAACTTAGGGAGACCCCGTCTCTAAATAAAATATTAAAAAGGGCTAGGAATGTGGCTCAGTAATTAAGTGCCCCAGGGTTCAATTCCAGGTATCAAAAAAAAAAAAAAAAAAAAAAAAAAAGGAGGGAGGTGAGTAGGTAATAGTTCCACCTCAGGAGGTTTTGCGGGCCTCCCACCAGCTGCTGCTTCTCTCACAGCTCGCTCACGAGGACTTGCTTATCTCTGTCTACTTGCTGTCATTGCCTGAGACACATAATTCTAGGGAATTTTGAGTTTTTAAAATCATGGCAAAATGTACAAAATATTATTTTAACCATTTGTAAGCAAAGGTGGCATTCAAGGCCACGTTAAAAGGCATTACGCAAATATATTTAACATGTCATGAAACCCCCTCTCAGTGTGGCACTGTGTAACCTTTACCCCCATCTATTTCCAAAGCATGTTCATTCTCCCCCCTGGAAGCTCTCTGCCCTTCAAGCCATCGCTCCCCTTCTCCTAGTTATTTCATTCCACTTTCCACCCCTGTGAATTTTCCTCTTCTAGGTCCCTTGTGTGAGGGCTGGGGAGATAGCTGAGTCGGTAGAGTGCTTGCCTTGCAAGCACAAGGCCCTGGGCTCGATCCCCAGCACAGGAAAAAAAATAGCTCCCTTGTATAAGGGGCATCGTACTGTGTCTGTCCCCGTGTGTCCCAACAGCAAGCTTTAAGGTCCCTCTGTGCTGTGGCCTGTGTTATGGGAATTTGCTGGTGCCAAGGGGAAGGCACAGTCCTCCTGGGGAGATTTGCACTTGCTCACACCAGGCAGCTCAAGCACTACCAGTGTGGGTCTGCTTTTAAATCAAACCTCTATTTTAGTTTATTTATTTACTTGTTCTAATTAGTTATACATGACAGTAGAATGCATTTTGATTATATTTGTCATACCATTCAGGTAACATCAAATTGACCCACCAATTCTCGGGAGGACTAGCTGCTGGGTGCAGCTCGGCAGAAGTGGTTTTGGTCTCCTCTTACTCTGACCGGCCCCAGCAGCTTTATGGAGGTGCATTGGTAGGCCAGGGCTGGACCATGCACTGAGGCCTGGGGCGCAAACCACCTTCACCCTCTCACAGTGCTGGAGGCTGAAGTCCAGAGGGGGCCGGCAGGGGGTCCTTGAGGCCTTGCTCCCAGGGCTGTCACCTGGCCCTCAACCCATCTTGGTTCTGTGCCTCGTGCCCCCAGTGTCTCTTCCTGTGTCCTAATCTCCTCTTCTCAGGACACAATCATGCTGTCAGAACACACACTAATGGCCTCGTTTTCACTGACTTGCCTATTGACTGTCCCACTCTGAGGTATTAGGGGCAGAGCTTCCGTATGTGATTTTGTGGGGACTCAGTTCAGTCCACAAAAGAGGGAGGGAGAGGCTCCTACGGACTGTCCACTGTGCAGGGAACCTGGCTTTGGCTCCTGTCCCCTTGGCATGAGGACACTGTCAAAACCTAAGCCTACATTCAATCGGCTCCACGAACGAAGGCCCTCAGAGTGTGGGTGGCATTTCCATTTGGTCTCCTGGTTCTTCTTTCCATTAGATTTTAACCTATTCATTTTTTATTGTCTCTTTCATGTCTTCCTAACATAGCTTTGCATCTCACCATCACAAAAAGTAATTCCACTGAAATTCATTTAGTTAGCAGATGAGCACTTTGCAATTTCACAAAGTATTTTCTCACAATATTTATGTTTTTATTTTACCTTATGTCTCAGCATACGGAGCTATAATGATTAAGAATAATGAAGTCTTAAGAGAGTTCATTAAATATTTGTTGAATAAATTAATGTTCTTTTTTGGTAAATGGTCAAATATGCTGATCTTTTCCTATCTTCGGGCGCCAAAGTTAAGAAAATTGCCACTTTTATTCATATATTAAATATAAGATGTACTCTGGAGTAAGAAAAATTCAACCAGTATTTCTAAAATATATGGTGGTATGAACAGAGGTGAAATGCATATAGTTTCTAATTTGATGTCGCCAACCTGATTAATAATTACACTCAGGCCTCTGAGACACTCTGGCTAAAGACCTGTTTAAATGTGATTAACACCTTGGGTTAGGTTTTTCTGCACTCCTAATGTAAGTTCTCATCCGAGAGATGAGTGTTTGCCTCTTAAGAGCTTTTTCTCTGAACTATCTCTGAGGATTTGGATCTTGGAAGCACCAAACCAGCCTTGGGACATGATTCCACAAAGAAATTCTCTTCTCAGAGTCACCTCAGCACCCCCTCATTTCCACCATCTTCTTCTTTCTGTTAGGAGCAATAAATCTCCAGCTTGGTGATGGTGACTTGCACTCAGGGGAAGATTCCTCTCACTTCCAAAGGGCCCAGGGGCACATTGCTGGTTGAGTGAGGCCTGCTATTTATACCAGCGATGTTCCCACTCCTGGACCTTGAACAGCTGCACAATATCTATAACAGAACGAAAAGTAACACCACATGTTTCAAAAACCAGTTTGGGAAGGGAACTGTCGCCAATGGCTCCAGCGCCCCAAGGCCATGATTTTTTGAGGCCATATCATAAGAATAACAAAGGAGCCAGCATGGGCCAGGGCAGGGCAGGCTGTTTTTAGGGAATGTAATTTTGCTTCCCTAAAGCCAAAGTATGAAATAAAGAAGGAAATGTTTACGGTGGTTAAAAAAAGAGAGAGAGAGAGAGAGAAGTTACCAAGAAGACTTTTAATGAGTGATATAATTATGCTCTTTTAAAATATGAAACAATACACTTTAAAAAGCACCAGTTATTCCACTCCTTACATTTAAGAATAACTGTAGATTTATCAGTATTGGCATCAGATCTGCCATCTTGCTGCCACCAGTGTTCTCCCTCCCCCAAATCACTTTACAACACAGATTGTTAACCCGCAAACTTCCTAGCCAGTAATTGGTCCAGATTGTTAGCCCACCAATCTCCTTACCAGCCATTGGTCCGTTGTTATTAGCCTGCAAAATTCCACTACTTAAGAATGTCTCCACCGCCACTCTCTCTCTCTCTCTCCCCCCTCCCTCTCTCCTCCTCACTCTCTCTCTTTCTCTCTCTCTCTCTCTCTCTCTCACCCCATAGGCAGACACTCTGCCTGTCCACTTAATGAATTCTCTTGCGTGAGTTCCCACATCCAGAGTGGTTTCTGGTGCTTTCATTGGTGCCATGACTCAGATGGGCTCTTCTACCACCACTTAGGTGGTTGGAATCCCACGTGTTGCTCCAGACCCCGAGACGCTGCTCTCACCTTCCATTTGCCCAGACGCTCTCCTCCACATCCAGACACCAGCTTCAGATTGGTGGGTTTTCCCCTGGGTCAGCTTAAACACTACTCTGCTGACCTGAGACGTGACTATTGATCATCTGACACCTTCGAGGCAGTTGAGGAGTGAGGGTTCCCCCAGCCATGACTTCTACAGTTACGGATGGCTCCCTTGGTTGACCTTATCTGATGGGTGGGCCCCGACCTTTATGGTGGAGTTTCTCTCTCATGGTTGAGGCTCCTCTTCATTCTCTCTCTCAAAAATCCTGATGTAAGGTCCTCAACTCTCTTGGCTTTTGCCTGGCACACACTGAGGGTTGGGTGACGACCCCATCACTCTGCTGTCTTCTCATCTCCAGCCAACTAGTCTGTGACCTCAGGACGCCTTGGACGCTGACTCGGCTGTATCAGTCTCCACCTTGGGATCCTCCATGGGTCCTCCATGCCAGCAGATTCACCCCTGGGGTGTCTACTAGACAATCTTAAAACCCTTTACCTGACCCCTGGCCTAAAACCACCAAAACTTATCCTTTGATAATCAATCCAAAATGGCCACATAATGGCACACAGTGTCTATGAGTGAGCAGGCAGATGGAACGGGATTTATTTTCAAGCTTTCACTTTCTTGCACACTAAACCTGATCTCTTCGCTCTTCCTGCAAACCTGACCTCTCTCTCTCTCTCCCCCTCTCTCTCTCTCTCTCGCGCTCTCTCTCTCTCTCTCTCTCTCTCTCTCTCTCTCTCTCTCTCTTTCCCTCTTTCCCTCTCTCTCTCTCTCTCTCTCTTTCTCTCTCTCTCTCTCTCTCTCTCCTTCTCCCTTCCTCTCTCTGCCTTTCTCTTTCTTGCACTCTCATGCTTTTTTACTAAAATAATTAATGGACATTACCATTTTTTTCTAGGACTCTTGTTTTGTTTTTCTTAGGACTCTTGTTTTTCTTAAATGCTACCTAGGTTAATGATTTTTTGATCAGTTCTATTTTTATTCAACTCTAGTTATTTTCAAACATCTGTTACATTGCAATCGAGATTCACCTATAAAAAGCTACAAGGCCTTTGCTTTTGTTTTATGTGTATATCCTGTTGTCTGATATTGTGTTGTCTGTCTATATATGTGCATCCAAATACAGCACTTATGAATTAAAATTTAAAAAGGGATCCAAATACCTTTAATTCACATGATTTAAAAAGGGTCAATTTAAAATGGGTAAACCAAGGTAAAATGTCTTTAAAATTATTTACCTCACAAGTCTCTAGGTGGTCAAATTAATAAAATGTTGATATTTATAAATGTTCAGTATCAATTGTTTCTAGAACTTTTCTTCCATAGAAAGAGATGGCAGATACTGTTCAATACACTTGTCTGATATCTTGGGTTTTTACAATAAGATGACTGAATTAGATTTAACATGTACAGGATTACTCAAATGTGTTTGTTAGAGATATATGACTTTCCTTGATTTATGTTTTGGATGTAATGTCATTGTGTTAACTAACATTCACATAGATCAGGAAACAATATGTGTAAACTTTGTAAAATGATGTTTAAAGAGGAGGCAAAGATCAACTTCAGAATTAGAATACTTTACCTAAGATTTGTAAAGAGCCCTGCCTTACCTGAGATAAGGCTCTGCCTCACACCCTGCTGCATGTTAGAATGGCACCAAAATAAGCCAGACTTCAGCTTATTTAAAGTTATATTCAAAAGATTGTTTTTTGTTGTAAAATTACTGTGATCTCAAACAGGGGATATAATGTATAGTTCAGCTAAAATTAAAGATAGCTATTACACAAACTAAATGTTTTACTGTTGTTAATTCCATTTAGTATTTTCCTTGTAAACTCTATAACTGTTGCCTGATTAATGTTTTTCAGAAGTACTACTTCAAGAACAAACAACCTAAATTAGCTTGAGATAATAAGCCATCACCTATAGGACAGATAAGATAATATAGACCCCAATTAAATAAAAGGGTGTAAATAACTGTAAAGTCATAAACATTAAAGTTAAAGCTCAGTACTCTTACTTTATGACTGGTGAGACTGGCTTGCTGGATGTTTAAGATCAAGTTTAAGATCAAGATTGACACAAAAAGGCCAAGAAAATCAATATTTGGCTCTTGCCCTCTGAGTCAGCCTGAACCCAGGGAATGGGAGTTTTTCTAAGGTACTTTGCAACTCTGGACCACATGACCTCCTGATCAGGGAGATTGATGAGACCACTAGAAGATGAAAAGTCAATCAGTGCTGCAGAGGAGGGTCATTGACAAAGGGAGCCATCCCTGCTGCTCCCAAAGGAAGCTACCTCATCCAGGAGACCCTACCTAGTGAATGGCCTTAAAGGAGCTAAGAAGCTGCTCTCAAGTTCTCCATGAGTAACCCCTGTGGGAACTCAGCTAACCCTTAACAACAGATAAGAACAAGATCAATTAGACCTGCTTGGTCTTGAACACCTAGCAAAAACAGTTATAATAAAAATACAGCCATAACTAGGTTTAAAAGGAAAGACAATAGTTCCTTTATTGGAACTTAAAACCTACACTTGTGTTAGTCCCAAGAACAAGTGAGATCGGAGGCTACAAAAGAGAATCTTAGGCAGGAGTGCCTGATTATCATCTAGAGAAACTGCTAGTCAGAAATTTTGGGTCATTTTAAGGTCTACAGATCTTAAGTTCCTACAAAATCAGATACACAAGTTCTGGAGCTGGCAGACACACACAAGTTCACCAACCAATCAGTCAATCAACCGCTTCTCCTTCAAGACTACCAGCTCCTGACACCCCAAGCTGAGACCTGCGATTCACCACTGACACCTCTGGCTCCAAAAACTCTGCCCCCAACTAAAGTCCTCAATAATGCCTTTTATTTAC
Organism: Sciurus vulgaris; assembly: GCF_902686455.1. Taxonomy (NCBI): domain Eukaryota; kingdom Metazoa; phylum Chordata; class Mammalia; order Rodentia; family Sciuridae; genus Sciurus; species Sciurus vulgaris. Next base: position 148,615,195 of record NC_136467.1, read on the forward strand.
AGGAATGAGACTCTTCACCCCTAACCAGCAGGAAGAAGCTACAGAAGAAACAGCATCATCCCACGCCCAATATCTATAAAAACAAAAAGGGAGGAATATTTGGCATCAGATCTGCTATTTTGCTGCTGCCATTATTCTCCCTTCCCCTCACCACTTTACAACCTAGGTTGCTACCTGCAAACTTCCTAGTCAAGTCATTGGTTCAGATTGTCAGCCTGCGAACCTCCTCATCAGCCAGTGGTCCATTGTTATCAGCCTGGGAAATTCCACTACTTAAGAATGGCTCCACTGACATTCTCGTTCTCTCTCTCTCTCTCTCTCTCTCTCTCTCTCTCTCTCTCTCTCAGTCTCACCCTGTAGGCAGACACTCTGCCTGTCTGCTTAATAAAATCTCTTGCATGAGTTCCCACATCCGGAGTGGTTTCTGGGTGCTTTCAATCAGTACCCTTGAAATCCAGAAGTTTGTTTGGCTTTGTATCCCCAGGGCCTATATAAATCAGCTCCTCACATACAATGGTCACTCTGTTCCTGTGATGTTGTTAAGGCACTGGGGAAATCTCAAGATGGAGGTTGTGTGTGTGTGCATGGACCCACACACCACCACTTACAGGAAATAGTTAACATGGATGCACCCAGCTGCTCGAGGATCTGGGATTTTTGAGGAGGTTCCACAAGTTATAGGTAAATGGACTTTGTGATAGGACACTGACATTAGAGTGTAAAACTAGTTTAAACCATAATTTTAAAACTCAAATTGATTTGTTCCTCTTCCCCGTCCACAAAAGACCTCTGTCTACTTAGCTCAGGGCTAGAAAGCTGGAAAGGCAAGGTCAGCAGAAGGAGCCATCAGCCTCTCGTTCACCTGGCTCCCACCTCACCCCTCTCCTCTCCACTTTGCATCTCATAAGCAAGTATCTGCACCTTGCTCAGGTTGCTAGGATCATTTGCTGCCACCATGGAAGACACTGTCCTACACATTCATTATCCCTGTGACTGAGACACACTCTCTCTTCCGAACAGTGTAGTGGGAAAACAGTAATGCTTTGAAGTTATTAAGCTGTCAGTGCTGTTCAGAAGAAAACACAAAAAGCATACAAACACATGAAAGTCCTCAAATCATTCGGAAGTAAGTTTATTTTTCTTTTAATACCAGAAGATCACAAGGACTTGTTTCTTTCTATCACACCCCACTCAATTTTATCCATTAGCTCTATTGTGGGCTATAGAGTTAGTTTTATCTACTCTTATTATTTCTTCTTTGGAAAAAGCAGGTTTTTAATGAGAGAATGGAAAAGTCCTTTTCCCAAAAAGAATTGAAATCCATTCCAAGAATTCCAAAGACATCCAGGAGGAAATGTGGGGAAGGAATATAGATGTGCTTATTTGTAAAACTTGAGGCTATGCTCTAGATAGTCTGAGGCCCCTTCCTGCTCTAGAACTCTAAAATTCTGGGATCTGAATGAAGAAAGGTAGTGAGGAGGAAAGACAGGCAAGTCAAGTTTTGGAGCTACCTCAGAAATGACTGGCATGTCCCATCTGTCCTGGTGATATCAGTCTGGACAGCAAGGATCAGGACCAAAAGGTGGAGATAGTTCCCATCTGTTTTTTGGGTGAGAAAGGTCCTGGAAGATTAAGCCTAGCTCCAGAAACTAGGGACAGATTGGGGTCTGAGTAGCCAGTCGATGCACATTGGCTCTCAGGGAACTCCAGAAGCCAGAATCTGTGGCCCCCAAATGGCAGGTGAAGAACTGGTGGGGATCCAAGAGTTGTCAATTTTCAGAGACTCAAACCACACAGGGAAGATGGCACCAGGGAGGTTGACCACGATGTGGGTAGACCCCCCAAAATGGAATCTGCTCACAGAATTAAGTTTAAGGTTGACCTTATGGTTTAGAAATAGGAAAAAGGCCAGTTTTCAAAAGCAGACCTAAGTACAGCTGGGTGGGGGGTACAGAACAGTCCATTGTGGTGGGTTAATGAAGGCTGCAAATCTGACACTGTTGCTTTTAAGAGATGGGCCTTTCTCCTCCACCCTTGAATGTGGGCAGATTTTTATTATTGTTATTGATTCGTCAACAGAACAGGAAGGAAATAATGCTCTGCTAGTTTTTTTGGCCTGGGGCCTTAAACAACTGCAGTTTCGGTTCTGCCCATTGATAGCTTCACACTTAGAAACCAGCCGCCATGCTAAGAGGAAGCCCAAGCAGCCTTGTAAAGGAAAGGAGATCTGTGTAGCAGTCCCTGCTGAGTTTCAGGCAAGACCCAGCACTACAATGCCTGTCACATGAGTGAACAATCTTGGAAGTGGATCTTCTAACCCCAGCTGAGCTATCCCAGCTGGTGACAGATGGAGCAGAAACCAGCTGTTTCTGCTGAAGCTTGTCTGACTTGCATATTCATGAGCAAATTAAATTGCTGTCATTTTAAACAAATGAATTTGAAGTGATTTATTATGCAACAATAAATGGCCACAAAGTTTATCATAATATTATCTGTTTTTATGTATGTACAAGAATTCCTGGAATAAAAATGTTTTAAATGATGCAGACACATGGCAGCATGGTGAGACTTGGTATTTGAGCCAGAGTGAGGGTATATTTCTCAGAGAGTGGTCTGGGAACACTTTGTCAGCATTCTCCCGAGTGCTACAGAGTGGATTAGGCAAGTCAGAATCTTTCAAAAGGGGAAAAGAAACTGCATTTTTCTTTACCAGGAAATTCTGATACCCCTTAAAGTTTGAGAAGTACCCCATTAGAGCTGTGGTTCCCAACCTTGGTTTCACTCTATAATCAACTAGGGAACTGTACAAAATACTGGGGTTGGGTGTTCCCCCAGAGTCGCTGGTTGAACAATGTGAGGTGCAACTGGGCCCTGAGATTTTTCAAAGTTCTTCGGATGATTCCAGTACACAGCCAGGGCTGGGAACTGCTGAGCAGGGGAGTCAGGATCTGAGAGTTTGCAGTATCTGAGCTGCAGAGGAACCTGTTGGCAATGTGCATATGAAAACGAGGACTTCAGACCCCGGGACCCACGCGGTCTGCTGGGGAAGATGGTCTGTGAAGACAGAGCAATAGTAATTCTTTGTCACACTATGGGACAAGGACGAAATTCACCACTACAGAGTGGAAAATGGAAAAACAAGAAAGGTAGCTCTGCATCCATGATTATGAACTAACGGGAAATGAAGGTATTGAAGCACAAACTCAGGTTTTCTTTTGGGAGTGCTTTTCTGCCAACAGGAATTCCTCTTTTCATTTTCTTTCCAAAATTATGTCAACTCCACTTCGACCTTTCCATTTCTCTCGTTTAACTTTACATTTGGGCCTCTGACTGCATGTGGTGTGATGGGCTATTAAAGAAGTGGGATTCTGGAAGAGTTGCTAAGTCCAGGGAGTACTAAGCATGTAAGGTGCTTCCAACAGAGTCAAGGCCAGCAAATGGGATGGGGTACAAATTATCACTGCATGGTGTTCAGAGTCATTCCCCTGTCCTCACGGCTGAATCTTGTATTTGTCTCTGCTATGGTTTGGATGTGGGGTGTTCCCCAGAAGCTTATGTGTGACACATTGCAAGAAGGTTCAGAGGAGAAGTGATTGGGTTCTGAAAGCCGTCACCTCATCAGTGAACTAATCTCTTGTTGGGGATTAACTGAGTGGTAACTGAAGGCAGGTGGGGTGTGGCTGGAGGAGGTGGGCAGTGGGTGTGCCTTTGGGGTATGTATTCGGTGAGCTGAGCTTAGTCTCTTTCTCTGCTTTCTGATCATCATGTGAGCTGCTTCCCTCCACCACACTCTTCCACCATGATGTTCTGCTTCACCTCGAGCCCCACGGAATGGAACTTGCTGCCTACGAACTGAGATGTCAGAAACTGTGAACCCCCAAATAAACTTTTCCTCCTCTACAATTATTCTTGTTGGGTCTTTTAGTCACAGCAGCGAAAAAGCTGACTAAAACAATCTCCTTGATTTCAACCCTCCCCCTAGTATTGCAAAAGATACAGATGAAAGGACATGGAGGAAGGAAGGGACTAGCAGAAAACTACCCTGGCTGTTAGCGATCGGTTTTACCCTTGCACATGAGTGAATATGAGACAAGAAAAAGGTGGAGCTAAGTATTGCTGTGGATTATGAAAGGAATTTCTTCTAATTCTCTCTATGAAATCCAAGTAAGAGGACTGTGTGCCTTTAAAGTATGTTCACTTACTCCTCGAATGTATCATCCATGCTGAGGTCCCACATATGTGAGGATGATGTGCACGTGAACTTCATTTTGGAAGTTGCAAGACTACCCAAGGACTTTCTGCTTTCTTTCTAAATCAGATGTGGGACTCTCAGGTCAACATTCCACACACTCAGATGGGATTTTTTTTTTCTTTTTCTTTTTCTTCTCTCTCTCTCTCTCTCTCTCTCTCTCTATGTGTGTGTGTGTGTGTGTGCACACGTGTGTGTGTGTGTGTGTGTGTGTGTGTGTGTGTGTGTGGTGCTGGGGATTGAACCCAGGGCCTTGTGCATGTGAGGAAAGCACTCTACCAACTGAGCTATATCCTCAGCCCTCATATGTGCTGCTATTAATAAACTGTCAAAATACCATATTTAACTGGTCATTTTTAGTACCATAAGAGAAACAAATGAGTTTTTGTAATATATTGCCAATGAAATCTAAGATATTTTGTAAATAGTCCTATGAGTGAGACAAGAAAAAAAAAAATTCTTCCTGGTAAATAGTTTCTGTCTGGTATGAACTCAGTCTCTTATGAGGAAGAATGATTTCTCCCATGCATTAGAATAACCGGATGAGAATGTGAGCGAGGAATGGTGAGTAATTCGTGCGTTGGGCAGAGATGGTCAAGGTTGCCCAGATAGGTGGGCTCCCCTACCTTTCCTCAGGTCCGTGCAGTAGGGTTGGGGCTACACAACTAGACCAGGACAATGAACTTGGAGTAGAAATAGTATTTGTCTCTTGTAGTGCATTTCAAAGCCAAGGCATTTCCTCTCTTCCTCGCATCTGCTTTCCATGGGAACTGGGAAGCTATGTGGTTCAGAGAGCATAAGAGAGAAGCAACCCAGACACCAAAATCACTGTTTAGATGAGAGCTGTCAAGGGGGTCTGCCTGGGACTGTGACATGAGTGAGAAGCACACTTTTGTGATGTTAAGCAACTAAGAACTTGGGGCTGGTTTGTTACTGAAGCATAACCTAGACTGATGCTAACCCAGTCCCTGGGATAAATGGGAAGGTTATTCCAACTGGAAATCTGTATACAGGGAAAAGGCCTATGGCTTCAGTTTAGAAATCAACTCAGGAAGACTGCCTTCCCACTTGGCAGGAGCCACAAAGACATATAAGACAAAAGCATAGTGGAGGTAAGATAATTTTGTGTCTATTTGCCCAGATTCTCTGAGGTCTACTCTGAACTCCTGACTCATACCTTTTGTGGCAAACTTTTCAGTGAATCAAATCATGTTTACCTGAGTTGGAGTTCTGGGCAGAATTCTGTCCTGAATTTGAGAAACATGAAGCAAGACCTTTGAAAAGCTTCTATTCTTGCTCTGCTTACTGATTTCAATTCTGCCTTATTTATTGACTGATGTCAAAGCCTTGCTATAGGATCAGGCTGCCTAGGAAATGGGCCCAATCCTCAAAGTTCTTTTGCTCGAGGCTGACTGATTTAAAGAAAAACTGACCTCTTGGCTTGAGGCTCTTGGAACTTTAAAAGAGTACTACTTCGCTTTAGACAAAAGGACATTTATTTTCATGTTTACATAAGTAGAAACCAGCAGTAAACTGAACCAGATCGAAACCTTAGAAATCCACCTTTTTTTTTTTTTCCCCACTTAAAACTAAGAACTTTCCTTAAACACCCAGGAAGATCATGTTTGTAAAGCCCCAGTTGGATGATGCACAAGAAAGTGCTTTTTAACCCACTTGGGTTTGGTGCTGTCCATGGAAATGCTCTTTTTCTCAATTTCAGAAAAATAGGACATAATCATTTTTTTTTTTTTTACAAAATGAAACCACTGAAAGATCAGACGTAGTGGCCCTTGAACAGCTGCCTGGAAGGTGCCTCAGCCCCTCATTAGCAAAGCTGTGGACGACCCTCACAACTTATCTCTATTCCAATCATGTGCCATCCGGGTATTGTGCAAGTCTTATGTTTCAAAGCACCAAACCCAGCATTTAGCCTGTGGTTTTCTTTATTTCCATCTAAGGACTCCTGGCAGACTGGAGCCATCTTTCCCTCTGACAGACCTTTAAATGATTCTTCATGCTTTTGTCACATAATTAAAATTAGATTACTTCAATTCCCTGCTGGCCGGCCTGAGAGGGGCCCTTGTAAAGCCTCCAGCTGGCCCAGGGGCCTTTGAAAAGAGGAATATGGTCCAAACACCCTCCGCCTGGCAGCCCTTGTGCTGCCTCCAGTTAGACAAGATTTAGCCCCAGTTTATCAATGGCTGCTTATTTTCTAAGGGCCGCATTTTCCCTTCTAAATAACTTGGAGTCAGAGACCTTGGCATGTGCGTTTCTGAAGAGCTGAGACTGTCCCCATCCCCCATTTTCCAGCACCCCAAGAACTGACCTTCCAGGGATTTACCTGCCAGGTGGACTAAAAGGGACAAGCAGAGACAGCAGACAGACCAGACGGCAGCGTGTGCACATCTCCCTTCCAAGTAATCCCAGCCAAGGCTGAATTCAAAACTCCTTCATCTTCCCTGGGCCCTTCTCCTCGAAGCCTCCTTAAACTCCTGCCAATAGGTTCCCCCAACTGGGTTTCCGCAGCAGCTGGCGCTCAGCGACCAGCAACCTAGACGCACGAGACAGCTCTTCCATCACACCTTCCCCAGCCGATGGTCAGCACCTGCCTCCCCTCTCTCCTTAGTTTCCCGAAACAGATAAAGGCAGGGCAAACGAAGATCAGCATGGCTTCTCATCAAGGAATCTCGACTCCCTCAAAGAACAGCTCTCCTTGGTCTCTCTTGGCGTTTGCTCTGCCGGGTGCCTTCTTCCCGATCTCCGCCAGATCATTTCAGTTTCTTTTCTCTGCCCTACTTCCACCTACCCACAGCCCCAAAGAGGCGGGTGGAATCTGTCCAGCAGTGGGTCAACTTCTGCGCTGCCCCAGCTTATCTGCACTGTGACTTTGAGTCGGTAACGTACCCTCTCTGAACCTTCTTTTCCTTCCCTACATTTAGACTAATAATATCCTTCTTAAGTGGCTGTAGGGGAGATCAGGAATAATACATCAGTGCCTGGCCTGTGGTAAGTGCTTTCTCCTGGCTTCTCAATGGAGTGAAGAAATTGCTCTTGTGCTTAGTTACTAAATGTTGTCGCCCTTCTTTCTGTAAAAGGCAGTCCATTTCCCTAGTCTAGGTGTTACTGTTGTCTGGAGTCACTCAATAGGGTGGATCTCCTTAAACCTCTAAAAAGAGCCATCCCCATGTTTTCTGCCAGGAAGTCTCAACTGCTGTGCTGTGTGCTTGAAAGAGTGTGTGTGTGTGTGTGTGCACGCCGGCACAATACACCAGGCACTGTGACCCCTAAGAGCGCTTGGCCTGGATTCTCTCATAGGAGGTAGTTTCTCCTATATTCCCATTTTACAGATGAGGAAATCGTGGGGTAGGGTTCTAAACGTGCCTGAACCGCACCCTTAGCCAATGGCAAAGCTGGAGTGTGGGCCCAGCGGTGGGCTCCGCAGCCTGTTTTTCAAGGGTGGAGGGAGGTCGGTCCAGAAACAAGGACCTGGAGGGTTTCCGGGGAAAAGAGCACACCTCCTGGGGACCTCCAGACATCCTCACCACCCTGTGCCCCAACCCGCCCTTCCTGACCTCCTTCTCCGAGCGGGCGAATCTCAGTCGGAGTGATGTTGGGGGTTTGGCGGTGTCAGGACACGGAAGGTGGGAGTGGGTGCTCTTGGCAGCTGGGGTGGAAGCCAAGGAAGCTACTGGCATTGTCCAGGGCGCAGTGCAGCTCCCTCGCCCACGTAGGCCTGCCCAGCCCAACGCGAAGCGTGCGTGGTGCCCAGGCCGCTGAGGAAATCTGCTCCACCTCCGTGAAGTGTCCTCAACTGCTTCCCACGAGGGTGGGGGTCTGGCGGGTAAGGAGCCCCACGAAACTGTTTCTCCTGCGCTATCACCCGGCACGTAGCCAGGGGCCAATCCACCCAATATGGGCCATGCCATCTATTGGAGGTTAGGATCCTTCCAAAGAAAGCAATGATTTTGAGATTTCTTTTTAAACATTTAGAGAATGGTTCTAAAATGCTTTAAAATTAGAAAATAATAGTGACGATATAATACAACCTAAAATATTTTATGGCCTTTTAAAAACATTCAGGAACGAATGTCACTAGTGTCAAAAACGACGAATTATTCAATGCCAGTGAAGACTTGTAACAGCAGCTTAGAAAGCATTACTAACTGTATTTTGATACACATGTTAATGCAGTGTGTCACCAGGCAGTGAGGAATGGTTTAAAGAGGAGGGAAGATTGGGGACACTGTGCAAAGGATACACAGGACCTTTCTCTATGAAGTGTGTTAGCCCTTGGGAGGAACACGGGCACTGTAACCATGGACCAAATCCTCTGGTTGAGGAAGGCCAGCAGATCCAGTCATAGAATCGTGGGCCCAGGAAAATGTTTGAATCTTAATTACTTTTAAAACCAGAATAAAAAATGAATATAATGGCACAGCGCTGGGACTCGGAGCAGCCACTGGGGACTCCGGCGGCTGCCCAGGGGAAGAGTGGCGAGGAGAGCTGTGTGGACTCAGGACACCGGGGCCTGCCCTGAGGAGGAGGAGAGGAGCGTGGCCACTTGGATTTGGAGAGACTGCACCAGAGCTACAGGCGGTTGCCAGAGGAGAAGCTGCGCGGCGAGCTGTGTGGAATCAGAACGACGCTTCTGAACACCGGGGCCTGCCCTGAGGACTAGGAGGAGGAAGAGGAGCGCGGCCGCTTGGATTCAGGTGACTACACCAGAGCTACAGGCGGTTGCCAGAGCAGGGGCTGCGTGGCGAGCTGTTTGGACTCTGACCACTTCTGAACCCCGGGGCCTGCCCGGAGGAGTAGGAGGAGGAGGAGGAGGAGCGCGGCGGGTCCTTTGGACTCGCAGTGACTGCATTAGCGCTCCAGGCGGCTGCTCAGAGGAGAAGGCGAGTGGTGAGTTGTTTGGTCTTAAAGTGACAGCTCCTGAACACAGGGGGGCTGCCTGGAGGAAAAGCATGGTGGGACGCTTGGTCTTGAGTGGCCGCACCAGAGCTCCGGGCGGTGCCCAGAGGACCCGTGCAGCGGGTCACGTGGATTCAGAGCCACTCAGAGGGACTGCTCCTGAACACCCGGGGGGTAATCTGGAGAAGGAGGAGGAACGGGGAGGGTCACTTCGACTCGGAGTGATTGATTGCCCCGGGCTACGGGTGGTTGGTGGGAGGAGGAGGCACGAAGTGAGTTTCTTGGACTCCTAGTGACCGCACCGGCATACTGGGCGGCTGTCTGGAGGAAGAGGCCTGTGGCGGGTCTCTGGGACTCAGAGCGATTGTTCGGGGCCACAGGTGGCTGCTCAGAGGAGGGGCCACGCAGCCAGGCGATTAGGTGCAGAGTAGGGTCCCAGGATCTAGGAGGCTTCTGGGTGGAAGAGCCGCACAGAGACAGGCTTAGGGCGGAGCGAAGGTTCCAGGCCTGTGGGCAAATTCTCTGAGGAGGGGCAGCCTAAGGAGATTCATCTGCGAAGGGTGAGGCTCCCAGGCCCAGGAGGTAGGGCCGGGCCCCTGGAAACTTTGCAGAGGAAGGCAGCCCAGCCCAGGCGGTAGCTGTAAATTGAGGGGAACCTCTAGGAGGAAACTGACCAGCGAGACCTCCCCACTGGGTGAGTCTTCCCTGCCTGGTGAGGTTTCCCCACAAGGACGGTAAAACAAGAGACACAGGCCCAAACAGGCCTTGCCTCAGCCCACAGCCTAGGTCCCCTTTGGATGACCATTGGTCAACAAGTGGAGGCACCTCTGCCCACTAGCAGGGAATATACCCCACCTGAAGGCCACCACTCCTAGAGAGGCAGCTTCCTTGTGGAGCACCGCATTATCAACTTCCTCCAAGACTTCAGCCTACTGAAGGCTAAGAGGGGATATATATAGAAATCTTCAGGGACATTGTAAATCAACAGAGGAAATCTGCAATATCTCAGCGGTCCACTGATACCTGAACAATATGAGAAAACAAGGAAAGAAAATGCTGCAAACAAATCTAGATGTTACATCAATAAAACCCAATGACAGCATGGCAGAAGAAATGACAGAAAAGGAGTTCAGAATGTACATAATTAAAATGATCAGAGAAGCAAACAATGAGATGAAAGAGCAAATGCAAGCATTGAATGATCGCACGAATCGACAGTTAAAAGAGCAAATACAGGAAGCAAAAGATCATTTCAATAAAGAGAGATATTGAAAAAAAACCAAATGGAAATCCTTGACATGAAGGAAACAATAAACCAAATTAAGAACTCCATAGAAAGCATATCCAGTAGGATAGAACACCTGGAAGACAGAACCTCAGACATTGAAGACAAAATATTTAACCTTGAAAACAAAGTTGAACAAACAGAGAAGATGGTAAGAAATCATGAACAGAATCTACAAGAACTATGGGATATCATGAAAAGGCCAAATTTAAGAATTATTGGGATTGAGGAAGGTCTAGAGAAACAAGCCAAAGGAATGAACAACCTATTCAATGAAATAATATCAGAAAATTTCCCAAATCTGAAGAATGAAATGGAAAATCAAGTTCAAGAGGCTGATAGGACTCCAAATACACAAAATTACAACAGACCCACACCAAGGCACATTATAATGAAAATACCTAACATACAAAATAAAGACAGAATTTTAAAGGCTGTGAGAGAAAAGAACCAAATTACATTCAGGGGGAAACCAATACGCATATCAGCAGATTTTTCAATCCAGACTCTAAAAGTTAGAAGGTCCTGGAACAACATTTTTCAAGCCCTGAAAGAAAATGGATGCCAACCAAGAATCTTATACCCAGCAAAACTTACCTTCAAATTTGACGACAAAATAAAATCCTTCCATGATAAACAAAAGCTAAAAGAATTTACAAAAAGAAAGCCAGCATTACAGAACATTCTCAACAAAATATTCCATGAGGAAGAGATGAAAAACAAAGAAGCAAATCAGCAAAGGGAGGAATTATCCTAAAGGAATTGTCAAATAAAGGAGGAAACAAGTTGTGTCAAACAAATAAATAAACAAAATTTTAAAAATGAACCAAATGACCGGGAAACCAAATCATTTCTCTATAATAACCCTGAATGTTAATGGCCTGAATTCATCAATCAAAAGACATAGACTGGCAGACTGGATTAAAAAGAAAGATCCAACAATATGTTGCCTGCAAGAGACTCACCTCATAGAAAAAGATACCCATAGATTAAAGGTGAAAGGATGGGGAAAAACATACCATGCACATGGACTCAGCAAAAAAGCTGGAGTATCCATCCTCATTTCCGATAATGTGGACTTCAAGCCAAAGTTAGTCAGAAGGGATAAAGAAGGTCATTTCATACTGTTTAAGGGAAGCATAAATCAGCAGGATATAACAATCATAAACATCTATGCCCCAAACAGTGGCTCATCTATGTATGTCAAACAAATCCTTCTCAATTTCAGAAACCAAATAGACCACAACACAATAATACTAGGTGATTTTAACACGCCTCTCTCACCACTGGACAGATCTTCCAGACAAAAATTGAACAAAGAAACCATAGATCTCAATAACACAATCAATAATTTAGACTTAACGGACATTTATAGAATATACCATCCAACCAAGAGTGAATACACTTTCTTCTCAGCAGCACATGGATCCTTCTCTAAAATAGACCATATATTATGCCACAAAGCTAATGTTAGCAAATACAAGAAGATAGAGACACTAGCATGTATTCTATCAGATCATAATGGATTGAAGTTAGAAATAAATGAAAGAGTAAAACACAGAAAACTATTCCAACATCTGGAGATTAAACAATATGCTATTATATGATGAATGGATAACAGAAGATATTAGGAAGGAAATTAAAAAATTCTTAGAGGTAAATGAGAACAAAGAAACATCATATCAAAATCTCTGGGACACTATGAAAGCAGTACTTAGAGGGAAATTTATTTCATGGAGCGCATTTAATAAAAGAAGTAAAACTCAACAAATAAACGACCTAACACTACAGCTCAAAGCCCTAGAAAAAGAAGAACAGAACAGCACCAAAAGTAGTAGAAGACAGGAAATAGTTAAACTCAGAGCTGAAATCAATGAAATTGAAACAAAGGAACAATACAAAAAATTGACAAAATAAATAGTTGGTTCTTCGAAAAAATAAACAAAATTGATAAACCTTTAGCCACAGTAACGAAGAGAAGACGAGAGAAAACCCAAATCACTAAAATTCGGAATGAACAAGGAAATATCACAACAGACAGGATGGAAATACAAAACATAATTAGAAGCTATTTTGAAAATCTATACTCCAACAAAATAGAAAATTTCGAAGACATCAACAGGTTTCTAGAGACATATGAATTGCCTAAACTGAATGAAGAGGACATAAACAATTTAAATAGACCAATTTCAAGTACTGAAATAGAAGAAGTCATCAAAAGCCTACCAACAAAGAAAAGTCCGGGACCAGATGGGTTCTCAGCCGAGTTCTACAAAACCTTTAAGGAAGAGCTCATTCCAATACTTCTCAAAGTATTCCATAAAATAGAAGAGGAGGGAACCCTCCCAAACTCATTCTATGAAGCCAATATCACACTGATACCTAAACCAGACAGAGACTCATCAAGGAAAGAAAATTTCAGACCAATATCCTTAATGAACATCGACGCAAAAATTCTCAACAAAATTTTAGCAAATCGCATACAAAAACATATTAAAAAGATAGTGCACCATGATCAAGTGGGTTTCATCCCAGGGATGCAAGGTTGGTTCAACATCAGGAAATCAATAAACGTAATTCACCATATTAATAGACTTAAAGTCAAGAATCACATGATTATTTCAATAGATGCAGAAAAAGCATTTGATAAAATACAGCACCCCTTCATGCTCAAAACACTAGAAAAAATAGGGATAGTGGGAACATTCCTAACATTGTAAAGGCCATTTATGCTAAGCCCATGGCTAATATCATTCTAAATGGTGAAAAACTGAAAGCATTCCCCCTAAAAACTGGAACAAGGCAGGGATGCCCTCTTTCACCACTTCTATTCAACATCATTCTTGAGACTCTGGCCAGAGCAATTAGACAAACCAAAGAAATTAAAGGGATACGAATTGGAAAAGAAGAACTCAAACTATCCCTGTTCGCTGATGACATGATTATATATTTAGAGGAACCTGGAAATTCCACCAGAAAACTCTTAGAACTCATAAGTGATTTCAGTAAAGTAGCAGGTTACAAGATCAATGCCCATAAATCCAACGCATTTTTATACATAAGTGATGAATCTTCAGAAAGAGAAATTAGGAAAACAACCCCATTCACAATAGCCTCGAAAAAAATAAAATACTTGGGAATCAATCTCACAAAAGAGGTGAAAGACCTCTACAATGAGAACTATACAACACTAAAGAAAGAAATTAAAGAACACTTTAGAAGATGGAAAGATCTTCCATGTTCTTGGATAGGAAGAATTAATATTGTCAAAATGGCCATACTACCTAAAGTGCTATACAAATTCAATGCAATTCCAATTAAAATCCCAATTGTGTACCTTACAGAAATAGAGCAAGCAATTATGAAATTCATCTGGAAGAATAAGAAACCCAGAATAGCTAAAGCAATCCTTAGCAGGAAGAGTGAAACAGGGGGTATTGCAATACCAGATCTTCAACTCTACTACAAAGCAATAGTAACAAAAACGGCATGGTATTGGTACCAAAATAGAAAGGTAGATCAATGGTACAGAATAGAGGACACGGACACAAACCCAAATAAATACAATTTTCTCATACTAGACAAAGGGCCAAAAATATGCAATGGAGAAAAGATAGCCTCTTCAACAAATGGTGCTGGGAGAATTGGAAATCCATATGCAACAGAATGAAACTAAACCCATATCTCTCACCATGCACGAAACTAAACTCAAAATGGATTAAGGACCTCGGAATCAGACCAGAGACCCTGCAGATTATAGAAGAAAAAGTAGGTCCAAATCTTCACCTTGTTGGTCTAGGACCAGATTTCCTTAACAGGACTCCCATAGCACAAGAAATAAAAGCTAGAATCAACCACTGGGATAGATTCAAACTAAAAAGCTTTCTCTCAGCAAAGGAAACTATCAGCAATGCGAAGAAAGAGCCTACAGAGTGGGAGAATATCTTTGCCAATCATACTTCAGATAGAGCACTAATCTCCAGAATCTATAAAGAACTCAAAAAACTCTACTCCAAGAATTCAAATAGTCCAGTCAACAAATGGGCTAAGGAAATGAATAGACACTTCACAGAAGAAGATCTACAAGTAATCAACAAACATATGGAAAAATGTTCAACATCTCTAGTAATAAGAGAAATGCAAATCAAAACCACCCTAAGATTCCATCTCACCCCAATTAGAATGGCGATTATCAAGAATACGAGCAACAACAGGTGTTGGCGAGGATGTGGGGAGATAGGTACACTCACACACTGCTGGTGGGGCTGCAAATTAGTGCAGCCACTCTGGAAAGCAGTGTGGAGATTCCTTAGAAAACTTGGAATGGAACCACCATTTGACCCAGCTATCCCACTCCTTGGCCTATACCCAAAGGACTTAAAATCTGCATACTACAGAGATACAGCCACATCAATGTTCATAGCTGGTCAATTCACAATAGCCAGACTGTGGAACCAACCTAGATGCCCTTCAATTGATGAGTGGATAAAGAAACTGTGGTATATATATACAATGGAATATTACTCAGCCATAAAGAATGATAAAATTATGACATTTGCAGGCAAATGGATGAAATTGGAGAATATCATGCTAAGTGAGATAGGCCGATCTCAAAAAGCCAAAGGACGAATGATATCGCTGATAAGTGGAGGATGACACATAATGGGGGGGAGGGAAGGGTTAGAGTTAGGGTTAGGGAGGGGGGCAAGTATGGAGGAAGGAACTACTGTATAGAGGGTAAAGAGGGGTGGGAGGGGTGGGGGGAAGGGAAAAAATAACAGAATGAATCAAACAACATTGCTCTATGTAAATTTATGATTACACAAATGGTATGCCTTTACGCCATGTACAAACAGAGAAACAACATGTATCCCATTTGTTTACAATAAAAAAAAAAAGAAAAAAAAAACAGAATAACAACTTAAAAAAAATGAATATAATGATATTAAGTAATCATGTTATATTCTGAAATAGAAATGATGTCATACAATGAATATATAAGAATGAATCCAGCCTAGACTGTATGAATCTTTATACCAATATAATCATAAGGTGTCAGTTTAAAATTTTTTATGAAGCCAAGCATGGTGGCTCAGTCCGGTTGTCCAAAGACTAAGGCAAGAGGATCACATGTTCAAAGTCAGCCTTGGCAACTTAATGAGATCCTAAGAAATTGAGTGAGACACTGTCTCAAAATAAAAATAAAAAATAAAAAGGGATGAGGATGTAGCTCAGTGGTTGGATGGCCCTGGGTTCAGTTCCCAGTACCAAAGGCAGGGGGCTCATGAAGGGATTTGGCCCTGAATGGGCACCTGAGAGCCATCCAGCATTGCCCAGAAAGCACACTCCTCCACATGCGTAAAGTGCCTCAACACCACTACAACAGCTAATGTTACGGTTTTATTTGAACCATTTTATGAGGGAAAGAAATCTAAGATGTCCTGAGCACTTGGCTGCCTTGGTCAACAGAACATCATGGAAGTTCTCCCTGGTGGCTCAGCCATCGAGGGTAACATGTACCGGGCAGCCATGTGGCACCGGTCCTGCCTCTCCCAGGTCTCCCGGTTGCTCCCACTGCCCGGTCACTGCTGTTTGCCTCTGGCAACGTCCCCGATTCTGACTGGTGCTTATGGACTATTCTTTCCATGGAATAAGACAACCAAGCTGGCTGAGATTGGAAAGGGAGTCGAGGAGCCCTGAACAGTGACCCGGGGGACTCTTGGACAAGAGTTCAAGCTCTTCGGACCCTGGCGGACAATTGCAACGACTCGGAAAGTTTCTGAATACACCATTACCCTTGGGTTTCTTCCCATCTATCTGAGAAAATAAGCCAAACGTGCACAATCAACTAGAGAACCACACAAGAAGGGCTAGCATGAAATGTCACAGCAACCAACACTGCAACACCGAGGGCTGAGTAGAGGAGGGACAGGCGCTCCCAAGCTCTCCCTCTCTCTCCTTAGAATGCATATGAATTGACAATGGTCTCAAAATGTTTAAAGTTTAATTTTTTTAAAAAAGGAAGGGAGGGAGGAGAAGGAGAAGGGAAGGGAGGACGGGAGGAAACAGGTCTGAAGATGGGGACCTGGAAAGGGAGTAGAGTGGTAAATCAATGTTTGGCGGCGGACTCAGCAGGGCAGGGCAGGCAGGGAGCAGTGCAGTGGTTGAAGGCGCTCTTCCCGCTGGCTCCGTCCACCAGCCACTTGCTGCCTGACCTTGAGCGAGGTGATATTTCATGCCCTTTCCATGAGAGTTGAAGGAGGCCATGTTCCTGAGCTTCTCAGATGAGCACTTGGCACGACCACGGGTCCCTCTGTGTTTGTTAAGCTGCTGGGGAAGACCCAGGGGCTGCGCTTGTTCGGCTAACACAGCACAAGAGGGCGAGGGAGCCTGGGTGAGCCGCCACATCTGCAGCCCTTTCTGCCAACCACGTGTGCGCTCCCACACCTGGTGGCTTGGGGACCCGATGCTGGTTCTTAAATTATCAGGAACAGGCTGGGTCCTTCTCTCGGTTCACCCTGAGAAGTAGAAATATAACTCTCCCTGAAAGACTGTAGAGCCTCATGTTCCCTCTTTAGATGTTCCTTTTACTTGCATCTTGGAGTCAACCCAAGTGGATTTTCATGGACATCTGTCACTCTCCTTAATTGCACCATGATGGTCCTTGCCATCTTGCATGTTTGTAGGTGCTTGCAAATACAAGGAAGTGATGTGAGGCCACTGGGTGGGTGTGCAGGGTACAAGGTGGATGAGCTCTTCATACCTAAAACCATCTTTGTGACTCAGGTGTCACTCTAGCACCAATGTGCAGCATGTGGATAAGTTCCGCAGGTGCCCACGGCAATGTTAGCCATGTTTCTGGCAAGAATAGGTAACCAGACCACCCAGGACTTCTGCCTCTGTCCTCCGATGTTTCCTTTATTAGTAGGTGTGAGCAAGTAGAAATAGTTGGTGGCATTTCAGAAGCCCAAGGGTGCTCCCTGAGTGGACAAGGTGGATGGCCTGGTTGTCCACTCAGCAAGTGTCCTCAGGCTTTAGAACTGGTTTGGTGGCCTGCCCATGATACCTAAATGCCAAAGCAGCACCAGGTCACTGAGAGGTGTAGATCCAAGGAGAAAGTATGGCCTGTCACTCACCATTTTGTTGTGGTCACCTTAAAATGTCACATCCACACCCATCCCCAAATTCACAGTAATTTGGATCAGTAATAAAATGCAGCTAGTGGCCAGTTTCCTTCTGGAGTGGGTTTCCTGGCGCACAGGTGACTGGACACCCACCCACTCAGCACCTCCTATGCTTAGCCACTGCAGCCCCAGGCGTGACCAGTCCTCTCAGGGCCAGTGGGCACTCCTGCCTCAGCCTCATGTCCTTTCTCATGCCTACTTCTTGCTGGGACACCTGCAGAGAACACCCAGCCACCCTGCCATGCTGGGACTGGAGGAGGACAATACCTTCAGGACAATCCTTAAACAAGAGAAGGGGAGCCAAGGAGAAAATGTTCCTTCTGCTGTGGATACTCCTCAAGTACATTCTGGAATGTTCCTCGTGGGGTCTGCATGGGCTAGATCTCCTGTGGACCACAGGAGAAGCAGCTCAACGACACTCTCTTGAGTTGGCGTCCCTTCTTCCTCTGTCTCACTCTCCCCAGGGCCCCTCCCAACCCTGCTCCTGGGTCATGCACTCTGCGTGTAATAGGCTCAGGCTGCTTCTCTCACAGCCAGGATGGCCAGGAGAGCGCATGGTCTAAGCCTGCCACGGCCTTTAGCTGAGTCGCACAACATTACCACACAGAGTCCCCAAAGAGGGAACTGAAGTCAACACACTCTACGCCAGCCACACTATCATGTGCTTGATGCTCACAGTATCAATAACAACCAAATGCCTGCAAATTGCAATCTTAAAAAATTCAACCAAGGTGACGAGAGAGGACACTTCAATTGCTCCAAAATGGGAAAGAGGAAATGATCACGGCCAGGGAAGAGAAGAGTTAGCACAATCCTCTCAATTCTGAGCTTAACGGACTTGCTAGCTAGAATATGCTAGAATATGCTCGCCCTGCTTTGGTGCCCTTGGTTCTCAGCGTACTTCCTTGTATCTCATTCCTCCGTGGAAAGCTGCCTGCACATCACAGAGGGTCATCTGTGAACATTCACGCAGTGTTTGAAGGAGCTGAGAGCCACAAGGAGCCTGCCTTGTTCAGGTAAGGTGCCCTCATTTAATAACAGCAGAGAAAATGATTCATGATAAAAAGGAATATTGCAGAAACATCTGACAGAAACCGAGACCTCTATCTGTAAGGATCTTATTTTGAGTTTTTGAGTTTTGTTTTTAATTCTTTTTAATCAGGGTTGATTTATTTAAAATAAAGAGAGAGATGCTAAAAGGATGACTTCAGGAAACCTGTCTTAAATACTTTTGAATTTTGATACAAAAAGAAAAAGAAAAGAATGAACCAAACATGCTAGAACAATAAAGATGAGAGAGTGATTTTAAAAGTTCTGGACTCAGCGGGTCCCCATGATTTAGTGAAATACAGTATGAAATATGTGAAAACAAGATAAAGTGCTGGAGAACCAATGAACAGAGATAGAAGAAGAAAGATAAAGAGAAGGGGAGGGGGGAGAAGGAAAAGAGTGGGGGGGGGGAGTTGACATTAAGTCTAGTTCTCCAATTTAACCCCAGGATTTGGAAGGAAAATGAGCTACTATTTCTGTGGCATAAAATAATAAATTCTAAAAACCCCATCTATTCTAGAATTTCTTATCCCTTTCAATTACTTCTTTGCCTTAAGGCATTATTATTATTTTTTTAAATTCCAGACCCTCATGTGCCTTTATTCCATGTTTCCTTTTCAAATTAGTTGTCACGTGTGGGAACTTGGAGGTGGTGGGACATAAGACAAGTGAGTTTGGGTCATTTTGACCATTACCCAGGAGGCAGGACACATCTGTGGGACACAACCTGTGGGAAACACATCAGGTTTAGCAGAATGTCTTGGTTCCTGGAAAGGTGACATGATGCAGGACATAATCAACAGGGAGCTCACAGGGGGTAAGTTTCGTATATTAATGTGATATTTAAAATAAATGAGGCAAAGGCAATTTTTTAATAAATGGTATCGGGACAAGGAGGTAGCCACTTGGAAAACATCACATTCACGTCATTTTCCTTGAATCAAAATAAGTTTCAGATAGAATATTGCAATACAATATATTGCAATATATTGCAATACAATAAATATATTGCAATGTAAATAATAAGATCATATGGTATTAAAAGGAAACAAAGTTTTTAATTATGGAGTGGGTAAAGACCTCTCTATGACTCAACAGAAACTGTAAAAAGATAAATCTAACTATATAAAAATTTAAAATTCTGTAAAGAGAAAACATTAACCATTCAAGGCAACTGACAAGCAGAGAAGTATGTGCTACTCATATCCCAGACATTGAGATCATCTCCCTAAGACAAATCCACCAGGAATATGTTCCAAGAACCCCAGAGGAGGCCTGTAATTGTGCAAAGTACCCAACCCCATACTCGTTCTGCTTCTTCCTATACACACATACCTATCATTCAGTTTAATTTATAAATCAGGCCTTGTTAGAGATTAACAGCAACTAACAATAAAATGGAACAAATATAACCATATACTGTAATAATAGTGATATCAATGTAGACTCTCTTGAAGGAATCAAGAGGAATAATATTTTCAGACCACAACTGACTGCATTTAACTACGGGTAATGAAAACTGAAGGGACAGGAAGATTCATAAAGACCTACAAATAGTTCTGAAACATATAAAACGATGCTCAACCTCACTCAAACAAAAGGTAAGAAATGGAAACCATAAACTGATGGAGCTTCATAGCTACCCATGAACAGGTTGTAGGAATTCTCCAAATTTAGATGCATGAAAACTGCCTGGAGAGATTACTAGCATGCAGGTACTGATTGAGAAGGTGGAGGGGGGCGAGAATTTGCATTTCTAATAAGCTCCTTGGTGATGCTTCTGCTACTGGCCCACCCATACCTTGGGTAGCATGCATTGCTGGTGGGCATGTAAATTTGTGTTATCCATCTAGAGGGCAATTTGGCAACATCTTTTAAATTAAAAAGCACACATCTTTGTGGGATAATTAGTAATTATTCTATGGTATTTTTCACATAGGTGTCAAATTACATGTGAAGGAGGAAAGTTATTGCAACCTTATTAATAATAGCAAAAACTTGGGAGGGAATATCTTCAACAATGTAAAAGCACTCTCCAGGGCCTGGGGTTGTGGCTCAGTGGTAGAGCGCTTGCCTAGCATGTGAGGTCCTCAGCACCACATAAAAATAAACAAATAAAGGTATTGTGTCAAAAAATGCACTATCCAGACAATCTAATATGCAGATGGGAGAAATAATTCTGATATGGAAAAATCTCCATATTGATACTGGTAGTGTGAGTCCTGTTCCACAGGTGTTGAAGACTGAATGGTGAAGCAGGAGCAAAAAGTTTTACTTAAAGGATAAAACAGAGAGAGAGAAGGACAGAGGCTCCTCCACAGAGGCAGAGGAGGGCGTCCAAGTTGGTCCCCTAGGAGTGGGGGGTCCTGTCCCTTTTATAGATTTTAGATTTCCTTTTTTCTCATGCACCCTCCTCCTCTCATCCTGCCTTTGTGACCCGAAAGGTGGAGTGATCCAGGGCAGGAACGGAGCCATCCAGGGGTACAGGAAGTGAGTTGCGAGGGGCTACTCCTTAACAACTCCTTGTCAGGGAGGAACAGTTCCTGGAGGCAGGTAACCTTGGCAACAGGTGAGGAGGGGAAAGTACTCTGGAGATATTAGCATTTTATTGCCTCTTGAATTGCCCCCCATCTTCCAGACCCAGTCATTCATTACCTACACTGGCTGCCCTTTTGCTGCCCCCCATCAGATATTTTCATTTTATAAAGATGGTTCTTAATAGTAGGTCAAGAAAACCCATACGCATTTGTGCCTGTGTGTGATTGTTTTACTGAATGAGTTGAGACGGATATCTTCCCTCCCCATGGCTGTCCCAAGAGGAAAGACTGCAAAGCTCTTTGAGACACACTTGGATAACATCCACATGCGCACACACAAACAGCCCAGTGCTGCTCGTCACCAAGGTAGTTTTTTTCTCTGTCTTCTGCCACAGAAGGCAGATGGCCACAGCTTCCTGACCTGGGGTTGCTCATGTCCCAGTCCTCAGGCTTCATCCATGGGGCCCCTCAGACTCCAGGAGACCCACATCAAGCTAACCAAGGACACCCTGGACACCTCTCTCTGGTTTGAGGAGCAGGAAGGCAGAAACGTCTATCTTGTTTTGGCTACTCTTCTGAAGTTGCTATTTGCCTCAACTGGAACAGATGGAGGAGGTACAGATCTTACGGATATAGACCCTAGTATTAGAGGTCAAAAACCGGTAGCAGAGTTTATTTTGGTTTTTGTTTTGGTTTCATTTTGTCTTTTGTATTGGTCAACAGTCTTGAAGTTAAGATTTTACATAAACCTCTGATTTCTGAACATCTGAGATGCATGACAAGGTGGCCTGTGTCAGCCTGAGAGGCCCTGGACTGAAGCTGAGCAAAGGCTGCCCCCACCCTAGGACCCCTGTCCCAAGGTTCCCACTACTTCCTGTTGTCTCCACTCCATTTACTGTCACTAGCCCCCCAGTCCTTCTACCCTCCTGTGCATCTGAGTTTATGACCCTTCCCCTGGCTACTGAGATTGTCAACCACGGACTTGGGTAAAATGCTTAAACCTTCAAAGTGTTCCACTACTTGCTTCTATGTGGTTTTCCTGCTCTTCCTTCTCTCCAAATCCAGGAGGGCTTTTTTACTGCCCCAAGTTCTCCTCTTTCCCAAAAGAAAATGGGATCATCTCATTCACACTAAAATGTCAGTGACTTAATATATCCTTTGGGGAAAAATGGTCGGGAGTAGATTAGCTTTCCCAAATGGTGACATTCCAGCCATTGCAGCATTTGTATGAATGAGACATTTTGGGGCAAGAGACTGAGAGACTATCCCCTAAGACCCTTCAAAGCACATCTGGTGGACAATTACTCCTTTTCCACTTGATGTCAGCCAGCTAGAATCTTGGCCGAAATGATCAGAACAGCTGTTCCTTTGTGCTATTCAGGCTAGTGGCTTGCCAGGGAATCCCTGCCCTAGTTGAGTTCTTTCTGGTAAAAATATTTATATAATTCATTCCTATTCTGGGATGGGATGGGATGCCCAGTGTGTTTTAACCTACCAGAAGCTAATGAGTGTGATCAGTGCGGTGTGGGAAGATGGAGGGAGGGAAGGAGGGAAGGAAGGGTGGAAGGGGGTGGGCAGAGGAAGCGAGGAAGATTAAAAACTTGAACATAAACTTAGTTACATCCACAGACAGAGAAAGTACCAGAAGTTTTCTCATGGTGCTCTGAAATCTGAACCCACATCTGGGAATTTGTACAGATCATTCTGGAAGCCCATTTCGAGAAGAATGATGACAAATCAAAAAAGCATTTTGAGAAAAGAAACCAAGAGGAGGAGAGGTTGGACCTACACCTACAATAAGAGGAGACTAAGGAAGAACTCCTCCTGTCAGCAAGGAGACGCTCAGGGATCGGATCTTTGTTGTGCCGGAGAGCAAACTAAGGCCAATGGATGGAAGATAGGGGATGGGAGTAGGAGGAGATCTTGGCTCAGTATATAAATTTAGCAGCTACTAGATAGAGTGGAGGGAAATGACTTTCCCTTTTACTAAAAATATCCTGAGAGAGGCTGTTTGGCCATCTGTTTGCAATGCTATAGAAAGAATCCTTACCCTGGTTGGTGACGGCCTGATTTGAGTTTTGTTGGGACTCTTGAGACTAAATTCCACATTTATATGAATTCCCACTTGCATGTCGTACAGAACATAGAATCAACCCACAAATGCAAGGTCAAGTCTGCAGATATCCCCCAGATTTCAGGAGAATCACTTAGGTCTGATGACCCCCTTTTGCCTCCCAAACCAGCATCTATACCACCTCCATTTCTTCACCTCAGTCTTTAAGCTCCTTGTCTGTGCATATTTTGTGTTCTTTGTTGTCAGTAAGCTGGTGAGATAGATTTTCACTCAGTGGGTTTTCCCTAAGTGCTCTTGCGAAGAAAATGATGTGGCCAATTGTTTATTCCATGGATAGCCTTTTTCTGTCCCCAGAATATGGCCAACATCTCTCTGACTCACATTCACAGGACAGAAGGATTGTTCTGGCTTATGTTTTTACTTCTTTGGGCCAATTGGAGAGTTATTTATAAACATTTATTGATTTGAATTCATAAACCAAAGAGGGGGAAAAAAAATCTTGCTGTGCTGGTCGCTATGGTAACTAGCATTTCACACATGCATCCGCCAACAGGGACGGCTCACAACAGAAACCAAAGCTACCTGTCACTTCCGACTGCACGTTGACTCCTGTGCATCTTGAACTGAAGATCAGTTATATCCCCCACCAGGGCCAAGAGATAGCATTGTGCCAAGGCAGAAAAATAAGTAAATTTTGTTTTCATTTATTCCTGCAGTGATTTCTTTGCTTCTCTCGGGGACATTTTTGCAGACAGACATGACTTCTAATCAATTTTCATTGTCAAGAATTAAAGTGATTCCACCACAAGTTGAGCTCTCTGCCATGTGTTGAAGCTGATATGGAAGAAATGTGGGTTCTATTCTTTATCTTCAAGGAACCTAACATTATAGCTGGGATCCAGGAGCTCAGACATAAAGCAGCAGGCAGGCTACACAAGGACAACTGTAAAGTGCCCAACTGTAAAGCACCACAGAAGATAATAGAAGCTAAGCATGCTGGGAGGAGCACAGGCAGGAGACAGGAGCTTTGCACAGTGTAGCCCTGAGTAAATAATTTCCCTTTCCTTTCTTTCCTTCCTTCCTTCCTTCCATCCTTTCTTCCTTCTTCCTTTCTTTCTCTTTTGCAATTTATTAAAATGAGAATGATAGCCTATCAGGTTGTTTTAAGGAACAAATAAGAGAATTACATAAAGTGCCTTGGATAATGGTACACCCATAGCAATCTCTCAGTTAATGGGAGTTGTTATTTGTGTGTTGGAATAATGTCTTGAGATAATAAATTACATCTTGTTTTTGCCAGGAAAAGGTCCTGGTTTTATGGGGGATTGAAGCTTATACAATTTTTGGCTCTATTTTAAAAATGTAATAAAAATTTTATGAATATAAAATCAGGTATGAAGAAACACTACAAATCCAAAACTTAAGAAGCTGACAGAATCTAAAAATATAGCATTATTTTAGTGTGTAATTGCATAATACTTCTTTCTAATATTTCTTCCTACACATCCTGACTGTGTACTCTGCCTCTTTGTATGACTTTGTTTTTATAACATTATCTATAGAGAAAACAGAAACATCATTCAGTGTTCTTCTTGC
The DNA here is from genome assembly GCF_902686455.1 of Sciurus vulgaris. Lineage (NCBI taxonomy): Eukaryota > Metazoa > Chordata > Mammalia > Rodentia > Sciuridae > Sciurus > Sciurus vulgaris. The sequence goes on from NC_136467.1 coordinate 148,640,084, forward strand.
AGGGCTGTTGAATTTACTTTTTATTATTGATGTTGGGATGTATAAGCCATGTGACTTCATATAGAGTACACTTTCTATTTATAGTACTGCTACAAGCTTATCACTTACAAATACAGGAATTCTGATTAGTTCTATTTCGTGTGGTTGCCATAAAATAGAGGAAAATATAGAGTGTGTGTATAAATTTATACACTGCCTCACAGACTATATTCCAGGGAAAACTTCTGTTTTGACTAGGCCTCCATGAGAATCAAATACTTGGCTTACATTCAGTGATTGGAAGAACTTTCCACAGATGCCCTTCTGGCTCAGTGCATTTCAAACCTTGCTTCTCTTCCACCACCATGTATTTCTGTTTCCGGAGGGGAGACGAGTACACCTATTGACCCCTGGCCCTGCCCAGGGAGCCAGGAGAGCTGGTAGTAGAATTCTCACAAGTCATTCCTGTACCAGAATGGCCTGCAATCTATGGCAGTAACTGTAGTACACAGTCCCCTGACACTAAACTAAATGCTTTTCCCAGCTTAACTTACCCATGGCCACTGATGGCCACTCAACGCTAGGAGAAAGAGAAGTGTCTAATCAATTATCCTTAGAATATCCTGGTTTTGCTTATTTGGCAATGAATACATTGCTAGGGCCCCACCCAGGGTCCTGGAAAGGGGCTTTGGAGATTCAGCTTCATTGCTTTCATGGAAATGATTTCAGTTCTTTCTGGTTTGGGGCAAAGGGACATTATTCCACAGGTGAGAAAGAACAGAAGCAAGAGCGCTGAAGAATAGAGGACTGATGGGTCCCTGGGACAGACACCAGATAGAGCCAAGCCCTAGTCAGTGGGACGTGACGAGATTCAGCTCTGGAGGACCTTGGAGGGAAGGTGGAGAGAGAAAGAATAAAGAACTTCCGGCAGGAGAGAGACAACAGGAAAGCATTTTCAATATGAGCCTGAGTGAATGCCTACTGGGCTTTGGGTTTCTGCAGAGGCCCCAAGAAAAAACATGAAGCTATCTCATCAAGAGGCAGGATTCACGCTCAAGCAGCTGGTGGCTCGGCCTGATGTTGTGGAGATGCATGATGTGACGGCCCAGGACCCCAAGCTCTTGGTTCACCTCAAGGCCACCTGAAACTCAGTGCCTGTGCCACACCACTGGTGTTTTAAGTGCAAGTACTTGCATGGCAAACAGGGCATCGAGAACCCCCGCTTCGAGTTGCCAGACTTCATCAAATGCACAGGCATCCAAGAGATGCGGGAGGCCCTCCAGGAGATGGAAGAACAGAAGACCATGAAGTCAAAAATGCAAGAGAAGGTTCGGCCCAAGATGGGAAAGATTGACATTGACTACCGGAAACTGCATGACTCCTTCTTCAAGTGGCAGACGAAGCCAAAGCTGACCATTCATGGGGACCTGTACTGTGAAGGGAAGGAGTTTGAGACACGACTGAAGGAGAAGGAGCCAGGAGATCTGTCTGAGGAGCTGAGAATTTCCTTGGGGATGCCAGTAGGACCGAATGCCCACGAGGTCCCTCCCCCTTGGCTGATTGCCATGCAGCAATATGGACCACCCCCGTCGTACCCCAACCTGAAAATCCCTGGGCTGAACTCACCCATCCTGAGAGCTGTTCCTCTGGGTACCATGCTGGTGGCTGGGGCAAACCCCCAGGAGACGAGACTGGGAAACTGCTTTATGGTGATGTGTTTGGAACCAATGCTGCTGAATTTCAGACCAAGGCTGAAGAAGAAGAGATTGATCGGACTCCTTGCCGGGAACTGGAGCCATCTGATGAAGAGTCCTCAGAAGAAGAGGAAGAGGAGGAAAGTGATGAAGACAAACCAGATGAGACCGGCTTTATTACACCTGCAGGCAGTGGTCTCATCCCTCCTGGAGGGTTCTCGTCAGTTCCAGCTGGAATGGAGACCCCTGCACTCATTGAGCTGAGGAAAAAGAAGACTGAGGAGGCAATGGATGGGAGTGAGACACCTCAGCTGTTCACTGTGTCGCCGGAGAAGAGAACAGCCACTGTGGGGGGAGCCATGATGGGATCGACTCACATTTATGACACATCCACGGTTATGAGTCGGAAGGGCCCGGTCCCTGAGCGGCAAGGTGTAGAAGTGGCCCTGGCACCTGAGGAGTTGGAGCTGGACCCCATGGCCATGACCCAGAAGTAGGAGGAGTATGTGCGAGAGCAGCAGGCACAAGTGGAGAAGGAAGATTTTAGTGACATGGTAGCTGAGCACGCTGCCAAACAGAAGCAAAGGAAACGAAAAGCTCAGCCCCAGGACAGCCGTGGGGCAGCAAGAAGTATAAGGAGTTCAGATTTTAGGTCCCCCTCACACCGCCAGATTTCTTTTAGGCTCTTTGGGTGCCTGGGCCTCATATGTGGGTCCCTAAGAACCAGTTCCCCTGCAGTCATTTCATGGACTCATTTTAGAAATGTTTTGTAAATAAAGCTGTTTCCCAAGGGGTGGGGGGAGGAGGCGGGATTCAGGCTGGGGTGCAGCTCAGTGGTGGTAGAGCACTTGCCTAGCATGAACAAAGTCCTGGGTTTGATCCCCAGCCCTGCCAACAAACCAAAAGGCAGAACTCCATATGGCAAGAGGAACCTAGATAATAAGACTAGTAGGCGAGTTCTAACTTTTGAGAACATGCTATTGAGGGTTGGCTGTGAATCTGAATTGCAGACACTCAGTGGAAATGTCCTTACAGTGTTCAACTGGAAAGCAACCTTTGAGTCTTCACACACAGAAGAATGGGGGGCGGGCAATGTGGCTAGCAGTCCTCTCCAAAAACTGACTCCACTAGAATTTAAAACCAACATCTTGACTCGTCATCCGAAGTCAAGACAATGACAGAAGACAGAGAAGAATCGGGCTCTTCCAGCCTGTCCATTCCTCACTCGCTGGAGCCGCCCAATCATCACTGAGTACCCAACTCGTCTCATGAACCACTGCATTTTCTCCTGAAGGTTTTTAGACAAAGACCAGAGGAGAACAGGGTCAGCTAGGGAGCACCTAGTTACAATGGGCTAAAGTAAGATTAATGGACCTAAAGAAAGGGAAACAACCAGAATATCTGGCTGAAAAACATGTGATGAGAGAGAGAGGGAAGCATTAGTACCAATCATGTTATTTTGAATATTGAAAGAGATATGGCCATGTGGGTACCCTGCCAGTGAAGCAGAATCTGTGTGTTTTATATATTGGTCCAATAGGTTTGGATTTTAATTGCTTACTTATTTATTCAGTAAATAACTATTGACTGAGGGTCTATGGGTGTCTATACGCACTATTTCAGGTAAGAGAGAAAGCAACGTTTAAGACAGACGAGGTGTTATACTTTAGATCATGAGAATTTCCCCAAAGGCCCATAAGTGGAAGTCTTAGTGGCCAAGATGGCACTATTAGAAGGTGGTGGGACCTTTGGAAAGTAGGACCCAGTGGAAGATCTTTAGATCATTGGGGGCACGCCCTCAAAGGGTATAGTGGGATCTCAGATCCCCCTCATTCTCTCTTTTTTTACCTGGCCATGAGGTAAGAAGTTTGACTCCCGCCGTATACTTCCACCATGATGTCCTGACTTGCCACAGGCCCCAAGCAATTGGGCCAATGGATCATGGACTGGAATCTCTAGAACTGGAATCTCCAGAACTGGGAGCCAAAGTAGATCTTTTCTTTTTGTAAGTTGATTCTCTCAGGTATTTTGTTACAGTCACAGAAAACTGACTAACATACCAGGCTCCTATTCCCATAGAGTACACTTTCTAGTCAGAAGCAGAGGGGAAATTAAAAAAATTAAAAAACAATCATTTCAGATACCAACATGCTATAAAAAATATAAAAATGAGTAATAAGAAAGGTTGTGGTAAAGGAAGAAAGGGTTCAGCAATTTTACCTCTGTTAACCAGGAAATGTCTTAAGATGAGCTGAAAGATAAGAAGAAGTCAACCATCTGAACACTAAGGATGAGACTCCTAAGCCTGGAGCCAGAGAGAAAAACAGAGTGGCTGGGTAGAGTGGGCAGGTTTGGGGAGGGATGAGTTATGTGATGAGGGCACAGAGATGGGCAGGAATGTCAAATAACTTGCCTGGTAGCCATGGTAAGAAATTTAAATTCTGGCCTCAGTGTAGTGGGAAACCACTGAAGGATTCTAAGCAGGAAATTGATGTGGTCTAATAGAGAGTTTTCAAAAGACAATTCTAGCCATTAGGTGGAGAATGCAATATAGGAGTCAAGAATACAATCAGGAAACATTTATAATGAGGGCCACTGGAATCATCCAGTCAAGACATGATGCTAACTTGACCTATGGTTATGAGGTAGAGCGACTGAATGAATAGCCCCCATTAATGGTATCCCAGTATCCAGCCCTTTGGTCTGAATTTTATAGTTCCCTTCATTCTGACTTTGGGCTTTAAGCAACATGAAGCAAAAAGAGGCTTTCAAAGACCTGTATGCTGGGGTTTGCTCTCTCATACAATTTGTCTTGCTTGCTCTTGGAGCCCCACTATACCATAAGAATAGGGCCAAGCTAACTGCTTGCTGGAGGAGGAGAGACCACATGGAGCAGAGCTGAATTATCTTAGCTGAGGTCATCCTAGATCAGCCAACCTCTAAACAACTTTCCAAGCCCACCCAAGACCATCCAAGCCTAGTCCAGATCAGCAGACATGTCCAGACAAACCAAGGACTTGTGAAAAAAAACTCTCTCTCTATATATATATATATAATAACTGGTTTTAAAATATTTTTTGAGAACTTCTTATTCAGTATTAACTGATATAAAAGATTTAAAAGTTATGAGACAAGCTTAGCTCTAGAATATATTTTGGAATTAGAGAAGACAGAGCAGCTTACTATTAGAATAGTTATCCTTTCTCAAGATACATCAGTCCAGAGCACAGCACCATTTAATTGTATGATGCTCACAGCTTGGGAATGTGGAGACTGAGGGCAAAATAAACTTTCATTATGGAATCCATCTTTAAGGACTTAAGAGGGCAGGAGGAAGGAAGAGGAGGAGGAGGAAGAGAAAAGAAACACAGAGAGAGAAGGGTATGGGGTACAACTTCTCCAAAAGAGAACATTATTGAGATGGAATGATTAAGATTTTTAATTCATAGAAATTTGATTTGGGGTCCAGTAAAAAGGTTTTAATCCAATATTGTTTCAAATACAAGTTATTCATAAAAATGAAGAAATTGAGCAAAAGGCCTACAAAGTGGGACTCGACTTAATTCACTGCTCCGAAAGCCTGGGCAAAATTATATTTATGGATTCAGTCTGATCAAACCCTCTGGGGTCAGTATGTGCCCACAAAGGAGACTAAGAGGTAAAAGTGGAAGTAAGAGAGAAGAACTGCTAGCTCTGCGACAGGCGGAATATCTCTTATCTGAAGGTTTGGGACCAGAAGTGACTTGGATTTCGGATTTTAGCAGGCTGAGACTAACCTTGGTGACAAGGCTCCCCTCTGCCAAGAGCAATGACGGGGAGAACTCAGGTGTGAGTGCTGCGCAGGCAACGCTCACAAGAGCCAAGAAGCGCCTGGGTCCCAGGCGTGAACAACAGTGTCCACTTCAACCCGCCCAGCGGGTGCCCCTGCTCCCCTCCCACCTCACGGGGAGGGAGAATGGGGTGACCAATTCAGGCACGACCATGACCACGCCTTTCCATTATCACATGGCGCCAATGCTGTGCCAGAGAGGTGAGGAAGCAAAGGCGGAAAATGGATACTCTAAGTGAGGTGTAAAGAGAAGGAGAAAAACTGGCAGTGGCCACCGAGGAAAGGTGGGGAGTGGAGCCACACAGCTGTAATCACAGCCACTCAGGAGTCTGAGGCGGGAGGATCCAATTTAGCGAGACCCTGCCTCAAAATAAAAATAAATAAAAAGGGCTGGGGATGTAGCTGGGCGGTAAAGCGTCCCCGGGTTCCATCCCCAGTAGCCAAAAATAAAAATTAATGAGAGAGATCTGAGCACACTGATGGAATGAAGGAAGAATTAAAATCAAAAAATACTGAAAATGCAGAAGAGAAAAAGTAACTGGGGAACAAGCACTGAGAAAGAGGGGTGGCTCAGGAGGGAGAGGGCACACGGATGGACCCGGGGGGAGACAGGAAAGATGGCGGCCCAGAGAGACGGAGGGGAAAGGGGAAGGAATCCGTGGCCACCATGCCGCAGTTTGCATTTTCTCTCCGTGAAACGGGAGGCTGAGTCTTCTGCTGAGAGAGCAGGGCTCTGGGCAGGTTCAGGATTTGACATTGAAGTTGCTGCCTTGGGAAATAGGGAAGAAAACCAGGAGAGGCTGGGAATTACATGAAGGCCATGGAGCCGGTCCTGATGCAGTTTGGGGTCTAGGTTTCTGCCTAGGGACGGGAATAGGAGAAATGAAAGACTGTACCTGTCCTGGATGAGGAACTGGCTGGATCGGCTGATACGAGGCACCAAGGGGAAGAGAGAACTGGGTGGTGAAGACAGCTAAGGAGGAGAGTCCCACTGGGAGCGGGGCTGGTCAACATGGATAAGCGGAGGGACCAGGAAAAGGAGAGGTTTAGAGGGAGAGAGAGACTTGAAACAGTAGTTCTATAAAGAGGAATTCTCTCTCACGTCTGTTCAACAGCAGTGATCTTGGCATTCAGATTTTTCTGGTTTTGCTGAGAAACAGGAGCCACTCTGACCGTGGGGCCCAGCGTCTGACCATCACATCTCCAGTGGCCTCTGACTCACGGGTCTCGGTGGTCCTTCCCTCTCTCCTTACTGTCGTCTGCAGCATCAGAAGGTCACTGACCACACCTCTGCAGCAGAGTAGGACATGGTGGCTGCTGGGTATGGTGCCTCTGGGAAAGCCGGTCCTGCCTCTGGGAATTTCCTCAATCTCCTTTCAAAACCCAACCCGTTCCTCCTAGTTACAGGACAAGGAGAAGATGCTCTGTGGCAGAATTGATTTTATACCAAGACAAAAGCTGCGTGTGCTGAATAAATGTTTTCCACAGGGAACGTGGCCATCTGCAACCACAATGAGTTTGCATTCGACTTGGAGACGCGTGTGTGCGATAGCGAGACTCAGGTCCTTCCTGCTTATGCGCACACATGTGGAAACCCTATCGAGAATTCACTGGAGATTGCGAAATGCTTCTGTTCTACCGGGTTGCATCAGACTCCAGGTAATTTTTATTGAAATGACATGGAACAAGGTAACATGAGGACCACTATGGCTGTTTGGGGGACAACAGAGGAAACTGGAGATGGACGAGGCCATTTAGGTCACTCAGCACTTTAAGCTCCCTGGCAGAGAAGTTCTGCCCAAAGCCCTGTGCTCAATTACGCTTCCCCAGGTTGGTTTTAACAGACACGAGAAATCAGGCTGCCAGCCGCCTGTTCCTCGGGACTTTCTCCTTCTCAAGAGTTGATTAAGACCTTTGGCCTGTCTCGCTCTGATTTAATTTTGTTACTGCCTCCTGGCTGCATCGCCTTATGAAATTCCTGAGCATATCTCCTGCTTACCATTAGCTGGGTTTCAAAGCGCCTTCAAGAGAAAGAGAGAGTACATTCCTTGGGAGGAGGCTTTGGACCAAATGACCCCACACAACCCGCTCACCACTGACCTAAACCACAAGCCATCACAGAGTGCTCCCCACGTGCCTTAAAGACCAATAAAGAGAGCATCCCAGGCCTCATAAAAGGGTTGGGAGCTGGAGGAGAAGATGCCATAAATAAGTAATGCACTCCCAGGTCCGATTTCTTTTGTTTAGTTTAAGTGTCCAAATACCACCTTGTTTTATTAATGTGAATATCTTGTTACCATTCTCAGTTTCAATACTGATGGAATCAAAACAAAACAAACCCTGCATCTGTTAACAGACCAACGTTGGTCTATCTCCCCTTGAAAAGGGGGCTGGTTCTGGTGGTTGTTGAGGGTTGCACCTTCTTGTCCTGCCTTACCCTTGCTGCTTCTGCATTGTCCTATAGTGAGAGATTGCCTGGTAGTATAAAACTGAGCCTACTCATCTTGTGATCAGCTCAAGGACAGCCCTGTTCATAAGCCAATTCCAAGGTTGGACCTAGAGCTAGGGACTTGGAAGGGACTCCTGGACACTCAGAATGGGCAGGAACCTTAGAAATGGTCCATCTATAGGCAAGGAAACAGGTTTGGGCAATTTAAATAACTTCTCCAACATGAACATAAGCTAGTGGCCAAGACAAGAGTAAAACCCAGTCCTCCAACACTCTACAACCTGAGGGGTGATACTTTTATGTACCAGGAAATAATCCCAGCCATGGCATAAATTATACCCCTTTCTTCCTGAATCCCAAATATTCCCTTAAGGTGAGTAAGTCAAATCATTTTTTAATTAAAAAAAAAAAAAGAACATGTATTTTTTATGTAGGAGAAAACAAAATTTGCAGGACTTTTTGAAGAGAACACAAGTCTCAAAGGAAGTCTGGGCTTAGACCATTCGGGGTGCTGTTGCTGCACCCCACTGCTCAGCGTGCACCATGTGACAAGCACCACTTGGCCCCACGCTGCCCCCATTGCCCTGGAATTCCCCCCAAGGACCACTGTGACTATTTTCTTTTTACCCTGACCATTGTTTCTTGTCTTATCTCTACATGAGCAAGTACAAATGATTCAAACCCATATGTACTGGAATCTACTTTATTTTTTTCTTGGAGAGAAGGGGTGATATGACCTCAATGTCTTAACCTGTTGAAATTTGATTTTTTTTTTTTTTTAATTTTTGATATGTTGCCTAGCCTAGCCTTGAACTCCTAAGCTCAAGTGAAATCCTTGTCTTAGCCTCCTGGGTAACTGGAACTATAAATGCATGCCACCATGCCCAGTTCTGAATCATTTGTGTTTCTTTGCCATTTTCTTTTTGGACTACAGGTCCAATTTGGCAAAACTAATTTTTTTAGAAAGATTAAGCCTGGGAAGGAACACCTCATTTATTTTCTTTAAAAAAGAAAAAAAGAAAAAAAAAAAAAAAACTCTTCTCACTTAATCCTATATAGTGCAGACATTTTGCATTGCAAAGCTGCTATTAGAATTCATATTTATTTTTCTTCACCTCAATTTACTATCATTCCCATGTTTTAAAGAGTAAACACAGGATTTTTTCCCCTTTCACTTACTTTATCTCCTGCCTTGCAGAAGAAGTTGCTCTTGGAATTCAGTAAAAGCAGCCATGATATGAAGCATGTGCTTCTGAAGTACAAATTGGAAGACCATTTGAATGCTTTCCATGCACTTCACAAAATCTCATCTGGTCAGAACAGCTAGCATGATGTAGGCAGCCATTCCCAATGCATTTCTTTCCTGAGAAGCATGCTACAAACATTCACCTAAATGGTTCCTTTTCACTGTTTACCTTGTGTGCATTACATCAATGACTCTGATTCTTCACCCCTTCTTGCACAATGCACTTGTCTTAGGACTTCCCAGCCCTTCCTACCAAGTGGCAGGACAGACTTTCCAGTTCTTTGGTTATAAGTTCAGTCGTGTAACTTGCTCAAAGGGTGTTTGCACGTACCTGCTTGCTCTCTTGAGTCTCTCCCACTACCTTGAGTAGAACATGCTCCAGGTAGCCTGCTAGACCTAGGAGGAAGAGGAGAGGAAGACCAGAGCCAACTCCAGGCTCTGATCTTATCTGTGGCAGGACTCCAGATGTGTGAGTCCTGCCACAACCAGCAGTTGGTCCCTTCACCTGAGACTTTTGAAGATTATCTTTCCATTGCTCCCAGCTTCCACTGTTCCGTTGAAAAATCAACTGTTCCTCTTACAGTTTCCCCTCAGACTGCTTGCAAGATTTTTTTCTCCCCTTACATCCTGTGATGTGCTTAGATATTTGACTCACCAGAGGTCTTTTGTGTTTCTTACATCTGTCACTTTATATCTTTCAGGGGTTTTTGTTTGTTTTTTAAATTCTCAATCATTACTTCCTCATGTATTACCTCTACCCCCATTGTTTCTCTCTCCTCCTCTTCTAAGACTCCAATAACAGGTAAGTTGATGTCTTCAGTGGATGCTCTAGGTCTCTTATACACTATATGGTGTCTTCCATGTTTTGTTACTGTTGCTGCTCTGGGGTTCAGGATAGGTATTTCCTTTTGATTTATCTTCCACTTATCAATTCTCTTTTCACCTAAATCTGTTTTGCTAACAAACTTATTCAGTGAGTTCTTAATTTCAATTATTACATTTTTTTACTTCTGAAATTATCATCAGGTTTTCCAGTCATATGTGAAAATTCTCATTGGCTTTTTAGAAATTTCCTGAACATTTTAAATCTTATCTGATTTGTTATTATATGTAGGTCTATTTTCATTTTTATTACTTCTTTTGAGTCTTTGTTGTTGTTTGGCCACGTTCTGTAGTCTCCTCTTGTGGCTGGTTAATTTTAATTACACATAGAACATTATATGTGAAAGATAGTTAAGATAGTTTTAGGTTTCGGATGATGTTATATTCCTCCAAAGAGATTTATATTTACTGCTAACAGGCTAGGCTATGGCATTAGCAATCCCAGATCACCTTAATCTGATCAAAGATGAGATGATTCAAAACTGGTCTATTTCTGTTTCACTCTTCCTTCTAAGATGTGGTTCTTCAGGATCCCAATCCAAGCCTTAGGGGAGCATTACCAGGGTATTTCCCATTCTTGCCAGGCCATGGTCCTCCTCTTTGTCCTCCAAGATTCATGATAAGTATAGAACTCTTCTCATATTCTTACCTGTCTCTTCTGAAATCAACACTTATCTCCAAGAGAAAGCATCCACAAATACTGAGCTCAGCTATCTGGGTTTCTTTTTTCTTCTAGATCTTTGGCCCTATAATTCCCCCAATGTCTTGGTAACTCTCTTATGTCTTCAAGCAGATTTTTTCCCATATTTGTTCTCAGTAGAAAAGAATAAGAAAAATGATATAAAAAAGAATAATGAGATGTACCAGAAATGTTGAAAGCCAGAAGACAATAGAAAGCTTTCAAGTAATGAAAATGAATGACATTTTTCAAGTAATGAAAGGAAATAACTGTTAACCTCATTTTATATCTGATGAAAAATTTTTTCAAAAGTAAAAATGAAATCAACACATTTCCACATCAACACAAATGGAGATATTTGTCACTAGTAATGCCTTTATAAAAGAAACACTGTAGGAAGTTCTTCAAATGGAACTAAAATGGTCACACATATATACACGTACATGCAGGAAGAAATGAAAAGCAACAGAAGTGGTAAATCCATACAAACATTGACTGTACAAAGCTAATAACATTTTATAGGGCTCAAATATATAGAATTTAGATGCGTGACAGCCATAACAAAAAGCAGAAGAGGATAAATGGAGTTAATGTGCTCTAAAGTTCTATTATTTTCCATAAAAAGGTAAAAGTATTACTTTACATTAGATTTGAAAGAGTCAAGAATGTGCTCTATATTCTAAGAGTTACTAGTAAAAAGATAAAGATCTAATCTGCTTATGGGTGATAATAGTGGAGAACAGAAAGATAAAATAAATAATTGATGAATATAAAAGAAATGAGAGTGGAGCACATAGGATCAAAAAAGGATAAATAGAAAATAAATGATAAAATGGAAAATATAATCCAAACATATCTGTATTTGGAAACATATTAAATGGAAACAGATTCCTCAATTTAAAAATATTGTCAAACTGGATTAAAATAAATATCATCAACTAGATGCTATTTTTAAGGGGTGCACTTTAAATATAAGAACAAGGAAAAGTTGAATATGAAATAGACAAAAAGAAATACAACGAAAACATTAAACAAAAGAAGTTGGTAGTTATACAAACATCTGGCAAAGGAGACTTTAAGGTGAGAAATATTAACAGAGATTTTAAAAAGATAATAAGATATATAAAAATTGTAATATTTTTTACTTATTAGCATGGTTTCAGTGTATATAGAGAAAAATTTGCCAGGCATGGTGGCACACACTCCATGGCTCAGGAGGCTGAAGCAACAGGATCATAGTTCTGAGGCCAGCCTCAGCAACTTAGCAAGACCCTGTCGCTAAAGAAAACACAAAAAGGGTGGGGATGTGACTCAGTGGTTAAGCACCCCCTGGGTTTAATCCCTGATGAAGGAAGGAAGGAAGGGAGGGAGGGAGGGAGGGAGGAAGGGAGGGAGGAAGGAAGGAAGGAAAGAAGGAAAAATTTTGACACACATAGAGGAGAAATAGATACATCCACAATCCTAGTGGAAGAATTCAACTTAGTTTTCTTTCTTTCTTTCTTCCTTCCTTTCTTCCTCCCTCCCTCCCTCCCTCCCTCCCTCCCTCCTTCCTTTCTCCAGTGCTGGGGATGGAGCCCTCCATGCACACGAGGCAAACACTCCACCACTGAGTCATCTCCCCAGCCCTAACTTGGCTCTTCCATCTATGTATCATTTACATGGTTTGGGGAGGAACCGAGTCCCACAGTCCAGCAGCCCCTCAGGAACTGCAAGTCTGCCAACCGTCATGTGAATAAGCTTGGAAGCGATCTTTCCACCACCAGTCAAGCTTTGGGATGAATATAGCTCTAGGCAACAGCTTGACTAAAGATCATAAAAGACCATCAACCAGAGGCAACTAACAAAACTGTACCCAGATTCTTGACCCATGCAAACTGTGAGAGAGTGAGTGCAATCTTAAGCCAACATGTTTGGGGAGATTCAATGGGTAGCAATACGTAACCCATAAACATTCTGACTCATCAATATAGAAAAAACCCAGTAGAAAAATGAGTAAAAATGGATAAAGAATTGAACAAAGAGACAGCGGTCAATAAACTAATGAAAAAGAGTATTCTAGAAAATGCAATTTGAAGTCATAAAGAGCTACCACAATCCACCCACCAACATGGATAATAGATTAATAATATATGTTTACTCTCATTATTTTTCTAACTCTTTGTATTGAACACTTATGTCACTGAATTTCCGTTTGTCCCAGAGCAGGCAGTTTAACTCAAGTGACTCAGCAAAATATATGCATATCTGTCTCTCATCTACCTGTCTATGTGAAAGATGCCAAGAGACTATGTAGAGAGAAGACAAGTTAGCAGAACGTTAGCAAGAGGCACACCTGGCCACTGGTCAGCAAGCCCCAGCCGGTGGGCAAAACGAGGCTGAAACTGACTCTGTAAATAAAAAATTTTTGCACACAGCCACGCCCATTCATTAAAACATCTATGGCCACTTTTCACAGCAGCAAATATTAAGATGTTTTTATTAGTTTATAAAAAGACTGGCTTCCAAAGTGTTGGTGAGGATGTAGAGATATTAGAATTCTCATCCCAGCTATTGGAAGGGGAAATTAAACCAGTCACTGGAAAACTGCTTAGCAATGTCCACCGAAGCTGAACTACGTTCTAAGTAAGTGCATTCCCACCCATTAAAAATGTACCCCCGCCACACGCACGCACACGCAAATCCTAAATTCAGCAAAGAGACAGTAAAGATTCCTTTCAAACACACAGAGATTTACAAAAAAAAAAAAAAAAAAATCCTAAGCTATAAAAGAAGTCCCAACAACCAAAGAATTAATATGAAACAGTCTCTGATCACAATTCCTTAAAATACATTCTAGGGTTGGGGATATAGCTCAGTTCATAGAGTGCTTGCCTGTCAAGCACAAGGCACTGGGTTCAATCCCCAGCACTGCAAAAAAAAAAAAAAAAATACACTCTAGAAAAAAAATAAGCAAGCATTCCCCACCCTCACTGTGTGAAAGAGTAATCTTTAATTTGCCAGTCAAAAAAATCAATCAAGTATAAATTAGAAAGATATCCCTAACTGAAATTTGGCAAGAAGTGCATACACAAATACATATAATTTCTGGTATAAACCTAAGATGGAAATTAGAGGAAGTTCATTATATTAGATTAATAGAAAAAACGAAAATCAATAATGTAAGTATCTAATATAAAAAGTGAGAAAAAGAGTAAGAGTAAACATATAAATAGAAGGAAGAAGACCACTTGAGCAGAATTTGGTGAAACAGGACACAATAGCAATTAACAATGAGTCAATTATAGCCAAGTGTTACAGCCTGACCACATTTCAGTGAAGGACTGGCCACATAGACCATGGTGGTTCCCCAGGGTTATAATGGAGCTCAGAAATTCCTAATGCCTAGTGAGGATGTAGCCACGGCAATGTCTTAGCAAAGCACATTTCTCACGTGTTTGTGTGATGCTCATGCAGACCAACCTACGGTGCCGCCAGTCATGTGAAAACAGAGCGATACAATTACACAAGCACCTAATCCCCAATAAAGAGACCAATGACTGTGCTGTGGTCTTAATCATCACCTTAAAGGGCGCTCTTCTGCTCATAAACAAAGCTAACTGTAAAGCAGTGTGCGAGTTACAGTAGCAGCAGCCTCACGCATCCTGTGCTTACCCAGTCTCCTGACGGCATCAGGAGGCAACATCCTGTGACTGGCCTGTGCCACCGAGCTTTGTGGAAGTGCACCCTAGGATGTTGGCACAAGCCGACAGCAATGCCTTTCTCAGAGCAAAACACCAGCATTCAACAACAGATGACTGCTACTATCTTGAAGTTAATATCTGTACTCCTCCTGAAATACACAGACCTTCAAAACCTTATTGATTTTCCCTTTTTCTACATTTTATTATCTAGTATGTTGTTTTCATCTTGCTTATAAACAAATCCCCAATAATCAATGCTTACTTAGAAGTCCAATGTTATCAATTTCTTCGCTATTTCTCCCTTAGTCCCTTTTCCTTTTGCATTCAATTTTCTTCCTGCTTACGTATATCCTTTAGTAGTTAGAGGAGCCGTGTGACTAAATTGTGTGTGTATGTCTGAGTGTCTGATTATACTTTCATTCTGGCTTTAGTCTTGAGTGACTTCGATTAGGAAGGACTTAGTTTAGTTTTAGTTAGGCACAGAGTCACATTATTTCCCCCAGTTGTCGAGTTTCTATTTCTGTTGATGAAAACTCTATAGATTGGTGTAATTGTCATATCTTTACAGAGGACGGCTCTGTCACCAGCACACTGGGAGAGCAGAGTGACAGGTTACAGCAGATTGCTTCACTGATCTCCTCCTATTCCTTCAACTTCCTCTGGAGAGCTGGTGTTTCCATTTTCTTGGATGGAATCTAGTTAATATATCTTGACTTTATTCATCATTATCAACTAATAAAATTACCTGGTAATTTTTCAGAATGGACTTTATGTGTTAGAACAGTTTTCACAGCAAAATTGAGCAAAGGCACAGAGATTTGCCCCACCTAGGCTCATGTCCCCGACTTCAAAGGCACAGAGGTGATAACGGAAGAAGCTAGCTACGCTAATGCATCCTCATAACCATAGTTCATAGCTTAGCTTTAGGCTCACTCTTGTGTTTTATGTCAAATAGGTTTGGACAAATATGTGACACGTACCCACCACCATAGCATCATGTAGAATGGTTTCACCATCCTGAAAGTCCTCTATGCTGGCCCTATTTATCCCCCTACCTAACCCTGATGACCACTGACCTTTTTACTATCTCCACAGCTCTGCCTTTTCTAGAATGCCGTGTAGTTAGAATGCTACAGTCTGCAGCCCTTCAGATTAGCTTCTTTCACGTGCTGAGAAGTGCCAAGTTCCTTCCACGTCTCTTCCAGGTTCTTGGCTCACGTCTCTTTAGTGCTGAATGAATTTCATTGTCTGGACATACCACAGTTCATCCATTCAACTTCTGAAGGACATCTTAGCTGCTTTCAGTTTTTGGCCATCATGAACAAGGCTACCCTAAACATCCATGGGCAGGTTTTGTTGGGTGAATATAAATGTGTATGCCTTTCCTTTGGGTAAATACCAAGGGGCAAGGTGACTGGGTAGTATAGGGAAAGTATTTTTAATTTTTGAAGAAACAACAAAGCTGACTTCCAAAGTGGCTGCACATTTTTTGTTACAGCAACAGTGACCAGGAGTTCCTGTTGTTCCACCTTCTCAACAGCAGCTGGTGCTGTTCAAGTTCTGGATGTAGGCCTTTCCTGTTTTAATCCAAATTTCACCCATGAGACAGGATGAGGAACATCTTTTCATGTGCTTATTTTCCAGCGTATATGTTCTTTGATTAAGTGTCTGATAAGCTCCTTGGCCCGTCTTCTAACCGAGACATCTTCTTCTGGTTGAATTTTAAGAGTTCTTTGTATATTTTGGATAAAATCTTTTTATTGCATGTGTCTTTTGCAAATATTTTCTCCTAGTCTATGGGTTGTCTTCTTATTCTCTTGACACTGTCTTTCATGGACGTGTTTTTAAATTAATGAAACCTAACTTATTAAACTTACTAAATTCCTCTTGTGATCCATGCTCCAGAGCATATATAAAAAATCACCACCACACCCAAAGTCACGTTGATCTTCTATGTCATCTTCAAGGGATTTTAGAGTTTTGTATTTTTGCCTTCAGGACTGTGATTTATTTTCAGTTAACTTCTGTGGGGCGGGGCAGGGGGAAGGCTATATCTAGATTCTATTTTTGACACATGGACATACAGTTGTTCTTGCATTATTTGTTGAAAATAGTATATTTGATCCATTGTATTATCTTTACTCCTTTGTCAAAGATAGGTTGACTCTATTTCTGGATTCTATTCTGGTCCACTGATCTGTGTGTCTCTTCTTTCACCAAAACTACGCTGCCTTAATCACTACGGTTCCACGGCACATCTTAAGGTAAGACAGCATCCCTCCTCCAACTTTATTCTGCTGCCATATTGTATTGCCTGTGTGTAGAAACTTCAGAATCAATGTGTAGATGTCTAGATAACTTACTGGGATTTTTACTGGTATTTCATTGAATCTGTGTATCAAGTTGGAAAGAACTGACATTCTGAAAATATTGAGTCTTCTTTCATATGAACATAGATGACCTTCCCATTTATTTAGTTCTTCTTTGAGATCTTTAATTAGAATTTTTTATTTTCCTCATATCCCTGGTATATTTTATTAAAGTTATCCTTCAATATTCGATTTTAGGGGGCACTAATGTAAATGGTACTGTGTTTTTATTTCAAATTCCAAATGTTCATTACTGGTATATAGAAAGGTGATTGACTTTTGCATTATTAACTTTGTATCCTACAACCTAGCTACAATCACAATCGCATATTAGTTCCAGGAGGTTTTTAGTCAGTTCTTTCATAATTTCCACATAGACAATCATGTCATCTGTGTAGAAAGCTTGATGTCTTCCTTCCTAATCTGTACACCTTTCTTTGCTTGTCTTAGCTTATTGCATTAGCTAGGAATTCCAGGATGATGTTGGAAGCGATCTGGCTATTTTTAATTTGTAAAATAAAAAGATTCATTTTAGTAAATAGAATATTCTTCCTTGTGTCCTAGTAAGCCATAGAAAATATATTTAAAGTCCTTCAGCCAGGGCCTGCTTCTCACTAGAGGGAAAAGGAGCGTCAACTACATCTCCATTTGCCTCCTCAGCTTCTCTAACGCTCATTCCTGCTCTTGACTAAGTTGCTTCCCAGATCCTTGGATTGGAGTGGGGGCATTCCACTAGTGCTCATTTTCTGGGAAAGAAGATATTGGCATAAGATCTACTCTTTTGCTGCCGCCATTGTTCTCCCTGCCCACGTCACTTTACAACCCAGATTGTTAGCCCTCGAACCTCCTCGCCAACCACTGGTCAGTTGTTATTAGCCCGCAAAATTCCACTACTTAAGAATGGCTCCCCCACCATTTTCTCCCTCTCTTTCCCCCCCCCTCTCTCTCTCTCTCTCTCTCTCTCTCTCTCTCCCCCCTGCAGAGAGACATTCTGCCTGTCCACTTAGTAAAATCTCTTGCATGAGTCCCGCGTCCAGAGTGGTTTCTGGTGCTTTCATTGGTGCCGTGACTTGATGGGCTCTTCTACTGCCACTTAGGATCCCAGCTGTCCCCCCAGAGCCTGAGACGCTGGTCCCACCTTCCATTCGCCAGACGCTCTCCACATCCACACCGGCTTTCGATGGGTGAGATTTCCCCTGGGTGGGCTTCAACCCTCCTCTACTGACCTGAGACACAACTGTTGATAGTCCAGCACCCTCGAGGTGGTGGAGGAGTGGGGACTCCCCCAGCCACGACTTTTACAGTCACAGCTGCCCCCTTAGTTGACCTTATCTGACGGGCAGGTCCCCGACCTTTATGGTGGAGATTCTCTCTCAGGGTTGAGGTTCTCTTCGCGCTCGCTCTCAAAAATCCTGACGTCAGGCCTCAACTCTCTTGGCTTTTGCCTGGCACACACTGATGGTTGGGTGACGACCCCAGCACTATGCTGCTTTCTCATCTCTGGCCAACTAGTCTGTGACCTCAGGACGCCCTGGACACTGACTTGGCTGTATCAGCCTCCGCCATGGAATCTGGGTCCTCCGTTCCGGCAGATTCACCCCTGGAGTGTCTTCTACTAGACAATCTTAAAACCCTTTACCTGACCCCCAACATAAAGCCACCAAAACTTATCCTTTGATAATCAATCCAAAATGGCCACGTAATGGCACACAGTATCTGTGAGCAAGCAGACAGATGGAACGGGATTCCCGATCTTCAAGTCTTTTCTTTCTTGTGCTTCTTTGCTCTTCCTGCAAACCCGAACCCCTCCTTTTGGCTTCTCCCCCTCTTAATCCCTCCTCCTCCTCCTCCAACTTTGACTCAGCTAACAAACCACCCCCATACCGGTCCCCTGCAGCAGAGGCCCCTCCGGCCCCTGCTCCTCCATCTCCTTTGCCCGGTTCTGTTTCTGCTTCCATTCCCCTGCCCAGCCCACCCAGTCCTCCTGCCAGGAGATCCCACGCGCACATTCCAGCCCCGCTACTGGAGGTGGCTGGTGTGGAGGGAGTAACTCTAACTAGCCCAACAGCCAGTGGCGTGTTGCAGTAAGGAGTATGATATAGCAGCCCCATTCCTCAAAAGTAGTGGGAGACAATGTTCCATAATTTTCTGCACCCAAAGCTGAGACCTGCAATTCACTATTGACACCTCTGGCTCCAAAAACTTTGCTCCCACCTAAAGCCCTCCCTAATCCTCTTTTTTTACAGGAATGAGACTCTTCACCCCTAACCAACAGGAAGATGCTACTCAAGAAAGACCATCATCCCACCTCTGATATCTATAAAAACAAAAAGGGAGGAATGTTGGCATCAGATCTGCCATTTTGCTGTTGCCATTATTCTGCCTCCCCCTCACCACTTTACAACCCAGATCGTTAGCCCCGAACATCCTAGCCAGTGATTGGTCCAGATTGCTAGCCCGCGAACCTCCTTGACAACCACTGGTCCATTGTTATTAGCCTGTGAAATTCCACTACTTAACAATGGCTCCCCACCATTTTCTCCCTCTCTTCTCCTCACTTTCATGCTCTCTCTCTCTCTCTCTCTCTCTCACCCTGCAGGGAGACACTCTGCCTGTCCACTTAATAAAATCTCTTGTGAGTTCCCGCATCTGGAGTAGTTTCTGGGTGCTTTCAGAAGGGTCTGGCAAAACTGCCTGACTTTGTTGATATGCTCTGGCCTGCACGCTTTCGAGGATTTGTGGATTTTGGTGCTGGTTCTTTTGCATAGGAGCAATTTGGTTTTCTTGTCCCGGGGGAGGCTGCATGTTGCTGTTCTAACAGAGGCAGCACCGGGTTGACTCCAGCAGTCTGCCCTCTCTGCTGCCGCTCTCAGTGACCTGCACTCCTCTTCTCTTGCTGGCTCCCCTTCATGTTGGCAGGCCTGCATCTTGGGTAGGTTCC
Organism: Sciurus vulgaris; assembly: GCF_902686455.1. NCBI lineage: Eukaryota > Metazoa > Chordata > Mammalia > Rodentia > Sciuridae > Sciurus > Sciurus vulgaris. The sequence continues at coordinate 148,659,832 of NC_136467.1, forward strand.
CTTCAAGATGGCCCCTGTTCAAGAATCCACAGTGTCTATTTAGCCCTAGGAAAAATATATATTTTCCAAGCCAAATGGAGATGCATTCCAACTTCCTCTCTTCCTTCTTCCCGGCCCTTACAAGTGGTTCCACTCAAGGCTTCTTGAGACTGCAGTTAAGAAAATAAAAATTAGTCCCTGTGCTTGCTCACATTCTAGGGGACAGTATCAGGTTCTCTAAGTGACCTTCTCAAAGTCCCTTTTACTAGACATAACATGAATAGACTCTGACCAACACACCCCCATCACCACCACACACACATGTGCGAATGTGGAAAAGGCCTTTAATTTTTCCTAAGAAACCCTTTCCTGGCTTCTTGAACTCAAACCTTCATGTTTTTAAAGTCAATTGGAACTGTGTTGTGGTTTTTAATGCTGCTGTCTACATCCTGCAGAGGTAGGTGAGTTCCTCTCTTGTAATGAAGAAGCACTTACTTCCTATTATTTTGTTACTGACCTTGTTGGGTCTCAGCAGAAATTAATAAGAAGTTATAATATAAATCATAAGTTAATAATATCCATTATAATATCGTAGTGCGTATCTTCTTATGTCTGTTTTTCTTTGGTGGCCTTCAGTATTGCCCCCACGTCTTTAGGCGTAGGTTTGTTTTTATTCTATTCCTAACTTGGAGACATCGGCGTTGCTTTGGGCAGTCTTCGCCCACTGCCTCTTCAAATACTGCCTCTCTTCAGACAACCTTTCTTCTCCCCGGAAGGCTTGGTGAACATACATCCAGGTCTCCGGTTCCGTCTTCCATGTTTCCTGACTTCTGCTCTTTTCCATCTGTTCATCTCTGGGATGGCTTCCCCACTGTCGCCTGTTCTCTGGTTGAATCACGCAGCTCTGTCTCTGGTCCATCCTTTCTCCTCTCACCTAAATGCCATCGCCTATTTTCTTAGCGATTGCATTTTGATCTTAGTTTCATTCGTGTTGTGAAGTCCTATCTGGTTCTTTTAAAACTCTACTTTGTGATTCCCAGCATCTGTCCCTGTTCTTTGTTCTCTTTTGTCTCTAATCATTTTGATTTTATTTGGGGGGGGGGGTGCTGCTTCTGGGGCCTCGTGGCTCCTAGGCACACGCCCTGCGACTGAGCTACTCCCCGCCCCTTGAATAATTCTAAACCTGCCTGCAGCAGTTTCCCAGTAAGCTCTTGTGTGTGGTACCTGGACAACTACTGGTTTTTACTGTTGATGGATTCTCACCTTGCTCCGTCTCTGTGCAGCCTGTGACGATTTTACTGGTAGCTCAGACTGAGTCTCGCCTCTCCCCTCAAGGAACCACCGGTCACATCTGAAGGGAACTATCCTGGTACAGCCTTTCTTGGCATTTTCTCCAGCCAATGTCCCAAAGTTTTCACTATAGACCAATTTGTGCAAGTTTCAGGTTTCTGTGCACTATGGGCAATAAAAACGGGGACTTCATATCTGCATATAACACAGGTTTGAAATTTTATTTTTCCCATTATCTAGATTTTATCACACATACACAAATACCTCTGCCTATCATTGCTTCAAGCAAGAAAATGACAACTGTCCTATATTTCATTTCTTTTTTTTCTTTTTTGGTACCGGATATTGAGCACTGGGGTGCTTTACCACTGAGCTACATTTCCAACCTTTCTGTTTTTTACTTTGAAACAAGGTCTGGCTAAGCTGTAGAGGATCTCACTATATCACTATGTTGCTGAGGCTGGCCTCCTGCTTGTGATCCTCCTCCCTCAGCCTCCCAAGCCTCAGGGGTTACAGGTATGCATCACCATATCCATTGTCACTATTTCATGTTATTTAGTATCACATAGAAGCTAAATTTCTGGAAATAGACTGCCTAGGTTCAAATCTCAGCTCTGCCACTTATTACCTGTGTGATCATGAGCAAGTTATTTTAGCCTCTTTAAACATCAGTTTCATTAGTTATAAAATGAGAGTGACAATAATAGATAGCTCATGTGATTGCAATGTGGACGAAGTTCATATATTCAGAGGGCCTGGAGTACCACATGGCACATATTAAAAGTCCAATTAATTACTTACTTTATTATTGTTTTGTTTTTCTTATGATCGCTATCATCATTATCATCCTCTGCATTCCCATGAGTTTATTTTTTAGAAAGGCCCCCCCTTTTTTAATAGACTTGCTACAATATATTTTCTTTTTAATCCGAAAATAGTATCACCCTGCCAAGCTGTGACACTAAATAAGACTCCCTCCTCCCTGGCTCACGTAGACTTAAAAAAGATGCAAATCAACCTTAAATTTAGTCTGTGTAAACTATCATTAGAAAGGGTGAAATTCATGTATTTTGGAAATAATTATAAATAATGTTTATCGTTTCCTCCTGTTTAAGCATTATCTGAATCATGACACCCTGTATCCAGGAAAACCGTTGGGAGACGGCAATTGCTGGCTACAGCACCGTGGCTCAGCCATCAAAGTCACGCCTTTGGAGTCACACACCCTGTTGTGAGCCCCCAGAGAGAGAGGTCCTCAGAAGTGAGTCTTAGCAAGAGTGAGCGACCTGGAACATCATCGGGCAGGCTTTGTAGTCGAGTCTAATGAACGACTGCCCGACATTCTCTGATCTCTGACATGACAGGCATATGGTGTTTATCAATAAATAAAAAGGATATAATTACGTGGAGACTGAAGCTGTCGGACTGGGTAGCATTTCATAAGCTGGCAAGCCGTCTGCCCCACGCTTTATCCTAACAGGTAGAATAAAATGAAGAGTCTCTGTAAAAATTCACTCATTGCACATGTTGGTGTTAGGTGGTCTTTAGTTTCCCCCAGAGAAATAGTAGGTCATGTTCTAATCTGTGTCCAAAGACGTATGCTAATATGTCATTTAAATGACACTTCAGGGTGATCACAATCGGTCCTTAGAGCTTTGAATTCACCTCCTTAAAAACATCCCCAGTCTGAAGGCCCCGGCGTTTCCTGAAGAGAGCGATCAGTACCTGGTGTAGGACGCCACTGGGCTGCTTTGCGCTCTATAGGAACCCTGCTCACAGACACAGGTTTGTGCCCTTCAATGCCAGCCTGTGGGAACAGGTGAGATACATCAACAAGGAAACTCCAGCAAGAAAGGTAAATGGGACAGACTCCCCGTCTGCCTGTTTCCTACATTTAGGCTGCATCTGCACAAAATGCTTTGTCCAAACAGCACACGTGGTGCAACTTGATTTGTAGTGCCAAACGCAGCTTTGACACAGCCCACAAGTTTGCCAGTGGTATAAAATTTTTGATATCAGCCTTACATCCTTTCTTTCTTTCACATTCCATTCTCCTTCTTTCACAAATTCTATTGGTTCAACCTTCAGTAAACTTCGGAATCTTAACCACTTCACACACTCTGCTGCCACCTCCGTGGGCAGAGTCCCTACCTCCCACCTGGACGATGGTGGCCACTTTCAGGCCTTTAAAAAGATAGAGCAGGTCGCATTAGCAGAGAGGTCCCTCGGAGTGCCCACTATGTGAGGTACAGAGAAAAAGTGACCATCTGTGAACAGGCAGTAGACCCTCACCAGATGCCGAATCCGCCAGTGTCTTGACTTTGGACTTCCAGCTTCCAGGACTGTGAGAAATCGACTTCGGGGGTTTAGAAGCCACCAGTCTGAGTATTTTGGTACAGCCTCTGAGAAGATTAGAAGGCCACCTCGGGCAGGTACCATGTTAAACAGCTGCCACTGGAAACTTCTGACAAGTGCCCCAGGACCAAGGCTGCCTGCACTGAGCGAGTTCTGCCTGGGGGCAAATAAAGATGAGCTCGGAGGTGTTCCAGAGCAGCCAGACCGGGCAGGTAAGGGCAGCTGGTGCACGGTGCTGGGGGATGCTCCAGCTCCACTTGGTCCTCTCCAGCGGCTGCCAGGCAACTGTGTTCCTAGATATGTATCATGTGATGATTGTGAAGCAGTCAGTCCTCAGGGTTGCTGGAGCCAGGGAGAAGATGAACTATCACAAAGCTCACCGTTCTCCTCAAGATCTTTTTTGCTACCAGGAATTGAACCCAGGGGCGCTTAACCACTGAACCACATCCCCAGTCCTTATTTTATTTGAAAACAGGGTCTCACTGAATTGCTTAGGGCCTTGCTAAATTGCTGAAGCTGGCTTTGAACTTGCAATCCTCCTGCCCCAGCCTCCGGAGCTGCTGATATGACAGGTGTGCACCACCGCGCCTGGCTGATCCACCTGCTTTTAAACACTCCTGAATTGTTGCAGGCCTTTGATGAATTCCCAGAGTTCTGGAAATGCTGACCTTGACAATTTCCATCCATGTTCTCCTTGAATTGAAGGGAAAGAACAGATTTCCAAGGTCCACACCCCTCCAGTTCTTGAGGTGCTTCTGCTCTTCCCCTGTGTTTAGACCCATTGATTCTTTTGGACCAAGAAAACAGATCACATTTTGGACACTTTGTCCCTTCCTTTTTAATACATAGCACTTTCTATTGCTACCACAGACAGCCTCTCCAAATAGAATCCTCTTCTGTGGGACCGTCCTTGGGTTTTGACATGTGCAAATGGATGATGCTGAGCAGCCCATTGATTTCTGTGAGCACTTTCTTTCCTACGTGTTAGGTGCTATTTACTGTTAAATTTTTTTTCTCACATAGCTTTCTGAAATCTTCATGTGCTCCCTTTCCTCCTGGTTATAATAGTTCAACGGGGCTTTGCTAAACTTAAATATAAGAGTGCACATGTGTGGTCACCTAATTTTAAAACACAGTGGCACAGAAAGCAGGATATACCATGCCCACCAGTTGTTTTTCAAAATTTTTTTTCTCTACCTGAAACCAGTAAGACATAAAAGGAGGTTGGATAATCAATCCAGCTTTTAAAACCCATCCTGTCTATGGATGAATAGGGTCTAAGGATACCATGGAGGATAATGCAATCTTTAACCAATGTGTTATGGCATTCAGAAGGGATTATTTTTACATATCCAACATGGTCACAAGAAAATGAAGAGGTAGATTTGAATTTCCTTACATTTTGAAATTCTTCAAACCTGTGATATTGCACTATTCAGAAATAGTTTATTCTTCCCAAACATACCAATTTAACTGATAAGGACATCTCAAAATTAAATATGCATATAATATATGTAATACACATGCATGCATGTATGTGTGTATAAACTAAGAAACGTATTTCTAAGACAATGTAAACGCTTAATGTCCATATACATGGGGCAGAGTATGTTTGGACCTAGGCTAATTTATTGGTACATAGTTCTGTAATACTTCTTGCAGAATACAAGGTAGAATGTTTTAGTCAGTGTGTTAATCAGCGTTGCTTTGCCGTGACCAATATGCCTGACAAGAAAAACTTAGGAGGAAAAGTTCATTTTGAGCTCACAGTGTCAGAGGTTCATGGTCAGATGACTCTATAGTTCTGTGCCCCAAGTGAGTCAGAACATCACGGCGGAAGGGTGTGGTGGAGGAGTGCTGTTATTGCTGCTTACTGAAGACAAAGTATAAACCCCAAAGACACTCCCCCAGTGACCTACGTCCTCCAGCCACACCCTACCTGGTTACGGAAAGCAGTACTCAGTACAGTACTCCTTTCAAATTATAATCCATCAAATGGATTAATCAACTGATTAGATTATAGCTTTCATGATCTGATCATTTTACCTCTGAACATGTCTGCATTGTCTTATACATGAGTATTTGGGGAACACGTCATGTCCAGTTCATAACAGACTAATAAGAAGTTTATTTGCGCTGGGTGAGGTGGTGCATGCCTGTAATCCCAGCAGCTCAGGAGGCTGAGGCAGGAGGATCGTGAGTTCAAAGCCAGGCTCAGCAATTTAGCAAGGTGCTAAGGAACTCAGTGAGACCCTGTCTCTAAATAAAATACAAAATAGGACTGGGGATGTGGCTCAATGGTCACGTGCCCCTGAGTTCAATTCCCAGTACCAAAAATTAAATAAATAAATAGATAGATAGATAGATACGATGTTCATTTGCTTTCTCCATGTGAAATTACTTATTGGATCATGTGTGTGTGTGTGTGTGTGTGTGTGTGATTAAGAATAGTTTTTTACTCATAAAAGTGCAAAAAAAAGAGAAGGGAAAATTAAGATTAGAAGAAAATAATTACATAAAAAATTTATAAACATGTCTCCATAATTATAAAAATATGTTTGGTTAGCCACTTAACTGCAATAAGTTTTATACCACTGATCCATCACTTGAATTGTCCTTTTATGTTAAAAGAAGTGCCTCTTTAATTAAGCTATCCTACGCTGAGGCTGACTCTGCATTCAAGTGACCCTGTCCGGTGCACAGAGCGGGCCAGGTGTTTCCATGCAGTACAGTGTACGTAGAAACAGGTCAGAGAACCTGAGTAAGTTACTTTCATAAAATACTTGGGCCATTTCTCTGTGTTCCTGGGGGACAACTGGGTGAAATGCTTTACTTGGTAAACAGAAAGAAATATCTATTTTATCTCCATTGGGAGTGCACTTGTATACTGACCTCTGTGGCATTACTCTCACCATTGAGGTGATTTAAAACATAGTGCCCAAGGGTTTTCTATTTGTGCAAATCCCCCTCAGAATCACTGCAAGGAAATGACAGAAACCCTGGCTGTATTTCGACTCCTCGGTGTGCTTTTAGCTAATTTATTGGCACTGGCCTTCTTGGCAGAGTCTGCTGGGCTGCTTTCTAAATGGAGAACACTGAGTACACAGACCATGAGCTTCCTCTAACTGACACTCCTGCGCTCTGTCAACCGGCCACCACGCGCTGTCTTCTGCTTCTCCCTTTTAGGTTCCAAATTTCCACAGTCCTCCTCACAGGATATATACTTGTGATTAAGTAGGAATATTTTGAGTTTAAGGAAAAAAGAAATATTCAGCCAGATGCAGTGGTGCTTGCCTGTGATCCCAGCAGCTCAGAAGGCTGAGGCAGGAGAATCTCGAGTTCAAGGCCAGCCTCAGCATCTTAGCAAGGCCCTAAGCAACCTAGTGAGACCCTGTCTCTAAATAAAATATGTAAAAAGAATTGGGGACGTGGCTCAGTGGTTGAACACCCCTGGGTTCAATTCCTTGTACCAAAGAAAGAAAGGAAAGAAAGAAAGAAAGAAAGAAAGAAAGAAAGAAAGAAAGAAAGAAAGAAAGAAAGAAGGAAGAGAGGGAGGGAGGGAGGGAGAAAGGGAGGGAGGAAGGAAGGAAGGAAGGAAGGGAAGGAGAGAGGGAGAGAGGGAGGGAGGGAGGGACGGAGGGAGGAAGAAAAAGAAAGAAAGAAAGAGAGAGAGAGAGAGAGGGAGGGAGGGAGGGAGGGAGAAAGGGAGGGAGGAAAGAAGGAAGGAAGGAAGGGGAGGGAGGGGGGGGGGGGGGGAGGGAGGGACGGAGAGAGGAAGAAAAAGAAAGAAAGAAAGAAAGAGAGAGAGAGAGAGAGAGAGGGAGGGAGGGAGGGAGGGAGGAAGGAAGGAAGGAAGGAAGGAAGGAAGGAAGGAAGGAAGGAAGGAAGGAAGGAAGGAAGGAAGGAAGGAGGGAATATTCAGTTATTAGAGGAAACATCTGGACTGTTTTGAGACCCAGAAAATACCACCTGGGAGCAGGTGGAGGCTTTCTAAAGCACCACGTACTCTAACAAAGCCATGCATCTGGGAACTGAGACTACTTTCTCACCCAACTCAGGCCAGTCTGGATGTAAATGGAGTGGGAGGTCCTGGCATTACCAAACACTATGGCTCCTCCTGCCCATCTTCCCTGAAAAGACTCACATATGTACACCTAGACAATCCCTGCAAGTTTTTGTACCAAGGAGCATAAGGTTTCCATGCTTGGAATTGAGTAGGGCACTTGCAGGGAACAGACCCCACATCAGTGGATAAGAGGAAAGAATCCCCAGGTGGTGAGGATTTGCCCTAGTGCCTCCGGATCTCCTGAGACACATTTGTCTTGCAATTTTGTCTCAATGTTGACCTGAGCTCATTGACTCTCCTACATTTCTAGTAAAAGTTTGCTGGAAATCCAATGAAAACAGTGCAATAATTGCTTCATAACAATCTTCAAGTCATGTTTGTTTGATGAATTTTAGAGATGAAGAAATATGTTAGCATTTTTAATGGAAAGGTTTTCACCAAAAATATTTACATTTATAATTGATTTTTTAAAATTCAAGTTCAGACCATGATAAAGGATCTGGTATCAGACTTACCTTCACACCAGAGCTATAGAGGCTGAGAGAACGCACAGGACACTGGCTGCAAGGCTTTGCACAGCAAGCGATTCCTAGGTGCCCTACTCAGGAGAGGAAATACACCAGATGAGCCCCACACTCGCTCTAGAGTCCCTGCCTGAAGCCATCTTCCACTTTAAGCTCAGGGACATGGAGCCCAAGTGCAGTCAGTCACACAGGCAGAGGAAGCAGGGATCAGAGTTTACTTCTGCCAGGGAGCTAGGATTTGGAAGACAGGTTCCAGGTAAAGGAGAACTAAAGAAGGGCCCCAAAATTTGCATAACAATTTTTCTTGGAACTCCAACTAACTGGGAAACACACAAAAAGGAAACTTGTTCTGTAATTTCTGGAGAAACCACAGAAAGTATAAGGTTATGACCCACACATGAAAAAAACCTGATAGAGGAAATATAGTGGAATAATGTCAGGAAAGGTAAAGTCAAGTCCAATTAGAGCAAAAACAAATTTAAATAGATTAAACAATCCAAGTAAAACACTAACATTGTCAGATTGGATAAAAAAGAGATGTGAGTCTATTTACAAGAAATCCACCATAAATATAAAGATACAGATGGGTTTAAAATCAAAGAATAAAAAAGATGCCCCATGCAAACACTACCTTAAAGCTGGTGTGTCACTATAATTACCACACAAAGTGAATTTTAAGATAAAAAATCATTATGAAAAATAAACACATTTCAAACTGATAAAAAGAGCAAATCAATAGGAAAGAATCATAAGCTTATATGCACTTAATAATCCAGCTTCAAAATATATAAAGCGAAAATTGACATAACTCAAAGAGAAATCCACAATCCTAGTTGGAGATTTTAAGAAAATTTTCTCAGTAATTGATAGAATAAGCAGACAAAACCACATCAGTAACCTCCAGAGATTTTTGACAAGTAACAACTTGATCCAATTAACATTCATAGACTACCATAAGTAATTGCAGAATGCACACCATTTTCAAGCATACATGGGATATTTATCAAAATAGAGCACGTTCTGGGCAATAAATAAGTTTCAACAAGTCTCAAAAGGTCAAGATAATAAAATCATACCATGTCTACCTCTGATCACTTTGCAAATCAAATAGAACACAGAAACAAAAAGATAACTAGAAATTTTCCAAATGTTTGAGAATTAATTAACATACTGAGCTAGGAATTTGGGATAAACAGAAAGACATACTGAGACTTAAGAGAAACGTCCATTGAGATGCAAAAAGCACCCAGGAACAATTGCAACTCCTGAGTGGCGACCCACCGTGCCCTTGGGCAGAGCCCTTGACCCTTGGCCTTGTAAAATGAGGGCAATGAAGAGCACCAGGAAAACTGGCACAGAATTATGCAACTCTGACCAGCTCCACCTCAAACCTAGTCCCTAAACAGAGGTCCTCTATTAACACTAACAGCCCAAACTGGGCACAGTGGTGCACATCTCCAGTACCAAATAATAAATGAATAAATATGTATAAACAGCCCGCACCTGTGGGTTGTTGTCTCTGGCTCTGGAGATGGCATGCATTCTCCTCTGAATGCGTATTCCTTGCTTCTGACTGGCACATGCTGAAATTCCTTTCTGTCACATATGCCAACAACCTTGCTAGTCTTGAGTCAAGTTCCCCCTTCTCTCTGGACCCTTTTCCAGAGAAATGTCTTCTCCTGTGACAATGTCTTTAAATAAACCATGGGTTTAAAAAACTCTAGATGAATATTAGAAGGCATTTTATGATGATCGATGATGAAAACAACTTAACAAGATATGTAGTTTCTTTTCTGCAGGGGTGGATACTGGGGATTGAAGTCAGGATGCTATACCACTAAGCTACATCCCCAGGGCTTTTGATTTTTATTTTGTGACAGGGTCTGTTTAACTTGCTGAAGCTGGCCTTGAACTTGGGATCCTCCTGCCTCAGACTCCTGGGTTGCGTGGATTACAGGTGTGTGCCACAGTGCCTGGCAGCAGCTGCGAATTTTTTAAATGAACTTTTAGAATGTAGACTTTTGCTCCTGCTGTGGAAGATTAATCAAAGTAATTGATTGGCAAAACCCCTTCTCTCTAAACCACCACAATACTAGATAAAATTCGTGGGGCCCTGTGTTCAGACACTCAATAGATGAAGCGTGACTAAAATCCCGGAGGGAAGGCAACACTGAGCTGAACATTATGCTTGCCCTGGCTCTCTGGGGACAAATTCCTGACCATGCACAGTGAACCAGAGTCCCAGCAGGGCTTGGCAGCCTTGCTGAGCTGAGGAGGCAAGGATTTGAGCTTGGGGAAGATGAAGTGCCTCAAATTTATGGAGCAGGGCATCAGAGATAAGGGAGCCCTGAGAGGTTGGGGTGGCATGTGGGGTCCCCCGCAAGTCCTTATCTGTGGCCTAGGCTACACTACATGAAGCTGAGCAAAGAGTGCCTATTTGGGACCAAAGATACCAGAAAAGAAGCAAATGTTGAAGGACATTGCAATTTCAGAGCAGCTAATTACTCACTGATGCCTCAGGAATCTCCCAAGAACAAGCTGAGACACCCCAAAGGCTGCGCTTTAAAATTGAGGGGTACCCTCTTTTTTTTTAATCATTTATTTAACTTTTAATTTTTTACAGACTGCATTTTGATTCATTGTACACAAATGGGGTACATCATTTCGTTTCTATGGTTGTACACGATGTAGATTCATACACGTACATAGGGTCATGATGTCGATCAAGGCCTGCTATAGACCCGTCCCCCAAAGGACGAAAACCATGTCCCAACAAATTCTTCAGGGGAGAAAAGTTTGTGTGTTGATTCCTGTCCAGTTAATGGGACTTGGGAAACCCCTCTATCCTGCTGTCTGACAAAATCTGACAAAACAAATCTGCACAGGTCTAAGGTAGTAACTTAACTACCATTTAGCACAAAAACTGCACTCTGTAAGGAAATTTAACCGTGTGCAAAACTCTCTGATGTCACTGCCAAATGCCCTTTTCAATTAAAAAAATTACTAGACATGCCAAAAAATAGGTAACTGTGATCTATAGTTTTTTTTAAAAAAAAAACCCATCAGTCAATATAAACCAACCTCAAGAAGATCCAGATATTGATTTAGCAGACGATGACTTTAAACAGAAATATGGTCAGTTTTTTTAAAAAACATGGTCTTCATGAGTGAACAGATAGAGAATCTCAGCAAAAAAATGGAAATGTAAAACATGAAGATGCTATGACAGTAAGTTTCATAATTGAAACTTAAAAATCACTCCTTTGGCTTAACAGCAGGTTGGAGGTAGTAGAAGAGTCAGTGAAATTTAAGACGGATCAATAAAAATTGTTAACCTGAAAAACAGAAAGAAAACAATTGAAGGGACTGGTGGGAAAATATTAAAATAGTGTAAAGTTGAAGTAATTGAATTCCCAGCAGGGAGCAAAATGAGAATGGAACCAGAGAGACATCTGACAGATAATGGCCAAGGACACGCGAGATGGGTGGACAGCCAACCAACACCAGGGACGCACCACACTGAGCGCCACGTTAACTGCACCTGAGGAGAAGGAAGCAGAAACCCTGGGGGACACACAGTGCTTCAGAGGAGGAAAATGAGCCCCGTGAGCACTCAGTGACCGGCCACATCAGTAAGGCCTTCCCCCTCCAAAATACAGCATCTCCCGCTTCTCTCCACCTCCAAAGAAAGCGCACGGCCAGGTGGCCCAGCTCAGGTCACAAAGGCAGATATTCTATGCCTGGGACTCTCTCCTACCCACATAGCAGGCACCATGAAAGGCTACCAGCTTTCAGTGGGGGCAGAAGCAGGAAAGAGCACCAGGCCAAGTCCACACTGTGATGCGAACAGCCCTGTCACCTGGGTCAGACGCCCTGAGAGACCCTGTTACTGGAAATATCAGTGATGGGGAAAATACTATGTGACATTTATGGAAGGTCCTCCTAAGAGAATTACAATACAGACCCCTAGGATTGCAGGGGAAAGCCATTTGCAGAAGATCATAATACATCTTTTGAAAAATAGCTCTTGGCAAGGAATTGGGCCCTGGTCGAGGCAGAGTGCCTGACCACGGGATGCCAAATGACCATGCAGCCATGACTTTCCACCATAAGCTGAGCTCTGACAGAACCACCGGGTTCTAAGAGTGGACGAGCCCAACAGCAATCCATTAAAGCTGGAAGTGCTGCTTCACAGAGGGGCATGTGCAGACCAGAGGCCACGATGGTGCACACGCAGCTGGAGCAGGCTGTCACCCACCTTAGACCTGCACTTCCTTGACACTCTCTTCTACATCCTTTAAACCAGCCAAGAGTAAAGAAAAATCCCTGGCCTGGTTCACGGATGTAGGGAAGCCAACAGTCACATGGCCCCTCTACTCCAGCCCCACGTAGACGTGAAGGGAGTTCCCACCATGGTGTGTGGCTTGGGCACTAAACAAGGTCATCCACCTTTGTGTGAAAAAAAAGGGAGGACCAAGGTCAGAATCCACATAAAGAGGTGGCAGCAACCATGTGGCTATCAGACTGGCGGTCAGAGAGGAGGAAGTCTTGAAAGGAAAAGTCCATGACAGGGACCCCAAAGCATGGAGATCTCTAGAGCATGTGTTAAAGCCCTTGAGCCACAATGGGGTAGAAAAAAGGCTTGAATCATTGGTGTCAGCCAGCTTCTGTCATCAGTGACTGGACCGGCACCATGGGGACCTGAACAGATGCTCCATGGTGGCCCTACAGTTCTTACCAAGGCTCATCGGATAACTAGCAGGTTGGTGGCAGATACCAGCGCTGGGTCCGCAATACACCCCATCCCTCAAAGAGACCAACCAGTCCCTTGACAGTGAGTTGACCACTTTGGACACAAGAAATTAGATCTCAGGAAAGAGCAGACATTTTGGAAGGGCGTAAATATCTATTTGAGAATAAGTTTGCCTTGTCTGCCCACAGGGAGAGTGTTTGAACCACTAGCCCAGGACCCCACCTGTTATGGTTTGGATGTGAGGTGTCCCCCAAAAGCTTATGTGTGAGACAATGAAAAAAGGTTCAGAAGAGAAATGATTGGGTTATGAGAGCCTTAACTTGAGATCTTTAACCCAATCAGTGAAATTAATCACCTGATGGAATTAACTGAGTGGTAACTGGAGGCAGGCAGGGTGAGGTTGGAGGAGGTGGGTCCCTGGAGGCCTGCCTTTGGGTATATGTTTTGTATCTGGAGAGTAGAGCTCTCTCTGCTTTCTGATCATCACAGGAGCTGCTTCCCTCCGCCACTCTGTCCTGCCATGATGTTCTGCCTCACTTGAGCCCTGAGGAATGGAGCCTGCTGTCCATGGACTGAGACCTCTGAAACCATGAGCCCCCAAATAAACTTTCCCTCCTCTAGGATTACTCTGGTCAGGTCTTTGAGTCACTGCAGCGTAAAAACTGACTAAAACACCACCTAACTCCAACAGACCAAAGGGTCTACTTTACCACAAAAAAGAGATAAGGCTGTGAGCACATTCCACACCCCAATATCCATCAGATCTGCTAAAAATGGCTAAAGTGCTATCTGAGAGGTGATTTCCAGTAAGATCAGGATAGGGCATATACTCTAAGTCAGTGACACTTGTATGGTGTCCCTGCATGATTTTTTCTGACACCAAATGTGTGGTGTCTTTTCCAACACCAACAAGCAATTCTCCCACTCTCTGACACCAACCGGGCATCCAACAATTCAATTCAGTTCTGACACTCACTACTCAGAGTTAGAGCAGACTCCACAAATCCAGGGTGCAGTCCCACAAGACAGCCTCAAGTTGGGGCACCAAGTGACCCACACACCCAGCTGTCTACAAATTCAAAGGTTCCCACAAATCCTTCTTCAGGGTCAGTAATGTGGCTGAATGAGTCACACAACTCAGGAAAGAGCTTTACTCATGATTTCCAGTTTATTATAAAAGATACATCTCAGGAACAGACAAATGGCATACATGCATAGGCAAAGTCTAGAGGGTGGCAGCATGTCAGCAGGCCCATCAACCCCGGGGCTCCCTTGCTGGGTAGGGGTTTTACGGAGATTTCCTGACATAAATGCAATTGATTAAATTCTTGGCCACTGGTGTTTGAACCCAGTCTCTAGCTCTTCCCCATTCCTGGAGGTGGGAGAGTGAGGCTGAAAGTTCTGACCTTCTAATCCTGGGTTGATTCTTCTGGTAACTAGCCCCCATCCTCAAGTCCCTCTTCCTCTGAGTCCTCTCATTGGCCTACGAAGACAATAAACTCCAAGGGTTTTAGGAGCCCCATGCCAGGAACTGAGGACAGAGACCAAATATTTATTATGTAATGGGTCTGAGAACCAATAAGTAAACTTAGAGGTCCCTATTTGCCCTCAGGCCCTAGGACCCTATATGGCAAATTTTGCTTCCTTTCTCTGCAACTCTGAGTTCTTTCAGTTCAGAGAACACAGAGAAAGTCAGAGAGCACAGCAAAAGTCACATTCAACTCTCAGCAACACTGCCACTCCGGCACTTGAGCCTCGTTGGGTCCTGGGACCAATCGACAAGGAGTGGAGATTATGGGCCCCAGTTGTCAGGAGGAAATAGGCTGCTTCTTTCCATGAGGCAGAAATGTGTCTGGAAGATCCACTTGGAGGATGCTCTTGGTCCTCGCTTGCCTCATCTGACAAATGTAGACAAGTGCGGCAGCCGTGTAATGTGTGGTCATGGGACTCACACTCTCAGGCACGAGGGTCTGGGTTACACCCTGTGATGGTCATCTCTGTATGTCAGCTCGGCTAGGCTATGACGCTTAGCTGTTCCATCAAAAACTAGTCTAGAGGGCTGGGGATATAGCTCAGTTGGTAGAGTGTTGCCTTGCAAGCACAAGGCCCTGGGTTCAATCCCCAGCACTGCAAAAAAAAAAAAAAACAAAACTAGTCTAGATGTTGCGATGAAGATATTTTTGTAGATGTGATTAAGATTTAAGTCAGTTGATATTAAGTCAAGGAGATTATTTTCAATAACCTGGATAAATCTCACCCAATTAGTTGAAGGTCTATAGAGCAAACTCTGAGGTTTCCTGGAGAGGAAGAATTCTGCCGCAGGATTCGGATATAGAGATCCTGCCTGAATTTCCAGTCTTCGGGTACCTGCCACAAAATTCAGACTTGCCAGCTCACGAATTCATTGGCCAGTTCCTTAAAATAGATCAATCTGGATAGCCAGATAGAAAGATAGATAGATAGATAGATAGATAGATAGATAGATAGATAGGTAGGTAGGTAGATGATAGAAGATAGATAGATGAGAGAGAGAGAGAGAGAGAGAAGATAATAGACAGACTGACCGACACTACTTCTCTGGAGAATCCTGACCCACACAAATGACTAGGCAAACCACCAAGTTTAAGACGAATGTCAGCTTAGGACCCGAGGAGTCCATAGTGGATGGAATGGAAGGTGAAGATGACAGTGAGTGGCAGCCCCAAGGTCACCTAGAAGCTGCAATTCATTCCATTAACCTTCCCCTTATAAGTTCTCTCAGGAAAAGGAGCAGGAGAATCCAGGAGGAGCAGCCCCTGACTTCTATGAAGACTAAATCCCAGAGGCAGGTGGTGGGGGGTGATGGACGCTGTGGCCCTCAGCCCAGGTCCTCCTCCAGGAATGAAGGACTTCTTTTCCCTGGTGTTGGAAAGGCTACTAGCAGAAAGTCCCCTGCTGTCAGCCCATATGGGAATACAGTACCCCCCTTATCTACCAGTGACACATGCCAGGACCCCCCATGGGGACCCAGATCCAAGGACAGTACTGAACACTGTGCTTTTCCTATTTATACATATGATAAAGTTTAGTTTATAACTTAGGCACTACCAGAGATTAGCAGAACAATTATGACAATATACTGTAACAAAATTGCTGTCCTCACTACTCCAGTGTTTTGGGGTCATTATTAACTAAAACAAGGGTCACTTGACCACAAGTAGTGGAATCCTGGGACAGGCAATCTGACAACCAAGATGGCTACCCTTGACTAATGAGCTTGGACACACTGGACAGAGGATGACTCATGTTCCGGACAAAAGAGAGCAGGCTGACATGAGACTTCAGCATGCTACTCAGAACCACATGCAATTCAAAGCCAAGAACCATTTATTTCTGGAATTTCTCATTTAATATTTTTGGGCTGCAGCTGATGGCAGATAACAAAAACCACAGAAAGTGAAACGAAGGATAAGAAGTTTCTACTGTACACTGGATGAAGAAAAAAAAAGGTCCATCACCCAAGGCCATGCCTCTTCCTGGCCTGCTGGGTGGAGGCCCTGGAGCAACATCCAGCTTGGGAGCTCCCCAAGGGGGTCAAAGACTGCTGAGGCTGTGGGGCCACTCACCTTTCCCTGCCTAATCCCGTTAACATCTCCACCTCTAACTGCCAACTGCCCAACACACAGCAATCAGGAAAGAGTAAATGCTCTATGAATCGATTTATATGAAAGTCAAGAAGAGGCAAAGCTAATCAATGATAACAGAAGTAAAAACAGTGGTTGGACATGGGTGTGCATGTGTAGGGGGTTGTTATCCACTGGGAAGGGCCTGGGGTGGGGGTCATATAAGTTGGAAGTGTTCTGCATCCTGATCTGTCTAGTACCAACATGGGTGTAGATTTATGTAAACACACTAGATGTGCATTTGGATTTGTTGAATTGAGTATACCCAAACTATAACTAAATTCAACCAGAGGTTTTTTTTTTTTTTTTTTTAGAGGTAAATTGAACTCATTTAAATCCTAGTCAAGTCCTTTGCTAAAAGTACGACCTTTCGGAAGCCATTTCCCTCTAGGTCTCAGAATTTTCAATTCCAAAATATGGAATTAAACTGGATGATCTGAATTACATGACATGCATTTTTCAAAACAGGTCTCTAAAGTGTTCTTACAAAATAAAGGGGGGGAAAAAACCCAAAACTTCATTTTCAGTCCCAAAAAGAAAAACAAACAGCCCAGAGATATGGGGATGGGGTCAAGTAACACGAAATTTTTACCCTGGAAAATACAAATATTTAAATATTAAATGAAAATACTCCATGTCAATTTTTGTTGTTTCCAAAGCATTCTTCTTCCCAGAAGAAGCCAGAATCTCACAACCCCACTACCAGGGACGGGCTACTATGGGTCAACTAGGGCCATTTCACCTCCTGGCCTCACAGATTTGTGTCATACTGGGGAAAAAAAAAAAAAAAAAAATGGAGGCCAATCCAAAGCCCATCAGCAATCACATTCCCTTGGTCTCTGAGATGGGTTTAAGAGAGCTTGCAATGGAAGGTGAATCCAAAGGAAGGTCAGACTTTGGTTGATAATTGGGAGGAAGACATCTGATCTACTCCTACCTTCTACCTCACCTCTCCTCCACATCTAAAGAAGGAAACTCGTGGCCTGGAGCTGCTGGAGGCCTCTATCTTGGAGCCAATTTAAGAGCAAGTCTCATGGGCTGGGATTGTGGCTCAGTGGTAGAGCACTCACCTAGCATGTGTGGGGCACTGGGTTTGATCCTCGGCACCACAGAAAAACAAATAAATAAAATAAAGGTACTGTGTCCATCTACAACTAAAAAACAAATTTAAAAAGAGAACAAGCCACACATTGGGAGAGCAAAGCAGGAGGATCTCAGCAAATGGAGCCACAGCCTTAGAAACTACGTGAACCTTGCACTCAAGTCATGCTTGAAGCCTGACCCATCTCCAGAATTTTCAGTTAGAGCAGACAATAAATTCCGTTTAAGCCAGTGTAGCTTAGAATTTTTCTCACTTGCCTCATTGTTGACAGCAGTGTCAACAAGGATTCAGGGAAACCAACATCGATGTGGTGCTGGTAGAAATTAAATCTGATGCTACTGTTTGTAGGAAAATTTGGAAATATGTACTAAAAGATCTAAATATGGGCTTATCCTTCAATCTCATATATAAACTTGGAAGAATGTACTCATTCATTCGACAAATATTTAAGCATTATGTGCCAAACACCATTCTGAGAGTCGGGGGTTTAGCAATGGATACAACCAAGTCCCTTATAGCATCAGCCTTAAATAGTAACCAAGGATGTGTAAAATATCTAATTACAAGAGTATTAATTTCATAGCCCTTTATGATTTAAAACAGTAAATAACAATTAAAATGAACAACTAAGGAAAATTTCTCAAATTTTGGGCATTGACATGATAAAATGCTATTTAGACATTTAAAATGAAGTATAGAAACTACTTAATGATAAGGAAAAATATTTCACCATATTAGGTCAAAGAAAGCTAACAGCAAAAGAGAATGTAGCGTGTAACTCATGTTTGTACACTTATGTGTGTGTATTTATGTACAAGAAAAGCCTGGGATTAGTTATTTTGAAATGTCCAATGGTTATTCTCAGGAGTAGAATGGTAGATATTATTTTGTCTATCTTGATTTTTTTTCCCCTAATTTTCTCTCCTGAATATATTTTTCCATTGTTGTCAGATAAAACACCAGTCTTACAAAATGACCTCAAGTTGTTTAAATTAAAAAGCAATTAAGTAGTACTTGAGTACTAACATTGGGTTTTCTCCATTATCAGGTGTACCTGCTCAGGGAAGACCATTGACACATTTTCTACTGCATTGGTGACTTCTCTCTGATTTGCATTTGTTTGCAGTGCTGGGGATCAAACCCAGGGCCTTGGGTACGCTGGGCAAGTGCTCTACCACTGAGCTAGCCCCCAGATTTACATCTGTGCTTTTTAATGTAATAAACCAAGCAAGGTCTCGGGACTAGGCCCTGAGACTCTGTCTTAGATTCAAAGCTAGTTCCACTGTTCTGGACCTCGTGCTCAGCACAGCAGCAACAACATGAGAAAGAATCTGTCATGGAGAGATAGGTCATTCAATACATTTGGAGGTATCATCAGCTCCCTAAAAATAACTTGGCAGCTCAGAGTCTTGCTGTTTAAAGACTTAAAACCAAAGTGCACCTGAGTGCAGCACACAGTGGGTTTAAAGGGTTTGCAGTCTCTTCCTTGCCTTCCCCAAGGTCACCTCTAGCCAGGCAGGAAGAAATTGTGCACAAGGTGAAGTTCAAATGAACTTCACATCCACCCTCAGTTTCAGTTTTGCCCTTGCTGATCCCTCAGATTAACCTACTCTGCTTTCAGGTATGGGGATGTTTGATTAAAAGCATTATGACCTTCATCACTGAAAAACAGTTATAAATTTCCTTTTCACTTTACTTATCAGCTTAGCTGTAGTTTAATGCCCGTGCATAATTTCCCCCAGAGGTGAGTCTGAGTTGCATCAACTAGTTTTCTAACTACCAGTTCTTCTGTACAAGAAAATATCAGCAGAACCCATTACACATATGTGTTATCTGTTACAAAGAGAATCCCCAAGTCACCCAAACAGAGCTACAGCTGTTCATGGGATTTCTCCAAGGGCCAGAAAACCTGTGGGTTTGACCTAAGAATGCTCACAGACTCTCAAAGGAAAGTAAAACATTCTTAAACAACTCAAACAAAAAACTTCACTGAAGCCATATTTTTATTTAAAAAAAAATTTTTTTAAGTATCTGGTCTAATTCTACAAGTAGCCAGTTCCACTGAGAATGTATTTCTTCCCATGAAGCTGGAAGATGGAGATACTACTTCTTTTCAGTGCATAATTCTTCAGCACTATGTGTAGAACTCTGTCTTCAGTGACCTGCAAGAGGTCCTGTGACTCGTGCCACTCAAGAGATTGGTCTACCCTCAGGCAGCTTATTGTCTAAAGTACTCTATCCATGAGCAGGAGTCTCAAGGACAAGCCAAGACAGTGCTTCTCAACCTTCATGAAATATTCTATTTTTTGAAAATTCTCGTAAGCACTAATAAGTTTGAAGTTACTTTCCATGACTAATTGAGGTGGGGGGCGGGGCAGAGAAAATGTATAAATGGATGTCACATTTTTTGAGTTTGGGTTCAGTCTTTCATAGTCAGTTAAAGATTTTTAAACAAAGTGGGTAATAATTTACTACAAGTAATAAAATAGGATCAATCTTGCCAAGGAGTAGGAACCAAGGATTCAGGGCAATCCATATGTACTAATTTGGATATGACAAGCTTGGAATCTATTTATAACTTATACAGTATTTTATGGCTCTTAAACACACACACACACACACACACACACACACACACACATCATACTGCACAAGTCCTGTGAATATACAAGTGTCCTTTGCCAAAAGCAGCTGAAAAAGCAAAAGGATTACCCAAGTATTGTTTTTCAAACCTGAATTCGTAATGGGTAATTGTACAGAAATATTTGGTACTTAATAACTTTGAAACTTTGAATTCAGAAAGACTTTATGGCCCTAGGGCTACATGGAGTTGATGGCTCAGGTTCATAAATCCACCAAAGATGGTTCTGGCCATTGTAACTGTGCTCACCTTTGTGCGGATGTAAAACAAAACCCACTGTGGGTATCAGTTATGCCCAGCACACTGCCTGCCTAAGGGAGCACTCCATGAAGGCTTGGGAAGCCAAACTGGGTATGAATTATGGCTTCAATTTAAATAGGTTTGGAAAATAAGGCATCACTATCCCTCTTAAACTTTGTTCTCAGAGATTCACGTAATGCCAGAGGATTAGTAATGCTTTAATTACCTCTGGAATTCAAAACTAGGGAATACTCAAGTATGACTTTGTATAAAATGGAACAAAGTTTCAAAGACAGCTATCAGATATTTACTGTTCCCCTGAACGAATGAAGACCGAGGAAGCAGGGCTTGCATGGGACTGGAAGGAACACGGGCAGGGGAGTATCTTATTTCCAAGAGTTGAGTTCTCTGACAGCTAGCCCATTCTGGGATCAGAATTTTCTTTTAGATCTCACACTTTACCTAGTGAGTATCTAAGCTTCTGCTACATCCGCAAACACCCTCCAGGGAGGACTCCCTGTCCAGGCAGGACGGCAGACAAGACAGTCGAAGTCGGCCTTCTAAGGCTTCTTGGTAAGTAGTTTCCCCTCACTAAAGGATTTCTGCCTGGGCTTCATCTAAGTGCTATAATTCTTAAGTGACACTGCAGGATGAATGTTAAATATCAAAAGACACGCCTCTTCTCTTTCAGGGCCTGCTTTTGTTTTTTCCTAATTTTTAAAAAATTATCTTTCAGCACCAGCACACAGAGTCCCTTTTCAACCTATACCTAAGGAATACGGAGGGAGTGTTGTTTACATATCCACTTTCTGGCTCTCTTCTCTCTGTAAAATACTTAATTTTTAAAATCAGATTAAAGAAAAGTTTTTAGCTTTAAATTTCTTATTTCTCCATTTCTCTCACTGGGGATTCAAACTGCAAGAACCTGATAACCTCAAGAAATCAACCTCGAGCTGAAGTCAGCAAGGTGGTTTTGCAGAGGTACATTTGCATTCTCATTAGCTTTTGCAAATGCAACATTTCTCATGGTCCTGTGGAGGAAGGGGCCCTGGAAAGAGAAACAGCACGTATGTGCCTCTTCAACAGGTTAACACACTGACCTGCTTTAAAGGGAATAAACCGAGTGGCTCCAGGCAATGAATGTAGGGGCTTCAAGGGAAACTCCTAGTGAAAAGGATTTAAAAGGAAACTGTACACTGACAGTAAGAGGTGAGGTGTTCTGCTCCTATTAACTCTTTTTGCCCAAACCTCAAACATGACTGATGTTAAGGCCTCGATGAATGTAATTTTGATTAAAAGAAGTTGCAAAAATCTGTCTCATTGCAAAAATCAATCAATATATATGGGGAGTACAGTGTTCTACAAGTGCTTTCAGATTTGCTGGTAGAAATGAGTGGTTATGTAACAAGTTGATTTTACAAATTATACCTTTTACAATTACATCCAGACAAAACAGATAGGGTCAACTCACTAAACAGCTTTGTCATTCAAATAGAAGGAAATCGATCCTTTGCCTAGAGGGGGGAACAAGGAATTTATGATGACTGACTGTCCCGATCTATCTAAATAACGAAGTTAGGGGGAAGACACAAATGTGGTGATTGGGGCTAAAGTACTAATTTATGGTCCTCTAAAATAGTAGACGGTGCCTGACGGGCACAGGCATCTACATCGGGCTGGGCTGTGAGCAATAAAAGGTACTCTTTCTACCAAACACACCCAAGTGCTAGAAATCGTTCTTTCTTTTTCTTCCCACCCCCCACCCTTTTGGCTCTACCTCTGGTTCTCCTCAGCAGCAGCTCTTTGGGGCCAAGGAAAGCAGGGGACCCTCTTACTCTCCAGGCCGCAGAGTATCCAGCTCCCGTACAGCTGGCAGAGCTCCTTGGTCCCAGGTGCCTGGGAGGGGGCTGCCTCTCTTCTAACTGCCCCCAGGCCTCGGGACCCCCAGTTCCAGTCCAGCACGCCCGCCCTGTCACAGGGGCCTAGCGCAGAGAGCTCGCGTCGTCGGCTTTGGAAAGCAACGCAGCTCCCCGCTTGGACGCAGTCTCCGCGTGTGGGTCCTGGCTGGAGCCGCGCGGGGTCCCTAGGACTGTGACGGGCTGGAGCAGGCGACGCCAGGGGCAAGGCCGTCTCCAGCCGTTTCCAGCCCTAACCCAGCGCCAGCTACAGAGCCCAGGCGCGGCGACCCAGCGCGGCGCCGCGCGGGGAGAGAAGCAGCTGTTCCCAACAGCTGGGGGGCGGCGGCGCCGGGCGCCCCAGGTGCTGTCCCGGCCAATCGCAGGCGTCCGGCCCGCCCCCTCCCCAGCCGGGCGTCGACCCCCGGGCGGCGGGGGAAGGGAGCAGAGAGGTGGAGAGCCGTCCTCCGCACTGGTCTTCCAGCTTCCGCGGCGGGAGGGACAGCCCGAGTCGGAGCCGCGCGGAGCCCCCGACCCGGGCCGCCGCCGCGCCCCCCGCTCCCACCTCGGCGCTCGGACGCGCTCCCCGCGACCCGACCCACGCCCCGCCCACGACACTTAATTCTCAAGAAAGAAAAATCTACCTCTCAGCGCACCCTCTGCTCGGCGCGAGGACCACCCTCTGCATTTTTTACCTCCCCGCGGGTGAGTGGAAACCGCTTGCACGTTCTGTAGCACCAGCTCCCAACCCAGACGATCCGGAGAATCTGTACCGCGACCGGCAGGGGGGGCGGGAGGAGAGAGCCAAGTCAAGTCTCCGGGGCTGCTGGCGACTTCGGAAGCCGCGCGCCCAGCGCCCTCGGCCGCCCCCGGCCGCTCGCCCCCGCCGCGCCGCCGCCCTCGCCCCCGCGCTCCCCCTGGGCCCCCGGCGGCCGCGAAAGGGTGCGGGAGACGCGGAGCCGGAGGAGGAGGCGCAGCCGCTGCCCGAGCCGCAGCCGCAGCCGGAGCCCAAGCCCGAGCCGCGGGGCGGGCGCGAAGATGCACACGACCCAGAAGGACACCACGTACACCAAGATCTTCGTCGGGGGGCTGCCCTACCACACCACCGACGCCAGCCTGCGCAAGTACTTCGAGGTCTTCGGCGAGATCGAGGAGGCGGTGGTCATCACCGACCGGCAGACGGGCAAGTCCCGGGGCTATGGATTTGTAAGTTGCCCGGATGGGGGGGCGGACGACGAAGACCCCGGCGGGGAGATCGAGGACGGTGGAG
Source organism: Sciurus vulgaris (assembly GCF_902686455.1). Classification (NCBI taxonomy): domain Eukaryota; kingdom Metazoa; phylum Chordata; class Mammalia; order Rodentia; family Sciuridae; genus Sciurus; species Sciurus vulgaris. Next base: position 148,683,609 of record NC_136467.1, read on the forward strand.
GAGGGGAGGGTCGGAGTGGCGCTGGTCCGGGGCCGGAGCTGGGAGTGAGGCTCTGCGCGACCGTGCAGGGCGCCCGGCCGTTTCGAGCTGCGCTGCCCCTTCGCTCCCCGCTGAACAGAAACTTTGCGCGCGGCGGAGCCGAGCTGGGGGAGGGAGGGCCGGCGCCTGGCCCGCCGGGTACCGAGAGGACCCCACTTGATGCTGTGTCTGGGGGCCAGGGGCAGGAGTGTAACGACCGCTGGATTTGGGGTGCGGAGGGCCGGGCGGGAGGGGCGGTAGCCCGGCACGATTGCCTTCCCCTCCTGAAGGCCCGCCGATAAAGCGCGCTGTTGCTTTGTAAAATGCGTTGTGTCTCCTGGCGTTCGGGCTGGGATAGGGAGAGGACGCCCCATGAGGGCTGAGGCTCTTCCCCTCCTGTCACACCCCCACCTTTTTAATTGCAAAGGTAGGTTCTTTTTTAAAAAAAAAAAAAAAAAAAAAAAAAAAGAGAGAGAGAGATAATCCCATGGCTCTTGGCCGAACTGAAACAGCACATTAAGCTTCCTGGAGATTTAAACGTGCAAATTCAGCTGCCGGAGAGCTGGGAGCCCCCAGAGTAGGACAATAGCTATTGTCGTTGGGGAGGGAGTGTTTGCGGGTGGTTAGTGGCCTGGGGCAGATGCGAGGTTGGACCTTTTTTTAAAGCGATCGGTGCCTCGGAGGTCCGGTGGGGCCCTGGGCGCGGGGGTGGGGGGGCGATCGGTGAGGGAGAGGGCAGCGCACGGGGAGGGAGGAATCTAGAGGAGTTTTAAGAATTCAGGCTTCCAAATCTCTGCTAGGCCCGGCTAGCACCCTGAGGACTTAGCGTGGAGGTGGACGGTTCCTTCCTTGTTTGCTTGCTTCCTTCCTTCCTTCCTTTTATAAACGGAAGATCAAGGAGTAATGTCCAGCCTCACTCCCCCCATCTACCCCCAACCCAAAGAAAAAGTTGGATGTCAGTTTATTGTGAGTGACTTCTCCGCCGCGATTCTTGGCTTCTTCAGGGGTTAATTTAGAGCTTTGTATGTATGTCTGTGTGTGTGTGTGTGTTGCTAAGGTCACCATGGCTGACCGGGCTGCTGCTGAAAGGGCCTGCAAAGATCCCAACCCCATCATTGACGGCAGGAAGGCCAATGTGAATCTGGCATACTTGGGAGCAAAGCCGAGGATCATGCAACCAGGTGAGAAAGGCCTGCCTCCCCCTCCCAGGCAGAGCCCCCCACTTAGGGGTAGAATTCCCTGATCCAGAAGATGTGGGCTCCCGAGAATCCGTAGATGTGTTTGGTAAACTTGAACTATGGCTGGTTACTCTACCAAGACATTAAAGATAAATGAGAGTTTTACTCCTTTTAGGATTTGAAATGTACCTGTGTGCTTTAAAAGGAGGTGGTGGGGTCTGGGTAGTTTGGACAGACACAAGAGTTAGATTGATTCATCTCATTACTTTCTGGTATACATTTGTAGTCAGCACTCAATTTTCCAATTTTTAGCTAGCCACCTGTAGCTAAAAATGTGAGTCATGTGTATGATATGGGCCACATTTGCCAACTGCAGCAAGTGTGCTCCCTGATTAATGTTCTTTCCTTTTATCACCAGTTGCACGGTGCTCAGAGCAGACAGCCTGCAGGAAACATGGCCTAGAGAAGTGTCGGGGTGGGGGGTGATATCTGGACGCAAAGTTTTAACCTAAAATCTCAGAATACCTGCAATTAAAGAATATAGAGTTCACCTACCCATGTTCCAGATTTTTTAAATGAGATGAGAAATAGTTTCTTAGAGGTGAGAAATCGTTCACTCAAAGTTGTGTAGCTGTGAATTGCTAAAAGAGTGCATGCAACATTTCACCTGTGTGGAAATATGACCTTTTGGATTATTTACCACATTGTCCTTTGCATGAGCACAAATAATTGAGAGTTGATTATTGAGCACATTAGTCATTTCCTTGGGCAAGCAACTTAGATTAAATTTTTTGCCTACTCTTCACTCATTTCTATCTGAAATTTGGGAAAGAGGTTGATGCTTCCATCCAAGTGGATTTTAATAGGAAACTAGATTGTCAAGAACATGTACAAATATCCGTGGGCTTTTAAAAATATGTACTTGTCCAAACATTGTGTGTGTATGAACTATCCAGAAAAGAAGGAACGGGGAGTTTGTTTCCATGAATTTTTAATATTATAAGCTGTAAAACCCATAATCTTCCAAAGCATTGTCCAGAGAATTCCAGAATGGTCCCATATTGCAAAGACTTTTTGTAGACTGTCATTCAGAACTGCAGGAATACTGTTAGATGTAACTTCATTGTCAGATCCTGTTGTTCTTAGTTTTACTTGATAAGCATTTTTCTCTGGTCTAAATTTCTAAGATCTTATTCAGTGTCAACTAAACTTTGCAGATTTTAAAAAATGTTCCCTTTTTCCATCTACTAAAACCTTTATTTTGGATCAGCATTGATAAAACCAACTTTTTAAAAAACATTCACATATACTATTCTTTCAAGTGTTACCAAAGAACAGTTACCCTTTTTAGTCAAAAGTTGTGATTGCGTTTTATATGTAGTGATAGTAAATGCTCAGTCATGCACGAATAGAGAATGTGTTATGTTTTGTTGCTAGGTTTTGCCTTTGGTGTACAGCAGCTCCATCCAGCCCTCATACAAAGACCTTTCGGGTAAGTCCATTCATCAGGCCCTCTGAAATTTCAATATGCCTGTCATTTGATCACCTGCCTTTTTAGGATAAGCAGACAAGTTCAACGTGTCACAAAATATTCCTGGTTATACATATTTACATATGTTTGTGTATTTTTAATGCTGATGCTACAAATATTTTTAGATGAGTCAAGTTATCTGACCAAGTATGCAGACTTCAAACCAGACAAATGTTAAGCTTATGATTAGCAAAACAAAACAAAACTTCCAGGTATGACTTGTGCACAAGACGATTGTGTCCCGTCACCGTGACTGCTGTTCAACTTGACTCAATTTTATTTATCTCTTTCTAACCTGACAGGGCTCGTATACAGTTAAGCTAACTGATGAGAAGGATACCATGATAAGAGGTGGAATAGTTCTGTTTGGAATTAAACTCTGTAACCAGTAGACTCAGACACACAAGCTCAGATGGTGATTAACGATGCATGGATGTTGGTGTTGTTGTTTTTATTTTTCACAATAGTCAATAGCCCTCCGTGTGCTTTATTTTATTTATTACAGTAATGAAGTGGTGTTGATAGCTAAACTGTGTGCTTTTTACTTAATTGAAAAGAGCTGTAGTGAAAGTGTTTTCTTCTCCTCTGGGAAGGGGCTCTTTGCGGTTTGGTTTTGGTGGTGGTGTTGAGGGTTTGACTTCTCACTTTGCCATGAGAAGCAAAGGGCCTTTTTTTCCCCTGCTTTAAGCTCTAGCCTGTGACTTCCATTTAACCATATTTTTGTAGTGAGTGCTAAATTGTGTGATTTCTCTCTGTAAGATTACAAATTCATTGCTTGCATGTCCTAAGTTTCTGTTCTATGGGAAGTTTCCTGGGAACGGGCTTCTTTCTTTTGCTACATATATCTACTTCTAGGCTTTCTAGATTAAAGTTTCAACAACTGTCATCAGATTTCATTAACACTAGCCAGTTTGGGGGGTTTCTTAAATTTTTGATTTTAGTTTTGTTTTCAGTAGCCTAGCACTAACCTCCATCTTTCAGACCTAACAGGTGAATAGCCTGCTCATATTTGTGTTGTCTCTGGGTTCTGTCATTACCAGCTTTCCTGTCCTGAGGCCCCCAAGTCACTTCCACTTAGACATGATCTGGTGGGAGGTCACTGCTTAAATTTATCCTGGACACTGGAGTCTGTTTGGGCTATATTCTACCAGGTCAATATTTCTGTAACTCTAATGCCAGAGATTTTTTAAAACTTCCTTTTAAATATTCTAGTTGTTCAAAGAGTGTTTTATCCTCAGCACTAATTTCTTCTTTAGCTTTAGGACCTCAACACCTACATATGTAGCCTGGAAGGATGGAATCTGTCTATTACAGATAGATGTCCGCTATCTGTGTCTCTGAAAATAGGCCAAATCATAGTAATCATAGTAATTTGACTCGAGAGTCAAGTTTTATTTTCCATGAGCACCTTATTACCTTCTCTTTAACACATTAGAGGTTCACTTTATTGCCAACTCCAACTTTTTTTTTTAGCTATTAGAAGAGTCTTTTGTCCACTATGATTAGAAAGGGCCCTCATACACACAACTATGGATCAAAACCATCCAAGCCAACTTGGATATTGATAACAAATTGTGGGTCTGACCATCTCTGTGAGTTCTTCATTGGTCTAGACTATTTAAAGTTGAGATTGGAAAGAGAAATATGGTCTGAAGAAGTGATGGTGAGCCTAAGTCATGATCTTACCCTAATAGTCTTGAAACAGTGATAAAACCAAATCCATCAACAAGTATTAGCGTATATTTATCTGTTCACTGTGCAAAATGAAAAAAAAAAAAGTGTACTATTTGAGAAACAAAGAGAACACAAGCCAATCAAGAATTACAGATTGCTAAATGACTTGGTATTATTTCAAATACAGAAAGAATTCAGAGGAGCAAGAAAATAAGAAACAGGTTGGAGGTGCTGGGTGGGTCAGGGTGGGGGGTAGGCTTGTCCCAGGCTCACCCAGGGCATGTGCCGGACAGGTTAAACGAAAACTGGGTGTGTTTGAAGACTGTACCCCCCTAGTCCTAGAGGATGGAGGGAACATAAATAAAAGCCCAGTGCATGGAAACCAGACTGTATGGAAGGTCCTGAGGGTCAGGTTTCTATATTCAGCCTGGTCATCATAGTTGTTACAGATCCTTAAGAAAGAAGGTCACACCAGGGAAATAAGAACTACCAGGGTAAAATGTGTTATGGAAATTTTAAACCAAGCATGTTTTGATAGTAACCTTTTGTTTTTCATCTCTTCTAATGTTAACTGTCTTTATAAAGGATGGTGATTATCACTATGTGCATAAATTGTTTGAACTTGAAATTCTTAGACATAGATAGCGTTCCAGGTGGACCAAGTGAACTTTCTCTCTTTTTTAAGAGGTTCTCAGAACTGCTCTAATTCTGAGTCTGTACCCAACAAATCACACCTGGTCATCCTAAATTCTATTTGAATGCCACATGTTCTTATTTTAGGCCTGGAAAGAAGCTTGAGAATTTTTTATTTTACTTGACTTGTTTGAAATTCTAGTGACTTTTTCTTTCTTCTTTTTTTAATGTGGTCCTTAAATGACCCGAGGTGACTCTGAGTCTTTAAAGACAAAACATTAGCCTGAAGGAATTTCTGATGTTAACAGAGTGGTCAGATATAGAGAAACAGGGATTTGCTGAAAAATCACGTATAGTTTGTGTTGGAAAGAAGCATTTTTTTTGTAGAAACCTTGGAGAGGAGAGACCACTGATCTGTGAATAGAAACTTCTGGGCTAGTTTAGATCAGGTTGAATTTACACTGCAGTATTTACTCAGTACACATTTAAGTGCTAAGTTTTATGCAAGGTGTGGTACCCTGTCTGTTCTAGGTATTTATCCTGTCCACTAAAAGGGGCAGGGCAGACTGTAAGTTTGACCAAGCATTTGCTCACCTGCATGGAAATGATAAAGGATTTACATAAATTACATCATTTATTTCTCACAATAAGTATTTGTAAAAGGCACTGTTAATATTTTTTCCATGTGAAAAAACCCTAAGATGTAGAGTTGAATTGACTTTCCCCTGATCCCAGGACTGGTAAATGCTGGAATCTGATTCCGGATTCAGAGTCGTGGTCTGCCTGACTTCAAAAGCTGTGTTCTTTTCTAGTGTCAAGTTACAGCCAAAAAAGACACAACTTCATTCTCAGATCTAGTAAGACAGCTGATCAGCACTGGGAAGGGACGTCCGTGTGGCTTGGGATTAGGGAGAGAGATCAGGTCTGTGGGACGCAGGAGGTGTTCTTGAGGGATGTACAGGTAGGCCTGGATGTCAGAGGATGACGAGGCTAGGGAATTGCTTTACTGAGCAGCTCCTGTACTCCCCATAGTAGGTCCTACCCGTGGAGTTTTATTTAATATGCAGCGACTCAGGGTTGAAAATGTTAGTCCATTTCACATGCAAAACAGCTGAGACTAGAAGGTAGAGCAAATTTCCAAAGTCTCCTACCAAGGGGGTGCTGAAGCTGGCGTAGATGAGACCTGGATCACAACAGGTAGCTGTGCAGTGGGGATGGACATCCCAGGTGAGGGATGGATGGCACAGGCAAAGGAATCTCTGCATATCCAGGAACCCTTAAGGAGTCCAGCTGACCTGTGTTCAAAGAAAAGGAGAAAGAAGTACTAGTAAGGTATTTTGGAGCCAGATGCATAAAAGGCCTAAAATACCAAGGTTTACAAAAAAATGTGCACTTAGGTATGACATTAGGGGCTGTGGATTCCTTACAGCAAGTGAATCAGATGCAGTCTTGGTCAGTAGTTTGTGCAGTAAATTGGAAAAGGAAGCCCGGATGTTGCTTCAAAGTCGGAGAGAGACATCAGAGAGGCCTGAAGAGATGGGGGAAAAAAGGAAATGTCGTAAATTTTCTTTGAAAATTACCCAGAGTGTCTGCTTTGCTCTCGTGCTTTTGGAAGTGCTAGGTTTGTATGTACCAGAGTTAACTGAAGGAAGGAACGTTGATAGTGATATAGCGGAGCACCAGGCACAGTGCATATGTCTGTAACCCCAGCAGCTTGAGAGGCTAAGGCAGGAGGATCCCAAATTTCAAGGCAATCCTCAGCAATTTATCGAGGCCCTAAACAACTGAGCAAGACTGTCTCAAAATAAAAAAAATATAAAAAGAGCTGGGGATGTTGCCCAGTGGTAAGGCACCCCTGAGTTCAATTCCCAGGAAAGGAAGGAAGAAATGAAGGAGGGAGACTTCCAGTGAATTGGAAGTGAATTGTGAATTGTGCAGATTGTTAAAAAACTGCTGAGGCAGGAATTGATGCAGAAATGCCAGCGTACCGTTGGTGCCATTCTGCCTTCCTTGGGAACTGGAAATGGCAGGTTCTCCATGGGCTTCTGGGGTCTCCTCTTCCTTAAGCCTTCAAGGGCTCCATGTTCCCATTTGCCCTCCAGATGCCCTGCTCACCCCTGCCAGACTTCATGTAGGAGTCTGGTCTTCCTGCAAAAGCTGTACTCTCATCAGGTGGCTTTTTCAAGCCAGAACTATTTCTTAATAAAAAGTTAATGCAGAGACAAGAGTCTTATAAGCCTCTTCCTGTGTTTCAGTGTGTTCTCCAAAGACACACACACACACATACACACTTTTACTTCTTTATTCAAAGATAGGAACCTAGTAACCACTATGTTGTCCTTGGAACTTTGGGAATACAGTGGGTGAATGCCTGGATATCAGTGAGGTCTGTGCTGGCTGGCCTTTGCAGCTGATAGATGTTTTACTTTGGCCTTATAAAGACATTTTACCCGCTGGAAACCCTGTCGCATGACAGGATCAAAAATAGCCCAGCTGCAGCCCCTGCTGTCCATCACCACGTGTAAACTGGCATTGAGAGGAGACTCTCTCAGCCGCGTCTGCACATTGTGGACGGGGCGGCTCCAGGGACAGTGTTTCATAAAGCCACACCTGTTGCCCAGAGTGAGCCAGTCACCTGATCTGCAGCAAAGTCCTGCGTGTGTGCATGATCCACACGCCGGGTTTCTGACAAGCAGTTAGAACATCTCTCAGTGTCCTCAGAAACACTGATGACGTCCTTTCTCTGGGCACTGGGAAAGATCTACAACTCTAGTAAAATTGACCGTATTTTTATCACTGGGGTCAAAGTTCACTAGCCTCTGTGATGAATTCACCCTTTCCATGGGTGTTTGTTAATGAGTGCTTTTACTACCACTCAAAGCAAAGTCTTGTGTTTTTGAAAAATCCCAACTGTGAATTTTTGTTTTGAGTTCTTTAAAGTTTTGAAGATTGCTACTTGAGTTCACACTTCTTGTAAGTTGGGTTTGTTGACTCCAGGTAGCATTCTAGTGTCATGTTTTAGGGTTTTGCTAGAGAATTGTTTTAAAGAAAGATGAAAATAAATTATATTTGAGGTAGTGTTTTACAGATGGGCAGTAATCAATCACGAGAGAGCCTGAGATGCATTGGATGTTTTAAAATACTGCTTATGATTTATTTTTCAAATTAACTTTTAAGTAAGGTCAGTGGAGTGTGTCTTGTATGTGATCTGTGAATGTAAAATTTTAAGAGGTACTTGACTTTGTTTCACATTCTTGAACTTTTGCAGGATAATACGTAATTGTATAATAGATTTTTGTAAAATATTTACTAATAGGGCAGATGTAAAATGGACATGCCAATAAATCTCTTAACATTGACTTGGAGGACGAAATCAGTTAGCCAGTGTACTGAAAAAAATGTTCTGTGTAGTGTGCACCTGTTAAGTTTTCTGTTAATTTTAGAAATATTTAGCTGTTTTCCCCTTCCTTTTCCCTCACCCTCCTCATTTCCCCAAAACCCCTTCTGTCTGTCTTGCATAGAGATAAACAAGCTGCCTGACCCTCAGTTGCCTGATAGTCAAACAGGTTTGATTGACCGTTGTGTCCTTATGGATTTTATGGAAAAATTAAAGAAAGACAGAAAGAAAGTGTGCTGCACATCCCCTTGGGAATCACTGCCATGAATGTTAATAGCATTTTTGTAGCTTCCCACAACAGCCTCTTGTGACAGAGTGAGCTGCACTACGTGCGTTTGAGACGTGTGATTCTGCTGTGTTTACCACACTTGTGAACTTTTAAACTCCTGTTTTTATTTTGTCGCCTGCTTCTTTTTTTTTTTTTAATTATCATTTTTAATAAGGGTGACTGAGGTTGCAGAGAGATTAATGTGTGCTGAGTCTGCATAGCAATTTCAAGTAGGGTTGCCATGATAATAAACAAACGGATTTTGTTGCAATCTAGTTTTAACAAACTGGCCATCTCCCGCCTGCAACTGAGCCATCACCGATTACCTTTTTGAAGTCCTACATTCATAGCGATGAACTTTCATATTTGCTAACTTTTTTTTTTTTTTTTTTTTTTTTTTTTTTGGTATGAACTCCTTACAAAATTTTCTAAAAGGCCTTAATCAAAGGCGTCGTTAAATCTCAGCTGTGCACAGTCCTGACGGTGCTTGATTCGGTTTCGGAACTTTGGTGGATCAGTGCTACTGAAGTAAGCATAAGCGAGAATTCTTGCAGAGAGGGTCCTCCTGATGTGCTGCCGAACTCGTGGCGGGTGTCCCACGACCTTGGCTCCTGCCGGGATGCTCTGGAGGGACCCCGAAAGTCGATATTATGGCAACCCTATACTCATAATAACCACTAAATTTGAGTCTGTCTCATCTCTCAACAACGAAGGCCGCAGGCGGGGGGCGACCGCCGCCTGACTTCGTCTCCCGTTTCTCCGCAGGATTCCCGCCCACTACGTCTACCCGCAGGCCTTCGTGCAGCCCGGCGTGGTCATCCCGCACGTGCAGCCCACGGCGGCCGCGGCCTCCACCACGCCCTACATCGACTACACCGGCGCCGCCTACGCGCAGTACTCGGCCGCCGCCGCCGCCGCCGCCGCGGCCGCCGCCTACGACCAGTACCCCTACGCGGCCTCGCCGGCGGCCGCGGGCTACGTGACGGCCGGCGGCTACGGCTACGCGGTCCAGCAGCCCATCGCCGCCGCGGCCCCCGGCGCCGCCGCCGCCGCCGCCGCCGCCGCGGCCGCCGCCGCCTTCGGCCAGTACCAGCCGCAGCAGCTGCAGACCGACCGCATGCAGTAGGCCGGCCGTCGATCCAGCCGAGTGTTCCCTCCTTCCCTCCCGGTTTTCCGACTTTTCGTAGCTATTCCGAGTTAACATTGACTTAACAGCTTTAAAAACAAAAAAACACAAAAGAAAAGAAAAAAAAAAAAAAAAAAAAAAGAAAGATGCTATTGTGAAGCCGAGTTGTTACGATTATTTTTTTTTATACTCCAGGTAGTGTTCTAGGTAAGAGAGAAGGAGGGGCATGGGCGCAGTTTTTGGAAATCAATCCCAAAGAGCCTGAGTCACTGAAAGGCTACCGCGGAAGGACGGCAGGAGCACCGGTGGAACTTCACTTTTGTAAGGGGATTTTTATTTTTTGCTCTTTTTTATAGTATCAGGGAAGCAAACTGCCTTTTACAAGTTAGAAAATGCTATTTGAATCTAGTTGAACCAGGGAATACAGAGTGAGCAATATGTAGCTTGAATTGCATTTTAAAAGCAGATTTTTTTTTCTTTTTTTTCTTTTTTTTTTTTAAAAACAAACCAAACGGCGAAAGCACTGATTGTCATTTTTAGCGGTCACTACTGGCCGATAGAACTTTTTCGAGGAAGAAGGTGGTGTGTATGCTATCTCACAAATGGGCATCGAACAATCAACCCAGGAGCGTGGCGGTGGGTAGAGTGGTGGACGGGCACCAAAGCTCTTCTCTCGTCTGTCCGCAGATGAGTGGCACCCGGGCAAGTGATGTGGACCTAATGCGCGCAGTCGCTGCACCATCAGTAACACACGGTTCTGGAAAGAACACATCACTTGTGCTTGTTTGATGAGCTTGTCACATCCTAATCCCTCTCCCCATCCTGTTTCAATTTTGGGAAACTTGTATCTGCTGGTGTCAGCAGTTCTGATCGCTAAACAGGATCAGACTTTTACTACAACAGCCTTCTCTTTCTATTTATCGTGTCGACTCGGGGCTTAGGAATAGAGGCAGGCGAAGTTCGCAGACGCTAAACCCTTAAGAGCTGTCTTAAGGACATTTATTTTTTTCCCCCCTTTTTAAATAATTTTACACTTTTTAGTATCTATTTCAGAGTCCTATTTAAAACTATTTATTAGTGAATACAGTACCTGAGACAACAAGGTTATTGAGATTACAATTCTTCAACGGTTAATGATAATGTGGTTTATACTGTGCCTTAATAGTAATGCTATTTAAGATATTTATTTTTAAGTTTTACTATGCTGCACTCTAAAGAAAGGAACTTTAGATGTGACACTGTAAAATTATGTATTCATCTCATGGCATAAATTATTTAGTAGGTCTAGATGTAGCATATTAAATATTAACCTATTCAACTGAAGATGTTGACTTGGATTTATTTAAATTCATATGTGCACTGTATAAGAGAGTACTCTTACATTAACACATCTTAGTTTATTTTAGTCAAGATTTTTTTTTTTTTTTAAACAAGCTACATTGCTAGGTCCATGCTTCCTTCTCTGATTTCTGCTCGCATAGGTCTTATTTATCGGTAATTCGTTACTTTAACACTATTCTGACGTAGTTTATGTAGTTTCTAAATGCTGCTTTACGTTTTTTCTTCTGAAACTGCAATACTTGCAATTTTTATTCTTAAACTAAATTGAATACTATTTTACACTGTATTGGATTTTTATACTTGAACAATTTCATACAAGGGAAGACAGGTTAGCATTTTTATGGACTTTCTCCATTATCACTGGATTTACTTTTAAGTATCCCCATACTAGACAGTGTTACGTGATGTAGACATGACTCTCCTGTGCAAATTATTTATTCATTGTGTATATTGCTTTATAACGTTTCAGATCTTCTAATCTATTCACTTGTATTAAATATAATTTTTAAAAACTTCTGTTGCAGTGACTGTTTCTAATTCTGTCGTAACGGTGATGGTTTCTCCTTTTAACAAGTATTGGCAGCCATGATTCACATGTGATTCTTTTAGCGAGCATAAAACTATCCCAGATGCCCCATTTTTGTACCTTGAAAGTTCACCATATATCTATCTTACACTTGGCAAGTGACAAGGGTGTCCCAGGAAGGGGGCACTAAAGGACTGTCTCTCTCAGAATTGTTTGGATGAAGTTGGATGGAAAGGAGTGGGTTACGGCAGGGACCAACTGGAAGCTGGGATTTGGAGCTGTTGTCTACCATTTTCTAGCAATGTGAGTGGAACAAACTGCCCTCTGATCCCCTTTTTTCCTGAAGTTTTTATGGGTTTCTCATGTCTCATAATTGGAATGACAATACCAGTGTCTTATAGTCATTTAAATATTAAATAAAGTACACCAACTGCTTGCCACAGAGCCAAATATGTGATAAGTGTGTAGTAGCCGTTGTTGTGAAACCCTGTAGTGACAGCTGACCAGAAGAAAGGAGTCAGTTGCATTTTTTAAAGTTTCTGTCCTCAAGAATATGGTAGTGTCAAATAAGGTGTGGATTAGAACATGAAGTGAGGGATGTGGCATCTGTGGTCATGAAGTGTGTGCTATATCGGAGAATGGATTGTTGCTCTCTTAGTCCTAATGTTTCGCAAATCCTTGATAGAGCTTTTCTTGAACTCCATTAGTTCCAATAACTTTGAGCAACAGAAAACGGTGATAACAGACTTTCTGCTTCATAATTACCATCCCATTTAGAGCCACCACAGTCGCAGATTTTAATTGCCTGTAATTTTCCAAGGAAAAATAGATACGAGGGAGCAGTATTATTGCACTCCAATGTGTTATTTAGGATCAGTAAAATAATTTCTAAGCTACTTAATTCACTCAGTGCACCAATGACTATATTCCAAAAAACATGTTTTACTTTTTAAAATTTTTCAGATTTATGAAAGGTCACTTTCGTCTGCAATAAGCCATCTGTTGCGGAACTTGAAATGAAGCAGTATTTGATTTATTGATCAAAAATAGGTCAGACAGTTCTGGAAAAAACCTTGTAAAAAAAAAAAATAGCTGCATTCAGGAATGCCCAAAGTCCACCCTCTGGTTGTACCTTTCTTGGATGTGTTTCCTGATGTAGTAATAGGAGCAAGATCCTTACTTTTAATGCTAAGGCATACATTTCTAAAAAGAAACAAGTTTTAACAGATGATCCAGGGAACTGAGGAGCGGTGACCTAAGTCGTCACAGGCCTCGCAGGCGACGGGTACTTGAGTTAGAGTCGTGTGTCTGAGATCCAAGGTGCTGGGTGAGTCCTGGTTTCCTCCCTTCCTATTTGGGTGACCTTAACCTCTCCAAGCTAGTGAAATGTGAGTTGTTCGTACCCAACATGGTGGTTCTATCTACCTCTGAGGTTATACTGTTTAAATGAAGGTTACTGTTTGAATGTGATTTTTCTTCTGGGAAACTCGTGTTGAAATTTCATCCCACTGAGATATTAAGAGGTTGGACCCGGTGAGACTAAGAGGTGATTAAGGCTCTGACCTCATGAAGGGATTAACTCATTCAAGCAATTAATGTATGAATTGGTGTCTTAGTCACCTTTTCGTTGCCGTGACTAAAATACCTGACCAGAACTCAGGAGGAGAAAAAGTTTACTTTGGGCTTCCAGTTTCTGAGGTTAAGTCCCTAGTGGGCTGACTTCATTACTCTGGGCCTAGGGTGAAGCAGAACATCTTGGTGGAAGCGTATGGCAGACAAGAGCTGTTTGGCTCATGGCTGGGAAGCAGAGAGAGCAAGAAGCCAGTGACCTGCCCCTCCAGCTATCCCCTACCTGTCTGCAGTTACCACCCAGCACTCCATTCTGATTATAAACCCATGCAGTGGATTAACCCATCGATCAACCCAGCTCATCATCGGCTGCATAATCTAAACACTTCACTTCTAAACGCTCCCGTCTGACCTGAGCTTTGGGGGGGACACCTCACCTCCAAACCATAACAGCAGGTTAAGGGTTTATCTTGAGAGTGGGTGTGCTCTCAAGCCGGGTTGGCCAGATCTCCCGTGTCCTTCCCGACCCTCACCCCGTGATGTCCTGCACTGTCTCGGGATCCAGCCAGCAAGGAGGCCCATCACCAGATGCGGCCCCTTGACCTTGGACCAGAACCCTGGGCCAAAATAAACCTATTTTCTTGATAACTTACCCAGTTTGAAATTGTATCATTAGCAGAAAATGGGCTTATACAATAAAGTAATTGATAAAACATTTTAGAAATTCTAAAGCATTGGACGAATGGACATTATTATAGCCGGGTGATATGTACAATATTAATTTGGTAACTGGTTTCAAATATTAAGTGATCCTTTGGGAAAAAAAAAGGCACAATTGTATTTCACCATATTATGTGAAATATAATTTTATACCAAATAAGTAACAGATAAACATGAAAGTATGAAAAGTAACATGGAAGGAGAGAGAAATTACCCGGATCAGGGAAGGAAGAGTAGACGAGAAGATTATGGAATATATTTCTCTCGTGGAGGAACTAAATTTAGTCCTTGGCTGGCTCCTGTCAAATACGGTTCTTAATTCTCTCCGAGGCTTGAAGGCGTTCATTAAGATGACAGCCTGAGATGGAGAGGGCAGAGGTGAAGAGGAACAAAAAAATAAATAAATGCATTTCCCTACTTACTTCTGTCCTCCCTTCTCCTTCAAGAGTTCCAGGCGGTCTCCATGGAAATTCTAACTTTGTTTTGCTTAAGCACTTCATACAGAAGCAATTTCATTTTGGGTATTTGTTCTGAGTTGCGTTTTAGTTGTTCAGTCTCGATTTTAGCTAAATCATTGCAATGTCGACCTCTTTTTAGTTTTATGTTATTTGTCATTGACATAATAATTGAAGTTTTTTAGAGAGTATGATGTTTTGTTATGTGTACACAACGTGTAATGATCAAGTCAGGGTCATGAGCATATCCATCATTTCAAACGATTACCATTTTTTTGTGGACAGAATATTCAAATTTCTCTCTTCTGGCCACGTGTGTTGGCTCTTGTCTGTATTCTAAGCGACTCAGGAGGCTGAGGCTGTAGGATTACAAATTCAAGGCCAGCCTCAACAACCAAGTGAGGCACTAAGCAACTTAGTGAGACCTTATCTCAATATAAAAATATAAAAAGGGCTGGGGGTGTGGCTCAGTGGTTAAGCGTCCCTGGGTTCAGTCTCCAATACAAAACAGAAAAGAAAAATCCCTCTTCTGACTGTTTTGGCGTACATAATACATTGTTGTCAACTATGGTCACTCACTGCATAACAGATCAGAACTTATTCCTCCTATGTAACTAACCTCAAGTCTGTGACCAATCTCTCTCCAACCCATCCTCCCCACTAACTACCCCAGCCTCTGTTAACTACCATCTACCACTGCTTCCAAAAGATCTGTTTTTTTAGATTCCACTTAAAAGTGAGATCAAGTGATACTTTTCCCTCTGTCCCTGGACATAATGTCTCCAGGTACATTCGTGTTGCTGCAAACGACAGGATTTTGTTCTCTTTTCATGGATGAATAGTATTTCACTGTGGATATAGACCACATTTTAAAAATCCATTCATCCATGGATAAACGCAGCTTATTCCATGTTTTGGTGACTTTGAGTACAGTGCAGATGTCTCTGATAAACTGATTTGGTTTCCTTTTGCATACTGAGTAATGGAATGACTAGATCCTGTGGTAGTTGTAGCCTCAGATTTTTGAGGAAGCTTTGTGGTGTTGCCCATAATAACGAAGATAATTTATATCCCCACCAACTGTGTGTACCTTCCCCTTTCTCCACATCCTCACCAACATGTATTTCTTGGCTTTTTGATAAATCGCTATCCTGACTGAGAGGAGCTGATATTTGCTTGTGCTTTGGGTTTGCACTTCGCTGACGATTGCTGATGTTGAACGTTTTTGAGTGTGCCTGTTGGAATTCCGAGTCTTGAAGTATCAGTTGTGAATCAAGAAGAAAGAATGAGACAAGGTGTACACAAGTCCTCCGAATTTTTAGATAAGAAAAATGATTTACATTTTACTTTGATGTAAACAATTCTGAGTTATAGTGAAGTATTTGGCCCTTCTGGACTGACTTGCTCACGGATAAGGTCTACAAGGGCCCCTTCTCTGGGTCACTGTCCCCCACAAGATGAATGCCATCGCTACTTACAACCGACATGCCACCATTCAGCTATTGATATACTTTAAGTGGATTGGAGGGTACACACTGTTTACCATCCTGCCTCTGAGAGGTAATTCCAATTACATTACGACATGAACTGAGTACAAATCGTTATTTCTTTTCATTTAATAGCTCAGATGATGCATTTATCAAAGAGCAGATACCTAATTCTGACTTCCAGAATGAATTCTAAACACAAGCTGAGTTTTGCAAAGCAGAAAGCTGCGTCTCAGCTCTGTGAATGACGTTCCTCCGACAGTCCCAACCAGCAGTGAACTTGTTTACTTTGTAAGTTCTCCTGCTCCGTCACCTGTCCCTGTAGATGCCTCGGGAAGAGGAAAGAGGCGCAGCAGATGCTGCCTGGGGACCCGGGGCAGACACATGGTATTCCGCCTCTACTTGTGTGCATTTTGAAACTGAGAAAAAGGGATTACAGAAAGGATGTTAAAAAATAAATAAATAAATGAAGAAAGGGGTTGCTGAGATCAACAGCCTCTCCTAAAAATAGGAGTGTGAGCTGAAGGAGGGGAGTCACATGGGCTGGACCACGGGAGGTGGGCCTGCCACCAGGGAGGCCTGCAGGCCAGAGGGGAGTCACTTGAGAGCTTGGAGGCTCGCTCTGACGGGGACTGGGGGGGAGGGGAGACAGCAATTAGATGCATAGCTTCCTTTGGTTTTCTAATTAAATCAATGATATTCAGGACAGCAGCTGAGTTCCTTTTAAATTTTTAAATTTTAATTGACAAGTAATAGTTTATATATTTATGGGATACAATGTGATGTTTTGATTGGAATCATCAGTTTGGGCGAATTAACACATCCATACCTCATGTACTTATCATTTAGTGGGAGAACATTTAAAATTCACTCTTGGAGCAATTTAGAGCTAGTACATTATAACCATGGTTACCTTGCCTTGCAATGGATTGCCAGCATCTATTCTTCCTGTCTAGTGAAATTCTGGCCGGTCCA
Source organism: Sciurus vulgaris (assembly GCF_902686455.1). Classification (NCBI taxonomy): domain Eukaryota; kingdom Metazoa; phylum Chordata; class Mammalia; order Rodentia; family Sciuridae; genus Sciurus; species Sciurus vulgaris. The sequence continues at coordinate 148,700,507 of NC_136467.1, forward strand.
CTGACATTTCCCGTTCCTCGCCCACCACCACCCCTCACCAGCCTCTGATAACCTCCATTCTACTCTCTATGGGCTGAACTTTGTTAGATTCCACATGTGAGATCAAGAGATATTTGTCTTTCTGTGTCTGGCTTATTTCACCGAGCATATGTCCCCTGGGTTCAAAATGTTGTCAAAAATGACAAAATTTCACCCTTTTTGAAGGCTGAGTAGTATTCCCTTGTGTGTATACACATTTTCTTTATCCGTTTATCTGTTGATAGACACTTAGTTGATTCCACATCTTGGCTATGGTGAACAGTGCTGCAGTGCTATAGGGAAGGAGATATCTCTTTGACATAATGATTTCAGTTCCTCTGGCTACATACCCAGAATCAGAGTTGCTGTATCATATGGTAATTCTATGTTTAGTTAACAGCTGAGTTCCTGAACTATGTTTGCAAAGGTTAAAACATCATTAAAAACATGTGCTTTGTAACTGATAACTTTTAGAAACAGATGATCAAGTTTAGACAGATCCTGGTCACGGACCTTGGACCTCCCAGAGACAGGAAATGTTGGCCATCATTTTAACTAACCTATCTTCATCTCCCATTTTAAGAGGACAAGCTTGCAAGTCGAAACCGAAGGGATTAAAGAAAACACTTGCACCTTGCTGTTAGCATGCGTTCATTCAACACGTCGAGAAGCCATTTGTGGCTGGAAACCTCGGGCTCTGGTACCTGCATTTGTATGCGCTCTGCTGTCTGTCTCAGTGCTGGTCTGCTGTCGACGGGCTGTAGAGAAACCAGGAAAAGTTCACGGTGGGATGGACCTGCATCCACTCACCTGCCGTGTCCCCCGTACCTGTATTTAGTCCTTATAACAATGACAGGCAGGCCCAACCACCCCCGTTGTTCAGACAGAGAGTGCCAAGGCAGCAGCAGGCAGCCTGCCAAAGCCACAGCATCAGGACGTCCAGAGCCCAGAGTTCAAGATGGGGTAACTGAAGCCAATGCCACATGCACACCAGCCCACCTGCAGCCTCCCATCTCTGTCCAGAGAACCCCGGATGCTCACCTGTGGTCCTTTAGAGCCACCACTTGTCCCCAGTCTCCTATTCCATGTGAGCTGGCAAGTTCTGACTTGGAGGGAATGGTCCTGCATGTGGAGTTGAACATGAGGGAGGACAGAGAGGGAAGAGGCCCATGGCTTACAAAGCCTTCAGTGATGCCCTGCATGGATTTGGTTAATTCCCAATCACAATTAAATCTTCTCTTTCTCTCTTTGTTTTTATTTTTATTTATTTTATTTTTTTACAGATTGCCTATTGATTCATTGTACACAAATGGGAATTTGTGAAATGTACAACTTTTCATTTCTGCGGTTGTGCATGATGTAGACTCACACCATTCGTGTAATCATGCTTGTACGTAGTGATGAGGTCTGTCCCAGTCCACCATCTTTCCTTCCCCACCCCTTCCCGCTGCATTTCCCTCTACACAGCCCAAGTTCCTCCATTCTTCCCGTGTACACACACCACAGCTTCTCTATCCATTCCTCTGTTGAAGGGCATCTAGGTCAGTTCCACAATCTGGCTATTGTGAATTGAGCTGCTGTGAACATCGATGTGGCTGCATCATGGTAGTATGCTGATTTCAAGTCCTTTGGGTATAAACCGAGGAGTGGGATAGCTGGGTCAAATCCCAAACCTCTTTTATATTTTATTTAGAGACTGTGTCTCCCTGAGTTGCTTAGGGCCTTGCGAAGTTACTGAGACTGGCTTTGAACTCTCAATCCTCCTGCCTCAGCCTCCGGAGCCTCTGGGATTGATTACAGGTGTGCACCACCACCCCTGGCTAAATCTGTTCTTCTGATTCAACTTCCAAATGTACTTTCTCTACCTGCTTAGGACTGGGACAGCCTATTTTTTTTTTTTTTTTTTTATTCTTTTAATGCAAAATTTCCACCCTGCATCTCCTTCATCAATACTATTTTCAAAACACTGTAGGCTCTGTCACATACCCTCTTTAGCAATATTTAACTAATGCCTGATGGAAAGATAATATGTTGGAAAAGTGTGACTGGGTAAATGTGAAGTGAAAGGAAGACTCTGAAGTCCCTGGAGGACTCCAGGGGCCGAGGTGGGCATAGAGCCTTAGCTTGTGGATCCTTTGGCTTGAGGTTCTCTCTCTCTCTCTCTCTCTCTCTCTCTGCCCCCCTTCCTTCCCTCCCTCCAGCTCTTGCTTCCATTTTCATTCCAAAAACTACAGAAAAAATATTGGTTGTTACCAACATCAGACCGAATACCCTTTTTTACCATCCGTCACCCCTTCGAGTCTCTACCTGGATCTTGGCTGCAACTTTCTGAGGATCCATCTGTGCCCAACGCTGGAACCTCATGGCAGCGTGAGGTTTCAGAGTCACAGCACAAGGTGGTAGGGCAGTGAGGGGCAACCCAGTGTGGCTGATGCCAAGGACTCCCTGCCCTGGGTGGTTTCCGCCATCTTTTTCTATGTCACTCGGAACTGTCTCAGAAGGTCTAGGGAGAGCTTAATAAGCAAGCTTTCAGTTTGGGGTCAAAGCCAAACTTGAGGGCCCCAAAACAAGCTAGACACAGAATCAAAACCCTTAATAAAGATGGCAAAGCAAAAATGTTTCCGTGCTCATTTTCTTTGTTTAATTTCTTTTGGCAACGTTTGTGTGGTGACAGTACTAAAGTTTCTAATGACTGTTTAGTCACCTTGACCTCAATGCACTTGTGCTTTTGCGGGGAAAATATTATACGAATGCTGTGATTAATGATGATAAACTGTTACAAAACTGAATGAGAATATCATAAGAGCCTAATAAAACCAAAGACAAGTAAAACTGAATGTGAATTTATGTCAAAGAATGTCAAATGATGATACGCTCGTAATGAACATTGCCAGCGATGTTCGTGATCACAGTGGGCTTCAGTGCGGAATATAGTTACTACAGGTAACTATGGGTCAAGGTCATCTGCCTTAGCCAGACTGCACTAATGAACATGGAGAGGAGATTGAGCAGGAAAGGTGGCCAGAAGGAGGAGCTTTGGGAATGCTTTGGGAATGACAGAGGGGGCAGGCACAGTCTCCTACCTGGAGACAAAAGGTGTGACCTTGGGTCCCTTTAAGGACACGTTGATTCTCTGTGTCCTGGGCATACCCAGCATCTTGATAATTCACACCTTGAGCAGCTGCTTCTCTTATCATCTCTGGCATACTTTTTCCAGCATGTACAAAGCCTCTTATCTCACCCACAGGCCCTCCCGCAGGCCTGTCTCTTTCAGCTGTCTAGAGGCCACCTCCCTGAAATCTCCCAGCTGTCTTTCTTACCTCCCATCCTCACTTTTATCTGTATTTTAAAAAACTCTCGCCCAGCTGCCTCTCTGGGCGTAGTGCTTGTCTCTCAGAATGAGACATCTCAGCAATCTCAGCAAGAGATGACTGGAGAAGGCTCACAGCCATTGTAACAGTACTTTTTCAAAATTAGCCCTGAAATCTATCAAGAAAAAAAAAAAAAAAAATCTGGTCTCGGTTTACATACTAACTGTGCTCCACACACCCATCCAGCGTGAGACGCCCCGGAGTCTCCTACAAAGAAATGTATAAGAGAACCACAGGGCACGGAATTGTCCAAAGTAAGAGACCCTTGGAAATAAGAGACCCTTGGAAGTGCAGAAGCTGTGGCTTCCGCCCCAGCCAGTCCCTGCAACGCTCCCTGCGTTGGGTGACATGCTAACACTGTGCACAGAATGCAAACGCTGGGAGAAATTTCATTTCATATCAGGAATGATTTACCAACAAGAAAACCTACCACCAATACTTCTGGGAGATTCTGACCCTTAATCAATGCCATTGTCATTCTTCCAGAAGGATCTATGTGGTTCCGTGGGATTTTCATAGGAGATTTTGATAACGTAACGAATCCTAAGGTATTAAGTGAAACCATGTGATCTTGGACTGGGGGACTTTTTTACCTGAGGACCTCTGTGAGCAGAGGGGACAAAGGGACAGCTCTCACAATGGCACTGTGGGCACAGCTAGGAAGCGTTGGTTTGTCCGTGGTTACTTTTTTTTTTTTTTTTTTTAGGCGGTGCTGGGGATTGAACCCAGGGCCTTGTGCTTGCGAGGCAAGCACTTTACCAACTGAGCTATATCCCCAACCCTCACATGGTCACTTCTTAATTCCCATTCAAGAAAATGCTCATGGAGGACCAGCATCTTGGGTAATATCCTAGTGCCTTTGGGGATTGACCAATACTGTTGTTCTCTTTTCTATTAACCCAAGAAATTTGAACAGATTTGTTAAGATATCTTTATGTCACTAATATGGTAAGGTAGATTATTACCCCAAAGAATGATATCAACCCATATGAGAGGTCAATCTCCTGATTGTGCAGAAAGACATATCTACCCTATGTTGAAGTAAATGGGAATATTTTGTATGCTTAATTAGCCTAAGTTCTTAGAGTGAGGAAAGTTAACACTTTAAGGTCTATCTAAGCAGGATTTATTTGTTTTGACTGAGTCAAACATCACATCTTGAATGTCTTCTGTAGCAATCTGCATTGATTATCGTCTTCCAGAAAGAACAACTGGACAAATACATACACATACACATATGCATCTCCAAGTTACAAAGGACCAATTGTTTATAGCTGTTGCTAATTAGATAATAATTTGAACCCTGCTAGAAAGACAGAGTCTCGGGCTGGGGTTGTGGCTCAGTGGTAGAGCACCTGCCTAGCATATGTGAGGCACTGGGTTCGATTTCCAGCACCACATATAAATAAATAAAAGTAAAGGTCCATCGACAACTAAGAACAATTTAAACAATTTTTAAAAAGATAGAAACTCTACAAATTGTTAAAGATGGATTGGTGTGAATTGGTCGAGATCCTGCATATGTCTATCACTGTTACTGAAACAAATTCTGAGACTAATCAACATCAAGAGGTCAGGCTTATTTTGGCCTAGAGTTTTGAAAGTTTCAGTTCAGGATGGGTTGGTTCTGTTGATTTGGGCCTGTGGTGGCAGAGAACGGTGAGAGCACATGGCAGAAGAAGCCCGTACTCCTCATGGTGACTGGGGAGCCAAAGAGAAAAGGAGGGAGGGGCTGGGGTTCCCTTATCCCTTTCAAGGGCACACCCCAAGTGACCTAAGACACTAGGCCCTACCTCGTGGTCCCACCATCTCCCAATGGGACCAATCTGGGGACTAAGCCTTTAACACATAGGACTTTGGTTCTATGTTTGGTTTTTTAGCACTGTGATTCCAAATGTGTGATCTCACTGAGTTAGCCCAGTACTTAACAGTCTCAGGGTAGCCAAATGATGTAGCCAGTAGAGTCTACAAATTATAACTAACAAAGTCCTGGTTAGTTTTCATTTCCAGAGTTATTCTTTTGTCTTTTGGTCATAATAGTGCTCGATTTTCCTGTTCTAGTAAATTAATATCAATACTAAAATCAAATCTTGATTGGGTATGTACTATACATAAAATATAGTATGGACCTAATGGGTCACTGTAATAATCAGTCAGTGGCAGCTTACATGGATTACACTATTAATGGCTACTACCAGGTCTTTGAATAACTGACTTTTAAAAATCTCTGATAAAGGGCTGGGGAGATAGCTCAGTTGGTAAGTGCTTGCCTTGCAAGCACAAGGCTCTGAATTCAATCCCCAGCACAAAAAAAAAAAAAAAAAAAAAAAAAAAACACTCTGATAAAACGAAATAGGAGTAATTAAAACACTGGGAGTTTTTTTTGTTGTTGTTGACTTGACTTGTTTCCCTTTTTTTTAATTTTTTTTTCTTTTTTTTGATTTTTCATGGTGTTGGGGATTGAACCCAGGGCCTTGTGAGTGCTAGGGAAGCACTCTACCAACTGAGCTACATCCCTAGCCCCAAGCTTATTTCTTAAAAGTAAACTTTTCTTTGTTTTACAGATCAGTTATCTTTCTTATAGTCGCTCCAGAGAAATTACTGGCTGTTAATCATGAAATGTTAATCATTTTCCTGAGTTCAATTATGTCGCATTAGATACAGCTCATGTGGGTTCGTAGGTTTTTTTCAGATACAGAGGAGATGTCAGTTAAGAAGCTACAGAAAGACCATGGAAACAGGTAAGTGAATCAAAGAATGAGGTGAAGTATTCTCCAGGGGTGACAATGATAATAATGTGTGGCATGGTGTGAAGAGTAATAAATTTGAACAAAGGAAAGCACCAAACCACTTACCTGTTCCCATCATCTACTGCCATGTAATAAAGCACCCCCGACCTTGGTGGTGTAAAACCAAGAGCACTTCTCTGGTGCTCACCGTCTGTGGGTCAGGAATTCAGTGAGGGTGCAACGGACAGCTTCCCCCTGCCCTTCAGTGTCTGCTCTATACTCGGCCGGGAGGATTAGGATGGCTGGGATGACAGCGGCCAGGTGGCCTGGACAGCTAGGGCTGGAAGACCACTTTGAAGACGGCATCCCAACATGGCCTCCTCCAGACTCTCAGATGACTACAGGACGCTCGGAGCTCCAACAGCAAGCTGGAAGTCGCATGTCCTCCCTGGAACTCGCCTGAGAAGTTACATTGCATCGCTGCTTCCACGTCCTCGGGATTCCAGGTAAGTCACCAGGGCCAACCCAGAGTGAATGGCAAGGGAGCTGAACACCCCACAGGACCAGAAAAGTGTCTGGTGCCACCTTAAATCTGCCACATGAACAAAGTTTTTCTTTCCTGAATTCACTTTATCTTTAGTGAAGTTTTCACTCCAATATCAAATTTGTAAAGAATTAGTTCTCTTCTGCTGTCGCTCTATTTTCCCATTTTTGAAGTGGCAGAGCCCCCAGATAAGTCTGCACAAGGTTACTTCTGACACATTACTAATTACATGTAATAATGAAGCAAATCCAAACGTCAGTAGGATATGTTAAATATTTATTACGTGTAACTCATCAGCCAGCTTTTTAAGAGACTGACACTTTTTCTAACCCTGATGACTGATTTGCCGGACATGAGGCTGTGGGACCAGAAAGCTAGAGTCTCCAGGATCAATCCGTGCCCCACCAGTAGTCACCGTCACGTGCTCGGGGAAGCGACTTTATTGCTTATCTTCAGTGTCCTCATCTATAGAGTTTGGACCAGGCGATCTCGAGAGTCTTCTCTCCCTGTCATAAGAGCACTGTGATTTCAGCTCAAGGTGTTCCTACTTCACCCCTAACACAGCAGCTCGTGAAGTGTGAAAAGGAAATAGGAAAAGTAATCAGACATGCATTTCTTTGCTAACCCACGTGCTCTTACAGAAGCTCTTGGAGTAACAAAATGTCTAAAGTAGGCAAAGGAAGACTTGAGAGAGTTGGTAGAGATGGGATTCTGGTGCCACCAGGTGACAGTCAAGATTTGGGGTCCAGAGAATGCTTCCTGGCCTTCCTGAGAGATGCCTAGTGATGACATCTGTCTGGAGCAATGGCCGCAGTTGCCAGCATCCCTCCCCTCCCCGGGGAAGCTCGCCTGATACCTCCAGCATCCATTCAGCTGCCTTTGAGCATCAGCTCCATGGGAGCCACCTCCCGTTGCCTCGGGTGAGTACACACATGGCATGCTCTGAGGGGACATCTGTGCTGGCTGAAGGAAGGCTGAAGAGCCATGCCGTCTCTGTCTAGGGTGACAGGCGGCCTTGCCTAACGGAGACACCCATCAATAATCCATGGGCCAGTGGAGAAAGAACCCCATGAATAAGAGATGCTGCCGTTGGAGAAGACGGCGCCAACAATGCCCTCGTTCCAGGGAAACAGAATATGCTCCAAGTGACACGGTGCGCTCTGAACTTTCCAGTCACGTCACCAGATAGCTTAGATCAGGAGCAATTTTAGAAGATGCATTCGACATGCTAATGCCCTTTTGGCCAGCTGGATTTGTTAGGGTCAAATTCTGGTCAGGAACACACTTGGACCAGAAGTGCGATTATTTGTTTGTCTTTAAGACTGGTCAAGGGCACTGAATTATTTTGGCACACTGGTCTGCATATCAGGTCACTTTTTAAGTATAGAAACGTCTATCTGGGTGATTTTAGATCCAATATGGAAGACTGAAAATCAACAGAATTCCCAACTCTATTTTCCATTCCATTTAAAGCTCACAATCTTCTAGGTCTGTCTAGTTCTTCTTTATGGTAACATTTAATTATTAATCCTTCCTTACTTTTAGGAGCTAATTTAAGAGTGCATTGATAGATTGCTCGCTAGGGAGTTTGCCAACATCATGGCTGGACCGAGTCATCAGCATGTGAGGGCCTTGGAGGCAGACTGACCTGGAGCTGAGTCTGGGCTCCCCCACTTGCCAACTGCCTGACTTTAGGCAAGTTTTGTCTCCTCCTCCATAAGAGGGGGATGTCTCGTTAAAGTATGATAAAGCACAGAGCAAGGCGAGTAATAAATTTCCAATAAAGGTTAGCTATTTTTAATTGTTTTTCTTAGTTGATCCAACAAATATTGAGTGTTTCAAATATGTCTAGAGATTGGCGACATGGTAGCAGAAAACATAGAGTTTGGGTACTCTTAGAGCTTCGACTCTGGAAATAAGGCAGACAAAAATATATATATTTTGGGGGGGTTAGTTAAAAAGTAATAAAAAATAAAGTAAGATAAGAATAGAGATTGATAGAGGTAGGAAGGGGTGTTGGCATTGTCTTAGGTTTTCTGATGACATTTAAACGGGACAAAAAGAAGTAAGGAAGCAAGCCAGGTCACAGAGATCATTTCAGGCGCAGGGAACCATATGTGCAAAGGCCCATGGGCAGGAGTGTGCTTGGTGTGTTCAGGAAGAGCAAGAAAGAAAGTACAGCCAGAGTGGAGAGAGCAGGGGAGAGTGGTAGGGGTGGCATCAGGGAGGTGGCAGGGAGCAGGACATGTAGAACCTTGTGGGCCATGACAAGGACTCTGGATTTTCCTGCCAATGAGACAGGGAGCCATCAACAGGTTCTGAGCCCAAAAGGATCGTATGAAGGTGGTTTGAAGGGATTCCTCTGCCTGTTCTGCGAAGGGTAGGCAGACAGGGAGTGGGTAAAGCAGGTAGAGGGCACTCGCAATCATCCGTGAAATAGATGACAGTGTTTGGGTAACAATGGTCACAATAAAGAGGTGAGAAAAGGTCACATTTTGCATGTATTTTAATGACAGAGGCAGTAGGATTTTTAGATAAGGTGTGGGATTCGAGAAACAGAAAGAATCCAAAGATGATTCCAAGCCCAGGCAGTAGATCCAACAGTCTTCTTATCACTATGACCAAAAGGGATGTGGTAGTCGATTTGGCCATACAGAGGATGAGGGGGAGAGGACAGGAAGATTCTGACTTGGCTAGAGTAGATCTGAAGTGCCTATTAAAGACTCAGAAGAAGATGCCAAGGCGCAGTTTGATACTCTTGCCTGGAGTTCAGCAGGTACCAGGGTCTGAGGCAGAACTGAGGGCTCACCAACATTTCCAGCTCAGCTCCAGCCGGGCAGGGCTGTGCTTCCAGCCTCCTCCAAGTTGGGCACCGACTTGTGACATGCCTTAGCCAATGAAATGAGAGCGGGAGTGATTGATGGCTTAGCGTGACTCACTCTGTCCTGTGTTCCTGGCCGGGCAATGGAGGCCCCGAGTGACCAAGCAGGCAAGATGTCCTTGTGACTGACATTTCAAAGTGAAAGAGACAAAATTCTTTGCTGTTCCAAATCACTGAGATTTGATATTCTGACAATTGTGTGTGACATAAATTTACGGATGGATTTAAACCCATCAACGGCGTGAGGTCGTCTTGGGCACAGTGTTAATGACAAGGAGGAGGGGGTTGAGGACAGCGGCACTTCAGTGAGGAGAAAGAAAGGGAGTCCAAGGGAAGGAGACTCGTAAGGACATAATGTTTGGCACCCCCAAAATTCATGTCACTTGTTGCCTTTATCCCCTACCCAAAGAGTATTTTTACTGGTTTATTTATTTTCAGTCTTCCCTGTTCCCAGATTTGAAGCTTCATAAGGACCAGAACTTTATGCTTCAAGGAGGGAGAAGAAGTTCTCAAATGAAGATCCAGGAGTGTGGGAGACTCAGGAGACCAGTGGGACCTTCAGACAGCTCACAAGGCCCAGAAGCCTAACAGTCATGAATTAAAATGCCATCTTTTTAGAAATGAGCTTCTACATAGAAACATTTTGTCTTGTTTCTGTACAAACAGGAGAGATAAGGAGAAGAAAGTCCATGAGGTGCCCAATGACATGCTTGGGTTGCCACCTGATTGCAGGATGTGTTCTGTGAACCCCAAGCTTAATATATCAGCCAACATTGCCCCCAAGATACCTGTTCACCCCAATATCACACACTTCCTAGTAGACACTGGCATTTTTTTTCTGGGAAACTCAAAGAAGTCATCTGGACCAAGGAACAGATTATGTCACCCATGTTGCAGAAAGCTGAACAACCAGAAAAAACAAAAAAAATTTTAAAAGCTGTATAAAGTTTTGTTCGTTTTGCCTCTTCAGGATGGAGCTACCTTGCAGACCGGGACAGTCTTTGTTTATAACAAGTGTAGTTTTATAATAGGGGCAACTAATTTAAAAGGATAACAAGACACCAATAAAATTTCACTTGCTGAGTGACCAAAAATGCATTCTCTGGAACAAGGGTGAACTCTTCAAGGTCATGTTCTGTCCTTTCTAGGACCTGCCTTGAGTTTTCTTGTTCATAAACAATGTGGCTTTGGTCCCCAGCTCCTCAATATTATCTTAAGCTATCGCCTGTGTTTCCTTGTAGAGGAGACTGGGCCCAGCATCCCTGATCCACCCTCAGACGTGTTCAATGTGAACAGATCCCAAATCTCAGAGGCTTAGGATAGCTTGACTCCTCCTCCCACTGAGTCCATCATGGTTGGTGGCAGCTCTGTGTCTCGTCTCCTCACCACAGGACCCAGGACAACTCAGCAGAAACTAGCTGAAAGGTAGCTGGCAGTGACAGAGGAGAAAATACAGACAGCACACATGGCTCGTGGGCTTGTACATGGATATAATCAATACACAGCACTTCACGGAGTCCATGGTCAAGTTTCACAGCAAGCCTGACTTGGGAGGTCAAGCTGACGTCCGTGAACAGTAGTAATAAAAGCTACCAAAGAAGCCTTCCCTGTCTTCCCAGGAAGACTTTATCATGGCTGCCTCTGCTGCATTTCTAGAGCTTCTGTATCCGCTATTACAAAGGAGTATATTATATGGTTTACCTGACTGGCTCCCCAACCAAACCAAGGACTCTGCAAGGATTAGGAAAGCCTTTTATTGTCTTGTCACTTACACAAAGCCTGGGATGTGGTAAATGCACTGCTGAATTAAACCGGTTTGGATGGATTGATAGGGATTGGATGAATTAAATGAGATTAGGTGGGTTGGACTGGAGAGTGAAGCTGAGTATCTGAGTCCACCTCTTGGTGCAGTGTCAATAAATAATCCTAGGTAGAATGTGGCATAAGGCAGAACCAGCTGAGGTGGGATTGTGAATTCAGAGAATCAAGGTGCCAGGAACAGAAGAAGCCAGCAGAAACAACAGATTGCAGAAACAGACAAAAGATTTCAGGTGTTTTGATGATCAGGGAGGGTATGTTTCATGTGCCAAGCAAACAGGAGACGCTGGTCATGCTCATGGAACTGTTCATTCAGTGGTGATGCTTTACAGGTGAGAAAATTGAAACCTAGGTAGAAGAGATGAGTGGTGCCGAGTCCTGCAGGGAGGAAGCAGGTTGCGGGGGGGGGGGTGGGGGGGGGGGGGGGGGGGGGGGGTGGGGGGGGGGGGGGGGGGGGGGGGGGGGGGGGGGGGGGGGGGGGGGGCAGCATTTAACAGGTGCAGCCTAGTGAGGAGTGATTGTGTCACGGGGAGGCTACCGTCAGAAAGGACCCAGGTGGTTCTTGTAGGCCCCTGGTTATTTCTCCAAAGAGGATTGTTACACAAGCACAAACTGGCCCCTCCCCAGTCTCTCCCTGGCTTCCTGTCCCTCCCTGTGATCTCTCCTTCTCACATACACTCCTGCCATGATGTCATCCCTGCCATGTGATGCAGCTAGAGGAGACCTCACCAGAGCTGGCACCATGCTATTTGGACTTTCAGCCTCTAAACTGTGAGCTAGATAAACCATTTTTCTTTATAAAGTATCCAGTCTCAGGTAGTCTGTTATAGTGGTAGAAAATGGACAAATACAAATGTCTTCTATTTCACTAACACTGTCTTCATTTGTTATTGAGTTTTTTTTTACTCCTTCTTCCCTGAGTTTTAAATTCCTATTTTATTTTTATTCCTACATGTCTTTTTATTTAATTTGTTTGATAAATTTTATAGCTTCTTTTTCCTTTCTCATAATCATAAGCCGCTCCTATTTGTTTGCACACATTAAACATATTCTATCTGATCATCCAAATACCTGAAATCTTTAGTGTCTGTTTCTGCAATCTGTTGTTTCTGCTGTCTCCAGCTCCTGGCACCTTAGTTCCTTATATTCTAAGAGATTTTTGTTCATTCACTCATTCTCCTTTTTCAGATCTTCTAATCTAAGGAAACCCTGGAGCCCTGGTTCCTTTTGCCTCTGTTTCTCCCACATGCCTTATGGGCCTTAGAACAGCCTAGAACCATTTACATTCAATTCTTCCTTTAGGGTAATATGAATTATTTTTGCCTTCTACTGACCATCAAAGGCAAGACTGACACCTTCCCAAACCTTTTTCTCGTCTTCCATTCGTCTATCATGACATCTCATTTTGCTACGTTTGTTTTCTCACCCCTGTCCTCATCCCTCTCTTCCTCCATCATTCCTCGTCTTTGGTGCATTTGAAACTACACGTCTCTCCCAAGAACTTCAGCACACAAATCACCAACGGAGTCAACAATTGTATACTGTTCTCTTTTTGGAGGATATAATCTAAACACCATAAAGTGTAGACATCTTAATTTTATCAATGTATACGTTTCAAAGCTGTCAAGACAGCGATCATCAATAGGACCCCAGGAAGTTTTCTCATGACCCTTCCCAGGGTCAGTCCCTGCCCCAGCTCCAGTTGAGGCATCAATTGTTCACATATTTTTTCCTTACTAGAGTGGATTGGCCTGTTCTAGAATTTCGTATAAATGCAATCATGTTGCCTATGCTCTTTCACGTGAGGCTTCTTTCACTTGCTCTTTTTTGGGAGTGGGGGCAGGGGATTTATCCATGCTGTTGCATGAATCTGTATTTCATTCCTTTTCATTGCTGGCTAGTATTCTATTATGTACATATACCACAACCTGTTTATCCATTCTGTGTTGATGAACATTTGGGCTGTTTCCAGTCTAGGTCTATTATAAATAAGGCCTTCTGTGAACATTCCCATACAGGTCATTTGGGGGACATTCTGTTTTCCTTGGACAAAGACCTCAGAAGTAGAGTTGCTGGGCCACAGGGTAGGATTATGTTTGGTTTGCTAAAAAACTGCCAAACCATCTTCCAAAGTGGTTATGCTGGTTCATTCTCCCACCGTCAATGCAGGAGGATGCTTACTTTCTCTTCCCACACTGTAGTTTAATTTCCCCTTCACTATTGAAGAACTGTCTCTTTGGGATCTGATCTACATGTGGGTTTTTTAAATTTTACTTCTACTTTGGGGGCACGAGACTTCATCTCCTTCTTCTCTGCTCTGAGTATCAATCAAAACATAGGCTTAATTCTCAAAACTGAGAAAACACCCTTCAGACAAAAGTCAATTTCAGTCACCAAAAGACTTTGAGAGCTAACAAACAAATTTGGCAAAGTAGCAGGGTATAAAATCAACATACAAAAATCAATAGCTTTCTTATATACCAACAATGAATCTGCTGAGAAGGAAATCAGGAAATCAATTCTATTCACAAAAGCCTCAAAAATAATAAAATACCTAGGAATAGATCTAACCAAGGAAGTTAAAGACCTCTACAATGAAATCTATAGGACATTGAAGAAAGAAATTGAAGAAGACACTAGAAGGTGGAGAGACCTTCCATATTCATGGATAGGCAGAATTAATATTGTAAGTCATACCTAAAACAATATATGGATTCAATGCAATCCTCATCAAAATACTAATGACATTCTTCACAGAACTAGAAAAAATTATTCTAAAACTCATTTGGAAGGACAAAAGACCCAGAATAGCCAAAGCAATTTTAAGCCAAAAAAGCAATGCTGGATACTTCACAATATCTGACTTCAAATTATACTATAGAGATATAGTAACAAAACTGCATGGTACTGGCATAAAACAAACACATAGACCAATGCAGAACAGAAGACACGGAGACACTCCCACACAGATATGGTCATCTGATCCTTGACAAAGGTGCCAAAAACATTCACTGGAGAAAAGACAGTCTTTTTAACAAATGGTTCTGGGAAAACTGGTTACCCGTATGTAGAAGTGTTGGAACTAATGACACATTAACTAACTCAGGCTGACTCCTCACTTCCTGGCGGGTGAGCAAGATCAAGGCACAAAGGTGGTTTCAAAAGTTAATGACAATAAATCAGGCCACCGTCAGGGATTGGTTAACAACAGTTCCGCGGATGTGATCAGCTCGTGCTTGCCATATAGTCCTATGGGACTCGCCTGCGTGAACCCCCCCATGCCTTGCTGACCTTTAAGCTGATTGGTTCCCACCTAGTCCCCACCCTACATAAAAGCTGTGTGACTTCTTCAATAAACGAGTTCCTCTGTGACGGGTCTCCCTGATGTCTGATTGTCCTCCGCCTGGAGGGCTGGGAACGGGCGGTCAGTCTGCCCTACCTATCCCAGTCTGGCCTTGTTGGAGAGTGTCCCCTTCCCTTGTCGCTGGTCGAGAAGAGCAAGGGGGCTAAAGACCCCCACACTTTGCGCCAAAAACCAAATAACCCAATTAATAAATGAGCTAATGAATTAAACAGACAATTCTCAAAAGAATAAATACAAATGGTCAATGAATATATGAAAAAATGTTCAGCATCACTGGCAATTAGGGAAATGCAAATCAAAACTACACAGATTTCTTATCACACGGGTCAGAATGGCAGTCATCAATTATACAAACAATAACAAGTGCTGAGCAGTGGCGTATACCTGTAATCCCAGCGGCTTGGGAGGCTGAGGCAGGAGGATTGCAAGTTCAAAGCCAGCCTCAGCAGTTTAGCAAGTCCCTAAGCAACTCGGTAAGACTCTGTCTCTAAATACAATACAAAAACAAGGGCTGCGTTAAGTGCCCCTGAGTTCAATCCCTGGTATCAAAAAAAAAAAAAAAAAAAAAAAAAAATGCTGGAGAGGATGTGGAAAAAAGGTCACACTTTTACACTGTTGATAGGATTGTAAATTAGTGCAATCACTGTGGAAATCGGTATAGGAATTTCTCAAAAGGCTAGACAGGTAACCACCCACCATGTGACCCAACTATACCACTCCTTGGTATTTATCCTGAAGAATTAGAGGCAGCATACTACAGTGATACACGCACACCCACGTTTACAGCCACACAGTTCACAAAAGCCAAATGACAGAACCAGCCTAGGAGTCCATCAGCAGATGAGGGGAGAAAGAAAATGTGGCATCTCCACACAGTGGAATTTTTTCAACCATAAAGAGAAATGAAATTATGTCACTTTCAGGAAAACGGATAGAACTAGAGACCATCATATTAAGCAAAATAAGTAAAATCTCAGAAGGTCAAGGGTCATGCTTTGCATCATATATGGAAGCTAGAGAGGAAAAAGGACAAAAAAGGTGGGTGGGGGTCTCATGAAAAGCCAAGGGAGAGGAGTAGAGGAAAGAGAGCAAAGGTGGGAGGCAGGGTGGGAAAGGGAAGTGCTGTGTGGGGGGGGAGGGGGGTTTACAGGCCAAATCATACTGGTATATTGTGTGCAAGTGCAATACATAGCAATAAACCTCATCATTATGCAGAAACTATAATGCACCAATAAAAAATGTGTGTGGGGGGGATCAATTTCAGGAATATGCCTTCTAGGAGGCCTGGTTTTATTATTTCACTGTGGCATCTGGTTTGTCCTTGGTTGTTTGCAGGATCTTTATTTTCAAACTATAAAATTATCTGGAATAGTTAGTTGGGTCAATAGAAGAGTCATTTGGGAAATCTGGCCTGCCATTCAGTCATCATCAGAAGGTTCTGGAATATACTTTTAAGAATGTACATCAGATAGTGTCATGTCCTGATTAAAGCTTTCCAGTGGTTTCACATGGCACTCAGAACAGAACCCCAGCTTCCTGGCTTGACCTGTATGCCATGACCTGTGCTAACATCTGACATTTTATCTTAAAACATTGCACTCAGGCTGTGTTATGCTTCCTTCTGGTGGTCAAACACACCTGGCTTTCCTCCACCTTGGGGCAACAGTTTCTCCTGCAGGCTGAATCTGTCTCTGACTTTGTTAACTTTGCCTTTCTTCCCACCTGCCACCCATCACTCTTTACCGAAGTCATCTATCCTATTTCCTCGTAGCTCTTATGTCCGTAGAAATCATGCTCTATTTGACTCTTTATTTAATCGTCTCCCCTGCCCTCTTGGAGAAAGTAAGTTGCTGCAAGCAGAAAGTGTGTTTCCTTCATTTCACTGTTGTTTTCCCTGTTCCTAAAACTAACCTAAAAGGGCCCTCAATGGACAGTTGTTAAAAGAATGAACAAGTTGAGATCGTGGCTCAGTGGTGGAGCACTTGCCTAGCACACGTGAGGCACTGGGTTCCATCCTCAGCGCCACATAAAAATAAATCAATAAAATAAATGAATGAATGAGTGAACAAGTGAATGCATTCTGTAGAGACTATCCTTGCATACATATATTTTATACACCATCAAGCATAGTTATGCTTGAACGGAAGGATATTAATTTCTTACCTTTTAAAATATACCACTTTCCTTTTATTTTTTCTTTACCTATGTTATGGTTTAGATATGAGGAGTCCCCCAAAAGCTTATGTGAGGGGCAAAGTAAGGATGCTTAAAGGAGAAATGATTATGAGAGCCCTAACCTAATCAGTGCATTAATCCACTATTAGGAATTGACAGGTAACTCTGGGCAGGTAAGATGTGACTACAAGAGGTGGGTCATTGGGTGCGTGCCTTTGGCTTTATATTTTGTCCCTTATGAATGGAGTCTCTCTCTGCTCCCTGGTCGCCATGACCTGAGCTGGCTTTTGTTCACCACACGCTTCCACCATGGTGTTCTGCCTCTCCTTGGGCCCAGAGCAATGGAATCAACCATCTGTGGACTGAGACCTCTGAAACTGTGAGTTCCAAATAAACTTTTCCTCCTCTGATTATACTTGTCAGGTCTTTTGGTCACAGTAGTGAAAAAGCTAACTAAAACAACCTGGTTCTTAAAAGCGTGATGTGTATGTTATCTATCAATCATGGGGACGTGACTCAGGACTTGCTACCTGAACGAGATGATGGTTCCCAAGGGTTCACTTGACTGTGTGAGTGCTTGTGGATGCTTGTCCTCTAAGCCCTGGACTCCTCCTACCTGCCCAACACTCTGCTGGGCGGCTCACCTGCAGACTGGGCAGGATCTTCTAAGTTCATGGAGGCAAAGCAAACGTCACCAGGTGGTTCCTCACAACTTCTTCCGGGGCGTGGTTCCCAGTGTGAGGTTCTTGCATTGCTGCATCCAGTCAGTTGAGAAATACTGTCTTTCTGCCTCCTCAACGCCACTTGCAAGTGTCTATTCATTTCCGTCCCCATCACCATGGTTCAGCCTGGATTCGTCACCTCAGCCCTGGAACTCTGTGCTGTCCTCCTCTGGAGTCCTCTGCCACACTTAAGTCACTCTGATTCATTACTGCATCAATACTGTTCATATCATGGATATCAGATAACAGAGAGGCCACTGTGCATGACATTGACCACAGCGTTGTATTTTGCAAAACTCATGGGACATGTTCATCTTTCTGCGGTTTCAGTCTGATCCTCTCTCTGGCCCCACTGACCCGGTTATGCCGCCCTTTATACCAGGACCACCCTAGCTCTCCAGCCTCGTTCCCCAGCACAGTCTTCACACCCCACATTTCAGCCTTGCAGATAGAATCTGCAGTCCCAACCGTGCCTCAGTGGCTTCGGTCTTCCCGTCTCCTCACCTTAGCTCCCCTCTTTTCCAAGTCTCCAGTCACCCTTCGCAGCAGAGCTCGGCCGTGGAGCCTGCCCTCACCACCCCGGGGGGCATCTCTAGGTCTTTCGCTCCTCCCCTAAGTCCACACAGTCCCTAAGCTGTGTGGAAGTCCCCATCTGGAGCCCAGTAGGAGGTGACCCCTTACTTTCTGGTGGCTCTCTCCTAAGGAGCGTCGCTCTGATCTCTGGTTGATGAGCTTGGGTTACTGTTTCCCCATGTCCTTTAGGACACGCTTTCCTTGCTTCTTTTAGAGGCCTTCAGAGCAGATGTAGTTAAATCATGCTTGACAGAATCACTCCCAGCTGCCACGGGAAGAGCAGTCTGGCCTTGGGAAAGACAGACAGCATCCCTGGTGTGGCGAAGCCACAATCCTGGGAGGCAGGGGCGACCTCACGGAGCTCGAGAGCTGGAGGAGGCTCTTGAACACAATCCGGCTCCGAGTGTCAGGGGAGAGGAAGTGGAGTGGAGGGCTGCCATGAGGCAGGCTGCGGTAGGACTGGACTACAACCCCAGTCTGCTCCTGGGAGCGACCTGACACATGCAAAGAGAAGGTGCCGCAGTGCAATGGGTGCGTGAAACCCGAGTGTGTGGCCAGAAAAAGAAATCCGCGTGGAAACCCAGAAGATTGGGTGAAGCGACTGAGGCCAGGGTAGCCTTGGACAGTCATTTGGACTGTTGCCACCTCGGCTTCCTCACTTATCCCATAGGAAGAGGAAGGGCCGCCTGGCAGGGCATTGTGGGAATTTTGAAGCCTGTCAAACACCCTATCCACTAGGGACAGCTTTCGCAAGTAACATAAAACCCAACTGATCGTATGAGTAAGTAAATAAGGTCTTATTTTTTCATGTTGAAAATACAGAAAGAGGTGGCTTCTGACCTCAGTCCAGTGACCTGTGTCGCCAAGTTTCTTGGCCTTTATGTTAGAAGCCTCGTGGAGGCCAGATCACATGTCATGTCTGCATTCAAGGCAGAAGGAAGGAGGAAGACCTGGCCAAGCACCTCTGTCCCTGTGATGGGGACAGCAAGGTCACCTAGCAGAATTCTATGTCGCGTGGGCCTCGTGCCATTAGGTCACCACCCATGGCTAGACAAAAAGCTACTTATAGTAAAATGTTTGCCTTTAAACCTGTGTCATGGGGGCAGCAGGGAAACAGAACTGAGAAGAAATTTTAGCAACTGAGGGGCAGAGCCTGCGGCAAGAAGCTCATCTGAAAAGAGGTTTACACCTTCCAATCTACCTGGTCACCTTCGCCTCCAGCCCTTCAGCAACAAGCTGTTCCTTATGGAAAGGTAACAAGAAAGCGTTGACTGGTTTTTGTGTGCAGTTCGTGGTTTCCTTTCTTGGCTTCTTTTTCACATCGTGTGAATTTTCTGAGATTGTGGGGATTCGGTGACGTGGGTGACGGACACCATTATTTTGGCATTAGCCTTCAAGGTCCAGATCCAAGATCAAGCTGGTCCTCATGCCTGTCTCCCCCATGGGACCTGGAGCTGAAGGACAATTGTGAAAGAAGGGAAAGGTAAGTGAAAGCACGAAGATCCAACGCGCTCTTTATCATCCTTAACAGCTTAAATAAAACGACTATTCCCGGAGTCAAAAACAATTCAATACGTTTAATCGGCAAAGGTATTTTAAGGTCCCATCTTTTTCTGTTTTTCTCCTGTCTTGGTAGAGCTATGAATTATGTTGCAAGCACTGAACATCTTGAAATCGTTACTAAGACAACGTGGCAAAGAATTAATCCGATTTTTAAAAATCCTCCTGTGTGCGCATACAAACATCTTGGTCTTACGCTTCTCATTTTCCTGGACATCGCATCTTCCTGAGAGAAGCCTATGTGTTCTTTAAATTCTGAAAGCTAATATTCTCTCACCTCTATAGGTACGTAGAATCCTTTGAGCTTCATAACGGACCTCCTTCCTAAAGGTAACGTTACATATTACAGAGCCATATAGGTATATTTGTTAGTAAGTACTCAGGCTGGTTTCCAACCAAATTTTAGTAAATACAGTTGTTCCTCAGGGGCCTGGTTTCAGCCCCATTCATACCCAAGTCCCCGTGTGTTCAAGTTCCTTATGGAAAATGATGTCACGTTCACATAAAATCTATGCACAGCCTCCGATACACCTTACATTGTCTCCATTATTTATACAATGCAAGAAGTTGTTCCAAGGTATCATATAGAGAATTATGACAAGAAAAATGCCTATGTTTTAAGAATCAACACACTTTAAAAAAAAAAAAAAAAAACATATTTTAGTCCCCAGCTGATTGAATATTTGGATGTAGAATCCTGGATATGGAGGACTGACCGTGGCTACTTTTATCTGAAAGTGGATTCTGGGTTTCACATGATTATTTGCCAGGGGTCCCTGGGCCTTTGGTCTGTATGCTGGCCTCAGTTCCTTGTGAAACAGGTGAGGTTGCTCCAACGTTGTGCAGGATGCATCTCCAATTTGAGCTATGTAAGATCTGCCTGGTATTACCGGTGCTGTGAACTAGGTCCCCAGATGATTGTCACTTTCTTTGTGGAAATGTAAGGCTTCCTGTGGACACAGAGGGCAAGGGGCGAAAGGGATCACAAAGAGCCCGCAGCTCAATGTACCTCAGCGAGAATCAAAGCACAGATCGGCTGATCCATTTCCCCCAAGTCAGTGCACTTGTGAAATTAAACTCCGGGTCTCCAGCACACCTTTCGATGGAGATAGTACTGCAATGGGCTTCTCCCATGACTCCCTTCTACCCCTCTGTGGGTGCCAGGCACTGTTCCCGGGGCTAGGGGCACATAGAATCTTACCCTTAAGAAGCTCATGATCTTAGGAATCTACAAGAGGAATAAAAAGGTGGGAGGCCCAGGTTTGGGGAAACTTCCTCTTTACCCACGTAAGAGAGAGGAAGGCAGGAAGGGTGGACGCTGAAACCAAAGGAAGCTCGACTGGGCTGTCGCTCAGTGGCCAAGCCTGTGCCTAACAGATATGAGACCCCAGGCTCAATCTCTTGCACCAGAAAATAATTAATTTTAATTATTTAAATGGAGACTCTGTTCCTGCTGATTTCATCTTCTCTAAACAACCATTCTCAAAAGGTGAAGTAATAGTTTTATGTCCAACAGGCTAAAAAGCACAAACTTTGATTCAGTCATTTACCTCTTTGCATGTTAGTTTCTTGATCTCGAAGAATGATAGTAGCCTGTGATCCTAGCACCTTGGGAGGCTGAGGCAGGAGGACGGAAAGTTCAAGGCCAGTCTCAGTAACTGAAGGAAGCCCTAAGCAACTCAGTGAGACCCTATCTCAAAATAAGAAATGAAAAGGGCCGGGGACGTGGCTCAGGGGTTAATTCCCCATTACCGGGTTCAATTCCCCATTACCAAAAGAAGAAAAAAGAATGTCAGTAATCCCTGTCCTCTAACTGTGACAGTGTGGTGAGATCACACTTCTAATCAGTGCATTTTAAGGGGAAGAGAATTTCCTATTCCAAGGAGGATTTCAGAAAAACCTGAGTTTCATCTTCTATTTACCCTGTCTAGTTTTTCCCACCTTGAGTAATTTGCCCTTCAAGGCTAAGATAAAGACCTCCACGCCCTGGCTCACGTGCCCCTGGGATCTGGTAGCTCCGGGAGCTCTTGGCAATGAAAAACCCCTAAAACTGACAGGCGGGGAGGGCGCATTGGGAGTGGCCCCACTGAGCTCATGGGGACGTGCGGAGGGAAGATGAAAGTTACAGCAGCCCCAGCAGCTCCTCTGTGGCCAGCCCTCCAGGCGGGCCAGCTGCCCAGCAGGGATGCTGCCGGCCTGTGGCCTCAGGGCTCAGGTGTCACCTCATTCCCAGGCACTGGACAGCAACAGGATCTAGTGAGCATGACTTAGGAAAAATGCCATCTCCTTCACTGGGAATGGCTGGGAGCCCCGCTGTTCTTTTTTATTATTATAAATGATCATTATTTTCTTCATTAAAAAAGAATGTTGTTTTTTTAAAAATCAGAAAAGGAGAAATGTTGCATTATAGACCCTTAATGTTTTGAAACTTCGCCATCTTTTAAATGCAAACATGTCTGTGAATTTTTGAAAAAGTTTTGAGTTTAGTGGTTTGCTAAAATTAAATAAATGAATATCAAAATTTTAGTACCGTTTCATGAAAAATGCTTTTCTTGGCTTAAGCTTTCAAGTGTCATAATAAATGTATTCAGAGGATCCGTTTCCATCATTTCAAGCATCTTGATTGGATTTGCATATAATTATGTATATTTGGTATGGGTATTTATTGCCCATACAGTTAGGAAGCATAAGTGAATATATAT
Organism: Sciurus vulgaris; assembly: GCF_902686455.1. Lineage (NCBI taxonomy): Eukaryota > Metazoa > Chordata > Mammalia > Rodentia > Sciuridae > Sciurus > Sciurus vulgaris. Next base: position 148,722,964 of record NC_136467.1, read on the forward strand.
GATTTCAAGGATATCTTTGTAATCATAATAAATTAATATCTCATACTATATGCTTTCTGAACCCAGTGGCAAACAAAAATAAATGTCCTCAAAGAGTTCAGAGCCGGGTTGGGGAAACAACCACTCATTGCTTCCAGAAGCTGACCTCACTGTCCTGCTAGCAACCACTGACTATGGCCAAGAGCTAAAAAAAGACATCCTAACTCACAAACCAACTGCACAACCAGGGTGATTAAGTGCCAGAAGAAACACAGTGGCCCACCTACCACCGTCCTGTGTTCTTCTGTTTCTCTATCATCCACCTTCTTAGGGAGAAACTCAGGATTCTGGGATTTTATCACATTCCTACCCTAAGTGCAGAATCAAAGACATCGCTCACATTGGTCAAGTCGTTTGGGCTTTTAAAAGGTCAGATGAGTTACCCATAGAAAGATTTGCCCTGAATTACCTAAATATCTGCTTTGATTTTTTTTTTTCATTCATTTTTGTGTGTATCCACAGGGTAGGATTAAGTCATAGTCGAGAAGATGTTTGTTTATATGCTTATCTGGTACACTAAAAAAGGAAGGTATATTTATCCAAATCTCAGTTGCTTAGCAACTGCGTTGCTTTCCATTTCGCTTCACAGCTATGGGCAGGGCCCGACCTGTGGAAGGCTGGCGGCAACACCTGTGTGCAGAGGAGGCTCAAGGCCCAGGTCAGGGATTGAGCTACGATCCAGAGTTCACGTTTTCTGCACTCGTTAAGTAATAGGCTCTCTGTCCTGAAAAGAGCCTTAAATATGACTAATCTACGTGCCAGCCTGTCTTTAACTTCATTGTGGAACTATGGATCAACCTCTGTGTGATCTTCTGCCCAAGTTAGTGAACTATTTAAATTCAAATTGTTTTTTCCCCACAATGCACTTGCAGGCTGGAGTTTTAGCAGGTTTCTAAATACTAGCAAATGTTATATTCCACCATTTTTATTTTGTGATCTTTTTAAAATGACAGGCCTTTTTTTCCCCCAGGGAAAAATGTCATATGGTTTAATCCCATCTTTTTGCATAAAAATTATTCCTTATAACCAGACAAAAATCTGTCTCACCACGAATTCTCCCCATTTTGGTGTCTCACAGTCAAATCTAACTTCTTTGCCTTATACCAGCCTAGCAACACCTTATCTTGCAGTTTTTCCTCCCAGGGAGATTTCCCCAATTTCTTCAATACCCTTCATACACAACGCCAAGTCCCTTCATGATCCTGATCTGTCAATCATCTTTAAGCTCAAATTAATTTTTGCAGGTTGTGTTTGAACCAGGTTCTGCAAGTGGTACACAGCCTTTTGGATCTGAGAGTCAATGGGCAACTATGCCCTTGCTTAAGCTGATGCCATGTTTTCATTAATGCTAATCAAGAGTCCAAGACCAGATTGATACAGTCTTTGAAGTTGGTACCTGGTGAATGCATTGAAGGTAAAAACTCAGTGACTAAAATTCTCCTCCACTATGGTTTTATGCCTTAGGATTTTTAATACACAAATGCAATTCCTTAGATTTATCCAGTTAAATCTCACCCTGATTCTGTCCCTCAAGTTAACCAATCAAAATCTATTGTTTCCCAATATTCCCTTGCTATCAATTTGGTATTAGGCAAATAAAGATGAGCCACACTACTTACGCTTTTGTCCAGGTAGACCACAAAAATGTTTAATAAATAAAAAGACAGAAGTCCCATGGTAAGACTTGAAACCCACAGCCAGATTGACAGTGATCCATTAACCACCCCACCCCATCCTCCTTTTTTTTTTTTCAGGTACCAGGAACTGAATTCAGGGGCACTGGACCACTGAGCCACATCCCCAGCCCCATTCTGTACTTTATTTAAGGACAGGTTCTCACTGAGTTGCCTACCTCCTCGCTTTCACTGAGGCTGGCTTTGAACTTGTGATCCTCCTGCCTCAGCCTCCCAAGCTGCTGGTATTACAGGCGTGCGCCACCGCACCTGGTTTCCCATCCTTGATTCTAGTCACTGAAGCAGTTGCTTATCCTTGCTCCTAGCCCATAAACCTCTATCTTCACAAAGAACATGCCAGGAAGAAACTTATCAAATGCCTTGCTAACAAAAGAAGAGAACTCTGACGTACTGGCTACCTCCACCATGCAGGTAACTTGATATTATTTCACTTAATTCACTTTTCAACAAAGATTTATTGAGGACCTACTGTATGCCTGATGTTATTTTAGGCTCTGAAGATAGATCCGTGATAGATAGATAGATAGATAGATAGATAGATAGATAGATAGATAGATAGATAGACAGATAGACAGACAGATAGACAGACAGACAGGTAGAGGGGAAAAAGTTGTTTATACATTGTCATACATGCAAATCTTATCATCCTCGTCTTCCAGAGTAGAAAAATAAGGCTCAGAGATGTGAACTCGTCCCAAGGCGAACATGCAAGAGTGCCAGAGTCAAGGCCAGTTCCAACCAAGCAGTGGTCTTTCACTACCGGTTGCCGCCTCTGAAGTCCATGTCCACCACCGTAGCTCCTAACCCGCAGCCCCTTCAAGTTCTTCACCTTTCCATGTGAAAGGATTCCCTCTTTATTATAATCCCTGTCCATAGAGTTTGTCGCTTAAGTCTAAGGAGTGACTAAAGGTGGGACTTATGTGTATCAGAGTAAATGGACAAGGAGAACATTTGAGGCAACGGTCTATGAGTTTATAAGGAATCTCTAATTTTCCTTGATGCCCCTCACTGTCTGGGTCCATCATTCCAGTTCACAGATTCATCTCCCTCAACAATGATAAAGCTCCTGGGGCAGAATAGGGAGGGTAAAGTATATTCAATTTCTTACGTGTAGATTTTTTAATTTTTAATTTTTTTGATACTGGAAATTGAACCCAGAGCATCTAAGCACTGAGCCACATCCCCAGCCCTTTTTATTTATTTTGAGGCAGGTTCCCAACAAGTTGCTGGGGCTGGCTTTGAACTGACCCTCCTGCCTCAGCCTCCTGAGCTAATGGAATCACAGGTGTGCACTGCCTGGTAGTAGTAAAATGTCATCCATGTGTCCTGGCCCAAAACCATGGTTTGGAGAATAGGGTAAGGGGTGAAGACCTTCAGAGCTGCGACAGTTCCCAGTTGTGTTCAGTACAGAAGACACAAGCAAAGCACTTCAGAATCTCTTACATTTGTCTTTATTTTTTCAGATGACACAATTAAGTTCATGTCCTTAATTTTTCTCAATAATCCCTTTTTTTCTTAAAAGAACTATAATTAACAAAATTTGAAATCCAGATTAAAATTTTTAATGGAACCAAAGGGTCATATAATATAAAGGACACCTCTCAATTCCCAACTCTCTCTTTGTGCCTCCCAGAAATGATAGTAGATAATCCTTACCTGCATGTTTTTCCAGACCTTATTTTGTATGTACACATGTGAATGCATGTGTATTTTTTTCTTGGAAATCTACTCATATCAGACAGGGGAATTTGTCCTAGTCTTTTCAATGGACAAGTTGCATTATATACTCCTGTATGAATGTACTATATTTGACAGAACCAACTTCATGCTGATGGGCACTTAGCTTTTTTTCCCAGTCTTCACAGTGAAAAGCAATTATTATAATTTAATTATTTAATTTAAAGTAAACTTATGTGACTGGTACGGATTGCCAAGCTGCGTCCTCAGGCATTTTACAAAAGTGAGTGCATTTAATTTCTAAAATAACCCCCTGAGGTTGTCACTAATATCATCATTTCTGTTTTCCAAATGAGGAAACGAAGCATAGAGTAATGAAGGGAATTGTCCCAGGTCACATCGCTAGTAAAAGCCAGAGGTGGAGTTCAAACCCAGGCTGCCTGGGCTCCAGACTCTGCACCGACCTTGAGGGAGCCCTGCTTCCTGTAGATCGCTGGATACAATTGTCTAGTCTCACAGTAGATGAGCTGCAGGGCACACGGAATGAAAGATGCTTTTCGAGGCCAGCATTAGCTTGTGAAAAATCCTGGAAAGAAGAGCAAAACAGAGATGGCAAAATGAATGAAGAGAAGAGTCCTATTCCATGCTACCATGTCTGTTCCAACACCCTCCGTGATGTTTTTCAAAAGGTAGACTAAATCCTCCTGCAAACGTGATAAATCACCCTGTGAATGTGAAGTCCCTTTAACCAGACCTGCCGAGGGAATGGAGGTGCCAGCCCAAGGAGTTTTGCCTTTTGGAAAGACAATGCAATTCTGAACAAGGCTTCATTGGGGCACATGGTTTTAAGTTCAAGATGAACAATCTAATCGAGGTCCTTTACAAGAAGGATTTGTCTCAAGAAACCTTTTTATCAGAGCTACCAATGGAGTTTCTTAGTCACAGGAGAAGCAGTTTCGTGATTCTGAAAAGCTCCAAAGCCGAAATGCATTCAGTTTTCCCAGAGGCAGAGCAGTTGGTGATCTCGTTCAGTTTGGGTATTTCTCCAGGCTGGGATTGCCGCGGCTGGGAGTAAGACTATTTGAATCTCAAAAGGCTTGAGGTGAACCGCGTCAGTATTCTGGGTTTTAAACTTGACCCCAGCCTCCCATTCCAAGTGGTAAATATGAAACGTGGCTACCAGATCCTTTCAGCACATACGACACTAACTAGGCCAATGCTCTGTTTTCTCCTGGCCTTTGGTACAGCTGAAACTTCGCTTGTGTATTAGCAATGACATGTTTGCACATTTTTCAAAGTCTGAGGGTATGAATCACCTTGAAGAAAATAGCTTTGATCAGAACATGAGAGCTACATTTGAACAATAACTTTACTGTTGTTAGTGGCAGTAGAAAGGGAATTTGAATCTCAGGATGAAAAAAAATTACAGAAAACAAATGAAGAGGGCTGGGAATGCAGCTCAGTGGCAGAGAGCTTGCCGAGCATGCGCCTTGGGCTCCTTCCTCCACGCCACAAAAAGAGAGAGAGAGAGAGAAATGAGGAGAAGGGAGTTCAATGTCAAGTGTACGAAGCTTTTGGAGCAGGCAGTGGAAAGCGGGGGAAAAAAATCAGAAAATGAATGACTCATCTGTAAAGACACAAATGAATCTGATGATCCCATAAAAGAGAAAAAATAATGTTTTCCTGGATTTAGAAGAATCTACAAATACATTTCCAGAAATGATGAAAATGTTTAAAATGCTTCTTGACATTGATTGTATTTGACAATCCCAGAGGTCAAGTCCACTGAGGATTCAGACAAAGCCTACTGCCCGCTTCCATCCCATGCTCCCCTGAGTCTGATGCCTCCCCTCCTATCTAGTGGACTCTCACTAGGCCAGGGGAGACACGCTCCAAGGGGGGAGTCCAGCTCTCACTGGCCGTGTGTTATTCTGCTCCTGCAAATAAAAGTGAACCTCACCATCCAAAAATAAATGTGTACCCTTGCGCTGTTCAGAATGAAATTTAATCTGATGAGACTCTATCTACATCAGATATACAAACTAAGAACTCGAGACAATCATCGGAATCATTCAGGAAAGTGTCCCGTTTTGCCTTGGCTTTACTTGTATATGTGTAAAATTCATGATTTTACCTTTTTATTAAATCATCTTTAACAGTTTAAATAAGTGCTATATATTCTAATTTAAGAAATGTTTAAAATTGTTCGAGCCATTACTTCATTTTGCATTTGTAGAAATCCTCTGGGTTCTTTTCCCAAGAGCAGGATATGGAAAGATAGTCATTCCTCCCAGCCCTGCTTATCTTCCTTATCTCTTAAGTAATTTTTTTTTTTCTAACAATCTCATAAGATCTTCTGTTTTCCCTACAAACTTTCAACCAAAGATTTCCTTGGGGGCCTAAGAGAGTTCATCAGACAGGGGCCAATTCCTTAGAGGATAGGTTTTCTTTCCTTTTTTTTTCTTCTTCCTATTTAGAGGGAAAAGTACATTTAAAATACTTACATTACTGCTCTTCCTTTTCTCTTTTTATTTTATAATGGCTAAGCCAATTGAGTCAACAGAGTGTGGCTACCTAATATTTATGTACAAAGTGTGTTTGTAAGGAGCTCAAAATGTAAAAAGACCCCCAAGAAGGCAAGCATTGTGCATTTTGTCTAGATGCTTCTGGCCCATAAATGAATGCTGAGCGTGCATTGAATAGAGTCTAGAAACTAGATTCTCTAGCTTTCAGGAAATCTTTTAATAAGCGAGTGTGACAGTCCCCTGGTCAGTGGTCACCAGAGTCTTGTACGCACCATCAATCCAATCATCCTAAAAATACCGAAATGGAAGTGTGTATTTTTTATTAAAGTTGACTTCATTTTGAGTCTTCTTTTAAACTACAGTTGGCACAGCCTCCAAATAGGAGGTCACATTTGTGTGATCCCTGTGATGTTCAAGCATCAGAAGTAGAAGGAAGACCCGTAGCTTAGAGGGACAGAGGTTTGTAAACAAGTGGAATGGTCCACACAGAGCCTATAGCTAAGGGACACTGGAGGGGCTAAAGAAGGATCATGGAGGTTTGTTCCACTCAGTGGTGATCCGGCATCCTGTGTGTGTCTACAGCAACTTCTTTATAAGGGTTAAGAGTTTATTTTCTCCTTTGTCTTCCTCTTTCAGGAAACCTGGGAAGAGGAACTAGGGTCAACTCTGATCCTTAAGCTCCCCAGGACACAGAGTATCCATATAAGCAAAACAGACTCAAGAATGCACTTAATGTTTACAGATAAAGCCATTTAGTTTTCGTTTTATATTTACTAACTCCATAAATGTCAACACTTTCTGTAATACTGTTTAATAGCAAAGTGACTTTGTGCATGCAAAGCCCTTAGTCCTGCTGAGACCCTTCCTGAACCTCCGAATAATTCCACTGGTCACTTCTAAGAGACGTCTAAGGTGGCATTTAAGAGTCAAGTCAGATTTCACCATCTGCTATCATTTACTCAATCTCCAAGTTCCCATTCAGGAAAATGACTAATGTATCTATTTTAGAGGGAGGCTTTGAGGATTAAGTCAATTGATGTATTTGAAGCATGGTATTCTGAGATGCAGTCAGACACTAAATAAATATTTATTAGCAGCACAAAAGTCAAAGATTGGCTTAAAAGCCAATATGTGTAGACTCACATTAGGCAATAATCCAGATACAATCCAGTCTAGTGAGCGCAACTCTAGCTGGCTTCTTCCAAGTCAGAGTGAGAGGAGGGCTTTGTCTTGAGTCTTGACTCAAGGTAGAAGAAGACAGAGGGCAAACTCAACTAGAGAAGCAACCAACAAAACTGAAGTAAAGGTCCCGCGATCCTCTTTTAAAGAATACCCGGAAGCGGCAGTTCTCAAAAGTAGCACACGTATCTCTTAAATATGTCCAGATGGTCTGAAGACTTGCCTATCAGTTTGTTCTATATAAGTTTAGGTCTCCCAACCTGAATCAGCTATATCCTAGAAAGCAGAAGGATCTAGCAGCTGAATATATCAAATAGTTATGTTATCGTAAAGGAATCTTGGAGAATGAAAGGCACACCAAAAGATTAGGGAAGAGAAAATATTATTTTTCATATTCATCAAGGGTCAATTCTGTAATTATCAATACACGCATTGAACAGAGATCCCAGAAAAAACCCTAGGGAATATTATTAGATTAATAGTTTTTTTTTGGTTTTTTCTTTTTTTTTTTTTTTTTTGTGGTGCTAGGGATTGAACCCAGGGCATTGTGCATGCAAGGCAAGCGCTCTACCAATTGAACTATAACCCCAGCACCATAGATTAATAGTTTTTAAGTACTTGTAAAATAAAGGGGAATGAACAAAATTTAAAAGACTGATAATATCTTGTTTGGGTGAGGAAAAGAATATATAGAACAGTGCTTATCAAAATTTTATGTGCATGAGTCATCGGGGAATCTAGTTAAATGGCCAAGTCTCATTAAATGGATCTGGATGGAGCCTGGGGTTCTATATTTCTAAAAAGTTTCCAAGTCATGCCACTTCTGTTTGTCACAGGATCAAACTTTGCATAGGTAGGTCATAGACTATTATCATGCACTCTTGAAATATAAGCTGAAGAAAAATTCATCAGAATTTTTAAATGTGCATGAATTTTAATGTAGAAATCCTATTTCTAGCTGTACTACATGAACTATTTCCCATTTGCAGGAACATGTATATGAGAAGATGCTTAGAGCAGCACTGTTTATAAAAGCCAAATGTTGGCGATAACGTAAGTGTCCATCAATAGGGGAATAGTAAGGCAAACTGTGGTAAATGCAGGACAACTCTGAAGCTATTAAAGGGAAGGTGTACTGACATGGAGGAGACTCTGTTTTTTTTTTTTTTTTTTTTTTTCAGGAGGTAATATGGAGCACTGTCCATTAAATATTATTAAATAATATACATATATTATTACCGATACTTGTAAATGTATAAGTAAGTATCCAGAAGAATAAGCATCAGTTTTCTCCATACAAGGGTATGAAATTAGGTGAGGGGAAGGAAGAAGAAACAGTCTATTTACTTCATTATTTTATATATTTTTACCATGAGAATCCATTTTTCTTTTCTGTAATCATTTTTAAAAGAAAGGCAAGAGGTGACCCATAGAAGTTGCCTGGGTTTGTTAGGAACATGCTAATGCATGATGTCCTTATAGATGGCTTGGATCCAAGGACAATTTGTGATTGTCAGAAGCAATCAAATCTGTCCCATTCACCAATGGGTAGATCTCTTGTGGTGTACTACAGGTCTCTGTCCTTGGTCATACTTTAAAAACATTTACCTCTGATTTTCATGAGAAAAAGAAGGTATTTGATTAAGATTTTAAGTGATATGAAGCTAGGAAAAACTAGTTATTTCTATGTTAAGAATTAGCATTCAAAAATGTCCTGATTTCTGGAATCATTCAATCAAATCTAAAAGAAAGAAAATCATTTGGGACTGGGGTTGTAGTTCAGTGGTATAGCGCTTGCCCAGCATGCGTGAGGCACTGGGTAGATCTTTGGCACATAAAAACAAGTAAATAAAATAAAGGATAAATCCTTTTTAAAAATCGTTTGGGATAAATGTAAAGTCCTGCCCTGAAGTTTCAAAATCCAACTACATAAGAAGAAAATGGGGGAGGGGATCTCATATGATAAAGTAGAGATTTTAGCAGACTAACACTTTTGATGAGCTAAGAATATAATTTGGATTGCAGACACCATGCCAAGACAGGATTAGTTCCTGATCAGACCACAACCAATGTGTTTTGTTGAGTTCTGTACTGAATAACTTAAGAATGTATCAACCAACACAGAACACCCGGAGACTTGCAACCAGGAGGGGGAGAAGATTTTCAAAATCATAGCATGTGAGAGTCACTGTGGAACATTTTTTGAATTATTGGGTCACAGGAGAAGGACTTGGGGGAGGGAGACAGAAGGACAATTGAAAGACAATTCCTCAATATTCAAACAAGGACCAAAGAGTGATTGAGTTGCATGGAGACAAATGATAAGTTAAGACAAGAAGGAATTTAAGCCTGTCTAGAAATAAAAAGGAATGTTTTGTGAGATCTTGAGTTTCCAACAGCTGGAAATATCCAAGCAGAGGTCAAACCATTTCTTGCTAGATGAAGAAAGAAGATCATCAGAAAGATGTTTGCCACTAGTGCTGGCGTCTTAAATATGCCCATTTTTTGAGACATGAGTTAGCCATCTATGTGTGACTTACTAATGTTTAAAAACCAGGTATACTATTTCTTAAACAATCACATTCATTAGATGAATTCTACCAAGAACAAGAGTCTTTTGATAGGTGTAGGGGGTGTGACAGGTGGCCCAGGGTTTTCTGCCTCATTGGACACGGCGCATACCTCTTTAGGAAAGCAGCTTCCTCAGATTCCAAGTCTAAAAGAGAGGATGACCTAGTCTAGAATCGCCTGGTTGGAATGAAATCGCCCTGCACATGCACAGCAGCTTGAATCCCGGGGCTCCGCCTCCCTCTAGCTCCTGGCGTTTCTTCCCTCTTCCTCTTGCCTGTTGTTCAAGGGTACCTGGTTCAAGGATGCCCGCTACCATTTGGGATCCTGGTAGTAGCGATGGAGCAGTTCCTCTGTGGCGCCTGAACACTCTCATGAGAGTGTTCTGGGGCACAACTTAAGAACAGAACCATCACCACTGAGAAGTCCAAATCTGAGAGTCTTTATTAAGCTGGCCAGCTGACTGTCTCACACGATGACCCAAAAAATGGCTACTGGGAGAGCAGCCCCGATCACAGGGTTGTAGGGGTTCTTATACCAAAAATCACATCGATCACAAGTGTGTGTTGCTAAGATTCGAAATTACACATTAACATCATGAGATCATCGACAGAGGGGGAAGTGGGTCAAAGTGACCCTTACCTAGGTACAAACTAAAAAATGGTCACTAACATTCACACAATTATCGTTTACATGGTACAATGGTTAAGAGCAATAGGGATCAAAAGAGAGCAATTTTTCATTACATAAGAATTGTCATTTTGTATTGCTAAACATGTCATGCTAAGTAACTGAGGATGGGTACAGAGGCGGGGTGTTCCCATGGGAGAAGCTCATTTCCTACATAACATGGAGTCTCAGAGCAAAATGGAGTCTGTTTAGTCATTTCCCTTAGAGTCTGGCCTACAACATTCTCATGGAGTCAGATCTGTCAGCCCATCACAACAGTAAGTCCTGGTTCTACTCAGGAAACAAACTCCCATAGCTCCCAGGCAGGATGGACCAGAGCTGTGGACACCTTTTCTTGTCTGGACTTGGCCTCCAGTGCAGGACTGGCAGATAGCTTCACTGATGCCAAGGAGAGCTTTCCTGACAAAAAATTTCCTTCTATCCCTGGCATAAAACTACTTGGCAGTGAGTTTATTTTTATCTTCCCCTACCCCCACCCCCACCATCAAGTTACTCATCCCAATATTTTCAAGGCTAAATTTTTTCAAGCCATAAAAAAAATAGCTGGGTACCTTGATTTCATTGGTGATGTTGGTATTAAGTTAGGTAGAAAATGACCTTCAAAGGAAAAGCAAATAGATCCATTTTGGGAGTTCATGGTTGAACACAGGAGGGGGACATTTGTTTCTGGGTGTGTCATGCGGTCAACTGGAGAATCTAAAGCCGGTGGGCAGAGGCTTGCTAGCATTTGCTTCCTCTCCAGGAAGAGAACACCCACGGTGGTTCATTTCAAGCTACCCACATGCACTGAACTTGGGGCTGCAAAAGGTATGCTTGGCTCTCATGAGTTACGCGAGCCCCCTCAACTGGAAATGGGAGAATGAATTTAGTTGGTTATGTTTAGAGTTAAGAAAAACAAATACCTATAACATTTGACACCTTTTCCATAAGGGACCTAGAGAGGTATTTCAGGCTGGTCTGGGCCTGGTCCATTAAAATAAAGCAGTGTTTGTTTCTTCTTCCTGTCTTTTTGCCAACTATTTTGATCAGCCATCTAAATGTGCTTTATTACTAAAAAAGTATTTTAAGAATGAGAATTGCAGCTATTCTAATATTTGTCTCGAGGCTCTTCCCATCATTGTGAAGCTCAATCTGTATTTTTGTAATAGGGAGAAACTTCAATAACAACCAAAACTATGTGGTTGTAAAAAGAAACATCATTTTATATCTTTAGAATGATTCCAATACCAGTGCTACCATTCCTCTGTAAATTATTTATGCACATAGTTTGATCCCCTTTCACATAATGACATCTATTACTTAAGGTTGATAAGTCTTCAGAGGAAAAGAAAAGGATGGTGGAAACTCTTGGCTAGATATCCCAAAACCCATTGATAATCCTTCTTCCTTACCTTCCTCAAGAGAAGCTGGAATATTCCACATTTAAAAGGTCTGTCCATCGCGACGCAAGTGAAAGTCTGCTGGAGGCTTACAGGAAAGCTTGTTTTCCTGGCTCTTTCTACTCCGGCTTTCTGTCTGAGGGTCTGAGGGTGATGTATGGACAGGTAGCAGCCAGATGGTTGGAGAAGTGGCATGAGGAAGAGGTCAGCACCGGAGGCTGGCATGTGCTGGGTGAACCCCAGCCATGGTACACCCTGGAGTAGCCCTGGAGTGGGGACGTGGAGACATCTTATCAATAAAACCTCTCCGTGTTTACCAGTGTAACTGCAGTATGATTCATATACCACAAAATTTGCCTTTTGTTAAATATACAAGTGACTTTTAGTAAACTTACTGGATTGTGCAACCGTCAAAATCCACCTTTTCATTCAAGCTCATTTGCGGTCAATCTGCATTCCCACAACTGGCCTGAGGCAACGGCTGATTCGCTTTCTGTCTCTAAATTTGCCTTTTGTGAACAGTCCATAATTATATAAATAGAATTGTGCAATATATAGTGTTCTGCACCCAGCTTCTTCCGTTTACAATAAAGCTTTTGAGGTTCACTCATGCTGTAACGTATACTGGTATTTTATTCCATTTCCATGCTGACTACTCTTCCATTTGAATAGACACACTTTGATTTGCTTATTTGTCTATCTATTGATAATTGGCTTGTGGTCCTTTGAGACTATTACAAATGAGCTGGCGTGAACAATCCTGTGTGAATATTGATGCAGACTTGAGTTTTTGTTTCTCTTGGCTACATTCTTAAAAATGAAACTCGTGGGGGGATTCTATGGTAAGGTCATGTCTAACTTTTAAAGAAATTGCCAGACTGTTTTCCAAAGAAGCTGTACCATTTTACATTCCCATCAGCAACATGTGAGAGTTTCAGCCTCTCCAAATCTTTGCCAACAGTTCATATTTTTAGACTTTGCTGCTATAGCCATTTTTTAAATTATGTATTTTTTTTATTTTTACAGACTGCATTTTGATTCATTATACACAAACAGGGTCCATCATTTCATTTCTATGATTGTGTACAATGTAGATTCATACCATTCATGTAATCATACATGTACATAGGGTAATGATGTCTGTCTCATTCTACCATCTTTCATACCCCCCTCTCATTTCCTTCTACATAATCTAAAGTTTCTCCCTTCTTCTCTCACTCCCCACCACCACCACCCCCATTATACATCATCATCCACTTATCAGGAAAAACATTCGGCCTTTGGTTTTTTAGGATTGGTTCATTTCGCTTAGCATGATATTCTCTAATTCCATCCATTTATCTGCAAATGCCATAATATTATTCTTCTTTATAGCTGAATAATATTCCATTGTGCATATATACCACAGTTTCTCTATCCATTCTTCTGTTGAAGGACATCTAGGTTGGTTCCACAATCTAGCTATTGTGAATTGAGCTGCTATAAACATTGATGTGGCTGTGTTCCTGTAGTATATTGATTTTAAGTCCTTTGGGTATAAACTGAGGAGTGGGATAACTGGGTCAAAAGGTGGGTCCATTCCAAGTTTTCTGAGGAATCTCCACACTGCTTTCTAGAGTGGCTGCACCAATTTGTAACTCCACCAGCAATGTATGAGTGTGCCTTTTTCCTCACATTCATGCCAACATCTATTATTGTTTGTGTTCTTGATAATAGCCATTCTAATTGGAGTAAGATGAAATCTTAGAATTGTTTTAATTTGCAATTCTCTAATTACTAGAGATATTGAACACTTTTTCATATATTTATTAATCACCTCTATGTCTTCTTCTGTAAAGTGTCTGTCCAGTTCCTTGGCCCATTTATTGACTAAGTTCTTCAATAAATTTATTTATTGATTGGGTTCTTTGGTAAAAAGTTTTGTAAGTTCTTTATAAATTTGGGAGATAAGTGCTCTATCTGAAGTGCATGTGGAAAAGATTTTCTCCCACTCTGTAGGCTCTCTTTTCACATTGATTGTATCCTTTGCTGAGAAAAAGCTTTTTAGTTTGACTCCATCCCATTTATTGATTTTTGCTTTGATTTCTTGTGCTTTGGGAGTCTTGTTAAGGAAGTCTGATATTAAGCCAACATGATGAAGATTTGGGCCTACTTTTTCTTCTATTTAGGGTCTCTGGTTTATTTGCTCAGTCCTTGATCCATTTTGAGTTTTGTGCAGGGTGAGAGATAGAGGTTTAATTTCATTTTACTGCATATGGATTTCCAGTTTTCCCAGCACCATTTATTAAACAGGCTATCTTTTCTCCATTGTATGTTTTTGGCTCCTTTGTCTAGTATGAGGTGACTGTTTTTGTTTTTACAGAATGTCTTCTATTCTGTACCATTGGTTTGCCTGTCTATTTTGGTGCCAATACCATGCTGTTTTTCTTACTATTGCTCTGTAGTATAGTTTAAGGTCTAAGTATTGTGATACCTCCTGCTTCACTCTTCCTGCTCAGGATTGTTTTGGCTATTCGAGGTCTCCTATTCTTCCAGATGAAGTTCATGATTTCTTTCTCTATTTCTATGAGGAATGTCATTGGGATTTTAACTGGAATTGCCAATTTTAATAGGCATCTTTTTATAAATTTATTTTGTAGTTGTAATATGGACAAAATGCCTTTGTTTTACTTGTTTATTTTTTCATGTAGTGCTGAGGATCGAACCCAGTGCCTCACACATGCTAGTCAAGCACTCTGCCACTGAGCTACAGCCTCAGCCCCAATAGGCATCTTTTGATCTTATGGTGACTCTAGTTCTCATTCCCCTGGTAACTAATGACATTGAGCCCTTTTTCATGTGCTCATTAGCTATTCATACGCCTTCTTTGGCAAAATGTCTATTCAAATCTTTCATCCTTTTAAAACTAGGTTGCTTGTCTTATTTTTAATTATGCATTACTTACAAATTCTACATATTCTTTTTCAGAGCATGGTTTGCAAATATTCTTCTCAATCTGAAGCTTATTTTTTAATTTTCTTCATTTCTCTTGAAGCACAAATTGGTAATTTAATGAAGTCCAGCTTGTCAATATTTTACTTCTACAGCTTGCATTCTTGATGTGATGGCTAAGCTGCTAACTCAAGATGTCAACATTTACTCCTGAATGTTTATATAGAGCTTTAACCATGTAAGTTTTTCTAAACTTGTGATTCCTTTTGAGATAAATTTTTAGTATGGTGTGAGGTAAAATTCCAAGTTTGTTTGCTTGTTTATATAACTTATTGATTCCTTTTTTTTTTTTTTTTTTATCCAGTGGTCTCATCATTATCTATTGAAAAGACTATCCTTTTCTCCATTTATCTTGACACTTGTGTTGAAAGTCAATTTATCATATTATAAGGTTTCTATTCCATTGAGTTACATAATAGGGATTATAAATTATGGTGTGTGGACCAAATCCAGCCTACTACCATTTTTCATTAATCAAGTGTTTTTGAACATGACCATTCTCATGTGTTGGCATGTTTTCTGGGCTGCTCTTCCATGATGATAACAGAGTTGAGGAACTGCAATAAAGACCACAGTATCTCAAACATTTACTATATAGCCCTTTATAAAAATTTACCAGGACTTAATTTATGTGTTCCTCCTCATGTGAATACCATATTAACTATAGCTTTATGGAAATCATTAAATCAGGTAGTGTAAAATATCCAGCTTTCTTCTTAATCAAAATTCTTTGGGCTATCCTAGGTACTTTGTATTTCTGGATACATTTTAGGATCTGCTTGTCAGTTTCTACAAAGTAGCATGCTAGAATTTTGACAGGGATTGTGTGAAATCCGTAGCTCCATTTGGGGAGAACACCCACCTTGGTAATGTTGACTTTTCTTTCCGATTCATGAGGATGACATGTCTCCATTTATTTCAACCTTCAGTTTTTCTCAACAATTTTTAACTTTTCAATGTACAAGGTTTGGGTTTTTTATTAAGTGTATTTTAGAGCATTTTATTATTCATGATGTTATAAGTGAAATTGTTAGTTTTGCTTTCAGATTTTTTATTGCTACTATACAATGTAAAATTTATTTTTGTATATTGATTTTGTATCCTATGAACTAACTAAAGTAATTTAATACTTCTCTTATTGTGTGTGTGTGTGTGTGTGTGTTCTGTGGATTTTTTAGGATGTTCAACCTTCAGGTTTTAAGCTACAAATACAGTTTTACTTCTGTCTTTCCAACCTGGACTGTATGCATTTTTTTAACTTACTGGTCTGTCTAGAACCTTTCAATAGAATGTTGAACACAGAGGGAACATCTTGGCTTTTCCTGCCCTATTTTGGGGGGAAAATGCTCACCCTTTCTGTGTGTCAGTAGGATTTTAATTTTAGGTTTCCCATACACGGCCTTTATTAGTTTCCTTCCCTTATGAGTTTTTAGATGTTTTTTTAATTCGTGAGTGTGTGATGGATTTTTTTACCTGCTTTTTCTGCATCGGTGGAGATAGTCATATGAGTTTCATTTCTCCTGATTCCATGACTATGGCATACAAAATAACTGATTTTCAGGAACTGAACCGACCTTGCATTCCTGAAATACATCACACTTGTTCACCATGCATAACCTTTTATCTATTCCTGAATTCTGTTTTTCAAATATTTGGGGGGTGATTTTTGCATTTTGCTCAGGATATTGACTAGTCTTTATGAGTCTCTATCTTGCTTTGTTTTCAGGTTAATAAAGTCCTCCATTGTAATGAGTTTGGAGGTGTTGCTCCTCTGTTTTCTAGAAAAGTTGGAGGGTTTTTTTTGTTGTTGTTGTTTTTTTTTTACACTCTACCAACCAAGCTATATCCCCAGCCCAAGTTGGAGTTATTTTAAACTTTTGTTTCATTTTACACAGTTTTAGTACTAAGGATTGAACTCAGGGGTGCTCTACCACTGAGCCACATTCCCAGCCCTTTTTATTTTTATTTTCACACAGGGTCTCACCATGTTTCTTAGGGCAACTAAATTGCTGAGGTTGGCCTCAAACTTGCAATCCTCCTGCCTCAGCCTCCCAAGCCACTAGGATGTACTATACCACACCTGACTAAAGTTGGTGGTATTTTAAATATTTAAAAATATGTAGTGAAATTCACCAGTGAGGTCCCATGGACCTGAGTTCTTCATTGTAAGACTATTTTTTTAAAAATTTAAGTTGTTGAGAACCTTTAATTAATTAATTAATTAATATGCAGTGCTGAGAATCGAACCCAGTGCCTCACACATGCTAGGCAAGCACTCTATCACTGAGCTACAACCCCAGTCCTGTAAGATTATTTTTGATTATTAATGAAACGTCTCTCATTGTGAGTGTACTCAGATTCCCCCTTCTTCAGGAGTCAGTTTTGGAAATTTGTCTTTCTAGGAATTTTTTCCCATTTCACTAATCTTTGTCCAACTATATTTCTACAATCCTTCTAAAATTTCAGAAGGTTTAATAGTGATATATTCTCTTCTGTCACTGTTTTTTGGTAATTTGTCTTGTCTTCTGTTTTCCTGGTTAGTACAGCTAAGGGCTTATTAGTTGTATTCTTTTTTAATTTTTTTCTATTTTCTCTATGCTGTTTCCTATATGTTCTTGGCTTAGTTTTTTCTTCTAGTTTTTTAGGTTGAAATCTTAGGTTATATACAGAACTTTCTTCCTTTCTGAAACTAGCTTTACTGAAATTTGATGTTCCTTAATTAATTAACTCAAATTACCAAGTAAAACAGCACTCATGTGAAGCTTACAGTGTGTTGAAGTCATTTACATAATACTTAATATTGTTTAAATTGTGAATAATGTCAAGATGCTTTGAGACTTCCTGTGAGGGTACAAGTTAAAATAAGTAACATCAACATGCTAACTTTCAGTGGTGTCTTAGCCTTGTGTTGCTATAACACAGTACACAACACTGAAGGTATTTTAAATATATTTTTAAAGAAGTTTATTTGGCTCACAGCTCTGGTGGAGTCTGGATGGCGTGGGTCCTACATCTTGTGAGGGCCTCTGGGGGCATCATAACATGGCAGAGAGCATCACACAGAGGAAGCATGTGTAGAAAAGAGGAGTATATATGCAGGTATACACACACACACACACACACACACACACACATATTACCTCTTGGCCTAGAAAACCTAAGTATTTACTTTCTGGTTCCTAATTAAAGGTTTATCAACCTTAGTCTAAGATGATATCTGCCTGACAAATTAATAAAAATTTACCATTTCTGGAAAAAGATAACATCTCCAGCACCTCTAGAATTTTTTATACACAATATTTGGCATTTAAGGAAACCCTAGTAGGCATACCTAGCCACAGACTCAAATGGCGAAAAAAACAAGAGAAAAAACAGACAATATCAACAAAGCTGTATACATTCTAGATGTTGGAGTTATCAGGCAAGAATTTTAAAAATTGAAAAGATGGCAAATTTAATCAGATAATCGATAGATGTGAGAAAATTTCCCAAGCATCACAGAATCTAGAATAAAATGAAAATGCTCTAGCTTGTAATATTGACACATCACTGGAATGCTCTTTTTCTAACTTTTTTGGTAACTTAATCTTGTGTTGCCTCATTGCATGAGTATACTTTATAATTTAATTTAAGATGGATATAATATGTAAATGAGTCAGTCCAACAGGGTTGATCATTTCCTGCATTTGTAGCAACTTGGGGTGCCATTTCCTCCAAAAGCACCAGACTTTGTCAGGGCAAGTGGTATGAAATGTGCTAAAAAACAATTAAGTACATTGGAATACGTAAAATTCGTGGCTTCTTTCTTAGCCAGTTTCACTCTCTGTGGCCCTGCTAATTGGTTTGTGTTCCACAAATAGGGATATTCTTGACAAAGGTTATTTTACATAATTCTCATCAGAAAAAAATATGTGGTACATTTATAATTGTAATTGCTATGTCATCGAGTGTAATCATGGGGAGAGCATTAGTTTTGATCAGATGTCAATAAAAATCAAATCATTCACTTATAGTTTTATAGGTTCGAAGTCTGAAATAATTTTCCACAGACTAGTTTTGGTTCGCAACACTTCAAACTTTATTTCTGCTCTGCTCTAAGTGTGCCTCCAGTGTTGTAGACACTTTGAGGTTTCCACGTAGAGATCAATTTCTGGCCCTGTTCCTATGTATCACCAGGGTGATCCAGCAAAGTGCACAGTAGAAATGGTCCTATAATCCACAGTGGACAGTAGAAATGGTCCTGTAATCTACTCCTAAATAGGAATAGCTACCAACAATTTACTACACATAAAGCAGCTACAAACCACATAAATATCCCTAAGTCAACTTCCTTTGGCGAGACCCCAAAATTGGATGCAACTGCTCCATCACCACATAAAAGAAGGTAGCTATATCAGAGGAAAAGTTGAAATGAAATCTGACAACGGTCTTAACTTATATCTTTTTCTTGGAAAAATTACAAAGATGTATTTCTTTGTGAACTTGAACCTCAAATAAGAGCATTGGAAGAGATGTAGGCAAACTCAACACTCTGAAGCTTAAGCATCATTAGCTAAAGAAAAAAGGAGAGCTGGGCGCCGTGGTGCTCACCTGTAATCCCAGTAGCTTGGGAGGCTAAGGCAGGAGGATCACAAGTTCAAAGCCAGCCTCAACAACTTAGCTAGGCCCTTAGTACCTCAGTGAGACCGTTTCTAAATAAAACACAAAGAAGATCTGGGGATGTGACTCAGTAGTTAAGCACGAAAAGAAAAGAAGGAAGGAGAAACAGATGACAATGACTGCACACTGAAGTTTGGGGAACAGAGAAGATAGGGGACAGGAGTAAGAAAGAAACTTTCTACAATATGCTTTCTTATCAGTTTGATGTTTATATAAACTATTAAAATTAACTTTTAATGTTTCAGTTGATACCAAATATTATAATTTTTATTTGGAAATGACTGGCAACTACATTAAGTACTAAGTGAACTGCTAGAAGAATAACTTTCTGAAAAGAAAAAATCAGGAACTGACGACCATTACTAATAAAGCTTTCTATCCAAAAACTGAGGGCTATGAGTAGACCCAAATGTCAAACAAGTGCTGAAATAACCATTACATTTGTCCTCAACTTCCAGCCTCTGCCCTCCTTGGGGGGTCTTCACAAATATTATGCTGAGATAGATCCAAGTGTTACATAATATGATTTCATGCACACAAAAGTTCTGCTACTGTCATTGCAAGGCATGCAGATCTCTAGAGCTACACCATGCCCCTGGCCACACATGCCCACTCCGTCCTTGAAATGAGGCTAGCACAAAGTGAGTTGGGTCGTAAGGGTAAAATACACAGATTTAGTGAAAAACATCTCAAAAATCAATTTCAAAAACAGTTAATTTGGAAATCCTATTTTAAATATATTGGGTTAAAGTATATCTAACAGTATTGAAATGGCATTAGACTCCTTGCTAAAATGCATGCCAAAATAATATTTAAAATATACTGGGGTAAATAGGGCATATTAAAATCAATGTCACCTGCTTAGTATGTGGCTAACTCAAAAATTTAAAGCCATGTGTGTGGCTCACATTACGGTCCCATTGGACGCGCTGCTTTAAGTGCACATTGGCAGTTCCAGTTTGTAGGCCTGCTGATAACAGAATGCAACCCGTCCACGCCAGCTTTATCACTTTTCAAGAGAAAGTTAAATTTCAAAATATCAAGCTCTTAAAAAAAAACCCCAGAATGAGAAAATTACATATCTATCACCACAATTGAATAGCTCTATTAAAGTATTATGTAATTACATTGTTTCACAAGTTTGAAATCATCTCAAGAATTCTCTTTAAAGTAATAAGCAGTTTCTCCAAATAGTTCATTCTAGTTTTTTTTTTTTTTAATTTCGAAATCACTTTATGACTCTCTAAAATATCTTAAATTATATGAAATGAGAATGATGGACTTCTATAATATTTAAAAATAATCTTGGAAGGAAAAAGTTAGAAGCAGGAAAAAGACACATACAAAATCTGAAGGATTTTTTTTTTTTAAGTAGTCAAAATTATTACAGCAAAAATTGTACCGGCTCACGCTTCGGTATCGGCAAGTACTCAGATCAAAACCTTTTGTGAGAAAAACAAAACAAAACAAAAAAACCTTTTGTGGGAGAGTTCTGCATGTGAAAATCCATCCAGGTAATGTTTACCAACAGAATAAAGGGGGAGAAAGCTCACATGATCACCTCAAGTTCTGCAGGGAAGGCATTTAACAAAATTCAGCATTCATTCATGAAAAAGAAAAAAGTCAGCAGACTAGAAATAGAAGGAAATTACCTCAAGATAATCAAGATCCATGTATGACAGACAAACGCACGGCCGACATGGCTCCCAACCATGAAAGACTGAAGCTCTCCTGTAAGGTCAGGAACAAAACTAGAGTGCCAGCTTTTGCCACTTGAATTAAATACAGTACTGGAAGTGCTCTCTAGAACCACGAGGCAAGAAAGAGAAATAAAAGACACTCAATTAGGAAGTACGGGACAAAATTAGCCTTTTTAGCAGACAACACAATACTTACATGTGTACCCAAACTTGAAGATTTCACCTGTGCACACACCAAAACATAAAAAACAAATCAAAACAACAACAAAATGGCCTTTTAAAACTAAAAAGTAGATTTATCAAAGCTGCAGGCTACAAATTCAGCATTTAAAAATCAGATATATTTCTATACACTAGCAATGAACAGTGTGAAAAAAATCACTAAGAGAAAACATTTATAATATCATGAAAAAGAATAAAATACTCAGGAATAAACTTATCTAAGGAGATGAAAGACTTGTACACTGAAAACTATAAGTATTGCTAAAATAAAGAAGATATTATTAAATAGATGACCCATGTTAATGGATTGAAATAATTAATGTTGGTAAAACAGCAATACTACCCAAAGTGATTGACAGATTCAGTTCAATCCATATCACTGTAACAACAAATCCCATTACTTTGTATAACTAAAAAAATTAGGGTTGGGGTGTGGCTCAGTGCTAGAGCGATTGCCTAGCATGTGTGAGGCACTGGGTTTGATTCTCAACACCACATAAAAATAAATGAATAAAATAAAGGTTCATCAACAACTAAAAGAAATGAATCAACTAGTAATTGTAAAAATCTGAAAAATATAAAGTCTTCCTTTTAATAGATTTAAAAAAAAAGAAAAGTTTATCCTAAAATTTATAAGGAACTTAAGAGATCCAGAACAGTCCAAACAATCCTGAAAAATACAAAGTTGGAAGTTTCATGCTTCCTGATTTTAAAACTTAATACAAATTCACAGCGATCAAAACAGTGCGATACTGCCATAAAAACAGACAGCATGTAGATCAAAGGACTAGGATACAGTCCAGAAATACACACTGCCTGTGTGGTCAAATAATTTTTTTTACGAGGAAGCCAAGATTATTATGGAGAGGACTTTTTTTTTTTTTTTTTTCAACAAATGGTGCTGAGAAAGCAGCATATCCTCTATAAAGGTGACCCACAGGGGGCTGGGGAAATAGCTCAGTCGGTAGAGTGCTTGCCTTATAAGCACAAGGCCCTGGGTTTGAACCCCAGCACCCAAAAAATAAGTAAGTAAATAAAATAAAGGTGATCCACTATATTATACCACACACAAAAATGAACTCAAAAGGACCAGAGACCCAGAGTAGATGTTAAAATTATGAAACTCTTAGATGAAAATATAAAGGAAAATTTTATGACATTGTATTTCATAAAGTCTCAAAGGTGACACAAGAAGCGCAGGCAACAAAAGAAAAATAGGTAAGCTGAACAGCACCAAAATTAAGACTTTGGGGGCGTGAAAACAGTGAAAAGTCCACCCATTGAGTGGGAGCAAATAATTGCGAGTCATACATCTGGTGAGAGATTGATATCTGGATTATATAAAGAATTAAACTCAACAACAACAGAAACAACCCAGTTTAAAAAACAGGCAAAGGACCTGTATAGACAATTCTTCACTGGAAATACAGGTGTCACCTCACCAATAAACATGAGAAAAGATGCTCATTATCACCAGTCATAGGAAATGCAAATAAAATCTACAAGGAGACACCACTCAATACCCATTTGAAGAGCCATAAAACAAATGAATAAATAGGAAATAAGTGCTGACAAGTTTGTGCAGAAACTGTAACACCTGTTAGCTGTTGGTGGGAATGCAAAATGGCGCAGCTCCTGTGAAAGATGGTATGGAAATTCCTTTTAAAAAATAAACATAGAGGGGACTGGGGTTGTTCTCAGCCGTAGAGCATTCACCTAGCACACGTGAGGCACTGAGTTCGATGCTCAGCACCACATAAAAATAAATAAATAAAATAGAGGTATTGTGTCCATCTACAACTAAAAAATATTTTTTAAAATATTTAAAAAAAAATAAACATAGAATTACCAGAGAGCCTAGCAATCACACTTCTGAATAGACCCAGAAGAGAGGAAAGCAGAGAATCAGATGAATACATGTACACCCCTGTTGATAGCAGCGTTACCCCCAGTAGTCAAAGGGAGAAACAACCCAAGTGTCCATCAGTGAATAAATGGATAACAAAATGTGGTGCATCCATAAGATGCAATGTTATTTAACTTTTAAAAGGAGGGAAGGACATGATGCTGAGTGAAAAAAGCCAGTCACAAAGCACAATTACGTGTGATTGCACTTACAGACACACCTAGGGTAGCCAGAGTTGGAGAAACAAAGCAGAGCAGTGGTTGCCAGTGGTTGGCGGGAGAGAATGGAAGCTGCGTTTAGTGGGTAACCGGTTCAGTCTGGGAAGTTGAGAAAGTTCTGGAAAGGGATGGTGGTGACGGTTGAACAATAACATGAATGTACTTAACTGTGTACTTAAAATGGTAAATTTTAGGTTGTGCATATTTCAACACAAGAAAAAAATGGAGGGAAAATGTAGTTTGTTTTTTTTTTTTTTTTTCCAGAAATTCTAATATCTTTATTAAGTGTCTTGAATTTGGATGCTTTTAGGCAAAATTAAAGCACTGTTTTTTAAACTTCATTGTTTGAAAAGGTGTTTTGAGCTTTGGTAATATTAACAATTTCTTCTTTCCTGAGGGCAACCCATTTAGAAAACCATTTCAGCTTCAGCTCGAAGGGCTGAGTGAGAAAGTGGAACAGACCATGGAGTGCACAGTGGAACTTGCTCTCACATTGCTTCAGCAAGGGAGCCGGCCGAGTCGTGGGACTTCAGGGTCCACACAAGACTGATCACTGGACATAAGGTTGCCTGAAGACCTTGCAGATCTTTCTGAGAGATCACCATTACTGATTTCTGCTTAGTGGTGTATTTAGTAACTCCAACAGAAAACATTTATAGAAGCTGGAAAAAGATACAGGCTTGAAAAACAAATTAAGTGAGTAATGTTTTAGTGATTCAAAAGGCCTAGGGTTTTTTCTCCCCATGCCACATATAAAACATTTTTTCAACTGAGATACAACTCATGTACCATAAGACTTACCTGGTAAGTATGTGGTTCAGTTTTCTTTATTATAGTCACAAAATTATGTGACCATCTCCACTATCTAATTCTAGAACATGTCATTAACCCCAAAGAAACTCCATACCAATTAGTAGTCACTTACCAATTCCTTTTTTCCCAACCTGGAGGAACCACCAATTTGCTTCCTGCTTGTATAGATTTGCCTCTCTGGACATTTCTTATAAATGAAATCATACCAACCTCATTGCTCTGCCATGATGGATAAGTCAACTCTGGAACACTGATGTTAGAAATCGGTCTCCTTATCATTCTTTCCTTGTCTAATTGCTATTTTATTCTTCCGTCCTCAGTGAGAAGGGCAGGAGGCTTCTGCTCAGAAGTCAAACCAGCCAGCGGGAGGGGAAGCACACCGGAACTTTCCCAGTCAACACGAACACGAACACCTCCATTATCACAAAGCTCTCCTGGACAGCACTGCTCTCTAGAGAGCGGCCAAAGGTGTTTGCACAGGATAGACTTAAACTAACTTGCAAAATAAAACTTGCCCCCTGCTTAATTCCAAAGCCAGGAACTGGAAGAGTGATTGAACTGTACTGGCTGCCTGTCTTGAAACATATGGAGCAAACGTTGCAATTAGTCTGCCATGATTGAACTTGCTGGTCTTCATCGCTCCAGATATCAGAGAAAGACGAGATCTGGAATTTTGGCACTCAGGACTGGATTTTGTATAGAGAGTTGAAAATCTACAGAATGTACTCTTACATAATGGATAAGCTTCTCCCACTGATAAATGCCAGTTTTCCAGTGGACCGTAGAAAATTATCTATTTTTGGTACTCCGTGGGAGGCCATGGAGCTCTTACTTGTGTTTTAGAGAGCCCTGGAAAATGCAAATCTGTTGTTCAGCATTTGCTCTCATTTGCAATTGGTTCTGTGTCTTTGGGTGGATGGGTGAGTGGGGGCAAAAATCTCTCAATGAATATTTTGAGTTAAATCAAAATAAATAAAGGGCTTATGATGCTTCTATTCTAGGGAAATGCTCTTCAGATTCTGGTTAGAAGAGACCAAGGGAAAATGACGAAACACTTCAGCAAGACAGCTACTTCCTGACTTCAATTTTGATGACAAGAGGCTTATAATTATAGTTGCTTATCTTTGCAGTCTTCTTAATAGCTACGTCAGACTTCATGTGAAATACCTGGACACAGAAAACGTCAGACACCAGAATCTCTTCTGAATTATGGAATCAGAATAAAGAAAAATGCAATTATCAGATTTAATTATGGGTTTTCATGATGCTAAGAAAGCTTCATTCAGAGAAGAATCATCTTCCCAATAAGTACATAATACACACAAAAAGTTCGGAAGTGTGCGGAAGGGTTTTCAAGTGTCTTCAAGGGTTATCGACCACCAAACGCGTTTGAACAGCACCACTCGGCTCTTCAGACTTTCTGTAGTTGATTTTCTAAAAATGTGGAGCAGACAGGTCTTATTTTATAGATCCCTTTGACACTTTTTATGAGGCTGTTGTAAATCGTTCAAGACGCGTCTGAAGATCAGGTTTTGTTGCGTGAAGAATAGATTTTCACTACTACGTGGGTGAGAAGTAAGAAATTAATCACTTTTTTCTTTTCTAGGGTCAACTTAGATTTTAGCCCCCCGGATCTTTTTTCTTCACCAGGTCAGAAACTGGAGATGAAAACTATTTCCTTCTGTGCTGTCGAATTCTTCTCTGTACTGTCTGCAATCCTTTCCCCCAGGGATTTCACAAAGGTTCCGTTGATTTTGTTTCGTCCACTTTTATTTCATCATTAATCTAGAAATCCCAAAATCCAAAATTCTCCAAAAGTCAACAACACAAGTAAAAAAATTCCACATCTGACCTCCTGTGACAGGTCACAGTCAAAACGCAGGTGCGCTAAGAATGCTATCTAGTTACCTTCAAGTTACATATATAGGTAAACACGAAACTTAAGTGATTTCCTGTTTAGATTTAGATCCTGTCTGAGTAAGTTTTTCATCACTGTGACCAAAATACCTGACAAGAACAATTTAGAGAAGAAGGACTTTATTTGGGCTCATGGTTTCAGAGGTTCGGTCAATTCCATAGCTCTGGGTGGAAGATGAGGCAGCACATCATGGCAGAAGGGCATGGTGGAGGAGATCTGCTCAGATGCCACAGCCAAGAAGCAGAGAGGGCTGTGTATATCAGGTACAAAATGCAAACCCCAAAGACAGGAACCCAATGACCTACCTCCTCCAGCCACCCACTACCTGCCTACAGTTGCCATCCAATTAATCCATTTCAGTGGATGGATCCCCAATTAGGTTGTACCTCTCATAACCCAAACATCTCACCTCTGAGAATTCCTGCACTGACTTGCATGTAAGCTTTTGGGGGACACTTCATATCTAAATCATAATAGATCCCCTCCTCAAGATGTCTCATCATGTGTATGCAAATATTACAAAATACAAAATGTATTTAATATACTTCTGGTCCATTTAGGGTAGGATATGCAATCTGTGTTAGGAGAAATCCACAAAATTATAGCTAGGCACTTATTAAAGTTCCAAAAATTGCATGATTTCACTCACCCATGAATTTATTATTCTTAAAACATGAAAAAAAAAATCACAACCCCTCTAAGTCCTTTCCATTTAGATTTAGGATCACTTCCAATTGTCACAGATGGTAGACCTGAAAGTTTTTGTTTCAACCAGATCCTGGTCCCACCATTGGATGACACCTGTCGGCCGTGCTTCTCACCAATGCTGGCACTACAGTCTGTCCTCTCTGGCCTGCACAGTGTCCTGCACCTTCTGTATTAGTCAGTTTTCTGTCACTATGACAAAATACCTCAGAAAATCAACCTATAAGGAGGTGAGGTTTATTTCGACTCAGTTTCAGAGTATCAGTCTGATGCAGCTTGCCCCTCTTGCTCTGGGCATTGGTGGCACACTACCTCATGGCAGGATCATGTGGCAGAGGAGGACTGTTCCTCTCATGGTAGCTATGAAGTGCAAGAGAGAGGAAGGGCCTGGCCTCCTGAAATTCCTTCTAGGTCTTGTCCCCAGAGACCTAACTTACTCCCCCTAGGCCCCACCTCCCAATGTTCCACCACCTTCCATTAGTGCCACAGACCCTCAACACCTGGGCCTTTGGGAGACACTCAAGGTCCAAAGTGCATCGCCCTCCCGGCTGTGTCCTCCAGGACCTCCACTTAGGCACAGCCCTGTGGATCCAAGGGCATCCTGACCTTTGCCTCTGTTTTAGGCCTCCACTTTCTCCAGGTAAGCCGTGCTCTTACCCAGCATATAAACCCAGCTGCTGATGGCCTAGTCCCACCTGAAATCTCACTCCAAGGAACAGTGCAGAAGCCAAAGCACAGCAGCAACAAAAGAGCACAGCATCCGTTTTTAAAGTAAGGTGTAGTTGACAAATAAAAGTGGTGCAGCGTGATGTTTTGAAATGAGTACTCACTGTGAAGTGGTTAAACCAAGCTAATTAGTACACCCATCACCTTCCCTACTTACAATATTTTGTCCAGAGACTATTTAAGATCTAGTCTCTTAGCAACTTATAAGAATATAATACATTATACCATGCATACGGTGCATGCGATGGATCTCCCAAACTTACTCCTTCCATCTAGCCTTCGATGGACATCTCCCCATCCCCACACTCACCCCTTCTTCCAGTGTCATGCCCACCCTCACCCTGCTACTGTCATACCCTCTGCACCTATAAACCCAACTTTTTTCGTGTCTGCAGGCTGAGTCTTCAGTGTAGCTTCAGACCTCCTTTGGGGTGCACTGGTAAGGTTCCCCCTCTACTCTGGCCTGCATGGTGTGGTCCAAAGAGAGCATGCCGATTCTCCTTCCTGAATTCAGGAACTTCCCCCTGTGTGATCAAGTTCTTGTGTTGGCAGCTGAGAAAGCCACGGACAGCTGGGGAGTTATTTTCTCTTTCAGTCACAAGACGATGAAGCTAATCTGGATGGGAAGTGTGGGGGAGAGAGGACAAATGCTCCTGCTCGGACCAGAATTGGGCAAGGTGGCTCCTGGCGCTGGCTTCCGTGTAAGTCAGACATAAGTCACGAGTCTGGCCCTCAGAGTTGGATGAGAAACAACTGGATCCTGTCAGCAAAAGTCTGGTGTTGTCAGGTAGAAGGGTCAGGGTCTTATTGTTATTTTTAAGCATCATTACAAAATACTCAATCTGGATGGCACTGTTTCCCAAAACTGGGAAATCTGTAAAACCCTCTCAAGTACTATTTTCCAGGTAGAAGATCTGGCCAGGAAAATGATTTCACTTTAATCCCCCTATTTTGTTGACGACTGTTGAACTAAAGCAAACAAAAACTTGGACATCTAGACTTGCCCTTTAATAAATGTAAGTGCCCTGACTGGAAATACACCTGGCCAGAGGGAGAGCTGTTGCTTTGGAATTGTCCACTTGGTGCCTTAGAGCGTCCATGAAGTTGTAGGTTAACCAACTCTTTAAGGTATATGAAACATACTCAGTACTTAATACGTGTTAAGTCAATAATAGAGATATGAAAATAAGTTTATTGAATTCGAAGAGACTGCTGACCTATTTATTGTTTAAAGTTGTTTTGGGATAACGAAAGTTTCTTCTGGATAATGCATGCTTTCCTGATTGTTGCCTAACTGCTGTATGCAACGATATTCAGTTCAGCAATATCTGTTGAGAGCCTTCTATGCCCAGGTGGGCAGATAGTTTGGCATCCATTTCACTTAAAAGGGGACCATAGCTGGGCACAGTGACTCATGCCAATAATCCCAGAGGCAACTTAGCAAGACCCTGACTCTGAATAAAAAACATAAAAAGGGCTGGGGATGTGGCTCAATGGTTAAGCTCCCCTGGGTTCAATCCCTGATACAAAAAAGAAAAAAGTCAGGGAGGGATCGTCCATCTTGGTTACATTCTAGGTAGATGTCTCCATGGCTGTCAGTTTTTCTTTCTCCATCTCCATCTGCCCCATTTAGAGCAACACCATAAACGTTTGTTTCTGCCGTGATTAAAAGAGAGGAGCAAGAAAATTCTACTTAATAAACATAGCTATCTTTTATTTTGATTATTTATTTATTTTTGGTACCAGGAATTGAACCCAGGAGCACTTAACCACGGAGCCCCAGCCCCAGCCTTTTTTACTTTTTATTTTGAGACTAAGTTGCTTAGGGTTTGCTAATTTGTTGAGGCTGGCTTTGAACTTACCATCCTCCTGCCTCAGCCACCCGAGCAACTGGGATTACAGATGTGCATCACCACCCCCAGCTAACAAGTATAGTTTAAAGAAAAAAAAAAAAAAACCACACTAAAATCTAATTCTCTATTTCAATTACATATTATGGTTTCATTTTTAACTTACAACTGTAAAATATATCACACCAAAGAGAGATGAACTGCGCACGCCTGTAATCCCAGGACTTGGCAGGTTGAGGCAGGAGGATCACAAGTTCGAGGCCAGCCTCAACAATTTATGGAGGCCCTAAGCAACTTGGTGAGACCCTGTCTCAAAATAAAAAAAAATTAAGAGCTGAGGATGTAGGTCAGTGGTGAAGGATCCCTGGATTAAATCCGTAGTGCCAAAAAGGGAGAGAGATGAAAATATGAAAGAATATAGAAACACATGTTATATTAACATGATTGGTTATTTTTATCCATTCTTGTTTTCTTTACTTTTGAGATACTATATTTAAGTGGAAAATAAGTAAGTCTGCCTTCTTACTAACAAACCCTGGTCTAATCATTGGCCATAGGCAATTCACCCTCTTAAGCCATTGAGAGGTGCTGGGTTCCACTGGTAGCTTTTTTGAGTACTCACTCTGAGTTCCACTTGACCTGCAGGTCCCTGGGATCCTCTTGGATAATCCCATTCCCTTAGATAATCTCTAAACTTTTAAATCTGACTCTTCTTGATTAGATTTGCTTTCAAAGCCATTACCTTAACTTTTCCCAAAAATTGGATTTAAAAAAAATATATTATTTTTGGCGATAGTTTATTTCCTGGTTTTGTAGAAATGTATCTATTTCTCTAAGACTTGATTTTACATCTGAATTTGTTTCATTAAACAGCCAAGTGTATACTGACCACTGATCCCATGTTCTGTGCAGTCCTTGGTGGAAGATAAGGACTATATCCCTGGACAGGGGTCCCTTGCACCCGGGCATCTGGCTAACAGGTGGATTCAGGGTGGATGGAGATTATTTGCTGACATGTGACAAGAGGAAGAAATGCCCCAGGGGCTGGCAGCAGACCTTCCTTGGCCTTGAGAAATGATGTCAAATAAATTCGAGGTATGTATGACCCTTCCCTGCTTTTAGGCACTTAGATATTGATAAAACAGAAAACAGAAAAAAAAAAAAAAAAAGTAAGAGAGCGATTTCTTTTTAATTCAATGAATAACTGTAAATTTCAAAGATTTTTCCAAGAAGGAAGAGATGAAGGTGAATCTGAACCGAATAGCTGCACTATTTAGGTACAGCTCCAACGAGTCAGTGGGATTTTTAAAAGGTCTTTAGGTTTGGGACGGCGGGCTGTCTTAGCTATTTCTAGTTACCTGAAACCTTTATGCAGAGACAGTCTTACCCACAGACTGGGTTACTGAAGCTGTGCACTGTGGTTTCTGTGGTGTTATTAGGTCCTTCCTCTTCTTAAATGCCTTCTGACCTTGGCCTACACCTACCCAGTCCCTGGAAGAGTTGTGTTATGCCCTCAAAGTAAAGTGTGGCCATCTCAAGTTCTCCTTTATAAAAGGAAGGTATTTCCAGAAGGCTAATGGTAAGGAACATCATGGACTCAGATGATTTGGTCACAGCCTCTGCTCTGCAGGACCAAGAGCTTGTGCTCACCTGAGGCTGAGTTGCTTACTGTGTCCAGGAACTCAGAAAAAAAGAAAGAAAGAAAGAAAGAAAGAAAGAAAGAAAGAAAGAAAGAAAGAAAGAAAGAAAGAAAGAAAGAAAGAAGAAAGAAAGAAAGAAAGAAAGAAAGAAGAAAGAAAGAAAGAAAAGAAAAGCAAGATGGAATTGCTTTTCTCTTTATTACTTCTGGAAATTGTTGCATTTCAATCAGTTTTAAGAGATAAATCACTGATAAAAACTATGAATAGTCTTCCTAGACAAATGCACAAACCTAAAACCTTAAATAATACAATTCACAGACTCTTCAAAACTAGAGAAGGACTGGGCGTGCTATCACACGCCTATAATTCCAAGGACTTGGGAGGCTGAGGCAGGAAAATGGCAAGTTCAAGTCCAGCCTCAGCAACTCAGTGAGACCCTGTCTCAAAGTAAAAAATAAAATGGACTGTGTATGTACTCAGCAGTGAAGCACCCCTGGGTCCAATCCCAGGACCCAAACAAACTAATTGACAAGTAAACAAAAACCTCTCTAGGGGTGAGAGGACAGTTAATGGGTACAAGGTGATATTGGATGGGAGGAGTAGTTAAATATTCTGTAGCCCGGTAGAATAACTGTGGGTGACAGTCACTTGACTATTTCAGAACAGCTAGCAAAAGTTTGAATGTTCCCAACATGAAGAAATGGTGTTATGTCTGAGGTGACACACATGCCAGTGACTCTGATCTGAGCACTTCGCTGCATTCACCTAAGGACATTTCGCACAGTACCCCTAAATACGTACAATGTCTGTGTGTCAATTTAGAAAACATAGAACCAGGCACAGTGGCAATTGTATGTAATCCCAGCAACTCCAGAGACCAAGGCAGGAGGATTGCAAGTTCAAAGCCAGCCTCAGCAAGTTAGGGAGGCCCTGAGCAACCTAGCCTGTCTCAAAACAAAAAATAAAAAGCGCTGGGGATGTGGCTCCGTGGTTAAGTGTCCCTGGGTTCAATCCCTGGTACAAAAAAAAAAAAAAAAAAAGAAAAAAATCCAGAGATCCCAGGTTAAGAATCCCTGTTCCCTGGGTTGGTGTTCAGTGTCCATGGGGCTTGAGGTTAGTAAAGTACTGCTGGGGAGACTTCTGTCTTCGCCTTGGCTACCCACGCAACTCCGGTACCCTCCCTTTCCGCCGCTTCACCATTTGTGGGTGGACAGAGTCATCCAAGAAATGACTAAGAATTGTCACTTAAGGAAAAAGAGGGTTGTGTACTGTTGCCATCCAGCTTATTTCTGTGTTCTAGATCCACGTAAGGAAGAGTGAGCGGCAGCAGAGGGAGGCTGGCTCTGCGGGTGGTGGTGGTGGGGGCGAGGTGGCCACAGTGGACCTACATTGTAGCTGCTCCATCACGTGAACGCTCAGCTCCGCTTTTGGAGATCTGGGGAGATCGGCGCCATGGGAAGTCTGGATCGTCAGCTTCACTGGATTGAGAGACACCTGGGAAACACCCAGGATTCAGAGGTTCCTGGGTGTGTCTGTGAGGGTGATTCCAGAGATGATTGGCACCGGGGACAGCAAACTGAGCGGGGAGATCGGCCCTGAATATGGTGGCACCGTCCAATAGGCCGTCCCCCCACCACCCCACCTTGGAACAAATAGCAGGAGGAAGCCATGGATGCTCATTCTTCTTGAGCCAGTGCCTCTGTTGCTGCTGCCTCTGCCCTGAACGTCAGACTCCAGCTCCTTGCTCCTTGGCTCTTCCAGCGTGGACTCACACCAGCCTTCAGTCTTGACCTGGGGCTGCATCCCTGGTCCCTCTTCTGAGGCTCCAGCTGCTTGGACTGAGGAGCTACAGGTTTTCCTGCCTCTCCAGCCTGCAGACGGCCATTGTGGGACTTCAGGCACCTCATTGTGTAAGCCGCTCTGATTAATCCCCTCTTATCATTATACATCTATATGGATATATCCTGGTTCTGTACCTCTAGAGAACCCTGACTAATACAGATTCGGGTACTGAGAGTGGGTCCAGAGAAACAGAACTGTAAAGATGAATCTCCTTAGCTGGCTCTCTGGGATCTGGAGTTGGCTCTCTGGATTGTTTAAGCCTGACGTTGCTGAAGTCTCTCCTGCGGGTGGCATGGGGAGCCCTGATAATCCATGGTGTGAGCTGTTTAAAGAGATTCGCAAAGTGAATGCATCCGATGCTCCTCATTCACCTCCGGTCAGAGGCAAGGAGTTTAGTGACTCAGTCCGTGAGACTTTTGAACATTTCTGGAAAACGAAGAAGTACGATGATGTCGCTTGGTTGCTTCTGCATTCATTGCACAAAGTAGCAAAGGAGAACGAGGAGCTCAGAGATCGAGTTTCTCAGCTCCAGATGTGCGTAGCTAGTCTGAAGGCTTCTCAGTGTGCTCTGGAGGGGACGCTTATCTCTTGTAACCAGAGGGCTGAGGTTGCTGAAAACCAAACTCAAACTCTCATCCTGCGATTAACTGAATTAAGACGCAAATTTAACTCTCAGTCTGGAAGGGTGTCTGCTGGCAAAGTGAGGGCGCCGCTTGGGAAAGAATGGGCTACTGTAAATGGGGGTAGGGATGTGTGGGAGGACCCTGAAGAGGCTGGGGACCTTGAACTCTTAGGTTCTCCTGGGTTTATTTTGCCAGCAGAAGTGGCCTTCCCACCTGCACCCGCTGTGGTCTTGGCCTCTCCACCTCTCTCTGAGGAAACTAATCCTCAGAAATCTGTGGAAACCATAATGACTTTCCATGATGCAGTTCCCAAGCAGGACGATGCTGATACTCCTCAAGACCCAGCCCAACCACCTGCTTTTGCCTCTGGACCTGAAAGCAGACTCAAGTCCAAGCAGGCCCCTACAGGTGAGGTACGCCATGTGACCCAGCAGGAGGTGCCCTACACTCCAAAGGAGCTGCTTGAGTTTTCTAATTTGTACAAGCAGAGGTCTGGGGAACAGGTATGGGAATGGATTTTACGGGTGTGGGATAATGGTGGAAGGAACATAAACTTAGACCAGTCTGAATTTATTGATATGAGCCCATTAAGCACAGATTCTAGATTTAATGTAGCAGCTCACAGTGTTGAAAAAGGTACTAACAGTTTATTTGGTTGGCTGGCTGAAATATGGGTCAAAAGATGGCCTTACAGTGAGTGACCTGGAAATGCCTGACATCCCTTGGTTCACTGTTGATGAAGGGATTCAGAGGCTCAGAGAGACTGGACTGCTGGAGTGGATCAGCCATGTAAGATCTTCCCCACACTGGGAGGGCCCAGAAGATGTGCCCTTCACTGGGACTTTAAGAAACAGGTTTGTGAGGGGTGCACTGGCATCCTTGAAGAGCTCCGTCATTGCTTTTCTCTGTTTGCCAGAACTTACGGTGGGAGCCGCCATCACTGAATTGGCAAACTTAAATGCTATGGGTATGTATAATTGGATCCTGGAGTGGCAGGGCCCAAGTGGTGCACGCAACTGCTAAAGGAAATGTTCTCCAGAAGACTGGAGGTGCCTGACTCAGCATTCGATATAATGTGCTGTCTCTTCCACAACCAGGATTCACAGGTCCAGGATGGAAACGGGAGAGGTGCCACTCACCGTTACCCCAGTGACCCACGAGCAGAATTTTTTTTTTTGTACCAAGGTTGAACTTGGGGGTACTCAACCACTCAGCCACTCGTTGATACTTTGTTTAGATACAGGGTCTCGCTAAGTTGCTTAGGGCCTTACTAAGTGGTTGAGGTTGGCTTCTAAGTCATGATCCTCCTGCCTCGGCCTCCTGAGCTGCTGAGATTATGTGCACCTAGCGTATAAACAGATTTTTTGCTTCCTGTGCCCACAACCTTATGCTCTGCTGGCCTGGAAGTCTTAGTTCCAGAGGGGAAACTGCCTCTGCCAGGAGGCATAATAATGTTCATTTTGAGCTGAACCTTCAGACTTTCCCCTGGCCACTTTGGGCTCCTCATGCCTCTGAGTCAACAGGCTATGAAGGGAGTTAACCGTGTTGGCAGGGGTGATGGATGCAATTGGCCAGGGGGGAATTGAAGCACTCTTCCACAGTGGAGGTAAGGGAGAGTTTGACTGGAGTGCTGGAGATCCTTTGGGGCCTCTCAGTATTCCCACACCCTGTTATCAAGGTCAGTGGGAAACTACAACATTCCAATCCAGGCAGGATGACTAATACCCCAGACCCCTCAGGAATGAAGGTGTGGGCCACCCCTCCAACTGAAGATCCAAGACTCACTGAGAAGCTTGCTGTGGGAAGAAGGGATGCAGAATGAGTAGAAGGTAGTTATAAATACCCACTGTGGCCCTGTGACCAGTTACAGGAACAAGCATCGTAATTGTCAAGTATTTCTTATTTTGTTAAGAATATTTGTGCATATGTACATATATTAAGCAGATCTCTTGTTTTTTTTCCTCTTTATGATGTAACGTTGATTAAAATGTCAGTATTTGAGTAGACAGCTGCGTAGTAGTTTTTAAGGTATGAGATGTCAGAAGAGCAGAGTAAGCATCACTCAAAAACTTGGCCGCCCATTTCAGGAGAGAAACTGGAGCCTCTCCTGTTGTACGTGAGATGATTACATCTTGTTCAGCAGGATTTCGATCTTGTTGTGTTTATTTGGAGATTAAGGATGATTTAAAGAGACATGTTGGGGTGTCAGCTGACAAGAGGTGGACTCGTGATGGTTAATTTGGATCATCAACCTGACTGGATTGAAGCGCCCAGGATTTAAAGACTTAGAGGTGTGTCTGTGAGGGTGTTTCCAGAAACCATTGGCACATGGGACAGCAAACTGAGTGAGAAGACCTGCCCTGAATATGGCGGCACTGTCCAATAGACAGGGGTCCCCATGGGAGAAAGCGGAAGGAGGAAGCCCCCTCAGATGCAAGCCCGGTTCTTCTTGAGCGGGGATGTCCACACTGCTGTCATCTCCTGTGGACGCCAGACCCCAGCTCCTTCACTCTTCCAAGGTGGACACTCACCAGTGACTCTCCAGGGAGCTTCCAGACCTTCAGTCTCAGACTGGGGCTGCATGATTTTTCCTTCTGAGGCTCCAGCTTCTTAGACCAATCAGCCACTGGTTTTCCTGTCTCTCCAGCCTGCAGACGACCATTGTGGGACCATCCCATACCTCATGGTGGACGCCAATCTAATAAATCTCTTTCACCACCATACGTCTGTGTACATACATCTGGTTGGTTCTGTTCTCTGGAGAACCCTGACGGATGATCAGATCAGATGTTGTAGCCCCTAAAGAGTTCTTTCTGTGAAACTGGTCGTAGTGACACGTCTCTTGTCTGAACTACTTAGGAGGCTGAGGCAGGAGAATCACATGAGCCCAGGAGTTTGAAGCCAGCCTGGGCAGCACAGCAATACTCTGTCTCTTAAAAAAAAGGGGAGAGTCTTCACATAGCAAAAATTTAGGCTACTTAAAATTTGTTCTCAGGGTCTTTCACTTTTCTTGCAGGACCTTCCATGCCCTTCTCCCAGTGAAAAGGGGGGTCAGAGTGCAAGAGTTGAGCTGCCTGGTTCCCTCTTTGAGATAAGAATTTGAAGAATTCATTTACCCCAAACTATCAATGATTAGCTGTTACTTCTGTCAAAGGAGTTTGTATTTTGCAGAGAAAGGGTAAAACCATCCATATCTTGTGAACTTGAAAGTATCAACTCACCTGCCCTGCCCTCTTCTCTACACAGCTGACCACTGAGGTATATAGAGTCAGTCCTCTCCTCTGGCTCTACAGCGATAGATTCATCCAAGTGTGGATCACAATTGCAAGATTAAAAATTGCACTGAACAGGTACAGACTTTGTTCCGTGTCATTATTCCCTAAACAATACAATGTAACAACCATTAACTTGGTACTTATATCATATTAGGCATTATAAGCAATCTGGAGATGATTTAAAGTATCTGCAATGGTGTGCCTGGGTCATATGCCACTACTATGCTTTTTAACATAAAGTCTTGAGCTTCCAGCTTTGGGTATTCACAGAGTCTGGGAACCACTCTCCTGTGGATGCCAAGGGACAGCTGTGTGAAGTTCTACTGCTTTCCTTAGGCCTTTTCATCCCTGATAGGTCAATGCAGCAGAAGTGAAATATCTGTTTTTGTTTCTAGGTTGATTTTAGGTGATAACACAGGTGACGATTGTTCAGATACCTAACATTGTAGTAGCTATTTGTGACATCAATCAGTAGCTTTCCATTCGTTCCTATTTGTTTCTGTAAAATGCAGTAATTAAGAGCACAGTCAAACCAGACTGCTGTGTCCAAATCCCACTTGATCATGGGCTATTGTGATCTTGGCCAAATGACTAAACCTCTGTGTCTGTTACTTCTTTTATAAAGTGAGGATAAGAACAATACCCAACCCAGAAGGTGGTGAGTTAGCACAGATAAAATGCTTAGGACAGAGCCTGGAGAGTGGTAAAGGCTTGGTAAGTTTTATTGATTGCAGTGGACCCTCGGGATCCATGTGGACTGGTTCCAGGACCCCTGTGGATACCAGAATCCAAGGATGCTCAAGTATTTACACATAACCTACAAATATCCTCCTATATACTTCAGATCATCTCTCGATTACTTATAACACCTAATACAATGTAAATAGTTTTATACTTGTTTAGGGAAAAACAACAAAAAGTCTGTTGCTTACATTGAACAGCACCAATTTTTTAAAAGATGTTTTGTTCCATGGTTGATTGTATCCTTGGATGTGGAAACTGGATTTGAAGCACTAGTTGCTTTTTTTTAATCCTGATTGCTCAGTACCCACAATGTGTGGAACACAGTAGATTGTCGATTTTGTAAAATAAATGTTCTTGAGTCAACTGCTAATAAAATTACCAACTGATAAGTTTCCATGGTGGAGTTATTAAAATAAGACACAAATTCCCATAATACATTGGTAACATGTTCTTCAGAACTTTTGACTCCAGAAAAGGTGTGTTGTGGAGGCACATCATCATCACCAGCATCCCGTCCTCCTTAGGGACAAGGAGAAGCTTCAAGAAAGAACACCATGTCCATTGGCCACTTTCCAGTTGCCAGTCCCGACAGGGCAGATGGGATTGCCATGAGGCAGCAAGAGCCAATAATCTGGTCTCAGTATTTTCAGCAACTGTGTTGGAAGACGAGGCTTCTCCGTAGCCTATTTGAGGCACAGTCTAGAATCCAGTGACTCGTCCTCTCTCCATGTGCCAATGTGACCACTGTTTAGCAAATGGAGTTTATTTGGGTTCATTTGTTCCCATTCAATACATCACTTTAGGGACAAAGTTTTCATCAAGACAACTCAGATGGTTAGCCCTCCCACATGTCAGACTGATAAACAGGTGTTCTGGGACCTACCACGTTTTAAATGCATGTGTCCCTCAAATTCATATGCTGGAATCTAAAACTCAATGTGATAGTGTTACAAGGTGAACTGTTTTGGGGACCCATTAAGTCAGAAGTGCTACCCTCACACATGGAATTAGCAGGCACATAACACTGGCTAAAGGTGACACAGTAGTTCATTTTCTACCTACACCTGAGGACACAGCATCAGGGCACCATCCTGGAAGCAGAGAGCAGAGTCTGTTGTCCACTTGATCTTAGGCTTGTAGCCTCCAAGTTTGAGAAATAAGTTTCCATTATTCATAAGTTGCCCAGTTGGAGGTATGGTGTTATAACGGCAGACAGACTACGATAGGATCTTGGTAGATTCTGGGAGGGAATCATAGAAGCCTACCTGATACTCATATAAGCTTTGTAGACAACGGATTTTGAGGTCCTAGGTCACCTACTCTGTCAAGATTCTAGAACAACCCTTTTGTGTGAAAGAGTTTGTTCAGAAGTTTTGTGCCAGGAAGGAAAGGCAAGAGAACAAACAGTAGGGCTACTCCAGTGCTGGGTTCCTCCTCTTCCCCAGGTGTGCAGTGAGTGGTCAGCTCTTGGCCACAGCCCTGGCTGGGTGAAATTGGAAAGTAACCCATAGGGACAAGGCAGTGGAGGGGCCGAGATCCAGGATGTAAGAGCAAGGGTCCAAGTGGAACAAGAAAAGAATATTCTTAGCTTTTGCAAGGAAAGGGACATCAAAATAAATACATAAATGATGAGGAAAGAAGAGGAGAAATTTTGAAGTAGAGGGCAGAAAGTCGCAGGAGGAGACATTATCATTAGCGTCCTTGAGAGATCCACCGTTCCGGAGACAGGCAGGCTCTGGGTGGAATCTCGAGGACTGATGAGTTGTAGGGAAGTTCAACATCTTTTCTGTTTTCCAATTCCACTGCCTTCAGAACTGATCCTGTAAAAGAACCATTTCTCAACAAACATGTGTTCAATGATCTTTATATGTCAGCCCTGAGAATTTTTTTTTTTTTTTAATTTGGGGTTGAACCCAAAGGTGCTCTACCACTGAACTACATACTTATCCCACTGAGTTGCTAAGGGCCTCTCGCTAAGTTGCTTAGGCCTTGCCAAATTGCTGAGTTGACGTCCAACTTGCCATCCTCCTGCCTCAGCCTCCTGAGTTACTGGAATTACAGACGTGTGCCACCGTGCTTGGCTCTAGAAAACAGTCTTGAGCCAAACAAATATAATACCTGCTTTCTTAGAACTTAATGACCTATTTGGAAAATATGGACAACTAGAGGTGGGAAGAGCAAGCATTTCCGGGGTGCCAACCCTTTGGGGAGACACCCCAGCAGATGCACTGGTTAAGAGAAGAATGAAGACACTGGTTGAGGTCTTTCCCTCCGGGCTAGCGAGGGCTTTCTTAGACTTCCCTGCCTCCCTTTCATTCTGGTCTTACACAGAACCACCAAATTTTCCATTTATTATCATGATTCTGCTCAAAAACTGTCAGTAATCCCCACAACGCTTATTCTTTAGGACTCGGACATTGTGGATAAGATTGAAGGCTTCCACTAGCCAGGCCTGACCTTTCGCCATGCGAGGCACTCATACGTGTCCAGCCCAGCTACACTCGCAGACTATCCTTCTCAGTCAGGTCTCATCCATCATCTTACTTTTGTCCCTGCTGCTCCTTTTTTTTTTTTTTTTTTTGGTACCAGGGATTGAACCCCGGGGTGCTTAACCTGAGTCACATCCCCAGCACATTTTGTTTTGAGAAACATCTCACTAAGTTGCTGAGGCTGGCCTCAAACTTGCAATACTCCTGCCTCAGCCTCCCAAGCTGCTGGAATTACAGGCTTGCTCCACCACGCCTGGCTTGTTCCTTTCATCTCAAGTGTTCTCACACCATTTGCTCTTAATGTCTCATGTCTGCTTGAAGACTCAGCCTCTTACCTCTGTTGGAAGCATTCTCTGATCCCCAGTAGCGTGAGCGACCTCCCTCTCCTGCACAGCCATAAGCACCGCTCTCACTTAGGATATGCTTTGCAGTCTTCCTTGCACTGTGCTTATTTTAATACTCTCCACATCTTCCTATTATATCACAGACTCAAAGACAGAATTTTGCCTCATTCAAGCTTATTCTCCATAATACTTCATACTCCAGATCAAAATATACAGTCAGCCTCCTATTTCTGAGGGTTTTGCATCTGTGAATTCGATGAATGGTGGATTGAAAATATTTGGAAAAAAATTGTGGCTGTACTAAAGGCATAATGACTTTTTTCTTGTCATTATTCACCAAACAATACACTGTTACAACAATTGGCAGAACATTTACATTGTGTTAGGTATTGTAAGTAGTCAAGAGATGATTTAAAGTATATGGGAGAACTAGATGAATGATATGCAAATATTGCACCATTTCATATACTAGTCCCTGACATGGATACAGAGTGATGACTCTATATAGCTAAAGGAAATGCTCTATCAGTGTTTATTGAAGCTGATGCTTTAAATTTTTAGTCATGTTAGAATGGATGTTTGGAAGTTTCCTATGGTCCTGAACAAGTTGATTGCTATTGATATATTACTTTTTGCATTCCCAAACATAAATGTTCTAAATATATATATTTATATACATACAAATATACATATATATTTATTTGTCCATCCATCCATTCATCCCTGTGTTATTCAGTATAACTTATTGAATATCTCCTGTATTTCTTTTCTTTTTTTTTTTTTTGTGGTGCCAGGGATTTGAACTCAGGGCCTTGTGCTTGCGCGGCAAGCACTCTACCAACTGAGCTATCTCCCCAGCCCTTGAATATCTACTATAGGCAAAGTATGTGCATGATAGGGAAGGAGCTGGTTCTGACTTTATGCAGTGTACACATTCATTGATCAATGTTTATGTCATTTTGTTTCCCTTTTTTCCAAAGAAAGGAGAGCAAAGAGGCACTGCATATCACCATTACTGGCCAAGAGCAATATGTAATAGGAATGACCTTCACTTAAATTGGGACCTCTCAGATCAGAATAAGCCTCCTAATGCATAGAACTGAGTAAGATGTGGTTTTAACATTGACAGAGAAAGCTTGCATTTCAGAGGTTCGTCTTCATGTTTGGAGATTTTCCTTAAGAGGATATCAATTACATTCCTGCTGCCCTACCCCGCAATTATGTTTCTGGGATTCATTCAATCAAGAGGCTCAAGTCCACTTTTTCAGATTGAAATAAACACCAGTGAAAACTGAAAATCAATGCACTCCATCTAATAACGTCAACAACAACAAAAAGGAACACGTCCGGTTTTGTAATTATAATCCATATATAAAAAGGGAAATGGCTAAAATATCCATCTTAAGAAGTAGGCTGTTTTTAAATAATCAGGCAACTTTTCAAAGTTGCTGCATATCTAGTACTTTAAAAAATGTCGTTCCAAGATAATAGGTGCATCCGACCCTGATGCCTAACTAGAAGTAAAAGGTTGATGTCTGCCCCCACCCACAGCCTTTGTCCCTACATCGCGGCTTGGGGGAACCCAGGCCAGTCTCCTGCTTCCTAAGGACCCGTTACCCACTGGGGACCCAGCCTAGCTGTGCCTCCTTCAGCCCGCAGCCTCCAGATCTTTCCAGACCTCTTTGCAACACTCGGATGCAGTGGCTCCCAGGCTCTCCAGACGCGTTGGGCAGGCGCTCTCTCCCTCGCCGCTGCCTCCCCGGCTCCCTCTTTTCTCCCACGGCCCATCTGCCCCTCCCTGCCTCCTCCGCTCTCCCCGCTGCTCCCCTTTATTTCCACTCCTCGCCCTCGTGGCTTCGCCTCCCTCCCCCTCTCCTGCGCGTCTGTATTTGGAGCTCCCGGAAGCCGGCGACTCTCCCCGGGAGCAGCGTGACGGACTCCCATCCAGGGGGAGGAGGCAGCGGGCGCGGGCGGGGAGGCGGGCGGGCGGGCGGAGGGCGCCGGCGGCCGCGCACGGCGGTGCACCGCGAGGACCGGACCCGGGCGCCGGAGCAGGTAACGCGGGCGCCGCGCGGGCAGGGCGGGCGCAGGTGCAGGTGCCGGGCCGGGCCGCGGAGGGAAGCTGCCCGTGGCCGCGGCGCGCGCGGAATAAAGGCGGCGCGGGCTGCGGGCTCCGGGCTGCGCCTTCCCGGCCCGGGCGCGGGGCGCGGGGCGCGGGGCGCGGGCGGACGGCCCCATCTGGGTCAGCGCAGCGGCGCGCTCCGCCCGCGCCGCCTCCCGGCCCCGGGTCCCGCGGCTCCGAAGGCGGGCTGCGGGCGGAGGCGGCCGGGGAGCTGCCGGCCGCGGCCTGCCCGCCCCGGAGCGCCGCTGCCCAGGCCGGTCCAACTTTGAGGGGTCTCGCCCTCTCGGCTCTGGCGCTGTGGGGGTGCAGGGGTGGTGTCCTTGAGATGGAGTGCCCAGAGCCACCCCGATCAGAAAGTGCTGGAAAGAAACCGACCTGGCCTCTCCGCAGAACCTGACTTGAGGCCATGAGTCACTTCTGAAAAATGCAAAGGCAACTGAGGCATCGAGGGACCGCTCCGAGAAGCGTGCCCGCAGCCGGCTCTCTGCTCTGGGTAGAGGGTTCTTGGTAAAAGTAGCCGCCTCGTCATCACTTGGAGGGCCAATAACCGGGCGTGCAGATGAGAATCTTTATTCTCATCAGCACCACAAATATGCTGCAAGTTTTAGCAATATTTGAGCTGATGCGTTCTTTAAAATGAGTAAATATAGGTGACTGAGGGGACTGCATGTAGGAGAGTGGGGCTGGCTCAGGTCCAGACAGCCAAGCTGGAGATGAACCCTTGGCAAGAAGGTCAAGGGCCTGTAGCTGTGTAGTCACGACCTATGGAACTTAGACCCTCCTCTGGAACTTAGGCACCACTATTTACCAGAATTGTGTCTCTTCTGCTTGGTAAAACGTCTAACTCCATAACTCCACTTCCAGTAAGAATGCATCTTAAGCATGATCTTTGGGGAAATTATGTTTTTAAGAGTCTAATTAGACTGTAAGCATATTGAGGACAAGGAGGGTATTGGGGTGATGCAGCAGTAGAGTGTGATCCACTCAGTATACTGTGAATAGGCAATAAAAGTTTGTGAGAATAACTAGAATTAGTGTGACCAGGGCATAACCTGATGAGACTGTATAGTTGCAAGAAATGCCTATTTCTCCATGAATTCCCACATTTAAAAATTCATAATAAAATTAGAACCAAAGGGTCATGTAATTATTTAGTAAGGATAAAAGTAAAAAGTTGTCAACTTTGAGAAATCATGAAGATAATAACCAAGGTGGTCTTTGCTAATAGGAAGTAGATGTTTGCTGTTTTTCATTGAAACAAGAAGTGATTTAACTTATTGAGAAAAAGAAAAGAAAAGAAAAAAAAAAACAGAGTAAATATGTAGGCTTTGCTGGCCGTGTGTATTCCTTAGTAATGACTCAGTTTTGCTCTCATAGGTTGAAAGCAGCCAAAGACAACATATGGAGGATTGGTAATTTGTGGATATTGAAGTTTGAAGGTCATGTAATTTCACCAGTAACAAAATATTCTTTTTTTCCCAGGCTTTAAAAAAATGTAAAAATACTATTCTTAGCTTAGGGGAGGAGGGAGAATACAAACACAGGAGAGGAGAAGGGAGTAGATTGGTCCTGAGGCAGTAGCCTGCTGTCCTGCCCACCCTGAGTTAGAGAGGAACCTTTTGAAAGGATTAAGGGCTAGATTTTTAAGTGCTGAAATTATACCCAGAAAATTAAGTTAAACCTGCTCAAGAAGAGCATTAACTTGTTTCGGGCATTATGGTCTTCTGTTTTGTTTTGAATATTTATGCATGAAGTTTTGTTTTGTTTTTAGTTCATCAGTTATATAATATTTTATACATAAAAATAATATGTTCATAAGTCTATTTAACTTAAGAACATTATATTCAAATGAACACCCACGAGCCCATCACCACCCTTCACCAGTTTAAAACTAGGGCTTAATAACTAGATCATTGTGAAAAAAGAGCTCACTGAGTGGGAAAAAATTTTAAAATCATATCTGATGAGAGATGTGTAGCTACAATATATAAAGATCTCTTATAACTCAATAATAAAAAGATAAGTAGCCCAAGTTAAAAGTGACAAAGGATCTGAATAGATATTTCTCCAGAGGTACACAAATGACCAATAAGTGCTTGAAGGAAAATGCCCCACATCATCATTCATCAGGAAAACACAAATCAAAACCACCATGTATAACCTCCTAATGCTGGCGGAGCACAGTCATAAAAGAGCATGGTAGTTACAAGGGTGGGTGAGGATGGAGGCATTGGGGGCCTCACGCTTTGCTCAGGGGAATATAAACTTTGGCCTTCACTTTGGAAACCAGTTT
This sequence comes from Sciurus vulgaris, assembly GCF_902686455.1. Taxonomy (NCBI): domain Eukaryota; kingdom Metazoa; phylum Chordata; class Mammalia; order Rodentia; family Sciuridae; genus Sciurus; species Sciurus vulgaris. Next base: position 148,767,795 of record NC_136467.1, read on the forward strand.
AACCGTTGAAGTTAAACAGGGTTGTATGAGCTGCCAATTCCACTGTAAGGAGGTGTTCAAGAGAAATGAAAACAGGTCCCCCACAAAAATCTATACATAGATGCTTATAGTGGCACCGATTGTAATAACCAAAAGGCAGAGGCCACCTGCATGTCCATCAACTGATGAATGGTTCCATAAAATGGGGTCTCTCCATACAGTGGCATATTATTCAGCCATGAAAAGGAGTGAAGGGATGAACCTTGAAAACATCAGGCTTAGCGAAAGAAGCCAGTCAAAAAGGCCACATTCTGTGTGATCCATTCATGTGAAAATGTCCAGAGCAAGGACATCCTCAGAGGTGGAGAATAGATTAGTTATCCCTGGGGGCTGGTGTTGGAGGTGGGCTTTGGTTAGGGAGTGATAAAGTTGACAGGATTTCTTTCTGAGGCTGATGAAAATGTTCTAAAATTGACTGTGGCGATGGTTGCAGGGATCTGTGAATGTACTAAAAATAATTGAATTGTACAGTGTAGGTGGGTGGATTGTGCGGCATGTGAAATACATGTCCTTGAGGCTGTTTAGGAGAATAGAGGCCTGGAGGAGGAAGAGCTGGACCGGCCCACCTGGCTGCACCTGTGTTCCTCCCCCGTGCCCTTCCCCAGGTCCCTGCCCCCTGCATTCTGTCAGTCATTCCCTGCTCTAATTGTGAAACAGTTTTATGGCTCGTATGAATTCTAAACAACGTATTAAGTCTTACTTGCTTTTGATTTATAAAAGAGTTATATAATCTCACCACCTTTTTTCTTTACCTTTTTTTCATTTCGGTCCTAGAGATTGAAACCCAAGTGCCTTACCCCTGAGCTACATTCCCAGCCCTTTTTATTATCTTTTAAATTTGGAGGCAGGGTCTTGCTACCTTGTCCAGGCTGGCCTCAAACTTTGGATCCTCCTGCCTCAGCCTCCTGAGTCTCTGGGATTACAAGCATGCACTACCACACCCGGATAATCTCACTTTCTTTAAACTCAATGCTAAGCTTTTGAGGTCACCCAGGTTGTTATTTGAAGTTATTTAATAAAGTTTGACAAATATTCCATCATTTATTGAGCCGTTGCCTGTTGACTGGCATCTGAGTTGCCTGTGCGATTTGCTGTTTCAAAGCTCTTTCTCATGTGCCTGGGCAAGAGATCTGTGTGAACATGAAGGTGCCATATATTTTATTGGCAAAAACCCAAAAGCTCTTTCTCTGTCATCTTACACGTTGAAGAAATGACTAGATTCTGAGAGTCTGACTTTAGATCTATTTAAATTCCAAATCTAATATGTTTATTTATTTATTTATTTTTTTGTACTGGAGATTGAACTCGGGGGTGCTTAACCACTGAACCACATCCCCAGACCTTTTTTAATATTTTATTTAGAGACAGGTTCTTACCGAATTGCTTAGGGCCTTGCTAAGTCACTGAGGCTGGCTTTGAACTCAGTATCCTCCTGCCTTAGCCTCCTGAGCCGCTGGGATTACAGGCATGTGCCATAGCACCTGGCTCTAATATGTTTTCTGATATCTTAATAAATGTGGAAAAACACTAATCTAAAATTCACAACTGAGTGTCACACTATGACCTTGTTACCCAGTCACTCATGAGCATCCTCCTCCTCTTAAGACCACCTGGGTTTAGGACAGACAACCTTATTAAATCAAAGGGGCATTCAAGCAAGGTAGATGAATGGTCACTAAGGTTCACTAAAACTCTCCACGGAGTGTGAACCCTGCTGTGGTCCAGTGTCTCTAATGTGATTTAGTTTGGCTGTTCTGATAACATCAAGCCAATCAATTCTCTGGGCAGCTTCTGATTCTGAGCTTTTTGCAGTTCATTCAGATTTTAAGACCCAGGAAGGAGGGAAGCACCTAAAGACCAGAACAGGCCATTATAAGGCATTTAAAAATTTTTGTTTTTGTTGTGGTAAGAGACACATAACAAAATTCACCATTTAATCGTTTTTAAGTATACAGTTCAGTGACATTAAGTACATTCACATTGTGCAGCCATCAATACTATCCGCCTCCAGAACCTTTCATCATCCCAAACCGAAGCTCTGTGCCCATTAAGTGGCAGCCCCCCTCCCCCTTCCCCCAGACCGTTCCACTCTGCCCTCCTGAATTTGCCTATTCTGGGTACCTCGTGTAAGTGAGATCATATCTGACCTTTCATTATGTGAGTTTTTCTGTCCAAGGGAATTCTGTCTTGTTTTATTTTTCTCTTCATAGATTCTTCTACTCAAGGAAAACCTGACTTCTAGTGAGAAATTATTTGATAGTTTTTCCCCCTCTTTAAAACCTACAGCCCTACATAAGAAGAGACACAGGAAGTCTAAAAGCAGAACATCTGACTAATGAATGGGGTCTTCGCCTGCCCTGTCTAGTAACTGGACATCTGTCTAATTGTCCTGGCTGCTCATTGGCCTCTTTGCCAAGTGAAGAGGGTACAGTAGTCCCTGCTTCCTACAGTGTCACGCTCTGATGAATGGATGCACTGGGTAAACTTTGAGGGTCCCCTTAGTCCCCGATTCTCAGAATCCGAAGGCCATTCTGCAATATGAAAGTCTGTTTTAGAATTTGCTTTGATGGGATTGGAAATTAAAGGAGGAGAGATCTGGGGGGCTGAAAATGGAGGTGAGGTGGTCTGAGTGGCAGGCAACCAGGAGAATGACCCCTGGAGAAGTTAAAAGCCAAAGACACCAAAGGCAGACCTTTTGGTACCTAGACGGCACTGGTGTCTTGTGTCTGAACTGGCACACAGTTTAATGGGAAAATTACTCTGTTCAACCTGGTGTCCTCCCATGTGCAAATCCATGGAAATTCTGGGACCCATTGATTACTTATTCATGGCCTTCATGTCGAGTGAGCACTCTTGTGCCCAGTATCTGTCACTGGGGACGCAAAAATGCGTATCAGCGAAGCAGGATGCAGTGCTGTCCGAGTGGACCCTCACTCCCACAGGAAGGACGCCAGCCACTATCTTCCTTGTGTCCGTCTTCTTTCCATTTAGTTTTGTTTGCAGAAGACTCACTAGGTTCTTTTGAGATAAGTTTATCATTTTACTCTGTGGCCATAAGAAGTGGTCAAGGAAACCGGCCAGTCAGGTTTTCCAGAAGCAGGTTACGTAGGCTTCCAAGAGGTGCAGGTTAAGTGCAGTCTTGCTTTTATGCTGCTTCCAAATTTATGACCGTTTGATGTTCTCCAGGGGAACCGAGGCCCACCTTCTGCAGCCCTCAGCCGTCCGATGTGTGAACCCTCCTGCACATCGGGCAGGGAGCTCTTGGCCCTCGTTGGTCCTCTCTAGAACTGTCATGGAGACCATCCCTTTCAGGGGAGCTTCACCTACAAGCCAGTCCTGTGTTAATGTGGGTGCTGGAGGCAGTGAACCAGCAAACTTGACCTTAGTGCACCTGCCCTACAAATGAAATTTCCCCCAGAAATACATTGAGAAACCCGTGACCTTAGATCCTAACTGTACAGTAATCCCAGTCGGCCGTGTCAGGAGTTAGCCCCCCAGATGGTTCCTTCTTGACATGATTCTTAATCGGCTCCCTTTGTTACCATCTGCTTCTTCTCAGTGTTAGTTCGCCTGTTGTTTTTGTACGAGTTACTTGATTGTTGTTTTTCTACCAGTTACTTGATTGTTCATTAGAGGCCATTCAAAGAACCCCGGGGCCCTGCTGTCTTCCCAGTTGGCATTCCACTGCTCATGACTGCCCACTGCCTGGCAGTGATGTGTCACCTCATGATGGGGAAGTGGTCAGGAGATGACCACGTGCATGAGGGGCCAGGGTGTGGGCAGCCCTGGTTATAGCAACACCAACCAGGCCTCTCACCTGCTTCTTCCCTCCCAGTAAAGGCGTTAATCCATTCATGCCTGGTGCTGCCATGACCAGTCACCGCCCACGGCAGTGACTGCTGACCTTAAGCTTCAAGTGGGTGGCATCAAGGACGGATCATCTCAGAACCTTAGCTGACACGTGTTTTGAGAAACTGTCCGCTTCCTCGTCTCCCGCAAGCACTTTTCCCTACTGACCCTCCCGAGTGGGCCACAGCGGGGACAGCGGCTCACCTTCCCCAGACTCTCCTTTCTCTTCCTCTCCATAGCCCGTCCCTCTCCCTGCAGAAAGTTCCGTCTCTAACCCAGGCTGGTAACCTGGGTAGCAAAGAAACGGGGGACATTTCAGAACATTAGCTGAGTTTTAGGGGTGAGGAAGTGGCTGCTTCTAATGCTTAACAGAAATCCTTTTGCAAATCACAGGTTTTCTGAATCTTCTAAAAAACAAAGCAAAAGGGGTGGTCGATCTAGACAGGTTGTAAACTGGCGACAGCAGGACAAAATCATGACTCACGCAGATAAAAATGAACATTTTGAAATGAGAGCCCCCACCGGTCGGTTCGAGGAGCCCATTATAACAATACCGCAGTGCATTTGCTTAATACGTGGAAACTGGCCTCTTCCTGGGAGGCTGAAGGCCACGGTCTCCAGCGCAGGGAGGTTTGCATTTGGTTTGGGTTTTGCGTGCGCAGACTGCAGCTCCCGGCCTCCCTGACAGGTTTTTACAAGTTGACTTCTGTCCGTGGAGATGTGAAACAGCCTCGTCCAAGGCACCAAGGCCTGGGATAACCCAGATGGATGAGCAGGCAGGGTGCTCCTCACCTGTGTCTTTCCCGATTTATCCTTAGGCTGGTAATTAAAAGAATGTTTGATATTTACCATCACGTGATGTTTAGCATGTAACTCAGGAGGCGTTCAAAGAACCAAATGACGTTTTTATAATGATATTTTTCCCTCCGTTTCCATCGGCATTTATGCTTCCCACCTTTACACTGATTTTTTTTTTTTTAAATGATATGAATCAAATTGGGGCCCAACCTTGGCTCCGTCTCCTAATAAGTGTGCTTACCCACCTCGGCACAAGGTCACGGAGAGACGAAAGGGATCCATGTGATCCCAGTGAAGATGACTTTTTGTTTATATTTACTAACTATTTGTCAAAATTCATGATTTGTGTTTTGATAAGCTGAATTCTAAGAATAGGAACAATGGTATCAGGAGAACTTCAAAATTCATGTTTTTACCATGAATTAAAATTAAAATTTAAATAGGTGTTTTTGATACAGAAAAGCATAATTGGGCTGTGAGTAAAGAATCTGAAACCATAAAATGAATAAAATTAGGATGAACTTCTATAAGGCAAGGAGAAAGAACATGGAAGTTCAAGGAGAAAGTAGAATCATGCACAGTTTGTGACCATTAAAGAGCAACTTGCCCATGTATTCTTTTAAATGAATAATGATGATTTCATCGGAAGTATTTCGATGAGTGGTAAAATCATCTCACTATTACATGTCAATATTTACAGGGTGCTGGCAGTTATATCCTTTGCAACGATTCATGTTTTGGCAAAAAAAAATTATGTGTCAATCTAAAAATGTGCAACAGGGTTTTATAAAATTCTTTAGGCTTGATGCAAGTAAAAATTTGACAACTCTTGTGGATTGCCCTGCCTGTTTTCTGAGCAAAAATCAAGGATCCATAAATGTGGAAATGTATTTATGTATTATTTGTTTATTTGTTACTTGTTCTAATTAGTTACACATGACAGTAGAATGCATTTTGACACATCATTACATAAATGGAGTATAAATTCCCATTGTACATGATGTAGAATCACACTGGTCGTGTAATCATATATGTACATAGGGTAATAATGTCCAAGTCATTTCACTATCATTCCTATCCCCATACTCCCTCCCCTCCCTTCACTCCCCTCTGTCCAATCCAAAGTACCTCTATTCTTCCCTAGCTCCCTGCATTATTGTGGATTAGCATCCACATGTCAGAGAAAACATTCAGCCTTTGGTTCTTTGGGATTGGCTTATTTTGCTTAGCAGGATATTCTGCAGCTCCATCCATTTACCAGCAAATGCCATGATTTCATCCTTCTTTAAGGCTGAGTAATATCCCATTGTGTATATATACCACATTTTCTTTGTCCATTCATCTGTTGAAGGGCACCTACGTTGGTTCCATACCTTAGCTATTGTGAGTTGAGCGCTATAAACATTGATGTGGCTGTATCACTGTGGTTTGCTGATTTTATGTCCTTTATAAACCAAGGAGTGGGATAACTGGGTCAAATGGTGGTTCCATTCCAAGTATTCTGAGGAATCCCCATACTGCTTTCCAGAGTGGTTGTGCCAATTTGCAGTCCCACCAGAAATGTATGAGTGTGCCTTCTTCCCCCACATCCTCACCAACATGTATGGTTGCATATATTCTTGATAATAGACATTCTGACTGGGGTGAAATGAAATCTTAGAGTATTTTTCTTATTTGCATTTCTCTAATTGCTAGAGATGTTGAACAGTTTTTCATATATTTGTTGATCAACTGTATTTCTTCTTCTGTGAAGTGTCTGTTCAGTTCCTTAGCCCATTTATTGATTGGGTTATTTGTTTTTTTGGTGTTGAGTTTTTTGAGTTCTTTATAAATCCTGGAGATTAATGCTCTATCTGAGGTGCATGTGGTAAAGATTTTCTCCCATTCTGTAGGCTTTATCTTCATGTTATTGATTGTTTCTTTTGCTGAGAAGAAGCTTTTTAGTTTGATTCCATCCCATTTATTGATTCTTGATTTTACTTCTTATGCTTTGGGAGTCTTAAGGACGTCAGGTCCTTAGGTGACACGGTGGAGATTTGGGTCTACTTTTTCTTCTGTTAGGTGCAGGGTTTCTGTTTCGGTGCCTAAGTCCTTGATCTACTTTAAGTTGATTTTTGTGCAGGGTGAGAGATAGGGATTTAATTTCATTTTGCTGCATATGGATTTCCAGTTTTCCCAGCACCATTTGTTGAAGAGGCCATCTTTTCTCCAATGTATGTTTTTGGTGCCTTTGTCTACCTTTTTAGCTTGGGCCTAGAATGAATGTAATATTAAATGGATCAGCTTACTGACTCCCTGTTCTGCTAGACTTAGGAAGGACATTTAAAAACAAAAGGTACTTACAACACTTCCCCAAAGAGGATGATGGCCCGTTGCATTTTATTTATTTATTTTTGGCAGTTAAATCCTTACTTGACTTTTGGATACACTCATCATAAGGCTGTGTGTGTGTGTGTGTGTGTGTGTGTGTGTGTGTGTGTGTGTGTGTGTGTGGGGGGTGGGGGAGTGAGAGAAAGAGTCTCCAGAAAGAAAGAACCAGACAGCTCTGTTTGGATCTATAAATGTATGGCTTTCACCAAATTTAGGAAGTCTTTGACTATTGCTTCCTCAAATATGTCTTCTACCTTGATTTCTTTTTCTTCTCCTAAGAGTCCAGTAACATTAATATTGGAACTTTAATGAGGTCCCACAGGCCTTTCAGACACTGTTAATTTTTTTAATATTTTTTTTTCTCTGATCCTAAGATGAAAGTAGTATTATCTTCAAGCTCATGGACACTTTCCTCTGACATCTCCTTATTGATGTTATTGAGCCCACCCAGTATACTTTGATTTCAGTTATTGTATTCTGCTATTCTAGAATTTTCACTTGTGTCTTTCTTGTGGTTTCTATGTTTCTACTAAGAACTTCTGTCTTTGCATTTATTTCAAGAGTGTTTGTCTTCATTTTGTCAGTCACAGTTACAATAGTTTCTGTAAATCTGTCTGATAATCCTGATGCCTGTGTCATCTTGGGACTGACATTTATTGATTATCTACTTTCTTGAGAATTGGTCATATGTCTCTAACCCATGCATGTCAGATATTCTTGGACTGAATGTTGAGCCTTGAGCATTATGTTGTGAGATTCCGGGTCCTTTGGAAAATGCTTGATTTTTTTGTTTCATTGGCTTCTCATTGCAGTTTTTTTTAATTTTAATTTATTTTTATTGTAAACAAATGGGATACATGTTGTTTCTGTTTGTACATGGAGTAACAGCATACCCTTTGCGTAATCATACATTTACATAGGGTAATGATGTTTGATTCATTCTGTTATTTTTTCCTTCCCTCCCCACCCCTCCCACCCCTCTTTTCCCTCTATACAGTCCCTCCTTCCTCCATTCTTCCCCCCTCCTACCCCCCATTATGTGTCATCATCCGCTTATCAGCGAGATGATTTGATTTGTCCTTTGGTTTTTTGAGATGGGCTTATCTCACTTAGCATGATATTCTCCAATTTCATCCATTTGCCTACAAATGCCATGATTTTATTATTCTTTATAGCTGAGTAATATTCCATTGTATATATATACCACAGTTTCTTTACCCATTCATCAATTGAAGGACACCTAGGTTGGTTCCACAATCTGGCTATTGTGAATTGAGCAACTATGAACATTGATGTGGCTATATCTATGTAGTATGCTGATTTGAAGTCCTTTGGGTATAGGCCAAGGAGTGGGACAGCTGGGTCAAATGGTGGGTCCATTCCAAGTTTTCTAAGGAATCTCCACGCTGCTTTCCAGAGTGGCTGCACTAATTTGCAGCCCCACCAGCAATGTATGAATGTACCTTTTCCCCACATCCTCTCCAACACCTATTGTTGCTTGTATTCTTGATAATCGCCATTCTAATTGGGGTGAGATGGAATCTTAGTGTAGTTTTGATTTGCATTTCTCTTATTACTAAAGATGGTGAACATCTTTTCATGTTTGTTGACTGCTTGTAGATCTTCTTCTGTGAGGTGTCTGTTCATATCCTTAGCCCATTTGTTGATTGGGTTATTTGTATTCTTTATGTAGAGTTTTTTGAGTTCTTTATATATTCTGGAAATTAGTGCTCTATCTGAAGTATGAGTGGCAAAGATATTCTCCCTCTCTGTAGGCTCTCTCTTCGCATTGCTGATAGTCTCCTTTGCTAAGAGAAAGCTATTTAGTTTGACTCTATCCCAGTTATTGATTCTTGCTTTTATTTCTTGTGCTATGGGAGTCCTGTTAAGGAAGTCTGATCCTAAGCCAACATGTTGAAGATTTGGACCTACTTTTTCTTCTATAAGATGCAGGGTCTCTGGTCTGATTTCCAGGTCCTTGATCCATTGTGAGTTGATTTTTGTGCAGGGTGAGAGATAGGGGTTTAGTTTCATTCTGTTGCATATGGATTTCCAATTCTCCCAGCACCATTTGTTGAAGAGGCTATCTTTTCTCCATTGCATATTTTTGGCACCTTTGTCTAGTATGAGAAAATTGTATGTATTTAGGTTTATGTCTGTGTCCTCTATTCTGTACCATTGATCTACCTGTCTGTTTTGGTCCCAATACCATGCCGTTTTTGTTACTATTGCTTTGTAGTATAGTTGAAGTTCTGGTATTGCGATACCCCCTGTTTCATTCTGCCTGCTAAGGATTGCTTTAGCTATTCTGAGTTTCTTATTCTTCCAGATGAATTTCATGATTGCTTGCTCTATTTCTGTAAGGCACATCGTTGAGATTTTAATTGGAATTGCATTGAATCTGTATAGCACTTTTGGTAGTATGGCCATTTTGACAATATCAGTTCTGCCTATCCAAGAACATGGGAGATCTTTCCATCTTCTAAGGTCTTCCTCGATTTCTTTCTTCAATGTTTTGAAGTTTTCATTGTAGAGATCTTTTACCTCTTTGGTTAGATTGATTCCCAAGTATTTTATTTTATTTTATTTTTTTAAGGCTATTGCAAATGGAATTGTTTTCCTCATTTCCCTTTCAGATGTTTTGTCATTTGCGTATAAAAATGCTTTATATTTATGCGTGTTGATTTTATAGCCTGCTCTTTTGCTGAATTCATTGATGAGGTCTAGAAGTTTTCTGGAGGAGGTTTTTGGATCCTCTAAATATAGATTCATGTCATCAGCAAATAGTGACAGCTTAAGTTCCTCTTTTCCTATTTGTATCCCTTTAATTTCTTTAGTCTGCCTAATTGCTCTGGCTAGAGTTTCGAGGACAATGTTGAATAGAAGTGGTGAAAGAGGACATCCCTGTCTTGTTCCCATTTTTAAAGGGAATGCTTTCAGTTTTTCTCCATTAAGAATGATGTTGGCCATGGGCTTAGCATAAATAGCCTTTACAATGTTCAGGTAAGTTCCTACTATCTCTATTTTTTCTAGTGTTTTGAGCATGAAAGGGTGTTATATTTTGTCGAATGCTTTTTCTGTGTCAATTGAAATAACTATATGATTCTTATCCTTAAGTCTATTGACATGATGGATTACGTTTATTGATTTACGGATGTTAAACCATCCTTGCATTCCAGGGATGAACCCCACTTGATCATGGTGCACGATTTTCTTAATATGTTTTTGGATATGGTTTGTCAATATTTTGTTAAGGATCTTTGCATCTATATTCATCAAGGATATTGGTCTAAAATTTTCTTTCCTTGCTGTGTCTTTTCCTGGTTTGGGTATGAGGGTGATATTAGCTTCATAGAATGAGTTTGGTAGGGTACCCTCCTTTTCTATTTCCTGGAATACTTTGAGAAGTATTGGAATGAGTTCTTCTTCGAAGGTCTTGTAGAACTCAGCTGAGAATCCGTCTGGTCCTGGACTTTTCTTGGATGATAGGTTTTTAATGACTTCTTCTATTTCATTGCTTGATGTTGATCTGTTTAAATTGTGTATGTCCTCCTGGTTCAGTTTGAGAGGAGCACATGTCTCTAGAAATTTGTCAATGTCTTCGGTAGTTTCTATTTTGTTCGAATACAGATTTTCAAAGTAGCTTCTCATTATGTTATGTATCTCAGTGGTGTCTGTCATGATATTTCCTTTTTCATCACGAATTTTAGTAATTTGAGTTTTCTCTCTCCTTCCCTTTGTTAGTGTGGCTAAGGGTTGGTTTTCAAGGAAAACTTTTTGTTTTGTCAATTTTTTGAATTGTTTCTTTTGTTTCAATTTCATTGATTTCAGCTCTGATTTTAATTATTTCCTGTCTTCCACTACTTTTGCTGTTATTCTGTTCTTCTTTTTCTAGAACTTTGAGCTGTAATGTTAGGTCATTTAGTTGTTGACTTTTCATTCTTTTCTGGAATGCACTCCATGCAATGAATTTTCCTCTTAGTACCGCTTTCATAGTGTCCCAGAGATTTTGATATGTTGTATCGTTGCTCTCATTGACCTCTAAGAATTTTTTTTATCTCCTCCCTGATGTTTTCTGTTATCCATGTTTCATTCAATAGCATATTATTTAGTCTCCAGGTGTTGGAGTAATTTCTGGTTTTTATTTTGTTATTGATTTCTACTCTCAGTCCATTATGATCTTATAGAACACAAGGCAGTATCTCTATTTTTTTTGTATTTTCTAAGGGCTGCTTTGTGGCATAACATATGGTCTGTTTTCGAGAAGGTTCCATGTGCTGCTGAGAAGAAAGTGAATCCGCTCGTTGATGGATGGAATATTCTATATATGTCTATTAAGTCTAGGTTATTGATTGCGTTATTGAGTTCTATGGTTTCCTTGGTTGGTTTTTGTTTGGAAGAGCTATCTAGTGGTGACAGCGGTGCGTTAAAGCTACCCAGAATTATGTGTTGTGGTCTATGTGAAATTGTTAAGGATTTGTTTGATGTACAGGGATGCACCATTGTTTGGGGCAAAATATTTACTATCATTATGTCTTCCTGATTTATGGTTCCCTTAAGCAGTATGAAATGTCCTTCTTTATCCCTTCTGACTAACTTTTGCTTGAAGTCCACTTTATCTGAAGGATGGAAACCCCCACTTTTTTACTGAGTCCCTGTGCGTGGTAGGTTTTTTCCCATCCTTTCACCTTTAGTCTATGGATGTCTTTTTCTATGAGATGAGTCTCTTGCAGGCAGCATGTTATTGGGTCTTTCTTTTTAATCCATTCTGCCAGTCTATGTCTTTTGATTGATGAGTTTAGGCCATTAACATTCAGGGTTATTATTGAGATATAATTTGTATTCCCAGTCATTTGGCTTATTTTTGGTTTTTAAGTTGGCTTGGTTTCTCCTTTGAGTGGTTTTTCTCTAAGGTAGTTCCTCCCTTTGCTGACCTACATTGTTGTTTTTCATTTCCTCCTCATGGAATATTTTGTTGAGAACATTCTGTAGCACAGCCTTTCTATTTGTAAATTCTTTTAACTTTTGTTTATCATGGAAGGATTTTATTTCATCTTCAAATCTGAAGGTTAGTTTTGCTGGGTATAGGATTCTTGGTTGGCCGCCATGTTCTTTCAGAGCTTGAAATATGTTGTTCCAGGCCCTTCTAGCTTATAGAGTCTGGGTTGAGAAGTCAGCTGCTATCCATATTGGTCTCCCCCTATATGTAACCTGATGCTTTTCTCTCTCGGCCTTCAAAATCCTATCTTTATTTTGAATGTTAGGCATTTTCATTATAATGTGCCTTGGTGTGGATCTGTTGTGATTTTGTGCATTTGGTGTTCTGTAAGCCTCTTGTATTTGATTTTCCATTTCATTCTTCAGGTTTGGGAAAATTTCTGACATTATTTCATTGAATAGGTTGTTCATTCCTTTGGTTTGTATCTCTGTGCCTTCCTCAATCCCAGTAATTCTTAAATTTGGTCTTTTCATGATGTCCCATAGTTCTTGGAGATTCTGTTCATGATTTCTTACCATTTTCTCTGTTTGTGCAACTTTATTTTCAAGATTAAATATTTTGTCTTCATTGTCTGAGGTTCTGTCTTCCAAGTGGTCTAGTCTTTTGGTAATGCTTTCCATTGAGTTTTTTATTTGCCTTATTGTTTCCTTCATTTCAAGGATTTCCGTTTTTTTTTTTTTGTTTGTTTGTTTTTTGTTTTTTTTGAGAATATCTATCTCTTTGTTGAAATGATCTCTTGCTTCCTGCACTTGCTCTTTCAACTTATTGGTATTATCATTCATTGCCTGCATTTGCTCTTTTATCTCATCCTTTGCTTCGTGAACCATCTTAATCATGTATAATCTGAAGTCCTTTTCTTCTAACATACTGTCTTGGATTCTATTACTATAGAATCCAGATTTGTTTGGATCATTTTCTTCCCTTGTTTTTTCATGTTGTTCATGTATCTTCCCCTCTAGCAGTGCAGACTTCCCCCTATAGACTTATAGTGGCCCTATAGGTTTCCAAAATGTTTTCTTTAAGGGGAGATCAATATTAGCAGTGTCCAATTCAGACACTATGCAATCCTAGACCAAATAGCCCCTATGAGGACAATAACAAAATTGTCATAATAAACAGAATGAGTTCAAATATTATCTTCAGTAAAACAAACAGATTTGCAATAAGGTCTGCAGTTTCTAATGGAGGACAAAGAGGATGCAGAGGGATGTAGAATGTGGCTGTTAATGGGATAAGAAAAGAATATACAGAAGTTCTAGATAATAGAAAGGGTGAGAGTGTAATCAAAAGAAATTGGATGTTAGCATGCAAAAAAGGGAGAAAGAGACTGAGGGAACAGGTAAACAAAAGGAAAAGAGAGCAAGAAAAGTAAAGAAATAAAAACTTAAATTTTTTCAATAAGGAGAAAAAAGAAAATCTACAGTATAACAGTCATATAGTAATGAAACCTCCCAGTCTTCAGTAGCCTGATGCAAGAGAAGTACCTGACAATGAGCTTCAAGCCTCCAGCAGGCGTCTCAGGATGGGATTTGCCCCACCTAAAGATCTGAGCTCTGGCTTCCAGGATTATCCAAGATGGCTGCTCTGGCTTCCAAATGTGTTGGCAAATGGGGAGCTGCAGCTCAGGGTGTGGACGTGGTCAGCTGGAGGTCCTGGAGGTCGGGTGTGTTTGGTGTGGTTGTGGGATCCTGGAGGCCGGGTGCAATCAGTTGGTCTGGGGTCCTGGTGATAGGGTGCAGTCATTTGGTCTGGGGGTCCTGTCGGCAGGGAGCAGTCAGTCGATGTGAGGGCCCCAGAGGCAGGGAGTGATCAGTCGAGCTGAGGGATCCTGGAAAGGGGGCTCATTTAGTCTAGCCGGAGGTCCTACGGGGGCCTGGCTGTTGTCTCAAAATGGCGGCAGCCACGTGTAATCAAACCTGCAGGTACTGTGACAGTGGACTTCCAGGCAACAGCAAGCAGCTGGTGTTCCACGGGCGGTCGGTGATCAGTTTGCTGACTGTCGTTGGACGATCGGGAGGTGAACCTCGTGCATTGGGTGATGGATAGGTGTAAGGCAGGCGATGCACAGGCGAGAGGCAGGCAAATGGCCTCACTGCGGTTTTTTTGCAATCTGTGGGCAATAGATCCAACATCAGTGCCACTTCCAGAGCTTTGCTGTGTGGCTTTGCACTATTTCGGGTTGGTCTGGGGCCTAGCTGGGGTTCATATCATACTTTGGTCTCACACAGGCACAGCTGAGGGATGTGCCTGGGACATACGCAGAATCAGGGAAGCCCCTTCTCCAGGCTGCTCTCTGGGATTCTCCCCCACTCTCCTCCCCCACCCTGTGAGCCCTTTTTCCTATTCTTCTGGCCAGAAAAAAATTGGATTTTTCTTGATGTGTTAGTTTGTCACTCTGCTTCAGTGTAGTTATGGCAAGTTGAGGACCATCCATCCTCAGGGCAAAGCAGTCAGAAAAAACAGCAGGGATTGTCCCCATGCTCCGGGCCACAAGGCCTCGCTTCCCTACTCCTGGCAATAGAACAGATTTTGTTTAGAAAATCTTCTAGCCGCTTGCAGCAGCTTGCCACTTGACCTCACAATTCAGTAAGTGGCCACCCTCAAGGGAGAAAATGCAATCAGAGAGCAAAGCACAAAACCCCGCACTCCCCTGAGCTCTTCGCTTTGCAGGGCCCCCTTTACCAGGTCCTCTGTCCAAAGTGAGGGGGTTCTCAGAGTTATCTGCTTCCTGCACCCCTTGCACAGTTCCAGGTTAACCCTGGGGAGAAAAAAGGAAACGAAATCAGAATGTTTCTGAATGCTGAAAGTCCAGGGCACCATGGCAGGTCCGGCGAGGGCCTTCCAGCTTCCTCACAACATGGCCGCTTCCTCACAACATGGCCGCAGGCCAGGGGGCAGGTGGATGAGCAGGGCAGAGACAGTGGGGTGGGGACTCGCTTTAACCCTTGCTGACCACCTGCGTCCTCCCAAAGGCTCCACCTCTCAACTGTACTTTTTGTTTTTCTTTCTTTTCTTCTTCCTTTTTTTTTGTACTGGGGATTGAACCCAGGGCCCTGTACCCTGGAGCTCATCCCAGTTCTTTTTATTTTGAGACAGGGTGTTATGGTTTGTTTAGCTATGAGGTGTCCCCCAAAAGCTCACGTGCGAGACAGTGCAAGAAGGTTCAAAGGGTCATGAGATTGGGTCATGAGAGCTCAAGACAGTCAGTGAATGAATCCCCTGATGGGATTAACCGAGTGGTAACTGAAGGCAGGTGGGGTGTGGCTGGAGGAGGTGGCATTGGGCATACATTCGTATCTGGCAATGGAGATCTCTCTCTCTCTCTCTGCTTCCTGATCACCTTGTGAGCCACTGCCCTCTGCCTCACGCTTCCACCTTGATGTTCTGCCTCACATGGAGCCTCGAGGAATGGAGCCAGCCTCCTAGGGACTGAAACCGTGAGCCCTCAAATAAACTTTTCCTCCTCCAAGTTGGTCTGGTGAAATGTTTTAGTCACAGCAGCAAAAAAGCTGACTAATTCACAGGGTTTCTATTTAGATGAGATTTTATGATAAAAATTCCTTTTTTTTCCCCTCCCTTTCTGCCTTTTCTGTTAGATGTTGGAGATTCAATATTTAGCTCATCATGTATGTAATTTGTCTGTCTGTCTTTTTTTTTTTTCAACTGGGATTGAACCCAGGGTTATTTTACCACTGAACTACATCCCCAGCACTTTTTATTTTTTATTTTGAGACATGGTCTGACTAAATTGCTGAGGCTGGCTGTGATCAGTTGCTCAGCTGGCTGATCCTCCTGCCTCAGCCTCCTGAGTAGCTGGGACTACCAGCGTAGGTCATCATGCCCAGCTTCCTCTACAGTTTAGCTCTTACTGTCCCACAAAGGCCCATGTGTTAAAGGCTAACTCCGCAGCTTGGGGCTGTTTAGGAAGTGGGGCCTGGTGAGAAGTCGTCTGATCACTGGGGGTGTGCCCTTGAAGGGGATACAGGAACCTGGCCCCTCCTCTTCCTCTTTCTTCCTGGTCAGGAGGTGGATGGGCACCCTCACCAGCTTCCCGCCATGATGTGCTGCCTCCCTAAGCCCTAAAACAATAGGGCCAACCCACTGTGGAATGAAACTTCCCAACTGTGAGCCAAAATAAACCTTTCTTCTTTTTTAAGTTGATTATCTTAGGTATTTTGTTACAGTAATGGAAAGCTGAGACCCTCCCTCCCTACTGGGTCCCTTTTTCGGGTTTGGCTTCTTCTCCTTCGTTCCTCTACTGCTGCTCATCTTTCATTGTCAAGCGGTTGCTTTTGCACCCTGAATGCAGTTCAGAGCAGGCTGATGTGGGCCTACCCCTTCGTGATCTCCCCTCATGGCCCCCTCCTCTTTTGATGCCTTCCTTTATTCCCTTCCCCCTTCTGTTTCTTCCACACCTTCCATTTTTGTGGCTCGTTCCCTTTTACCCTCTTTCTCTCTTTCCCCTGTGACTTTGGTCCGTAGAGCTAAAGCAGAGCCTCTAGTCTTTTTGGTCATTCCCAGCACTGTTTAAAGTAATCACTTGAAATCAAGTACAAAAGTAGACCCAGGAGGCTGGACTCACCTAGCAGGAGGGACTGGAGGAGGGGAGCTTGATCACCTGGCTGCTTCTCACCCAGGGAGCACACTCGCTCTGGTTGGAAATCTCCGCATAAAACTGGCCCAGCCCCTGAGGGCTGATCCGTAGGTTTTGCCTTTTCTTATAAAAAAGTCGTTGAAACTGTTATTCAATTATATGTTAATCTTATGAATGCCCATGAATTATGGGATTAGAAGGACTTTCAGCAAGCCTGATTATTCATTATTCCAGAGAGACAGGGCATTCTTAACACTGAGTGGCAGGGTTTAATAAATTAAAGGATTCTGAGTCCTGTTGGGAGAAGCGACTGGCCACACAGAATGAGAACTCCCGAGCTCCGGGCGGCACCCTGCCGTGGCTCTGCTCCCCCAGGGTCCCGCGGCGCGGGGTGAGCGTGGGGATGCGGCCCGCGGGCTGCAGCCGCAGCTCAGGGCCGAGCGCTCCCTGGTGCAGAGCCAGCGCTGGGGAGCCTGCAGACAGAATCAGGATGATGACTGGGTCACAAAGGTCGCGTCTCCGTCTCCTTCCACCTTCCCGAGAGCCTGAGGTGCGCCTTGCCATGATGGCTGCCTTCCAGAGGGACCCGCAGAAGGCCCCTGAGCTGCCGCCTGGCACCCAAATGCCGCGGTGGGCACGCCACCCTCACCCTGCCGACCTGCCCTCTTCGTTGCCCCCCTGTGTTTCTTGGCACCCCCCCACACCTGGCTTCTGCTCGCCTCCAGCCCCTCCACTGAAGCCCTCCTCACCTCTTGCCTGTCCCAGTGTCTCCCAACCCAGCGCCCCCTTCCAAGCCCCTGCTCTGTTAGAAGCCCCAGCTCAGAGAGAACGTTCAAGAACTATTTTCTGGCCAGTGACGCCTGCCTCACGTCTTCTCCGTGCAGGCAGCGGCTCGGAATGCCTGTCCTCCTTTTTCTTGTGCACAGCCCCTCCGAGTCCTTCAGGGTTGGTTTGGTAGCTTCCTCCTGCCCGGGACTCCTGACCCCACACGGCCCGGGGTCCTGGTAAGAGTGCTCCTCAAAAAGGCTGGGTCCAGGGCAGCCCAGGACAGGTCAGTACTGCTGAGGACGGGCCAGGCGCCGCCTTCAGGGAGAGCCGGGGTGCAGCAGCAAGAGGGCCCGTGGAGACGGCTGCCTGTAAGGTCGCCTCTCGGGGCCCCTCCAAGGTCGGTTCCAGAGTGAGGGTCCTGAGCAAGTCGCTGGCGAGATTTAACTGCCACCTGTGGCGCTGGGAGGCGAGATCAGAAGTGCCTCGGATTCAACTGGTTTTAACCTTTATTTTTACAAAAAGGAACGGTGTTTTCCGTTTGTATTTTAAAACATTTTGGAGGGTGTGGCTTTATACGACGTAAAATTCGCCCACTCTAAGTGCGCAACCTGATGCTTATTGTTATATTTACAGCATTGGTTCAGCCACCACCACGATCCTCTTTAAAGCCATTCCTGCCACTTCACATAGAAACTTTGTGCACGTCTGTAATCCCTCCCCTTTCCTATCCTCACCCCTGGGCAACCATAATCTACTTTCTGTTTCTGTAAATCAGCCTTCTCTGGATGTTTTATATGAAGGGAAGTATCGGATGCATGGTCTTCTGTGTCCGGCCCTTCACTTAGCACAGAGTCTTTGAGGTGCATCTACCTGTGGCCTGTACTGTGTGTCCTTCCTTTTTATGACTGAATAATATTCCACTGACTGGATACACT
Organism: Sciurus vulgaris; assembly: GCF_902686455.1. Lineage (NCBI taxonomy): Eukaryota > Metazoa > Chordata > Mammalia > Rodentia > Sciuridae > Sciurus > Sciurus vulgaris. The sequence goes on from NC_136467.1 coordinate 148,786,147, forward strand.
GCATTTTGTTTATCCATTCTTCTATTGATGGACATTTGGGTTGTTTCTGGGTTTTTGCTTTTTGGCCATTGTGAATAATGCTGCTATTTGTTTGCAAACCCACCTGGGAACATATGTTCTCATTTCTCTTGAGTAGATTCTTAAGAATAGAATAGCTGATTTGAATGACAAATACATACTTAACTTTATAAGAAACTGCCAGTTTTAAGCAACGGCACCATTTTACGTTCCCAGTGGTACACGAGGGTTCCGTTCTCTTCACATTCTCACCAGCACCTCTCACTATGTGTCTTTGGGTTGTGGGCATTCTAGCTGTCTCGTTATTGAGTTGCAAGAGCTCTTTATATATTCTGAATACAAGGGAGCATTAGAATGATTTGATGGAAGGACAAAAGGACTATGAAAATCCTGCTCAGGCTGTACAGAGTAGCCCAGCCAACAGGATCTCTATGACTCTTCTCAGTGCCAGGATGTGGCCCTTGGGGGCCTCCTAGAAGCAGCTCTTTGACCTCTACCTCCTCCAGGGCATAAGGACAGAGTGTGAACAGGAATAGAATGACTTCCCTAATAGCATGGCTCTTAGAAAGGGCCATCGAGAGGGGTGAAGAGAGAGCTCGTTTTTCAAAGGGTCCCTATCCCCATTTAGCTAAGAGAGCCCTACCCCATGGTAGAGGAATGGGGATGAATCGTGATTTTATGACTTCAGCCTTACTCAGCTCCACCACACCAAGTAACCAGAACCAGCCTCTGGACATATGTGGGCTTCTCCCCCCGCCTCAGCTCCCACTGGTCTCAGTTCCCTGTGATCTGGTGTCCTGACGAGCTGGCTTGACCCCATTGGCTGAGCTGTCTCCTCGTCAAGGAGGTCTGGGCGCCTGAGGATGCCGTCTGGGTCCCACCCCATGTGTAGCCTCAGGGGCTCAAGCCCTGGCTCAAAACATGTCCACATACATGTCCATATATAATTGTCTTAACTTAGTGAAGAAGAAGAAAGAAATTCACTGATTGGAAACAGGATAATTGAGACTCGGCAGGTGAGATAATCCACCCAGGGCTGCGTGGGCTGTCACTGAAGGGCATGGGTGAGGATTCTTTGATCTCAAAAATGCTTTTCCCATTTCATCAAGTTGCAAGTCCTCGTCTTGTATCTTCAGAGATTTAAAGTCAGAGCAGAATTATTCATACTACAGGACCAGTCAGGCATGCTTCTGAGGGGTGATCCCCCAGGGTGGAGAGCTCACGTGGTGGAGAGGCCATTTCTTCGTGTTCATTTTGCCTTCCTATATGCTACTCTGCTGATGGGGACGGAGGGAAGTAAACGCCGCAGGAGGATTTCCACAGATCTGTCGGACTCTGGAAGTCTTCCGAGAGGACTTGGGATTTGAAGGATGGGTCAGCAGTGTTAGGAAGGACCTTGAGGCCATGAAAACAGAGGCACCATGGAGAGGGACAGGGTAGGTGTTTGGGATGAGTCGAGGTGTGTTGGGCTTATCTCTGGGGCTTGGCGAGTTGTCCTGAGAACAGGGTGAAACACTTGGGAAATCAGACTGAGGAGTTTGCTCTCTTCCTTTGCAGTGAGACATTAGTAGAGGCATTAGCGGAAGCAAGTGGCTAACACCTTGTGGATGTTTTCTCTAGTTTTGTGAAAGTTTAGAGGATTCTTTTAAACTCGTGTGATCTTCTGGTCTCTCCTATTCTGAGCACACTGCCTAAAGATGGAGTCTTTTTTTTTTTTTTTTTTTTTTTTTTTGTGGTGCTGGGGATTTGAACCCAGGGCCATGTGCTTGTAAGGCAAGCACTCTACCAACTGAGCTATATCCCCAGCCCTAAAGATGGAGTCTTGAAATTTCTTCACAATAAAAAAGAAAGTGGTAGCAGTGCTAGGTAGCGCTGCATCCCTGTCTCAGAATACGTGAGGTAGACGGCTTAGAGGAGGAGTGGTTTATTTTGGCTCATGGTCTCAGAGGTATCAATCTGTGATTGCTTTGTCCTATTGCTTTTGGGCCTGTGGTAGTACCTCATGGCAGGAGCAATGGCAAGGGAGGCTGCTCATGTCATGGCAGCAGGGAAGATAAAGAGAAGAGATGGGACAGGTCCCCACATCCCCTTCAAGGGCACACCCCAGTGACCTTACTTCCTTCCAGTAGGCCTCACCTCCTAACGGCGTCACCACCTCCCTCCCACTGGTGCGCAGGCTAGGAATCAGGCCTTCCACACGTGGGCCTTGGGGGGCATTTCAGATCCTAACTAAAGCAGCAGCTGAGTTTGCTGAGAAGCTGGCTCCCGAACGGCTCTAGAGGAGAGTAAGTGAAAACCGTTCGTGAACAAGTTCTTGGTGAAACAGCCCAGCTTGGGCGAGCAGGGTCTGCTTCCCTCTCACTACAGCTGGGCAGAGAGGTGTGTTAACCAGCCGCAGCCTTTTAAACGTGAGCATCGTGCCAGCAGAGAGTGGGCGCTGATGAATGAGTGAGGCGAACGCGGTCACTGAGCTGGCCAGGGGATGAGTGAGTAAATACCGAGACGGTCCTCCCAGACATACCCCAACCCTAGTGAGAACAGTGAGTCCCAAGATTACGCCCCACAGCGAGTGGTATATTCCTGGGAAAGAAAGGAAGTCGTTGATAGATCCCTGACAGAGAGTGTCCAACAATCCGGGGGAGTCTGACTTGATGGTAGCTTAACAAATATGTTTGAACTTTAGGGCACTTACAGGGAAACTGGTCTATTGTGACTGTTTTTTGCAGAGTTCTCCTATAAACCAGTTACCTGAACTCACCATGAGAAAAGGTTTGAGAGTCTTCAATTTCCGGTTTCTTCCAGTGCATTTCCTATTTGACCTCAGACGCGTGGCCTTTAGAACCGCTGCCTCTGGTCTCCTTTGCCCCATCACTTCTCCATCTTGGACCTTGGGAGCAGGATTCTGAACTCATGGTCTTTTCATTAATGTGAAAATGTTTTCTCCTTTACTTATTTCACAAACTCACTGTGAGGACTTGACAAAGCTCTTTGAACAACGTGGAGTTTGTTTTAAAAATGGAAATCCTAAAGCCAAAGGAGCCATGGCCGACTTTAAGGTTTCTCTCTGGAGGGAGCAAGTGTATTCTCTCAGTCACGGGAGGAAGCCATCGTGGTGCCAAGTGGGAAAAACTAATCTAATGCCTACTTTTAAATGGAAATTTCTCCTATGAAAATCTGGCTTGCAGCCCCGTCTGGGGTTGTGCCAGTGAATGGTAGCCAATTAGTCAGTCAATCAAAAAACATCTATAGAATTCGCTAGGTATGCGGCACCATGCTGGATCCAGGGGGAGGGTCAGAGAAGAGCGAGCCATGACCTCAGCTCATGGAAAGCTCGAGACCAGGCTCCTTGGAGTGGGGAGGAAGGTGTCCATGTGCTAATAGAAAAGGAAGCACAGGGGGTATTTTAATTGGACAGTATGTCTTACAGATGCTGAGGATGTAATCCAGACAAATAGGCTTATTCTGGGCACGAGGGGTGAGCGTTCAGAGCAGCTACAAAGCTACCTTTATAACGGATCAGAGCCAGTTGGGTAAAAGCTGTGTAGACCCTTCACCACTGAGTGTAAGATGGTTTGGGTGAGATATGGAGGATGACGGAGTCTTCGTTTCCAAAACTAGTTCCACAGAGACTGAGTGTGCTTTTCAGAGGATGATGGGAAAGGAAGACAGTCGGAAAAATATGAGGAAATTACAAAACACGAATTACATACCAAAGTGATCCCTTTACAGTAAGCATTACACAGAACCTTGAAAAAAAAAATCTCAGACATGTTGGAAGAATAAGTAAATGGACAGGGCAAAAAATGAAGGGTTAAAAATAAATGTTTTCTATGGATCAGGCTTTCTTGAGGACCACTTAACATTTCAGATACTGTCCCTGTTGCCCCGGAGGCGGAGGCGGGACGGGATGTCTTACAGCATTAGCTAACGTGCATCCTTAGGCTTCAGAGCACATCTGTGTGTGGTAGTAACAGAAGCAAAGGAAAATTACGCTCTTTCCCCATAATCTTCTGCTTGACAAGAGCCAGAAGACAAGCCTGGTGTGTCGGACTCCAAAGTCATGGCCTCTGTACTGCCCAGTTGGGGATGAGTGAAACCATTGAGGGGTCGTGAAGTGTTTGAAGGTGTGGGGGACTCTCTGCTTCTGGAACCGTGATGGAGAAGGACAGAAACCCCGGTTCGCTGAGTGCCTTCTGCCTGGCCATTGCACTGGGGTTTGTGACATTGGACATCAGCCATGAAATCAGACGGTGTCGGGAACCGAGTTTCTGAACTTTGAGGACACACTTTGTAAAATGATCAATGAGGCAGAACATTTAAAAACTAAGAGCCGTATTTTCTCTTAGGAAACCTTATTATACCAGGATAGTAGATTAGCCAATACTGACTGGCTCTATTCTGAAGGGATGGAGAATTTGGAAACAAACAACTTGGTTTCTAAACTCACCCAGAGACAGACAATATGCAAGATCCATCTTCCAACATTTTCTGGACCTCTTGAAAATCGTTTATAAAGAAAAATATATCGACTACGAAGCATATAATCATAGCGTTCACTACACTCCGGACAAAGAAGATCCCAAATCTTCCTTCAGAAAGAAAAGGCAAGGCGAGGTGAAAGGATCGAGTCAGAATGGCTTTGGACTTCCCGGCAGGGCCCAGGAACCCTGCAGCCGCGCGTCTCGCCCTCTGCAATTCCCAGGGAAACTTCCAGCCGGATTCTGTCCTCGGCCAATCAAGTGTCAAAAAGATATTTTTTCAAACTTGCAGGTCAAAAATAGACCTTTCCTGTACCTTTTTCCCCCCAGCAAAGAGGAGGTCACCGAGTCCAGGGAAAAGGTGAAGCAGTGTAAGAGAGGAGAGGGGACCCCCTGGGGACCGGGCAGCGAGCCGGGTCACCTGGGCAGCAGCTTCGGGAGCAGTCGCCTGTGTCAGAGGAAGAGCGAGGGGTGAGCCACTGTTAGGCCCACAGCGGACCCAGAAGCTGTAAGCACTGAGGAAACAGGAGGCGCAAAATATGGAAAACCACCGCTGTGTGCGCCCCGTGGCTGAGCGCGCACCCGCACCGTTGTGTTCATGCCGGATGGCGGTCCCGGGAAACCGAGGCCGCACAACCAGGAGGACTGGAGATTCCTCCTGCAGAGGGGCAGTGGTGGGGATCGGCAAGAAATAGGTAGCCCCCGTGTTTTGGGTGGGAACTCGAGGGAAAAATGAGCCAGACGCAGCGACTAAAGCTTATCATTTAGAGATAAGGAGGTAATTACCGAAAGACACAGCTAAAATAATTGAAGAGGGTTGACTCTTGAGACAAAAAAAAAAAAAAAAAGAAGAAGTAGAAAAGAAAAGGAGTGGGCAGGGGACTCTTGGTTTTGCATAAAAATCATGTGCGGTATATCATGAAAAGCTACAGGCAAGGATATTTAATGTTGCCACCGTGAAGAAATTAGAGATATTTGAGGAGACTGACATGTTCCACCTGATTTACGCCTTGTGCAGTGAATCCACATGTCGAAATATCACACAGTACCCCATTAATATATTAATGTTTTTATGTATCCGTTTTAAAAAAAGAAGTTATGTAGAACTGTTGACTCAATTCTGTTCATGCCTAGTTCTGATGAAAATAAAAATTAAACTTTAGAAAAAGGACAGGATATGTCAGCAGAGGAATGGATAAAGAAGATAAGGCACACATACACGATAGAATATCATTCAGCCATAAAAAAAGTGAGATCCTGTTGTTTGTGGCAAAATGGGTGGCATTGGAGAACTTCATGCTAAATAGTGAAGTAGGCCAGACGCACAGACAAGTACTGTGTGTTCTCACTTACATGTGGGGAAGCTAAAAATGTTGATCTCAAAGAAGAGGACAGGATAATGACTATAGTAAAGACGGGGAAGGGAGGGTGGGAAGGGAGAGGTTGGATAATGGGCACCAAAATGTGGTTATATCGGTGGAATAAGTTCTTGTTTTCTACAGTACAGTAGGGTGACCATAATTGACAGCCAATTATTACATATTTAATGAAGAACTGGAAGAGAGGAGCCCAAAGTCTCCAAGCACAAAGAAATGCTAAATGCATAAGGAGATGGAAATGCTAACCACCCTGATGTGATCATTACACGCTGTGCACATGTACTAAGTTATCACACCGTGTCCCTTAAGCACGTCTAAATGGTATGTGCCAATTAAAAGAAAAATAGAATAGAAAAGGAAAAGCGAGGAAAACACAAATAAGAAAAAAAAAAACCATGGGTGGGTGGACTTCTCATTATAGTGACACTCAGAACACTAAGAAATGGGCACAAAAGGAAGCCTTAAGATGAACCTCAAGCAGTGTTTCTTAAAACGGACCTTCAAAAGCTAATGCCAGCAAGTGCCAGGCTCCTCCCTCTTTTGCTCCTCCACACACTCGGGCTCTGGAATAGCCACCGGTTGGTGCTTGAACAGGGTGGCCGAAGCTCTGAAGAGGCGGTCTGCCTCTCTGGGCTGTCCACCTGCCAGTCTGGCTTCCGGCTCCTCTGACCCTTAGACTGTCTCACCTCCCACGGCCCCTGCTCCACTGGTCCTGGTCCAAACTCCCTGTCCACCTGTCCTGCCTCTGCTGCCTGCATTTACTTCGACTACCTTATGTGCTTCTTCAGCCTCTTTCTTGAATCCTGGCTCCTGTCAAAACCTGGCTAAATGCACTTTGAAAAGCCAGGGCAAATGGAAGTGCTGGGAAGAATTTGGAAAATCTGCAGCTTGCTTTTTATCCTTATACTCGAGGGCCAAGACAGCAGCTGAGGGTGTGTGTGTGTGTGTGTGTGTGAGAGAGAGAGAGAGAGAGAGAGAGAGAGAGAGAGAGGGAGGAAGGAGAGGGCTTGGACCTCAGCTGTCTCCCTGGAGATGTTAACACGCACCCTGGGATATTCTTTCTTTTATTCTTCAGTTTCTCTTAGAACCTGTTCTAAAATTTTAAACCCTTTCGAGCTCCTTTGTATGAGCCACGTTTTGATCTCTTTAGAAGCTATGGCAAGACTTAGGTCTTGCTCATGGTGATTTTACACGAAGTGACATCTGAGTCTCTGTTAGACTGCATTCCATAGCACTCTGCCCAGCCTGGCAGTTTAGGGACTAACTCCTGTTGTCTCTCAGCGTATGGAGCCCTATGGGACGGTGAGAGTGTGAGTCTTGTCAGGGGGGTCTGATTACGCGGCACTCAGAGATGGCAGTCTTAAGTGTGAAATGTAACAGGCCTTTCCAGAGCATCTTGATCTGTGAGCTGCTGGAGGCGGCGGGTGCTTTCCTGTGGGGCGCGGAGCTTGCTAACAAAGCAAGCACATTTTTGTTCCTATCGGGACTAAGTCCATGGTGGCAACATTTGGCAAGTTGGTTAACAGGGAACAGAGATAACTGTGAACAGATGGGCAGCTATTAAAAGATTTGAGGGGCTTTCATCCTTTTTCAAATGGCCTTCACCCACCTACAAGATACCCAGTTCCCTTGCAAGAAGATTACGTAAAGGGTTCAATTAAATTTCTTCCTTTCTTCCCCCCTCTCTCTCTTCAATTGCAATGGAATCAAAAGCTCTGACGTGAAGAGGAAAAGAATAGATGAGAAATTTCTAATTTTGAATCCCCCTAGGATTTGATGCTGATTTCAGTTGTGCAGAGAACGCTGCTCCATATTTTGAAAGAGTCGCTGCTGGCAGTTTCAGAGAGATGACTTTCCAAAATAGACAGTGAGCCCTGCCTCCGTATCTGGTGACTGACATCGGGAGGCAGAATCACAGAGATGTACTCACATTTGGAGGTACATTTGGAGAAGCATTACCTCGCCTCTGAAAAACACGGCGGCGCACCAGCATTGTATTGAAACTCCGCACGAATGGAAAACGGAACAAAAGAGGATTGCATTAGCCTGGTTCCCAGGAGAAACGAACTGTGTACCCATCTCCAAGCAGTGCCTGCTTCCCATGCCCAGGGGCAGCAGTGTCTCTGGTAAAGAAGCACGTGGCTCCTCTTTTGCTCAGAATGATGCTCGGAAAGGTCTTCAGAGTGAGAAGACCCCAGGCACTGGTTTAGAGGAGGCATGTTTGATTCTCTCTGGGGAAGCAGCCCTGTTCTGCCAAAGGTGGTCATAAGTAGGTGTGGTGAGGTTTACGGTGCTTCGGGGTGGCCACATTAGATTGGGTTCCATTCCTCAGAGGAATGTAAATGCAAATTCTAAGACCCATCATTTTAAGGTCCTTGCCCCATATACAGTCATTTAAATATTTGTTTGGGCCGGCTGAGGTGGTGCACGCCTATAATCCCAGTGGCCTGGGAGGCTGAGGTAGGAGGATCGCCAGCCTCAGCAATTTAGGGAGACCCTGTCTCAAAATAAGAAATAAAAAGGACTGGTGATGTGGCTCAGTGGATAAGTGTTCCTGGTACCAAACATACATACATAAATACATGAATTTATAAATATATATATACATACATAAATACATGAATTTATAAATATATATTTATTTATAAATATACACACACACATATATATTTGTTCAGAAGTGGGAAGGATGGCTAGCCAACCCCACTTTTATCCCCAGTCCCTTAACTTAAATTCCTATTTATTCCAGCAAGAATACAGAGTAACCGAAGATCCTGCCTCTAAAATCCACCAAGCCTAACACAAAATTTTGCCCAGACATAGCCAGCAGCCTTACAAAAGGAAAATAACCATTTCTAATATTTTACACTAAAATCTAACCCACCATTCAGAATCATTTTCATTTAAGCTAATTCAGCAACAGAAACACAGGAACCAACTGGCCCTGGGGCGTGGAGACTCTCCTCCCAGCTACATGGGGCACAGTTTCAGAAATTCAGTTCTGTGCTGGGCTGTTTGGTTTTCTCACTACTCAGTAAACAAGGATTATCCATGGGTTTAGAGTCCCCTGGGGAATTATGCTTTACCAGGAAGAGTTGTGGAAAATTGTTAAAATATTCCCCACCATTCGGCAGAGCAAGAGTATGCAGTATTGCTTTTGGGGTACATGTTTGCAGGCACTTAAGCAGGTACCATGTCCGAATTGTGTCTTGTAACAAGGAAGTTGAGAGGCGGCACTGGGGAATGATGTAGAAGAGTGGATGTGTGTCTTTCATCCTCATTTGTATGTTACGTAAAAAGCACTGAATTGAGTAGAAAATAAGTTTAATGTAGTTGGCTTTTTTTTTTTTTTTTTTTTTTTTTGTTCCAAGTTTTGTGTTGAATCTCAGGCACTTTCTGGACGTGTGGAGATGGTCCTGAGGTCATCAGCCCCGCTTTGAGGGCTCTTCCTTTTCCTCCCACTGGGGTGTGAGGGTGTCACCCTGTGCTCACGTGGCCTCCCTTTGTGTGTGTGTCCTTCTAGAATGGAAGCCATGCAGAGCCTGGTGGAGAGACTGGAGCGCGCTGTCAGCCGGCTGGAGCAGCTATCTGCAGAGTCACACGGGCCTCCTGGGGACTGTGGGGAAGTTAACGGTGTCCACGGAGGTAGGGCTGCGCCGGCATCACGTGGGCTCCGCGCGGGTCGCTTAACTTGGTGCTCCTCCTTCCACTGTCCAGAAATATGTCCGCCTGCTTCCGGCCACATTCCCTCCTCCTGCCTTTCTGTGAGGGCTCCGTGAGGAGTCCCTGAAAGAGAGGAGGAAAAAAAAATCCATTTTCTGTCCCCATAAGGATGAACATATTTTACACACCAATGATCAAAAATGACAAAATTTTAAAAGTTTCAATCTGAGTCCCCAAAAAATTCACTAACATCTGTGCCTCTTAAGAGCGGAGCCCATGTGCCAAATGTCATTATTCATCCACGTTAGTGTTTATATGGCTGTTCCAGCCCTCAATGGCTGTATTATCTAAGTCATTATCAAAAAAAGAAACAAATGTTCTCAATCGCAGCATGAACTGGAAGGAATTATTCTGTCGACGATGATGATTTTAAGGAGAACAAGTCCTTGTGTTTAGGAATTGCAGCTTTGAGGGAAGCCAGTCTGATGTGAAGGGACATAAGAGTGATGTGACAGGGCCACCTCACAAGGTCACCTTTGCCCGATCACACTTTGAAAACTATAGGCCAAACATTTAAACAAAAAAAGATTCCTAAAAATTGTAGGTTCAATTAAAAAAAAAAAAAGTTCTTTCTCTAGGATGGGACCCTATATGGCAAACTCTTCAAGTTATCTCTAATAATTTCTCCAGTTCCTTCTTGTCTAAGGCTGCAGTTTAACAAATGAAAATACAGGGCACGAGTTAAATTTGAATTTCAGATAAAGAATTTTTTTTTTTTTTTTTTTTTTTTGGTGTAAATGTGTCCCAAATACTGCATGGGCATACTGCACGGTACATATTTATACTAGAAATTTATTCATTGCTTATCTGAAATTCAAATTTGACTGGGCAATCTGTATTTAGCTTGGCAGTTCTATTCTTGTCCCATGTGCACCTCCTTCTTATCTGACCCGTTTTGAATGCTGTCGGCTCTGGGGGTCTTGTGGAAGAGGAGGCTTCAAATCGACTTCCCCAGGAAAGACCTACATTGGTGCTTCTAGAATCTCGGGCGTATTGGAGCTGTGCCTTGCATTCCATGCCATGGGACAGAAATGACTGTGTGAGCCCAAATGTGCTGGCTGTCTTTTCCCCCAGAACACAATGAAAATTATGCCCTGAATGGATTGAAAGGGGCGTGGCTTGGAGGACGGCTGCCAGGGGCCTGTGAGTTTTTTCACAACAACTGAAACACATTCATGATTTCGCTGTTAAGTCTTTGTTAGCTGTACAGTTGGTACAGAGACTCCTAAACCTTGTTTGTAAGAAAATATTTTCCAGTTCTTCAGTAACTTTGTTTCATTCTGCCCTGGCCTCTGGCTGATGACAGACCTTTCTCTAGATTGCTGACCACAAATGTAAAGTCTGTGAGTGATAAAAAACAAGCCAAGATCTTAACCATGGAGATCGAACCATGTTGTTAAATAAAGAAAAATCAGCTCGACCTTTGGAACTTTATGTATCTAGAGGAGTAGTAGATTGAACTTTGTGCGTTCTTTATTAAAATAATTTTTCTGGGAAAATTAATAGGCTAGTAAAATTGGAGGACATCTAATTAAATTAGCTGGTGTTTAAACAATGTTTTCTAATACAGCACATCATTTCAAACCATTTATTAAAGCAAAGATCTTCTAAAACAACTTAGCAATTTAGTATCCTACTTGAAATGAAGTAGGGTAATTAATAAGGAAGATAATTAGTAAAATGTCTGGATGAGGCCCATCCCTTAAAACATCTTACAAGTCCTAAACAACATCATTTCCATTTTTTCTTTCTTCATTACTATGTGTTAATAATTTCCTAAATTCTATTCTTAAAAAATTCTTTGGAACAACCTTTTACTGTAAATATAAACATCATCATTACTATGGTTTAACTAAAGTCAAATTTAAAAAAAATTATTTAGGACCTGGAGGGTGGCTGAGTAGTAGAGTACTTGCCTAGTGTGCACAAAGCCTGGGATTTGATCCCCAGTCCCCAAAAGATTTTGTTTTGCTATATTTTACCTTAAAAGAAATGTCTAGAAAGAGCATAATCCATTACAAATACATAGCGCACACAGTGCAAAGGTCTGCTATGATGTTAGTGCTGTGATGTTTTATGAGATGGGCCTCCCCCCTCCCGCCCCACCCCCATAATTAGATAAGTCCAGCTCAACAACCTGAAGAGAGGTACTTTTGCATTCCCGCCAGGTGACAGGCACCGTGCTAGGTGTAAGGACATCGCAGATAAATTATATAGAGTCTAGTCCTCGGAACCTTGGGTTTCCGTGCATTAGTATTCAGAACTGCAAATGCTTTGATTAAGAGATGCTCAAAGGATACAGACTGGTGCAAAGGCAGACCATTAAAGGCTGCCCGGAGGAGGTGTGAGCATAGGGAAGCCGTGAAAGGAAATTAGAAAATATTCCCTTTCATCACCGAACCTTCTGCTAGGTAGAGGCCTCTGTCACCTTTCCGAAACTTTCTCCCGCTTCAAATACTCACCAGAGACCTTGGGCCTCTTCCACAGCAGCAAACAGGTTTATCCATTTCCAACTGAACCTGTTAGGCGTCTGGGGCTTGTGTCCTCTTAGGTTCAAGAATTTTTTTTTTTTTTTTTTTTTTTTTGCAGTACTGGGGATCGAACTCAGGGCCTTGTGCTTGTGAGGCAAGCACTCTATCAGCTGAGCTATCTCCCCAGCCCAGGTTCAAGAATTTTTAATTTAAGACAACTGAGTTTCAACAGTCTGCTTGAAACTTTGTAGGTGTAGAGAGCTGTTAATAACTGTTTCCATCCCCTTGGGGGTGGGTAAAAGTGGGCAATGAGGGAGAAGAGAAAAGGAAGGAAGCTTTATCCTCTAGTTTTATGAGTGAGGATGATGTATTTATACAACAGAAGAAAGGAAATGCTAGATTGGGGATTGGATTTTAATAGCCTGTAATTCTAAGTTTCTCAATATGATGTTTCTCAATTTTAGGGGCAGGAAGTCAGAAACTTAGGTTTTCTTCATTTAATTTAAAAAAGTAGGGAAAGAACACAGAGCATACTGGCTGGTCTGTTGTCACTTGCACTCGAGGGTCACCAGGCACTGAAAACCTGGGGGACTGTCCGTACTCGCTGTCATTGCATGTGGCCACCTCTCCTCCCTCTGGGAACAGGAAAAGCGAAGTCAGCGTTCTTTGTCTCCCCGCCCAGGTCCGTCCTGCCCTTATCTATGTCCTGGGGGACTCTCGGCAGCTATCTGTAAGGATGGCCTAGCACCTGGACAGGTCCTTGTAGAAGAAAGCCCAGTGGCTTTGGATGAATCTGGCTCAGTTTGGTTTTTGGATTTGCCTTTTATTTAGTCTCTAGAAGAGAAAGGCAGGCCCGCGCCCTGTCTGCATCTCCATTACCTCCTCTGGAGTGCCATGCCGCTGCCCGCCTCCTTGAGCGTGGTCGAGAAGGAAATGAAATGCTGTGGCCAAAGTCCTTCCTCGGGAAGGCGGAAAGCAGTGTTTCCTGAGCCCTTGAGAGGTGCTCGGTAGACAGGCACTGAGCGAGGGCATGACTTCGTGAACAGATTAGCAGCAAGGACGTTGATATTAAGCTTCCATGTTACCTTGTGCAAGGCAGTCCTGGCTACCAGGGAATAACAAAATGTCCCTCTTCAGGTGTGGCACCCTCCGTAGAAGCCTTCGATAAACTGATGGACAGCGTGGTGGCTGAGTTCATAAAGAACAGTAGGATCCTTGCTGGTGACGTGGACGCTCATGTGAGTACTTCCTCCCGTTCTCCGTGGAGAATCCAGAGTGGCCAGCCCAGCTCTGACAACCTTGGTGGCATGAGGAGATCTTACTTATCTATTTTTCTCTCTGGCTAGCTTGGCGGTAGCCAAAACAGCCATTAGTGCAGTCCCTGGCTCACTCATTTCTCAGTGCCTATCATGATGGGGCGTTGCCAGGCTAGAAGCTGGGAGGTCAGGAATGGACAAGAGAAGCCAAGCCTTAGCTGCACAGAACTTTCACTTTACTACGGGAAGAAGGCAGCATATGAACATATAACCTAATTCAGAAAGGACAGGTGTGACCAAAAAAGTAAGAAGGCAGTGTAATGCTCTAGAAGGTGCTGGGAGCAGGGACGTTGCTATAGAAGGTGTGTCTGGGGAGGTGACATTGAGCAGAGATGTGATGTGCATGGAGAGGAAGTGAGCCCTATAGTGATGCAGGGAAGAGACTCTCAGGAAGAGGATGCAGCCAGCTGGCATGTTCTCAGGGAGCAGAAGGCCCGGGAGAAGGGAGTTAGGGAGAGATCACAGGAAACCAGACCCCAGTGGGGCCTGTCAGTCACAGTAAGGGAATTTGGTCTTATTCCAAGTGGGAAGAGGCCAAGGTCACTGGGCAGAGAACTGGGGGCCACTTGGCTTGCACATTAAAAAAGATACTTTGGCTGCACTGACTCAGTCACCAGGCACCCCTCTTCTTTCCTTAAAGTGTAGCCTGAGGATCTCCCTCACATCCGTTAGGGTGACCACTCTCAGAAAAACCCAGAAAGCAGTAAGTGTTGGCAAGGACGTGAGGATATTGGTGAGAGTGCAGAATGGTCAGCTGCTGTGGCAAACGGTTTGAAGGTCCTCAAAAAACAGAAAAGAGAATAACCCATGGTTTCGAAGAGACATCATACACCCATGATCACAGCGGCTGTTCCTAGGGACCAACACGGGGGAGCAATCTAAGTGTCCATTGACAGATGAACAGATCAAGTAAATGTGGTACAGACCTACAACTGAATATTATTCAGCCTTAACAAGAAAGAAAATTCTATTACATGCTCTAAAGTGGTGAGTTCTGAGAACTTTCTACTAAGGGAAATAAGCCAGACACAAAAAGACCGGTCTGTGATTTCATTTATCCGAAGTACCCCGAGGAGTCAAATGCACAGAGACAGAAACAGAAGGGTGTGCTCAGAGGCTGAGGGAGGAGGGAGAGTGGGACGCTGTTTAATGGGTACACTCTTAGTTTTGCATAATGAGAAAGTTTCGGAGAGGCACACCACCACGGGTATCCTTACCACTACTGAATCGTGTACTTAAAGGGTTAAGATGGTAAATTGTGCTGTGTGTTTCTTACCACCTTTTTTTAAAGTACAGCCTGAGTAAAAGTAAAATCAGAAAATCTGAGAATCCCTGGATTGGAAGAGACCTTTAACGATGTCTAGGCTAACCTCCTACCCTCCTGGTTATACACGCTTGACATTGACACTCTTTAAAATGTTAGCATTTTTCCTAAGGTTGGTCATTATTTGCGTGCATTTAGTTGAAAATCTAAATAGCCAAACCAATTAAAAACTTAAGAACAAACTTATCACCAGGTTCTTTTTTTTCCACTGACCTTTGTTGGTTGCAGAGGATTGAATTCCAAATCCGTCTGCTTTTAGGTTTCTTACCAATGAGACAAGGGGGTGAAACCATTTTCAGTGGAGATTCACAGAAAATCTGTTTCTGGAATGAAGTTGTGGTTTGGGGTTTAGGAACAAAAGGTAAAAAAGGGTTCTCTCTTTGCTCCTTCCCCAATTGCCAACTTCCATGAGCCCAACTCTGGTCTCGCAGGGATTTCAGGGGCTCAGTTTTACCAGAGATACCAAGGTTGCAATGAAATGATAGCTCATCTCGTGACATTGTATTCCATTAGAGTTGTTTATCATATCTCAGAAAAGCAAAGACATTTTTTATTGATATTTCTGTTGAAATACCTTTTGGTGTAGGTTGGGTAGCTTTGTCACACTTGAGTTCCAGAAAAGACTGTACTGAGACCTGTCCACGCCAAAGGTGCTTCATAGCTCCACTGTCACGCTGGTCTGTCCTCGTCAGCATTTTTATTTACAAGAAACCTGTGTGCAGCAAGATAGAGCAGAAGCTTCTTGTATGCTGAGGTATGACCACACCAGACAGCCAATATGCACACATGTCCCCGGAACAGTAAAAGCCAGGCCGGAGTGGTCAGTGAACACACACATTCTTGAACACACTGTTATTGCTACCATTAGTTAATGCTGACAGTATGCTTCCAGGGTCCCCAGGGATGGTAATTCTTACCAGTAATATCTCACAACATTCTAGGTGGAAACTTTTCCCTAGAGAATAATGAGGCCTATAAATAAGTAGTTCTTCAGTACTGCATGTCTGTAATCCCAGCATCTCAGGAGGCTGGAGGCAAGTTCAAAGCCAGCCTCAGCAACTTAGTGAGGCCCCAAATAACTCATCGAGACCTTGTCTCTGAATAAAATATAAAAAAGGGACTGAGTGCCCTGGGTTCAATCCCCAGTAATAAAATAAATAAATAAGTAGTTCTTTGCATTGTAAAAAAGAAAAAGTAGATGTGCACACTTGAAATGGTGTCATGAACAGTTCCTTGAAATTCTTTTTTTAGAACAAAGTGTGTTGCAAACTACAACCTGACTTCTATTTTTTCTTCTCCTCACTCATCAGCCTGTAAACAGTGTCTCCAGTGGAAGCATAGAGAAAATATAATGTGTAAAGAAATTTATGTTTTTAACTGGTTTTTGAAAAACAGAAGATAGGAGGGAAGGCAGACAGGAAGGAAAGGAGGAGAAACATGGTCATCTCCAAGCTGAGATCGCGGCTCCACCACACAAAGAAAAGCCCAGACGGCCACCGTCCATCTGCCTGTTGCTTTCATACTTTGAACGAGTAGTTTATTTTTTTCTCTCTTGCAGAACCATGTGTCACGGGCATTAAGCCTGCAGCTGCTGCCTCTCACATAAGCCAGAAGTGGGGGCTGAACTTTGTTTCAGGAACACACCTGTTGCCCAGAAAAAAAAAAAAACCTCTTACATACCTGATTGTACTGTATGGAAATCTGAGAGAGACACAAATGTGCATCATCTCAAACAAATCCTGTCCCTGGGCTCAGAAGCTGTTTCACAGACACTCATAATGAAGAGGGCAGCCGGGCTATGATTTAATGTCTGTCTCCATGCGTTGTCTCCTGGTCCGGCTTCATTTACCCAACACGCTATAGTCTTTTGACAATGGACCACAAGAAAAGGGGAACTAATAGCTACAATTAGGAAGCTCGACTGCACTGAGGGGCATAGCAGGTTTAGAAAAGATTAGATCTTGTGACGCTTTCTTGTATGCAGCATAAACCAAAGGGCTTATTTAAATTACTCCTCAACCTGGCAACCCCCACGCACTTACACCTCTTTTAATGCATGATTTTGTAATAGATGTTTAGGGTAAATACAGTCCTCAATATTAGAAGAAAAGATCCTCTAAAAATGGATCTTGGCTGGACACTGTTCATCCACAAATGGACTGATGTGATTTTTTTTTTTTTAACAAAGCTCTCCTATTGTTATTCCCGGTGTATTGAACTGATCTTAGTTCTGTTTCTAAGTGATGTGACAGTTATGAAGCAACTGCAAATCATAGCTCTTCCTAACCTGAGTCCTTTTGGAAGATTTGTGGACTTTACATTTGGAATGTTTCTAGGGGTTCGGGATGTTTATTTCCTGTTCTTGATTAAAATGGATTTTAAAAAAGAAAATCCTTATTAATTGCTTAGTAGAATGAGAGAGCTACCATTTAACAAAAGGACAATAAAACTCACCTAAGCAGAACACACATTAAGCACGTGAGTACATGACACACCGTATGATAGTACGTCCTTGTGTACCCCGACTTGAACAAAGGATGCACATTCTCAAGTGGTTGCTAGCCCCCTTCTGATGGCTCACAGTCACTCTGGATGTTCCTGGTCTGTACCAGCTATTTAAATCATCTACAACGTGTTTTGTTCTTTTTATGCTGTGCTGGTTGGGTGACGAATTATGGACTGGCAGAGTGAGCAGTGTGTGTCCCTCTGACCAGCACTGGCCTGTCCACGCCGGATTCTCCAGCTAGCCCGACTCCTACAGCAAGATTTTAACCAAGTGCCTTCACCTGCTTCTTAGCAAGAAGACGATGGCACCAGCACGGGCCTCTGGCTCTCATGGCCTTAGCCCTTTGTGACCGTCCAGGTTTTCAGGGAAGGAAGCCCTTAGAAATTGTCCACCTGTCAGACACTGGTTCCCTCCCTCTCTCCCCTCACCTGCCCACCACCTGCCTTCTTCCCCCATTCCTCTCTCCCTTCCTTTCAGTAGTCAGTCTGTCTTTTTGTCTCCTACAGAGAGGAAGCTGGCAACTGGAGTGGGTAGGTGATAGAGGTGATGGTTGAAGGACCTCAGAGATTCAGTGGCAGAGCCAGGAATCTGGTCTCCAGAGATTCCACCCATGACGTTGCCCAGTGCCAACTTGACCCACTGGGCAACTGTGTCTCCCACCACCTTTGTGGGTAACTGGGTCTCTTGGGGGCAACAAGATGGCACTGACCTGGCTCCCTCTGCACCCACTCTCTCGGTGGTATGAGGAAGGAGGTGCAGGGCTGAGGACAGGGTGGAAGGCGGACATGCCCAGTGACTGATGCATGTCTCCAGCGTGGTGCTGAGTGAGGGGACTAAGCGAACTCTGACCTCCAGGACAGGACTTTGTCCCCCATGGTCCTTTACTCCTGCCCCATCACACTGGCATGTTCTCAGCCTGGCCATTATTCAAGCGCAGCTGGTGCTAAATTTGCAGAATTCAGAAAGGTCTCAGATAGATGGACTTTGGTTATCATTTCTTCCCAAGAGCATGAAAGATTCTTCTTGAGCATTGAACACATACTTTGCTACCAAACTGTTCTGACACAGTCCATGTCCTGCAGAGCTATTGTCCTTAGCTGGGCAGTGTGGTGACCAGCTTTTCATTTAAGGAAGTCTGTCTTTAGAGTACGTAATCCCCACCTCTCATTGGGTGTCCTAATTTAAAGTCCAACTAGAGCTTAGGGGACTGGCTGATAAGAAACTGGACTTGGGATCAGAAGGTCTTTGAAGGACCACCAGGCATCACTGACCAGAGAATCGCCCTGTTGAAGTCAACACCAAATACTTGCTAAGATAATGAACTGGGTCCCGTGAGTCTCTAAGGCTAAGGTGTTACTTGCTCTTTTCTTTCTTCCTGGATAGCAAATATGCTTTTTCCAAATGCTTGCTGAGTGCTTTTCTTTCTGCTTTTTAAATTTAATTTAGTTTAGTTTTTTAGATAAACAAAATGTTTGCTGGGTTAAAGAATTTCACCCAGGAGAAGCTATGTGTTTAGAAGTATACCGCTTTACTGCTGTGGTGTGTGTCCCCCAGGAGTTGATGTGTGGGAACCCTAATTCCTCCAGTGAGCTGCATGTTGGGAGGTGGGGCTGGGGGAAAGGTCTGGGTCCTGGGACAGAGCCCTCATGAGGGGATTAAGGCCATCTCCTGGAGTGATTCCTTGCTCTCTCAGGAATAAGTTACTCACCACAGTGGTGGGTGGTTATGAAGCCAGGCTGCTGGCCAGATCTTTTTTTATTTTTTTCCTTTTGCTGGTGCTGGGGATCGAACCCAGGGCCTTGTGCTTGCAAGGCAAGCACTTACCAACTGAGTTATCTCCCCAGCCCACATCTTCCTCTTCTTTAGGCACCCACTTACCCTTCCACTTCTGCCATGAGCTGAAAGCAGACCAGGGCCTTACTGGTACCATGCTTTGGGCTTCCCAGCCTCCAGGCAGGAACCAACCATCTACCCAGTCTCAGGTACGCTATTAGAGAGATAGAGAACAAACTTAAGCATCCCCCTGCCCCTGAAGGCGTGTTTCTTATGTATTCTTACTTTTCTCTTTCTTACTAAAAGGTGCCTCGTTACAGATACAGCTTTACGCCTTGTTTTCTTCACTTAATGGTGTATTTGAGAGATCCGTTCTGTCCACACAGGTAGAGCATTCTTGTTTGTTACAGCTTTATAACAGTCCTCTATGCAGATATGTTATAGTTTATCTGCCCAGACCCCTGTTGCTGAATGGAGTTGCTTCCGTCTTTCACTGCAGGGCATAACCTTGTGTGCGCATAATTTCCAATCTGTCCAAGATGTCTAAAGATCGGTTCCCCCAGGTGGGACTGCTGGGTCCCAGAAGGACGAGGTGCCATAGATCAAACCAGGGAGTTTACGGAGAGTTTAATGAAGAGTCTGTTGACATGCAGCACCCTGAACTGTGCCAGCAGGAAGCAGTGCTTGCAAAGCCAAGCAGGAGTGGGGAGTGGGAATGGGAACCGTCAGTGGAGACACAGCCAAGCCTTGGACGCCAGCAGGGAAGAGTCAGGGGGATGGAGCCCCCTCTGCTCTCCTGCCTGCTGTGTCCACTTCTTGCCAGGCCTTCCATAAGCCAAAGCCAGCCAGAAGCCAGGAGCTGAGTGGTCATCCTGGAGCACAGAGCAGGGTCGGGGATGGAGAGGGATCTAGGACAGCAGAAGGGAGATGCCAGCACCCTGGGTGAAGGGTGGGGGCACTTTGCTTGAGATGTGTTGTGAGTTGCCGTCCCTGGGGGCTGTTGCAGCTTCCCACGTTCACCTGCAGAGAGCAACGCCTGCGGTTATTTTGCCAGTCTGCTGGGTGTGAGATGGTACTTCTGTGAGGTTTTAATCTTTGCTTCTCTTATGAAGAGTGGGTTGGGCATCTTTTCATATGTTTAGGGTCGCTTACATTTCTTTTGCTGTGAGTGGTCTTTTGCTGTTGTCTTTTGCTGTGAGTGATCTACTCATATCTTTTGTCTGTAGATTTGAGTCACAAAAGAAAGGTTGTTGGTTTGTTTATTACCCATTTTTAGAGATCTCTGTGTATTTGGGAGTGTAGCCTTCTGTATGTAGTGAGAAGTGCAGATACTTTTCCCACATTTAGTATTGTCTTTTGACATGTTTTAGGACTATTTTTTTACCATGCAGAAGATTTTTTTTAAATGTAGCAGCATTTATTGTGAAGCTATCAATACTTTTTCTTTTGTGACTTCTGGATTTCGAGTTGTCAGTTAAAAGCCTCTTCCATCTGACATTGGTGTGGCTTTATTTTTCTCAAGGAAATCGGATCCACATTGAGTTTCTCCTGGCACGTGCTGGGTTTGGATCCAAGGGCTCTTCTCAGATGGCTCCATCACGCTTCACCATCTTCTCACCAGCCCATTCCCCACTGGCTGAGTGCGCCTTTCCCAGGCGCTCAGAACCCGTGTCCTTTGGGTCCAGTTGTCCCACTGTGCCTCATTCTCTTCGTGTCTCGGGACCCCACTGTCTCGATCAGAGGATTTAGAGAACGTTAGGCATGTTGTGGGGTTCATTCCCCTTGGGGCCCTTTCTATCCAGTGTTCCTGGATGTTACTGCCCATTTGTTTTTCATGTAAAGTCAATCTGCCCATTTCCAGAAGAAAAATGTTGATGTTTTTATTGGGATCAAATTAAATGTAGTATAAATGAGTATTATTATAAATGTATTATAAATGAGTATTACAGATTTGCACCTGTGGGCCCTTGACCATCCAGGAACAGGCTGGCTTCCATTGGTTCTCATACTCCTGTGTCCTTCAGGAGTGAGCTAGAATTTTCCTCATAGAGGTTTGTACAATTCTGGGGTTTATTTTGGAGGGGATGCTAGTAAACAGAATGACTTCATCTACCTATTTTCTAACTGGTTGTTCATACACAGGCAGGCCACTGATGTCTCTGTTCATTCTGTACCTTGTTTCCTTTACTTCTGTCCTTTTCTGGTAGTTTATAGTAGTTTTTCATTTAATGGTCCAGGATTTTCGAGGTGTTTAATTATTTGCACACAGTTATTGATGTACCTCTTCCTTTTCAGTTATTAGATCTGCAATGTCTTTTTTCTCTTCTGGTACCTTTAAGGTAGTGTTAATAAAATATCGATAATGGCTCATCTTTCAATGGTAATGCTAATCCATTGAGTATGATGCTTATTTGGTACTGAAAAAATAGTGTGTGTGTGTGTGTGTGTGTGTGTGTGTGTAATCATTTCTAGTACCCAATTCTGGGTCTTCATCTAAGCCAGGAAATTGTTTTGTCAAGGGTCTTTTTCAGCATCTATGGAGACAAGCATGTAACTTTTTCTCCTTAAGATCTTTACTATGATTAACTATATTAATATCTCCCCTAATGTCGAATCATTCTTGTATGTCAGAAGACCAATTATATTGAGTTGACCACTCTAAACTTTCTTCTGTTTCTTTCAAAATGTTTAAAAATTTTCAAATGAGAGAAAGGAAAATGTGAACTTTTCTTAATCATATGAGACCTAATTTGTTCAAGAAAGATATGCAGTCTTTGAGAAATCCTTATGTCCTTTTAAGCTTTATTATTACTATATTATTAAATGCCAAAGGCATTTTAAATATCTTTGTATGCTTAAGATCATTTATGTACAGTGCATTGTTAGGTCAGATCTTCTGTCCAAATAAAAACAAAATTTCTATCATAGACTCATGGCTAAATGGGTCACTGTTAAGATTTGAAGTATGTCACTGTTAAGAAGAAAAGTTCAAGTTAACTTTAAAATAGCAATTACATTTTTCTATTATGGACTTATCTAAAATTTTCAAATTTGAAATTAAAGAAGTAAACAGGAACACCAGTGTGCCCAGCATTGGAAGGAACCCTGCTTCTTTCTCTTCCTCGACAACCCTTTACTGCTTACACCAACAAATCAATCAGGAAAAGGAAGGACCTTCACAATGGAACTGTCCTTTCCTGGCCTGTTATCAGTAACAGAGTCTTTAGGGGCAATTGAGTTCTTTGATTGTAAGTGGGACAAAGTCAAATCCTCGCCAGGTTGCTGAATCTGAAGGACATTCCTGTTCTTCAGATGTTGGTGTTGGTGCATTGGGTGCAGGAAGCCTGCAGCACCCTTCCAAGTTGGCCATGAGCTGTGGCTGAGGCTCTGACTTCTCTGCACCTTCCCATCATTGTACCTCTCCACGGCTGGTGTTTGCCATGGGAAACCCATAGAGTGACAGCCCTGGTTCAGCCTTTCTGCTCTGTGTTCACTGGCATGAGCGAGATGGAACTGCCAGTGCCGGGTGGCAAAGGCCGAGCAAGCCCGGCTGGCTGGGTGTGAACACATCCCACTTAGTGCCACTTCACCTGCCTGGGAAAGAGATCAGAGGGCTGTGTGGCACGCGAGTGGCATTGCCTGGTGGAAAAGCACAGCGTGTGTGTGCCGTTCAGTCTATTGCAGAAGTTCCTGCAGGTAACCAGCAAATTCTCTCCTTGAACATACTCTTCATTGGATTATTTCCCACATCAGAAATGAACCATGCTACCTAATGCTGCAAAATACGTGCCCTTTCCTTGTCTGTTTTCTTGCCTTTTTCTTTTCTCCCGCTTTCCTTCTTTCTAAAATGATGTCAGTGATCGCAATGGATATTCTTCTCTATCTAGATTTCAGGATCCTTAATTGCTTGCCTGGAGGCTACTTTAGCACTAGTACTTTGTCCACAGTAGTGACCTCTTAACATTCTGATTTCATTTAGATCATCTCATCTACCCACACACCCATCCTCACAAAACATGCCCCCCACACACACACACACGCAAAACATTTGCCTAAGAAGTCCTCATTATATTGTGTTAGCTACATGGAGCAAAAAACAGTACCCGTCAACAGTATGGGTACTCTGTCCCACAAATCACTCTGATTCTAGGTGTATGGGTTTGCAGATTTGTTACTCTGCACACAGCAAGAGCAAAATATGCTTTCCCACCTCGAGCATATTTTTTCCCCTTATCAGTTTTATCTCAATTGTGTTTTAATGCTGATCTCTTTAAGACACGACCATTTAAGCCGGGTGCCGGTGGCACATGCCTGGAGCCCCAGTGGTTTGGACCGTAGGTTCCAGTCCAGACTCAGCAATTGAGGGAGCCAGCCCCTCAGCAACTTAGTGAGACCCAGTCTCAAAATTTAAAAATAAATAAATAAAGTAAAAAAGGACTGAAGATATAGTTCAGTGATAAAGTGCCCCTGAGTTCAATCGCCCAGAAACAAAGCAAAACAAAAAAACTTTTTAAACATGACAGTTTATATGTATCTATGTGTAACACATTACCAGTCTAGACTTTTTAATATATCAAACACAAAATGTTTTGGTGATATAAGAGAACACAGTATTCAATGAACTAATTATCACTCAGATATATTTGCTATACAAATCCTTTTCCTTTTAGAAAGCCCTATTTAAAGAAATAATTTCAATCATAAGGGACTTGGAATGTGTGGCTTTCAACTACTTTGGTTAAAACAGTTTATTGTCTGGGTAAGATAGTTAAGACATAATGCCGTAGCCCACCTGAGTTGGCTTGTGGTTCATTACAAGATTCTACACGTCTGCTGTTTTCTTCCAGCCCTCCTGGTGTCTAGCACTGTGCCTAGAGTGAGTGGTTAACAAATGTTTGCCAAATAAATGAATGCAAATGAATATTTAGATAAATGAATTAAATTATTAATGTATAATTGCATTCATGGACGGATGAAGTACCGTGACTGACAATTCGAATCAAGCAAATCTCCACTGGCAGTTGAAATCATCAAAGCTAGGTTTGAAGTCATAAATTAGCAAGTCAGATAGTAAGAAACCCGGGGTGTGAGATTTCCGCGTCTCTGTGGATTTTCATTTCTCCCCCACACACGTGCCGCACAGATGCGCACTTCCTGAATTGATCGAGGCCCTGACAGTTCATCTGGCCCCTCCTCGTTCTCTTCATTCTCATTCCTGTTCTGTAGCTGGGAAAGCGAGCCATTGAAAACGAGGACTCTCGAGCAGCCTGAGGAAGCAAGACAAGAATTCCTAAGCAGCGAGTGAATCTGCCAGTGGATCGACTTGTAGTCCCTGCCAGTGGAAATCCGGAGCTCTGCCTGAGACAGGATATTTTTGTGAACCTTACGATGAGTATTTTAAGCTGAAGGTCAGAGTTAAAAAAGAATAGAATTTTGTCTGTTTCTATTGGGATTGGTTTGGCGTGTTGCTTTCCCTCCATCTTGAAGTTTCCAAGGGCTAGCGGTCAGGCAAGAAATAGCTCTGAGAGGGCAAGCTGGGAGATCAAAGTTTCGCCTGGGACTTGACTCTTTCCGATAATCAAACCTCCCTATTTTCAGCCTCTTACTGTATTTATATAATTGTAGACATCCAGCTGGAAAGTGAAAAGTCCAGTACATTGTCTCAATCTATCCAAAGGCAGACAGTCTTCAACTTGAAAATGACACCCACTTCCTTGCTTCAAATTCATTGTCAGTTGGTTCCTAGAAACTTGGGAGTCACTTCCCCAAGACCCAGGGTAAGCCGGGGATGATACGCTACAAATGAGCACTCCTCTGTCATAGCATACAGGTGTCTACTGTGCAGAAACTACTAAGTACAGAGATTGTGAGTAAGACTTGGAAGACTTTTATAGCAATCCAACAGGGGAATTTCAAGTCTCCAAAAGCTAGTATTTGAAGAACCCTGGGACTTATACTCTGATTTAAAAAAATATTTAGGGGGCTGGGGATATAGCTCAGGTGGTAGAGTGCTTGCCTTGCGAGCACAAGGCCCTGGGTTCAATCCCCAGCTCCACAAAAAAAAAAAAAAATTGGAATTTTTTTATTTCATTTTCTTGAATGTATTTTTATTTATATTTCAAAAGTTTCAAGACATTAAAAAGAAAAATCAGCACTCATGCAATGCAAAATGCTAGAGGAAAAATCTACCTGCCATGCTTTTAGTTAAATGAAATAGGGAACCAATAACATTAAATGAAAAATAGTCGTTTATTATGATTGCTGATACATGGGGGTATGTGAGTTTAATTAGGGAGCCGGGAAACCGGGAGGGAATCCTGTGCAGGTTCTGCACACTCTCAGCTGCAGCTAAGCCTAAGTTCTTTCTACTTTTGCTACCAAACAGGATTTTCCTTCTCCTCCTTATGAGTGTTATAGTTACTCTCCTTTGATGCTTAGCAACCATTGTTAAGGGTAACCTCGGAACTCACAAATGGGACAAGGAAGCTGGGAAAAGAGATTTTCTTGGGATGACTGAACAGGAAATGAAAGAAGAGAGGGTATGGAGGTGAAATGTGCTCTTAAGAAGGATTTGCCTTATTAAAAATAAAGTCTGGAAGGATCGCTGACCATGGTCATCCTCAGGGGCCAGATGACTGCAGGCTTTGACTTCCTGAACGTCCTTATCTTTTGAATTTTTAATGACAAGCGTGTGCAGCTGTTACCATCAGAAGAGGGAGGAAAGGAAGATTTAGTGCTAGAAGAAAAAATCTTGGAATCAAGGTATTGCCTGAAAGGGAGTTTACTGGGCAACAAAAGACAAAGAGAAGTCATGAGCACCAAGAAATGTCACCTATCCTGCCCAGCCTGGTGCCAGGACACCCTGGCCTGGGAATCCACAGCGCTTGGGCAACCAGAGGTTAGCAAGGACCATTCATGGTCAGGTGTTCGTAGTGAGATCCAGTCTAGATGGGTTGGTGCTGGGTAGACGAGGTTGGTGAATGAACAGAATCTCATTCTTAGCCAAATTTCACAACCCCTAGAGACAAACTTTATCTCCCCGCCTGGTGTCTGATGTTCATACTGGTCAGAGAGGTAACTGTAAGAAGAGGAGAGAGAACTAGGGTTTGTTGAGGACCTGCGGTGTGTCAGGTACTGTGCGTGGCTCCTGACAAGTGTTATTCCACGTGATCGTTAAGAGAACCTTCTAAGGAAGGTAGCGTTCAAGGTGAAGGAACCAAGACTCAGGAACGCTGGTAACTTACTGTGGCCATGCACCACGACCTCTCTGAACTAAAGCTCACGATGTCCCTCCTACACCACACTGCTTTCTAGTAATTTCCATTGTTCATTATTAAGCAGTAGCTAATGAGCTTCTGCTGTAATACAGACTCTTTTTTCTGTGTTTTAGTTCTCTGGGACACAACACATATATACATGCATGAAAAGTTGAATTAAGAATATGGCTTAAACACCAGGCATTTTGGCACATGCTGATTGTCCCAGCGACTCAGGGGGCTGAGGCAGGAGGATTGCAGGTTTCAGGCCAGCTTTAGCAACCTAATGAGACCCTGTCTTGAAATAAAAAATCAAAAGGGCTGAGGATGTAGCTCCACAGTAAAGCACCCTTGGGTTAAATCGCTTGTACCAGAAAAAATATATGTATATGCCTTAAACAGCACAAAATGAAAGAACAGCCTTGTAGTACATTCTAGAATCAGGAGTGCTTTGTTGTCTGACTGTTCTCAGTGGTCTTAAGGCAGCCTGGGTGCCTTTCACCTGTGTAGGCCCAAGAGAGTCATTGACCAGGAAGCCATGATTGGCTTCCTGCATCCAAAGATTTCACCAAAACATGTTGGTCAAGTATTTTAAATTCCTTAAGTGTTAGAAAAAACAAATTAGAGAATTTGGAAAGGAGCCAATCTGCCAAGAATTTTGTAGCTACACAATGATTGAATCTGAAAATGAAGTTAATTTAGGAGAATGGTTTTGTTCAGAATTCAGACTCGTAGCGATCTTCATGCCTGTCAGAAAAGCAAACAGATCTAAACATACAGTAGTGTTTGCTTTCTTTTTCTATTCCCATGCCCTGAGAAATACTGCTTTTAACTCTTTCAAATCTTTGATTTTTTTTCATATAAATTGCAATCATTGATTATTTAGATGAGTTCCACGTTAGACTTTTAGTGATTGGTTTATGTTATAGGTCCCGCAGATTTTTCTACACATACTGTTTTTGTAATCTGTTTATTTAATTTAGACCATATGTTCCAGGCCTCCCTCCAGGTCACGCAGCTGAGGTCTGCATTATCATTTGTAATGACTACATAGTATTTTGTTGCATGGTTACGCCATAATTGACAGTCACAACTATATGTAGATACAATAAGGTCCTTATGAGAGTGCAGAACATGACCCAGTGGGAGCAGCTAGCCTCCCCTGGTCCACTCCCTGCAAGGAGGGGCATCTAGTATTATTTATAATCATTTTAGAAATTTGTGACATTTGACTTGCTTTGATTTTTTCCCACCCTATTATTCACCACATTGCAGTGGATATCCCTGTACTAACATTATATTATAAACATGCAATTATTTTCTCAAGGAAAATCCCTATAGGTAGAAGTGTTAGGCCAATTGCAGGTGATTGCTACTACTTATTGCCAAATTATCCTCACCATCCCCCGCCCCACATACACACACTTGGATGAGCAGGAAAATAAAAACAACTCATATAGATTATCCTTTTGGCAAAAGAAAACCATTCTGTTTGCCTCTGATCTATTTGATGTACCAAGAAATTTGTTTCAGTTGCCTCTCTGGGGTTGCTGACTGTTGAGGTCATCTTAACTGAGACCAGCTATGTGCCTGAGATAATAACAGAAGATTCCAGGCATGGATGGAGAAGAGGCAGGTTGGAGTCTCAGAACTGTGTGGGGCGGCTGATGTAAATACTTTTGTGAGCTGGAAGTTGCCATGGCAACAGTCCTATTAATGAAGAATAAGCCTCATTTATTATCAGTGCCTGAATGATCTTTTTTTTTTTTAAATAAGTATACCTCGTAGTCTAACATTGACATTCTCCATCTACCTACTCATCTGTCCTTTCTAGATTGCAAAACTATTTAGCCCTATTCAATAAACATGCCTCCTTTCTCTGCCAATGAGAGTAGAAGTGAAGGTTTAAAAAAAATCGGTAAACTTTAAGGGCAGTAAAAACATTAATTTATAACAATTACCTAATATAAAATTATTGGCCTTTTGATATATGCTTTGGCTAAGGCAGAACCTGAAATCAACTGTGCTTGGTTGGTATTTGAGCCGGCCAGAGTCTTTAAATTAGCTTGTCTTTATGATTTAATGGAATATTGCCAACGTATTTTTTAAGTAAGTAGAGTGTGACATTACAGCTTCCTTCCCCTAGTCAGCCTGTAAATTTAGCCTCCATTTTATGTTCACTGGATACTTCAAGAAGACAGCCGAGGGGAGTTGCGTTTGCTGAAGTCCCTTCTGTCCTGAAGAGGCCAGAGGCTGCCAGGGTTGGGAATGACCAAGCACCGAGCCCTGTGCTTCCTGGGTTCTAAAGGGACCTTTTCTGCATTCCCCTTTCACTCTATTTTATGAGAGTGCTTCCTGGGAATGTCTTCTGTGCAGCCAGGGGCTGATGATACCAGCAGTCTGTCCCTTCTGGATGGGACGGCGATGCTGTGTTCTCTCCATGGGCGCTCGCCGATTGGTACTCACATGCACTGATTATCCTCTCTAGTCCCGTCCCATCCCATCCCGTCCCACAGATTCGTAGCTGATCTAGCTCATGGGTGCACAGTACGTGCTCAGAATATACTTTTGATTGTAAAATTAAATAACGAGTTTCTATTTTACTCATGTGTCTTTTTGGAAAAATTAAAAAATCTTTTCTGATGTAGGAAAATCTGGCAATCGGTGTATGGAGAAGAGAACAAAACCACTCATATCCCACTTTCATATCCAGAGATAACTCCTGTGGATATCATGGGGTATTTATTTCTAAAGGACATTTTTCAAAATCCTAAACACCATTCATTGTACAACCCTGTTTCTTCCTGAATCATACCGAAATCTGGGATGACCCTTTGTATAGGAACAGGCGACACATGCCAAGCACTGGCAGGTATAGAGAGTCCAGGTGGCACATGAGGGTGCTAATGGACATGGTAGTCCAGTCATAGTCTGTGCACAGCTTGGCCTTGCTGGTCTCACTGTGGCAATGTCAGCAGTCAATCTGATTTCTCAGGTCTTCACTTTACATCATGCTACCAAATTTGCCCTCAGAACAAGTTTTAGCACAAGCATAGGTACAAGTTGGGAATAATTCTGGCTTGCTTTCTTTATGCCCTTTCCTCCTGGCACTGGAAAGGGAGAGAGTGATCCCCCCACACTTTCCATGCAAAAATAGGTGCGGTCCCCGGGAACCAAAGAAGTCATAGTTGGAGAAATTTCTGCCCTTGCCTGCTTCATTCTTGGCTGTGACAGCAGGCAGGGGCAGGTGGGGTGTCAGGTTAGCCTCCTCCCGGTCTCCACCAGCACCACCAGGCACCCTAGATAAATATGATAGGAATAACAACAAGAGGCACAAGCAATAACAATCTTACGTAGTGAAGGTGAGAACATCTTTAGAGAACTTTGCTTTTTTTTAACAGTTAAAATGAAACAATGCTCACTGCAGAGTTGCTCAGTGACCCCCCACATCACCACCTGTGTGGTGTTCATAACATCCAAAGTGCCCCCCATCAATGTTTTATCACCCAGTGGATGAAGTTGGGGTGGAAGTTCAATAATGCTGCTCGAAAATTGAAACAATGTTTCTTCTCGCTAACACTCTCAGGCCTGGTAGCTGAATTTGGAAGGACTGCAGCTTTCCATCCGCTGCTCACAAATCAACACTGAACAGTTTACACTGGGTTCAGACCCTGCCCCTGCTCTCCTCGTCACTGGGCATCTGCTCAGCAGCTCCAAGCACCTGTGACGTGCCAGGCCCCAGGAAGGGTGGAGACAGAGATTTGAAGGAGGTGGGACTTTGAAGTAGACACTTGGGAGGTTGATAGAGGGAGCCAACCAGGACTGTATCACACAGGACAGGAGAACCTGTGGCAACTTGGGAGAGCTTGTCTGTTCAGGTGCATTGGTATGGTGTGAGGAACCGCATCCTCCCTTCCGTGATTGATTCAAAGCTTGATTGGCGTCAGGGAGAAAAAGACACCTAAGGGATGCATCTCGACCCTGCTCTTGAGCGGCCACACCCAGTTTATGGTTCTTCGGACACTCCTCATCAGCTACTGGACTTAATTTTCTGGCAGATGGCCTGAACCATAGCAAGTGGAACCCTTGCTGAGCAGTAGATAAGCTTAAGCACCTGCCGTACACAAAACCTCACGCCAGTCTCAGCAGAGGAGATGGAGGAATAGCACCGGGAAGCGTGGCTCTTGGGGCTTCTGATGTCATGAGGACGTTAGGAGGGAGCGGGTGGGTGGTGAACCCTGGGAGCGAAGAGGTGACGTGGCCTCGCCTCACCAGACCTGACTCTGAGCCTTCACGGTCTCCAACCTTGGGAAGCCGCTGCCCTTTCCTGGTCTTGTTTTTTTCATTTTTCCTAAGAGGAAATTGAGCAGCCGGAGGCAGGCTCTGGGTGTATAACTGCATTTCTTGTCCGGGGCTCTTTCAGGCAGAGTCCTGGGGTGCTTGGGAGGCCACCCCACTGGAGCGCAGGCGGAGTGGCCGCCACAATGCCAAGGGTGAGTGTGCAATCGCGCAGGGCCCCGTGGCGATTCTGGGCTTCGTCAAACCCTTTGTAAGAAGTGAGCGCCCTGGAAGGGCTCAGGGTGAGCGGGTCCTCTCCGTGGCCCGCAGCACCTGCTCCCGAGCAGCACTGGCACACTTCCACCAGGGGCTCGTGCTCTTTCCTCTCGCGCTTCTTTGGTCCTCTCCCATTACCACATCAGCCCTGTCCTCCGTGCCCATGCGGCCGTTTTATAAATATTTTGGGGGTGGTGCGGTTCCCACAACAGCTCCGCTCATGCCACTTGTCACCCCCCCACTAGGCAGGTGGTTATAGCCACACAGTCCTGCTGAAACTTTTCAAAGCAACGTCGGCCTGATGCAGTCACATCCAGTTCTCAGGATCTGGATTGTTCTCACTCACTTTTTGCCAAACTAACCTGTATTCTGTGCTCCCTAGAAAGGAAATGGGGGTTGGGAATTCTCGCCTCCACTTGGCCACTCACCACTGGCTATGTGACCTTGGGCAAAGAACATTTTTTCTAGAACTTCATCCCTTCACTTGAAAAAACTGCCAGGGTTGACTGGAGGGAGCTCCTCTGGATGGTCTTGAGTGCACGGTTCCAGAGTGGAGCCGGGTGAGCTGTTTTCTAATTCAGCTGCTAATGGAAATGAGAGAGAAACGGCAGACAAAGCACAGGAGATATGAACACCGGTAGTGTTCCACGCATGGTGTCCAGACTTGAAGCATGCCAGTTCTTAGGCCCCCGCCAAATCTGTCCAGTCAGGAATTCTGGGGGCGAGTCTCAGCCACCTGTCTGAGCAAACCTTCCAGTGCATTCGGAAGCATGTGCAGGACAGAGAACCACTGGCTTAAGCCTTCCGAGAGGTTCCTGACACGTCAGCTCAGGTGTCTGTTACAACCCAGCTTTATGGGGTTGGTGCTCACCTTCACAAAGAAAATGAGGCATCGGCCATCTTGTTTTACACAAAAAAACCATGAAGTGGGTGAAACGAGTCTTAGGCATCCTTCCACTCATTTTTTGGCCCATTTTCTTCTCTTGCTTTCCTCTGAGATCCCTCTTTACTTCTTCATTGGTCAAAACTCCAGGGACTTCTTTAGGGTCGAGCAGAGACCCCCTAAAGAACAAATCTGAAAACACAGCATCTCTAACTATGCAGTGAAAGGTGTTGGCAGGCCACCTGGGGACTGCGGTGGGGGTGGCTTTGAGAGTGACTACCCAAGACCTGCAAGTGGCACTGAGAACACAGATACCCACGCTCCCACTTGCCCTCGGTCAGAGGATGGGCCCCTTCCCTTCAGCCCTCCGGTTCCCAGGAGGAGGCCAATGCACTTCCAGAACCATCTCAGGTGCCTTTGGCACGGGCACCGGGCGGGATGCTTTCCCAGCTTCCTCCTCTTACCCCAGCAGTGCCTGTTTATTTTGCCATCCTCGTGGGACTTTGCAGCCTGTGCCTTTCCAACGAAACGCTGCAAACAGCTTTGATGAGTATTGAGAGGTCAGTTGCGCTTCCCCGGGGGAAGGCGCCAGCTCTCGCTCCCGGGAGGATTACATAAAAATAAGTCATGTTTAGCTGGTGTCTGCTTGCTTCCCCCAGGACTTGCTTTAAACTGTTTCTGAAGTTCATTTTCCTACTCTAGGACCCCAAAACTACAGGTGTCTCACAACTTGCGTGAGAACCCAAGTGCTAATGAAAGACTTCACATGAAGTGGAGAGCCTGGATCTTTACCAAAATGGTCTTCTCCTCTGCGCACACACGTGTCAGAGGCAGGTAGAGGTCACTGGGGCCCCAGATCCCTGCACACATGTGATAGACAAACTCAGCAGAAACCCTCAGTTATCTGTGGTTCCTGAAAACCCCTGCGTTTGGCTTTTTCTTTCACAGTGTTTCAAATTGCCTGAGTGAGCCAGATTCTCCCTTTCCAGTCACCAGACTCAGCAGGTTCAGTGAACTTGCTCCTCAATAGGTTTGGACAACTCACAGAACTTTCCAGAAGTAAGAAGCAAGTGGCTTGGCATATCTCAAAGGTGGAATGAAAGTCCTTTGACATGTGGGCTGATGAGTTTCAAAAGGGGTGGGGTTTAGTTTACTAATTCCACCCAAAGTTCCAGGGAGCTGAAAGAAGGCACAGGCAAATCCTCAGAAAGGTTTTGCAGCAGCTCTCTAGGTATCCTGCCATTCTCCGCCCCAGCCTCAACCCCGACTGTACAGTGAAAGGCCATTTGGAGGAAGAGACTAATTAATGAAATTGCCCATCTTCACTAATCAGCCCTACCAGAAAATTGCTCTATTAGCAACAGGCTGAATGTCGTTACTAGGGAAAGTGAAAAATGCTAACGACAGTGTGCATCTTGGGATAACCACGAAAACGTTGTTAATGCTTACCTCTGAGCTACAATTTTAACTATAGAAGTCGGACCATCCGGATTCACTGTTCCCATGGCAACTATAATCCAGGCGAGTCTGCAAGGCTGGTCATGGACGCGGACGCTACCTCAGTATCATCGTTGCTGGGAGAAGTGCAGTTATTTTATTTCCAGCCGTGCCGTGGGAAGTTATATCTTGTGGTCTTTGGAAATGTGGTCATTAGAGACCAACAAAGGTCCTTCTGAATCACTGATAGTATACGTGTTGATAGGTAAGAAAACATGCAGCTGAGCTTCACGTTTATAAGGTCATAATGGCATCCAAGTCAGTAAAATTTGAAAACTCTATTCTTCCCTAAGCAATATCTGAAATTTGAGATTTTTGAGCAATACAGTCCCAGCAATCAGACAACCAGAACAAAGAAGAAGGAAGATGATGTCCTTCAAAAATGGTTTTGCGAGAAATATATGCTCATTTAAACATCTGCAAGACTTCATTACATCGATGATGATTTGCATTTATGGTTTAAGGGTAAATGGTCTACACGTCTTGGTTTGATTTCAAACATCTTCTTTGAGAGAAAATAAAATCCTTAGATGGGAATTAATGAGGAAGTTAGAGTCAAAATTAAGGTGTTCATTCCAGTAAATGTTTTGGGAAATGTGTGAGGTGCCAAAACATGATAAGTGGAAGGATAAAAACTAGTCATTTCCCATTTAGTTGGCATCGCATGCCCTTCCATCCCAGAAAATGGTCTGATATTGATACTGGGGTGAATTTAACCCAACCCTCTTGTGCTGTTCCAGGAGCCTATTTTTGAAAATGTATTAAGCTGGTACTTCCCATTGTCGATTGCAGAGTTATATCATATCCAAGATGGTAGATTTGGAACCTGACCCCAAAGAGATATGAAGCCAACAAGGAGGAGATTAAGAAGACATCAGTAGCCAAAAGGAATGTACTCATGGCCAAATTCAACTGAATTGTTCTGGGAAAAATCTTCCCTTCTCACAAATGAGTGGAGGAAAGCAAGAGTGAGGGTTCAAGCAAACAAACAAAGAAAAACAAAAAACAAAAAAAAAACTCTCTTATAGTCACCAAACAAAAGCCGTCACCTAAAGCAATACATGTCAGTAACTGGTGGCTGAGTGATTTTGGTTCCTAACCCTGGTCCACCTCCCCAGCCCTTAAAGACCTTAGAGGAAATTAAATAAGGGAAGGAGAACGTAAAGCAATGAAAGAGCCATGGAGGGCGTCTCCCGGTGGAGGGGAGGCTTCACGTCTGGGTGGTAAATCAGAGAAATCGTCTAAAACCTGAGGGGACTACTCCGTAAGGATGGCAGATGTTGCAATTAGCTGGAGTGAGTTCTGTTTTAGGTCATGTAACAAACTCACAGAATGAGCAGCACCCAAAAATAAAGACTGGATATCACCTCCTCTGAGCTCGCTCTTTCCCTATATCCTGTTCCATTAGGTCCTAGAAGAAGAGAGAGAGCACAAAGCATTTCACCCTCAAATTTTTTGGCTTGAGAGGGAAGACACTGAACTCCACTATGGAAGCAAGAGACTCGAGGAATCACTTGTGTTTTTATCAGAAAATTTTAAGTATCTGGACAGGGAGGATCAAGCATGAATAAGATGAAAAGAACCAGCATGGCAGCTGTGAAAATAGAACAAGGCACATGAAGTAGAGAGACTCGGGCTCACCCTTTGTGTTAGTCAGCTTTCCATTAATCGAACCGAATACCAGAGATAATCAAGTTAAAAAGAGAAAAGGTTGTTTTGTCTCACAGTTTGAGAAGGTTCAGTCTAAGTCATTTGAGCCTGTGGTGAGACTGTACATCATGGAGGGAGTGCATGGTAGAGGAAGTGTCACCTCACAGCTGGAAATGAAAGGGAGAAAAGCTAGACCAGGACTCCACAATCTCCTTCAAGGACGTTTCTTTCCCTCAGTAACCTAAAGACCTCCCTCTAGGCCCCACCTCTTAAAGGTTCCACTACCTCCCAACAGTACCAGTTGGGAACCAAGCCTTTAACACATGGACTTTTGGGGCACAGGCAGATCCGAACTCTAATACCCTCGAAGAAGATAAACTTAAATAACAGAAACAGAATCCTACAATGGCTTAATAAGGATAGAACTCATACTCTTCAAATTTTGACAAAAGAATGAAAATAATTTTAAAATAGCTTAAAGACAAGGTGAGAAAATGATAGTAAATGAAAAGAGGAAAGTCTAGTCAATCAAGAGCTCAGAACAACATTAATACAGAAACCATAAGTTAGACACATTAACCTGTGAGACCTGTTGAAATGTTTACTAACGGTAGAAAAAATATTCATTCGATCACAATGAACACAGATTTCAGATAAGTAAGTTCAAAACAGAATCTAAAAGCTATGGAGATAATGATTCCAGTCTGCTAGTATTTTCTGATTTTTTAACCTTAGAATGATCACTTAGGTAATAATAACTATTATAGTGCAGAAACTTTTCCTGGAAGTTTAACAGTTACTTTTCTTTTTTAATCTCTACTATTCAATAGTATATTTCAATAGTATATTGAAAGCATATATTAAAATATATGCCTTTAATTTTTTTTAAAAAATAGTGCTAGGTGTGGTCCCATTTTGTAAGTTTCTCCACATTTTTTCCTTTTTTTTTTTCGGTCGGTGATGTTGGGGAAAGAACTCAGGGCCTGTGCATGCAAGGAAGGCCCTCTAACTGAGCCACGTCCCCAGCCCTCTCTGCATAAATTCTTAAAATGTAGGAATTATGTTTAGCTAATGTTGATACTGATTATTTCTAGGTTGTCAAGCATTGTTTTTAAAACTTCCATCTTTGAAACATTCTGCATTCCTAATGATTATTTTGAATTGGTGTGCTTTATCTGATGAAATAAATTGTCTTAAAAACTAGGGAATATGCTTGAAATGATTAATTCTGGGTGGCATAGACATTTGAAAGGATTTTTTCTTGTCCACTGACCTAATTGAATTAATCAGTGAAGTGTGAGTCAGAGTGAGTAAAGAAGGTATTCCCACCTGCACGCCTCCTTTTGTTGGAGGTAAGGTTCAGGTGCCCCCTGGCCAAGGCCCAAAATGGCATTGAAAAATCTTTTCCAGGCCCACCTTAATGGGAGTCACAGAAGCCACAGCTCTGGGTGAGCGTGTCTTTGTGGGGACGGCTTAGGGGGTGATTCTCTGTCCACTAGAAGGGGTTGAACAGATTTGGGGCACATGGAAAGCGTACAGGAGGGAGACACCCTGTGGAAACCAGAGCACATTGGGGCTGGGACTTCTTAAAGGTTTGTTGGGATAGAATTTACATATCCTCACATCCACCCTTTCAAAGTATATGAGTCCCTGGTTTTTAGCACATTCACAAGTTGTGAAACCACCACCACCTGATCTGATCCAAAACTCCCAAAAGGACCCCATGCCCATCAGCAGCTCCCTCCCCGTGGCCCTTCCTGAAGCCCCTGGCAACCATGGATCCAGTTTCTGTCTCTACAGATTTGCTTATTCTGAACATTCCATATAAACGGGGTCATACGAACGTGCTCTTTTGTGAGTGACTTCAGTCGCTCAGCATAATGTTTTCAAGAGTCACCTATGTGGTAGCATGTGATGGAACTTTCTTTTTTTAAGGCTGAATAATGCACTGTTGTGTAGATACATCCCATGGTATTCATCCATTGATTTATCTGCTAATGGACATTCGGGTTGTTTCCATTTTGGGGCTACTATGCATAATATTGCCAGGAATATTCATTGATGAGTTTTCGTATGAACATCTAGTTCCTTCCTTCTTGGGTATATTCCTGGGGGTGGAATTACTGGGTCCTGTCATGACTTTTGGTCTAGGAACCCAAACACTGAAGCTGCCATTCTTCCTCTATTTTCAGGCAGAAATGGTGCATGGTGCTTTCCAGGCCCAGCGGGCGTTCCTTCTGATGGCCTCGCAGTACCAACAACCCCAGGAGGTAAGGATGGTTGTGAGTCAGGCTGCCCAGGAAGTGGGCACTTGAGTGAGACGTGGGACAGGAAACCAGCAGGACCATTTCCTGTGAGAGAAATCCAGAATGAGACTCCTAGCACTTGTAGGTTCTGCCTCTGATCCAGTCATGGTGTGAACATTTCTTCTATCTTCATGATCTTAGTAGACAAGTTTTTAAGAATATATGTGCCAATTACAAAAAAAAAAAAAAAAAAAAAAAAAAAAAAAGCAGTATGTGTGTCTTCTTTCTACCGATGTCATTATGGCTAAATCCACAGCCTGACAATGGACATCACTAAGCCAAAAGGTCCATTTTTTTAATGTCCTCCACATTCTGATCTTTTTACAGGCCTTACAATGTTTTCCTAATGAGGAAATGTTCACCACGAACTTTTAGTTCTGATTTTTGTGCTACTTTGTTGTTGATGACTATGCACCTCTATGATAAGCCATCAATTTTTTGTCTGGGTTTGATTAGCTCCTGGATCGTAAGCAGCGTGGCTAGGCAGAGTTGGTGTGTCTTCTGTTTCTGGGTGACCTTGGGAGCTTTGTTGCAGTTTTTGATTCACTGGGTCTGGAATGTGGCCCGAGATGTTCTTGTTAATCAGCTCCTAAGTGATTCCCAAACTGCTGATCCTCATTCTCATTCAAAGATCCTCTCCAATTTGGGTGTTTTAAGAATGAGGATGAGCAGCTTGAGCATCACTTAGGAGCTTATTAAAAAGCAAAAACACCAAAATTGGAGAGAACTCTTATGAATCTGTAAGTGCGCAGGCCTGTTCCACCTCTCCTTTCTCTGCCATGAGGAATACGGATTAACATTTCTTAAAGATATTTAGAGATGTTAGAGGATTTGCTGTTAATTGCGACAATATTGTCAATATTATCATCTTAATAACCTTTAACTGATCCTACATTGCCAGGTAGGGCCCAGAGTGAAAATTTAAGAGAGGTTGGGTGTGGTGGTACACACCTCTTACCCTAGCTACTCTGGAGGCTGAGGTCACAAGTTCAAGGCCAGCCTTGGCAACTTAGTGAGTCCCTGTGTCAAAATTTCCAAAAAAGGGCTGGGGAGGAAGCTCAGTAGTAGAGTGTCCCTGGGTTCCGTCCCCAGGATTGAGGGTGAAAAAATGGTAAAAGCAAAGTGGTGGTGGGTATGGGTCCTTCCCACCTCCCAGGCCACCGTAAAACTGCCCATTCTCTAAAGCCAGTTCCACCCACAAGCCCAAACCACTGACACTGTATCACACAGATGGTCACGTTCCCTTTAACACACATTCATAATGTTTCTATCATGCCATTTGGGCAATTAATGAAATTATTCATTAAAAGACCAATCTACTGCCAGCATATCTTGTTAGATAAGAAAGAAGTAAAAATTGCTCTTTTAACTAAATATTTTGCATCTAAAGCTGATCAAAATAATATAAATAAAAAGGATAACTTGATCATGTGTGATGACCCAACAGCTTAAATGTAGTGACTTACTTTAAATTCTAAAACACCTCCTGGAATTAAAAACGTTCAGCTGAGATTCAGGAAATACAGAGCTCTGGCCTTTAGGAGGTGACACTCAGCTCCAGAAAGAAACAACCCCTGAGACTTCATATCCTCCCTGGAACAACCATTCCCAGCCTTGCCAGTGCTGTGGAATCACCTGGAAAGTTCTGTTCTGTTCTGTTTCCAATACCAGTGCCACGAGCTAGGCACAGTGATGCACACCTGTAATCCCAGCAACTCAGGAGGCTGAGACAGGAGGATTACAAGTTCAAGGTCAGCCTCAGCAACTTAGGAAGGCCCTAAGCAACTTAGTGAGAACCTGTCTCAAAAGAAAAAATATAAAGGGCTGGGGGTGTGGCTCAGGGGCAAAGTGTCCCAGGATTCATTTCCCAGAGCAAAAAAATAAAAATAAGAATATAAAAAAATAAATAGCAGTGCCATCCTGAGGGGTTCTGACTTAATTGGTCTGAAGAGTGACCTTGGCTTGACTTTTCTCGCTGGTGCTGGACTCAGTCCCTTGGCTACAGCCCCAAAGGAAATTCTGACTGTAACCAGTGCTGCCGTCCCTCACTGAGGGAGGTGTATCAGTTCCCTCCGCGTGAGGCGGGCAGGTGGGTCTGCGGGATGAAAAGAGTCCATCTTCCACGGCAGGAGCATCTTCCTCCTTGGCCTTCTCTGACCCTGCTTTGCAAAACAAAAATGGAACTAGGAAATTGCAGTGTAATACCTCTGGGTTCCGCCTTAGCCCGCCTCTTCTGGTTGAGGGAGAAGAGGTGGTTTCAGTTGTGTCTCGGTGGATGAAGAACTGTGACTTTTCCTCACTGGTGATCCTGGCAGTCCCTTACAGGCCTCACGTGAAAGTCACTCGCTAAACCCTGAATGAGGACGTAAGCTAGTGTTGGGTGAGCTGATGCACTGGAACTGAGGTGCCCCGGTGAGCCATGGTAAGGGGGCTGCCTGTGGCTTAGCACATGGCTGTGCAGAGTCTTGGGTTTAGTATCTACAGCTTCCCCCTCTTATTCTGCTACATTCTTGATAGAAGGGAGAGAGGCTGGTTCCAAGGAGGCATGCACGGAACTGTCCCCAGTGGCACTTACACAGCGCTATCTGTGTGCTAAGGCCCAGCAGGACTAGGGAGGCAAATGCATGGTGGTCTTTTAGCACCCACTTCCCTTTCTGACCCCCACCCCATTTCCCTTTCTTCTTTACCCAGAGCACTGTCCTGCAACCTGCACCAGGAAGAAAAGCAGGTTAGAGAGGTCTCCACCAGTGGTGAAGACCATCCTTGGCCAGACTTTGGTCTGCCCCATGTCATCCTAGAAGATACACCGTAAAGAGTAGTATCATAAAACAGATGGTATTTTTTCATGGGAGCAAAATATTGGTCCATGTCATTGTTTTTGTCTTCTTTCAGAAGGGAAAGAATTTGCTATAATCTTAACTCCCACTGACATCCAGTGGTGTTTCTCAAGCTATAGTGTGCATGAGAATTCCTGGGATGGTTGAATCACAGAACACTGGATCCCACTTGCAGAGATTCCAATTTAGTAGGTCTTGGTTGAGCCCCAGGTATCTGTAGTACTAAGGAGTCTCCAGTGATGGAGATGCTGCTGGTCCAGGGACCACACTTTGAGAAGCTGCAGTGTGTGGATCACCCTCCCCATCAGACCTTCAGCTCAGATGTATTTCAGGGGCTTCAGAATTTCACTTCCAACTGTCCCTAGACCACCACTTCTCAAATTTCACTCTCCACCTAGAGATCTTGTTCGAGTACAGGGTCTGGCTTGATAGGTTTCAGCTGGGCCCACAAGTCTGTCATTCTAACAAATTCTCAATTGATGCTGCTGTGACTAAATGACCCAGCCAGAACAATTATAGAGGAGTAAAGTTTATTTGAGGGCTCATGGTTTCAGAGGTCTTAGTCCATAGAAGGCCAGCTCCATTCCTCAGGGCTCGAGGTGAGGCTGAACATCATGGCAGAAAAGTGTGATGGATAGAAGCAGCTCACATGATGATCAAAAAGCAGAGAGAGAGAGAATCCACTCTCTAGATACAAAATATACCCCCATAGGCCCACCCCAATGAACCACCTCCTCCAGCCACACCCCACCTGCCTCCAGTTACCACTCACTTAATCCCATTCAGTGATTAGGTTAAGACTATAATCCAATCATTTTTCCTCCAAACCTTCTTGCATTGTCTCACGTGAGCTTTTAGGGGACACCACATCTAAACCTTAACAGATATGGTGCCAGGCATGGTAGCACATGCCAGTAATCCTAATGACTTGGGAGACTGAAGCAGGAGGATCCAAAGTTTGAAACCAGTCTTAGCAGCCTAGCAAGACCCTCAGTGACTTAATGAGACCCCATTTCAAAAAAATAAATAAAAAGGACTGGGGTACCACAGTGGTGGAGCACCCCTGGGTTCAATCCCTGGTACAAAAAGAAAAGAAAAAAGAAGGCTATGAGTTGCAAACCAAAGTGAAACGGGCCCTCTATTTCCTTGACTCACACCCCTCCATCTCTCCTAGAAGGAACAGAAGGGGTTTATCTACAGCCTTGATTGACAAGGGTGACATCCAATTCCAAATTTCCATTCTTATTTTGGCACTGAGCAATGAGTCTCTCACATTCTCTAAAATAAGGGCTTTCAAATTTTGCAACCATGACCCTCAAAAAAAAAAAAAAAAAAATTCCTTTACCACCTAGTTTCACAAAACAACAGTTATTCTTACCACATGCATAGCATTTTGATATTGTTCCTTTTGGTTCATCCTCTTGCTGTTCTTTTTTTTTTAAGACTGGCCATGACCCACTGAATCAATTTCACGATGTACTAATGGATCACCCTCTGCAGTTCCAAAGCACCTCTCTCTCATTGATATATTATAATACTCATGACATAAAACACATTACAAAACATTTGCAGAACATCTCATACTTTGCTTGTCTCCCTTGTTGTAATTTATAAAATTAATCTTTGGGCAAAAGAATGGTCCAGTCCTTACAGTATCATCATCTAGGAATTTTAGTGACAATTTATGAAACCTGTCTTCTTCCAGTTGAAAGAAGGATTCTTACATGGAAAATTTCCAAGAAGCCCAAACCTGGCATGCTCAACCATTCAGATACATCTATAAACAGGTGGACATAAAGACAGTATGTCCTTCTAGTTCACAAACAGAAAAAGCAATATGCAGCAATGCATTAATGACCTGGCCACCAGATCAGACCTGGGCCTACTCTTTTATTCACCATCTGTGTTATTCTGTTTTCTGTTACTATAACAAAATTCCTGAGTCTGGGTATTTTTTTAAAGAGCAGATTTATTTAGCTCAGTTTGGAGGTAGAAAGTCCAAACAGCATGGCCCTGGCTCTAGCAAGAGCCTCCCTAAGCTGTGTCACATCATGGCAGCTGGCGTCACAGTGAGAGTGTGTGTGAGAGGAAGTGATCACATGGTGAGTCAGGAAGCCAGACATCAGGGAGCAGTTGAACTTGCTCTTCTTTTCGGTACCAGGGATTGAACCCAGGGGTGCTTAACCACTGAGCCACATCTCAGCTCCTTTTTATATTTTATTTTGAGACAGGGTCTCTCAGTCCTCCTGCCTCAGCCTCCCAAGCCACTGGGATTATAAGCGTGTTATGAAAGACTTGCTCTTCTATAACAAGCCCCTCGAAAGAACCAGCCAGGATCCCACCAGAACTTCCTCAGCCCCTTCTGAGTCAGCACCCCAGTGAGCCACTCTTGAAGGTTCACCCCCTCTCACATGGCCACACTGAGGACTGAGCCTCTTGGGGGACACTTTCGAACCACACACAAACCATAGCCCCATCCAATGTCCTTTCCACAGACAATACACATACGAGCTTCACTGCACTGTCATTTATAGGAGTGTTATGTCAAAATAAAACTGTAGTCAGATCAGTAGGGAGTGGGGGTCCTCAA
Source organism: Sciurus vulgaris (assembly GCF_902686455.1). Taxonomy (NCBI): domain Eukaryota; kingdom Metazoa; phylum Chordata; class Mammalia; order Rodentia; family Sciuridae; genus Sciurus; species Sciurus vulgaris. The sequence goes on from NC_136467.1 coordinate 148,828,708, forward strand.
GACATCTCCCATCACCCGGAAGAGATGGGAAGCAGGATCCTTAATCATCTGTGCCGTGTGCAACCCCAACTCTGGCCTGAACTAAAAGTGCAACCTCTAGAGGACACAGCCTTGGACCCGTGGATGGGAGCCACCCCGAGGAGGACTGAAACCAGAGAGTCCAGGAAGGGCTCCCACTCGGCTTTGCCAGTCCAGCTCTAGTTTTCTGCAGGAGCAGATGGGAAGCACCTGGATGCGGAGAAACGCAGCTGCTGTCCATAAGCACAACAGACTCCTCCTTCCTGCCCACTCACTTTCCATATTTTCTCCAGCATTTCTTAATGCTGCTGAGACCTGTCAGTAAAGTGATCTCTGTGTGTGTGTGTGTGTGTGTGTGTGTGTGTGTGTGTGTGTGCACGGAATTAATGTGCATAGTCACACAGAGAAAAAAATATTAACCCTAAGTGTTCCAACCTCGGGGAAGATGCTGATTAGTCATCGACCACCCATACTAACCAGCCTTGAGTCACTATAATGAAATGCCTGACACAGGCTACTTAGGAAATAAACAGGTCTATTTTCCCTCATGGTTCTAGAGGTTCTAGTCCAAGATTAAGTGGCCCTGTTGGTTTGACGCCCGGTGAGGAAGCTGGATGGCAATGGAGGGGAGCCTGTGTCAGGGCAAACCATTCCCACCAGGAACTGGACAGCAGGGAGGGGAGGGATCCCATGATGCCTCTCAAGGGCAGGCCCCCTGTGGCCTAAGGACCTCTTGCCAGGCCCCCCTCCTCCTAAAGGGTCACAGCACCTTCTAATATTGCCACCCTGGAAACCAAGCCTTTGCCTATGGACCTGCAGTGGGCACTACCCATATTCAAACCATAGCACTGCTCTGCAGATTTTATTCTGTCAAAAAGGCCAGGAAGCCAGGAGGTGGTGCATGCCTGTAATCCCAGCTTTGGGAGGCTGAGGCAGGAGGATGGCAAGTTCAAAGCCAGCCTCAGCAAAAGCGAGGCACTAAGCAACTCAGTGAGACCCTCTCTCTAAATAAAATACAAAATAGGGCTGGGGATGTGGCTCAGTGATCAAGTGCCTGAGTTCAATCCCCAGTATATCCCCCCCCAAAAGAAAAGACTGGGAAGCCTGAGTTTAGTGTCCCTCCCGAGGTGAGCGTTCCTTCTACCCTCCCCCTCCTAGGCTTTATCTGGACTTGCACATGCTGGGCAATGGCTCCACCACCGAGCCATGTTATGGCCCCTGAATGTGCACTTGAAAGGAAATGGTTCCTGTGCACAGAGCTGAGCTGTAGCTCTGATCCTTTCCTTCCACTCTCTCCGCGTGTAGTCTGAAAGCTGAGAGGGGAGAGGAGGGCTGGAGACTCCTGCTGGTCATTCCTCCATCTCGGAGGCCCCTGCAGCCCGCAGTGCAGGCCTCCGCTGGGCCGGCTCTCACTTGGTCAGGATGTTCTCCTGTTTGGAGCAGTAATCAGTGTGCTAGTAATTTGTTAATCTTCAGCTGAGGAAGAAAGACTCTTGGCAGTAACCTTAGGAGTTCAGCAAATTAGTTAAGTACCTGAGGATCCAGATTACCAGGGGGCAACAGTATGTTTGGGATTTTAATAAAATTAATAGTAAATGATAACGGTTTGAGGAAATAGATCTGTTTCCCCTTACGTAAACATTGTACAATGTATATACATATTGAAACATCACTGTGGTACCCCTCCAATGATGTACAATGTTTATGTTCTTGTGTATCAGTTAAAGAAATAAGTTTAGGAATAGCACAGGGGCACATGCCTATAACCCCCCCCGCGACTGAGGAAGCTGAAGCAGGAGGATCACAAGTTACAGGCCAGCCTTGGAAATTTAGCCATACCCTGTCTCAACTAAAAATAAAAAGGGCTAGGGATGTAGCTCAGTGGGAGAGTGCCCCTGGCTTAAATCCCCAGGATGATAAAAAAAAAAAATTGTTTTAATTAAAAAACAAAAAAAACGTAAATTTTCAAGAGTGGCCCAGAGCTGAAACTTCGGAGTTGAGTCTACTGGGATTTGAATCGGAGGTCTTTTACACGTTAGCTCTGCTGATCCAAATGCAAGAAAACAAATTTGTCTGCGTCTCTCAATGTGGAGAATTTTCTTTCTTTTTCTGGGTGGCATTGGAGAAGTGACCTAGCAGTGCCCGCAGTACAATCCCACCAAGCTGCTAACTTTTTAAGAGGCCCCCTTGGGGCAAAGCAATCCAAGTTGCTGGTGTTTCCTTACCTTGGGCATAGGGATAACAGTCCCTACTTCACTGAGTTATTGTGAGCACTAAATGGCACAAAGCACTCAAGGATCCGGTGGCTGAGAGAGGAGTTTGGTATTCCTCACTGTGTCCCAGTCTTCTAGCTCAAAGTCCCCAAATCTCAAAGACTCACCACAGTAGAACTCTCTTTCCTGGCTCCCTTGAGGTCTGCTCTGGTGTTTTGGGTTGACAGTCTCTGTGGTCATTCAGGGAACAGGCTTCTTCCAAGTTGGGGCTCCCCTCCCCGCCTCCTCTAGGTCCTCAGCCCTGGACTTAGGACAGAGAATGCAGGGTCACTTCCAGAGAGGTTTTGTTGGGCCAGGCCCAGAAGTGGGATGTCACCTTCACCTTCTCTCAGTCAAATCAGCCACCCTCACCACAAGGGAGGGTCAGAAATCTAACAAACTCCAATGCCTGTGAGGAGTAATCCACATACACAGTGGACATCTGACCCCTGCACCAAGTGGGCCACTCGGCGTGGCCACGGTGAGGTCTCTGCAGAAACGTATTGTCTGTCGTTCCAAAAACTCACCTGGGTTTTCCAGGTTAATACCCCATTTCTCTGCCTAGCCAGAGAAAGACAGCAAAGTCTTTCAACTCTGACAACTGAATGTTTTTTATTACATTTGTGCATAAATCGATAAAAGGTATTAGACTAGGCTGGGCATGGTGGTGCAGACCTGTAATCTCAGTGATCTGGAGGTGGAGACAGGATGACAGTTTTGAGGCCAACCTCAGCAATTTAGTGAGACCCTAAGAAACTTAGGGAGAACCTGTCTCAAAATAAAAAAATAAAAAGGACTGGGGATGTAGCTCAGTAGTAAAGCACCCCTAGGTTCGGTCCCCAGTACCAAGATTAAAATAAAGTAAATATAGGTATAGCTAAACGAGTAGCTCACAGTTTCTTTTAATCAGAGTGAGTTCATCCTTTTTACCTAGGTAACATATACCAAAACTGTAAGGTGTCAAGTTATTGTCCAATGTTTTAAAATGACAAAGTATTCCTGTGACTTTGATCTCAGCACATGCCTTGGATAGATTACTCGGTGCTGGTAGAAGGTCTGGAAATTGTAAAGGGAAAGCAAACCAATGAGCAAAGCCAAACTCCCAAGTGTTTCTTTAGTCTCTGCCCAGAAAATGTCTCAGCATTGCTCAGTCCAGGCTGCCGAGTCTTCTCAAAAGATGGAGCCATGATTAGGGCTGTTGTCAGGGGCCGTGTGACAGGGAACATTATGTGACAAAGTAACTTTGGCCCTAATGTAAAATGAAATACCTACTTTGAACTGTTGCTCTAAAATTGGAACTTTTTCTTAATACAAAGGCATCAAGAAAATTATCTGTGTAATCACAACTGTTAATTATATGGGCAGAGCAAGTATGTTAATGGATTTTTAAATATAAAAATTAAAATTTTAAATCCACTTTAATGGCTTCTAAAATACATCATTTCTACATTTTTCAGAAAACAGGAAAAAAAAAAAAAAAAAAAACTCCATGGGAAAAAGTGAAATTTTCATCTTTTGTGTCAGGCTGGTATGTTCTCATTTAGTACTAGTATTATAGTACTAGTATTCTAGTATTAGTGGTCGTCGTGGATGGTTTGCGGAAGGAACAGCACCTTAGAATCTAACCAGTGGCTCACTTTGTGTTTTTTTTTTTTTCCCCCCAAATTAACTCAATATTATCACTTCATAAATATGTTCTTCCCCATATTGCTAAGTAGGGTGGTTCTCTTCACTACCAGCTCAGAAGCACCCAAGGTGACATGCACTTTTAATTTTGGAGAAGCTCCCAGAAATACCTGCTCAAATGCAGTCAATATAGGGGGAATGAAAATGAGCCATTGCTGATACTTTGCTGGTTGGTCTTTTGTAAACCAGCAGCTTCCCGAGGGGATGGGGATGTGGGGCCAAGGAAGCCTTGCTTTCCATGGGAGTTTTTCCACTGATGGCAGGAAAATTACCCCAGTAATTACAGCCCGGCTAGCGTGTGAAGGCTGCTGCCCTAGTGAGCCGGGTGAGGCTGCCGCTTAACACAGAATAAATCACCAGGGAAAGGAGAGGCCTCCTATTCTGTAATGTCATCAGGGTCTGCTGGAGTTGACAGCCTGAAGCTACCCAGCCAGGGCTGAATCCCAACAGGAAAGCTAATCACTCGTTTATCAGGATGCAGAGAGGAAGGTAATCAGAGAGGAGAGTCATCCTGTCATTCTTCTGCCCAGACTGTTTGCTTTAGCAACATAAAGCTGGGGTGAGCCTGCGAGCTGGAACTATGGTCCGTAGCTTTATAGGTATTTAGAAACTCAGGACGGTGGAGGCAGAAAGGATTTGCTAAGATCCTGTGCTGTGGGACTCTCGCTGGTGGTGACCTTTTTTATTTTTTCTTTTTTTCTAAATCTGATAAAGCACATTAGCTCATCTCTCTTTGTGTAAGACATGAATTAGATAATGAATGGCTGCCCAAAGGAAGTTAGGTGGTTATCACACACTGGGGATTTGGGCGATTATCTGAGGGGTAAAGGTTAATAAAGAAAGATAATCCCCTTTGTTTTATCAACCATTTCATACTAAGTTTGTTAGAATTCCTGCCGGCCTTGATGACCACATGCTACATAAACAACACAGCTGTGTATTTATTTGACGAGGGCATTTTTCATTCTCCGTTTAGTTTACAATTTGGAATCACTTTGTATTTTTAATAAAATTACTATCGACTGCTTACCATTCTCCACCGTGAAGCTAAATAGTTGCTTGCTAGCCACCGTAAATCTGATAGAAAGCGTTGGAAGGGTTACAAGATTTCCTCTTACAACCTGAATCAAAAATTGGTTTTAAAAGGAGTCAACGAGTCACTCGTTGCCGGGGATGAGCCTGTCTGGGTTCAGAGCTGCTCAGAGCTGCTCCCCATCTTCATTTGAGGGCCCCAGCTTAGGTCTTCTTCGTGGGACCTAGATGCCGTCTTTTGTCCAGAGCTGTGTATGTGAAAGCTGCCGCCAGGCAGAGGGTAGTCCCAGCTGGCATTCCAGTCTGGATCTGCTGTCATAAATTACTTAGCAGAGGGCACAGTCCCTTACTTTTTATGGTCATGTTCTATATTTGTATGTGCTGGGGGAGGGATCACATGATGAGACCATCACTTGATATTAGTGTTGATGTGCACCGACCAGGGAGGCTCCATGGAAGCTTCGCCGTGCAGTACTTTGAACTTGCGTGTTTAGCTCTTCATTGAAAATGCAGTCACTTCTCTAACTACTAAAATTTCAAATAATCCGGAATAAATTTTATATAATTGTCTTTGGGAGGGGACAAACTGCTGTACACCCACCTCATTGAAATGCACGGTGCCTTCCAGAGATTTTTAACACATACATTTTGAACATGAGTGAGTCAACATTGCCAGAATAATAAAGACCAAAATTCACTATTTTACATTTTTTTGGCTCCTCTCCTGACTTGGAGATGAGATAATCCTGGTGTCCGTTTATTTGAAAAGAGAGACATTTCTCAAACTAACCAAGAGAGAAGAAAACACACTGCAGGTTGCTTCTTTCCTTCTGTCCTCTCCACCCCATTGCCCCAGGGCAACTTAGTGTTCAGGTTTTCCAGTGGCAATCACCTAGAGAATGTACTTCTTCTCTGATGATTATTCCTCTTCATAAACGAAACAAGAAGAAAATGTTCCTGTCAGGCTTGGGTGGATTAGCTGCTGTGAACTGGTGTTTCCATATCTGGAATCGTTGGGGAGATAAATTTGCCTGTAAGTAACTGCTCTGGATCTTTGGAAGGCCCTGTTCACCTGACGTGCTCCAGTCCAGTCCTCTTTCATTTCCTCAACTCCGTTAATTTATTTCTCAGGGCTTTTTTTTTTTTTTTTAAACCAACTGGTTCTTGGATGCCCAGTCTACAGCAGCCTGATGCTTAGCACTTCCGTCTCTATTACTGCTTCATCTCTATGGCATCGTGCTTTGGGAAATGGGGCCTGGATGACGCTATTTGTCATGGTTCCTATGGCCCTGTGCTTTGCCCTTGTATTAGATGTGCCCGGCTCCATCCCTGACATCTCACCATCTGCCACCACCTGCTCTTCCATTAAGGAGCCCGCCGTCTGCCTTCTGATGCTCTCTCACTGCTTCGGCTTCCCCACGGGGTAGTCGTCTCTTGCTCACATGCTCTTCTGGAACATTCCACCGTTGTCTTGTAGGTAGTCTCCATCGAGTCTCAAGGATCTTTTTTTAAAGTTGATGTGTCTCTGCTTTCTGCCCCACTGTGGTCTTAACGATACTTAATTTGATACCAAATTTGATAAGAAGACAGACTCCGGCTCCTGAGCACCTTTGGTTGGCTTGAGGAGTAGAAGGTGGGCTAATGGATTATGGTGAGACAGAGGGAAAGAAAGGACATTTTTATTTAGTATCACACTAGTATCTTTTACCAAAAAGAAGTCAGTGTTTGGAGGTGTATTTGGTAAAGACCTCAGTCTCATCAAGTGAGGGTGCAAATGGTAAAATGTAAATCATGGATCCATCACGCAGACTTAGCCTAGAGCGAATATTCCTTACAGGCATAGGAAGAGGGGAAATCAGAGGCAGAACAAGACTCGTGGTGCTATTCAGGCATTTCATTTCAAAGACACCATCTCTTATGCACCCTTTTACAAAATAAATGCTTTTGAGGGCACCCCGGATGGCTCATTTCTAGATGCGTAGAGCTAACGATGAGAGATGATCACAACCAGATTTGGGTGACAGATGTAGCTCAAGCATTCAGTGATTATAGAATATAGGTTCTGGGAAGAGTGTACTGATTAAATTCACATGGGCGGCAGAGATCCAGCTGGCCTGATATTTAAACGCTGTTGAAAAATGTTCCAATTAGAGGGATTCTTCCCTGTGCAGAGTTTTCATGTAAATTGTGGAAAGCGGTGCTTTCTCGAGGCAGTGAAATTGTTGTGAGTGTCCAATATCCGTCCTCTGAAGCTGATAACCACACAGTGCAGAACCTCAGGTTTACCCCATCTCTGTGCAGATGGCTTGTCCACATGGAGTAACGGCCAGCCTATCACACAGATTGGATTTACGTGCCTGGGACGACAGGAGTTCGCTCCTTTTCTTTGCCTCAATATTGTACAGTTGATGTGTACAGGATTCCTCTTGGAAAGTCACAAATTGGATCATCTTTTCCCACTGGGACAGGGTTATAATTTGAAACTTCATATTGTACCAGCAGACAGGAAATAAGGACCAAACCAATTTTTACATCATAAAAACTAAGATACAAACTAAAGACTTTATAATTATTTAAAATGGAAAACTGTGGTTCCTGGTCCTATAAAATTCTGTTTGTGGTGATTATAAGAGTTGCTGATCAATTCTAACCACATACATAGCTCAGCAGAAGTCTATCATAACTTACTTATCCGAAACTGATGAGGGCTGTCATAAATATCCAGCGGTAATAACTTCACAACTCTTTAGAATTTGAAATGTCTTTTTATAATGATATCCTGGATCACCTGTATCTTGAAAGTTCTTTTTGTTTTGTCCTCTCTCTTTTTTTTTTTTTTTTTTTTTTTTTTTTTTTTTGGTGGTAGGGGTCAAACCCAGGGTCTTGCAGATGTTAGGCAAGCGTTCTTCCACTGAGCTATATCTTCAGCCCTCCTTTGGTCTCCTGATAACTTTTCTCTGGCCTGGACCAACACTTCAAACTTAATTCTCTACTACTGTTCTTAAGATGGTTCGATCATCCTTTTCAAAATAGCAGCTGCAGAATCTCAACATTCGGAGGCTACACCCAGCAGAGCCTTCTGGAGGCTTCTCTGGACTCTGATCTTCTCAAGCAACTTTTCTTTGCTCTTCCTTCTCCCGAGGCTTCAATGGAAAAGGCATCAGACTGGAGCCCTGAGAGGCCAGTGAGGAGAGAGGGTGGGGATGGACCATCACAGCCCTGCCACTCACCAGCAAGGAGGGAGGAAGGGCGTTGGGAGCCCATCACGTGGCTGTGACCTCACTGGGCCCCTGTGCTCTCCTTCTGAGTGTCTTTCTTCGTCCTGTGCAGACTCCGAGGTGGGGAAAACAAATTGCCGGTGTTCTCATCACAAAGGCAAAGACAGGAGCGAACGGGGGACACGGGGCCTGTGCACTGGCTTCTGCCTGCCATCCACTTTAATTTCCTTGACTTCTCAACCAAGTTGTTTCCCCGACATTATTCTTTATCCTCTTGTGGTGGCCCTGGCATCAAATCAGTGGAACTGTTGACTTAGGCAATGAGTCATCACTCAAGTGACAACCAGTAAGTGCCAGGGAGGGGCTGCTAGAATAGAATGTGATGATTCAGTACTTCTGAGCAATGAGTGCCCACCCTGTGTCCAGCACTGAGGCAGGTGTTCAGAAACAGGAGGAATAAGTCATCCAAACAAAACAGACTCGCTGATGTTCAGAACAATTAAGACTTTCCCCCAAGATCACTTATTCAGTGGGTCTCTGAGACCCTCCTTTCTTTTGAAACAAATATGCAAAATATGCATGCAAAGTCAAACCCAATCTTTATTTTTATTTATGTATTTATTTTGGTATCAGAAATTGAACCCAGGGGCACTTAACCACTGAGCCACATCCCCAGCCCTCTTTTGTATTTTGTTTAGAGACAGGGTCTCGCTGAGTTGCTTAGCACCTCGCTAAATAGCTGAAGCTGGCTTTGAAGTTGAGATCCTCCTGCCTCAGCCTCCCAAGCTGCTGGGATGACAGGTATGCGCTCCCTCATCAGGCTCCGATCTTTTTTTTTTTTTTTTTTTTTTTTTTTTTTTTTTTGTGGTACTGGGGATCAAACTCAGGGCCTTGTACTTGCAAGGCAAGCACTCTGCCAGCTGAGCTATCTCCCCAGCCCTCCAATCATTTTTGATAGTAAGATAATCACGAGTTGCAAAAAGGAGATTCACTGCCAACAAGCCCATGACTGGAGGCCTCAGTCCATGATCTCCTGACCTATGGATTGTTGGTGAAAAAATATTACTCCCGTACAGACAGGAAAGATCGCTTGACTGACATCACTCCATAAGAGCCAGAAGAATTGAAAGCTGAAGTTTTCCAGCTCTGTAACTGGTGACCATGAATGTATCGTGTCACTATCTCTTTGATTGGGCTTTTTCTCCTTTTTCTCCTGATAAATTTTGGGAAAAGACCTGTGTTTTTCTTAAAAAGAAACAGAGTAAGTTTTAACACAGTCATTGAGGCGGCTTTATGCATCTGTTCATTTTTTTCCTTAATTGTTGAAATGTTCAACTGTCTCCATATTTTGATCCAACATGGAATTTTAAGTTAGGTAATTATGAATGTACTTCTTCTTGCACACACACACACACACACACACACACACACAGCTTGGAATAAAAACATTTACTCTTTCAGGCTGTACCTTAGATGGCCCTCATTGCTCTTTCTTCTAACCTGATAACACAAGTGTCCCTATTTGTGTTGTCGAGGTGAGCTCCTCTACCTTTGGTAGAACCTTATCTAATCAGTCCTTCTCTTCTCTCTGTCCCCACTGGCTCCTTCTGTTTAGTCTACAAACCAAATCGGGTTTCTCTATCCAAAAAAAAAAAAAACCCAGAGCGAGTTCCTAGATGGCTGCCCGGTTTCTGTCCCCCTTCCCTGCCAGACCTCTGGAGAATCTGCCATAAGAATTTCACGTCCTCACGTCCCTGGCACGTCTCAGTCTCACACCTTCCTTATCATTTTACCAAAAAAGATTTTCCCAGCGCTCTGCCCTCGTCCTAATTGACCACCTGGAATAATTTCCACCATGCACTGTCAGCTTCCTCCGAGTTCCCCTCTTGCACAATAAAACTTTGTTTTTCAGTGCGGGGGGGGCGGGGGTGTGGAACCGAGGGCCTCCTGCGTCCCAGGCCTGCGCTCTTTCCAGTTGCCTGTGTGGCTGAATGTCTTCCTCTGACGCCTCGTCCTTCCTCTACCCCTTCGGTATACACATTCCTTTAAAATTTCATTCTTTTTCATCGGAAGAAGACCTCATCAGCCCTGGTCCTCTCTGATCCGTTCTGTCCATGGTGCCAGCTGTGCGCCTCCGACTGAGACGCTCCATGCCCCTGGGCTCAGGTGTCCCCTGCGAGCTTCAGATGCAGTTGGTCCAGAACCGCACACACGCCTCCACCAAACATGGTGCTCCCTCCTGGGTTTTTGTTCCAAGTGATGGCTCCAACCTGTCCTGTCACTGCACTGGAAGTGCCTACGCCCGATGACCTCCTATCCCTCACCCCTCACGTGCAGCCAGTGTCCTGGCGATGCCTGGCCAGTAGACTCCGTGGGACCCGAAACCTTTCCTCTGCTCCTGTTTTCCCTGATTCCAAACAGAAGGAAGGATCTGAGGAAGGAAGGGAGAAGGAAGTAAAAGTGAAAGTAGGAAGAGGGGGAAAATTGAAGGAAAGGAGGAGGAAGGGAGAAAAGGAGGAAGGAGCAGAGAGAAGAGTGAAAGGGCAAGGAAGGGAAAGAGGTCATGCTCTTTTTAAATTTTTCATATAAAGGGTATTACAGCAAGCTTTGTCTTCAAAACCTGTGGAGTAAAGAAAGGACCTAAGAAGAAAATCTTTCCAGCTGAGTGCAGTGGCGCACACCTGTAAACCCAGCAGCTTGGGAGGCTGAGGCAGGAAGATCGCAAGTTCAAGGCCAGCCTCAGCAACTTGGCGAGGTCTTAAGCAGCTTAGCCAGGGCCTGTCTCTAAATAAAAATCTAAAAAGGACTGGGGATGTGGCTCAGTGGTTAAGCGCCCTTGGGTTCAATCCATGGTCCCATAAAAGAAGAAGAAGGAAACCCTTCCTCCACCCATTGACAAACGCTGTAGGGTGGCCTCTTGGAGACAGTCTCTGCTTCAAGGCTCGCTCTCCTCCAGACTGTTCCTCAATTTTCTCCTAGTAGCTATTGTTACAAAACAAAGCAAACAAGCAGAAAACAAAATTAATTAGGACTCCTGGCAGTCTTCCCCAGACTGCGGAGCGTGGCGTGCCACCCCCAGTGCGACTTAATGCTTCAGCGTCCGAATCCTCTCCCCCAAACTCCTCCCCCAAATAAATCCGACCTCCCAGCCACACTGAGCAGCCAGAGTTCTCTGAACACGCGGGCCTGGAGGCCTGAGTGCCTCGCTCGTGCGGAGGAATGACGGGCCTGGAATATCCATCTTCCTAATCATAAAAGTTTTATGTTAATAGACTTGTACGCCATAATTTTATCAGCTGTGCTTGGAGACACCAAGAGCTCCTGTTTTCTCCAGGAGTTCAAGGTCTAACGAAAGCAGAAGACGAACCTAAACGTGGTTCACTGTAATATGTGTTGCGATAAAAGCTGAACTGGTGGGGCCAGGGGGGTTGGAGAAGGGCTCAGGGGCAGGTGGCCCCCAGGCCTGGTCCTGCAAGGTAGGCAGGATTTGTGCATGGAAAATCGTGCTTCATATATGAAAGAGCCTGCAGCCTTTTTTTGTTCTCTGTGTCCATACAAGTGGGTTAAATCCCAGACCTCCCACCCCCACCCACATCTACACAAATGACTTGGTGCTAAATATATCTCTTTTAAATAGCAAATGGTTGAATTTTATTTTTTCATCCAATCAATTACTTTTCTTTTTCATAAGCAAGGTTAGGTTGTTCACATTGACTTTTTGATGCCTTATTTGTCCATAAGTCCAAGTTCGTTTATCTTTATTGTAATCGTTTCTTGCTTTCTCTTTTCATTTCTGTAGTTTCTGTAGTGGATGTTAAATTCTTGCTTTTCGAGCTAGGCTGAAAGATAACCATAAGTGGTCTCATGTTAACATTTTCACATTGATGTATTTCAGAAAAAGTTTTAATTGCTTCTACTTATTTATATTTAACTACATAAATCTTGATTCCTTCTAGGAAACAAAAGGAGTCTTTTGTTCTTCCTCTTGTGGATCTGCTAATATGTGATAGTTTCAAATTGTTTTTCATGAGTTTACCAACCGTGTTCATTATAGTTCATTGATCCTTGTTTAATACTTATTTGTTCCTCTAAGGTGTCCTTAAATTTCTGCCTAGTCTAATAATTAATTGTCCCTTCCAGTGACATAATGAGTATGAGTCTCTGTGGCTCACTGTCTTTCTACTTGGCCAGTTGTTTTAAGTCTTAAAATTGTCTCCTGCCTTCAAAGAGCAGAGCGACCATGGTCAAGTACTGTCTCTTGGCCTTGTCAGTTTCTCCACCCAGTCTTTTTCTACTCCAGATTCTTAGCAGAGAAATATAATTAACTTGTCCTCCAGTCAACTTTCCTTTTGATATCGTTAAATCTATTTTTCGTTCTATTTTTAAGATGAAAGACAGCTTAGGGAAGGCACACGGGGGCACGTCCACCTCGGAGCAGACTTCTCTGGATTCCCATAGTGTCCCGGCCAGACTTCTACTCCAGCTCAGCACATGCTCTGTCACCTTGGTCCCGAAGTTGTGCTCATCACGATCCTGCCCTGACACTATTGGCATCCTGGCTTTCGAAGGCTGAGGTTCCCCATTCCCTCTCCAGGGGGTTAGGTTGCAGGGCTGCTGTAATAAAGCACTGTCAACTGAGTGGCTCACATAAGGGGAGTTTATTGTCCCTCTGTTCTGGGACAGGAAACCTGAGATCCAGGGGTGGACAGGGCCCCGCTCCCTCTAGAGGGGCCAGGGCAGGCTCTGTCCCAGCCTCTCTCCTAGCTTCTGGTGGTTCACTGGCAACTCGTGTTCCTTGGCTTGTCAACCTGTCACCCTGATCTCCGCCTTCATGTTTACGCGGCATTCCCTTCTGAGTGAGTGTCTCTGCATCTAAATTTCCCCTCTGCATGGCGGGAGACTTTGTATGAGCTCAAGAGGGGCAAAAGGAGGCCAAACTCATCCCTTCCTAAGGAGGCCACCTACGGTAATGGCAAAACCCTTTCATGAAGGTGCTTAATTACCTTTTAAAGGTCTCGCCTACTACTGCTGTTGTTACCATGGCAATCAAATTTCCACATGAATTTGGAAGGGGACAGACATTCAAACCATAGCACCAGTCATAAGATTAGGGCCCGCCCTGTTGCAGTACGACCTCGTCTTAACTAATCACATCTGCAATGACCCTGTTTCCAACTAAGGTCACATTCCGAGGAACGTGGGCTCAGGACTTCAGCTTATGAATTTGAGGAGGGGGGCAACCATTCCACCTGTAAGACCAGGTTTGACGGGCCGTGTTCTAACGCCGTGAACTGCGTTTAGCAGCCACAGTTGGGGCCAGCCGTTCCAGCGTGTTGCAGCTCACAGAGCTACCTGTCCCTCTGCGGCAGTAAGTGTCCATTCTCTCTGTGTTTGGAAGCTGTTGTCCCGAGCTCCTCACACCTGTGCAAGTGGGGTGCCCAGGCTCACTCACCCATCCCCTGTTACGGACTCGGGCTGTCGACTGGTGGAATTCTATCTGTGTGATTAGTTAACTGTTCATGAACCCGATCATATTGTGTGTGTTGTTTCTTTATTTCAGATAATTTTACAGATAATGCAGGGAGGTATTAGCCACCTGAAATTCCTTCTCATAAGTCCAGAGTACATAGCACCCAGTACTGTTCTGTTTTGTTATTGTTTTTCTAGTGCTGGGGATTGAACCCAGGGGTGCTCTACCACTGAGCCACATCCCCAACCCTTTTTACATTTTTGTTATTTTGAGACAGGGTTTGGCAAAGTTGCCCAAGCTGGCCTTGAACTTGCCATCCTCCTGCTTCAGCCTCCAAAGTCACTGGGATCACAGGGGCTCATGGCACCCAATTCAAGGCTGTTCTTTCTTTTTCTCTTTTTCTCTCAGTTGTTTCATTTCTCAGGCTGATGGACAATCTCATGAAACCTGTTTTTTGTTTTTGTACTGTGGATTGGATTTAGGGTGCTTTACTTCTGAGCCACAACCCCACCCTTTTTACTTTTTATTTCAAGAAAGAGTCTCACTGAATTGCTCAGGGCCCTGCTAGGTTGCTAGGTTGCTGAGACTGGCCTAGAACCTGAGGTCCTCCTGCCTCAGCCTCCCGAGTTGCTGGGATTATAGGTGTGTGCCACTGTGCTCATGAAAATCTTCATGACTTCCTGAGATGTCATGTACACATGAATCACGTGTAAAGGGGAAGGAGAGACATCGATGGTGTGCCCTTGGTCACACACAGGGAGACACAGCCAGAGGGGCTGGCTCTGCAGATCAGGTGATGAAGAGATGGTGTTGGACTGAGATTCACTGTTAGAAGACAGGGTTGGGCGTAGGCCCCTGCAAAACAACAGAATACAAGTCTATAAAGTGTAAGTATGAACGATGGGAATGCCCACCGTCACAGAACCCCAGGACCCTTGATTTAGCATTCTCAAGTACCCTGCTTTTGGCACAGGACCACGGGGCCCGCAGGAAGCTCCACCATGAAGGCAGTTCAGGGCTTTCTCTCCCTGATGTCGCTGGCAGGATAGTTCTCAGGTAACACCAGCCCACGGCTCAGTGACAAGCAAAGTGGACGAGAGCCCCTGGGGTCGGGTGGGAGGGCGAAACAAAAACCAGAAGAGCTTGTCCTAGAAAATAGCCCTTCGGTTCTCTCCACTGTGCCTCTGGTCTGTCTCCTGGCCACTGCTGTTTGGAGTCGGGAAAGTCCAGTGGAAAGAGAGGTCCCGGAGAGCCCCGTGGAGGAAAGCCACTTTCCCCAGCCTGTGGCCCAGGGAACCCATCCACCCTGCTAGCCTCACACGAGCACCATCATCACAGACCAAAATCAAAGATGGCAGACTCCCTTCATTTCCCCCAGGCTCTTCTCTGATAGCAAGGATGTCTGTGGCAAGGAAAGACTGAAAAGGAAGAACTTCTTTACCAGTTTCTCCAGCCTACTTCCGTGTGTTCAAACGGGGAGGGGCCCTCCCAGGCGAGGCCCTGTAAGGTGCTCCCAGGTAATGAATTGCTGTAAGCCACAGCCTGGCTCAAATGACCACAGGGTGCCTCTTTGTCAGGCATACGCTGTGCATCTGGCGGTATCGCCAGGGGTAATGTGATATGGTTCACAATTTTAATTTTAACAAAAAATACATCTGTCAGGCTCATTTCAGCTGACAGGATAAATATCATATTTCATTGCCAGTTTGTAAACACCTTGCCTTTCATCTCTCTCTAACACATTTCCTGGGTGGTTTACAAATTGAAAACCCAAGTGGAATACAGATGGGGCTGCGCATGCGTGTCAGGTCCGTGGTGACTAGAGGCAGACTCTAAGTGTGCTTGGAACTGACCAGGAAATCCAACAGTGGCAGATCTGTCTTGGGTAACAGAGGAAATGGTTTCGAGAGCACCTGCCCGCGGACACCTGGAGCTATTTCTATCACAGATGAGGGATGAGTTGTACCATTGTCTCGGGATCCATATCCTCTTGCATCTCTGGGCTTAAACTGCTCCCAACCAAAGGTGGTGTTCCTTCATTATCTTTGGAAATCATTCTTTGATGGTACAATATCAATATTTTCTGAAATTAAGTCAAAATGCAACATTCACACTCTATTGTCTGATTGCTCTACTCAGCCAGAAAAGAATTTGAGATAAGCAGAAAGGCAAATAGAAATAGTAAAATAGAAATAGAAATAGAAAAGAAAAGAAAAATAAAACAGTCCTGAAGGTTTGTTAAGGGGCTCAGTTGGTTGAGTGCTTACCCCGAATGCACGAGGCCCTGGGTTCAATTCCCAGCACCACAAAAAATAAATAAACAAAATAAAGAATATAAGTACTGATGGCATTTTATGTGAATATTTATGAGGGACTTTTTAAATTCAAGGATCTCAGAATTCTCTTATCACCTGTTAGTCCATTTTCAGCGTCACGCTCATGGGTAGTAATGTTACATTCCATGTACAGATGGAGAGATCAAAGCCCACAGATGTTCAGCTGCAGAACTTGCCAGAGACCTGCAGTGATCAGCTGGGCTTCTTCCAGCCAAGGCACAGCCTCTGGTTGCTGGTACCACCCGTCTTCCCCCAGCCAGCTTTAGTGACCAGTGTCTTCCCAGCCAGAGATAGCAAGAGGGCTGGGTTGCAAGGATTAGGTCTAAGGCCATAGTAGCCAATGGTGAGATGGGGGCTTTGGACCTCACCCTCTAGCACCCATGGAAGCACCTTGGTCACCTGGGTGCCTGCCTTCTGCTCACCCCTTTCTATTGCTCTGGGCTGATTTCCATTGATCCTGCAGAAGGCTCTTGATAACTACAGGGATTTTGCACTCTTTCTCTTATTTACCCAACATTAGTTGAGATTCTATTGTTCACCAGATCCTGGGCTAGTGGAAAACCGTAGTGAGCAAAACAGACATATATATATATATATATATATATATATATATATATATATCTTCAGGGCATTCACAGTCTAGTAGCAGAGGCTTCATTTATTTAGCCAGACCTGGAGTTCTTCACAACAGAGCACTTTGGAAATTTGTGAGGGTCCTTTTTGGTTGTCAGGTGCAGGAAGATGTGAAAAGCCTGCAGCATACAGCACTGTTCACCAATCCCTCATCGTGAATTTCAGTGGCTCACCAAATGTGCATGTAGGTGAAAAACACAGAACTGAATTCCACCCCATGTTCCACGTAGGTAGGAATAATAGTTGCGTTCAGGTTTAGCATGCTCTGAATTACCCTGGAATGCAGCTCCAGGAGGGAGGTGACTCTGTTTTGTTCTGAACTTGACCATCTGCTGGTCTCCATTTCAGCAGGTCATTTCTCCAGTTATCTCTGGTGTGTGGGTTCTCGCATTTGAGTTGCTAACACTCTCACCTGTCAGTCCACCTCTCATTCCCCATGACTGATGGATAGTTGCAAGTTCAAGACTAATTGCTATCTTCCTTGTGTCATCGTGGCCAAGCATTTACTTACTGAAGTGACTTTCCCTCTGTTTCCCCCCTTGTTTATATAATTAGGCACCATATTGATCTTTTGAACCATGTGTGTATGTAGCTTATATTACTCGTGAATTCCTTTCAGGACAGGGAGGTCTGACATACCATGAGGTTGTGTCCCAATGAACTCATTGTAAGTTGAAAAATATGATTCACTGAGAGTGCACCTAATGCACCTAAGCTACGGACATCCGGGCTTAGCAGCTCAGGGCTCTGTAGAGCATCAGTTGTCCCCGCTCCTGATCACAGCGCTGTCCGGGAACCGTGGCTTACTGCACTACCCAGCATCACACACATGGATTGGACCATGTATCACTGGCCAGGGAGAAGATCAAAATTCAAAATTCCAGGCACATTTTCTACTGAATGCTTGTCACTTTTGCCCCCGCAGGAGATCAGAAAATCTAAGTCAAACCATTGTGTGTTGGGGACCATCTGTACTTGAGATTGAAAAAATAGGGCACTGAGTTCGGCAGGGTGCAGATCACAAAGTTCCTGCCATCTCGACAGCACTGTGGGTGGGCAGAGTCCTGCCTGTGAGTTTTAGGTGGTAGCCCCGGGGGTTTTCCATAGGTCAGATCACACATGAACACACGGAACGTAGCCCTGCAGCAGGTTCAGGGAGGCCCTGCGAGACCAGGCATTATCCTTTGGGTGCTGGACTGTGGGGACTTGCAGGAATCCTGGAAGAAGTGCTGGGCAGCTGGAGCAGCAGGGGCTGGCTCAGCCAGTGACATTTACCAACCACCAGATTGATACCCTAGCCCTGGCATGGCTGCCCTGGTTCCCTTAGGCTGAATGTCAGCTCAGAGCAGAGCCCGTCCTCCATGTGTCTGTCTCCAGCAAGTGAGAGCTGCAGATCGTACCATCGCCGCACTGGATGCTTCCAGAGGAGCTGGCGACCCCTGCCTGTGCAGTCCTCTCCGCGGTGTGAGCAGTCTACGTTACTCTCTGCTGTTCCGTTTCCCTCAGTGTCCACATTCGCATCGCCTCTGATAGGCTGGCTCCACCAGAGATTGTCAGGGTGCCCTTCCGTGTGCTCCAGGGGACAGACTCAGATAGACGTAAGCCAGGTTCCACCACATCCAGGGTCCCTGCGGGCCCTTCTGATGGCACATCCCGGTGGGCACTGTACCTTCAGTGTGGTCATCAACGGCAGTATTTAAATGACCAGTCATTGCATTTTGACCAACCATCAAAGACATACTTTTCTTCAGTACCAGAGGTCAGTAAAACAGCTCGCATAATTACAATAATAATACAATGCTCTTCTCGTTATGTCTGAGTCTGCGCTGTGGGCCCCAGACGTATCTCGGTCCAAATCCCCATCCTAGCGAGCCGATCTTATGCTAATATTTCTCAGACTTGTTCCTCATTCATAAAACACATCTCAAAATGTTTGTGATGTTTGTATAATACACAGAAGACAAATTCCAGTGCCTGATTTATAGCAGGCAGTCAGTAAGTGTTCACTTCCTCCCTTCAAACTGTTCTCCTGAGGATGCTCATCCCAAAGGACTCTTGCAGCTCTATGTGGGCTCCCTGGCACAGCGTGCTGATGAGGAGCCAAGGAGGCCGTGGGCCACCCTGGTCACCTCCCCTGCCCTGACCTGTTCCTATGTTTATTCTGGAAGGAGCACTTGATGTGCCAGAAGGAAGGAAAGGGTTACACCTTCCTGTTCATCGTTTGCAAGAATTGCGTCTCATCCTTCGCAGTGTTACTGTGTGATATTGCAAAGGCGCATCCTAGAAATTTCAGAGAAATGGTCTAAAGCCAATGCTGGGAAATGGCCGGATGGCTGCATATTTCTTCTCTCTATCATCTCACCTACTTCATGGGACATTGACCAGCAGAAGGGTGCATGGATTGGTATTTTAATTTTGGGGGGTAAGGGAGTCTCACCAAAAAAAATAATAATAATAAAGAAACCAAGTCTGTTTAATAAAGTAATTCTGTCACTGGAAGCAAAAAGGACCAGCGTTGCTAAAAGGAACCTAAAAGAGAAAAACAAGATCATGATATAGTGAGGGGTCTCGGCACATGGAACTGTAGCAGCTGGGTTTTGTTCTGAGAGTCTGATTCGCAGTGAGCAGGTCATCTGTGCCAAGGCTGAGGGCGTGTGGGGTGGACGTGAACGGTGGCCCCGTGGCTGGACTGCAGATGGCCAGTCTAGGGAAGGAGCAGCTTCATCCGTCCCCTTCCTCTTCCGGTTTGCTCCTTGCTCTGAGCAGCTGCTGCGGGTGACAGGTGGGCCACATCAAATGGCACCCACCAGACAGTCCCTCACATGTTGTAGTCAGCCAGTCTCGCCTAGGCCTTCTTTTTCTAAATTTTTTTTAGTTGTCGATGGACCTTTATTTTATTTATTCATTTATATATGGTGCTGAAAATGGAACTCAGTGGCCCGCACATGCTCGGCAAGAGCTCTACCACGGAGCCACACCCCAGTCTTCGCCTAAGGCTTTCTACACAACATTGCAAACAATTCCTCGGCACCTCTGACCCTTTGTGTTGTTCTCCTTTTTTTTTTTTTTTTTTTTTCCCATAGTATAAATTTTATTTGTTTGTTGGGTTTTTTTGTGTGTATGTGTGTGTATTTTTGTACCAGCTATTGAACTCAGGGGTACTTTACCACTGAGCCACATCCCCAGTCCTTTTTATTTTTTATTTTGAGACAGGGTCTCACTAACTTGCTTAGGGCCTCACAAAGTTGCTGAGGCTAGCCTCCAACTTGTAATCCTCCTGCCTCAACCTCCTGAGTCGCTGGGATTGCAGGCAAGCACCACTGCACCAGCATGATATATTTAATAAGTCTGTTACTTACCCTCTGTTCAGCTATTGCTTGTAAATCCTATGGGGAGCTCTTTTTTTTTTTTTTCTTACTAATGTATTCCAAATTCTTAGGACAAACCCTGACATGTAATAAGTGCTCAATAAATATTTTAATAGGCAAAAGAGACAGAAAACAAAGTACCAATGATTAAACATCAGAAAGAAAAAACAGGTTAGCAAGGAAGATAGGAGCATGTAAAAGAAGATATCTGATCATTTTGCTCATTTATGGATTTTTTAAAATATAAATCAAAATAAGGTAAGCTATTAGAATATTTGATAGGCATATTTATTTTTGCTAGGTCATATCTGACTTATGGTACTGGAGATTAAACCCAGGGACACTTTGCCACTGAGACATATCCCCACCCCCCCTTTTTTTTTTGATTTTGAGACAGGGTCTCCCTGGCCTTATACTTACCATCCGCCTGCCTCAACCTCCCGAGTTGCTGGGACGACAGGTGTGTACCACCACGCCCAGCCATCTCTGACTTTGAGAAGCTTCATTTTTATCACCTCAGCGTTAGTGTGGATTCATTCATCTGTTTGTTCTGTCACCTGTTACATGACCCTGTGTTTGGAATGCAAGCTGGACCACCCCAGACTACTCATATAATGTAACTGGGTCTAAAACAAATCAACCATCTTAAATATGCACTTCTGCCTGTTACCTGAGTTAGTTAAAATACTGTACAGTTGACGCCAAGTCCAAAGATGTCGTCTCCTTAGAATCCTGGATATAGTGAGTAATTGATCTGAGAAATTAACAAAAATAATTTGACTGCCACCCTCAAACTCTAGCCCTAATCCAGGAGAGTCATCTCCCAAGCTTGTGCTGCTGGCCAGAGGGAGGGACCCTGCACAGCCAGGCCAGAAGAGGAGCAGCACAGAGCCCTGGCTGATGGAGGCCAGGAGCACCGTCCCTGAATATGCAGAGCAGTCCATTTACGCACCATGCTGTTCTGAATGGGAACCGGATGGTCTGAGCACGGGGACACACAGCCCAGGTCTATGCTGGGCACACTGATTAGCATGTGATGCTCCCAAGCAGAGGCGAGATGAAAAGTGGAGACCAGAAAGGGAGTGGGTGGAGCAGGGAGGGGTGCAGGGAACATTAAGGACATTGACAGCTGTACTGCAAATGGCGTCAGTGAACTCTGCTGCCCCAGGGCTTTGAACACGTAACAGGCTGGGTATAATTTAGTTAAACACTACGATCACTGTTCTTCATCTTTGGCCCCCTGTGATGGTTGATTTTATATGTCAGCTTGACTAGTCTACAGTATGTCCAGACGTTTGGACAGGTACCATCCTGGGTGTTTTGTGAGTGTGTTTCTGGAGGAGATTCACCTTTGAATCAACCGAGAGAAGCAGATTGCACTTTCTAGTGTGGTTGGGCCTCGACGAATCCTTTGAGAACTTGAATAGAATAAGACCTGATCCTCTCAGAAGGCGAGGTCTGCCGCCCGACAGCCTGTGAGCTGGGACTATGGTTTTTCCCTGTGTTGGATGTGAGCTGAACCATCCCTGGCTTTTCCTGGACCTCCGGCCTGCTGGCCTTTAGGCTGGAGGGAGCTGTGTCAGCTCTTCCATGCCTCCAGCTAGCCGCCTGCAACCTCCATAAGGACAGGAGCCAATTCGTAAGAGTAAAAAGTAAATGAGCGTCCCATCCGTCCTGTTTCTCTGGAGAAACCTGACACATACACCCAATCCGGGCACGCACGGGGCACCTGTCTCTATTTACTGAATAAATGAGCAAACCAATGAACCAACAGGGAACAACATAAGCTCTTTGAAGACACGCCGAGTGCCGTTGTCTCCCTTTTGTTGTATGGTCAAGGGCTCTCAGCTCTATATCTAATAACTGAGTCAAAGTTCAGAGAAGGGTCTTCCTGCACGGGCTTCACTGGAGTAGTTCCAGATACGCTCCCGTTCCAGGTGAGGTTCGCACACCTGCTGGCCACCCTCTCTCTCTGGGGTCCAGGTCATAAACCAGGCAGTCCACCAGCACTGGTAAGACTCGGGGTCCCTGTGATCTGTGGGTAAGGGAATCTCAAGTCAAGAAGAGCTACAGTACTCCTCAGAGCTAGAGACAGCCAGGTCCAGGGTAACGGAAGCAACTGGCTCCTCCTGAAGCCCAAAGTCAAAGGGCACCAGCCCTTCATCTCTCCTGCGGATGAAAAAGAGTCCAGTCTGCCTTCCCATGAAAGGTTTAGATACCTGAGAGAGGAAGCAAGAGAAAGAAAGGAAACTAGGAGGCAGGGGCGGGAAGGGCTGAAATCGCAGGTGGTAGGAGTAGTTCGGGGCAGCAGGAGCCAGCACTGGCTGGTGACAGAGGGTGGAGCACAGTGCACTGGGGACGGTCACACCAGCAGACCCCAGAGAGGAGGACAGCTTTTGAAACAGCTTTGTGTGTGTGTGTGTGTGTGTGTGTGTGCCCGCGCACACGCACACTTGTGATAAACACCAGAGAGAACAGTTCTCTACACCCATTAGAAGCCCTTGAGAGCATCTCCATGGCAATGAGGGAGACTGACTGGAGAGGAACTGGAGCAGTGATCACGCAGCCCAGCCAAGCCCCCCAGCCCTCCCTCCTCCAGCAGCGTCTGCCTGGGTCTATTCCATGGACTCTCAGCTCCTTAGGAAACTGGAGGCAGGGGTTAAAATTCCCCAGGGTGGGGGAGTTGAGAATGTCTGGTGAAGCCAAGGGGTCAGTTTCTTTACTGGCCCAGGTAGCTTTCTAAGATGCACTGTGAGTGCCCCCCGCCCGTTCTGCTGGCCGGCAAGCACCGTGTGTGGAGCTGCTCACTAGACTGGGGCTGGCATTCTGTTGGATGCTCTGCTCGTAAGAAAATCAAACGATGGGATCTCTAAAGACTGTGCTCACCTTAAATGAGAAAGCAGATTTCTGATTAAGGATGATTGGAGCTAAGCTAGCTAAGCTTCAGCTGCTTTGTACAATAATGGACCCTGCAGGACATCTTAAGGCTCATGGGGTAGTTGTTAAAATTCCCTGCACCTCCTGAGTTAGAAACTATGGATTTACATCATCTCAGCTACTTTCTGCAAAATGAAGCTCAGAGAGAAGATCTGGCCGTGCCTCTATGACAGGCCACTTATCTAGGGGAGAGACAAGGACCCTGTAGCTGGAGTGGACTGTATTGGGATCTTTCAGATGATGGTTTCTGTAGTTTAAACCAAGATATGTCATCAGAGAGTAGACACAGCTGGTGAAAAACAATTGGCATGCAGTCAACACTCATCAAGTGTTGGTAAAATAAAAAATAAATTGCTGCTTGCAAGTTCTTTATTACTTTTGGTATTTGAAGGAACTCATTTGTGATCACTATTTAGTGTCTTAAGTTTCATAAGGTTGGCGCATTTGAATGGTTTGGGCAGTTTTCTCCAGTTGATGACATTAGGGATGACTAGAGGAGTCCTCGTGGGTTTAAGGAAAGCACAGCGAGATCCACCGCTCTTCAGCCACAACATGCAGAATCTCGTAAAGTAAAACTGTAGGCGATTATAAAATTCTTCACTGTCAGAAGCCAGATGGTACATCCCTGATAGGGCGAGAGTTGATATTTTCTCAACTGAACCAATAAAAATCATGGAAACTGCAATGAAATGCAGGATGAGATTCTTCTCAGCCCCCCCCACCCCCCGTCTGTTCTCTTGCACTTCTTGTGAGATAACCAGGTCAGGGTGTGATTTACAACTTAATTTTCCCCAGAATTCCTGGGTTCCCTCTGCGGTGAATTTGGATGGCTTCATTTGTCCTGGCTCATTCCTGACTACATCCTTCCTGTGACTCTAATAATCTCTCTCTCCGTACATCCCAGCTGAACCCCGCATTTTCCAGGAACCCTCTGTCCAGCCCACTGTCTCAGAGCCGGATGCTGGGACTTCACATGGATGCTGTCCTCGCTGTTAGCCCCACACCCGTGCCTGTGTGGAAAGGGGGGTTTCTCTGCCTGGGTGATCTGTTCACCTTGTGCACTACAGTGAACGTGCAGAACCGGCCGTGAAGAAAGCTCCCGATCTCAACCTGACGGGGTGTTCTCATGAACGGACTTCTACCTGTCCCTTTGTTCTGTGTTGAATGTCTTCCAATCCCCGTTGTTTCTAGAGATTCAGGACAGGAGATATCGTGAGGTGCTAACCGGTAGACTTTCTCGAGAAGGGCGGCGGGGTGGTAGGACTGCGATGGACCGTGGAATGAATCGGACATCACTTTCCCGTGTTCATACGTGAACACACGATCGGTGCAACCGCACATCCTGCACACCCGGAATAAGTGTGCACCCAGGATCCTAACCGGAATAAGTTCTACTCCATGCGTGTGATATGTCGAAATACACTCTACTGCCGGGTGAATCTAAAAAGAACAAGTTAAAAAATGAAACCAGAAAAAAAAAAAAAAGATTTCCACCGAACTTGACCTTTTTCTATCAAATACCTACCCACTTAAAATAGACAGGGCTGGGGATATAGCTCAGTTGGTAACGTGCCTGCCTCCCATGTACCACCAAAAAAATAAATTAAATTAAATAGTCAGACACTGAGGGCTTAGAGGAAATTGTAGTCCCCCTGTGATGTTGACAGAACTGTGTTCTTGTTCTGACTCCATTGTAGGTTTTAGGGTAAGCACCGCCCCCGGCCCATACTACAACACAAGACCTAGAAATGAGAGAGAGGACTTACGCCTGAAACGGGAACGGAGAGAAAGGTCTGTGGCTCACTGTATCAGTGGCCCCCAAATTCAGGGACATCTTTGAATGATTCCAACAAGTTAAAATACATTGATAGTAAGTGTAGATCAGCGTCTGAAGAGTAAGATGACTTCAGAGAAGGCTCATCAGCCTGGTCTTTACTGAACGCTTTGGTAGAAAACACTATACATTAAAAATGCCTACTTTGTTCTGAAAGTACTCCGTTCTGCCTTCCTGAGAAGAATAAAACAATTGAATGTCAAGCTTTGTCGCCACCCCTGAGGTCTTCTCTCTGTAGTGCCTTGGCCCTGGCCCCAGATCTCTGCATTTCGAGGTGTTCTTCAGCAAAAGTCAGCAAGGGGACATGGTAGCCATGATCCTGGGCCCCCGTGGAATTGTATCTCCCATGTATGCAAGCTTGTCCTTCGTATTTTCTTTGCTTTTTATGTCCAAAATAGTTTGTTTTATAAACAGAAACAAAAGCTATTGCTGAAAAAATTTTAAATGTGCATATGACTATAAGGGGTAGTTGAAAGATTTACATTAGAAGTCTGAGTTGGAGTTTGTACCTGTTAAAAGCAGGTGTCACGACAATACAATTGTCCAAAGCAATCCACTCCCCCAGAGACCAAGTCCACCAGGTTTCACTGTGTGTGTGTGTGTGTGTGTGTGTGTGTGTGTGTGTGTGTGTGTGAATCCAACCCAGGGTGCTCTACCTCTGAGCTGCACCCCCAGTCCTCTTTTTTGTTTTGAAACAAGGCCTTGGTAAGTGGCTGAGG
Organism: Sciurus vulgaris; assembly: GCF_902686455.1. Lineage (NCBI taxonomy): Eukaryota > Metazoa > Chordata > Mammalia > Rodentia > Sciuridae > Sciurus > Sciurus vulgaris. Next base: position 148,854,211 of record NC_136467.1, read on the forward strand.
CTGGCCTTGAACTTGCAATTCCTGCCTCAGCCTCCTGAGTGACTCGTATCACAGGCACCCACCACTGTGCCTGGCTATTCCAGCAGTTTCTGAATGTGTTTTCCTGAAGCGTCTTCCCTCATTAGAAGATGTAGCCTTACTATTTTTTGATATATGCATAATTAATAGCACCTAGGTGCAATTTTTTTTCTACCCTGGAGAATATAAAACTGTTTAACATGCTTAAAAACTTTTCCTTTAATTAGAAAAGAAATATATATGTACATATTAGAAAATTTAAAATATGAGTAAGTCAGAAAATTACATGAAAATTCTGTATTAGCACTGTAATGTATATCTTTTGATATGTTTTTCATGCTATACGCTCACTCACCCCTTGAATCAGCTGGTAAAACTTTGCACAAAAATACCTAAGTGAGGGCCGGGGCCATTGCCCCATGGTGGGGCACTTCCCAGCACACCTGAGGCCCAGGGGTCCATCCCCAGCACCAAAGAAACACAGGTAAACGTATAAGACATGGTAATAATGATTGGCATTTGGTAGCTTGATTTGCTGAGAAATAGTGCTTGCTACAAGCTTTCTCACAATTTTAAATGTAAGTGGAATTCAAAGATTACAAAGTCCAAATTTTACTTTAATGAATTGTGAGAGTAATGCGTTTGCCTTAAAACAGCCTTCCTAGGATGACAGGACACCCCAGTACTGACCAAGCATATACTGATGGGGTTTTATTTGGAGCCACACTTGCTTGTTTTAATTGGACTGCTTGAATTCAACTTTTAGATTTATTGTTTATGGGTTAAGTAACCATTATTTTAAAAGTAATTATTGTTGTTTTTGAAAATATCTGTAATACTTGTATTCAAAGGCTTTTCTCCATGTGGTGGAATTAAGAATATTTTTTATTTACTTGGATTTTCTCATCTGTATTTTCCAGTGCTTTCCAAAGAGCACATATTAATTTTATAACTGAGAGAGAGATAGAGACATCATTTTTTAAAAAGTAGCAATGACTGAAACATTTTCTACCTGATACATAACTACATGAGAACCCTGGATTCCAGAAATAACAGGCCAATTTTATTTGACTCAGTGACACATCTTTAAGGTCAAACTCCCGGTGTTTGTTCCATGTCTTACAAAACGGAGTGGGAATTCGGTTTTCCTTTTTGGGTAAAGTTTCTACAAAGCTTGCTGATAAAACTCTTATTTTACTTTCTGCAAAACAATTCAGTTACTTCTGGAGCTAACAGATGTAGCTGATAATGGGCTTGATTCTTCGAGTTTAAAGCAGAAGCTAGGATCATAAAGACATGGAGCCCTAAAACACTCTCGAGCTCAGAGGTCCGCCCTTGGAAATGTTTGCTGAAAATGCGCAGCATGCTCACGTCTCTTCCGTTGGACCATCTGAACCTTCTGTAACAGCCACAGAAACCTGGGAAGAGGCAGGGAAGGCTTTTGGTCATTCTTCCCGTGAACCTTGAAAATTGATTTTGTTTCAGGGAAATGTCTCCTACTAAAAGAAACCAGAGTGGAAAGTTAAAAATGTGTAAAATATATATATATATACACACATACATGTAAACATGTAAAAATGTGTGTATATATATATATATACTCTGAGCAACTCCTTTGTAAAAGTGAGTGATGTAAAGTCATTCAAAAGACTGTTAGCCATGTCTGGAGACTGCCACCAATGCACTCTTATTGGAAAAACTAAAAAACAAAAAAACAGAAAGCCAGGACAGTTCTTAAGTCATCTCTTCCTTAGTGGAAAGCCCTTTTGTAATTTTAATTGACATCTGCACAATTCAGCTCGGATGTGTTGAGGACTCCGAGTAGATGCATCTTGCTGAGCAGGCAGAAGGACCTGACTAGCATCTTTCTCTGGCCTCTGCTCTGACATCCCACCCAGCAAGCTTGGGTGGAGGTCACACCATTCATCCTAGTGTCCTCTCCTCTCTCGATTCCAGCTGCGAAAGTTCAGGATGAACTGTACTTTACTTTTCACTGTAAAGTACAGGCGAAATCTACTGGCACAGAATAAAAGCTGTCCTGTTTATCAGCATGGTGCAACTAGCGTCCTACTTGGCTCTCTCAGCATGCTTTCTTGTTTTTTAACGATGGCAGTTCTTCACACAACTGCCACGCTAAGGCAAAGGGAAACTTTCTCAATCTTTATCATGCTTTCATCAGATAACCAGTTTAAAATATCTTCCAGAATACTGTGTCTCCTCCGACTTTAGAGTTTGTTCTTGGGAAGTTAGAGATAAAAAAGAAAAAGATGGTCTTTATAAATCAACCTTGTGAGTACACGGTTTCTGGTTCTTTTCCCCTTGGGACACTGTGCCAGATATCACCAACAATTCAGATCTTCTGGCCTTTCTTAAAGATATCGTTGTATCAAAAATGTTACGGCTTAGCCAACTTTTGGAGATAGGATGTTTCTTAACAGTTCTACCGAATTGAAAAATCAGTGGCCTTCTGCAGAAACCAATGCCACCCTTTTGATCAGCATGGAATTTGGACCGCAAAGAATCCCTCGAAGAGGGAAACATTCTCTTTCTACAGAATGAAATTTCAGGGACAATATTTAAAACTGACTTTTTTGGCCGCCATTAATGGGCCAATGTGGAGTAGTCGTGTTTGGGGCTGGAGTGGCTGGAGGGGTTTTTGTCTGTTTTATTATTGACAGTTGGGGAGGGGAGGAGTTGAAGATACTTGCTTCCTTTTCCTGGACTACTGTTGGACCCCTGTGTTATACGCTTGGGCTGCCATGACATAGGATCATAGACCCTGTGGTTTTTTGGAGACTGGAAGTCAGAGAGCAGGGCGTCACAGGGTCTGTCTCTCCTGGGGGCTCCCTCCTTGGCTTGTAGCTGTCCACTTTCTCCTTGTGCCCCCACGTCACCTTCCCTCTGGGGGTGTCCATGTCCAAATGGGCTCATCTTTCAAGGACATCAGTTACCTTGGATTGAAGCCCACCCTAATGACTCATCGTAACTTAGTCTTTGAGGACCCCTATCTCCAGTGCTGCATAACATTCTGAGGTACTAGGAGTTAAGGGCTTCAACATGGATCTGAGGGAGACACTTCAGCCCAGAAAAGCTGCAATTCAGGATCTTCACGCCAAATCTGTAAGACCTTTGCTTTATAATGACCAGAAGAGAAAGAAAGAAGGCAGAAAGGTATTCATGAATTTTCCACAAGAACCGGCCCGCTTCTGCAGCAGTCTGTTTGACTTTTCCATCCTTCAATATGGAAGGAGTTAAAAATCCATTGAGAGCCCTCATTTGTGCCTCGTAACACCCCTGTGAAGTGAGTGCCACTGTCAACCCCATCTTGCAAATGGGGGAAGGAACTCTTGCACAAGTCGGGTCGTTTGTGTAAATCCCCACTGCCACTACATTGCTACTCCACTCGAACAAGCACTTGACCCAACAGTCTTGTCCAGAACCTGAGCTCTTAGCTCTCTGCATGCTGCCTTTCTTGGTCTTGTTGGCAGAGAAGCCTGTGTGCACACAGCCGACTGTATCCTCCTCAGAACCCAGTGTTACATGAAGAGTGGGCTCAGCGCCTCCTGGAATACCTAGGAGCAACTCTGCCAGTTGATCCTAACTTAGCAAATGGATCTCTGTGAGCTCGTGTGCCCGTGTGTGAAATGGGTCATGTCCGTGTTTCTCAAACTTGAACCGAGGTTCGTATTAAGAAATACATTTTACCCTGCAGCTCAGTCCACATACACCCCACAGGTGCCTGACTGAAACACATGTTTCCTAAAATACCCGCCCTTACTACACGTGAATCCTTTCCATTCTGTTCCAATCTATTTACTTTTTAAAATACTCACTGTGACCTACTCAATTGGGTCTGTCTGGAGGCTGAACTCTGCGACCCAGTTTAGACTCCAGTGATCCTAAAGTCCTGTTAACCCACAAGGATGGATGTGTGGAGCCTTTCTTAACTTAAATACATTTATTTGAGGCAGATGGACTTTGAATATTTCTGGGGACAGCATCCTCTGGTATGCGCTAACTCCTCGTAGTGATGGCAATCCATCCACAGACATAGCTCCTGTAGCCTGTTGGTTTATAGGTCTTTATCTCTGATTTATACTTGAGGAGTCCAAGGATCAGATCATTTGCTCCAGGCCTTAGAGGGAGTAAGGGGCAGAGCTGAGATTTCAGCTAAGGTCATTCCACAGCCCTTATGTGCGGGCATCTCGGGGGGTTTCAAGGCCTCTGGAAGCCGCTGCAGCTGAACAGAATTCCTTCCCTAATGACCTGCTGTCCCTGGCAGAAACGACTGTCCCTTGGGGTGTGAAGCCAGCGCCTTAGGACTGATTAAAATCTCCCAAGGAGCTTTTCCAATCTACCTGCCCCTGGCCTGGCCACCTCCAGACCAGTTAAATCGGAGTCTCTGGGCGTGGGACCCGGGCTTCAGTGCCTTTTAAAGCCCCCCAGGTGGTTCCAGTGTGTAGCCAAGGTTAGAAACCGTTGCTCTGAAATCTTGGTTAAAGAAATTAAAGAGCTGTAAGGAACTTTCCCATTTATGTCCTGCAAACCAGATTTATTAAAATACTGCTCAAGGCTTTTCAACTTTTCTTTTAAAGCTGGGAAGTTTAGGACCTTTGCACGCGCACACGCACACACACGCACACACACCCCAGATGAACAACCCTGCGTCTGCTCTTCAACACCTAAAGGAAGCCAAGGATGCTGTAGGCATGGACGGCTGGGGTGGGGGGCATTTAAAGCAGCCGTGGTGTTATGAAGTGTCAACCTCATAAATACCTCTTCACTCGGCTCACATAATTTTGAAAGTCATGTTTAATATAACTGAGAGAAGTCGGGTGTTGAATTAATCAGAACGGAGCCTGACCAGGAGTCAGAGGCCTAGTGGGACTGGGGACAATGTAGAAAGCCAAAGCAGTAAGGTCACTGTGAATATAACATGCATGATAAGCCATCGTGTTTTCTTCGAGGAGCCTCAGGGAACGTTCTCCTGTTTTCACGTGGAAGGTGGGAACTGCAGCCAAGTTCGGGATGCGGTCCCACAGCCTCTAGGGAACTGTCCTCTCACCAAACACCCCACACCTGACTTACCCCTGTGCCACTGCAGGGTGTGACAGTGGATCCCTTTGGTTCCAATGACATTCCTTTTCACTGTGTTCTGTGCAGTTGTCTTCAAAACAGGACCATATCACCCTCTGGGTTTTTCCATGTCTCAGGAGACAGCATTAATAATGTCAAAAATATCGGCCACTTTCATCCTTCAGAGAATGAAAATACAAAACAGTTGTCCCTGGGTATCTGAGGAGAGCTGGTTCCGGGACCTCTCGTGGACTTCGACATCCACAGATGTTCAAGTCCCTCGGGTCCGTGGCATAATGTCTGCATATGACCAACACACATCTTCCCATATGCTATAAATCATCTCTGGATTACTTAGGAGTCTTCATACAATGTAAACGTTGTTAATACTGTATTGTTCCAGGAATAATGACAAAAAGTGTACGTTATAGGTGCAGATGCAATTTTTTAAACATTTGATCTGCAGTTGGTTCAATGCACAGATGTGGGACTCATGTTGGGCGAGGGCCGACCGTATTATCATCACAGAGGAAAGGTCCATCCTCTTCTGAGACAGTCGTCTGTTTCTTTTGGACCCCTGGACAGATGGAAAGTCCCAAGTACCCTGCTTAGGCCAGCACGGCTGGAGGTGCTGAGTTTCCATCCGATCCGTAATAACATCTCTCAACATTTGCTTCCAGAACGAGGTAGCTGCCCTACTGAAACCCATATCGGAAAAGATTCAGGAAATCCAGACGTTCAGGGAGAGAAACCGAGGGAGCAGCATGTTCAACCATCTCTCGGCTGTCAGCGAGAGCATCCCTGCCCTGGGGTGGATAGCTGTGGTGAGTCCACCTGCTGCCCCTTCCCCTGGCTGAGTTTGTGTGGTATTTAGACTCGTAGCCACCTTCTCCCTCCTCCACAGCCTGATGCACCCAAGGAGGGTCCCTTCTAGTCTGAGTGTAGACTCAGACTAGGCTCTTCCCTGTCCTGTTTAAAGTTCAAGGCTTTCTATTCCGAGACATGGAAAGAGTTTCACCAGTCTTTCTAGAACACAACATTCAACCATTGCTTTCAACCATTGCTGTTCTTCTCCCTCAAGGCATTTTCTTTTTATCCTATTTTTTTTCCCTTCTATGCTTGGGTGATGGTCCTGTTTTCTCAGTCCCCCAAACCTGGTCCTTATGTCAAGGAGATGAACGATGCTGCCACCTTTTACACTAACAGGGTCTTAAAGGACTACAAACACAGGTATGTGCCTTCTCTTACTAGCCGGGTTTTCAGTTGGTCACTTGTTAGATATTTGTTCCTCAAATTTAATGTAACTAATTATGGATCCCTTTCCAGTGCACTGCACTGATGTCCTACAAACGCTAAAGAAAAATCCCAACTTTGCAAGTAAAGCCAAGTGGAAAGTGGAATCGATTATGCAGCTAGGGAGTGTGTTTTAGAAAGTCTGCCTCCGTTCTCTTTTAATGGATCAGTTGTCTCCTCTTGAATGCTCGTCACTACATCATGTATTTCTGTAGTCCTGAGAGAGCTTTGTGAAGGACAGCCCGGTAGGGTCACAGAACTTTTACATTGATGGAACTAGAGTTGCTGGGTGAGCAGATAGAGGAAAGGAGGGATCCAGAAGTGCAGTGTAAGTCAAGAACACAGGTGAGATGGGCCAGTTAGACAGAGAGCCAGAAAACGGATGGAGTTAAAGTGGGGTGACGGGGAGACATCGGTGACACTCCCACTATTATGTATACTTATAAAGCACCAATAAAAAAAATAATTAAAAGAGAAGAAGGTACAGGTGAGTCCAAACCAAGGGCTTTGTCTAGAGAACCTGTGAAAGGACCTTGCATTCTATGGCCCAAATAATAGATCCGACAGAAACTAGAACTGGGATTGGGGGGGAAACGAGAGCACATGGAGACATGCCGGAGTCGAGGAAGCATCCAGGAAGGTGCCCCTCAAGGACGTAGGGAGCATCCTGAGGGTCGCCCTGCGATAAGGTCATGCTTTGCCCTGTACACAGCTGGCCGAATGTTCTGTGCTGATGTCTCGTAACTAAGGGAAGAGTTGGAGCAAAATTAAGAGCAACCGTGCCATCTGCCTTGGCTCTGGGCCCACAGTGCATCCCCACCTGAGCCCTTCAGTACCAGCCACAGAGCTGGGTGTCAGTCAGCTAATGCAGAGCTCCTGGGGACATCTCAGCATTGGTCCAGACTGTCCTGCTGGAAGGAAATTCGAGGACCTGCCTCGCCTGGATTATCACCCCAATTGGCCTCTTTATTTTACTAACACAGACCTGAAAATAGAACCAGAAGAAAAGAATCTACAATATAACAAATATTATATGGAATATAGAAAAATGCATAGAATGCATAAATAAAGACCTGCTGTCATGCTAAGTCCTTGGCCAATTTAGTCCATACTCCAGATGTGCACCACTCTTTCTTCTAGAGGTTATTTTGTTTTAATAAACAGTGTGTAGATACAAAAGAATACTTTCAAAGTAGACATAAGGTGTAAGGAATCACAGTGCAAAGAATACCCATACTTCCACTACTCATTTTAAGAAATAGCTGGGAATAATTTTTACTATCAGAAACAGAAACATCCTACAATTCTGCTCCTAAGTATATATCCAAAGAGAAAGGAAGAATCCAGAAGAAAAGTATAAATCAAGACCAGAGGTGAGATGAGGCCGTAAACCAGACTGAGAGGGAAACCGATGGAGTTCAAATGAAATACAAACGGGGTGACCGGGAGACATCGGTGACAACAGCAGTTACTCAGAGGGCTGTTGGAAGCACAGGTGAGGAGCCAGAGGTTGGAACAACCCAGAGGCCCTTCAGTCAATGATTTGAATAAGATGTGCTGTCTCCGTGCCATGGAACATCATTTAGCCATTAAAAAATAAAATAAAATAAAAATGAAGAATGGATACGGATGGCTACATGGATGGACCTTGAAAACACCGTGAAGCCAGACACAAAAAAGCACACATTGGTTGGTTCTAGTTATGTGACATTCAAAACAGGCAGGTCTATAGAGACAGAAAGTAGACTAGCCGCTCCCCAGGGCTGAGAAGTTTAGGGGGAAGACAGAGAGTAACTTCAAACAAATGCAGGGATTATTTCTGGGGCAAAGAAAACATTCTATAATCAATTGTGGGGCTGACTGCTCACCTCTGTTGAGCAAAACTATTGAATTGCATACTTTAAATTGTATTAATACAATTTAAATTAATTTATTAATTGTCTTAATAAAACTGTTATTTAAAAAAATAAACGGCCATAGTTTTTTCATTCTTTGTTAGCAAAGCAGGTCTGGTAACTTTTAGGAACAGCACCATTAGCAGATGGAACTACTAACTTGTCCCAGGGACATTAGGGGCCTCGTTCCTGAGAGAGCTTTGATTAAAGCAGTTGGGCTCAGTGGCAGACTTCCTGTGACCAGAGCCCTGTATTGAGGCCACCGTGCCCAAGAATTTGATGCCAAATGTTCCTGTGTGGAGTTAGAGGCCACAGGACGTGCAGGGTGCCCAAGAAGAGGCCTCATGCATGCAAGAAGCTTGCTCTTCTCACGTGCAGTGCCATTTCAGTTCATTCAGCGGAATGTGTTACCAGACCTGGACGTCCTGATGTGTCGGCATGAACACACCCGAAGTGACCTCTTTTTTCGGGATGTACAGACGCTTGTACCTGCCAGTTCAGGACAGCTTCAGCTCTACTTGGGCTTCTGCCTTTGAGAAGATCACCCTTGGAGACCGTTTTTATTTGCATCTCAGTTGGAGACACCTGTGCTTCTCCCAGCCCCTCACCGAGTCCATGTTGGGCCAGGGGAGTGTCTTTCTCCCCACGTGGCACCTTGGCCGAGGTGGCCGGGGTTTCCACACTTTGCATATGTACTCAGAGGATCCAGCCTTCGCCCCTCGTGTCAGCCACTAAGTAGAAAACGTGCTTCCAGCAGCCTCAGGGTTGACACAGTCCAGTCCAGTGGACCTCGGGGACTGTTCCGGAAGCCAGGGAGATGCAGACAGGTTCAGGTGCATTCCTTCCACTTCCAGAAGCAGTCACACTGGTCCCTGTCACCCTCGAGCTCCTACGGCTGGTCACCTGATGACAGCAGAGTATGCCACAGCCTCGACACTGCTTGTGGTGGACCCCAGCCCGCAGGGACAGGCCCCGGGTGGAGGGGTGAGAGGTGGAGGGGAGAGAGGTGGAGGGGAGAGAGGTGGAGTGGGGACCCTTCATTCAGTGTCTGAGCAGGGCAGGTGGACTGGCCTCCTCGTGGTGTGGTCTCCTCAGTCGCCACTCCTGTTCCCTAACCCGGCTCCCTCCAAGGTCAAGGAAAGCCAAGCAGCATGTGCAGCTCTCCCTGTGCTTTTGAATCCTGCTCCATTTATCTCTTAGGGACTTCAAGTCAAAGTCACCATACTGTTAGTCCTTACTACAAGTTTCTCTGGAACTTTCTTCTAGTCAAAATAATACTAGAATGTATTAATATTACTGCACCGTAGTAATAATACTACACAGATTAAAAGGAAAGGTAACTCTGCCTGTACAGGTTTGGACTCCATTGGTTGTGAAATGTTCTAATAAAGTTTGTTGAGTGTGCACCATGAATCTCCATAATGCCTGCAGACGTGTGTTTCATACACATGTCTATGTGTCAAATGACCGTATACGTAAGCATGGGTGTGCACTTGTGTTAAAGTGATTTTTGTGCTCTCATCACAGCTGTTGTGTGGACTGCTTCCCGTGCAAGGCACTGTACTAAGTCCCTCACCAAACCTGGGGGACCAGGAGACTAGTAAGAGGCACCTATGTAGCTGCACTTAGCCTTCAGGGAATGAGACAAAGTGTCTCATGAGACAAAGCAGTAGTGAGTTTCTTTATAGATTTGGTTATGTGTATATTGATACATATGTACTATGTATAATATATATGCAAAATCAATTAATTGAGGAATGTAGAACAAAACTCCACTCATGTGTCTCCTCCCAAGGAGCAATTGATAAGGGTGGGAGTCCCCACCTCGCTCCTGCCTCAAGCAAACATGCTGGTTGGACTTGGAGTGTTTCGAGGAAAACAAATGAAATGTGCCTAGAGACATATTGTTATTGGCAGGAGCTTTAATAATAGACATTTCCTTTGTTGATTCTCGGCAGATTAATGACTCAGGTGTATAATTAAATTTTCATTAGCTCAAATATCGTCGTCTTATTGTTTACCACCACTTCATCCCAAGTGGGAAGAAGAACATTGGGCAGGATGTGGTGGTGCCTGCCTATAATCCCAGCAATTAGGGAGGCTGATGCAGGAGGATCACAAGTTCAAGGCCAGCCTCAATAGCTAAGCAACTTAGGCAGACCCTGTCTCAAAATGAAAATAAAAGGGCCAGGGATGTAGCTTAGTGGTAGAGTACCCCCTGGGTTCAATCCCCAGTACCAAAAAGGAAACACACACACACACACACACACACACACACACACACACACACACACATATATGATGAAAATTATGAGAAGGAAATATGATTATTTTCATCCATCTATAAGGGTCATGCTCCTAACAGCTCTCTCAGTCCTGTATGTTAATCCTGTCATAAAAGGTAAGCATTTTACTAGCACTTGGTTCAATAAAATAGAGATAAATATACTGGTTGTGCCCCACCTTATATGAGTTACCAAGAGTATCAAATCAAGGTCATTTAAGTGACCGTCCCCTTAGCCTTATGGGGTGGTGACCTACTTGTGAGGAAATATTTTTCTTAGATACTGACTTGCTTATCAGTCATAATAAGTAAAGCTTTCTAGTTAGACTTTTAACCAAATAATTCAACTGAATTATTAGAAATCAAGCCAAGGGATTTTTTTCTCTTAAGTACCATTCTCATTTCTGAGAACATGTTGTTCTTCATTCTGCATCAGAAGCCATACTGAAAGAAGTGGTCTCCCCACCACAGTCTCCTCAATTAGGACTGCCAGAGACCGTTGGAGGACACGTGGTCCATGTTGGCCCTGTTGGGGCAGGTCCCCCGTCTGTGGTCTTTCTGTCCACACCTGGGGCTCAGGACACAGGCCATCCCACCTCCCTCAGGAGAGTCCTGGGCCATCTTCCTTTCCGGTTCTCTTCTGGCTAGGAGGACAGTTACTTCAGGGTCATGTGGTTCCTGGTTACTAGATAACCATGGTGCCCACTCTCAACTCTATTTTAAATTTATTTGAGATCCTGACTCCACTCTCCTCCACTCTCTTTTGTAACAAAGCGACTTACGGCATGTGGACTGGGTGAAGTCCTATCTGAACATCTGGAGTGAGCTTCAAGCCTACATCAAGGAGCACCACACCACGGGTCTCACCTGGAGCAAAACAGTGAGTACCAGGCCCCCTCCCGCCTGAGCAACAAGGCGTGAAACTCTTTATGGAAACATATCCCCTATGGCCTCACAGCCCAAGATGACCTTCAACTTTATCCCAAGGAAAGATAGGATAAAATGTGCATGAGAAGCCATGTGGGGAAGGATGGGTGGTCATAGGAAAATCTAGGAACATGTGACTACAGAAAGAAAATGTGATGTCATCTATGGTAACTCCAGCCACTAAAATTAACACGTGGTGATTACATGGAAGGTGCTTCACCATTGACGTTAAGTGGTAAGGTCGAGTGCAAATGTTTGTGAGACCCAAGATGGCGCGTGTGTTAAGAAACTGATGAGAATAAAAGGGAACAGGAAGCTTTGAGAATGGCTATAATTTTAAAGAGGTAAACTGATGAGTAGAATCTTTTCAGTGTTCTTAATTTCCTTTTCGATGTGTTAAAGTTTACTGAACAATATTTTTTAGTAGCTGGGTGATCCTGGTCCTTTGAGGGTGCCTAGCAGGAGGATGCAATCCCCCCGGCCAGTGTCTGACCTGTATCTGGCCTTTGCCTCCCCTGGGGCTTAGCCTCCCATGTCATCCTCGCCTCGTTGAGTGTTCCAGCGACCCCCAGCTACTTGTGGTGTCCGGGCGTGAGCAATGCTTAGGTTGGACCAAATGAAGTTGTTGTTTCCAAATTTGCCAAATTCATATGGTTTGACCGCATTTACAATGTCCTGATCATATGTCCTGCTGAATAACCTGAGTTCCTCAGGGGAAGCACCCTTGTCTCTTTTCCATGGTATAGCCCAAACTTCGCCTCTTTAAGAGAGTTCATGGACCTTCACCAGCTCCCCTTGGGTTGGGTGGCTCTCTTCTGTACCTCCATGGTGTCTTGAGTATGTCTTAGTGGCCGCCCAATTACAATATGTAATTGTAATTTTTTGTGTGCTTTGGAGACTCTCCTACTTGCCTGGAAACTCATCTGTATCCCAGCCCCTCACCTAGTACCTGGCATAGAGTAAGTTCCCAACTAATGGTTTGAGTGATATGACAAGTTAGGGGAATCTCCCTTGTCCTTTGGCGTCTTTACACTTGCTTCCCAGGAACTCCTTTCTAGGGGATGATCTAACCACAGTAAGTATTGAGAAAATGAAGCAGCATTGGTGAATCCATTCTAAATGAACTGTCCCTCTCCTGAAGCTGTGCCCCAGCACCTACCCCTCTGTTCTGGCTGCCGATGTCAGTTCAGGAGCCCTGAGGCTAGGAAAGTATGGCATTGCTACGTTTGCCCCCCAGCTGGTAGGCACTGATAACATGGCCTCCTCTACACTGATGTCTCTTTTTATTTTCCCCTTTGTCTTTATCCTCCATTGTGTAGAAATGCACCACGCAAAATAAACCAACTTGACCAATTATTTTTCTTCTGCCCACAACATTATGACTTTTGAGGAGAGAGCTCATAAACATTTGGAGGGTTTTTAATAAGAAAGGGTGTGTGTGGACGGGGGTGGGTGTTCATGCTGGCTAATCAGGATGACTTTTCATCCAATTCAAATGAGATACTGTTTGTTTGATCAATATGTCATAAAGGGACATTGTCTCAACTCTGCCATGGAGATAGCCCATCATTAGAAAATAAGAAACTGAAAAATCAAGAGACCTTGGATCTAGGGCTGGGGAGATAGCTCAGTTGGTAAAGTGCTTGCCTTGCAAGTACAGGGCCCTGGGTTCGATCCCCAGCACTGCAAAATAAAAAAATAAAAACCTCAGATCTGTTATTCGATGGTAGATAAATGGAAGAGAAGCGAGAATCCATTTGTGGAAAATAATGTCAGCAAATGCTAGTCTATTACTTCTCTAATGGTGCCCATGGAAAATGAATAGAAAATTATTTTTAAATGACTTGAATACCTTTAGTGCAATGTACAAAGCTGAGTAATTATGTTTATGGATATAAAAGAGAAGCATTGATTATTAATTGTAGGAAAAAGTAAATGTAGCTGTTTTCGTTTGTTCTAGAGTGAATACTTATTTTATTATGTTCATAAGAAATACATGCTTGGTAGCAGTAAATTTCATTTTAAGGCAAATTATAAAAAGAAATACATTTTACACACACACCCTACCTACATAATACTAAAACGAGTTTTACACGTACGATGTGCATTCAGGTATTTTCTTTATTTTATGTCTTTTTTAGTAAAATTCTGGTTGAGACTCACTAAATTGGTTTCATGACCTTTCAGTGGGTCACAGCCCACATTTTGAAAAATTGTTACCAAACATACGAGTCATGCTTATGCAAAATGCAAATGATTCCCAGAACATCCACAGGGTGTCACAGATCGCTAAAATAATGACAGCTATTGTTTATTGAGCACTTAATATACCGTGGGAAAATTCTATTCAGAAAGGTAGAAGTGGAGCTTCTATTCCACTTCTTTCCCCAAAGCCCGGGTGCTGGAGATTGAACCCAGGGCCTCAGTGTGTGCTGAGTGTGCACCCTACCTTGGGCTCCGCCGCCAGCCCTACTTCACTTTTTTAAGAGTGGAATGATAAAGTGTTGGTCCAATGTTTAACATCGGAAGTGATGACGATGAATAGTGTTGGTTCAAAACCTCACACCATGCCAGGTGTGGTGGTACACGCCTGCAATCCCAGCGACTAAGGAGGCTGAGGCAGGAGGATCCCAGGTTTGAGGCCAGCCTCAGCAACTCAGTGAGATCCATCTCAAAATGAAAAATAAAAACAGCTGGGGATGTGGCTCATGGTTAAGCATTCCTAGGGTATATATAATCCCTGGTACCAAAAAAAAGAAATAACACCATGTATACAAAATCTTTTGACCTGCTTTTAAGACATGCATTTCCTAATATTTTTGTCTTCTAAGATTTGGTGAGAAGCTACTAAACAATATGCTTTTGACTTTAAAAATGTATTTCTACTTCAAATTAAAACTATTCTACTAAAAACTATTTAAAGATTCTAAGCATAATCCATTGCATAAAGCAAACTAATGTCTCCTCACCTGCCACATTCCGTCAACATACCAGCACAGCCAATGACAATACAAAGCCAGAGTCACAGCATTCTTGCAAAGAAGAGGAAAAGAGGCATTTGAACGATCTGATCAACTGGACTTGGGAAGAAAAAATAAACTAGATCTTTAAAATTTATTCATCCACTGATCAAGACTATGTAAAAACTATGTGTTGAGAAGATGATAAGGTTTAGGAAAGAAGGCAGGAAGACGTTATGTCCACAGACACCTCAGGACTTGGAGGGCTTAGAAACAGGTCCCCTCTCAGGACGCAGCCCCTTGCTGTGCTCCTGCCCGTGCCACAGGGAGCTGAGGTGACCTAACTTGGCAAGCATGCGCAGCCATTGCTTTCTTCTGTTTCCAAGTCCTAGTTTGAGATCCGCACTCCATGCAGTGCCATTGGCTGCTTGAGACCCGGGGCTTCCAAGGGTGCCTGGCATTACGAAATGCCCCTGGGCAGGCCTGGGTGGCCAGCTGGAGCGGAGCCTGCCCCTTCCGCCTCCTCACCTTCGCCTGCAGGCTGCAGCTGCGCCAGGCAACTGCTGCTCCCACCACTTGTCAGAGTGAAATGCAAAGCTCGAAGCCAGAGATCTGGGGGCCACGATTGGAGAATCCGTGAGGGCGCACAAGTGTGCTGGGTGGGGTGGCGGTGTGGGGGGCGGCAGCAGCTGTGGGGTAATCCCTCCGGAATTTCTGGATGCATCTGCTGGGGCAAGCAGAACCTGTCCTTTCTGTGGCTTCTTTTCAGCCTGAGGCCAACTGTGATGGGGAAGGACTCCCCACCAGAAATGACCCCCAGTCACACTTTCTTTCCTGCAGATGCCTTTTCATACCAGTGGGTGCCGTTTCCTCAGTGCTGAGGTTCAAACACCCTTTATTGAATAAATCGATCTTTTGGCACCAACCCCATAGAGATGCTGGTATTTATCACCCAGATTTGGTCCGATTTGTAATATTCCTTGGCAGTTCTTTCAAGTCAGTTGACTGACGCTGAAAGATGAAGTCCTAGTTCTTACAGTTACCAAAAGAATTGATTTTTGTGTTTTGATGAATTGTCTGAATGGTATTCAAACTATTCTGTTCTTTGTGGATCAGACCAGAAAAGAATTCCACAAATAGGATATTATTAATAGGATTAATAAATAAATAATAGGATTATTTATTAACTTTCTGGGGTTAAATCTGTTGACATATGTCTGTCCTTTCAAGTATTTCTGAATTACTTAACTTTGGGAACAATTAGGGTATTATTATCTGTAGAATAAAACTATCCATGGATGAATGTATGTAAGGTCTTACATAATGGTGATATAGTGCTTAGGGTTAGTAATGTGAGTTTTAAAAATCTATCCTGTATGCTAATTGCAATCTACCCTAACTTAACATCCAGGCAAATGGAAATTACTGGGCTGCTTCAAATAATAGAGAAAAAATAATATTTTTCCCAAAACAAGACACACCATCATTTCTTTTCTTCCAGGGAGATGTTCTTCAGCTTATTTCTCAACGTAGGAACTAAATGTCCATTAACAAAGCAAAAGTTTAACAGTTTGCTTTTGATCAAATTAAAACTCAGCCAGAGGGTATCCTGACTTCTTATAAATAATGTAGATGCTGTAGCATGTCATTAAATATGTGTGTCTTGTAAATTTTCACGTCGTCTGGTCTCTCTGGCTCCCCCTTGCTATTTACAAGAGAAAACTCTTCCTCAACCCTTTATATCAAAGTTTTCATTTAGCACCTGTGCTAAACCTGTGCCTTGGTTTGTTAACCAACATGAATGAGCAGACTGCCCAGTGGTGCGTCGTTTGTCTGGTTCACAAAGCTCACTGCTATCCTCTTCGGATCTTCCCCGAGCGGCTCTCTCTCCAGCGTCCCTGCTCACAGCTGACTTAAGTGTTCCTGCTACCTCCTTTATGGAGCTTCAGGTAACCAATTACAAACAGTTCCTCGACTTACAAGGCCCTGCCTTGTGATTTTCTAACACTCTCATGGTACAGAAGCAATAGGCAGCGGTAGAGACCGCACTTGGCCTCTGGAATGTGGATTCTCTCCTGGGTAGCAATGAGCTCCAGGGCCCTCTCTTGAGATGCCAGGAAGCAGCAGCCGCGTGGCTCCCACTCAGCCACTGGTCCCAAGGGGAAAGGACCAGAGCTCTACAGGGCACTGCATGGCTAAGCTGGGGATATTAATGCATGTTCAACTCACAGTGGCTTCGCCAGGACGTAGCCCAGGGTAGATCAAGCAGCGTCTGTACACGCGTTCTCCACAGGAAGAGGCCATGTTGCTCAGTGGCGGGTCAGGGTATCACCAACTAACAACGGAGCCCCAGAGTGCACAGACAATAACATGAGGTTGGAAATGGGACCACCTAACTAGGCCAGCAGTGCTGTGCACTGAGTTGGGACAGGGCACTGAGGATACAAAGACGGGTATGTGACACTGGGGACATAGTTCTTGTCCACTGTCACTTTCTTCTAGCTGCGGAACAGAAACAGCAGGCTAGAACAGGGTCAGCACAGGCTGGGTGCTGGCATGGTCTAGGTCTGCCTGTCCTCTAGGCAGGGTGGTTGCTGCCCAGCAGCAAGCTGGGCACTTGTTAGGCAAGCATACCTCAGCCCCACCCAGCCCTCCTGAATCGGACCCTGCCACTTTACAAGATCCCCAGGTGGTTTATACGTAGAGGAAAGGTTGAAAAGTCCTGCCTGGTATTTCAGTGGCGCCAAAGGAGCTGTTACAGGGAGATCATTCACTCTTACTAATTCATTTATTTAGCAATTCGTTTACGTCATAACCATTTATTGGCTACCTACCAGGTACGAAGCACGTGTCAGGCCTCGTTTTGCAATTTCTGCCATTAATCAGCAGCATTTTTCTATTACAGTGCATGTTTTTGGCAGCTTTGCGTCACTGTGACCAAAATACCTGACAAGAACAATTTAAAAGATGAGAAAAATTTATTTTGGCCCACAGTTTCAGAGGGTAAGCCCACAGTTGTCCAACTCCATTGCTGAGGCCCAAGGTGAGGCAGAGCATCAGGGCAGAGGGCAGAAGGGTGGGGCGGAGGAAGGAGCTCAGGACAAGGCCACCAGGAAGCAGAGAGAGCTCTGTTCACCAGCGACAAAATATATCCCCAAAGGCAGGCCCCCAGAGACCCACCTCCTGCAGCCATACCCTGCCTGTCTACAGTTACTTCCCAGTTAATCCATGTGTGGATTAATCCACCAGTTAGGTTATGCCTCTCATAATCTAATCATTTCACCTCTGAAAATTCTTGCAGTACATAAATAAATAACAACAACACAAAGGAACAGGCCCTTGATTGGGGTATTGGATAAATGGGAGTGCCCCGGGCACAGCACAGGAAAGGGCAGTTCCTGGCAGAGCATTTGGCATGTACACAGGGGGCATGAACAAAGAACTCTGAGATGGAGCTGAAAGGCTTCGCAGAGCTGAGCAGGATGAGAGAGGAGGCCAGGGAGGTGGGCTGAAGCCTGATGAAGAAATCCTTGAGTGCTGAGAAGCTGGACGTGTGTGGCAGGCAGGTCGCTTCCTTCTCCCCAGGCACTGAAGAAGAAAGTTCCAAAGATTTAGCAACTGTGTGAAATAGGAAGGGGAAGAGACTGGAGGCCCTGCACATGCTAGAGGTAATTAGCATACGTCCTAAAGTGTGACCACGGCAGTGACAGAGAAGGACACAGGTGGGGATCGTTTGGGGAGGGTGGGGAAGAGATCAGGTCTGGACACACTGCCAACCTGGAGTTCTGGAAGAATTATGGTAGCCTCGGTAGAAACAGGGACAGTCATGAGGAGCCGCTAGTAGAGGACGGAGAAGAACCTCCAAGCTCTGCTGTGTCTGGGGGCAGGTGAGACGTCTATCCAGAGGCAGAGGTGGAGCGGGCAGGCCTGGAACCCACTGGGGGAGGCCCGGATGTACGTGCTGGAAATCATCTGCCTCCAGATGGCAGGTAACTAGAGGAGAGGGCAGAGAAAGAGCCAAGGGAAAGAAGAAAACGTTGGGAACCCGTGATTTAGAGGTTGGGGCAACCCTGTCAAGGAGACGGGAAGAGATCGGGAAGAGAGGAGTAGGTTCCAAAGCAGAAGGAAAGAGGGTGTGGCCACTGCTGTAAACTCTGTGACCTCGGAGAACAGGTTTGAAAGGACCGTCATCGTCCTCGACTGCCTTGTTAGTGGTGACCTTCGGAGAGGGCCTTCTGCAGGCTTAGAGGTGGATCCAGTTTTAGAAAATGAAGGAGTAACGACTTTTCACATAATGATCTCTTGATTATTTACAGGTCAGTTACCTAATTTGAGGGACGATTATAGCTCCAATTTCTGCTCAAAAGTTTTGGAATTATTTGTGGATTTCTATTTCAATCTGTATGTATAGGTCAAAAACAGTCAAAAACTACGATTTTTATAAATGATTTTTTAGCGTTAGCAGTACTATAAACTCTAAGTAAATGTTTTGTATTTATAACTGTTTCTATTATCACATAAATAACTTTGAGTTTTACTGCTTGTTGATAAGAATGTGTGAGTATTTTTAGAGTATGTAAGCCTCTCTCTCCATAAATCAAAACAAGAGAAGTTTTTAAAACTGCCTAATCTAATAGTCAAGGTTATTTTATTGGTGAGTTGTTTTTTTAATAACTATGAACTCAAACTCTCTAGACCTAAGGGCTAGGAAGTTAATACACATTTCTAATCTATTTAAACGATTACCTGAGAATATTTTAATATAAAATGGGTTCACTTAAAATTTTCTAATTCGTAATGTTGAAGTCCACAGTGTAACTGAGGATGTCCTCTTGCCCATTCTCTCCTTCACCTAGGATTATCAAGAGGTAAGTAGACAGACAGTGGAGCTCCCCACAGCAGAGCTAAAGGTGTGTTTTGATCCAGTTTCTGTTGCTATAATGAAACACTTGAGACTGGGTACTTTATAAAGCAAAGAAGCTTATTGGTCTCACAGTTCGAAGGCTAAAAGACTTAAGATCCAGCAGTCCCCTCTGTCTGGCCTCTGGAAGGGGCCTCCTTGGTTGTATCACAGCGTGGCAGATGTCATCATGGAGAGAGTACATACAAGAGGGAGAAATTACATGGTAAAACAGAAAGTCAGAGGGATTCAGGGGTCAGGCTCACTCTTTATAACCCCCATTCTTGTGGAATCTGACTCAGTTCTAAAGACTACATTAATTAACCCCTCCAAGTGCCCCCAGTGACCTCATTGCCTCTCACTAAGCCCCACCTCTTAAAACTGCCGCCATCTCTCCACATCACCGTGCTGGGGACCCAGCTTCCAGCACATGGCCCTTGGGGACACACTCAACCTGTCCATGCTGGAGCTGGTGGGCAGGCTCGCGCACGTGGCTCTGGGCATCCTGGTTGTCTCTCATCATGATGCTCCACCCTCCAGTCCATCCCCTTGACTTTGGCTCCCCAGGAGCCCCACTGCTGAAGGCTGGCCTCCCGGGACTCTGCCGTGGCCGCATGACTTTCTCTCTCCCACCACTGGGTGAGGAAGGGCCCTGGCAGATAAAGCCAGCGGCCCATCCTTTTCAGGACACCGAGGGGTGGGAGATCAGCCTCCTGTAACAATGAATTTTATCTTTTCAAATGGCCCAGGTCCATCCAGGACCCCTTTGGAGAGGAACCGATTCAAATGATACCCTTTGCTGCCCCAAGGGACAGAGTGCGAACGCCCGCGTGCTTGGACACACGCATTTCTGCCCGGGTCCGAAGGCCCCTCTAAACGTTTCCGGGGGTGGCGGTGGTTTCATGAATGTGTGCAGCGTCGGGAGGGGTTCTGAGAGACGGGCCGCGTGGCGCCCCGCTTGATGTGATCAACAGCTGCTTCGTCCATCTCTTGCGATGACGGCGCTCACGTCCCCTGCTCCTGGCATCCCCTTCCTCAGCCTCCTCGTGTCAGACGCTGCCATCCTTCAAGCTCTCTGAGCTGGGCTCCACATCATGCCCTGCCCCAAGCCACAGAAGGCCTTTTTTGTCCTTGGAAGCTCCTAGCACTTCTTAAAGTTCGTACTCCCCCTATTACTTTCTCCCTTATAAAGCAGTCACTTCTTCACATCAGGCACGAGGCAGTGCCGGGTTTCAGGTGCCGTGCCCATCACTGGCGACATTAAGATCAGTAACCAAGCCGGGGGTGGTGGCGCCTGCCGATTATCCCAGCGGATTACGGGCAGGAGGATCACCAGTTCAAGGCCAGCCTCAGCAACCTGTGAGATCCTGTCTCTAAATAAAATGCAAAAACGGCTGGGGATGTGGCCCAGGGCTTCAGTCCCTGGGTTCTGTCCCCGGCACCAAATAAGGAGTGACAGGAAGCTCTTCAGAGCACAGGCTCCAGACATGACTGAACTGTGATTCGCAGGCAGACCAGTGATACAGGAGAGTGTCCTGGGAGGGTTCCGATGGCCCGGTCCAGAGGAGCAGGGGACTTCCTCTGGAAGAGCTCTATGAAGCCCACGAAACGCAGACGCATCTGAGTTGAACCTTGAAGGGGCCAAGAGCCTCCCAGACTGAACGGGGGAAGAGCCTCCCAACTAAGCCACCGTCTTGGTGAGCCTGGAAGACAGAGGGCCAGGTGCCAGCAGCCCTGGGACCACAGAACTTCCGCCTCTGCCCTCTGAGGCTAGGAGCACAGGGCCCGTGTTGCTCAGCCTGGGATCTGCTGCAGTGACTGCCCCGGGCCCCGAGAAATAGATGACATCCGCACGCGTGTGCTGAATCGAAAGCATTCATTTGTGGTCACATTTCTTTTTTATTTATTTTAAAGACAAGCTTCATCTTTTTATATACCTTTATTTTGTTTATGTGTGGTGCCGAGGATCGAACCCAGTGCCTCACACATGCCAGGCAAGTGCTCTGCCACTGAGCCACAACCCCAGCCAATGTGATCACACTTCTTTCTTCTGTCTTTTTTGTTTGTTTTGTTTTGTTTTGTGTGTGTGTGTGTGTGTGTGTGTGTGTGTGTGTGTGTGGTGCTGGGAATTGAACCCAGCACTCTACAAACTGAGCTATAGCCCCAGCCCCGTGATCACATTTCTTAACAACAAAACTTGCAGAATGTTATTCCATGTCCATTATTTGAGAACCACGGAAAAACCAGGCCTTTTCGTCTTCTACCCAGCGATGGTAATGGCGTGGACAGTGCCTTTTCTTGCAGGTCAAGAACACCTCCCCTCTTGCTTCCCCTGGTCACAGATGACTCCCATCTTGATGCTGTTAACAAAGGGAAAACAAACAGGTATTAGATTAAGCAAAAAGGGTTTCTTAAGAAAGGGCAGGAAGAAAAGAAAAACAGAACACATAGCCAGACGCCGTGGTCCACGACTGTAATCCCAGAGCTTTGGAGGCTGAGGCAGGAGGATCTCGAGTTCGAAGCCAGCCTCAGCAAAAGCAAGGAGCTAAGCAACTCAGTGAGACCCTGTGTCTAAATAAAGTACAAAATAGAGCTGGGGGGGATGTGGCTCAGTGGTTGAGTGCCCCTGAGTTCAATCCCTGGTTCCACAAAATAAAATGGAATAAAACAGAACACAGAGGTGAGCCCTGGCCATAGTTCACGGATTGCTCCTTTGGTGTAAACGAAGCTGATTGCAGTCCCTTCCCTAGGTCAGCACCAACTGACCTTCTCCTGTGAACTTTGGAACTGAAATTGAGACAACAGATTTTATGACTTAGTGTGCCACAGTGATGAAGCTCAGGAACTTGGTTCTTCTGGATATTTTCATTTTTAAAAAATTTTCTTGGGTAAATAAAGTACATTATGTAATACAGAACCTAGTGAAAATAATCTTTCCAACAGCAGCTATTTTCCTTTGCCTTCACCCCGACTATTTACCAACCATGGATAATTCGAGAAAGTACAACGATTTCTTTATGACCCTAAAAGCAAAAGAAAAACAAAAACTTGAATTCAGGGTGTTCAGATTTAAGCTCTTCTGTCCATATGAAGTAGTTGTCCAGCTAATTCAAGCCACATGTCACTCTCTGTCTTTATATAACTGTTGGCTCTCTACAGTTTGTCTCTTTGATGGGTGGACTCTGCTATCTTTAACTGCAGAGTTTTCCCATGGAAAATTTAATTTTATCTCTTTTTTTTTTTCCTTATGAGAAATTGTATTTTCAAGTTGCCGATGCTGGCAGACAAGAAAAAAAGACAATCTGGAAATTCCAGATTTGGTCCAGATATCAGTAGCAAAGCAAGGCCAAACTAATCATTAAGGCTACATCTGGATCACTCCAGCTAATCACACTGTGTTCCATGTATTCTTCTGGCCTCTGTTGTGAGGGCTTGGTCTGCTTGTGTCGAAAATTTCTACTTTGGGCATGTCAAACAGAAGTCACCACCTACATTTTTGGAAAGGACACATCTGTATATATCAATTAAGGGCAACAAGCACAGAAACACCCAGGGAGTGGGTTAGACACACTCATGTGGGCTCTTTGTCTCCCCCAGGCTGTATTCCAGTTGAAAGCTGTTGTTACTTCTCTGGGGTGAATTTGTTTCTTCTTTCGTTTCATTCCTTCATCTGCTGTCAAAGCCTGCTCCTTCCCACTTATCAAAGGAACTGCTTTCAGAGACCACAGAAGGGCAGGAGGAGGGGGGAGACGTTCAGAAATCATCACTGAAACCTTGGGGTTTGGGATTTTAATGACCTTCACTTTTCCACCTTGGGGTAAGGGTATTTGGAGTTTTGCCTCAGAGGCAAACTAAAGGTAACAGGCCCACATGCCTCCGTAATTGTGGGACCATCTTTTTTTATGTTGGATGCATATAAAATACCCTTGGTACTTCTATGGAAACCTGCAATTCAACAGCGTTCCCTTTCCATAGATGAAATAGGAAGTGGTCCTGAAAGTGACATTCTTAAAATTATTAATAAGCATACTCTTCAAATGTAACCCAGTACTTCATTATGGTATGATGAACAATTCTGTTGGCTTGGAAAGGTTCCCAGGAACTTTGTTTTCATTGGCAGAAGAAGTCTCAAAATTCTAATAAGTGATGGAAATAAGAAAAATAGAGACTTCAAGTCAAATTCACTGGGGCTAACAGTTGTTCAGGAGGATCCTCTGCCAGTTTTTGCCGTCTCTCTTGATTACAGTGGTCTCGCAGGGGAAGTGTAACATAGATGTGAATGGAGAGTCTGCGAGTTCTTACAGAAGCTGACACACTTGGAAATGTGTCCATTTTGCTGAGTTACTGACCAAAGTACCTCTTGCAGAAAATAGAAATTAGTTTTGACATCCAGAACATGAGCCCCAAATCCCACGTGGAGAATTTTATTTTATTTATTTATTTTGCTGCAGGTTTCTTATTTATGTGTATGAAGTGGTGGCCATTGTTTCTGAAACTGATGGTCCTTTCTGTTCATCATTGCTCCTGTTAGACATGAGAGGGTCATCGCCGTCATGTTTCATGTGTCATGTTGTGCTGGGTCATTTGGGATTCTTTGCCTTTGGAAAAATGAATTAATGGCATTTTGTTAAAACGCTGTTGTAAAGCATGGTGAGTTCCTACGGTCATAGTGTGAAGATGTAAGTGAATTTGTGATCGAAAGGGCCTTCTGACTGTTAAACTTTCAGTGATTGGGCACGGATCAGTGGTCACTGTCACCTCTGAGGTCATTAATGGTAAGCGAGGTGACTGGTGAGTCCGGATGGTTCAGCAGTGGACAAACGGAGAGCCTGACCCAGAAACTGAGAGAGCCGAGTATGTGTCCCGGAAGGCAGGGCGAGGGGCGGGTGAAGACCCACAAACACCACCGCACCCCAGCTGTTTGATTTCTGTGGCTTTATCTACGACCTTCACAGATTCTTCAGGACAGGTGCCTTTAAAATAGTGCCTCACTAGGCTAGTTTCATAGAAAAGATCCTAACAAAGGCTCTGTCATAAGCAACATAATCCACCTGTTCCAGGAAATCATTCCATGATGCTTTTACTTTCTTGGTCTTGCTTTTTAAAAATTCATAAAAATACCAATCGAGACATGGGTGGCCTGGCCTATTCTTAAAGTTGGAGATGAAAGCTATTTATATATCTGTTTCTCCCCTGCTGAAGTCCCCTCCGTCCCTTCTTGCAGGCTAAAGAGCTCTTCAAAGCACCCAGCGGCCCTCCTCTGACCCCGGACCCCCTGAGAAGTGCCCTTGTACTTCTCCTTCCCACAAGCTCAACAGCAGGGGTAATCGGAGCAATTTTTACAGCTTGTTTAAATTCAAATTTAGACCGTACCTGAATTAACTGGATAACTAAGACAGTGTTTATGTTGCAGAGAAGAAGGAATAAAAGTGGATTGTGAATTATATATGCAGTTGCCACCAGCAAAGCAATATGGAGATTCCATTTACAAACTGGAAGCCATTTTTCCTTCATAATAAAATCTACATTCTAAAGTAATAAAATGATTAGTAATTATTTCAAGAAGAAGCATTTAATGAAAACAAATTACAGTGCACGTCTGTGTACCACTGTATTATATATAGTCCATGTCACCAAAAATTATAAACTTTCCATGTGTGCTGCTTACAATGGCTTCGTTATTTTACAGTTCATATATTTAAAAACAGAAGCAGCAGCTGTTCCCGGGACAATGAAATTAATTTACAGAAGGGGATTTGCAATACATTAACTTTTTAAAAAGTCTTTGTGCCAAAAAAAAAAGTATATAATCAAACATCTGCTCTCAAGATTAATCTTAATAGGCCTTAAAAGCAGCATTTTTAGGTTTTGTGCTGTGTTCTGCCAACATAAGTGAACTTTTGCACTGTGAATATGGCCATTGAGACCCTAAGTGTGCTGCTTTTCTTTTCTTTCTGTTTTTAACTTGTAAGCCATTGTTACTAGACTTTCATAGAATGTCTTTTTCAATTGTCCCCAGTCTATGTCCCAAAGATACTTAAGAGACTCATTTTATCAACATTATAAAGAAGTTTTTAAAAAAGCGTTTGTGTGGGGGTCCTTGCTGCTTAACTAAAGCTGAGTCCTCTCCCTCGAGTTCCTATGCCAGGATACTCCGTTCAGCTCTCAGCCTGGCTTTCCCAGCCCTGTGACCTTGTGCAAGTCACGTGACATCATTATCCTAGGTTCCATTTTATGGCTACTCTGCAGCCATAAAATGAAAGTAATTGTAAGACTAAGACATATTGTAAAAGAAGAATTAAAGAAAGCCTTCTTTGAGAAGAACTGGGAATATTCAAATAATTTGCAATTAAACAACTTCTGTAGTTAAAAACTCTTGTTTATTCTGCACGTGCAGATCTAACCTGTAGCCTTCATTGAGAGAAATGAATGCGGGCAAATTGGCACAACCACTCTGGAAAGCAATATGGAGATTCCTCAAAAAACTAGGAATGGAACCACCCTATGACTCAGCTGTCCCACTACTTGGTATATATCCTAAGGATTTAAAATTATCATACTACAGTGAGGGACCACATCAATGTTTATAGCAGCTCAGTTCACCTAGGAACTTCAAGAGATGAATATGGTTAAAGAAAATGTGGTGTATACACACAGTGGAATATTACTCTGCTATGAAAAAGAATGACTTTATGACATTTGCCAATAAATGGATGGATCTGGAGACTATCATGCTAAGTGAAATAAGCCAATCCCAAGGGTCAAATGCTTTCACTGATGTGTGGAAGCTAACCCACAATAAGGGCAGGGAGGGTTAGAAGTGCAGTTGATTAGACAAAGGGGAATGAAGGAAAAGGAGGAGAAGAAGAGACGATGGAATGATTCTGACAATTTTCTTCTGTACATAAATGAAAACACCACAATGAATCCCACTATTACATACAAGAATAGGGTCCTAATTAGAATAAGGTATATTCCATGCTTGTATAATTATATCAAAATGGATTCTACTGTCATCCATAACTAAAAATCCAATAAAATATTTTTTTAAATATTAAAAAAAAATTTTTTTTAAAGTAATGAATGAAGGCTAATGTCGTGGTTTCTCAGGACCTCCGTGTGCACAGCAGGGAAGGACCCTGTCAAGGAGTCACCCTCTCAGGTGCTGTTGGCTCGGAGACACTCCTTAGATTTGCCCACCAGGCATTATCCTCCTACATCTCTGGATGGACCTAACTCCAACTGAAGGATCCAAACTCTGCCCTCTCTCCTTGAGCTCCATTCTCCTGCTCATTCAAAACCCTCTGTGACCTCTGAGAATGAGAAGCAGTGGATCCCTCAATAGGGATGGATCCTCCAGGCCCTAACCTGATGCACTGAGTCTCATCCAGTCTAGACAACCAGGTCTGTCACCTCTCGCTAAGGACAGTGCTCTTCAATCAGGAGAGGTTCAAGACCCCATCCAGAGCAATGTGAGTACCTGTTAGACAGCCAGGACTTGGGCACGGGCACCCCACTACTGGAACCAGTGGGTATTCAGGAAACATGAATTAAGGCAAGAGGCTAGTTTCTAGAACTAGGCACCACGTCACAGCAGAACCAGCATCAAGGCTGACTTTATGCTGATATGTCTGTGTCCAACCCAAGGGATCTTGTTGTATGTTGGAGGCCAGTTCCAGAATCAGTTGTAGGGATTTGGTCAGCTGCTAAGGTATGAGAGCGACAGAGTAGGTGGTGGAGATGAAAACCCAGCTGAGGTTCCCAGTACCTCCCAGTACCCCAGTCCTCTAACCAGAGGCCCAAGAGCAACGCTACATACATGTCAAGGCACGGCGTTCTACTGGTCTTCATTTGACTAGTGACTTTTTAAAAATCTGAATACAGCATAAAGGATTTCTCAAAAGGCTTTGGAATCAAGCAGATAGGTGCATGAATTATGTCTCTGCCATTGGCTGGTGGTTTCTTATTGAATTTCGACAGCCTTTCAGTGTTCTGCTTTATTTTATGTTTGAAGGATTTCAATACAGTCCTGGTGATAATGTTGTGGTTAAGGTTAATCTCAGCGCATAGGACAGAGTGGTTGTCCCTAAGCTGCACTTGGGAATCACCGAGGGAGCTTCAGAGTACAGGTGCCCCTCAACTTCAGCCCCCAGAGAGTGTCTCTGCACAGGGGTCTGGGCTAGGGAGATGTTGGCACATCCCAGATGCTTGCAATATTCAGACAAGCTTGGGAACCCCTGGCACCAAGACTGTCATCCCTGAGCATTAAATACTTACAAAACAAAGGAAAAGGATCAGTGCTTCGCACATACTAGACTTCCCATAATTCTCAGACCATCCCTTCCGGGACCATGGCCCCCTCTTCTCATTAGGACGCCTCGAGACTTAGTGTCAAGTCTGGGATTCCAGTTGGCGTGGCCGCCACTCATGGCCAGTCCCCTGTGACCATATAGAAAAGCTCTGGTGTCATGCGCTGTGATATCCTACGTGAAGAAGAAAGGAAAAAAGTGAAGATAAGGTCCTGCGGGGGGCAGCCCCCAGACCCAGGAAGGGAGTGTCTGATCAGTTTGATGTCCAGTCCCCATTCAGTAAAGCCCCTGAGTGCCATTTGAAAAGTTACCTTGGAAACCAGAGCCTGGCATTGTGCTCACTCAGCGGCACACACAGCCACGAGGCGGGTGTGGGCAGGGTAACACAGGCACGTCCAAGGCGGTCTCACCAGATGCCGAGGGCCACGATTTCTTCGGCTTTTATTTTCAACATTTGTCACAGTAAATCATCTGTCTGCTGCCCTGGGTCCATCGTGTAAAGGCATCAAATAGTATTCCAAAGAGCTGAATCCATGGTTTAACAGTTTCCAAGTCCTTTACTGACCTGGGGAGAGAAGCTCAATTCTGAGAGCGAAGGAACCATCTAAATCATTCTCAAATTTAGGAGCCAGTATCATCTCCCCTGTCCACAAAATAGTAGAATAATAAAGCTGCAGAGTTACAGATGTGTGGCGTCGAGGTCTGCTCCCTCGCGAGCTATATAAATCACTACAGGTCTATGAGCAAAAGTGGCTTCTCAGTGTCCCTAACTGAGGATTCGAATAGCCTTTGATGCATAAAGCTTGAATTATATGCTCTTTATGATTCGAAGCAAATTCTCAAATTGCACCCCAGTTGATATGATAGAAAACATTTAGATGCAGGGGGGAAAAAAGATTGGTTGGTCTTAAGAACTTGAAATCATTTTCTACTCGACCCCAGAATCCTGATGGAGACAGACTGCTTCCTTAGAAACAAAAACCTACTGCCAATGACTTCTTCAGGAGATGAGACTTCCGGCCTGCTGAGTTTTAAAATTCCCTTTCTGAATAAGAGATGAATCTTTTCAGAGTAATTCTACACTGAATAGAGATTTCATAAGTACTTTGAAAAGAGCTTGTTTTAGAAAACTACTAAAGGCTAAAACTTCCTGATTTGGGCACCTGGTAATACCGAGTTATTTGTCAAGTAGGGTTGTGCTTGTTCATGAATGTTTAGCCCTTATGTAATATTTTACCTTTTATATTTTGTATGGAAAGTATATGAATCTAGGCTACACTTCCATCACTCCCAATTTCTTAAGTTTTCTGACTTTCTTAAGTATTTCTTTTTCTTTTTCCCTTAACTTTATTTTATTAATTTATTTATTTGTATGGGGTGCCGGGGATCAAACCCAGTGCCTCACACGTGCTGGGCAAGCACTCTACCACTGAGCCACAACCCCAGCCCAAGTTTCCTGACTTTATAAAGTTGAATTGGCTTACAATTTCTTATCATAGATATACAGTTCTACTTTAGGGTTTAAAAAATAATAAAATATATGTGTATGTATTTGTGTGTGTGTATATATATATATATATACACACATATTATTTGTTATATATGTTTTTTATTGTCTACAGTTTATACATGTGTATGTGTGTATATTGTGTATATGTAGTTTTTATTGGTCCTTTTTATGCATGACAAGAGGATTCCTTTTGACATAATTACAAAAACATGGAATACAGTCATTTCTGATTCAGTCCCCAGCATTTCCCCTTTCTTTCCCCTCCTCTTCCTCTCTGTTCCCTTTCCTCTATTCTACTGGTCTCTCTGCTATTTGCTTACAGTTATATTTTTTTTCAAAGTGTTTTGTGGATGTGCTCGATGGAGAGACTCACTCTGGTATATTCACATATGTACACAGGAATGTTACGTCAGATTCATTCCACTGTAGTTCCCTATCCCAGCCCTCCTCCCTTCCCATCATTCCCCTTTGTCTACTTCATTGATCTTCCCTTTTTTTTTAAATCCTCCCCGGCATCACCACCCGCTTTGGGTTAGCTTCTGCATAACAGAGAAAACATTGGACCTTTGACTTTTTGGGATTGGCTTATTTCACTTAGCATGATAGTCTCCAGTTCCATCCATTTAACAGCAAATGCCATAATGTCTTTCTTCTTTATTGTTGAGCAATATTCCATTGTGTATATATACGACATTTTCTCTATCCATTCATCTGTTGAAAGGCACCTCGGCTGGCTTCAGCTTGGTGTTGTGAATTGAGCTGCTGTGAACATTGATGTGACTGTGTCACTGTAGTATGCTGATTTTAACTCCTTTGTCTATCCTATAGTTTTAAGCACTTTGAGAACATTTTTTATAGGATCCTTCGTGAACACTAAACAAGAACCTTCCTATCGGAAACAAAGGTTACACTTCACATAGCAAAAAAGATAAGAATGAGTCCAGCCCTTTCTCAACAAGGATCTGGTTTTCCACTGGTGTCTTAACAGTCTGCCTTCCATGCGCCCTTTGCTAGTCTTTAGGTTTATTACCTAAGGATGACCTCCAGGTCTGACAGTCACCCAGATCCCATATGGTCTTTGTTTGGGGGTCAGTTTGAGGCATGCGTATTTGGAAAAGGATTCCGAAACAATTCTGATATTTCTCTCTTGAGCTGCTCCAATAGGTTCAAAATCAGTCAGGTACAGTGGTGCACACCTATAATCCTAGTGGCTTGGGAGGCTGAGGCAGGAGGATCACAAGTTCAAAGCCAGCCTCAGCAACTTAGCAAGTCCCCAAGAACTCAGCAAGACCCTGTCTCAAAACAAAAAATAGAAAGGGTTGGGGATGTGGCTCAGTGGTTAAGCACCTCTGGGTTCAAGCTCTAATACTCAAGAAAAAGTTCAAAAACATCAGGAACCATTGGTTGTTTTTCACCTCCCCTCCCTCTTGTCTTCTCTCTCCTTGGGGGTTGCAGTTTCCAGTGTCCATGTAAAGCTAATTTTATCAGCTGGACCACTTTTTCCCTTAGGATTCTGAGTTGGCCAAGGCCCAGTTCTTTTCCTATCCTGAGCCTTGGACGTGAACTTGTGAATATGGCCTTGTTTGCCTGAGTTGGCAGTGGGGCTCCTGGACATGAAGATTCTACTGACAGTCATGTCCCCAAGGCGGGTTCTGCCGTGATCCAGGCTCCTGAACAGACCCGTGCAGCACCACCGCACGTGTGGGGCCCCTGGGGAGTCCTCAACCCCACCCCCTCCCTGGCAGTGGGTTCTGGGGAGTCCTGGCGATA
Organism: Sciurus vulgaris; assembly: GCF_902686455.1. Lineage (NCBI taxonomy): Eukaryota > Metazoa > Chordata > Mammalia > Rodentia > Sciuridae > Sciurus > Sciurus vulgaris. Next base: position 148,885,153 of record NC_136467.1, read on the forward strand.
CCCAGCAGGGCCCCATCTCAGCGCAGCTCCCCTCTCCCACCTTCCACAGGGTCCTGTGGCCTCCACAGCATTGGCACTTTCTGTTCTCTCTTCTGGGCCTGGCCTCCCACCACCGCCTCCTCCACCACCCCCTCCAGGACCACCTCCACTTTTTGAGAATGAAGGCAGGAAAGAGGAGCCCTCTCCTTCGCGCTCGGCTTTGTTTGCCCAGCTTAACCAGGGAGAAGCCATCACCAAAGGTGAGCCAATGAGACCACGAAGCTGTGCGCCTTTCCCTCCGCCTCCGGGAACACCATCCTGTGTCAGTCAGCTTGTTGTCACTGTGACAAAACACCTGACTGGAACAACTTAGCACAGGAAAAGTTTACTCTGACTCAGAGTTTCAGAAGTTCAGGTCATTGTTGGACAACTCCGTGGCTTGAGCCAAGATGAGGCAGAACATCATGGCGGAAGGCATGGCAGAGGAAGACCGCTCGCCTCAAGGCAGTCAGTAAGCAGAGAGTCAGAGAGAAAGGAAGGGACCAGGGCCAGGTATAGTCCAAGGCCAGGCCCCGGGTGCCCCACCTTCTCCAGCTGTGCCCCATCTGTCTACAGTTTCCACCAGTAATCCATAGCACTCTCAGTAGATTAATCCAGCAAATGGATTAATCAGGTGATGAGGTCAGAGCCCCAGTCATTGGTTCAAAAACAGTCAGGTACAGTGGTGCACACCTGTAATCCTAGTGGCTTGGGAGAATGAGGCAGTCCCACCTCCAAACCTTGCTGCATTTTGCAGTGGGATCTCGTCAGGCGAAGGGTATGCATGCACAGATTCACTTACACATTCATGCACATATTCACAATCATTCACATGAATGTGGACATTCACGTTCCTATTCATGTACTTTTTAAGGTACATGTACATATGCATATTCATACACATATTCAATTTAATGTACATGAACACATTCTTTTTCATGTCCATGTACATATACATATTCTGCATACATGCATCTTTAGGCACATACACATGTACACATTCATATATGTAGATTTTATATCATACCAGTGTATTTGCACAGTCATACACATGTACGTGTACACATTCATATTCAGCACATATTCTTATTCATTTTCCTGTACATGTACATATTCATTTGCATGCACATGTTCATGTTCCTGTTTACATACATGTACGTGCTCATTCATATACACGTACACATTCGCATCTGTGTGCCTGAAGGTGTACATGGTCATATTTATGTACCTGTATAGTGTATGCTTATTTATATTGATAAACAGTCACACATTTTCATCTCTAGCAAATTCATCTTCTAGAGATTTCCACACATGGGCTTTTGTGGGGACAGTCCAGATCCAAACCGTAAGGATCCCCCAAGACCAGGGATGGATGAGTCATGCCACCCCCATCCCAACACAGAGGGGGCGGTGCCACAGCTGGGAAGGTGCCTGCAGGGTTCAGATCTGGGCAGGATCTAGGTAGAGCAGAAAGAAGAACTCAGACTCTGGGTTCTCAGTCCACCCCTGCCAGCAGCCTCCTCTAAAACCAAAGCATCAAGGTCAGGTGAGATGAAAGTGGCAGCTGGCAGCACCTCTGCCCTGGCACAGTGCACTGGCTTGCAGAAGAGCTGTCACTGACGACCTCTGTCCTCACGGTGAACAATACAGGAGTTAAGATACGTCAGGATCAAAAGCACATGCATTCTAAACAATAAGGTCGTGTTGCCAAAACCTGCATGCAAATTTATTTTTACTTTGCACAAGTAATAAATAGAACTTAGGGTGTAAATGCCCCTCTACGCTGGGATGGGCTAAGAATATGAAATTTTAAGTGTAGCACTGGTTCAGACTGGCTCTGCTCTCTCTTCTGAAACTCATTGGCAAAATGAAGGAATGGGCTTATAACCTAAAGTTGATACTATACTCTGATATATACTCAGCCGAATGCCCTAGCTTTTTAGGCCAGTTCTGGTGAATGATTTAGCCATGAAAAAAGAAACAAACCATGAGTTGTTTTGTGGTAATGATATGGGGAGTTGTTTTCTGGTTTGGTTTGGTTTTTTAGTCTGTCTATTGCAGAATTTTTACCATCCTATCTCCATGAAGACAGAGTTCCTCAAGTTCAAAAGGACCCTCAGAGCTTCTATGGGTGTAAACTTACATAGGGTCCCGATTCCCCTTCCCCCAGCCCCTGGCAGCCACCCTTCCCGCTTTGTCTACGAATTCCGCTACTCATTTCCATAAACTTTTAACTAGGCAGCGAGAGACACCATTAACATGCTCAGGACTAGACTGGAACGAAAATAGCACCGCCAGAAGTTCTGGTTGTTTACATCACGGATATTTCCCTTTGCATATGACATAAAGAAATGTGCCCATGTGTGCCGCCTCCCTAGGGCTCCGGCATGTCACAGACGACCAGAAGACGTACAAGAATCCCAGCCTGCGGGCCCAAGGACAAGCTCGATCTCCAGCCAAATCCCACACTCCGAGTCCCACGTCGCCCAAATCCTTTTCCCCCCAGAAGCACGCTCCCGTGTTCGAGTTGGAAGGAAAGAAGTGGAGGGTGGTGAGTGAGGACCTTTGACCTGTGCGAAGGCCCCACCCATTTCCCAGGGTCTCGGTGAAACGCCACTGGCCGGCGTGGGCTCCGGCATTCCCAATTGCTTCTGTAATCCTTTTTCTGGTTTTTTGTTTTGGTTTTGGTTTTGGTTTTTTTTTTTTTTTTTTTTTTTTTAGTTGTAGATGGACACAATACCTTTATTATGTTTATTTAGTCTTTTTATGTGGTGCGGGGATCGGACCCAGGGCCTCACACGTGCCAGGCAAGCGCTCTAGCGCTGAGCCACGACCCCAGCCCCTCGTGCATTCTTTCCTTCAACATTCTTAGAGCCTTTTATAATTTTGGTAACATACGCATAACATTTACTGTGAAGCAATTTAAGAGCACATTTTGGTGGCCTTAAGGGCAGTGAAACTGTTGTGCCACCATTACCACCATCCACCCAGAGAACTCTTTGCATCTTGCAAAACTAAAACCCTGCGGTGCCCGGTGTTCAGTGACGTCCCGTCCTCCTGCCCTGTCCTCCTGCCCCAGCCCCTGGCCTCGCTGCCCCGCTGTCTGTCTCTGTGAATTCGGCTACTCATTTCCGTGAGCTTCTCGCTAGGCAGTGAGAAGCCACTAACTTGTGGCCTGGGGAGCTGTGCCCATTCTGGTCTGTGGTAGTGTTGCCTTGGTGCCGCTGATGGAGGCTTTGAGACAGCCGTGCCCTACCACCGACACCCCCACCTTCTGGGCTCACTCTGTGAGAGGACAAACACACGTTGAAAGTGGGGAAAGCTCGTGTCCTCTGCCGATCCAGAGAACATGTAAGGACCAAATCCTTGGCAAGGTTGTCACGGCCTGAAAACACACTGGGGCGTGGAACCCTGTGTGACCCTCAGCAGCCTCTCTGCCCGTCTCCTGTCTGGCGCAGCAGATTTTGCTGCAGGATCAAGACATTGACATCGGTGTCTCCACAGCCCTCACACCCTGGCTCCAGCCCCGTCCACTAGCCAGGGTGCCAACACCCGATGTTTGCAAACTGACCCTGACCCCCTTCCAAGCAGTTTCATCCATTTTCGTCATTACAATGACGAGGGAAGGCCTGGGCACTTGTCTGGACGGGGAACATATTGAAAAGCCATCATCCTTGCTCCATGGCCATCTCAGTATACAGTGGATTCCATTTACCTACGTATCCTCATACTTAATATTTGTATCTGTTTTAATTTTAGGAGTACCAAGAGGACAGGAATGACCTCGTGATTTCAGAGACCGAACTGAAACAAGTGGCTTACATCTTCAAATGTGACAAATCTACACTCCAGATAAACGGGAAAATAAATTCCATTACCATTGGTAGGGCAAAATGGCGGCCCTGTGGTTACTCTAATGGGTTGTGTATAGGCATGCAGTTTGAGTAGTGGGGTTTTCTTTCCCCTTCTAGATAACTGTAAGAAGTTTGGCCTTGTGTTTGACAACGTGGTGGGAATTGTGGAAGTGATCAACTCCAAGGACATTCAGATCCAGGTAAGCGGCCCTTCCAGCCCTGCTCCACCCTAGCCATGGCCTTGCATACACTGCCCACTCTGCCTGCTTCTCCATGTCCACCCAGAAAACTCCTGTTCCTGTGCTTTCCAAACATAGCTCTGTCATCGTCTCTCCTGGGGCATCCTTTCTTCTTAGCATTCGTTCCTCCTCTTCAGCCTCTGAACACATCCCACTACTGGTTTACTATCTTATTTCAAGGACAGCTAACTAATCTTTACAGCTCTGGAGACTTGCACAGGACCTGCACACAGTAGATGTCTAATGAATAAATGTTTGGTGACTGCTGATTGGAATGAAGCAACTACTGCATGTGTAAAAATACTAAGCAGTTTCTCAGCATCATCCCAGGGAAAATTATGACGCTCTTCCCAACCCCTGCTGGGAAAATTGGTCTTAAAAGAAAAATTTCCTCTTAAGACCCAGTGAGGTAATCAGAAAAACACCCTGGGAAATCAAATTGAAATTGAATTTTCAAAAACAGAAGAAAACCTGTACTCCTTTAGTGATTTTGGTTTATCCAAGTGGGATTTTACAGTGTACCAAAATCTAGAGGACATCTCACCTTTGGCCAGCTATGACTTCTGTCTTTGGCTACACTTTTCCCTATTGTTAATTATCCTTCACCATCTGATGCCTCCCAAGAATGTTCAAATTAGTTTTGGTTGCACAAATCTTTTTCTTTTTGCTGACTGACACTTTTTTCTTTTCTTTTCTTTTTAATAGTACTGAGGATTAAGCCAGGGATGCTCTACCATTGAGCCACATCCCCAGCCCTTTTTGTTTTATTTTGAGGCAGGGTCTCACCTCAAAATTATAATCCTCCTTGCCTCAGCCCCCCCAAGTTGCTGGTCACCACTGAAACCTTTAGTGAGAGTCTACTGTGTGCACATTTACACTTCACTGATGGTCATTTTAGAAGTTAGTTCTGCATGTGTCTGTCAAATGAAAATATTCCTGACTGGGCATCAGAACACCTGGGCACTAATGCCAGCTCTGTATCTGTAGCTGATAGTACTAGGAAAAAGTCAGAAAAGCTATACTACATTCTGTCAGCAAATTCAGGATATCTTGCAAAATGCTACAGCAAAAATAGTACTTTATTTGAAATTTTAGAATTGTCATAAAAGTCAGAAAAAAGAAGATAATTCCTTCTATCATCACTTGTATTTAGTGATTTGTTATAAGTCTAATCTGTGCAATAAGATGAGAAAAATAATTTAGGGATATAAAGCTGGAAAAGGAAGAACAAAGATGTCCTTATTTACCAACAAAATGATTGCCTTTACATAAAATCCAAGAGATTTAACACACTATAAAACTAAAGAAACGTTCAGCAAGATGGTTGGACACAATATCAGCATGCAAAATTCAGCAGCCTATCTTTACAATACAGATAAGTATTAGAAAATGTAATACAAAATAATATTTAAAATCACAACTGAACTGTAGGGTACTTAGGGAAAAAAATAACAACCAAAATGGAAGGTACTGGTAAGGAACAAAAAAGAGATATAAATAAATATCAGTGGTCTCCATTTATTTAACCCATAAGTTCAGTGAAACTCAGCTCAAACATCTCAACAGGTTTTTTGATGACAAATGGTTTTAAAATTCATTTGGGAAACTAGTGGACAAGAATAACTGAGACAATTTGAAGTATGATGAGCAAGGTGAATGGATTTGCATACCTGATACTGAGTCACTGAAAATGTTATATTGTTGGAATTATAGGAAAATAGACTAATAAAACAGACTAGCAAGCCCTGGAATAGATACATTCATAAAATGTGTTTTAGGACAATTGATTATCTATTCAGGAAAAATATGTACTAAATTCCCACCAAACATGAAAGTAAAGCTCTGATTATGCAAAGAAATACTTTTGAACTTTGAGAATAACACGCAGAACATCATTGTGACCTCAGAGTAAGAAAGAAATTAATTGGATCAAAAAGCACAAGCCAGCTGGGCGTGGTAGCACACACCTGCAATCCCAGTGGCTCAGAAGGCTGAGGCAGGAGGATTGTGAGTTCAAAGCCAGCCTTAGCAATTTAGCAAGGCCCTAAATAATTCAACCCTGGTACCCACCTGAAACACGCACGCACACGCACACACATACACACACACACACACACACTCTATAAAGAGAAGAACCAGTTAATCTAAAATTGCTGAATATCATTCCAATTAAAAAGGGGCAAAGACAAGAATAGAAGTTCAGTGGATTAGACAAAAGGAAGGAGAGGGGATAGGGATAAGAAAGACAGTAGAAACTTTCCTGTGCTTGTATATGACTACACGACCAGTGAAACTCCACATCATGTTCAACCACAAGAATGGGAAGTTATACTCCATGTGTGTATGATATGTTGAAATACATTCTACTGTCTTGTATAACTAAAAAGAGGAAATAAAAAATAAAAATAAAACGATATGGTCAACAGAAAACATGATATACAAAGCTGAAAGATAGCCATGAATTGGGGAAAACACTTGCAATGCAGATAATCGAAAAGAATTTTTTTTTGAGAGTCCATTCACTTATTTTGTTGGCCTATGGCTAAAGTCCAACTTGAAAATACATTGAATTCATAAAATAATGCTTGTTTTCTCTTAGGAGTAAAGAGTTCTAGCAACGTTAGTTATAGTCCGAATAAAGAGTTTATTTTGACTGACTTAACCTTGTATTTGGGGAAATAAAGTATTTCATCATTTTTCAAAATTAAATCTGTCATTTCAATGTTTTTAAATAAAGCATGGGCTAATGATTTAAATGTAGGTCAGAGGAGTAATTGTTGATTTTCCTTCATCTGAAACCTCTCAAACATTGCCTTTTTTTTTTTTTTTTTCCAAGAAGGATTTATATCCAGAATATATAAAGAATGGACCATGAATCAATAAGAAAAAAACTAACAATCTAATGGAAAAATGGGCAAAGATTATTACAGCAATTCAGAGAAGGAAAACTGAAGTGATTGTATGCATACGTATAGATAAATGCATATATAGAGAGAGATATATGTATATCTATATATGTATATCTGTATGTATAGATATCTCCATGTATACGTATGTATAGGTATATAAACATGTATATACATATGTACGTATGTACATAGGTCTCTATATATACATACGTGTATAGGTCTACCACAATTAGAAATATATCTTCACGCTTACCAGGTTTGGATTCAGAATGCCCTCTGCAGGGTGCCTTGAACTGAATCTCATACATATAAGTTAAGGACTTGCCTCTGTGTTAAAAGAACACGAGGACCCTGGCTCATCAGTGTTGGGCAAGTGATCTGTTACACTCTCTACTGGGCAAATTGGTACATCGAATAAAGTCCCACCCATAGCCTGTGACTAATTTGCTCTTAGGAATACACACTAAAAGAGCACTAGTTCATATGCCAGGGAGACTTGAAACGTGTTCTCTGAAGTATCATTCAGAATGCCAATAAAAACAGATTCAGCTTAAAAGTCCACCAACTGGCAAATGAATACATGGTCCCAGCAGAACACAGCACAGTAGTGAAACCAAATGAACTCCAGCCACATGTATAAAAACAGGTCAATCTCAGAAATGGCATTGAGCAATAAAGCAAGTTACAGATAGGCAGGCGTTGTGCACTGTACCGGTTTATAAAAAGATCGAAGACGTGCAAAACAATAGCACATATCAGATACACTTTGAGAGCCCAAGGAAGCCATGTCAGTCGCCTTAGCCAACAGACAGACCTAGTGAATCATAAACACAAAATCCAGAAGAGTAGTTACAGAAGGAAGGAGAGACGATCGAGGTGGTTTATATTATGAAGGGGCTTCAAAGATGTTAGAAGATTTTAGTCTCTTAAAAAAAAAAAATAGGAAGTAAGCCAAAATGTATCACTTGGATGAAGCCATTGGTGGGCATTTATATACTGTTATATTTATTACATTATTCTTTATACATTTCTATGTTTGAAATATATTATAATATTATTAAGAATAAGCCATGTTTCCCTATATAGGAATGATAGAAATTCAGCAGTGCAATTCAGAAATGAGAGAAATACATGTTGCTAAATACGTTTTTGAACTTTTGGATGTTCCAACCCAGGGAAGTCATTACCTATTTAAAGCACTTAATGAATTGTTTTAAAAGGACCTGCACACAATAGAAACAGAGCAAATTAGTGGTTGCCTGGGGGTGGTATGGGGTTGCCTGTGAGTGGCCATTAGAGATATTTTGCGGATGACGGAAATGTTCTAAGACTGGACGGAAGTGGTGATTGCGCAACTCCGTGAATTTATTAAATATCACGGAGCTGTGCACTCAGAATGGGTGAATTTTATGTTTGCAGGTTTAACCTCAATAATGCTATTAAAAGATTGAAAGGAATAACTAGGCCTGGACTAAAGTTCACATGATTTGACCCAAAAATCCTATTTTTGGCAAACCATCATAGGAAAATATACAAATTATGGGAAAGAAAAGAGACCCAAGTAAGTCAGGGGAAATTTTTAAAAATATTATGGAGAAATGGGTTTGTGAAAAACTACCTTAGACTAGAAGAGTAACTCAGTGGTAGAGCCAGAGTAGTTGCCTGGGCAAGCTCACATGTCACCTGTCACTCAGCAGAGGAGCTCCTTGGCCCCGCTCTCCTGATAAGAAACACTCTCTGTTCTTAAGGTATTCACAGACTACCAGGGAAAGACATGTATACAATGCGTTCAAATACGTCATTAACCAAAATGCTGTGGACATTACAGTTCTTAACATACCAGGGCTATTTTTAAATTTTTCCTATTGCTTTTTCCCATACCCAGGACGTTTTTAGGATTTTGGCATACTCTAGCACATATAAATATAAATACAATGTATCTGCATGATGCACTTCCTGTGTCCCCCAACCATAAGCAAACCCTCTAAGAGACAGTGACAAGTTATCGCTTTCCTCTGCCGGCCTGGTATTCACAAGCTCTGGTCAGAATGTAAATGCTCTACATCATTATAAAATAAGCAAATCTCAATATTATGAAAACATTGTTGCTGACACATTGTTGAAATTCACACATATGTATTATTATTCTTTTATTTGTGGCTGAGTCCTGTGCTTACCTGACCTTGAACTACCTCTGCCTTTATTTTATCACTGAGGTTCAGTTCCAACTCAGTGTCCAGTTTCTATGGAGAGGGGAGAAAACAGAGAAGTTCGGCAATCTGACCAGACGCACCCCAAGGAATTCTTTACATCACCTGCACCATGAGCAGGACTTGCTCCTTTGGTGTGCAATCCAGCCTTTTCTTCGAGGTGAAAGAGGAGATGCCTTTATCGCTGTAATTACCATTACAAGGAGGAAAATTATAGAGTTGTAATGTAGTCTTTGTGTGTGATTTGGGGTCATTTCTGAAAATTGATTGTTCGAAGAGAAATTTAAAACCGATTAGAATTTTTACAGCATTTACTACTTGTAAACAATACCAGGAATTGCCTCCTCTTGTGTACAGTCCTGTTTATCTATATAAGGAGTGTCCCGAGCTAAGCCCCCACTTTTGGCTCCTAAAATGAATACACTCCTAAGTACCTGGACACTCATCTCATTTAAACTTTGCATTCATCCACTGAGATTTTTATCCAGCAAAGGACTTACGTGAAAAGACTTGTAGTGTTTCTTACTTATTCTTAAATTCAGGAACAATCTACTCAGATTCTGCTCAAGAATAATCCTATTCTTAAGTGTCAGCATTGGTACTTGTTTAAATTCCAGTTTCGTAGATATTTGTCAAAACTAAAATTTTTAGCAAATGAAAGCAAATGCATCTCGTTTCTTTTATCATGAAATCAAATACATGGTTCAGATCCACTTACAGGTGTTGCAAGTCTTTTTCTAAACATTTAGCTGCTGTTTCTAAATTAATCCCTTAATTTTGTCTTGGGAAAGAGGTGCTGAGGTTTGAGAATCCCCTTGTGTGGTCCTTTCATTGTGTCCCCAAATGACACCTCCCTTCTTCAGCCTGGAACCCATTAACCAGTCTTCCCAGCTTCAACCCAGCACTTCCTAATGCTTGGCTAAGCCAAAGCTAAGATCAAGAAGATTCTAGATGGATTTATTGGGGAACTTTGTCATTTCCATTTGCTTGCTTTGACCCCAGATTTCCACACCCCCTCATTTCAGGTAATGGGAAGAGTGCCAACAATTTCCATTAACAAGACAGAAGGTTGCCACGTGTACCTCAGTGAAGATGCCTTGGACTGTGAGCTGGTAAGCGCCAAGTCATCGGAAATGAATGTCCTCGTCCCTCAGGATGGTGATTATGTAAGTACTTTCCAGAAGGCTATCATTTTAGTAATGATTGATTAAACGACAAACCACCAGCCTCAAGGCTGGATCGCAGGCGGGAATGAGTTCAGGGAGCTACCTTCCAGCACCCTCACTCAGCCCCTCGACTCTGCCCACTGCCCACTCCATTTAATGGGCCAGCTGTCATTCAATTGCACAGCATGCATCCGAGTTCATATTGTGTAGGACTCAATATTTTTCCTGTGCTCTAACGGAGGGGAACAGGAAAGGAGAAGAGCTTTATGGGGAATGGGAGGGAGGAGAGGATACAGTTAAGTAGACCCATTGGTGTCAACCCTGCACCCAGAGGTGGATTCGGAGGCATGTGGTGGGGCCTGGGCATCTGAATTCCTAATCTCACCCCAGGAGATTCTAAGGCCATCAGGCCACCCAGTGGCCCTTCTGAGAAACTCGAGCTTAAGTGATTTTGCCAGCATTTCTTTCCTTGGCTCCTTCTCTCCAGCACAGCACTTCTAAAAGAAGCATGCAGGTACTCTATACACAGAAAAGAGCATTTAAGTGAATAAATAACATTTCTGGATTATGGAGTGTCTTGGATCTGCTAGTTGTCATTACTTAGAAGTAGGAGAATAAATACAGAGATCATTCTCTCTGGGTCTAAGCAGAGGGGACTAGTAAACCAGGACGGGACAGGAGAAAAGGTAACTTAGCAGGCACACCTTCAGAAGAGGGGCCATGTCAGCCTGACAGGTCAGTCTCCAGCTGTCCCCATGGCAGTCAACAGGCAGGTTGAGCTCCTTGGGCAGACGTGGCTGCGGCCACATGCTCCAGGAAGTTCTTCAACTCCACAGGCTCGTGCCACGTAGAGCAGCCTAGAATCCATCCTGTCAGTTGACAACACAAAACTCTGCAGGCGTCAGACGGTGCTTCACCACTGCATAGGTGGACACCCAACCCTGAGCAAGACTCCCTCTTGGGCTCTCACCCTAAAAGACTATGGAAGAGCGCAAGCCAATTCCGAAGAGCTTCAGAGTCGAAGAATTCTCCAGAACTGGAAAGCCATAAATCATATGATCCCTGGCCTTCGCAGCTGTTTAAGCAGAAGGCTCAGCTGCATGGGAACTGGATCTGCTAAGGAAAGCAGCAGGGTTGGCTGAGCGCTGCAGACTAAGTCAGCTGGACTCTCTGGGCACGCCACCCGGGCAGCTGTGGTGGTTAAAGCTTTCCAGGTGGTTCCAGTGTGGGGCTAAGATTGAGATCTGCTGGCCAAAAGAATGACTGTGAGCAGCGCCTGAGCTTCTGTGCTCAAAGTGTAGTCTTGCCTGTGCAGGTGAATCACCCTGTGCCTGCAGCCCTTGGCCCTCTTCACACATTGTTAAGATGGAGCCGGAGGGAGCCACACCGAGGGCCCGCCATGGACATTACCATGTAGAGGTGGATGGTGGGATGATTCGTCCAGAAGGAAATCAATCTCCCAGAGCAGGCCCCTCGTCACATTACGATCTTCTCTCTGCCAACAAAGAGTTTGGAACAGCTATCGGGCAAAGTTTCATTTATGTATCAAGAAGGGCTCCAGACACACACACACACACACACACACACACACACACACTGGGACACACTGGATTATCAAGACTTCAGGGTCTTTCCATTTCAGATTTCACTCAAGGAGAATTCATTGCTTTTTACAGCAAATAAATAAATAATTCACTTCTTTCGAAAGAAACAGTTGGCCTCTCCGTGTAGGAAGATAGGGGTCATGTGTGTTCCAGCGAACTGTCACATCTCGTGAGCAGAGACATCAGCTTATCCCGCACATGGGGTTTCAGAGCACCTGGCGCACAGGAAGTCCAGGAAGGCTCCAGAAGGCAGGGCCAAGGGGGGACCGCTCCTCGGCCTCCCCTTCCATCCTCTTCTTAAATGTCTGGAGAATCATGAGGGAAGGAGGAGCCTCCTCTTTGAACCAGTCTGTGTTTCTTTGTGTTTGTGTGCGTGGGGGAGGGGGACAGGCACGTGTGGAGTGCGTGCTTTCCACTGGAAAGAGTACACTGGCAGAATAGCAAAAGTACACTCAACCCTGCACACAGTTTTGCCGTTTCTCCAAGAGCAGACAGGTAACTTTGAAAAAACTTCCGCTCCACGTGACGGGGGGCCAGCAGCCTTGAGGGCTTTCTGGAAATTTGATTCTCATTGCCCTCTCCAGATCTACTGAATCAGTCTCCATCTTAATAAAACACTACCACCACCCATTTATTCACGTAGGTGGTGGGGAAAGGAGTGGATAAGAGAGACCTCAGGCTGGGGCTGAGGGTCAGGGGTAGAGCACCTGCCTGGCACGGGTGAGGCCCTGGATTCGATCCTTTGCATCTTAAAAAAATAATAAATAATAAATAAAGGTATTGTGTCCACCTACAACATATATATATATATATATATTTTTTTTTTTTTTTTAATAAAATTAAAAAACCAAAAAGAAGGATGCCTTGGTGTGGATTCTGGTGTCTGCTTTCTAGCCCTCACCTTGGGCCAGTTGCTTCCCCCCTCAGGCATCTGCTTCCTATAGATGGCATCACAAAACACCCAGCTCATGGGATCATTGGAGAGCAGCTGAGATCACCTATGTCTGATGCCTGGTCCTCTGTGAATGCTAGTTCTATGACTTGCAGGCACAAACAGACACCCGTGGGAGTCTCTGTGACAAAGACCTCTCCATGATGCAGATTCGGGTTCAGTGGAACTGCTTTGTCCATGGCATGACATTCACCAGTCCTAAGGAGGCCTGAATGTAAAAAGCTGTGTTCTAGCTGGGCGCAGGGGCACACGCCTATTATCCCAGCGGCTCAGGAGGCTGAGGCAGGAGGATCAGGAGTTCAAAGCCAGCCTCAGCAACAGCAAGGAGCTAAGCAACTCAGTGAGACCCTATCTCTAAACCAAATACAAAATCAGGCTGGGGATGTGGCTCAGTGCTCAAGTGCCCCCGGGTACAAACCCTGGTCCAAAAATAACAAATAAAAAATAAAAGCTCTGTTCTTCTTGCCTTTTTCCAGAGAGAATTTCCTGTTCCTGAACAGTTCAAGACAGTATGGGATGGATCCAAGTTGGTCACTGAACCTGCAGAAATTATGGCCTAATCTCCAGAGAGCCTGGGCCCCTGACCTTGGCCCCCCTATCAAACAAGCAAAAGCAAGCAGCATTCAAGAGCTCTGGCACCTACTGCTTTAGGTTAAGCCTCCAACAGATCTGAGCCTTTGTGGGCATTTTGAGATATTTAACATTTCTTTATGACTTACCTTTGTGTGTGATTTTAGTTCCATATGATAACTTATGAGCACTGCTGATTGAAAGGAAAAGAAGAAAGAATTCTCTTCCCCTTGTATCATTAACACAATCACGGATAGGTAAAAATACTGCATGATTCACTTTTACACTTAGGTTTAATTGCTAGTAGAAAGAAAACCTTTGAGAATCAACGTACTTTTTACCTTTTAGACTATTTCAATATGATGTAGTAGTAGTAGTGTGCCCAGAAAAATACACGATTTTTTTCTGATTCTTACTACATGTTCATCTTTCTCAGTGTGGATACACTGTCAGCATGAATACATATTTCAGTCCATGTTTAAAAAAAAAGTAAGAAATCTCCATGTAAGGACCAAATTTGGTTTCTTGGTCCCCAGAGGGCCTATATCCTGAATAGTTAGTAAAAAACAAAAGTAAATTCTAATTATTCATCTTAAGTATTTTTTATTCATGTCACGTGAAAACTCACTTTTCCGCATACTCTTATGCCAATTTGGCATAAGAGGAAGCAATGTTTCTGCTACGTGGTATCTCACAATTTTGCTCTGAGAACAGCTCAATTTTTGTTTTCCAGTTTTGAACCTGTTAAATATCAGATGCCTGTAAACGGTGTCTTTAGTGTTTTATTGTAGAATCATTTCTTCTTTCCCACTTGCCAGACGCTAACCAGTCTCAAAACTGACCATGAAAAAAGCCATAGGTGTGTTACTTATTCTAAAACCTAAGAAATTATTTGTTGGTTTGACTTGCTGCTCCTATTTTGTAGTCTTGATAGTACCTGCTTTTTAAAAACGAGTAACTATGATATTCCTTTGTATCTTTTTGGTACATAGTGCTGAACCGCAACTTCTTGGATCACGTGTGATAAAGTGTCATTCTGTGCTTGCAGAAGCAACACGAGCATATATCTTGTGCCTACGATAGCCTTTGGAACATATCATTTCCGATTTTTAAATATCTTCTATATCCATATAGTATTCAAATTACTAATGCTCATGTACCAAGGTTTTGCTACAAAAAAAGTTTTGTCTGTATGAATATTGTTGTGGCTTTAGTAAATATCATTTTTGAACTGTAAACTTATTCCAAAAGAGTAAAATTCTAATTGTTTAAATACTGTGATGAATTCTGGGTGTTCAGATTTTTTTTTTTTTTTTTCACTTTGATTTTTCTCCTTGCTCGTATATCAAACTTAGAAAAGCAGCTGAGGGGCTAGGGAGATAGCTCAGTCGGTAGAGTGCTTGCCTTGTAAGCACAAGGCCTTGGGTTCGATCCCCAGCACCCCAAAAAAAAAAAAAAAAAAAAAAAAGACAGCTGAGTCCTTCTGGTTGAAATTAGAGAGTATATTCAGCATGGGATCAGCTTTCCTCAACCATGGTTCTTCAAGATGGAGAGCAGATGAAGCCAATGTAGTTGGAATGACTGTCAGAAAATTCTAGAATTCAGTTTTATAAATCAAGTCCTCTTCACAGAGAAAACACCTACTTCAGGCCTTTGTTGATGTATAGATGCCAAAATAAGTGATTTTATAAATATATACTACATACTATATGTTATAAACTATAACATGAATGACTTATGATAAATTTTCAAATAAACTTCTAGAGGAAAATAATTAAATGAGAAGAAATGACTCTTACAAGGACATATTACACACCCATTATATAGTAATAGCTTTCTATAGAGAAACAAGTCCACTTAAAATTCTTAGGTTTGTCAGTCAACCTTGAACTTAACATCAGTCTTTCAAAATGCTTCACCAATGAAATTCAAATCTGGAGTTAGGATTCAAATAATTATTTACCAGTTCTATATGCCTTAAGTCACCTTCCACCTGCCAGACTTGTTACCCAGAAGGTTAAATTTGTTAAAAATTTTTTGATGGTGCATTAAAATTCAAAAAGAAAATGCTGTATTTCCAATATGATTTGTTTCTTGTACCTTGTTGATTTCCAATGTTATACCTACTGAATCAGAAATCCATACTTAGCAGAATCACATAACACATCCATTCATAAGAAGTCAAAACAAGAGCTGGGGAGATAGCTCAGCTGGTAGAGTGCTTGCCTTGCATGCACAAGGCCCTGAGTTTGATACCCAGTATCACAAGAAGTCAGAATAAGAATCTGTATCAAAAGTAAGTGCCAAGGGTCTCCTATACCCCTTTACTTTGTGGAATTATAGGATAAAATGAAAAAACAAAACTGGCAAGGTGGTGCATGCCTGTGACCCCAGTGACTTAGGAGTTCCAGCAGCTTGGGAGGCTGAGACAGAAGTATTGCAAATTTGAAGCCAGCATCAGCAACTTAGCGAGGCCCTGAGTAACTTAGTGAGACCCTGTGTCCCAGTGAAAAATTTTAAAAGGACTGGGGATGTGGCTCAATGGTTAAGTGCCTCTGGGTTCAATTCCTGCTACCAAAAAAAAAAAAAAAAATGAGGTCTTGTCTTCCAAATTCTGTCCTTGATAATATTGTTCTCTTAGATAATGCATTGCTGACAGTTTTCCTTACACAGCAAAATGTTTTGATGTGGATAGTTGATTCTAACCACTTATCCATGGAGCCCACAGGAAATATGTATAGTTTTATTCATTTATTCTTTCACTCCTTGAAAAGGTCTACTTTGACTTCTTAGAATCCAGGTGAGTGCATGTCGGGATCCTCTCATTTCAAAGACTAGACGACTGAGATCCAGTGACATTCACGTCTTACATTAGTAGAAGCAGCAGGTGAACCTGAGCATGAAGCATGTGGGCTATGGTCTGCTATTTCTGAAACTGAATGTTGATCCAAGCCAGTGTGTTCATCTCAGTCCTCATCCATTGCAATTCTTGACACTGCCCTTTTCTTACTGAACTCCCTTGGTTTTGTGATGGGCCGCAGGCCTCTCTGCCTCCTTCCCCTTCTACCCTTTTGTTTCCCCTCTCAAAAGCTCATTTGTGGGCTGGGGAGATAGCTCATTCAGTAGAGTGCTTGCAAAAAGCACAAGGCCCTGGGTTTGATCCCCAGCACCACAAAAAAAAAAAAAAAAAAAAAAAAAAAAAAAAAAAAAAAAAGCTCATTTGTCTGCCTTAATTTCATCACCTATATGCAGATGACTCCCAAATTCATCTCTGGGATTCCCAATTCCTTGCGTCTGCGGAGTGTGTCTGCCTGCCTGCCCCAGCTTCATTCAACATGGCTAAAGTCAGTGTGCATTTTCCACACGTCCCTGTCCTCATCTGCCTCTCCAATTTCAGTCAAGGTCCCTTAGACTTTCCATGGTAGATTTAAAATCATCCACTTCCTGTGGGAAACATTGAGACCAGGGATGGGGGAAACCAGGGTTCCATCTTGAATATGCCTGATGTTTAACTGGAAAGGGAGAGTGAACAGTTAGATCTATGAATCTAGAGTCCTTGTCTCTGAAACCAAATACTAGGAATTATTTCATGAGTTTAATATTCCAGAAATGAATTTCATTAAGCATACTCATTTCAAAAGAATTTATTTTAAACCATTGGCACTTTCTGGACCAGTTCAGATACAGAAGTAATCTCCAGGGCTTTAATTGCTTCACAAGAGACAAGCCGATTTTATGGTATCACAGATTTCTTGTGTGCTTTTAACCATTCCGTTGTTGCTATACATGAGGAAGATTCTGTGTTACAAGGGAAAAGGAAACCACCTCAAGTTACCCAGTGATAATCCATTGATTTCTCCAAATGGTTTGTTTCCTCTATTGTTTGCTTAGTAAGTTGGCATGAATATGCAACTAACAAAGGGTAATGTTTGCCTATGGGAGAATTTTTGTTCAGGTTTCCCTCCAATACAAAGAATCATTTTACATTTGAAGGTAATTTTTGCCTAAAACTATGATTTTGCACATGTGCGTTCTAAGTCCACTTTATTTCAACACATTACTTTTTGGGACCTTTCACTGTCAAAAAAAACGATATCCCATAATAACGTGAAGATCCGGATGAAAGGAATACATGACTTAATAAACGGCAAAACCAATTCGTAAATTCCATTCTCCAACATCACAAAGGTTTGTTCTTTTTAAAATCAGTTAATACTTTCCTCTAATCAATAATTCATCCTGGCAGCTAATCAGAAACTGCATCTTAAAATTTTTGGGGTAAATTTTTAGTAATCATTCCTCGAACTCATTGCTTCCACCCAAAAGTCAATAAACCTATAATGGAAGTCTTCCTGTGAACAGAGCAATTCTGTAGATTTGTTTGGGAAGACAGATTCGCTTGGGAAGCCTGTGATTGCTCTTTCCTGCGCATGGTCCCTGTGGAGCCTAATCGTGTCCACACATAATGAACAGCAGGCATCCCCCAGAAGGCTGATGCTAATGACACATGTCCTCTGGCCGCCTGTCCCGCATTCAGCTGATATTATGACAGCCCTTGCTTCAGGCATTTCTCTTCAGTTTAAAAACTGTAGAGAGAATATCTGAGTTAGGCGGGTGCAGTCTGTCAGTTCCAGGAGAGTGATTGCCTCCTGCAACCAAGCTTCGTAAAATCTATGATCCTTATAGACATTTAAAGACACTGTCCTGCAGTATTACTGAGAGACATGCAGAGCTGAAGAAAGAGTTTTTAAGAACTCTGTAAAATATGCATCTTCAGAAAAAGGGTAAGATTCATGGCCATATGTTTTTAAAGAAGTAGTCAGTAAAGAAGTAGTTAGTAGTCCTGGTCTTTATGTTCTGAGAGAGAGATAAAAGTTGGATGAAATAATCAGTAGTTTACTATTACGAATTGCATTTCTTTACCTCTGACCATGGTAAACTGAAACATACATTTTGGCATTTGTTTGGCTCATTAAGCAGAAAGAAGCTAACTGCATCGGTCTACTGAAAAAAATTGTACTTGAAAAACTAAGTTATCCAAATTGCCTGTCTAGATCCACTGAATAAGTTGGTGGGCATTTTCCCTATACGCTCAGTCGCAGCTAATGTACAAGCCTCTGAAGAATACAGACGGAACATTTTAATGGAAGCCCATTCAGGGAATGTGGAATTCAGGGAACGATGCTCCATTGTTAACAACCGAAATCTGGTTCATAGAGTTATCAAAATGTTCTCTCATTTGTTAGCATCTAAAATAATCACGCCAGCAATATGGTCTACATTCTGCAGACTGCTTTTACCAACTGGCTAGACAGCCATTTTCTCTAATTAAATTAACCTCCTACTCTATAGTTTACAGAAATAAGTCTCTGGCTCAAAAAGGCTTCAACGTCTCACCAGATAAAGATAATTCCAATAGGGTTTATTGTCAATGGGGGAAAAAGGCGTACTTCATTAAGGCTTCAAAAAAGTAAAGTAGCTCTTGCATTCATTGGAAGGAGCTTGGCATGGAGTCAGGAGATATGGTTTCCATTCTGGAGCCACTAAAGGTGTGCCTGTAATGCCTTTAAATAAAGATGTCTGTAATACCTTTTAAGATATAATCATTTAAAAAGAGATCAACGTGTTAAAGTTATTTTCAAATATAAAATTAACAAATACACGATAAAACGGCCTATAACAAAAGGCCGTTTTTTGCTGTCCACCACAATCTATCCTCTCCTTAATAGACTCTGCTCCTGGCTTCCCTAGCAGTTCCCTGAACACCGGACCAGATGTGAGTGCTGGGTAATTATGTGGGAAGTCTCACTGTAGAAGCACCTTTAAAAGACAGCATGTTTCTCCATATTCCCTTTCCTTCCATCAACCAGATCCTGGGCATGGCAACCAGACTCAATCATGCAGATGACACAAAGAGCCTGTGACTCCTGCCTGAGTCACAAGACGGAAGATAGACACTCACAGACCTGAACCTGCCTTAGTTACATGAGAAATAAACTTGCATAGCGTCCAGTGGATGGGATGTATCCCCCAAAGTGCACGGTTGAAAACTAAATTCCCAACATTGAGACACCACTGAGAGGCAATGAGATCATGAGGGTTCTGCCTTCATAAATGGATTAATGCCACTGTCACAGGAGTGAGTGAGGAGGAGTAGGCTGCTTAGTATTCTGTTAGAGTAGCAGAGGTAGACCAAGACAACAGCAAACAAATGTGCCACCTAAGGAGCTTTGGTCTGCTGGCTCAGTCGGAAGAGTTATATTCGAAGGACTTGGAAAGAGGTGTACGGATAGGCTCGTAAGCAAAGAGGAGTACGGATAGGCTCGTAAACAAAATGAGCGTGTATCAGAAAAACAGTGTAAGAACATTTTTACTATAATGCGAGTTAATTAAAAGAACAATACCACATTTGTATCTAAAGATGCATATTTGATGACAATGTAGTACAGGGCTTGAGAGCAAGAATCCTAGTTTTATCACTTACAAGCTGTACAACTTTTGAAAAAAGTATTTAACTTCTCTGTATTTTAGTTTATTCTAGAGAGGATAATAATAGATCTATCCCATTGAGTTGTTGTGAAGTCTAAATTAATTCATACATGTGAAGCGCACAATAAATGTTATACAGCATTAACTAACATTATCATTAGAGCATACGGAAAATATGGAAATACACACACACTAAAATGGTAATAATGACTCTCTTTGGAATACAGTTTAGAGGGAAGTAACTTTTTGCTGTCTACTCTCTTCATTTATTTGAATATTGTCTGAACATGCATTTTATTATGAAAATTTCCATAATAATTTTTGTGATTTTCAAACATACAATAATTTAAAAATGCATTCAGTAGATAACTATCTTCTAGTACATCAATTTTTTTTGTCCATTTCAGACTACAAGTCCTGTTTCAAAACAATACCATGAAGAAAGTATTTAGTTAATCAACATGAGGGCGAGGGTTGCTCAGTGGTGGAGTGTTCGCCTCTCATGTGTGTGATCCTGGGTTTGATCCTCAGCACCACATAAATAAAATAAAGGTATTGTGTCCACCTACAACTAAAAAAAAATTTTAAATAACAATCAACATGAAAAATACATAAACCAAAGGAAAAATCAAGTACTGTTTTTAAATGCTTATTTGAACACAAAAGATAGTAAAAGCCAATTACCAATTTAATTGCTAAGAACCTAGTGATTTCAATTTAATAAAAGTCAAAGATTTATATTATATTATTTATTTATTTTTGCGGTGCTGGGGATTGAACGCAGGGCCTGGTGCTTGCAAAGCACTCCACCAGCTGAGCTACATCCCCAGTCCAAAGACATTACTTTAAAGACGTTTTCTATGTTTTCTAATCATTGAATTTTCAGTGACCTACCCCATGTATTTTTACTGTTTTGCTTTTATAAATGTAATATGCTTGACGTGCATCTTTGTACCCTAGTGCTCTTATTTCCGTAATGCACATTCCTAAAAGGGGGATTCGTGAGTGGCAGGCCTCACAAATTTTGAATTTCAGTGGATGCTGCCAAATGAGTCTTCAAAGAAGTTGTGCAAACTTGTTGTTCATTTGATGGCCAAAGCAAGAAGAGCCAAGAACACGCTGATGGAGTTAAGCTGAGGTTTCGGTGCGTGCCCTGCTGGTGTGCAACGCCAGGTTGGCCAGGCAGTGGGTCCAATTTATCATACTGATAGGATCATGTGAAAAGTAAATCATAATGGGGAGGGAAAGAGCAGCATTCGGACTGGGGACATCCACTCTGGAGAGAGGTCAGGGAGACGCTGGCAGGAGCAGGAGCAGGGCCACCCACCAGCAAGGGCAGAATTCCAAGAGAAGGATCTGAGTCAGACCCAGAAGGGCTAAGCTGACGGGTGCTCAAGAGCTTCTGTGTTTCCTCGCCCTGGTGGCTTCAGTGCCAATCAGGCAGCAGCAGAGGCAAAGCAATGTTTCCCACACCCTTTAAGCCAATGCTTTGGATGTTATATAAATATTTGCCCTTTGTCTTTCATAAGAGTTTTCCTTAATTTCTTTTAATTGAACCTAGAGCCTTGTACATGCCAGGCAAATGCTCCATCACTGAGTGATGATAATAATTATGATAATATAATCATAATTATAATTAAATAATATTTAATTATTATTATTAAATAATAATAATTTGTTGTTAACTGAATCAAAGCCAAACTCGGCTCCCTCCCTTGACCTTGGTGCATGATGTGACACTCTCTAACATGTGACCCAGTCCTCTCTTTGACCCCTTTCCTCCTTTAGGTCACAGTCGTTTTCTTAATACCTCCTACTTATTTTCAGCTTTTTATCTCGTGGTGTTCATACCTAAAACGATGCTCTCCTCTCACCCCAATCTCATATTTCAAAGGTAAAAATCTAGTCCTCACCTGAGATAATCTTTCCTTTTACCAGAACCTCATGGGCAAGATACATACAAGATAAATAACTTGGAGCTAATGGACAGTCCTTGCGTTTTGTTAGTATAAAGACTAAATGGATGATCTTTGAGGTCCTGGGGTTCTGTGGGGCCTGGAGGATGTGTGGGGCTCTTAGCTTTGGAAACTCCCCCACCTACTGGTTGCCCTAAGTCCTGTTTACGTTACATAAGGAGGCTCCCGGCTATTTGAGACTGAGTCGAGCCCGTTTTTAAAATAACATGTGCCTCTTGTGATTGATGATTCATTTATAAATCACTTCAAATTCCTAAAATCAAGAATAAAGAATATATAGTCTTTTTTTTTTTTTTTTTTTTTTCTTTTTAAGAGTAGAAAGTAAGAAGACTTATTAAAGAAAAGTAAAAGCAGACTTCTCCCGGGTGGAAAAAGGGGACCCAAAGGCGGAATCCATCCGACAGAGCAAATCTTGTCCTTTTCATAGGTTTTAGTCTGTAGTTCTTTCCCCCTTATCTCTTTTCTTGCCTACGTGATTAGGCCCGGTTTTGCATAAAGTGAGAATCGATGGGCAGAGGGAGGGCCTAGGTGATTCAGGCAGGTAAGGGCCCAGGGGGCATTAATTAGCATCTCCTTGCCTGTAGTCCCTGAAAAGGGCAGGTAAATTTGGTTATCAGTGGGCTCTGCAGGTCCTTGACATTCCATTCTCCCAGGGCGGTCTCCAACTTCCAGGGGCAGATGGTTTTCATAGCCCCCATTACCTCCATCTGACCCGCTTCCCTATTTCTACGCTAACTGCCTGTCCCCAACTCTGGCTTCATTCCCCCCACTAGTTTTAGGAACTCCTTACTGCTGTAAGAAAGGGGGCTGCTTAGAGCTGCTTCGGGCTGGAAGGGGGCAGCGTGGGGCAAGCAGTTTGGAGTTCCCTTGTAGAAATCGGGTCGATTGAGCAGCCCACAGTAAAAGTCTGGTTGAGAAGCAATAGGCTGAAGGGTCATCTGAGAGATGGGCAGTCTATAAGAGAAACAAGAAGTTATGAGTACCGGGATAAGATCAATGCAACAGTAAATGCCACAGCATAGGCCAGCAGGGAGTGGATGTGGGGGAGTGTGTACGGCCCATAGGGAGGCAAAGGTAACTGGCGATTTCCCTCAGTGCCATTCGTCAACCGATCACCCTGGATACCCCTTAGGGTGATCGGGAGGGGGAGTCCGGAGAAGGAACCTTTGGGGTCCACTCGAGAGTAACCCAGGCCAGCGAACCCTGCAGTTGTTCCAACCCTTCCTCCGCCTCCACACATCCTGGGTAGGTCAGGACTAGGGACACTGTGTACTGTTGGCAATTGTGCTCCGGGCCTGGACAGAAAAGTAGGGAACGGCTTAGGCAGAGTCCAACATGCCTGGTCTGCACAGAGCAGGTGAACCTCTCACCCGAGTCTTGAAGGATGGCGGCTGCGCTAGCTGCATTTACGTAGCCAACCGGTGCCCATTTTGCCCTCCAGAAAGAAAGGGACAGAAAGATGCACCTCCAACAGATGTGGGATGCGTGGAGAGAGAAGCCTATTTACCTCGGGTAGATCTCGGTGGGACCTCCAAATCTGACACCGCCGTTTACTGGTGGCGAGTCCTGCTTCCTCAGGTGTTGAAGTGTAACGCCAGAGAAGCACTCGAGGCAAGCGCAGAGTAGAGAGTGAGCTTCATTAAAGAAAAGTAAGCGCAGACTTCTCCCGGGTGGAAGAAGGGGACCCAAAGGCGGAATCCCAAAAAGAGAGTCATATTATAAAATCTTTAAAAGCAGATGACGAATTTCTTAATGCTTTTTAACAACCACTGGGGGGCAGAAAAGCATTATATAGTAATTCACTCCAAGTGGTTGGAGAAGGAAGAAAATGCCTTCATCGATGTGGATTTCTAAAAAGTCAGCACAGAAATCAAGTTATTTTTAAATTTAGCCTTTTATTTAGTGCATGTGGGCATCTTATTCACAAATAAGCCTCTGGTGGTAGTACTCTTTTTTGCAAATTGCTTTCTAGTAATGTATCAAATCAGGCAAACCTTCTAATCCCCACTAAACATTCTACAGACCAGTTTGACGCTGTGGGGACTGTTGGCCACATATTACTGGTTAGAATAGTTGAAATAGGATGATAAATTAAAACTGTTTATCTCATTAAAAATCAGAGAAATCCATAATAAAACGGCAGATTCCTGGCTGCCCACGTGTTAAGCCTTCTCTTTTTTCAAGCTGTGCATAGTGGCAAATGGCTCAGTGGTAAAGCGCCCCTGGATTCAATCCCCAGTACTGGAAAAAAAATTAAGTGAAAGAAAGATAGATCTTTTCAATGCTATCAAAAGATGGATTCAAACAGAGTTAAGAATAATCAGCCATTTTGAAAACAAACGTATCACTTCTCTGAAAACAACCACTTTCTCTGCCCACAACAAAAACAATAACAATAAATCCCTAAAAAATAATAATAATACTTAGCCACTCTGCTAGCAGCTTCTCCTCCAAAACAAACTCCTTAAGATCAGAATGCAGTCATTCTCTCTACTTTCTTTTTCCCTCCCCTCATCCCATGAAACTATCCAAATGCCATCTGTGACCACCTCCCAGCCACATTATTAGCTGGAAGGATCATAAACCCGCCCTTACTAATTTAAGCTTAAGAGGAAGTTACTGAAGGGATATCACAGCCCCTGAAATTAAAGGAAGAAATCTAAGTCGCAAGAGTCCATCAGCAGTCTCATCAGGTAAGGACGCAGCTGGCGACCAAGTTACTCCCTCCCAGGATCAATCCCTGGGCTCCAGTTTCCGAGTCCCGGCGAGGTCGCTCGGTGAGCCTGGTCACGTGCCACCTGGTGGTGGCTTGGAGTGGCAGTGCAGAGTTCCCGGGCAGTCCTGCCACCGCACCCCCGACGGTAGGAAGACATCGGGGAGCTGCCAGAAAAAGAGGGAGCAACATGAAAGGCGGTCAAAAAAGGAAACGCCCGCCACAGGCCTCACGCCCAAGCCTTGGCTTCCTTCAGGTCTGACTGCAGGTGTGGCCCCTGCGGAGGCTCCTCCTAGGGCCAGCGGCCTGGGGCTGAACAGAACGGAAGGTGGCAAGGTGGGAAGGAGGAATCCCCGCTCTCCTCTTGGTTTCCTGCCTGGGTGGGGACCTCAGACTGCACCCCACCTGGGACTGGAGTCGCACCGCGGGCTCCCTGGGTCTCAGGCCTTTGGACCCGGGCAGGAGTCACGGGCTCTCCCGGGCCTCCAGTCCTGGGCCAGCCTCTTGTAATGAACGTCCTCCTGTCCGCCCCTCGTGCTCCTGTTTCCCGGAGAACTCTGTTCACACCACCTCTTCCCACGCCGACCGACTTGCCTTCCCAGCTCAGCCACATCCCTCTTCTCCTCCTCCCCGCACCCCTATCCCCTTGGTCTCCGTTCTCGGCTCCTCTTTCTTCTCGTTTCACAACATTTCCCCCTACGCCTCACTTCCAGGACCACCTGCAGCTTGTGACTCTCAGCCTTAACTTTACAGATAAGCTGTGCTTACAGCCGGGCGGGGGCTTGGACATCCCAGTGCAGCCCCTTCCACCATCTTGCTTGTCCTCCTTCCTTCTCTGTCTCCATGAATAGCAGCACAATCTACTCCCTCAGTCATCCGAGCCACTATGGGGTCCTGCTTCTCTCTCACTCAGATCCATTCAGTCACTAAGTTCTGCAGGAATTTTTTTGGTATCAGGGATTGGATTTAGGGGCATTCAACCACGGAGCCACATCCCCAGCCCTATATTTGTATTTTATTTTAGAGACAGGCTCTCACTGAGTTGTTTAGCACCTTGCTGTTTTTTAAAAATTAATCTTAAACATTTTGTTCTAATTGGTTACACATGATAGAATGAATTTTGACACATTGTACACAAATGGAGACAAATTTGACAAATTGTACTCATTCCTCTGGCTGTACATGGTGCTGAGTCACACCAGTAGTAATCATGCATATACGTAGGGTAATAATGTCTGTTTCATTCTACTGTCCTTCCCATCTCTACCACCCCACCCTCCCCCTCACTCCCCTCTGCACAACCCAACAGTCCTTCATTCTTCCCTAACCCCCCCACCCCCACCATGGATCAGTACCTGCTTATCAGAGAAAACATTAGGCTTTTGGTTTTTTGGGATTGGCTTATTTCACTTAGCATGATATTCTCTAGTTCCATCCATTTACCTGCAAATGCCATCATTTCATTCTTCTTTAAGGCAAAGTAATATTCCATTGTGTATATTACCACATTTTCTTTATTCATTCCTCTGTTGAAGGGCATCTAGGTTGGTTCCGTAGTTGAGCTATTGTGAATTGAGTCGTTTTCAACACTGATGTGGCTGTGTCACTGTAGTATGCTGATTTTAAGTCCTTTGGGTATAAACCCAGGAGTGGGATAGCTGGGTCAAATGGTGGTTCCATTCCATGTGTTCTGAGGGAATCTCCATACTGCTTTCCAGAGTGGTTACACCAATCTTCATTCCTACCAGCAATGTAGGAGTGTACCGTTTCCCCCATATCCTTGTCAACACTTATTATTGCTTGTATTCTTTTTTTAATAAATTTTTTAGTTTTTGATGGACCTTTATTTTAATCATTTATTTATATGTGGTGCTGAGAACTGAACCCAGTGCCCCATACATACTGGGCAAGCTCTACCACTGAGCCACAACCCCAACCCACTATTGCTTTTATTCTTGATAATTGCCATTCTGACTAGAGATGAAATCTTAGTTTTGATTTGCATTTCTCTAATTGCTAGAGATAATGAACATTTTTTCATGTCTGTTGATGAATAGTTATTTCTTCTTCTGTGAAGTGTCTGTTCAGTTCCTTAGCCCTTTTATTGATTGGATAATTTGTTGTTTTAGTTCTTTCTATAGCTTGGACATTATGCTCTATCCGAGGTGCGTGTGGTAAAGATTTTCTCCCATTCTGTAGTGCCTCACTCCTGCTGAGCTGGCTTTGAACTCACAATCCTCCTGCCTCAGCACCCCAAGTGGGATTACAGGCGTGTGCACCTGGCGAAAGAGATTTCTTTTTTCTTTCTTCTTTTTTTTTTTTTGGTCAGATGGACACAATACCTTTATTTATTTTTATGTGGTGATGAGTATCAAACCCAGTGCCTCTCGTGTGCTAGGCAAGCACTTTACCACTGAGCTACAACCCCAGCCCAACAGATATTTCTTAAAAAAAAAAAAAAAAAAGAAAAAAAAAAGACTACCTTTATTTCCCTGATTGCAGTTGTTCCATAGCTCTGCTGTCTGTAAGACAAAGTTCAAACTCCCTCGCATGGAAAAAAAAGTTCAATCCCTCCCTCCTCTTCCAGATTCTTCTCTACTTGGGTTTGCCCCAGGCTGTGTTGGCTGGCTCTCTGCATGAACTTTGCTCCTGTTGCACCCTCTCCCTGGAATCACCTGCCCTGCCAGGTCCTCGCAATAAGGACCCAACTCAGAGTGGCTCCTACAAAGCTCTTCCCCGTTCTCCCCTCTGTCTCCTTGCAGACAAACTGACCACTCCCTACTTTGAATTGACACTTGAACCCTGTACCAACTGACTCACCAATCTCTCCCCTAGGTTCTGCCAGCCCCTCAAACCATAAAGGTGGTTCCCCTTTGTATTCTAATGCCCGGCACACAGCCAGCACTGAAAACACTCAGGAAGAGTACAGAAGTGAATTTGTGGCTAGAGGAGCTGGAGAAGGCCTACAGAGGGCCACAAAGAACTCAGTGGGAGCAGACTCACCAACACTTTCTGGTTGGAACCAGCTGAGCTTAGCTAGAGAAATGCAATGTGTGCTTTGGCATCGAACTCCAGCTACACAGAATTGCCCAAGGAGTACAAATGCTTTTCCCATTTTTATAGTTATTTTATAAGTATTTCAGAACATAAATCCGTCTCATACTCTTTTGTCACTTAATCCTTTGTCAAATTTATTGACTTTTTGCTCCAATCCTTGCTTTCTCTGCAATAATGGAGCTGAACTGTGAAAGCATCCTCCATGCTAGCTGGTTTGAGGGTACACTTTGTCAGTGGAGGTCACTGGAGAAGAAAGCCGCTTCTCTTTCTAGCACTCCTGACTTCTAATTCTGAACTTTCAGTAGTGCCCCGTGGCTAGCAGTGATCAGCACCTTCTCATGGAGGGAGAGCTTCCCCTGGCACACTGTCCTTGAGATGGTTTCTTCATGGTATATTAGTGGTGAAGCTCCTTCCTGCCAGTGGCTTCCCCTGACACTTTGCAGTGATTTCTGAGATGAGACATTTCACAATGGATAGCTCCTTCAGGGTTTCTGAACAAGTCCTGCTGAAGTCACCCTTTGGTGACCTTCCTTGCCTACCAGGGAGCCATTATCATGCTGCCTTGGACAGGGTCTGGCTCTTAGACCCGGGGGGTGTTGAAGGTCTCTTCCGTGGTGGCTCCATTTGAGTCCTGCAAGCAGTGGCTACTCCCTGTATCTGCTTTTCCTATATGGTTTACACTTCTCTTTGCCTCTTATTATCCAATCCCCATTTACTCCGAGACTCTTATTAGTTCTTACAGTAAATGTTGCCTGTTCAAATTACTATGTGCTCTCTATGTCTTGATTGGACCCTGACTAATGCAAGTTTACATTTAGCCCAAGTTTTACAATAAATTAAATATTTAATGTTCACCAACCATCCTTCTGTCCTTGTCTGTTAGGCATTACTCATTCTCTAGTAGAGCTCAGAAATAAACTTCTCCCAGTTCTTGCATTCTGAAAACAAATTAGCCTATGCTTTTATACTTTCGTCAGTTTTTCTGGATATAATGACCTTGATTCACATTTTCTTTGAATATTTGAAATATATTTCACCATTTTCTTCTCAAGTGAAGTGTTAAAGTGGAAGTCCCATGATTTTTTTTTTTTGGCCCAAAATGACTTTTTAAAAAATATAAAGTCTAGTACTTCTACTAGAATACATATTGTTCATTCTCAAAGTTCTCAGGTACACAGCATACACTTTGTATATAATAATATACGATAGTATATAAAATCCATAAACCTTTATTCTTTCTCTCTCTACATATATGTATGTACATAAATCCTCTCAGGAAAAGTTTTCTTGAATTATACTGCATCATATTTATTGTTACCTGTCTGGTTTTATGAATCAAAGATTCAAT
Source organism: Sciurus vulgaris (assembly GCF_902686455.1). Classification (NCBI taxonomy): domain Eukaryota; kingdom Metazoa; phylum Chordata; class Mammalia; order Rodentia; family Sciuridae; genus Sciurus; species Sciurus vulgaris. The sequence goes on from NC_136467.1 coordinate 148,914,258, forward strand.
CTGTGTTGGATTTTTTTGTCTTTTTCTTTTTTACTTAAAAAATTCATTCAACTTGTAGTTCTCTTCAGGCAGTGTTATATCTGCTTACTCTTGTGGTCTTTCCTATTTTCCAAAATCATCTATTCTTTTACTTCTAATTCTTTCTTGAATTATATTACTTCGAGTTTTTCTTATTATCTTTCCACATTTTAATTTTCTTAATATCTTTACAGTAGCCCTGGGCCAGATGCTATGTATTCAATATAAAATCTTCATTCATCACAATATTTCACCATTACAATCTATCTTCCTTCCTTCCTGCTTCCCCTTCCTCAGTTTAGAATGACTGGACCCTACAAAACCTCTATACGGTATTAGGGATACATATTAGGAATTACTGCCACTGAGAGGCTTATAAAGTTAAGAACTTAGGAAAGTATATTAAAATATAAATATGTAGCCAGGCACAGTGGGGCATACCTGTATTCTCAGTGACTCTGGACGCTGGGGCACGAGAATTGCAGGTTGAAAATTAAGACCCTGTCTCAAAAAATAAAAAGAACTGTACCTGCAGCTCAGTGGTAAAGCACCTATGCGTTCAATCACCAGTACCCTCCAGTTAGGTCCTTAGGCCCACCCACAAAGCATCCCTAACTACCCAAACCACAGCAAAGACGCCAAAAAACAATCACAGGCCAGACAGGTTATTTTTAACCACTCCATTGTACATGACTATATAGTTAAGAAGTCTTTTCCTGCAGGCCGCTGCACCTTGCAGAAGGGCAGCCTGGCACACTGTCAATAAACCTTTTCTTTAACTCAGAGCTTTCTCTTGTGGATACTTGGGTCAGTTACCCTAACAACCCCCACCCGCAAACAGCAACACACACACGTGTAAAATGTCAAGTCTAGCACTTCTAGAAAAATACCCCCCTTTTTGTGGATAAGAGTAATCGTGCATGGGCTAAGGTACTAAGAGAGGGCACCAAAGTTCTGGGCCAGGGTCCTTCTCCAGCACAATCAAGGGAAAGGTACCCAAGGCTGAGATGACGGGTTTGAGGAAAGGCACGTTCCTGCTGAAACAAGGCCGGCGGCTCCAGACACAGGCTGGCTCCGGGAAGAGCACACCCTTCTTCCCTTATTTCAGCTGAACATGTCTGCATCGAGACATTCCATCTTGCACACGTCCCGGTTGGGTCTGGCTTTTTGATTCATCTTCTAAAGACATCAACACGTCCTGTCTCTTCTCAGGCACTAAATGGTTAACTGGCGTGGGGACCGCACGTCGGGCAGAAGAAAGGCGGCGCCGACCCGGACCTCTCGGGAAACCCTCCCCGCGCCCTGCAGTTTCCCCGGGGCGATCTGGGCCCACCCCCGCAGAAATATCTGGAGAGGCCTCGCCTTTGTTGCCGTTAACATGATAAAGCGGAGCGGGCGAACGCCTGGACGACCACCACGCCGCAGTTACGGGGAAGACCCCGCCCCACGCCTCCCCGCCCCGCGCCTCCGAGGGGCGGGGTTTCCGCTTCCGGCGGCGGATTGTTGACGCCTGCGGCGCTGCGGTGGCGACGGCGCCGTTGGGGAGGGGCCAGTGGGGGAGGGAGAGGCGCAGTGACAGGTACCGCGGAGGGTGCTGCTGAGGCGACGATGGCAGAGGGGCCCGAGGAAGCCCGAGGCCGCCCTCCCGGGCAGGACGAAGGCGGAGGAGACCACGAGCTGGTCGCCGCCGCGAGTGGCGCCTCCGCCGCCGCTGCTGCAACCGCCGCCCCCCGCCCCCGGGATGGGCCGCAGGCCGAGCCTCAGGCCCCGGGCCGGCCCCCAATCCCGGACCCCGCGCCCGCCGCCGCCGAGGAGCTGGAGCCGTCGCGGGAGCCCCGGAAGCGCAGGGAGGCGGTCGCGGGGCCGCCAGAGTCGGCGGGCTGCGAGGCGCCCGAGGCCGCGGCGCCCCGGGAGAGGTCGGCGCGGCTGAGCGCCCGCGAGTACTCGCGGCAGGTGCACGAGTGGCTGTGGCAGTCGTACTGCGGCTACCTGACCTGGCACAGCGGCCTGGCCGCCTTCCCCGCCTACTGCAGCCCGCAGCCGCCGCCCAGCTTCCCCGCGGCCGGCGCCGCCCCCCAGGCCGCCGCGCCGCAGCTCGGCTACTACAGCCCCTTCTACTTTCTGGGCGCCGGGGCCGCCGGGCCCGATGCGGCGGCGGCGGCGGCGGCGGCGGCGGGCATCGCCACCCCGGCTCCGGTTGCGGGCCTGGGGCCGCGGGCTGCTCCAGGGCCCGGGGTGGTGCGGACGACGCCGGTGACGAGAGTAGGACCCGCGGTGGCTGCGCGGACGGCGAGCGAGGCCGCGCGGCAGGCCGGTGAGAGGCGCGGGGCGGCGGCGGGGCGCGGGGTCGTGGTGCGGCGGGGCCGCGGCGGCGCTGGGATGGCGATGGGCCGCGTGCCGTCGCCGGCTGCTGCCTGGAGTGTGCAGCCCGGCGGGGCCGTTCCGGCTGCCTTTATGCCTGGCGCCCTGACCGCGGGACGAGTGGCCCCCACGTGCGGCGAGACCTATGCTCGGAGGCCGCCCCTCCCCAGGCCCAGCCCCTGCCCTGGGGGAGAGACCCGGAGCTCGGCTGCGGCCGCACAGCCGCGTTCGGAGGGGCTTGACTGCTAGTGCAGGACCGCCGACCGGGGCCCGCGGACGGTGGACCTGGGCGGATGTAGGTCTGCAGGGCAGAAATGGAGCAGGGACCGTGACCTGCCTTACTGATCTCATATGCGGTGCCGTTGTGCACTTCGCTGTGGGAACTGGAGTATTCTGAATTAGTTCGATACGGGACAAATACTAGTTGATGCCAGAATATGATCCCAGTCAGAATTTAGGTTGAGAGGTTGATTATCATTGGGTGTCTGTCTAATAGAAAACAAAACTAAATGAAGGAATCATGCGGGATACAGGGATTGACTTTATTTATTACTAATTGTCCATTCTTAACGTTGATTTTTACTGTAAGTTTTAAATTTTGTGTTTCCTGGATGTGCTCATCTAGATTCTACTCATATAAGTCCCTAGCGAAATGTATTGGTCACTGTATTCAAATTTATCTGAGAAATCAAATTTTAAGGAGGTGAAAGCAAATTTTAAGCTAACTAGTCTTACATAAATAGTCTGTAAATAGTTATATTTTAATAATGTACTCTTATGGAATCTATACGTGGTAATTGTTTCAGGTTTTACATTTTTTAGAAATTATTAAGTTGTACACTGACGGTGCTTTCCCCCTTCATTATCTAACTTGTGTTCCCAGGTCAATACGAAGTGATTAGTTTTCCTAACTTTTTTTTTTTTTTTTTAATTTGCAGGCAGAGAGTATGTTATTCCATCCTTGGCCCACAGATTTATGGCAGAGATGGTGGATTTCTTTATTCTCTTCTTTATAAAAGCAACCATTGTCTTAACCATTATGCACCTCAGTGGAATAAAGTAAGTGAAGGACATTTGTAGAAGGCTTTTAATTCTGTTTAAAGTTCCTGTGTTAAATCCTGTTCTGTTCAAGCCTGCATTTGGCCGTGTGGGTAATAGGTATGCCATGGTCATGATTTCTTTATAAGAGCTTTGTTAGAGTGACTGTTTTTTGTTGTTGATGGTGGTGGTTTTAAAGAAATGGCTATGAAGGAGAAAAATATTTTAATAAATTCTTTTTAAGATTTATGGTAATTTCACTTATCAAAAGTAGGTTAAAAAACAAAGAAACGGAAAAAAAAAAGAAAACCCTTCCAAATCTCATTTATTCAACTATTCTCTTATGCCAGGAACTTATTTTCCTCTTACTATCCTGTGGAGTCTCCAAGGACAAAAGGGTAAAGAGCATCTGGAGGGTGACTATTAATATTGAACTAGTGACATTTCCAGATGGGATTGCTAATACTGTCAGACAAATCCCAAGTGAACTGCCAAGTGAGACATTTACTCATAATAATCATAATAGCAGTTATCACTTTCTAAGAGCTGAGGCACTGGGCTTATATCTACTGATTATAGAGATTGAAATTTGGGCTGATGAGAAGTTAAGCCTAGAACTTAGTTGAGAAGGTAGTGACACCAAGATGCAAACTTGTCATATTTCAGGGGCTCTGGCGGTGAACCTGAGTGTTACTGCGTTTTCTCCTTTTTGCTTCCTCCTCGCACAGCCACCCCAGGGACAACTCCTCCATGTCCCGTCTCCTAACTAGCTTAAGCCTAGACCATTGCCTTTTCACTGCCAGCTGCTTTCCCTCATGGTTGTTTCTTCCTAGTCCAGTCACTGTCATCTCTCGCTTGGATCATAGCCAGTCTTCTGAGTGGTAACTCAGTCTCCTTTTTTATCTCAACTCAACCTCCTATATAAAACCAAAGTGATCATAAATTCTGATTCTGTCCTCTCCTGCCTTAAAACCCTTTAGTTATTTCTCATCACCAAGATAAAGTCTGAATGTCTTCATGTGATTTAACACATGCCCTTATTTCTTAATTACTGTCACCTCTCACTGAATATCTGAACCATAACCAAACTGCTTATAACTTCCACCACACACACTCTTGCTCCAAGGCTTTCTCTCCTACTGTTTACTCTCTTTCCCCTTAGTCTGGCTAACTTCTTTTCATCCTTCAGACCCTAGCTTAAATGTCATTTATAAGGAATGTTTCCCTGATATTTGTGGTTACCTATTACAGATGGCCGCCTTCTTTGTCGTTACTTATTGTTCCCTTTTTGGGTTAGAATCTCCATGAAAACAGACACATTTCAAATTCACTCACCATTGTATCCCCAGGGCTAGCACAATATCTGCTTATGATGGTACAGTTTTTGTTTTGTTTTTTTTTGTGGTACTGGTGATTAAACCCAGGCCCTTGCACCTACTAGGCAAGTGCTTTACTACTGAGCCATCTTCAGCCCAGTGGATAGCACACATGGCAGGATGAGCACATGCCTACACCCAGCCCTGCCTATTTGTTGAATAAGCTGGTAAGTGTTTTGTGCAACTACATGGTTGGGACCCTAAAGTTTAGCTTAGAATTTCATTTAAAATTCATGATTATACCTATAATCCCAGAGACTTGGGAACTGAGGCAGGAGGATTACAAGTTTGAGACCAGCCTCAGCAACATATGCCCTATCTCAAACATTAAAAAAAAAAAAAAAAAAGAACTGGGGCTCTAGCTCAGTGGTAAAGTACCCTTGGGTTCAATACCCAGTACCACAAACAAAACAAAACAGAACAAAACAAAACATCAAACCTTACATTAATGAAAAGCTTATACTAATGAGAAAAAAAAAATCTATGCAACTGTTCTGGTAACTAATTCTGAATAACCCCACATTATTATTTTGTGTAGGGATATCTCTAAGTTTGCAATGCATTATATAATAGAAGAAATAGATGAAGACACATCAATGGAAGATTTGCAGAAAATGATGGTCGTCGCACTTATATATAGATTATTAGTTTGTTTCTATGAGGTAAGTTACTCTAACAAGTAATTTTTTTAAGAATCGAATTTTAGATGCTCAACCTTAATGAAAATTTATAACTAATATTTTTCAAGTATTTTCTACTTTTTTGGTTTTTCCAAATTCTCTTTAATTTTTTTTCGAGGTTAAAAAAAAAAGATGACTTTTGGGAGGGAGACATTTTACAATTTCTTTGTAGTGTTTTTCAGTCTAAGAAATAAAATTTCACTCATAAACAGACTGTGGTCCAAAAATATACTCGTAGGTTGTTTGAGGATATTGAGTTTTTGTTTTTGTTTTTTCCGGGGGGGAGGATGTTTGGGATTAAACCCCAGGACCTTGTGCTTCTAAGACAAGCACTCTACCAACTGAGCTATATCCCCTGCCCAGGTATTTTTCCTGGGGAACGACTTGCTAAAAAATATAATGGGTCATAGAGAAATATTAAACATCTTGTAGTGTTGCACATATTAAGAGACCATAGAAATAAATGGCTAACCTTTGAATATTCTGTCTTTCAAGTTGAAAATTTTAAAACATGACAGGAAATCTATCTTTAAAATTGGTATAGTTGAGCCAGTAAATTATTTTTAAATTTTCCTTCTTTCCTTAGATAATTTGCATTTGGGGAGCAGGTGGAGCTACCCCAGGGAAGTTCCTGCTAGGGCTTCGAGTTGTGACATGTGATACGTCAGTGCTTATTGCACCAAGTCGAGTTTTAGTGATTCCTTCCTCAAATGTTAGCATTACAACGTAAGTCCTTTTCTCAGCTTCATCTTCTTTATACTTGGGGAAATGTATATTTTAAGTATGTTTTTGCACTGCATAATGTTTTGGTCAACAATAGACTACATACACCATAGTGGTCTCATAAAATTATATTACTTAAGACTTTGTGGCAATCTTTGGTACATTTAAGATTTGTATACAGTAATAAAATCACCTAATGACACATAATAAATTTCTCAATGTGTCCCTTATGTGACACAGGACTGTATTCAATAATGTCCTAAGGTATAATGCTTACTATAATACTTTTAGAATACTGAATTTAGAATATTCTTTTCTTCATGGCATATACAGCAATTATCAGATAGTTTATGAACATATTTTGATTGTTAATGATTTTAGTCCTCTTTGGTATCCGTATTCAAGAAGTTCATTTTATAAGTCACAATAATGAGAAGGATGAGTTAGGTGTTGGTGCTGTACCAGTGCTCGGGGCCCAGCTTTATTATTCCCTAGGTCTGGGATATTGGGTCAGTTACTGTCTCTGTCTTGAGTCACCACTGGGCGATACCCACATTATATTTCCTCTTGAATAGGCTGAGTTTGACAACTATGCATACATGCACACATCCTGTTGCTCTCAAATGGTAGAGTGGTTAAAGGTAAGTGGGTGGTAATCAGTTGAACCAATTAGGATCTAGCTGTAATTACTGCCAGAATGAGTGACAGCTGGATTGTTATATAAGGGAGTGGATGAGAGTAAAAAATGGCTAATGTTTATTTAACAGTTATTTTATACCAGGCACCGTTAAATGACATGTGCATTAACTAATCCTTAGAACCTTATTAGATACTTTTTGCAGATGTGCAACACAAGCAGAAATTAAAAGGTGGATTTGGAAACAACTAGTCTTCATTTATTGTCTACTCTTTTAGCCATTGCTTTTTCTTTTGGTAGCAGTTCAGTGCACAAAAAGCAGAAATCTAATATTAGTTGGATAATTCTCCATTCTGAGCTATTGCTAAAAACTTTTTAAGTCTTTTCCCCCTCAATTAGTGAATCCCACAAGGAGAGCTGATGAAAAAAGACGATATAAGGTAAAGAATGTGACAGCATTCAGTTTAGAAGACACTGGAAACACGTTAATAAGAAGGGACTATGGGCCCAGTGTGGTGGCACACACCTTAATCCCAGTGGCTTGGGAGGCTGAAACAGGAGGATCCAAATTCAAAGTCAGCCTCAGCAACTTGGGTGAGACCTTGTCTCAAAAAATAAAAAAGGGGGGCTGAGGAGATAGCTCAGTCGGTAGAGTGCTTGCCTTGTAAGCATAAGGCCCTGGGTTCGATCCCCAGCACCCCCCAAAAAATAAATAATAAAAATAAAAATTAAAAGGGCTCGGGATGCAACTCATTGTTTAAGTACCCGTTGGTTCAATCCCTGTTACCAAAAATAAAAAAATGACTGTGGAAAAGGTAAGCCAGGAATAATATTTTTCAAGATAAATACTAGAAAATACTGTAAACCCTTAGTTCATATTCTGAGATATTTTTCTTATGAAAGTTCTGAAGACTTTAATGTGTCTTTGGAAAGAGCCCAGGTGGTTTGATCATGGTATATTTACTTGAAAATAACACATTATCAAAGGTAAAAATTCTCTTAATTACATACTGTTTCACATACACATTTGAACTTGGGTAGGATACCATTCATCTATATGTAGTCACCTATACCTTGATGCTTTTGCTTTAATTTTTTAGGTCCACCATACGAGCTCTGATCAAGAATTTTTCTATTGCTTCTTTTTTCCCTGCATTCATCACACTGCTGTTTTTTCAGCATAATCGAACAGCCTATGACATTGTAGCAGGAACCATTGTGGTAAAAAGAAATGGGGTCAGATGATGTCCCAAAAAGCCCTGAATTCCACTCTCTGGAATAATGACAAGACTAAATTATGTGTCAAGGCCATCAGTATCCCTGGGTAAAATTGGTGTAGAAATTAAAGCAGTCACTTCAGTGTGATGCAAGTGACTGTTCTGAAAGTGTTGATTTTACTTGAATGCCAAAGAACTTTTCCAGAAGAAAAACCTATTAAATTCAAGTGTTAAAAAATTGTAGATCAAAAAGAAGGCAAATGGTTTCATAATCAACAATGGACAGTATATTAAGATCTAAGGCATTAGGATTTGTTGAAAGCATTTTCAGCTTTGAAATCTCCAAATGAAACTTTAAAATTTTATTTTGGTTTATCCCAAAATGATGGAAGATGTCCAGTTGTGTTTTGTAAACACCTACAGTTTATCTTTAGTTAACACTTCTTGGGGAAATGGTTCTGTTTTTGTGTGGGGAGGGAGTAAGAGCACAAACTGGCCATTTCACTCACCTCCCATGCCAGCAGGCATTGAGTCAGCGGCAAGCTTCCTGGAAGGGGCAAGCGGGGCAGGCCTAGAAGCTCCTTGCCTCCAGTTTCGCCTGTGCCGCAGTTCTCTGCAGTGGAGGTGTAACTTTGCCACTATTCTTAATGCTTAAACATGTATTTGGGGACAAGTTTTTCGTAATGATGAAAAAGTATTAAGTCTTATATTATCACTGATTTTCTTTTTATGAGAAAAGGTAAGTTAAGTTAGTGATTGCTTATAATGGCAGGGGGTGTAAATTTCCACTGTAAATTTAAAACATACAGTTCATGTGCAAGTATTTTCAGTGCTCTAAAAATCAAACTATGACTAAGTGGGGAAAACTTAACTTCCATCAAAATGTTGCTTATTTACTATAAAACAATATACCCAGTGGGTGTGCAGCATGAACAAAGTGTTAATGCTTTTCAGTGTTGTGAATGTGAGTGTAACTTATATTTATACACAGCATACTCACATAGTAGTTCCTTTCCTCTTATATGTTCCATGACTGCCGAAACGTCCACTTAAATACATCATCTTAGTATCTCATGGATAATTCTAAATGCTAGTAGCCTGTGAAATGCTAGCAACTTTCCTATTGTGAACTGTTCTCTCTGAACCAAGGAAGACCATCATCTCCAGACATATTTACAGCTGCTTTAAGCTCATTTTGGGCCTGCTAGGGATGGAGTTGTGGGGGAAATGTTAAGCAAAGTAATACTTGCAAAGTCATGGGGTTTTGTTCATGTATTTGTGTGCTTTTGTTGTATGTCCCAGTTAGCTGTGTTGAGATAAACCTGAATTATTTATAGTTTGTTTCTCATTTTATCCAACTCTGACACTATTTTCCAAAAAACACTAAACTGTACTGCAGATTAAAATTAGACTGCTTAAGGGATCAGTCTAGGCTTTGTTCTTGGTCTTAAATTTATAGTAAACTCAAGACATGTCTGTTATCACTGTACCAGTTTTTAAAGTGGATTTTTCTTTGCTACTTAAAACTGTGAAAATAACATTTGTATAGAAACTTTAGCAATGTCCTTATTAATACGAGTTTATTGTAAATCTTCACAATTCTTGTTTTTCAAAATAATTTTATATTAAACTTTACAGAAAGAGTATTAGTTAAGTGTGTCCAAGTACTAACTAGATGGTTCACTTGTAGCCTCTGCAAAGATTGTTTTATGGCTCTTCACTGGAAAAAGAAAAAAAAAAAAATCTTTTAATTGTATTAAAAATTAGGAAATGTTATACAAACTTACCAGGATAAATGCTACTTTTGTCACTGGGGAATTCAAGTCAGAATGCCTTCAATCACATAACTGTGGAATATATCTTTGACATAATGTCTACTCAAATAATAGTTGTCATCAAGGCTTTTTATTTATACAAAAAACCCAAGTAGTCCAGTTTAATTAGCTATGGTTAGATAACTACAATTTGCTATACATGAATCAGTAGTGTCTAGATCCACTATGGACTCAAGTTGTACTACATATTCCCATAAGATACATATGAGTATTACTTTGCCTTTACAACAAAACCCAAGTCTGTTTCTATTTAGGAATTCAGTGGTTAGGGAAAACACTTTTGATTACGAGAGTCGAAAAATGTGACAAAACAATGGGGAAAGGGAACGTGACCCAGTGCCCCTTTTCTCGTGGGGTTATAGGGGATCTCTTTTTCAAGATACTTTTATATTTGGTATATTTCACTTATAAAAATACTGGTTTTCCTGTGTCAAAATGTAATTCTCAAGTTGAAGCTCTAGCCTCAAAAGGCGAAAGAAAAAAAAAAAGGGTTCTTAGTACAAACATTATTCATCACTTTAAAAGAACCCTGCAGGGCTGGGGATATACCTCAGCTGATAGAGTGCTTGCCTTGCATGCACAAGGCCCTGGGTTTAATCCCCAGTGCCACCCAAAAAATAAAAAAAAATAAATAAAATCCTGGAGTGGCTATCCCACCGGCAGGCTGACCAGTTGGAGCAGAAGCTGGGCCCTGGGTACTCAAGTGCTGAGTCAAGGCCTTGACTTAGACCACTCTGTCCTCAGAAATAAAGCCCACACGTCTGGATGATAAGCCTTCACTTGCTAGTATTATGAAAAAGTATGGCCCAACTCCTCTAGCACTGGCTCAGTAGTTCTACCTAAATGTTCACCTTCCACTTTCTCAAGTGTTTAGGATTGGAGGGAAAAAGACATTCTGAGGGCCACCTGTCTAATGTTGTAATATCTTAAATGATAGCAAAGTTTAATTCATACATTAAAAAGATTTGTTCCCTTCAGTGAATTGAGTGTTTTACTTATGCATAAACTTATTTCCATCAGTGGGAAGGCAGAAAGGGGCGAAAATTTATACTTGGTATATAAGGGACTTTTTGAGGGGGATGAGTATTGGATGTTTTCATTCTACATTTAACCCTATTAAAACAGGCTATTGTTTCTTTGAATATACCTAGATAACAGTATTCCTAAAATATGACAAGTACCATATTTAAATTCTTGCCATTCCCCATCCCTAGTACCAAAGTCATTACAATGTGTGCATGAGTGAAGTTCCTTATTTCAAATAGTATGTGCATATTACAGTAAGGCTTGACCTGCAAACAGTTTATGATGTCTCACCAATAAATGAACCCATCATTCTATTTTTAATAATTTGTATGCCACCAGTTTGTATTTTTCTCAATAAATACTTATGTCACCAATGCATTTGTGTAATTTTATTTAAAGTTTGCTAGGGAGACCTTGCCTCTGAACAGCCTTTCCAGTGGCTACCCCAGTGAACTGGATCATTTTCAGGTCTGTGAAAATATCCACCTCCAGGGATACCTGTTAACCTGTACATGAACTAAGCCTAATGTTAAACCCAGTTCTTAAGAGACATTAGCCATCTTGGCCACCATACAAGACTACGAGACAGCTGGGCAACTTAGGTCTGGCCTTAAAAACCCTTCCCAATCAGTCTTAGGGGATAAGGCAAGATAGAAAAAAAAGTTTCCTCAGGAAAGGCAAATGAGTGCATAGTAAAAATATAGCCTGGTTTGATCCTGTAGACAATGTGCTGTTAAAAACAGCCATTAGGGGCTGGGGTTGTGGTTCAGTGGTAGAGCACACGCCTAGCATGTGGGAGGCACTGGGTTCAATCCTCAGCACCATATAAAAATGAACAACATACAGGTATTGTGTCCATCTACAACAATGAAGCTACTATTTGCACATTTTAGAACTACAGTGGCTTTTGAGAAAAGTTTTGTTAAAAGCTGCCTCCATATTATAAGATGAAGTCTCTGACTTCATCTGCTGAGTGTATGGACATAACACCCCCTTTTCCTCAGTGTTACTACATTGAATCAATCAGTTTTCATTAAACACAAACTAACCTTTATAAAATTTTCATTGAATTTCAAATTTTAAACAGGCCCAAAAAAGGATGTGCCATCAGAATGGAAGGAAACATTCTTCCCAGGCTAAATTAGAACTTTAACAGCCTGGTTACAAATTGTTAAAATTAACACTTTATTTCAATAAAATGTAAATTACATAAGCAATGTCTGGAGGTAATTTGCATCTTAAAGACACTCTACAATGGTCTGAATTGTACTTTTAATTCCTATGGTTGTAATGACTCAAAACTTAGCACTCTGCCTGAAATTACATCCTCAGACCTCAGTGCATCAGAATGATTTTGGGACCCAGTCTAGACCCAGTTGGTCAACCTCTGGTGGTAAGGCCCTAGAATGTACCTTTGACACATTCCACTAAGTAATAATACTGATGCACACTTAAAATCATGGACCAACCAAACAGCTGATCACTCTAAACTTCCTACACAATTCCCCTCCAGAGATTCTTTTCCATTAAAGACAATTCCTAGCTGGGCAGTGGTGCACACCTGTAATCCTAGCTACATGGGAGGCTGAGGCAAGAAGATCACAAGTTTGAGGCCAGCCTGGGCAGCTTACCAAGATCAGTGAAAAGGGCTGGAGATGTAGCTCAGTGGTACAGATGCAATATCCAGTACTGCAAAAAACAAAAACCTCACAGGCCTGGCATGAGAAATGAGCTAATTTTTCCTTCATCAGTTTGCCCTTCTTCCACAAAACAGCCCTCAATTTTCACTTGTATATGGAATATACAACCCAAGATAGCCATTATATTCACAGGGAACAGACAGCAGTGGATCTATAGCCTAAGCAGTACAACAGAGAAATACCACTGCTGGGATGGAGGACGGACAGAGTCTTTGCTGAAGCCGATAGATACAGCCAAGAATTACGTAAGTCAAAACTGGCAACAGCCTGGTGTGGTGGCACATACCCATAATCCCAAGCAAGTTGGGAGGCTGAGGCAGAAGGGTCACAAGTTTGAGGCCAACCTGGGCAACTTACCAAGACCTGTCTCAAAGAGGGCTTTAGCTGGAGCTCAGTGGCAAAGCACTCCTGGGTTCCATCCCTAGTATTAAGAAATAAAGACTGAAATAGTCCCAAGTTCAAATACAGTTCTATAGATGCTTGGTTGGGAAGCCGAAAGATCCCATTTTTGTTGTAAACCAGCTTAAGTATGGTTTTTCAGTAACTTGCTTAAAAAAGGAATACTAAACATATTTTTAGAAGTAGAAAGCCTGACATGCCCAATTATAAGGACTGAGTAATTGCAAAGACCCAACCTATGAAAGCATTAGGTGTTATTTCCCCAGTAGTCACAGATTTCCAGCTACTTCTTGTAGTATTAACTACCACCATTTGACCACTAAAGAGATCAAGTATCAAATACGTATTATTAATAGAGGATATTATAAATAAAAATTTCCACCCCCAAGCCAACAGTGGATGATGGTTAAGATACCTTAGATAAGAAAAACATCCTTTACAGGAAACAAAGATGCTTCTAACAAAATTTCAGAATTTAAACTCCAATCACTAGAAGTTTGGCAAATTAAAAGCATATACAAAATAACTGCATTCAAACTGCAGCTAAAAATACTAAGTGCTATTCTAAGAGCTCTTTGGATCACAGGAAAAAAATCTGGTAACAATAAAATAATAGTAACAAAAAAGTATGCAAAAGGACCAGTAGAGTTTTTGTAAACTGTTTTAGATATGTATCCCCCAAAACTCTATGGATAAACACTGTCCCATCACCTAATCAAGGAAGATACAAGTACAAACAGAAACAGCTCTGTGTATTTTCAACTTTAAAAAGGTACGTGAATCTGTGTGCAAATGGGCAAGATTCCCAGCACAGGCAGGCAGGCTGACTTCACACTGCAGCCTCAGACCCTTCCCTCGTTAGGAGCAGGCCACATTACTCAAATACACTCTGGGATTCCAACTGACCACTGCTAAATTTTTCTTTAAAAAGTCCCATTCCATGACTACTGTGTACCTTCGTCATGAGTTAAAACTATAACAAAAAGTGCTTCATAAATTTTTATTGATGGCATTTATCCCATGGTTTAACATGTTAATTATACTGTAATAAACATGGCTTTAATATTAAACTTTTCCTTATTATCCAAAGTCACCACAGTCCATTTCAGTAAATATAAAAATATATGCTTAATACTTTGTACAATACTGGTTTTTGGTCCAAACAAAACTGGATCAGAAAAGCCAATAAATTCAACTTTAAGTATCCCCAATTTTTTTTTTTTTTTTAAGATTTCTAAATGGATTTAGGCAACTTTGAATAATGGGATTTACATAATAAAATCTGAGACAAGACTAAACAAACAACAAAAAAATGTCTAACACAAAATTAAAATTTCAAGTTCACAGATTTATGTTATGCCAAAAAAGTACAGAAACAAAATTGTATTTACAGAAGTTTCATAATAAAATAATGAAAAGGCAAGACAGGTGATAGAAGAATGAAAATGTAGAAATAGCATATAATTATTAAATGGACGATGAACTAGATCTAACAAGTCCTTGGCATGGACCATTCTTTAATCAGGTTTTCTCTATCGGAAAATCTTAGTGCACAACACACCCAACTCACTCACTTCACACGTACACCAGCACAAACTCGGCATAGAGATCATTCATTTCAACGTCCTCTAATCTATACAGGATTCCTCAGGTATAATTACAAGTTCAGCGCGTTCCACAAACGCTATCAGCGCACGCTGTGTGCAGACGAAGAGGGTCTATACAAAGCCATTCACCGTGCAGGCTCTATTCCTGGGGCAGCCAGACTATGCCAAATCAGTGAATAATGTGCTGGATCATAAAATATTTTTGCTTTAGAATCAGTCACCAGTCTAGCTATTATTTTTTAAAAAAGGGGGGTGGGTAGGAGAGATGGGAACGGAGCTTCCGTAAAGAAAGAGGAGGAAAATTCCCAAATTAAAGAAGTTCTTAGGCAGATCTGACTTCAGACGAGCCTGGTCTGGAGTACAATCCAGTATCTGAAAGAAGGGCACCAGCTGTCGTTAAAACTGTTGTAACACCATTGTGACCTTTATTTCCTGCGTCTAACAGCAGTCTTTATCTTTCGACCAGAAACTGAAGTTCCAGAAGAGGAGAACATATTCTTCCCATTTGACCTGTGAAAAATAACACTTCATAATGTGACATAATGCTCAAAAAAAAAAAAAAAAAAAGTTAGAAAAATAATAACTTTTCACATGACCAGCAACAAGGGAAAGGAGCCCAGGAAAGACTGTGAAGCAAACACATTTTCACTTTATCTCACACACTACTACTACTCCTATTACTACTACTATTTTCCTCAGGCAGTAATTCTCCAAAATTGGAATAAGGTAAATTGGTGTTGGAGAATATATTAATTTCACCCCAAATATACTGCATCTTAATGACCTTCAGGAAGCAAAACACATGCATACACTCTTGAGCTTCACTTGAACAGCAAATCCTCTTACCCCACTGTGAATGCTGCTGGAGGCTGGTTGAAGGCAAAGCCCCCAGAGCCAGAGGGCTGGGCTGAGGCTGCAGGTGCACTAGGATTTGCACCAAATGTGAACACTCCTGATGGGTTGTTGTTTGTGAAGTTGAAATTTGTAGTGCTGCTGCCAAATTGGAAAACTGAACCTATAATAGTAGAAGCAGAAATATTTCATTAAGGGAAAAATAATAGTTCTTCTTTAGTAATGACTCTATCCTCTCCATAGGAAAACATGTAAAAGGTTAAGGTCTCTTATGGTTACCATTTAATCTACAGAAAATTAAAATATTATCTCTGATGACACCTAGTACATACTTGGTATCCCTAACAAGTTAAACAACTTATCCTTGACCAAGGAGAAAAGGGCAGAGTACACAACAAGTTAAAGACAGTGAATTTGACAGGTCTATCTTCTTTGAAAAGTACATTAAAATAACAGGAAAGGGGAATGACCAGGTACAGTGATGCATGCCCAGTAATTTCAGCTACTTAGGAGGCTGAGGCAGGAGGATTGCCAAGTTCAAGGACAGCAAACAAATGAGGACAATGACAGCAACAAAGAAAAACACCAGAAAGGATATGGATGGTTTTTAGAAACAGATACCCAGGTCAATCCCTGTCTAATGCCAAACCAAGGTTTAGTCTTTGGAGAGGTCTCAAAGAGCGGACAGGACACAAAGCTAATGGCAAGAACATCATAGGGGTGGGTTAAGAATAGGTTGCTATAATGCATATGGAGACCTCTCACCCATCCTCCCTAACCCAGCTCCCAGAGCACTGGCAAGCAGGAAATCTCTGTTACCCTCTAAGCAGGCGACTGTAAAGATCTTCTCTGGGAAATTTAACAGACGAAGAGGAAAAACCTGTAGATACTAACAGCCAGGTGTTTAAAAAAAAAAGAAAAAGCTAGATAATGAGATGAGCTTACAATGCACTTGAAGAGTCATACACCTCAGCAGCATGTAAAGGACCTGAGTGGTATTTAGGTGTACTACACTCTTATAACTATTAGATTAAGGAGCACCAGACATTTGGTGACAGCATTTTAAATATTAACATCAAAACAATAACAGAAAAAAGCAATATGGGGAAATAAACAGGAAAGTGAAACCTTCAGAAAAACCAGTAACTCATCGTTAACATCTCAAGGGATAACAGAAAACACTATATCCATGAAGCAAACCAAAGAAATAAAAGAAACAAACAGAAAACAAATTAAAAAAGAATTCGAAAAGTAAAAAAGTGGTAACACTAACAGTAAAATCTCAAAAGAAGGGACAGAAAAAGGTGAAGAAATCTCTTCAGAAAATACAACCAAAAGACAAAAGTCACACTAAAAAGAACTCCCAAGATGATGGAGAAGAGATCACAAAGTCATCACTTTTAAACAACTGGGTGAGGAAGCCTAGTGGAAGGAACAGTTTTAAAAGAAAGTTTTTCCATATCTTAATAAACAACTGATGGCTTTAAAAATACTGAGAAGGCATTTACTACATTTAACTGATAAAGTACTAATACCAGAATACATAAAGAACCATTACAAACCAATAAGCAAAAGCCAAACAATCAGAAAAACATCCAAAATCACTTCAAGAAGAATTCAAAAATGACATCAAATAGAATCCAACTGACGATTTTCTAATACAATGGTGACAGAATGTGAACTGGTGGAAACCACCAACAAAGTTTCTATTATCATTTATGTACAGGATTCACAGACCTGTTAATTCAGCGATCCCACCCACGGTTATGTGCTCCAGAGAAGAATGCACCAATACCTAAGGACACGCAGAGCAGCTTCCTAACAGCTGGAAACAACTTAAACATCCACACACTGTGGTATATACATTCAATGATTTACTCTATAGCAGTGATAATGAACCAACTAAACGCAATCACATGAATGAACCTTACAAACCTGGTAAGAATCTATTTACATAGACTAAAATATCAGACAAAACTATACTTCCTAAAGATCATATCTATAAACTTTTTTTAAAAGCCCAAAGAACAATGATTACAATATTCACTCTCTCACTCTTTTGCTCTCTCTCACACTCACACACACACACACACACAGCATACATCAAGAACAAAAAGGAAAGGAATATGATCAAAATGGGATCTCTAAAGGGCTTCCAGGTGGTAGCTACACAAGTGTTTGCCTCAATGTTACTGTTTATTTCTTTTACGCCCTTCTGAATGAGATCATATTTCATAAGAAAAATATTTAGTGCAATTCTGAGGAAATACATCATTAAAAGCGTGATCAGTCATATTTAAAAAGTCACAGAAACTTCTGTTTATGCAAATCACATGGAAAGGTTAATATTATCAAAGTGTCATGAACAACACAGTAGGCCTATCTAAGGAGGACTGGAACTTAGGTATGATTTCCTGAAGTAAATTCAATCATAAAGAGAATCAGAACACACAGCTCAAATTCAGACTAGAGAACCCCAAAAAACGGGGTAAATGAGACAGAATGAATCCCATACATCACACTTTAACATTTAAAGGTGCTGTTACTGAAACTTGGGAATGCTGTTTACTGGTAAATCTAAACAATATTCTGCCAAGTACAGGAGACACAAAGAAACAGACCTAAGTGTGGATTCAAGGTTTAAAAAGTATTATTTTAAAGACATACAGACTCTTAAATATGTTATACAAACCACATCACTGTACAAACTTACTGGAATTAGGAGCCGCTCCAGAGCCAAATGCAGACTGACTAGGCTGTTGTCCAAACACAGGAGGCTGACTACTACTTGACACTGTTCCAAAAGTAGGAGGTGCAGGCTGAGACCCAGCAGAAAATAATGCTGTTGAAGATGATATCGACCCAAAGCTCGGGGGATTAGGCTGGCTGGCACCTTGACTCTGTCCAAATGTTGGGGTCTGGTTAGAACCAAATGCTGGACTGGCAGATGGTGCTGAAGGTCCAGTGCCAAATACAAAGGAGGATCCTAGAAGCCATGTAAATACGTAATTTACCATGATGGTTACAATGACAGTCCTCAAAAGATTTCTGTAAACCCACAAGCAAATTTCAAGCTTCTTTTCAGATGCTTACCTTGATCAAAACAAGCTATAAATAATGACTGAGACTGCAACTCTACTCTTATGTAGTAAAACAATCCATATAAACAAAGATTCCAATTAACATGAATGAAACTCATCCACCTTCATAGACAAGTTTTTGGCAAAGGGATATTCTAAAAAGATAATCTCCTACCAGAAATTCAATATGTGCAGAAACAATTACTTGTTTACATGTGTATACAGCCTTTAAGAGGACTGGATTCTAAAAAACTGTTTATCAGTCCATACAGTGAATAATTACAGCATCTCAGACATAGATGACTAAAGGCACACATGCCACTGTAGCATGTTGACAGCCTGCTTCACTATCTGCTAAGAACTGATATTTTTATATTCCAGCCAATCTACCTACACCATGTATTTATTTCCACTGTAAATATACCTGCAGCACTAGTCGTGGTTGTAGCTCCAAAGCTGAAACCAGAGGTCGCAGTATTATTACTGCTGGCTCCTGGCCCAAAGACGAACGGGGTGACTGCTGTAGCTGTGCTGGATGTGGTTGCTGGTTTGCTGTCCTGAGAAAACAGCAAAGACTGCGACGTACTGGATTCAGCACAATTACCAAAGGAGGAGCTGCTCACAGGATTGCTGACCTGCCCAAACACAAAGGCAGCCACAGGCGGGTTGGAGGAAGAAGTGGAACTACCAAATATGCCACCACCAGCTGAAGTGGCTGGGGTACTTGAACCAGAGGAATTGTTGTTCAAGAAACTAAAAATCGGCTTTGCTGCACCTTGATCTGTAAGACAGAAATTTAGAAACATTAACCCTTAAGAACAAATCATCTCAGAAAAGCATTTCTTGCACTACAATCTTAGAATTCAATAGGAGAAAAGAGCCTGTTTTTATATATTTTTTTCAGAGAATGACCATCTATTAATTCTAACTTTTGACAGTCAAAAATATCCATCTTTTCCTCTTCAGTTTATGGATTTTTTTTCCCCATAGGAAGGCTTTTGGCATTCAGACTTAAAAAAAAAAAAAATCCCTCAAATCCGTATATAAATTGATACTGTGTTTGGAGAGTAAATCCAGATTAGCTGTACTTTTGTGTATTTGATATTACAATTTATGTGGAAGTATGTAGCAGGATAACTTCAATTTATCCTCCTGGCACTAATTATCCTTTCCTTACTAATTGCAGTGCCACCTTTATGGCACACTAAATTCCTAATTCATGTATATTGTTTCCTCTGCTATTGTCATTATGACTGTTTTCATTATTTTAATGTCACATATGATTTCATAATAGGACAACTGTGTGTGCCTGCCCTTTCTCTTCAAAATTTCTTACTTATTTTCCCTTCCATGTAAATTTCAGAACTAGCATAGCTTGTCAAGCTCCATAAAAGTTCCTCTAAGAACTCATGTTAAGGGATGTGGGGGAGCTACTCTCACTCAGCTCAGGAACAAGTACAACTTTAACGATTTTTCAATTATTCTGCATGATACAAATTCTGCTGCTGCTATAAAACACAAAAGTAGAAATGTTAGAAAATACAAATGAGACATGCTATACAACTATTATTGCCAATTTAAAGGAAAGCTGATGGTGGTCTTTAATACCTAATTGAGGACGTTTTACTATTCCAATGTTTGAGTTCCAATACCACACCCTAGACAAGGCAGGCCACAATGTGCTGTGGTACATTAGTATGATTTATACAAAATGGAGCCTATTGGCTCACTTGAATACTGGCTAATGGGAGTGTGGTTAAGAGCATTTACCACAGTCTAGTGATTTCATGATCAAATTTCAATAGATCTGTTTTGTTCCTTTTCAAATAAGTAATTTTAGTTATAATTTTCTTTGTAGGCTGCTTTTAAATTTCAAAGAAAATATTTAATAGGAAAAAACTGCTTGCAACTACTTGATGAATTCCACGCTATTTAGCTTTTCATTTTGAGTATTTCCAATTTATTATTCAAAAGTGTTACTAACAGGTGTAACTTATACCTTGCATGTCTAAAACAGGTGTACTTTGTACTTTGGACAAATTTGGTTTATTAACATTTTCACTTTGAAAGCACAGCTCCTTTGATTTCAGTGTTTGATGCTGGCAAAGCAGAACTCTAATGCTACTCTGATACCTGTCTGTTTATGGCAAACAGCTTTACTCTTTGGAAGCAGTAAGTTTTGGCTTTGAAAGGCCCACACTAATTGACTCATCTTTGTCAAATATGTGGGCCTTTCCATTTTTAAGACGTATTTCTTTATATCTAGAATCTTCTGTCACTTACTTGATACATCCCTGGTATGGAATTTACCTGCAGGATCTAGCTTATATCAATATCTTTCTATTTTTGCAATGTATTCTTGGAAATTCCATTTCACTAATCTGATTATCAGCTATGTTCTTTCTGCCACTAAATCCATTTAATGGTTTTATTTTAACAGCCAGTCATGCTTTACTTTTAAAAATGCTACTTTCATTTTTTCTTCAGGGCTATTTAAGAATTGTCTCTGTTTTCTCAGGATTTAATTATATATCTTGTCTGTGGTCCTTAAATGTCTGATGATGACTGGTTATCTGTTAACCATTTGTAAATGAAGGCCTTTAATAAAAATTATACAATATATCATGAGCTTAAGAATACTTATTTTCCTAGATAGTATATACCAATTCTGATTACAAAAGTCCAAGTAGAAGGTCCAAATATGAGGGAGAAAGACAAAGATATACACAATATTGTGAGCTTTCCATTACAGTTGTCATTTCTCAAACTCAGACCTGTAGTTAACTTCATTAGAATAATGAGGGTCTGGAAAAGTTAAAATTGAAAATCACACCCATGCTGTGTAAACCACTCCTTGACCTGCTGCATTTATGGAGACAAAGACACCTTGAAAAAATTTTCTAATAATTACCAGCTGTAGTATTGGTTTGAGCTCCAAAAGCAAATGTAGCCTTTGCTGGTTGATCAGATTCCTTCTCAGATGGTTTTGTCATACTGAAACTAAATGTTGACTTTGAAGAACTCTCATCTTTGGTTTGCTCTGAATTCCCAAAGGAAAATACTGGTTGACACTTCGGCTCTTCATTGTCAGCTTTCTTCCCAAAAACCAGAGAAGTAGAAGTGACAGGCTCTTGTTGCTTCTCTTCTGTCCTTCCCAAAACAAACATGGAGGCAGAAGGCAGAGAGGCAGGTTCCATATTGCCAAAAGTGAACCCGCCCTTGGTCGTAGGCATTTCTTCCTTTTTAGCTTCTGTTGTCTTACATGTGAAAGGAGTCACTGAGACACTCTTGGTTTCTATGGTTCCAAAACTGAAGCTGCTCTTGCTCTCAGAGGTCACCACAGTTTCAGTAGCAGCAGGGGTAGGGTTAATAATGCCCGTACCAAAGCTGAAGCTTGTAGATGAAGATTTTGGCAGTTCCTCCTTCTTTTCTTGCTGCCCCAGATTAGATACTCCAAACTGAAATGAAGCTGAAGAAGCTGGGTTGCTTGAACTAGAAGAAAGTCCAAACTTAAAATTATCATTTTTACTGTCTTTTTTAACTTCTTCAAGTTTAGAATCTGATGAAACTCCAAATTTAAAATCTCCAGTAGGTTTAGAAAATTTAAAGCCTTCACTGATGGGGTTTAGAGATCCGGAGTCAGATGATACACCTATTTTGAATCCTCCCTGATCACCAAACTTAAAATTCCCAGTGTTTGTTAAGGTCTGACAAGGCCCAGATGATGATGGGATACCAAATTTGAAGGATGTAGTTGCTGGATTCAAAGATGAGGAAGATGTGCCAAAGCCTTCAAAAATATAAAACACCACAAAGACATTGAATCAATGCACTCGTCCTCTAAAAATGTAAACATTTAAAGCCAAAATGACATAAAATCAGCTTTGAAAAGGTCTACTTTAAAGAGTATTACCAATGGCAATACTTGGTGCTTTTCTGTAGCTGCAGAATCTAAAAATGAAGTTCAAGGTTCAAAGCAAGAACCATTAAAATGTGCTAAGATATGCATACATTACTCTACTTACCCATGAATCATAAAGAAAAATCACAGCCACACTTTTTATAAGCCCTCCTCCTCAGATCTCTCCCTTTAATTATTACCCATCAACCTCACCTTTCACTAGGAGAAACTTAAATGGAAAACTACATGAGAATCTCAGAGCAAGTGGCCATACATACCTATTCTCTAAACTATTAAATGATACTAGACAGAATGCTAAAAGTAAAGGGGCCAAAGAAAAACTAAGTACTTATCTCTATGGACAGATTTAAAATATGGTGGTCCCTGAACCACAGGTAGAGAATATGGGAAAGGAAGTGTGAAGCTAAAGAAAGAGCTTAAACAGCCTGGAAAACAGTGAACTTCCAAATCAACCAGATGCAATGGTTTTCAAACTGCCAGGAGTATCCCATTAGTCAATCCAATTAATTTAGTGGGCCACAATCAGCATTCATCTTTTAAAATTAAAGAGAACAGAAAATACCAGGGTACTTCATACATAGCAGAGGGAAGTATCATTTTGTAAAACCATCATTTCAATCATATAGACAAATATAGTGTGGGTATAATGGGTCAAAATATAAAAGTTCATGTGTAACTTTGATTTTCAGTCAGAAGAGTTTGAAAGCCACCAGTCAAGGCAAATTAGAAAATAGATAAAGCTTGGTTTTGTTTTTGTGGGTACTGGGATTGAACCCAGGGGTGTTTTTACCATCGAGTTACATTGTCAGCCCTTTTATTTTCTATTTTGAGATAAGACCTTCCTAAATTACTCGAACTTGTGATCCTCCTGCCTCAGCCTCCCTAATGGCTGGGATTATAGACATGCACCACCATGCCCAACTTTGGTATTCTTTAATTCCTCCACATTCCCACCCTGTAGACTTACTCTCCTATAGATTAAAATCCTTCTGACTCCCCTGACTGGTCCTTCCAATATAAAAATCTCTACCCCAGGATTATCAAAATTTTGACTGAAACATGTATATGATTAACAAAATATTCAAGAGTTCATTTTCTGGGTCATATACTGGGGAACCAAAGCCCAAGACTGTATTACCTATAACAAAGTCCTAGGGCTGTATATCCCCAGGCAATTCATCTACGGGGATTAACATTTAAAACCAACAACCATGTGCATGTTTGAATACATAACAATGAACCCCACCATTGTGGACATCTGTAATATACCAACTTTAAAAAATGAAAACAAAACAAAACAAAACAAAAAAAACAGCAACACAACAAACTCTCAAGAACACAAGACAGGTCACTACCCAGTTGCAGAAGATACCTCACTACTGAACACCAAATTTGACTTAATAATTCAGATATATGTGAATTAAAAAGATCTAAGGACAGTATTCCATTTTATATGAATTCAATAGAAAAGGGATAACTCAAAAGATTTAGCTGTTTGCAAATATTGCACTTCAAACAGCCTTGTAAAGAGGCATTACCATTCACCTTACCTTTAAACTCAGTTTTCGTGCCTGGCTTTGCACTTTCACATGCAACACATTTGCTAGAGTCGGCTTTATTCTGTACGAAGCACACTTCACAGTCCCAGCTTCCCTCAGGTTTTTTGAACTTGTCCAATCCTAGGCAGCCTCCAGAAGACAGAGAGACAGGTACAGTGTTGCTACCTGAAGCAGGTACTGAACTTCCTAAAAAGTAATGAGGTGACTCATGAAAATTTAACTTACGTTGTGTCAACATCTTAATTTTTATTAACTTTTCATATTAAGTAAAAACAGAATATGCCAGAAAAGTGAACTCTATAAATAATCAGCTTGCTCTAACCTTGCTTAGTGAATTCCTTCTTAACCTCAAATCTGAACTACTGTGGTTAAAAAAAAAAAAAAAAAAAAAAATCAATCTCAAGAATTAGAGGCTAAAAGACTAGACTGTTCTTATGAATGTTTGTCAAGCTGGGCCATCACAGCTATTTGGGAGCCTGAGGCAGGAGGATCCCAAGTTCAAGGCCAGTCTCAGCAATTTCGATCCTAAACCAAAATACAAAATTAAAAATTAAAAAACAAGCAAAAACTAAAAAACAACCAGGGATGTAGTTCAGCAATTACTGGGTTCAAACTCTAGTACTGTCAACCAAAAAAGGTCAAATTTCTTCCAAGAGCACAGTGTTTTTAAGATATAAGATGTAAACTGTAGGCAATATGCTAACACAAAAAATACATGGCCAGACACCATATTCACTGCAAGATCTCAAGGCACAGGTCTCTGCCTTTGAAATGATTGTTTTTACAAAGAAAATAATCATCTGCTTTACAATTCAACCCTACACTCCATTACATGCTAACCATTTAACAGATATTCATTAAACAGCAGAATATAGTTAGGTTCTGGGAATATCAAGATGAGTAAAACAATGCTTAATTCCTAAGGAGATCATGGTTCAAAAGGGGGAAAATTAAATGCATGGTAGCATCATCATCAAGTGATAAATGGTCTAAAACTAGTGTGCAAAGGAGGAAGAAATGACTAAGCACCACGAAGAGTTCCCAGAGGTGATAATTACATCTTTTTTTTTTTTTTCCGTGGTGCTGGGGATTGAACCCAGGGCCTTGTACATGCTAGACAAGCACTCTACCAACTGAGCTATCTCCCCAGCCGGATAATTACATCTTTAAGCAGAACCAGCGTGTTTATGGGGTGAGGGGCCTGCTAAGGATGGCTCAGCAAGGCACACGGTATGGAGGCGTAGCACTAGAGCGGGGACACTCCTCCTGTCATTCCCACTTCTCCAAATGGTCTCTGCTGTCGTTTCTCCCAGTTAACTTAACAATTTCCGTATTTACAGGCATGTTCTGCTGTCTTGCCAATACGATTGCTCCCTGGGTTCCAGTTCTGGTACACTGTTCTCACAGTCTGTCATCTGATCTAGTGGTTTTAAAAGCCAACATGACAGTTTCTTAGTCTGTGCCTGCTACCCACACTTCTCTTCTGAGCTTTGCCACTGCAGTGCCTTAGCTGGTGGTTCCACTGCCCACTTGGCTGGTATGTCTAAATGGCTCTTCCCTTCAACACTTCTCACATTTATCTCAACCTTTCCCTGACCCTTCTGCTGTTCTGTTCAGTCCCTCTCTTCTGCAGGGTCACAGGAGCCTTCTTACTGACATCTCGGAAATCCATTCTCCTCAGAGGCCGTTAGTACCATGCAGTTTTGCTTTTCCTCTCTTGGCTGCTCCTTTAAAAGATGAACTGTGCAGAAGTTTTATTCCTACCACTCCCTAAAATTAGCAGTTAGTGTAGACTGTCTTCTCTCACTTCTATTCCTGACTTCAATAACTTCCAATAACAAAATACTCCCTGACCTTATCTCCAGCTCTGAGGGTCCATGATCCATATCGGCATATCCAGAGGGCTCACGTGTATTTGATATCAACTTCAGCAACTTGGGATTAACATGTCTCCCAATGTACATTATTCTATGTCCCTCCTTAATTTGATTCCAGTAGCACACACCACCATTATCTACTCCCTATGTTATTCACAGGACTAAGTAATCCTCAAAATTGTTGCCTTCAAATCCATTATCCAAAAACCCAGAGTGAGTTATCAAAAAAATACAAATTGACTGAGTCATTCCTTTGGTGAAAATGATGATTCATCATTTTCTGGATAAAGTCCAAGTTCTTTTGTACTTATATGACACTCCTTTGTTCACAGTTAAAAGTTTACTTACTGGCTCAAAGTTTCATTGCTCTTTTGTCAACTCAATTCTAGTTTCCTGAATACATCAAAGACTTTAGTGAGGAGATGGTGTCAGATGGGAAGAAAAAGATATTTTAGAATGAAGACTCTGAAATCTTATTGTTGTGGAGATGTCCAACACAAATTAGAAATATAGCTCAAGTGCTCAGGCAAAGAGTGTGGCTAATAACAGTTTCACATTACAAACACAACATGACATATCTGTAAGTAATGTAATAAAAATGGGAAGTATAATTCTCAGGATATTCATGTTTATTTGTATCCATATCACTATATCTGTATCATAATTATATAACGGTATTACAAAATCAGTAAAGAGTCACTTCCAAATGAGGATGTGAATGTTCAGTAACTCAATTTTGAACAGAGAAACAGAAAAAACTCAAATCTAACTCCATTTTGCTAAGTTAAAATTTTTTTCATTAATGATTCAAAAGTCTACTGTCACTGCAACATTTTGGCAGACAGCATGTGACTACAGGTATCATTGTTCAGCTACAGTCTTTTCATAAAACATTATGTTTACCCCTTAAAGAAACGTGTCCTATAGATGACCAAATTATCCTTATTTCTACTTAGAGGAAAAAAGACAAAAATAACATTTTATTCTGTGAAAAGATTTGAGAAAGACTGAGCGTTTTTGACATCTACATTAGGCAACCCTGAAAATTATCAGGAAGAGCAAGAAATTTCTAATAAAAGCACACAGAAAAAGGAGGTCAAGAGTATATACTGGACACAACCTATCCAAAAAAACATGAAAATCTAGCCCCAGCCAGTCATTTTAACATCAAAAATGGTTTAAAAAAACTTAAGATGTATGAAGAAATGCTCATCTTGAAACATTTAAAATACTGAGACTGTTTTGCAGAATAAATGAAAACACCCTATTCAATGTAATGAGTAAAAATTATTCCATATAGCCATAAACATACCTGGCTTCTCAGACATGCAGGACACACACTTGTTGTCTTCTGCATTATTAGAAACACAGCAAACTGGACACTCCCAAGATCCCACAGGCCTTCTGAATTTATCTCCAAATCCTAAAGAACCGGATGCCACAGTGCAGGTGGAAGATGTTGCAGCCATGGTCACAGCACTTTCTGAAACCACTGACAACGTGAGCACTCGCTTCACACCAGTGCCAGGTTTTGGTGTTTCACAGGCTACACATTTCATTGCTTCTGGTTTATTTTGCACTAAACAGGTGTCACAATCCCAAGTTCCTATTGCTGGTTTAAATTTGTCTCCAAAGCCTGTACCCGACGCAGAAAGAGTTGTTTTGCTACTTTTGGTTGGTGTCCCAATTCCAGTCTGTTTGGCAGTTTCTCTTGATGGTAATTTTGCTGCTTGACAGGCTATGCACTTGTTGTCTGTAACTTTGTTCTGGAGTAGACAGGTATCACACTGCCATGATGATCCACCCTTTAAATTTTCCCCAAACCCGATTCCACTAGAAGAAAATGTACTTATTGCTGGTCTTGTATAAACTTCTGGGCTTGTCGTGGTAGGCTGAGCAGCAAGGGGATCTACCTTTGGTGATGTGAAACCTACAATCGAAGAAGAGCAGAGTATTTTAAAAAAGAAGCTTTTTATAATCAAAACATTAACTGCAACATTATTACAGGGAAAAAAACACTTACCTTCTTATAGGGTACTACAATCCTAGATGGACTGCCTAAGAGTTCTTTTCACCCAAGCATATTTATGAAAAGCATAACTAATAAGCAACATTCAGACAGAATTCTACTTCTAGGAATTTCTAGTACAGTGATGTTCATTACCTACTGTCATCCACAGTTTGCAGCCGTCTGCCTTTCCAAAATATTAAACTACAACACAGTCCTAATGTCCCCTCATGTCTATCTTTTCTTTTGAATGTTTTCTTGGCTATGCCAAGCAACTTCAATAGCTACAATCTTTGAATGCTATCCAGTCATAATCTATTCTTGTAGTAAACTCAAGTATCAATAAGACCAGTTAAGCTGAGCAGGCATGATTATTTGATAGATACCCCTTCAAAGTACAACAGGGTGCTAAGGAACATTTTTAATTAAACTCACAAGTCTGAATACTGTGTGGCTTGATAACTAATATGTCTTTTTTTTTTTTTTTTTTTTTTGCAGTGCTGGGGATTGAACCCAGGGCCTTGTGCTTGCGAGGCAAGCACTCTACCAACTGAGCTATATCCCCAACCCCATAACTAATATGATAATAAATCCCAACAAAGATGGTACCTTACATTTTGGTAAGGTCTAGAAATATAAAAATGATTAAGACCCAGTTTTTAAATCCACATTGAACAGAAGTTCATGCTACTCAAATAGGCTCACACACAGTTCCCATATAGTAACTCAAACACAACTCAAATATATCTCCAAGATAATCCCAGAAGTCTTTCATAATTGTCAAGTATCTCTTTTTGTGTGTGTAAAAATGGAAGGTATATGTAGATAGTTAAGATATTCAAAGCAGTCACTGGACTGATTCACTCAAGATATACTTTATTCATGAGAATGACTTTCCAATCCTTTCCTTGGGGACAACAAACTTTCATTTTATTTTATACACAGCAACACCAATGATCTATTTCTCTAGCCTTTAGCACCAAAGAAAGAATTAGAAGGGAAGACAATATAGAAGGTCCTTACAGGTTTTCTAGTGGTATTAAGAAATAATCAGGGCTGGGGATATGGCTCAGTTGGTAGAGTGCCTGCCTTGCAAGCACAAGGTCCTGGGTTCAATCCCCAGCACCACAAAAAAAAAAAAAAAAAAAAAAGAAATAATCAGCCTACAGCTACTTTAGCATAATGGCAAAATGATATCACCATCCTTCAGCTACTCTCAGCCGTCAACAATGTACTATTTTGTAATGGTTAACTTGAAACACTAGATTAGGAAAACTGACAGTATCATCTCAAGAATTAAATTTCTTTTCCTTTGTCAAATTTTCCTAATTTCACTCAAATACTCGTATCAAATTTTTCCTATTTAAGGTGGACCTGGTGGCACACATCTATAATCCCAGTGACTCAGGAGGCTGAGGCAGGAAGATCACAATTTCACAGACAGCCTGGGCAACTTAAGTGAGACCATACCTCAAAATAAACAATCAAAAGGACTGGGGATGCAGTTCAATGGTAAAGTATCCCTGGGTTCAATCTTCAGTACAAAATAAAATAAATACTTTTAAAAATGTTCCTATTTAAAAAGTTACACAGGACCAGAGTGTAATACTAAGTACAAGTATAGGGCAAAACAACACCTCCCACCCCTGCCAGGGATGGAACCCAGGGCTTCATACATGCATTCTATTGTTGAGCCACATCCCAGGCCCAAAAAACTATATATTTGATGCTTGCCTACTAGTTCACTGATAATTCTACTTTTTAGACCATAATATAGTCATTTATTATCATTAGCTAATAATTTTAGTACAAGCAAGCATTTTTAATTAAAACTAAATTATTACATGTATTGAATTATACTACTGTACCCCACAAATAAATAAAAAACTCAGCAAACGTGGTCTTGTTCTATATGCACTCATCTGGGGAATAACGTGAGAAGGCAGTTTAATGCTCTCAAGACATGACCAGATGCTATCATGATGTTTGCTCTTACTCAGTGTTGTCCAATCTCAATTGAAAACTCATATTCTCTTTCTATACTTGTCTCTTAAAGAGATTTCTTTAGTAATACAGAGATCCTGAATTCCAAAGAAGTAATATTTCTAAGATATTTCCCATAAAAAATTGGATCTCACTACATTTACATTCAAAATTCAACATTTTATCAAATTATGGGTAGTTTTTTTTTTTTTTTTTTAAAGAGTCTACATTATAACACAACATTAAAATTAAATCAAGGGAGTGTGAAATTAAGATTTTTTATTATCTCAAGGGCTGCGATCATCTTACCAGGGCTTTTCAGCACATCTAAAACGCTTCCTTCTTTCAGGATTTTTACAGGTCTAAAAAGGCCCTCACAATCTTCATCTCGCTTCTTACAGCTTGTGCTGTTCACCGCAGTGATATCTTGAGCTGTAATTTTTTTAAATTGTAAAAAATATTATACTAAGGAAAGCAGTAGATTCTTGAATTCAATGCATTTTAAAAATCTAAGCTTTTCAGACTAATTTCTAAAACTTTAATAGTCACTATAACTCAAAAATAATGAACAAAGTATATTAATTTGTCATTACAAGGAGATAAAAATACTCCTTCCATTTTTGCACATTCCATCACCACCCCACATGCCACAAAAAGACACAGAAGTATAAACTACAAATGTCAGCAAATGAATTCATTAGAAGAAAATTAAACTGAAACACTAGGGAAGATATGGCCACTGGGGCAAGGCTCCTTCACTGCTTGAAATAACATATTTGACTGCTCAGCAATTTAAAATACTGATTAAAAAAAAAAAAAACTAAAAGAAATTCTCAACAGAGACAGTTTTCTATGATTAAAAATGTCCTTCAGTTATATTAAAAATCTGTATGATACAATGCTCAATCTGGTTACATAAAATGCCTATTTGCTGAATGATAATGCATGATAAAATGCATAAGGCTAAAAAGCATAGCTGTGGGCAAAAGCAGGTTAGAAAGTCTAGAAAATTTAGAATGTTTCTATTTAAAAATTAATGGTGGCTGCTAGTGGTAAAATGAATGTATACTCATTGTTTTTACTTTTTATGATCAAAATTAAATTGTTTTTAGTAAATTTAAGGTAAAATTTTAGGATTACCTGAAGTGCACTCAAAGAGACAAAAAGGAGATAATGGGAAAACTAGCTCCTGTCACAAAATAATTAATCATGACTTCCACATTTTCAATCAGCTTTGCTAACTGATAGAAGTGATGAGAACCAGCCGGGCGCAGTGGCACACGCCTGTAATCCCAGCGACTCGGGAGGCCGAGGCAGGAAGATCGCAAGTTCGAGGCCAGCCTCAGCAATTTAGCGAGACCCTGTCTCAAAATAAAAAATAAAAAGCGCTGGGGATATAGCTCAGTGGTAGAGCACCCCTGGGTTCAATCCCCAGTATCAAAAAAAAAAAAAAAAAAAGAGGAAAAAAAATGGTGAGAACCAAAGGTGTTAAAGTGATAATACACAAGTTTGTTGATGCCACTCATAAATGTACTCATAATCACTCCTAAAAAAAATCTGGGTGATTTCTCACAATATAGTGAAATGAAAAGCTGTTTTAATAAATTGTTACCAATTCAGTTACCACTACTAAAGCATTAGTAAAAACTGGAAACGACCTTTCCTCATAACAAGTCATGAGAGGTTTACTCCATAATGCAAAGTTTAATCCATAAATTTCATGGTAAGAAGAACAACTGAAATTGCCTGCCACTTTCTATTTATTACACAGGGCTATTCGATGCCCCCCCACAATCAGAATCATAAACATATCAGGCAAAGCCACCTCTCCAACCCAACAACTAATGTTTTGATATTTACAAAGAATGTAATGATTTTTCTTTTATACCCCTCCACTTGAATTCATTTCTTGGATAAAATGCCCTCATTCCAAATTCTTGCCCTGAATAGTACAGACCATATGTTTCTGCATTTCCCAAACAATGAAAAGAAAACCACTACTACAACAAGATCCTGTTTTAGTTATCTAATTTCTTTTTCTCAAATATGTCAATTTTCAGTTCAGAGACTACATAACATCACCTGCACAGGTCAGCACAACCCCTATAAATAAAAATGCTGTGAACTGCCCAGTAAACCCAGAGATGAAATCCACCATAATTTTAATGTAGACAACCCTTAAATTTAAAATAACACTTAATTTATAAGAAACCTATTACCTTATCTTGACTAAACACAGATGGAGAATAAATTTGTTATTGTGACTGTCCTGCTCAAAAACAAATAGCTAAATATCTCTCAAAAAAATTAATAGAAAGTATTATTAGAAAGTAATAACTTCTTGCTTTTCAGAGTTAACGTCATTCAAGTGAAAACATTTAGAAGAATAACCAAAGGTGAAAGAATATGAAATACTATGCTAATGTATACAATTGTTTTTGCAAAAATGTGTGAAAAATTTTTACTTACCTGAAGTACTTATGCTTGGTTCTGAAGTACTACTAGAGCCAGAAAATTCTGTTTTTGCAACAGGCACACTAAATGTAAATCCAATCTGAAAAGCAAAAGGACTCAAGTGTCAACCTATTTCTAAACAAATAAACTAAATTTCACCTTTTCTATCTATGTAACATAATTTCCACAATCTCTCAATCTGGGATTCATAAAGCAGGCACTGTGGTGTATACCTAAAGTACCAGCACTGGAAGCTGAGGCAGGAGGAGCATGTGAGTCTAGGAACATGAAACCAGTCTGGGTAACACAGCAAGACTTTGTATCCAAAAAAAGTGTGCTTAATGATTGCGCACTTGCCTAGCATGTAACGCAGACTCGGAAGACTTGGGTTCAACCACCAGCACTGCTACATAAGTAAGAAAATGAGCAAATAAATAATATTAGGATTCTTGTATTGAGCAGCATGTCCTAGTACGACAGCATTTTAAATTTCTTAGGCCTTATTTTCCCACTTTCAAAACAGTCCAAAAAAGAATGCTGCATTCCTAATGCCCAGTTTCTGAACTTCATTTTCTAATAAAAAGTATGAGAGTTTTGAGATAACTGACGGGTTTCAGGCATGCAGTAAGGAAATTATACTTGATCTGTAACATTTTAAAAATGATACACATATGCCAAACTTGGAACAAAAATTAAATTTATGCATTATTCTTATGCAAAATGCTACTTCATAATGAACAAATATGTTGCATGACCAAAAAAGCCCAGATCTTTTCTAGATCAAAAGGTGACTCAAAGTTCTACAAGACCTTCAAAGAACTCATTCCAATACTTCTCAAAGTATTACAGGAAATAGAAAAGGAGGGTACCCTACCAAACTCATTCTATGAAGCTAATATCACCCTCATACCCAAACCAGGAAAAGACACATCAAGGAAAGAAAATTTTAGAACAATATCCTTGATGAATACAGATGCAAAGATCCTTAATAAAATACTGGCAACGGTATCCAAAAACATATTAAGAAAATCGTGTACCTCAATCAAGTGGGGTTCATCCCTGGAATGCAAGGGTGGTTTAACATCCTAAATCAATAAACGTAATCTATCATGTCAATAGACTTAAGGATAAGAATCATATGGTTATTTCCATTGACGCAGAAAAAGCGTTCGACAAAATACGACACCCCTTCATGCTCAAAACACTAGAAAAAAATAGGGATAGGAGGAACATACCCGAACATTGTAAAGGCTATTTATGCTAAGCCCATGGCCAACATCATTCTTTTTTTTTTTTTTTTTTTTTTTTTTTTTTTCTCGGTACCAGGGATCCAACCCAGGGCCTCCAACTGAGCTATCTCACCAGCCCCCTCAACATCATTTAATGGAGAAAAACTGAAACCATTCCCTTTAAAAATGGGAACACGACAGGGATGTCCTCTTTCACCACTTCTATTCAACACTGTCCTCGAAACTCTAGCCAGAGCAATTAGACAGACTAAAAAAATTAAAGGGATACAAATAGGAAAAGAGGAATTTAAGCTGTCACTATTTGCTGTTGACATGACTATATATTTAGAGGATCCAAAAAACTCCTCCAGAAAACTTCTAGACCTCATCAATGAATTCAGCAAAATAGCAGGCTATAAAATCAACACGCATAAATCTAAAGCATTTTTATATGCAAGCGATGAAACATCTGAAAGGGAAATGAGGAAAACAACTCCATTTGCAATAGCCTCAAAAAAATTAAATATTTGGGAATCAATTTAACCAAAGAGGTAAAAGATCTCTACAATGAAAACTACAAAACATTGAAGAAAGAAACTGAGGAAGACCTTAGAAGATGGAAAGATCTCCCATGTTCTTGGATGGCAGAATTAATATTGTCAAAATGGTCATACTAACAAAAGTGCTATACAGACTTAATGCAATTCCAATTAAAATTCCAATGATGTACCTTACAGAAATAAGAGCAAGCAATCATGAAATTCATCTGGAAGAATAAGAAACCCAGAATAGCTAAAGCAATCCTTAGCAGGAAGAATGAAACAGCGGGTATCACAATACCCGAACTTCAACTATACTACAAAGCAGTAATAACAAAAACAGAATGATATTGGCATCAAAATAGACAGGTAGATCAATGGTACAGAATAGAGGAAGCGGACACAAACCCAAATACATACAATTTTCTCATACTAGACAAAGGTGCCAAAAATATGCAATGGAGAAAAGATAGCCTCTTAAACAAATGGTGCTGGGAAAACTGGAAATCTATATGCAACAGAATGAAACTAAACCCCTATCTCTCACCCTGCACAAAAATCAACTCACAATGAATCAAGAACCTTGAAATCAGACCAGAGACCCTGCATCTTATAGAAAAAAAAGTAGGTCCAAATGTTCAACTTGTTGGCTTAGGATCAGACTTCCTTAACAGGACTCCCATAGCACAAGAAATAAAAGCAAGAATCAATAACTGGGATAGATTCAAACTAAATAGCTTTCTCTCAGCAAAGGAAACTATCAGCAATGCGAAGAGAGTGCTTACAGAGTGGGAGAATATCTTTGCCACTCATACTTCAGATAGAGCACTAATTTCCAGAATATATAAAGAACTCAAAAAACTCTACATAAAGAATACAAATAACCCAATCAACAAATGGGCTACGGATATGAACAGACACTTCACAGAAGATCTACAAGCAATCAACAAACATGTGAAAAAATGTTCACCATCTTTAGTAATACAAGAAATGCAAATCAAAACTACACTAAGATTCCATCTCACCCCAATTAGAATGGTGATTATCAAGAATACAAGCAACAATATGTGTTGGAGAGGATGTGGGGAAAAAGGTACATCATACATTGCTGGTGGGGCTGCAAATTAGTGCAGCCAACTCTGGAAAGCAGTGTGGAGATTCCTTAGAAAACTTGGAATGAAACCACCATTTGACCCAGCTATCCCACTCCTCGGCCTATACCCAAAGGACTTAAAATCAGCATACTACAGAGATACAGCCACATCAATGTTCACAGGTGCTCAATTCACAATAGCCAGATTGTGGAACCAACCTAGATGTCCTTCAATTGATGAATGGATAAAGAAACTGTGGTATACATATACAATGGAATATTACTCAGCTATAAAGAATAATGAAATTATGGCATTTGCAGGCAAATGGATGAAACTAGAGAATATCATGCTAAGTGAGATAAGCCAATGTCAAAAAACCAAAGGACGAATGATCCCACTGATAAGCAGATGATGACACATAATGGGAGGTGGGCAAGAATGGAAGAAGGAGGGACTGTATAGAGTAGGAGGGGTGGGGTGGAAGGAAAAAATAACAGAATGAATCAAACATCATTACCCTATGTAAATGTATGATTATGCAAATGGTATGCTGTTACTCCATGTACAAACAACATGTATCCCATTTGTTTACAATAAAAATAAATTAAAATTAAAAAAATAAAATAAATTTTAAAAAAGGTGACTCAACAGACCTATTAACTAAATGCAGCATGATTTAGTTGATTAGGTCCTAGTCTTTAACTGGATTTAGGGCCAAGAGACATAAAACATCAACTAACAGTCTAGGGATGATGGGAAGTCTGATTATGAACTGTATTATACCATCATGATAAAATTTCTTGGTATGATAACTGTATTGAAAGGATACAAAGGAATGTCCCTTGTCTTAGAGGATAGAGAAGGAAAAGAATCAAGATGTCTGCATTTTAACTGTTAAATGGTATATGCAATTGTTCATTTATCTTATCTGAACTGTGAATATTTTTTTAAGTTAGAAGAAAAATAATGTTTCTTACTACAAATGGCATCACAGATGTGATAAAACATAGCAGGGTTAAAAGTATTCATACAATACAAAATGTGTTTATTAAGTTATAATTATTAAATTAATATATATTTATTAAGTATCAAATATTTCTTGCTTGCTACTTACAGAGGATGGAGGTAGTACATCTGCCTCAGTAGATTTTACAATCGGAGATGAAAATCTAAACATGGGACTGCCAGGGCTGCTCGGAGATGTCATTTGTACCTGGTTTTCCAAATTAAGAAATGACACAAAAAAAGAAATCGTCAATAAAACATACCTTAAGAAAATTATTTCAAAGAAACTGAAAGGCTTTTTATTTTTCCTTATAGATTTAAAAAATCACAACTTCTGAAAAACACTGTAGAGTTTCTTCTATAAAATCTGGCTGTTTCTTAAAAGAGGAACATATACAATCTTAGAGGTGGATAGTTGCTTACAGGAGAAAAATAAACTATATGTTGAGAAAAGGTGAAAAGTCAGGAACAACAAGATTTAAAAAAAAGCAGAAGCAAATTAAAAGATGTTAATCCTAACCGCAAAGTAAAGACATACATCTACTCCTACCCTCCAGTCCCAAATCTCACTGGAAATATTGCTTGGAAACAAACAAGTCATCTTTCTCCAATGCCTTGCATAAGAGTTAAAGAATCCCATTACAATATATAATAGATATATTTAAATTTTTAAGAGTAAAACACCATTTTTATTTCTCTCTACATACTCTGAAGTATTATTTCCATAATGAAAATTAATCACTGCTCTAAGATTTTCAGAAGTAGAGATTAAAAAAAAAAAAAAAAAAAAATCACCGCATTTATACAATGGCTCTGTACCTTGTTTGTTAATGACTGAGATGGACCAGTGGGTGATGGAGAGGAAGTTGCAATTGCTGGAGAACTAAAATTGAAGGTAGGCAGTGAAGAACCGGTGATTGGTAGGGAGATTTTCGGTAATACTGGTACTTCCATTTCCTAAAACACAGCATGTTTCATAATGACAAACTTCATCTTCCACATCATTCTTTTACCTCTTTTTGGGGGGTGGGGGCGGGGGCGGGAAGGGTTGGGTTACTGGGGACTGAACTCAGGGGCACTCAGCCACTGAGCCACATCTCCAGTCCTATTTTGTATTTTATATTCAGAGACAGGGTAACACTGAGTTTCTTAGTGCTTTGCTCTTGCTGAGGCTGGCTTTGAACTTGAGATCCTCCTGTCTCAGCCTACCAAGCTGCTGGGATTATAGGCATGCATCACTATGTCTGGCTTACCTCTACTCTTAATTTCGGGTTGAACTGATAAAGGCAAATTCAGAACAGAAAGAAGGTAGCACCATATAACATTAGCCCCGTAGGCTCCTGAATTAAAAAACAAGATTTGAATCTGAGCTATGTCACCAACTGCCACATAACTTTGAGAACCTAACTTCCCTGAGCACCAATTTTTCTAATTGGCAAAAATTAGAGGAAAAGAATTCTTACTGAAAACGTAATTGTGGTAATAATGCAAAACACAGTTATATATGATCTCTGCATTAAAAAAAAAAAAACAAAAAAAAAAACACTTAATAACTCATCAGAACCCATGAAGTCTAGTAAATTGCTTTGGTTTCTAATCAACAGAGCAAAGAGCACCCAAGTCTCCAATGACTTAGATTAAGAACACACACACAAACAGATTAATTAGTACTATGTTGGAGCACCTTATATGTGTCCAATGCCCTGAATTATAAATAATATAAGAGAAAAAGTTTAAAAAAAAAAAAAAAAAAAAAACCCAATACCAACCATTTGGAAATGCTGAAAAGCAAGGAAAAAACCAGATAGGAAAGGGCACTTAGAAGAAGGAAAGGCCACTGAGTAAGCTGTTCTCTTTCAGTTAGTGGCTCTGGGCGATTGAAAACTGATAGAATACTGCAAACCTGTTACTTGATGAATCAGAGGACAGTGTGGCAAGACCGCAACAGCTAGAAATGAGGGCAGATGCAAAATGAAGAGCCACAGAAAGGAGTCCCAAAGTCTGAATACAAACCACTCAAATCTGCTGAACCTGTAAACTCCGCTGTTGTAAAGCAGACACCAATGAACTGTGTCTGCCCACCAGAAGAGAAAGAGTTTTAGTTCAGGTAAATTCAGTGCCAGCTAAAACGATCTGAATATTTCAAATGGAAGGGGTTCATAGCACATAAATCACAACTCAACAAAAATGATCCAAAAATCAAAGCAAAAATAGACACTTCTATTTTTTCTTTTTTTTTTTTTCCCCCCAGATAAAACTAAGAATTTACAAATCCATTGCCATAAGACCTGCTCCCATAATTTCTTTAGGCTGAAGTTAAATGATACGAAATGGAAACTCAAGACTGGAAAAGATACGGAGAATATGCAGGCAAAAATAAAGCTCTTTTAGTTTCTTTAAAACACACATAATTATAAAAAACAAGCAGGACGTAGTTTAGGTTTACAGTCTGCCTAGATGTAAAATAAACGATACATGCAGCATAAAATGAAAGGGAGTAGCAAATGTAAACTATCTGATCATAAGATTCTTAAGATTTTTTTTTCTTTTTAATTTTTATTTAGTTGTTAGTGGACAGGCATCATATATACATATATTCATTCATTCATTTATATGTGATGCTGA
This sequence comes from Sciurus vulgaris, assembly GCF_902686455.1. Taxonomy (NCBI): domain Eukaryota; kingdom Metazoa; phylum Chordata; class Mammalia; order Rodentia; family Sciuridae; genus Sciurus; species Sciurus vulgaris. The sequence continues at coordinate 148,953,102 of NC_136467.1, forward strand.
GAATTGAACCCAGTGCCTCACGTTAGGAAAACGCTCTACCACTGAGCTATGACCCCAGTTCAAGATTCTTAAGATTTTACAGAAAGTGGAACAATAGTAACACAATTGCCTGGAAAACGACACATATCATAATCAAAAAGGACCACCAACTGATGAGCAGGTAAAGCTAAAAAGACAACAAATAAAATGAATTTCTATTAAACATTTGATTCACACCAAAAGAGGCAGTTTTTAAAAGAGAAACAAAAACAAATGGGAAAATGGTAGACCTGAATCTAACCATATCAATAATTACATTAACTATAAATGAATTAAGCATCCTGATTAAACAGCAAGACTTAAGTATATACATGCGTCTACTTAAAAACTTAAGAGTAAATGGATGGATGGGAAAAAATATAAATTGTAAGTACTATGCATAAAATGTATTCCAGTAAGAAGTCAGTGGCTATATAAATACTAGAGAAAATTTTAAGAATATTCCTATAGAGCTTTCTTAAAAAGGCCATTTGATATTGTTATGGCTGAGATATGAAGTGTCCCCCAAAAGCTCAAATGTGGGACAATGCAAGAAGGTTTAAAGGAGAAATGATTGGGTTGTAAGTTGTAACCTACATCAGTGATTTAATCCTCTGGTAGGGATTAATTGAGTGGTAACTGAAGTAGTAGGGTATGGCTAAAGGTAGCAAGAATTGGGCATGGCTTTTGGGTATATATTTATATCTGGGAAGTGGAGTCTCTCTGCTTCCTCAAGATGCCCGCTGCTTCCCTCTGCCATGCTCTTCTGACATGATGTTCTGCCTCACCTCAAGCCCCAAAGAATGGTGCCGGCCTTCTATGGACTAAGACCTCTGAAACCATGAGCCCTCAAATAAGCCTTTCCTCCTCTAAAATTGTGCTGGCTGGATCATTTAGTCACAGCAGTGATAGAGCTGACTAAAACAGATATTAAAAGATCAAATTATTATGGAATCATACAAGTCTAATGTGTATGCTCTTAATGAAGGCCTCAAAGTACATCACATAATAACTGATAAAATGAAGGGGAAAAGACAATCTAAATTAAAAAAAAAAAAAATAAGAATGAAGATCTAAGAAGTAGCAATCACCTTGTTGACATTTAAAGAACACTACACCCCAGATTACAGTATATTCTTCAAACAAAACATTTGCTGCACTATATTAAACAAATCTCAATACAAGTTTAATTAGAAATCCACAACACCCCACCCAAATATCTGAAAATTAAACACACTGCTAAGTAATTCATGGGTTAAATACAAAAATCAATGAGAAATTAGGGGAAAAAAACAAAAGCAAAACCCAAAACCATAAAGCACAATCACAAATCTTCTAGAAGAAAACAAAGTATCTTTTTGCAGCCTGGGGATAGGCAATGGTTTCTCAGCATATAAAGAAATGTAAAATGGGAAAACATCAGATTTTTATAAAATTTGGCAACTGCTGATCAAAAGACACTTAAGAAAATAAAAAGGTAACTTAGGGGCTGGGGAGATAGCTCAGCTGGTAAGAGTGCTTGCCTCACAAGCACAAGGCCCTGAGTTCGATCCCCAGCACCACGAAAAAAAAAAAAATTAAAAAATAAAATAAAATAAATAAAAGGTAACTTAGATGGGGGAAAAATTATTAGAGATGTATATGACAAAGTACTCAACAATAAAACAGCCAAATTTTTAAAAAGGGCAAAAGATCTAAGCAAACAACTCTCTCTCTCTCACACACCCCCAAAAAGCACATAAAAAATATAATGTTGGTAGTCGTCAGACAAAGGATAATTAAAATTATAACACAATACCACCATACACAAGCTAGAAGGACTAAAAAAGATGACAACTAATGGTAAGGATATGAAGTAAGTAAAATGCTGAGAAGCTTTTAGGTAGGAGTGTAACATGCCAAAACCACTTTAGGGAACAATTTGGCAGTTTCTTAAAAAGTTAAAACACTTAGTATACAATCTCCCATTTTTAGGTATTTACTATAAGAGAAATAAATGTGATTTCAAAAAGATTTATACAAGAATATTCATTGGCAGCTTCAGTAACAATAGCCAGAACCAAAGAATAGTTACTGAATAATTGTATTTGTATGAAATTCCAGGAAAAGCAAAACCAAACATTTGGGGGAAAAAAAAAGAACACAGTAATTATCTTTAGGGTAGGAGGTAATAGAAATGGACTGAGGAAAGAATGTAAGTAAACTTTCTAGGATAGTGGAAATGTTCACTACCTCAATAGAGGTTTGGGTTAAGCATCAGTCAAATTCAATAAACATTATGCCTAAGAATTTTACATTCCACTACATGCACATTTTTGCTAAGTTAAAAAAACAACAAATATTTAATTCTAACACAATATAACCTTGAAGTATTTGGAGGTGAAGTATACGGTATCTTCAACTTATTTGAAATATACCCCACCCCAAAAAAGGGGAAGGAAATAGATAGCTATTGGATACAACAAACATAAAATGTTAAAAGCTAAGTGCTACATGAGTATTTGATGCAAAATTATTTCGATGTTTTATATGTTTGGAACTTGATAATAAATTTGGGGAAATGGGGAGCAAACAAAAGATGCACCTGGCTATTTTTGAAGGGAAGTTTGTTCTCCTGCCTCTATTTTCTTGCCTTTATACATTAACATACTGTATGATCTACTATCTTATGCCAATTCATTAAGCCACAAACTTGGCCACATTGATTCTTTATATTATTGACCTTAAACAATTCTGTAATTTGATTTCTACTCTCCCAATTAAGGACTTGAAGATAAGCGGGTCTCACTAGGAGAAAAAAAATGCCAAGAATTTTCTAGCTGGATGGTTACACTCACTTCAAGTTGAACATGCTAATCAATCTGAACGGGTCAGTCATCAAATGTTTGATGATTTAGTATCTTTTAAACATCTGTACATGTACTGGAATTATTTTTCATAAGGCAGATATTATACAGGAAGAAACTGGGGCAGGGAAATACTTGCCCTACTGTAATATTGACAGATACATCACAGACATTAAATTCAATATACTGATTTTTTTGGGGGGAAGGATGTACCGGGGATTGAACCCAGGGGCACTTAAGACACGAGCCACATCCCTAGCTGTGTGTGTGTGTGTGTGTGTGTGTGTGTGTGTGTGTGTGTGTGTGTGTGTGTTGTTTTTTTTTAGACAGGATCTTGGCTAAGTTGCCAAGGCTGGCCTTGAACTTTCGATCCTCCTGGCTTAGGAGGCTGAGCCACTAGGATTACAGGTACAGGCCACAGCACCCAGCAATATATTGATTCTCATTCCCATTTTACAGATAAGAAACTAAAGAGATACAGTAGGTATGGTAGCAGACACCTGTAATCCCAGGGGCTTGGGAGGCTTAACAAGGGCTGGGGATGTAGCTCAAGTGGTAAAGAGCCCCTGGGTTCAATCCCCAGTACCAAAAAAAGAAGCAAACAAAGTGAAATTAGGTGGTACAAAGAGATTAAACTGCCTAAAGTATTTGGCTAGTAAGTGGCCAGACAACAGCAAGCAATTAAATCTCTCCAAACTCAGTATTAGATATTGCTTATTATATACTTTGTAACAATGAGATTTTTAATTAAAAAAGCACTCAGAGATTGGTATTCACAATAAAGGCAAAAATGTCAGTAAGTGTAGTGACTATAATCCTTACAAATTTTAGAATCTGAGATAAGGTAAAAGTTAAAACACACTGGGCACGGTGGTGCATGCCTGCAATTGCAGCAGCTTGGGAGGCTGAGGCAGGAGGATCAAAAGTTCAAAATCAGCCTCAGCAAAAGCAAGGCGTTAAGCAACTCAGTGAGACTCTGTCTCTAATTAAAATATGAAACAGGGCTGGGGATGTGGTGCAGTGGTCAAGTATCATTGAATTCAATCCCCAGTACCGAAAAAAAAAAAAAGTTAAAACATACTCTATCTCATGTTGCAAACTAAGTTATTTTAGATATATATTTATATTAACCTAAATGTTTCGTGAATCAAAAAATATCAATTTCTGCTTAAGTCATAACGGTATCTGGAATCAGCATTATCCGTCCCATTAAAATTTTCTCCTACTTGGCCTTTCCCTAAAGGCAATTAAAATACCTGCCGAAAAAAATGAATCTTGAGTATTAGCCAAAAATTCCAACTATAACTGAAACTAGACCTTACTGGTCTGAACATTGTTGACATGTGAACAACAATTGAAAAAAGCAATGCATTCAAAATAATTATAAAAGTGTGCAGCTAAACCTATTTATCCAGATAAAAAACAATGGGCAGAAAAAAGGGGGCAGTTTTCCCATTAGTACCTCTTTCCTCAGAAATGTGGAGAGAACAACTCCAATGTGGAAAAGAACCAGGGATGGATAAGGGTTGGGTGAGGCATCCTGGGATGTAAAATTGGCAGTTGGCAGTTGGCCAGAGTGGAAGGGGGGGCCCCCAGGAGCTGCGAGAAGGTGATAAAGACATGGGATAGGGGTTTTCCTACAGCTCCTCACAGCTGTCATACCAGACAATAAGAATAAAAGTAAATAAATAAAAAAGACAAAAAACGATTACTACACAACAAAATCACACCTAACACATATCTGTAAGACAGTTAAAATTAAGCTACAGATAGCAACGTGAGCTTCGGCTTAACAGACTGAAAGCGAAGTGAAATGAACAAAATCTACACAGTACACGGTATGTCATCTGGCAAACATCAAACCAACCCAATATTTTCCGCATATAGGTATAAGTAAACTTTTAAAAAGGTAGAGTCACAATATTAATGAAAAATATAAAATTTGTCTAGAAAAACAAGTTATCTTACATTAATCAGATGCTAACAAAATTTCTTTATACAAAGACAACTTATTGTTCAGACAGGGGCAAACTAAGAATAAACCCCAAGTCTCAAGCATGCTAGGCCAGGCTCTATCACTAAGCTACATTTTCCATCCAAACAACCTATTTCTTAAACATAATTAATAGTTCTACATAAAAGCTTTAATAACAAAAGATTCGCTAAAATTGTACATACTGTATGACAGCATTAAAGACTGAAGTTTTCTTTTGAGATAGTGAAATACACTAATATACTCTATCCTTCACATCTCTTCAGCAGCAAAGTGACAGACAGAACCCAAGGGAAAGAGGGAGTCCAGACTAGTGACTAAATTAAGGCCCTTAGCATAAACCCAAACATCAGGGCACAGATACATGCAGAAAGTCCAACAGAAAAGAAATCATGATTCCAATGAGCCAGACGCACAAGTACAGAAATGCTAACTAGGAAAAGGAGAGAGAAAAAGTGAAAAAGAAACCAACTTCCCCAAACAAGCCTGCTAATCAAAATACCAATCGACATTAAGAAAATTAACAGTAAGATATTTAACAACTTCAATAAAAATATTAATTCACAGAACTAAAGTGTTAAATTTACTAAAGAATCCTAAAACATTTGTGGGTCAATGAGGATATGTATGAAATTTTAATTAGAAACACATGGCAAATAAAAGTACTATGTACCAAAGGTTAAATGATCTAATGAGCTAAATAAACCTCTTCTTTACAACAACAAAAAATTTTAAATGATGTTAACTTGGATGAAACCATTTTTAAAGAGTCTGAAATGAGACCTGTATTCAACTTACACTACAAATAAACGATTTCACAACCATCATGGTGGCAAAAATTCAAAGGCCAACAAAATCAAGGTCTGGTAAGGATAAAGAAAAAGTATATCTACCTACTGCCATGTGAAAGTGTTAAACTGTAAAACTACCTGGAAGAGCAATATGGCAATATCTAATACATTTGAACTTCTATGTCATTCCCCTATAATCCAACAATTCCATTTCTAGGTAAACATCCTAGAGAAAATATTGCACATAAAGAGGGAAAAGAGTTATGACTATTCACCTTAGCATGCACTGGGAATGAACCCAAATATATCCTGATAGAATGAAATAATTGTGGCAGAGTTTCACATTGGATAAATATATAGCAGTGAAATGAAACAAATTACTTTTCACAATGTCAGTGACAACGAAAGTGAAAAAAATGAAGAAAAGGACAAGTGAGAAAAATATATACAGCATTAACCATTTATATGGTCTAAGAAGAGGCAAAAACTACACAGGTAACACCCCAAGATCAAGAAATTTTGATGGCAATTCCCATATTTGAAAGATGATTGTTTTTGTTTTTAGTGTTCCTTTATTTCTCATGAAATTAAAGGTACTAAGGTTAGGTTACTACACACACAGTTTGAAGAAAATGTTTCAATGGCAGATAATTCCTGCTCTGGGTCTCCCCAAACCCCACCCCTTCAGGTCTTCCCTTACCACTATCACATCAAAGCTTCCAATAAAGCTCAGGAATATTTAAGTATATAACCCTACCTCCTCCTCTGAAGGTTTAGAAGCAACAAAGCGTGTTCTCTCTCGTCTCATCTTGCCACCTCCACCACCTACTCCAGAAGATAAACCATTGGCTGCAGGAATACTGAAATTTGGATATGAAAAGCCACTAGCAAATAAAAAGAAAATCAAAACAATTTATGTATTATTCTGGTCCATAACCTGTTAACTAAATACCTAAAATCCAGAACTGCAAACAAGGAAGAAAATAAATGCGAAGCTCAAAGTAATTTTTAAAACTGACAGGTTTTTTTGTTTTTTTTTTTTTGCATCAAGTTTCTACATTAAATTTCTTAATCTTCAAAAAGGTATCTGAAATCAAATATGGACCTTACAAATTAAATATAAAGAAATTTAGTTGATGTGAAATGACATTACCTTTCTTGTTCTCTATTTTGTCTTGATGTCATATTTTTTTCATATCCAGTCTAGAAAAAAAAAAAATTACATGCTTACTTCCTTAATACCATTTTTCTTTCTATAAATCACAGTATTTGTTTTTTGTATAGGGAATTGAATCCAGGGGCGCTTACTCACTGAGCCACATCCTCAGACATTTTTTTTTTTTTTTTTTTTTTTGAGACAGGGTCTCACTAAGTTGCTGAGGTTGGCTTTGAACTTAATCATCCTGCCTCAGCCTCCCAAGTCACTGGGATTATAGGCAAATCATAATATTTGTTGTCAAGAATTAGATGATTTTTTTTTTTTTTTAGTAATGAATCCTGAAATTTGCAATTTAGACCTTGCTTCTGAAAGGTAACCAAGAACTGGTATGATTATTACATACAAAATACCACTGATCACAAAGTTATCTTTTAACAAACTCATAGACAAAGTTAATAAACTTAGTGACATAAAAAATACATTTACTTAAAATATTTTTATTTCTTTTGGGTCTATTAAATGTCAAGGCAAATTTCAAGGATACTTCTTTTTAAATGCAACATAAAGTTTTTCCACTAAAAGGAATCAAGGAAACATGGAGAAATGGTTGATTACAAAAATGGAGGAAACATACACGATGAACCTGGATTGTTTTGTAACATCAAGAAGAAACAAAATGCTCAAAAAATGATAGGGACATATTAAAAGTACATAAGCCCAAAGGCAAATATGGGATGATGAGCATCAAAATAAATACTACTTAATATTAGTGGGTAAAAAGGACAGTCATAGTTTCACTTATCTCCTCACAAGATTATTATTAATTAAAAAGGCAAAATGATAACATTACAGTAGAGAATCCCCAAAGATACCACCTTAACTAATAATTACACTGCCAGGAATGGGACAAATTGATAGTATGTGTATCCTAAACACCGAGAAGAGCTGAGCATCCTAAAGTGGTATTACTGCCCAAAGCACATAACTGGAACCTAATTAAAAGGACAATCTCAAAACTACATGATGCGTAATTCTACACAAAACTGGGTTGTACTCTTCAAAAATGTCAGCGTTGTGAAACACAACCAAACAATTAAGGAACCGCTTTAGACAAAGGAGACAGAGTCATAACAACTAAATGGAACACATGGATCTTGGGCTTTTGTCCTTTTGGGACAACTGGCAATACCTAAATAAATCTGCAGATTAGAAAACAATGCTGGACACAGTGGTGTATGCCTGTAATCCCAATGGCTTGGGACGGTGAGGCAGGATCATCACAAGTACAAAGTCAGCCTCAGCAACTTAGCAAGGCCCTAAGCAACTCAGTGAGACCCTGACTGTAAAAAGAATATAAAAAAGAGCTGAGGCGCCCCTGGGTTCAATTCCCCAAAAAACACAATGTATCAATATTAAGTTTCTGGACTTGACTGCCATTATGCATTATGTAAGGGAATTCTATGTAAAATACATGGAGAAACAGACAAAGAAAATGCAGTAAAATGTGAAGTGCTTCAATTTTCTCTTGCAAATCTATAGGTTCAAAATTATACTCAAAATGCTTTTTTAAAACTTTTTAATGTTAATTAAAAAGTGTGTGAGAAATAAAGCATTTATTACCAAATATTCTAACTAGTCAATCAAGATCAAAGATTACATGAGTAATCATTGTACTGTTCTTCCAACTACAAGTTTGAAGTTTTTCAAGAAATTTGGTTTAGAAGATCAAGTATGAGTAAAAGCACAAACAGTATGATAATATATAAACTCAGCAAACAATTCAGTTAAATGACACCAGAAAAGAGGAAAATCTAGAATGTGGAACATTTTAAGACAACCGATCTTTTCTTTTCCAAAATAATCATGCTCAGCAATTCTACTCCTAGGCATGGACCCAGGAGAAAAAAATCTACAAATCCCCTCACCCCAACACACTTCTACACAAATGTTCATAGCAGCATTATTCATTATTACCAAAACATGAAAACCACCCAAACTACACGGATCAACAAAATATAAGAGTTAGATATACGACATTATTAAATATTATTATTCCATCTTAATTTTAAAAAAGGAAGTGAAATACTGATAATGCTACAATATGGATGAGCCTTAAAACATTATACAAATATTACAAGTTAAAAGAATTTTAAATTTTGGAGAGAGTGGGGTAGGTGGTGATCAAAATGTTCTAAAATTGTGGTGGTGGCAGCTAAACAACTGTGAAAACACTAAAACAACTGAACTGTAAACTTCAAATAGGTAAATTTTACTTTATGTGAATTAACTTAAAAAGTAAAAAACAATGTGGCCAACTGTAATCCCAGCAACTCAGGAGGCTGAGGCAGGAGGATCCAAGTTGGAGGTTGGCCTCAGCAACTTTTTAAGACCTTGTCTCAAAAAAATAAGAACGGCTGGGGATGTAGCTGGGTGGTAGAGTCCCTGGGTTTAATCATCAGTGCTGACAAAAAAAACAAACAACAAAAAACTCAATGTGGCCAAGGTGAGGGTTTGAGGTCTAGAAAAACAAAAACAAAAGAAATGTCTGAATCTTCTTGGATCCTGGTTCAAAAAACTACAAGAAACATTTAAAACTGGAATAGGTACTGGACAGTATTACAGAATTAACATTTAATTTTCCTAGGTGAGAGGTATAGGAGAAAGTACTTAACCCACTTTCAGATAGTTAACCAAGAATACAAATAAGATACATAGATTAAAGCAAATCGGGGGGCTGGGGTTATAGCTCAGTGGTAGAGCACTAGCCTAGCACTGGGCTCAATCCACAGCTCCACATAAAAACAAATAAATAAAACAAAGGTATTGTGTCCATCCACAACTAAAAATACTTAAAAAAAAAAAAAAAAGAACACAAAAAGGCAAATCTGGCTCAATTAATTTAGATAATAAGTATAATACTAAATGTTTACCAGTAAACACTAATTTAGGATTTGCTCAAGGTGAAAACTACTTAAAGGCATATTCATAATCATCACTAATACACAAACTTTGTTCATTATATAATTGCTGGATTATAATGGGACTGTACCTGCTTTTAACATAATTTATCCTTACTCATAACCAATATTCAAAGACGGGTGAAAATAAGTAAATACTCACATTGTCCTTTTTATCTATTCTTTGATTAATCTTCCTTAATTCACCAGATGGGGTCAGAGATGGTTTAAAATAAACAGTTCGATTTGCTGCAATGGAAACTGGCTTTGGAGTCATAAGTCTCTGAACAGGGGGATACTGAGCGTCCACCTTATAAGTAAAAAGAAATCAAAAACGAATATTTTCATATGTATCAATGACATATTTAAAAATTACTTGACCTAGAAACCATAAATACTACTAAAGAAACTCAGCAAATACTAATAAATACGAGTAGGAAAAACTGATAAAATTGAATGTTAATTGGTACATTATCTATTTATATGAATAACACACACACAAATTCTAGTTTCATAAAAAGGATGATTAACTATTTTATTCCAAACTCAATAATTTTTTCACATACATGCACACATGTGCAAATACATAAAATGGAACCATTTAATTTAAAACAGTTCAACAAATCTAGCTCTTAAAGGGTGAATTTTAAATATCACTAAATTGGTTTTTCTCACATTTCCCCCCAAAATTACTTCATCTGCAAACAAGATACTTTATAAGGGCTGGGGACATAACTTGGTAATAAAGTCTTATCTAAGCATGTGGTTTTGATCCCTAGCACTTCAAAAAAGGTATGTGTATATTTTTTGCGGGCCATGAAAATATTTTAATTCCTAAAAATATGAGCAAGGTCCCAAGTTGTTTCCTCCACTGTTAATTAAAAAACAAACTTAACTGAAAACCTTACAATGTAAGTCTAACTGATACAACACTGTTAAAGCTTTCAGATTCTGAAATGAACTGGTTTTATCATCTAAGTACACAAGTGTTTCATTAACAGTCCTTTGCTTCTCAAAGCACAGTAAAAATCTTGTTGGTGTAACATCACTATAAAACCAAGAGTTTTGACTCTGTTCAGAGATTGTAATACTATGAATAGAGTCCTTTCACTCAGTAGCAGCTGTGAACAACCTTGGTTTTTCTGGGCAAAGTTTCTGTACGGTTACTAACTTTTCCCTAAATCCTTTTCATAAGTGTGATCCCATAACTCAGTAAGACAGTTTACTTTATAGACTGTTCTGTCTTATCAGTGAAACATGATCATGTTGATTTCCAGCTTTTTATTTCCTAACATTCATTAAAAACCTTTTATTTAAATAATAATCATTAATAATAAGACATAATAAGACTTTATTAACAATAACATGGGATAAGCTTAAAACTCTACTTGTTTTTAAATAATATTCTATAAATGGGGGTCTAAGAAAAGTTAACAATTTAAATTTAATTAATCTAGTTAACAATTTAATACCATGATGACAGCTAATAATAGATTTCCTCTTGCCCAATTACACACAAGCAGGTAATCGTAAAAAACGAGAACACTTTTCCAAGAAAAGTTCAATTTTAGCTTTCTTTTCTCCCTTGATTTCATAATTATAATTTACCAATATTGAATGCAGTTCCCAAAATGAATTCAGACAATTATAATAAATTTAATAGTTACTTTTAGGAAATTCAGTGTGTAATAAATGCTTTCAACTGTGTGGATTTGGGAATCTGCATTTCTGGAAGGATATTTAACCAGTCATAAATAAACTAACCCAAAGCCTCAAATTATTAAGCATTTTATTTTTCAAACAGTAAGCTCAAAAGCTAATTTGAACCACATAAAACACACTGGAAGGGTATCAAGAACATCTACATTACATTTTTTATAGCTCTGGTGTCCTAAAATAGTATTTTGGCTGGCTGACAAAATATGTACCAAAATGAAATTCTATTTATACACAATAGATCTGACATAATGTTGGATAATGAGGAAAGTTTCCAACATAATATGTTCAATGAAGGTTTTAGTTTTCTGACCTTCTAATTACTAAACATTTTAAGCTTTGTTCATCCCTACTTTCGTTTATCAAAAGATAAGAACAAGTCATATAAAGACTACAGAACTGGAAAATAGAAATGGCAGATCACCAAAAATTACTGCATCCGCATCTGCTACATATGCAGCATCATCTTCATGCTATCAGAAGAGGCTACAATGTCCAAGTGAAAAAAAATCTCATTTTCCAAACATGTTCCCTAACAACTATTAACTAAATCTAATTTGTGTACCTGTCAATTTTAAATGCTACAAAATTGCTGACAAATAATTACCTTACCTTTTCTCTTTTGGCTTGAAAATCTGTGATATCGATCCCACTTCTATCAAGAGGCTGAAGAAAAATAAAACAGTGTTAGAATACATCAGAAACTGTGAAAACTACGACTCTCAAGAATACAACAGCATTAAAAGTTAACTTACAGAGTTTAGAGGTGAAGAAACAACTGATGGAATTCTTTTCGCATCCTGTTAATGTTATAACAACAATGTATTTTTTATGAAATAATAAAATTAAGATTTTTCACTAAACTCAAATTTTGTTTAATAGTGATTTTAAAAATGTACCGCTAGAGGACTTGACATCTTCTCTAAAGACTGCAATATTCGCCGAGCTGTTGAACTGGTCACACCATAAGATTGTGAATTAAGTTGCTTAGCTTTCATCTGTCTTCTCACTGGTGCCTATAAAGTAAACTCTGTATTATTTGTTGCAACATAAAATCTAAGGCACACACTTCATACAATAGAAATATCTACAAAATAAAATGATGTCCAAAGTAAAACACAATAAATATTAATAGCACCTTATCTCTGGGAGGTATCATTAAGAGTTCAATTTTTTTCTTCTTCATACCTTTAATGAAAATCCAATTCTCTGCCGGGGACAGTATTTTCATAATCAGAAGGGATAAGACAGTACGCACCACTCTAAAGAATGATCTGTAGTTATGTTACATGGTGGAAATGGGATAATTGGTAAAAAGTTCTACCAACTTTCCTCTTACTCTTGATATTTAAATCAAAGAATATTAAATTAATGAGAAGCAAATGAAGACAGCTGTTATTCTGAGTATTAATTAACATTTAATTAAATTCCAAGAGAAAAAGAAAATACTATAGATTCTACTGAAATGGAAATTTAACATTTTAATACTAATAACTTGTTTCTTAAAAGTCAATATGACCAAAAGAACATTTTTAAATACTCAAGCTGTTTCTTAATAAATGACTTTTTACTTTCTTAAAACTGGAATTAGGAAAATACCTTAAAGACTAGGTAAGTATCCTTTAATACAAAAGCAATATTTATAAATTCAATAAAAATATTTCCTTAAGAATGCATTCTATTTTAATAACCACATAGATACCACAAAACCAAGTGACTAATATAAGGAAAAGATAATATTACAACCAAAACATAACCTAGCTTTTACAACCTTACCTAAGAAATTGAACCGTAATTACTACTTCAACGAATTTTTCTTATACATCATATACATTCATTCTATTTTCAAAGTAGCTGCATTATTCTACATTAGTATTATTAAAAACATCCATTATGGATTGCTGTTGAGAGACAAGAGGCTTTAGCAAACATGAGGAACATTAAAATATCCACCGGGATATCATGTAAGTCTACTGGCTTCTCAGGGCCTCAGTTCACTAATCAATCTAACCAATAAAACAGAACTGAATTGGATCTTCACAATGTCTTCTAGCTCCATCACTCTGGGAATGAAATACCTAATAGATGTTAGCTATTCCAAATGTCAATTATAAGGCTGGGGGTGTAGCTCAGTGGCAGAACACTTGCCTGACAAGCTTAAGGTCCTAGGTTTGATCCCCAGTATGGCAAAAACAAAAAACATCTAATGTCAATTGTAAATATTTGGAAGCCTGTATTGCTAAAAATTCTAAGGGTACATTAGCCCTCAGCGCAACTTAATATTAGCAATAAAGGAGAAGGAAACAGGAACACACTCAAGACTATTCTATGACTCCGTAGGCCTGCATCATCTTCCAATATGCCAACTATCTTAACTACAAAAGTTTTAAAATGGTATGATCAAGCTTAAGCTTTAGAAAAGCTTCCTATGTAAATCTGACATCCAACTAAGGCTTTCTCTTACAACAAATGTCCCTCATAAAAACACTCAGAAATAAGGCTCACAGCAGGTAGGGTGTTGCACATCTATTATCCCAGTAACTTGGGAGGCTGAGGGAGAAGGATCACAAGTTCAAGGCCAGCCTAAGAACTTAGCAATTCCTTATCTCAAAATAAAAATTAAAATGGATTGTGGATGTAGCTCAATGGTAAAGCACACCTGGGTTCAATTCACAATAGCACAGAAAAAAGAAAGAAGTCTCATAATTACTACTGTTAATTAGACAAGAAAGAATTTTCTAAATCAGGAAAGCAAGTGACTACACTTAATGACAAAATTAAAATCAAATACACTAATTTCGAGTGTTATTGATTCCTGTTTACCATGGATTGTCATTTCAATAAGATTTGCTCCAAAAGTCTGAATGTTTACATTCTCTTCCATCTTTAAAAAGGTCAAAATCTATAATGTAAAATAAAAATACTATAGCAACACAAACCAGAATTTGTACAGTCTTCAAGAAAACAGTAGGACAGAGAACAGGATGCAATTTATCTTGAATCAGTAGTTCTTAAAAAGTTACTCATTTCTAATTCTTGGCTACTAACATATACATACATAAATACAAATGACTGTATTTTGACCTTGTATCCTGTGACCCTGACAAACTCTATTAGTTCTAGAGCATTTTGTAGTCCTTTGGTAATAGCAATAAATAAATACCTAGTTTTTGAACAGACATTAACTTCTTCTTTTCCAATCTGAATAACTTGTTCTGCATCTGCAATATGATGCTGAATAGTATCAGTGATAAAGAGACATTCCTACTCTTTTCCCCATTTCAGAAGAACAGTATTCAGTCTTTCACATTAAGTGTACTACCTGATGATTTTCTGTAAATATACTTTATCAGGATGAATCAGTTATCTATTCCTAGGTTTAGGTCACATGCATTTTCAAATGTTGATCGAACGTTGCATTCCCAGGACAAACCCCACCTGATCATGATATGGTTTTCTTTTTATAAATGTTGAATTCAATTTACAAAATATTTTGTTGAAAAACCATGTATCTGTAATTAACAAGAAATGTTGGTCCACGGTTTTCTTGTATTGTCTCTGTTTGATTTTAAAAATGTGTTGTAGAACCAGGCATGATGGTATATGCTTATAATCACAGCAACTTAGGAGGCTGAGGCAGGAGGATCATAAGTTTAAGGCCATAATCAGCAACTTAGTGAGACCCTATCTCAAAAACAAATAAAAAATAGGGCTGGGGATGTAGTTCAGTGGTAAAAAGCCCTTGGGTTAAATACCCAATACACCCCCAATCCCCCAAAAAGGGCTGGATAATGTTCTCTTCTAACACATGGTAGAGTCTGTGTAGAACTGATATTATTTCTTTCTTAAATATGTTAGAATGCATCAGGAAAGCTAACTGACCCTAAGGGTTTCTTTGCTGGAAAGACATCAACTATGAATTCAACTTACTGAACAGATAGACTATTCACACTATTTACTCATGCTATGCCAAATAACATGATATACTTAGGCACAGATCTAATAAACCATTTATTTATGATGTGTCAAAATGCATTCTATCATCATGTATAACTAATTAGAACAAATTTTTAAGAATCTAACAAAATGTGTTCAAGGTCTCTATTCTGCATACTATAAAACACTCATGAAAGAAATCTTAAAAACCCCTAAATAAAGAGAGAAATATACCGTATTCATGGATTGGAAGACTCAATTTTGTTAAGATGTCCATTCTTCTCAAATTGATCTTTAGACTCAATGCAATCCCAATCAAAATCCCAGCAGCCTTTGTAGGAACCAACAAGCTGAATCTAAAATTTTATGGAAAAGCAAAGAACCCAGGAAAGCCAAAACAAGCTTGTAAAAGAACAGAACAGTTTGAGAGCTCACATTACCTGATTTTAAGACTTACTATAAAAGAGCTATCAAGACAAGGCAATACTGTCAAGGATAAATGCAGATCAATGGAAAAGAATAGAAGTCCAGAAACAGAGCCAATATGTAGTGAACTAATTTTCAACAAAGGTACAAAAGTAATTCAATGCAGAAAGGACAGTCTTTTCAACATATGGTACTAGAACAAAGGTTCATCCATATAAGACAAATGAGTGTTGACCCATACCTAATACCACATACAAAAAATTAACTCAAAATGAATCGCAGGTCTAAATTAAAACCTAAAACTATTAAGCTTCTGAGAAAAAAACAAGAAAATCTGTGATATTGGGCTAGACAAAAATGTCTTAGATAAAACAGCAAAAACATGAAAACATAAAAGCAAAATAAAACAATATACTAGATGTCATCAAAAGTAAAAACTTCTCTTCAAAAGACACTGTTAAGACTTGTCACAGAATGTAATATCTGCAACACACGTTTGATAAAGGACTTGAAAAAATTAACACACTTCACCAAAGACACACTAACTGCAAATAAGCATATGAAAAGATGTTCAACATCACGTAAGATTAATGTCTTTTCTGTCGAAGTTAAACTTGCAGTTTGAGCTTCCTACTATGTAACAAAAATGTGTTTGCTGTAATATAAAACCTGAATTTCACAGTGTGTAGTTAGGTGGAGCTACTTCTATGTTACTAACCAAATAGTTAAAATGTAGCCATTTTGAATCCCCCAACATATTTTCATTTGTTCTCAGTCTTCCAAACATAATGCCTATAGTGTCCTAGGTGATTCAATCCTAACTATAGTCCTTCCTTTTGCCCTCCACAATTTTTAAATTAGTCAATCCCATATAGTGTAATCTTGAACTCCTTCTATCAGAGCAAAGGGATAAAAACCTGGGCAAACTTCCCATCCAGTATGCTTCCTTGTCAGATTTTTTCTGGTAGTTTCCCTGGCTGAGTAACTTTTGAGTACATGTCTGATTTCTTCAAGTACCCCAATATTTCTAATAATCAATAGCCAGTAGGGAAGTGTAAACTAAAACCACATATTGAAATTACCATTGCGTGCCTATTTGAATGGCTAAAACAAAAAGTTGGCAACGTCAAGTGCTAGGAAGGATACGGAGCAACTAGAACTCTCATACTACTGGTAAGAATACAAACTGGTACTAATCACTCTGCAACAGTTTGGCAGTTTATTATATACTGACCATGTGAGCCAGTAATCCAACTCCCAGGCATTTACCCAAGAGATGAATTAATGTTCACACAAAAGGTTCACAGCAGCTTTTTTCAAAACAGGCAAAAACTGGAAGCAATCCAGTACCCTTTTACTGGCAAAAAAACTATAATTCTACAACTCAGCAATAAAAAGGAACTACTAATAAATGCAAAAACAGACTGATCTCAAATGCATTATGGAACATGGTATAAGTGATTCAAAAAACCATATAAAATGACTAAATTTATACAACATTCTGGAAAATGGCAAACTACAGGGAAAGAAAAATATCAATGGTTGCCAGAGGATGGTAGTGGAAGGACAGATTGACTACGGAGATGCACAAGGTAATGTTTTGGGGTGATGGGAATGTTTGCTCAAAACTGCAGAAATGGTTACACAACTGCATGTTTTATTACAATTCTAATACATAAGAGCAAATTTTTACTATGTGTAATTTATCCCTCATTTACAAAATATATTAATCAGACTTCCTAGAACACACACACAAATCTAATACACAAAATGTTCACTTAGACCTAAGATAATAATCACATATCCTAAAAAGAGTGGTGGTGGTGGGGGGGTCATCTCCACAGTTCTATAATTTTACCAAAGAATAACTAAAAGTCTATTTTTTCATTTTTGAGTGTCAAGAGAGTAAATGACTAATTAAAAGCAAAAAGAAAAGAAAAATCACCAGCCATTTCCAATTCAAAACCAACCTGATAAGGTGGATTTCGTAGCTTAGACTGTCTTGCAGCAGCTGCTGCCCCACCATATGTTGTTTTTCCAGGATAAAAAGGAGAATCTCCAAGCTGACTTGTTTTAAGGTTTGAAGAATTCCCAAGTGACTGCACAGAAGCACAATGACAAATTTTCAGCAAAAATACTCAAAACTAGTGTGATTAAATCCAATCCAGTTAGTACTCACAGGGGAAAGTGTTCCAAAGGCAGATAAGTTGAATGCTGGTTTTTTTGAGCTGGTGGCAGTATGTTGTGAGAGTGAATGAGAACGTTCAGCCTCTGGAGACCACAGAGGTGGCAATGAAGTGTTCTTTGAAACAGCTATATCTGAAATGAAAATATGTAATTTATATTAATAGCACCAATTACAAGACTCTAGATTTTCATAAAGAAAAATAAAAATTAAAGCTAAGTCAAACAGCCACTAATTGGCCTAAACCATAGACCAATTATACAGAATAGAAGACACTAAGACAAACCCACACAGATAAAAATATAAGTCATCTGATCCTTGACAGAGGTGCTAAAATCATAAACTGGAGAAAAGACAGCTTTTTTAACAAATGGTGCTGGGAAAACTGGAGATCCATATGTAGAATGAAACTAGACCCTTATCTCACACCCTGCACAAAAACCAACTCAAAATTGATCTAAGAACTCAGAATTAGACCAGAAAATATGCAACTCCTAGGATAAAATGTAGGGTCAATACTCTAGCTTTTAGGCACAGGCAACAACTTTCTCAATAGGACCCCCAAAGCTCAGGATAAGTCCAAGAGTTAATAAATGGAAAACCATCAAATTTAAAAGCTTCTGCACAAAAAAGGAAATAATTAGGAATATGAAGAAAGAACTCACAGAATGGGAGAATATCTTCACTACCTACTCTTCTGACAGAGGGTTAGTATCTAAAATATGTGAGGAGCTCAAAAAACTTCAAATCAAAAATCAAATAATACAATTAATAAATGGGTGAATGAATTAAAGACACTTCTCAAAAGAAGAAATACAAATGGCCAACAAATATATAAAAAAATTTTCAACATCATTAGCAATTAAGAAATGCAAATCAAAACTACACTGAGATTTCACCTCATACCAGTCAGAATGGAAGTTATCAAGAACATAAATAATAATAAATGCTGGAGAGGATGAAAAAAAAAGGAACATTTTTACGATCTTGGTGGGACTGTAAATTAGTACTAACCACTATGGAAATCAGGAAGGAAGCTCCTCAAAAGACAAGGCAAGGAACCACCATGTGACTCAGCTTTATCACTTCTCAGTATTCATACTGAATAAGTAAAGTCAACATATTATACAGTGATACATGCATATCCATGTTTATAACAGCACAATTCACAATAGCCAAACTATGGAACTAGCCTAGGTGTCTATCAACAAATGAACAAAGAAACTGTGGTATATATACATAAAGGAGTTTTACTGAGCCATAAAGAAAAATGAAATCATGTCATTTGCAGGAAAATAGATGAAACTAGTGATCATCATGGTAGGTAAGTCAAACACATAAGGTCAAAGATCATATGTTGTCTCTCATATGCGGAAGCCAGAGAGGTAAAAGGAAATCAAAGGTGAGGGTGAATGTCCTAAAATCAAAGAAAGATCAGTAGAGGAAAGGGACCAAGGGGTAAGAGGTGGAGAGGAAGGGAGGTAAAGAGTTCAGGAATGATACTGGTCAAATTATATTGTCATATTGTGTGCATATATGAATATGTAATGACAAATTCCACAATATGTACAACTCAATGCACCAATAAAAAAAAATGTGCAGAAAAAAATTCATCCCATGAAATCTAATTTTACCACCAAAATTACTTATTGTCAAATGAAAAAAATACCTTTATCAGAGGCTCTTGAAGAAAAACCACTGGTAGTTGAGATGTTGTCATCATCATGCTGAGAGGTAGAATCTTTTATTTCCTTTACAAGGGAAAATCCAGAACTGCCAATTGGGAATGCCGAGGACGTGGACGGCTGACAGTGCAACGCTGGGGATTCCAGCATGGAGAAGTTCAGGTGACTCCGATGAAGAGAAGGCCTTGTTAATACATCTGGGTAACTGGAAGCAGTACTAGTTGTTGAAGGTTCTTCAAAAAAAGAGCAATAAATACTATAAATATGCAACTTAGAAAAAATTAATACAATATCATAATCAAATAGTCTTTAAGAAAACACACTATATTAATAGTTTCAATTACAAATCACTGAGGATTCCCGAATGATGAATCGGGATAAGACGAATTTAAGACACTCCTTAACCAAACAAGGTTGTAATTAACTGAACTTGAAGTTACCAAACCTAGTATCAAAATATAGTTCAGTGATCATAAAGTGCATGTCCCAGATTCTTCTTGAACAGGTGTTTCTGTAAGATCTGCTCGTAAAATCATAAAACAATAAGTGTTAAATTAAATGTCTCTCCAGAAATAGCCACTATTAACTTCATGTATCTCTCAGACATTTTCTATGAATACAGACACGCTGTCCCCTAACATAATCATATTATCATCCTGTTTTTAAATAAAATACAAAATAGGGCTAGGGATGTGGCTCAGTGGTTGAGTGCCCCTGAGTTAAATACACAATACTCACCCCCCAAAAATGAAGAGCTCTGAATCATCGTTTCACCATCTACAAATGGCCAATAAACACTTTCAAAGATGCTCAACACTATGAGTCATCAAGGAAATGCAAATCAAAGCCAAAATAAGGACGGGGGGTACAGTTCACTAATAGAGTGGCTGCCTAGTGAGCAGCATGCATGAGGAGGTCCTGGGTTCAATCCCAGATACGGGGGACAGGGGGGAAGACAACCAACTTGACTCAAACCACGTATCATTACACCTATTAAGATAACCATAATCAAAATAAATTCAATTTGTTTTGGTGATGATACATAAAGAAAATGAAACTTTCATATACTGCAGAAAGGTAAGATGATATAGCCACTTTAGAAAACCCTTTAACAGTTCATCAAAATGCTTAACATAGTTTATTATATGCCCCAGCAATTTTACTCCACACAAAAATTTGTACACAAACATTCACAGCAATACTCATATATCCAAAAAGTGAAAGCTCAAATGCCCATTAGCTAATAAATGAAGAGTAAGTATATCCATACAATGGAATATTGTTCAATAAAAACAAATGACATTCTGACACATGATAATCTGAATGAATTCTGAAAACACTGTGGGAAGCAAAAGAAAATCAGAGACAAAGAATACCTATTTTATGATTACGTTCATATGAAATGCCTAGAATAGACAAATTTACAGGGATAGAAAGCAGATCAGTGGTTGTCAGGAGGTGAGGAAGAAAGGATTGAAGAGTGACTGGTAAAAGGTATGTGGTTTCCATTGAGTGACAACAAAGGTTCTAAAACCAATGGTGGTGATGGGTGCAAACTCCAGTGAATGTACTAAAAACCACTAAACTGCGTTTTAAATAGATGAATTTTATGGTGTCTATCTCACTGAAGCTGTAATGAGATGCAACATATATCAATGAGATGTCTTAATAAAGCTATAAAAAAAGCATATCAAGTGAAATGACAAGAATAGTATCTCCAAATAAAGCCTATTTATGGGTTATACTAAATGTAGTCAAAACTTGTAAACATGACAAAATTTTGTAAAGTTGATTCAAATAAGTCCAAGCCTTTAAAACGCATAGTAACTGAACTGTGACTAGTGGAATGACCCAAATGACTGAGTTCTAGAGAGAACAGGACCCCACTAGTTATACTAGTGTTCTGAGAGACACCATCAGTTTTATTCTAACAGTTAACGTTTGTGCAGTGACCCCTTAGTGCTAGGGTTTATTCTAAGGGCTTCATGATTACTTTTTTCTTCTTTTTTTAAAGTGGGCTCAGGGCTGGGGAGATAGCTCAGCTGGTAGAGTGCTTGCCTCCCAAGCACAAGGCCCTGAGTTCGATCCCCAGTACCGCAAAAAAAAAAAAAAAAAGAATATCTAAAGTGGGCTCAAATGGTCTTCCCACCTCTGCCTCCCCAGTAGCTGGGACTACAGAAGTGCGCCACCATGCCCAGCTTACAATTACTCTTGCTGAAACAACTTATGAAGGCAGAGAGGAGGAAACACCACCCTGTCAAACACTACATAGCTAATATTGGTGATATCGAAATTCAAACCCAAAGTCTGAATTTGTACTTTTGACTGATTTATCAGACTTCCTTAATGAACAAAAAACTGATAAATAACAAAGACATTCAATTTAAACCTCATCATCACCCTCCCCACACATGGTTTATGTTCTACTCAATGAGATTCACTACAGCCACATAACATTAAGATATTTAAAATAGGGCATGGAAATCTATCATTCATAAAAAATATATCCATAGGTTATTTACCTTCTGTATTACTGACAGCTGGCTCAGGGGTGATTCTCCCATCATTAATATTAGAGCTCTCCTCATGGCCATATATCACATGATCATCATCTCTATTTTCTGGCCAGTGTGGAACCTCACTCGTGTCTGTTGAGCAGCTACATGCATCTTCATTCTTGTTGAAATATCTTTGTAGCCACCCTGGCACAATATTCTTAACAGATTCTGTAACCCTGCTAAGAATGCCCTGTTGGGAGAGAACACAAGACAATTTTAGAAATTAATCTTTTAAATACATAATCACTTACAGAAAAGAGAGTCATGCCAAGCAAACCACAATTATTTCCAACAAACTTTACCTAGTTCAGTTACTAAAGTGTTATGATATAATATTTCATATTTTATATATATGAAATTCTTACTTTTTGTTTGTTCTATAAACATACATGAACCAACATTTGTCCCAAGTGGCTAATTATTCTAATCCTTTAAAATACCCAATGAGCCATCAAATAAGCAAAATCTAGTTTAGATTCAGCAAAAGTATGCACTAAATGTTTTAATCCAAGAAAAGGCATCCTTTTCTATCTCAGTGTATTAAAAGAAACAATTCAAACCATACCTTCAATAACAAGTATTTTAATGCACATTTTTTAACAAAACAAAAAAAATCAGACTAACAGAAGTGTTTAAAACAGAAAGACAACTAATCCACCATAAATTCAAGAAATATTCTAATATCTTTTCTGATAGTTAAATTTTACTTATTAAATGTTGCCTAAAAATATGAGCAATTAATTTGATAAATTTTAAAGGAAGAAATATAATGTGGTATAATAACTACAAGAATTATTAACATTTCCTGTAACGTTAGTATTGAGCCAGGCACTGTTGTAATCAATTTATATCATTCCATTTAATCTCACCATAACTTTATGAAGTTGGAACTAATACTCCCACTTTAGGGATGGAGACAATAAGTAAAGTAATATACCCCAGGCACAAACACAACTACTACAGTATATCTAGGACAGAATAAAAGCATGGGCCTTGTGATTACCATGACCTAGAATAAAATTTAAATATCTCCCTGTCCTTTGATTTATTCTAGCTTAAATAAGAACAGCCCTTCCTACTAACTAAAAGAATTATAATGAAAATCAAATGAAATAATGTGAAAGTACCTTTCAAGTTATAGGGTATAACAAACATTGGTAATTTTATTACTAGCTAGGAAAAAAGCTAATAGAAAAAACTGTGGTAAAGTAAACAATTGTAGGCAACAATTTCCTTCATTAAGCAGCATTAATTGGGTTTCAGAATGACAGAGGGGAAAAGCTTTAGCAGATAAAAAGAAAAAAGTCAAGACAGAATATACAAATCTACTTTGAAAGCAAACTCAAGACAGAGGTCTTAAAAATCCTGATAACAGAAAAATATGGAACACATGTCTGATATAGGCACCTAAGCAGCCATTTCCTCACTGTTTGAAAAGGTACAAGTAACAAACTGGAAGTATGTAATTATTTTCCCATGTGTTCTATGAACAGATTTTCAACAGATCTACAAGACAAATTCATGAAGCTAACGGTTTCAGAATATTCACTACTGAAAAACACAAATCCAGTTTTCTTTTTCTATGCTATGATACATAATATTAGTTACTTTAAGAAAAAAAAATATTATACCTACCATCTAGATTTATTATTTTTAATAACATTCATACAGTACTAGTTCTTTACCCCTCCCCAATATTTCAAAAGACATGGAAGTGCTTAAAATACAGTTTAAGACAGCCTTTCAAAAAATAAGACATATGATATGAGGTTACAGGTTAGCTTAAACCAGTACAAAAAGAACTTAGGGTGGAAAAAGTCAGTTATGGACTTCTGAGTGTTCAGCTATAAAAACATCAAAGATCCTCATGACCCTTTC
Source organism: Sciurus vulgaris (assembly GCF_902686455.1). Classification (NCBI taxonomy): domain Eukaryota; kingdom Metazoa; phylum Chordata; class Mammalia; order Rodentia; family Sciuridae; genus Sciurus; species Sciurus vulgaris. The sequence goes on from NC_136467.1 coordinate 148,977,250, forward strand.
CTTATCCATCTAAAGGAAACAGAACAACTTAAAAATGACACCATATTTAATCAAGTCACTTGTGTGACAGCATGAAATATCTTGGAGAACAACAAAAAACAAATCTGAATAATCAAATGGATAAAAAAAAACTTATTCCCTGAAGTACATGAACTGTATTTATAGACTTTCTCTCTCTCTCTCTCTTTTTTTCTTTTTTTTGGTGGGGATTGAACTCACAGGCACTCAACCACTGAGCTATACTCCCAGCCCTATTTTGTATTTTTTTTATTTAGAGACGGTCTCATTGAGTTGCTCAGTGCCTCATTATTGCTGAGGCTGGCTTTGAACTTGAGATCCCCCTGCCTCAGCCTCCCCAGTTCCTGGGATTACAAGAGCCATAGCGCCTGACCTGACTGTCTCTTTTATAAACTAAAATTTAACCAATTTAACTAGTCTCAGCTGAGAACAGCTTAGCACAGGAGAAGTTCAGTGGGGCAGAGGAGTTACTAGTGGCGCAGTAAATGACAGCAAAAGGACTTTTTAAAAAGTATATTATAAAATTGACCTGTAACCATTATGACAAAACGAACATTCCTGCACTTCAATAATCAAATACACCTTTGTTAAATGACACACATCATCAAGAAAAAGTTAAATTAAGCTTAACATACTATAATACTAGTGGTTCTCAAAGTGTGGTTCCTTCAGCTACTGTGGCATTATCTCAGGTCCTTCATCAATCACCGAACTGAATGCACTCCTAAAGAGGGCTCTCTTAATCAAGTCCTCCCAAGTGATTCTAAAGTTACGTTAAAGTATGAGAACCAACATCATAGTTAAAGAGATCAGGAAATCAGAAACATTGCGGAAATTATAACATTGTGGGGGGAAAGCTCCTCTACAATAGGTTAATAAATTCAAGCATACTTAAAAGACTCAAACTTCAGTTGTCTAGTAAAACACACACGTGGAGCACTAGTCAGACAATAATTAAAATATAATGAAAATATCCTAAAATGAGTCAGAACAACAAAGTCTGAAGTAACCATTTTGGACTGTACTGAATACAATGCTATTCAAACACCACTTTTCTTCATTCAATCAATACTGACTAACTGCACACTGCGCATCAAGAATTAAACACTGGGGATACAGTAGTGAACAAGTTTCTGCCCTCTTGGAGTTTAAAAATTAGGGAAAAAAACATAGTGTATCACACATACCCATATAATATGGTGAGTGAGTGTCATGAATAAAAATCAGGAGCAAGAAAAATGGGATGGGTGTCCCATTATGTAAGTATAGAAAAATCAAGGAATAAGCCATGCAAACTGCCACTGTGTAAGTTTCAGAGACTGAGGGAACAAAAGGTTGAGAAGACCCAAATAAAGGAGTATCCTTCACATAGGCTATCCAAACTTAGGGTTATCTTATCAATAAATACAAAACTATAGTATATCTTAAAATAAACTTTAAATTCCTCAAAAATCCCCTTGAAACATGCCTGTGCGTGTGTCAAGAAGCCACCTCATCTTTTATTGTGTAGGTCACACATCTAATCATTATAAAAGGACTAACACAGTGGTTCTCAAAAAGTGTAGTCCTCAGCTGGGCTTGGTGGCAGTGGCACAGGCCTGTAATCCCATCCACTCGAAAGGCTGAGGCAGAAGAATCACAAGTTCAGAGCCAGCCTGTTATTTAGTGAGGCCCAAAGCAATTTAGCAAAACTCTCAAAAATAAAAAGGGTTGGGGATGTGCTCAGGGACTGAAAGCCCATGGGTTAAATCCCTGGTCCTGCCTCAAAAAGTCTTCAGATGAGCAGTGTCACCCAGATCGTTAGAAAGACAAATTTATTTTTAACAAGCTCTTGGAATGATCATTATGCAAATTAAATTCTGAGAATGCTACTAAAATTATTTAAAAACTTAGTGACCTATTATCCATATAAGACCTTGATAAACATAACCCTGAGTATAAACTTCACTCTAATATAAAGTAAAACTTTACTTAAAAGATCACCCTACTTTCAAAATTAACAAGTTCATCCTACCATTATACCTATTTTTATAAACATCTACATCATAATATCAACTCTGAAAATCAATCAGAAGTAAATATGGACCCTGGAGTTAATTTTACTTCCACTTGCTAGACTTGCAAAGATTATGTATTTGCTTATAGTAGATAACCAAATACAAGACATCAGGATTATTTAAAACTCCTCAAGAAGAGAAAACACCTCTTTATACACAGAACTGGGTAATGGTACAGATGGGACCTCTACCTAACGAACAGAGCTGAAGAAGTACTTTCTTGTCTGGCAACTTTTAAGAGTCTTAAAGAACCAAAATCATACTTCAGTCATTAAGAGAAAACTGAGAAAGTGAAAGGAACTGGAAAAGAGGAAAATGGTTTCTTTTTGGAGTTAGGTTTCCTTTGATCTTACAACCAAAGAAGGCCCAGTATAACCCAACTACCTTTTCAGGAGTTCTATAGGTCTTTACAGGAATGGGGTTGGTCAGTATGAAAAAAGAATGCTTTATGATTTAAAAAACATAAGTGAATAAACATAGCTAGTAATGGCAGCACACACCTGTAATCTCAGGGACTCAAGTCTGAGGCAGGAGGATTGCCAATTTGAGGCCAGCCTCAGCAACTTAGCAAGACCCTATCTCAAAATGCACATATAAAGGGATGGGGATATAGTTCAGTGGCAAATCCCTGGGTTCAATCCCTGGTACCAAAAATAAATAAATTATAAATAAAATAAAGTAAAATAAAATACAATGGGCTGGAAATGCAACTCTCTTGTAATGCTTTCGGGTTCAATCCCCTACCTTGAAGGACATGGGCAAGGGTGGGGAGAGACCCACACACCCACAAACAAAAGGAAAAACCCAAGAAAGAAACAGAAATACGCTGAAAGGTACAGCGAATACTTACATCCTACTTTACCAAATCAGTTTCAGGAATAAGTCTAGCAGCCCCCATTGTAACTCCATGGAAGATTTCCTGAAGAAAACCACCTCTGACCCTCTAGGTCTGGACAGTCATTCCCTTATGTGAATACCAATAGTGCCCTCTAACCACCACAGGATGGCAATTTGCCAAACAGCATGGTAATTAGTCTGTCCATGGACTTCACTAGAGCACTAGTTCTGTGCGAGTTGCCATCAGGGCTTACCGACCATTGACTCATTGGTGCACGGGTTTAATTAAGCTACAGTGGCACAGCTCAAATAACAGCTTATTGCCACATAAGAATATTCTCGGGCAAGTTTCTAAAAACATCAATAATTCTAAAACTCAAAAACAAGTAATACATTTACTTGATGTTTCATTTTCAGCAATTATCATTTTTGTTGCCAGGCTAACATCCCTTGCCCACAAAAACCAACTGAAGCTGTCCCAGAGCAACAAAAAACTGAACCATCCTCTGGAATGATAAATAACAAAGCCAACTAAATGAGAGCAGAAAGGCAGCTCAAAAAAGCAAAATTAATGATGTGTTCAGGAAAAACCAGAACAAAAAAAGGCATTAAAATCTTAAAAACACTCCCTGTGGCACTGAAGCAAAGTCTACACTAGATAGTAAGAAAAAACATGAGTTAATTTCAAGGATGAGAGGAGTGAATTTTTAAACTTGGATTTCTTACATCTAGTGGGTTCTCTCCCCATGAACTGAGAGTTCTTCGTTTGGCAAAACACATCAAATAAATCACCAGATTGAGCATGGTGGCTCAACCTATAATCCCAACAACTAGGGAGGCTGACGCAGGAGAATTGCCAAATTCAAGGCCAGCCGTGGCAACTTAGCCAGACCCTGTCCCGAAATAAAAGAAAAAATTTTAAAAAATTCCTGTGTATGGCTTATTATATAAAAATAAATTTGGAAAAGAAATTTTTAAAAGGATTGGGAATGTAACTGTTACTTAGCGGAAAAGCCCCCCTGGGTTCAATTCCAGGGGTGGAAGATGGGGATAACTGGGATTTAAAATAAATAAATGTCCAATTTGCAGGCCACAGAGAAATTCAATTCAATACTACATATACATCAAGAACATTCACTGTGTAAAGAAAGCATTGTGGGACATATTAGGTTTTCAAATTATATTTAACCAGAGTTCAAGGATTAAAGAAGAAAGACTAGAGTGAGGGAAGGGGAATGGTTATTATATACAACACCAACTCAGAATTCATTTACAATTAAAAAGCCATTCTTTTTGTAAAAATCTTTCACCACTAGCATCTTCCAACATGGACAGTTCCTTATCATTCCTACACATCCTTCCTTCTCTGAGGTTTGTTTTGTTTTGTTCTGTTTCCTTTGGGGGGGGATTGTTTGTTTGTTTGTTGTTATTGTTTTGTACTAGGGATTTGCTTAATCACTGAAACACATCCCTATCCCTTTTTTTATTTTTTATTTAGAGACAGGGTCTTGCCAAGTTGCTGAGGCTGGCTTTGAACTTATGATCCTCCTGCCTCTGCCTCCTGAGTCCACTCCCTTTTCTTCACATTAACCTTTACTAAATAGTAGTATTCAGATTCTAAATCTCCTTTCTGGGGCTGGGGAGGTAGCTCAGTTGGTAGAGTGCTTGCCTTGCAAGCACAAGGCCCTGGGTTCGATCCCCAGCACCACAAAAAAATAAATAAATAAATAAAATAAAATAAAATCTCCTTTCTGAAATCATTTCACTGGATCTGTAATGACAAAATCAAAAACAATCACCAGTGTTAAGTTTGGCTGTAGTGATTTGTTATTTTAGATGTGTGCATTGCAGAGACCTGTCACCAACCCTTAGAAAGTTTTCTTCCAGTAGACACCTTCCTGATCCATTTATCACCCATGTCACTAGACTCACCTTCCCAAACTCTTTTCAGTCTTATTTCATATAATTTCCCAAGTCGGTTTTCCCCTTTGCTCCCTCAAACCCCAAGTGAAGAACAACCTGAGAATATGCCTGACTTAAAAAAAATAAATAATTACAAAAACAAACACAAAATAGTAAAAACATTAGTCAATGTAATCTTTCAGAATTTACGGTATTTTTTAATAAAGTTTCTTTGTTAGGTTAACAATTATTTCCATGAGGGAGAAAAGTAATTAGTATTTAAATTCTAATGAAGTTATATACCAAATTAAGTTTTGATAATCCTAATTTGACTTCCAAATCTAAGGTACTGCCGTATTTTATAAGCGATTAAGTCACTCAGTGGCCAGACTTATTCTATCCAAGCAGTCCAAGTTCTCTAGCCATTTAAAATACTTTTCTGATCAAAGAACAAAAAACCTACAATTGGCTACAGATTTCAACCTTTTTAAAAACTTTCTTCCATAAATGCAGTTAAGGAGAAATAAGACCCATTAAAAACCCACAGTAGTGGGGCTGGGATTGTGGCTCAGTGGTAGAGCGCTTGCCTAACGTGTGAGGCACTGGGTTCGATTCTCAGAACCACATACAAATAAATAAATAAAGATTCTCCAACAACTAATAAAAATGCTTAAAAAAAAAAAAAACCACAACAGTTAAAGCCACTAAAATTTACCTATAAGATACACCCACACTTTTCTCACCTGCGATGTTTGAAAACGGGGGTAAAAGTTTATTTCTTAAATCACACTATGAAAAAGATAAGCAAAAGCAAACAAACTGACAAACTCATATATACAGACAGGAACAGCATCTTATTCTATTTCTGACAATAAACTGTAGCTGGCAGCAAGATGTGAAAACAGGCTTCCCAATAAGAAACTTGTAAAAATATATTTCAATCATGACCATAAACAAAGTAGCTACAAATAAATGTTTTAAAATATGGAATCAATCTTTCTAATAATACTCTTAACCTAAAGAAAACAAGTTTCATTAAAGACCGAAGTTTTCATTTTATTTCAATCAAGTTGCTACCTGCCTTATCAGAGAACTTTTCAGGAAATAAAAACATCATCTGGGCTTTGTCATCTTAATAAAAAAAAATTAGTAACTAGCCAGGCTAGTGGCCCACACCTGTAATCTCAGCAACCCAGGAGGCTAGAGAATCACAAGTTTTGAGGTCAGACTCTGCAACTTAGCAAGCAAGGCCCTAATCAACTTAGGGAGACCCTATCTCAAAATGAAAAATAAAAAAGGGCTGGGGATGTGGCTCAGTGGTAAAGCATCCCTGGGCTAAATCACTAGTACCAAAACAAAAAAACAAAACAAACCAACCAAAAAAACCCCTAGCTTTCATTAAATAATACTTGGGACTTTTTTCCCCATATACTTAAAATGACTGGCACGTCTATGAGGAAAATACTCAGTACTTAAAAGGGTAGTAGTTGTTTAGAATTTGGCCTCACCACCTCATCACTCAGTAAACAAAGATCTCAAAATATAAACCTATTAAGGATTGAACTTGGGAAAGGGGTGAACCTCTAATAGGTAGCAAAATTTAGACACAATTCATGCCAAGCACCAGGAGCACATCTGAAATCCCAGTGACTTGGGAGGCTGAGGCAGGAAGATCACAAGTTCCATGCCTGCCTCAACAACTTAGCAAGCCCTAAGCCAGACCCTGTCTCAAAATAAAATAAGCAAATAAGGCTGGCAATGTGGCTCAGTGGTAAAGCACCTCTCATTCAACGCTCCCAAAATCATACACAATTTGAAGACATTTAAATTCAAAGGGTCTAGTTCATCATAACAATTTCAAATGAGTCTTACATGCCAGATCCTGTACTGTACTAAAGTTATACTTACATTATCTCATTTAACCCTCACAACAAGTTTTACTTTACGGATGAGGAAATTAAGCAGAATTTAAATTGCCCGAGTCAGGGCAATCTAATGGGATTCGAACTCAGTTGATCCCATTGGGGATGTTTTTCCAATCCATTATTTCCATTTTTCTATCCACTGATAGTATTAAGCATCTAGGATAAGCCAAATAAAGACAAAAGTCAGAACTACTTAGAGACTTCTAGAATGAGTTAAACATTCAACCTTTAAATATCCCTCCTTTCCAAAACTGAGAACACTTCAGCCATCAGATATCACACAGGACATACTTAACCGGGGCAAAGTATCATAAAGAAAATACCAAAACAAACAAAAACCACTCTATCATATAAACCAGCTCAGCAAATTACGGTCTATAGGCTAAATCCAGGCCTTGGCCTGTTCTTACACAGGATAGGAATGGTTCTGATATTTGCAAAAGGGTTGTAAAAAGAAAATAGAGAAGTGGCAATAGAAGAATCTAAAAATTTACCATCTATTCCTTTACAGAAAAAGTTTACCAACCCCTGATGTAAACTACTTCTTTTTTGTACCAGGGATTGAACCCAGGGGCATTAAACCACTGAGTAATATCCCCAGCCCTTTTTATTCTTTTATTTTGAGACAGGGTCTCACTAGGTTGCTTACAGTCTCGCTAAATTGCTAATTTGAACATGTGATCTTCCTGCCTCGGCATCCTGAGCCACTGTATGCCCAGCTTGATGTGAACTGATTCCACCCCCCTTTTAAAAGTTACATGTGGAAGTTGACTTGTAAGATACAAACTCTATCTAAAAGGAATTCTATATCTAGAACAATTAAAGGAAGATTCCCTTAGCTTCAAACCAGAAGACAAACCACACACCCAAAATCCTAGGGCAAAAAAAAAAAAAAAAAAAACAAATGGCTCCCTCTCACCAGGAGGTGGCAGTAGTTTCTTCTAAAGGAAGTCCTTTCTTCCAGTTCTGGATGGCTCATGCTCAAAACTGTGGGGACTATTAAGAGAAGAGGTTTGACCTCTCCACAGAACTACACAAAAATTAAATGGGAAAGGATACTACACAGGTGACAAGAACCAACCACATTCTCTTTAGTGACCTGTTCACTCCCAAGTAGAAAAATGATACCATTCCTTTCCTAAAAGTGTCTCAGCTAAAAGGTAAACAGGCGGGGGCGAGTGCAAGTGAAGACTATCAACTTGCACTGTTCAAAGCTATTCTCATTTTTGCTTCTACAACTCTTTAAAAAAAGTTACTATCCTTCAGTGAGTTGAGCAAAACAATGGATTTGTCTCCACAACTTCACGCACAATGACATCTTAAAGATCATAAGTTACAAGGAGAAAATGTTAAACTTTAGACATTTCCCAGCAGAGCTAAACCAGAACTCAAAATAGGAGATTACAAGTCAACTGAACATATGCAGAAGTCAAAGGTACTGCAACTAGTCAGCTGGCCTGGCAGGCTTTGGCAAACATCCATTAACTAACAGTGCCAGATCTTTCATTCTTATTCCAACCTTCTACTACACAACTGAAGGCTTCATTTTCACCCAGAAAACCTTGAACACTTCATCAGTTAACATTAGTATGAAACATGCCATGTCATGAAGCTCCTTGCTATTCATGATGACTCAGCAGCTGCTGCAAAACATCCACTTGATTGTCTAGTACAGTTGAGAGCAAGCAGGTCCACCAAAGTTCCAGTAAGGACTAATAAAGCTCCTTATTTTAAGATGAAAATAAAAAAATAAATAATAGAAGAATATTCTTTAATATATTGCCAAATACTTCGGTAGTTTCAAGAAACCCCTAAACACCTTTGAGCCCAATTCAAAAGCTAAAATATATTTTCTTTTTTAATTAAATGGCTAGTACAAGCAGCCAAACGTATTTTAGATAAGAGGTGATGATAAATTATCAAGATTTAAAACAAAACCACACAGCCTGAAATCACAGCAGCTCTAAAAACAACTTGGTGTTATGCTATTAAGGCATCCCTCCCAAATTAGATTTTTATCTAAGTACTTTTTAAAATAAGCTGTGATTATCACTTTTGCCACTGAGAATATACCATTTCTCTTCTAAACTCAGTCCAACCCATTCGTTAGTCTTTATTCAAAAAATTCAGGGCTGGGGTTGTGGCTCAGTGGTAGAGCACTCACCTAGCACCGGTAAGGTACTGGGTTCGCTCCCAGCACCGCATAAAAATAAATAAATAAAATAAAGGTATTGTGTCCATCTACAACTGAAAAAAAAATTTTTTTTTAAATTCACTTTTCTATACACACCATAAGAGAGCTAGGAAAAACACTCAAAGAGTTTATTCTTAAGAGAAACAGAAAGCATGTATGTCTAACTTCCATTCTACAAAGGATTAAGTAAGGTTAATGGTCAGGCTTGTGACCTGAATTCTAATCTTAAATCTGTCTACTACACCCCTGTTCCTCACAAAGAACTCTGAAAACTAAGCTTTTTTGCATGTACGGGGGGCGCGGGGGGGGGGGGGGCGGGCGGTTGTTTGGAGTATTAAGAATGTCAAGACTTCCAACCACTGGTAAAAAAACTACTACATAAACCACGACTTTTTCTATCATAAAATCTCCTTCAAATCTTTACTTTTAAAAAAATCTGTTGATAATGATACAATTTAACAATATCATCAAACAAAACGTTGACGTGTTCAACGTTCAAGCAACCGAAGAAGTGCACCTTTTTAATAGTACACAAGTTCTCAGACCCTTTCGCTATACTTTTTTTAGCAAATTCAAGACACATTTCCTACCTTAGTACCATTGAGAAGTTTTTTTTGGTGGCTTTGCCAAAACAAGGTTACATTTCTCCGCTCAATCCTTCTAAAGAGCGAAGTTAAATGAAATTTTCTCAGAACCTAACGTCCCATTTACGATCAAGATAAACTTCTTTTTATAACTTTAAACATTCACGAGCGCACACGGTGGCTACGTTATAGGACCACCAACACTCCCGGAGGTCCTAAGTACCTAAACTTCTAGAATACGCCCCTTATTATTAAAATACTTGGTGCGTGAGATCAGAGCTGGAGACCTGGTCAACTGTGGAGAACGGCCGATCCCAGGCTCCAAAATAAAGAGGGGGAGGAGAGAAGAGGGGAGGGAAGAGTCGCGCAGTACAGCAAAGACGTACGGGTGGAGAGGGACTTTCAAAATGCCCCAGTGCCACGGTAACCATAACCCGGTGAAGGGAAAAATCTAAGCCACTGTTCTGGCACCGCAGAGGGCCTCGGGCAGGGGGACCAGAGCCACTGAGCAGGCGGAGGCCAAGTTATTCCACTTTCCGCCTAACAGCGCCCCCGCTTCGCGGGGCGCCCGGAGGCCCATTCCGGGGCAGCCCCCTCCCCACGGCCCGCACCCAGGGCCTCCATACAGACAGCCGGCCTCGGGGCCTCGGGGCCTCCGGCCACTTCTTTCCTTTCCCCTCGAAAGGACGTGAGTAATGCCGTCAAGGCCCCGAAACCCGCCAAAAAAGAAACCCACGTCCCTCCAGCCCAGAATTTCCTTTCCCGCCCTGCGCCCGCCCGGGAAAGCCCCTGGCCCCGGGACGGCGAGAGGCGGCCTGACCCCACGTGTGCGCCGCCAGGCCCGGCCTGGCGCAGCCCACTTCCCGTCGCCGCCTCCCGGGCCTCTGCCCGGGCCTCCCGGCCGCTCCACGTGGGGCGCCCGGGCCTCCCGCCGCGGCCCCGCCCGCCGCCCGCCGGCCCCGCAGCGCCGGTCCCGTACCTGGTGCTGCGGTCGCCCCTGCTGGTAAGGCTTAATTGGCCCCTGGTGGCAGCGCCGCGTCCGGATCTTGCCGCCACCGCCCCCTCCGATTCCTCCGGCTCCCGAGGCCATGGTGGAGCCTCGGCGGCTTCCCGCTCCCGGGCGGGAGAGGCAGAGGCGGCGGCCTTAGGGCCTCCCCCGCCCGGCCCCGGCCCAAAAGTCGGCCCGCGCTGCCCACACAGTAAGGCACAGACTCACGGAGAACCGCGAGGTCGCGAGCAGAAACCGAGGGTGCGCGCGCGCCGGCGGCGGGGGGGGCGGAGGGTGAGGCCGCGGACCCGGCTCCAGAACGGCAGCTCGCGCGGACCCCGCGTCTGTTTGTCACGGTCTCTATGGAGATCTCCCGCAGAGGACAGCGCGAGCCGCTCCCGGCGCCGCGGAGGCCTAACCCGACCGCCGGCCGGCGGAGCAGCTTCTTCCGTCGCCCTGGCTGTCGCTGCCGCAGTTGAAGCCGCCGGCGCCGCCCGCCGACCCCTCCCCTCTGCGCGCAGCGCCCGCCCCGCCGTCGTCGTCGTCGTCGTCCCTGCAGTCGCCGCCGCTGTTGCGCCTATTGCCGCTGTTTAGGCCGCCGCCGCGGTCGCGAGCCAGGTTGCCGTCACTGGTCAGCGCCCAACGCGTTTGCATCATCACGCTGCGACCGGGTGATAGGCGAGGAGGAAGGAAGGGCCGTCGAGCCCGCGCTCTCGCCGCGCCGCCCGCTGGGAAATGTAGTTCAACGCCAGCCCGCGGGCGCGCGGAAGGAGCGGCGCCGGGCCGGTAGAGGCACAAAGCCCGGGTACTGTGGCGGCTGCGGGCTGTAAATGAGGTTCTGAAGAGGCGTCCGGATGAGCACAGTAACCTCCTCACACTCTGCGTCTCCCCATCAGATGGTTAAGCTGGCAGAAAGTGCACGTGAAATCAAAGACAGATGAGCTGATGATGCTTTATTAAGACGGAAAAAGAAAAAACAAACCTGGGGTTGAAAAAACTCTGTCCATGAACCTGAGGCCTAAAGCAGAACTAGAAAACAGATGCAGCTTACCAGTGTTTCCTTAGACACACAGGGCTTTGCTGTCAAACACAGCAGGGCTGGCATTCTGGCTTCACCGCTAGGTAGAGCGGTGGACCTTCGCTTTCTCTTCTATAAAAGGGGAATTTAAAAATCCACTTTGTAAAGCTATTAATGAGGAGTAACTGTGATCATCGATGTACAGCACTGGGTGTATTTGCTGGTACGCAAGAAGCACAGCAGATGTTTGCAGTATAACCTATGTAGTCAGCCAACATTACCGGTAAGTAATAATATTCCTAGTAATAAAAGTAAACATATATTTTCTTCCAAATAACATTATATTTAGGAAAGTGAATAGGCCAGATTCAAAAACTGAATTCACTACCTGTAAAGATTCTAGGAAATGGCAGAACGATTTGGTGATCAACTGTCAACTGGTCCAACCCTGTCATTCTTCACAATAGAGGTCCAAAGATTGTAGCTGGCACCATCAAGGACACTGAGCCAGGCAGTCAAAACCAAGATTATAAGCCATCTATAAGAGTTGACACAGCTAGCCCAATGCAGTGGTGCACACCTGTAATCCCAGTGGCTCAATAGGCTGAAGTAGGAGGATCCAGAGATCAAAGACAACTTCAGCAATTTAGGGAGGCCCCAAGCAACTTAGTGAGACCCTGTCTCTAAATAAAATATAAAGGGGCTGGGGAGATAGCTCAGTCAGTAGAGTGCTTGCCTTGCAAGCACAAGGCCCTGGGGTCCATCCCCAGCACCCAAAAATAAATAAATAAATTAATTAATTAATTAAAATAAAATATTAAAAAATGGCTGGGGGATGTGTCTCAGTGGTTAAGCAGCCCTGGGTTCAATCCCTGGTACCAAAAAAAAAAAAAAAAAAAAAGTTTAGACAGCCAAATGGTTAGGGAGAAAAATCTATTGTGAAAAACCCCATAGTCTTAATGTTTCATTTGAGAGAATTATTTTTGAATCTATAATAACTTTGAAGTCAAATAGACAAATCTATCACTTACTAGCTGTGTAGCCTTGGGGAAGTTACTGATCCTCTTTCTAAGCTTCAGTTTCCTCATCTGCAAATAGAATGAATATTTACCTCAACAGGGTGATGGCCCTGCTGAAAGGGTTTATACCTAGCTCATAATAACTTCAGACAGAAAGCATCTAATACTGACTAGGCATCAGCTACAGAAAACAAGCTCCAAGAATTCTATACCCTCTCACCTCCAATCTGTATAATTCAAGTCACTATTTAAATTATATAAGTGAAATTGTAAAGCTAAATTTAATTGTTTGAACTTGTAATACCCTTTAACACTTAAAGGAATCATGCTACCAGGCATAGACTGCAGAGCAAACGACTCTCAGTGGCACCTCTGACTATACCCACCAATACAAGTTGCCAAAAATGATAAACAAAATTAGTCTACTTCCTCTTCTCCCCAGTTCTTTCTATTACCCCATATACTCCAGGTATTTTCTTCCCTCTGAATCACTGCATCTTCCCCGCCTGCCCCCACCCACACACATCACCAATACTGAACCCAGGGAAACTCTACCACTGAGCTCTGTCCCCAGCCCTTTTTATTATTTATTTTGAGACACAGTAGCACTAGGTTTCAGAGGCTGACCTCAAACTTGCAATCCTGCCTCAACCTCCCAAGTCACTGGGATTACTGGCCTATGTCACCACACCTAGAAGAAATCCTCTTCTTTCATAATTCTTAGCTAGGTACTTGTCAAGCAGAATAAGATGCAATGAAAGGAAGTTAGGTAGTTTTATGGGTTTACTTTGTAGACGAAAAATGAGATATGTGCTATAATATCTATTTTGTTGAGAGTAGTTTTAGATAGATCTCCATGATCTTCTACATAGGTGATGATTATTTCCAAGCATTTCATTAGATAGAAAAATAATGTGCAAGTAGTGAGGTTTTCATTCTATTACGTATAATCACAGGTGGAAGACTCAAAATAGCAATGCAGAGTTCAGATTCTAGAAAGTTATTAGAGGTTTTTGCTTATTTGTATTTAAGAAGAAGGGCCATGGCAATGGAAAGATTTTTTTTTTAAAGAGGTAAATCATTATACTCTCATCATATTTTCTGTCTTTAGGGAATGAAGTAATATTTAAGACTAAATGAATTAACTAATGTAACCAAGTTTTGATTAATTACATCCATCACATGATTCCAACATGCGTGAGATTTTTCCTCTTCCTGACTACATGTATTAATGTATATTTGCTTTGGTATATAATGAATGAACATAAATACATGTAACTCAAAGCACATTTGAAATTCATCATTCTTGAATGAAATTCAGTTTTATCGGATGAAATAATAACCAAGTTCAGGAAGACCAGTTCCCATTCTAACATTAAAGACAGCTAATGAATCATTAACAAAAAATATTGCCAGGCACAGTAGTGCATGCCAGTAATCCCAGCAACTGAGGAGGCTGAGGCAAATGCATCACAAGTTCGAGGCCAGCCTCTGCAAGACCCTCAGCAACTAGCAAGATCCTGTCTCAAAAAATAAAAAGAGCTGGTGGTATACTCAGTGGTAGAGCACCTCAGGTTCAATCCTCAGTACCAAAAATATAAAGAGTTAAAAATAAAAAAACAAGTATTTATTGAGAGCCTAATACATGTTGAGTTCTTGCCTTAGTACTTGGTATGTCATTGAATAAAACTGCATCCACAGAGCACACTGTACCCTTTAACTGAATTCTCTTAAAGTTTAATGCATTATGCTCTACTGACCACTAGCACTTGACACTAATAGTTCATCTACAGAATTCTACAGTAGAAATTCTAAACACATGCAATCTATTGCCTTGTTCAATTTTAGAGTTTTTAAAAAAATACAACTCATCAGTTACTCTAGAAAACTAGACTCATCGTTATGGTTGCAAGTATAAAACAATGAACAGTTCCAAAATTCAAATTGCTAACACTAAGTACCAAGCTTCTTTATTTTTTAAAAGCATTTGTAGAAAATACTCCACTTTATCAGACCCTAACTTGTGAAGGCTATTCTTTTAAAGTGCATTCTACTAATTAGCATGGAAACAACTCTAATGTACACATCACCCCACCACCTGTACCAGAAAAGCCCAAACTACCTAGTTTAAGCTAACAGTGGCTTTTGGCCCCTTGCTGCTCACTAACTGCAGCAGCAGAATCCCCTGGGATCTTGTTAGACTAGAATATCTCTGTCCATTCCAGGCCTACTCAATCAGAACCTCCAGATTAACAAGATCACCAGGTGACTTGTATGCACATTAAACTTGAAAAGCACTGTTTTAAAAATCAACTGTGTCACCAGAATTTATTAGGCACATCTGAAGTGTTAAGAATCTGAAACCAAAGATTAGTTATGAAATATTCTTGAATGGAGATATTTTTAAAACACTTTGCTGATTCCCAAATAGCCTTCTTATACAACTTTTCTTTTAGAATTCATGAGAAACAAAAAGAAGACATAGATGTACAGTAAACCATAAATCAAGAAACTATGACCAACTGGGTGTTGTAGTGCATGCCTGTAATCCCAGTGATTCAGGAGGCTGAGGCAGGAAGATTTCGAGTTCATGATCAACCACACAAATGAGCGAGGCCCTAAGATCCTGTCTCAAAATGAAAAGAACTGGGGATACAGCTAATTGGTGAAACACCCCTGGGTTCAATTCCCAGTGGAGCAGGGGACAATGAGCAGAGAGAAACTGAAGAGAAATATCAGAAAACTACTTGGTTAGAATTTCTGTGATTTTTTTGAAGTAATCACAAAGACATAATGGATCCTGGGGTCTAAAAATTCCCTTGAAGTTGGTCATCCAAAGTAGTCTTCCCACAACATATCTAGAGTTCTTGACTCCTACAACCAGAAGGCCTGAAAAGTTGTGCAATACAAAAAAAAAAAAAAAAAAGGGAAATTATGATTTAAGGGCTCACATGCATCTCCCCTCATACAGGCCAAATAGAACCATGGTTGCTCCTATGACTACTTATACATCAAGGCAGGATAATGACACAGCCAAACTCTCCAAAAGGAGCAGACCTAGGAATTTCTGATCCTCAAGAATCCACAACAACCAAGAATTAAGAGTTGATGGACTGGCAACTTGTGGAACGTGTACATTTTTTTCCCATCATATTTACCAGTTGGTGAGTACCACCTTCACTGCAGAAGTGAGCAGAAATTAAACATTTTAAATTATTATTTTCATTAGATCCTTTTTCCAAAGGAAGCTACCCTATTACCTGAAACGAAAATCTGGATTTAGTATATCCTTATTTTCATTATCATGGGTGGCAGTTAATTGAACAGAACAATTAGCCACACATAATGATTAGTTAAAAATGATTTGAAGCCAACACCTCTAACTCGTGTTTTGGCCTGAGGCCACAACATGGCTCACCTTGTTTGGGTCCATTATAAGATATTATGAGCTACCAAAAATATGGGTCTTCAAAACCAGAAAGCAAACAACAAAAAGACCTCTTCAAACATTCTCTCCAAAGTAGATGTCGTTCCACATTCAGTATTAAGCAGGCCACACAGCCAGATAAACCAAAGGCAATGCATGCACTGAACAAAATCTGGTATGGTAATACCGCACCCCGGCCAGGAAGGAAAAGATCTCTGCACACAAAGGCTTACGTTTACTGCGTACACACGTGATCCATCCCGTCAAAGATCTCCACAGAGGCCCAAAGCCAATGACAAATAGCTTCTACCAGCCGCAATTAAGCCCAAGCCACACTTGAACTGCTTTAAATTAGTAACAGTCAAATCTCTCTTTCACTTGCTGGGGTGTAAAATCTTGCCCCTTCAGTGAGTCAGCAGCAACTCAGAAGCACTTATCAGAAGCACCTGTGGGCCCATCCCTTCAACGGAAGGCCTGAGACCAATGATGGATGGAGCAACATCCTTACTAACTAACGCTTCAGTACAGTCGCTTGCCCCGCTCATCCTAAAGTTCACGCAGAATGCAGTCACTGTGCAAGGCAGTAATGGTCTGCTTTGGGGACTGAGTAGGCAGGTCTACAGAGGGGTCTTGGGAACACACAAATGGGAAGAAAACCCCACTCTTCCCTGCCCACGTCAGCGCTAGTGAACATGCCTCTCCCCTAACTCAGCACTGGGGTCTGCCTTGCAGCTTCTCAGACACTGGTCATGGTCCTTCTCTCAAGGTTCGATTTTGACCTTCAATTCATTTTTCTCCAGCACTAGCTTTAGCACAGGGTCCTTTGAGTAATATTAACAGCTGATGGAGGGGGAAATGCAACACTTCTTAGCAACTTCTTCGTTTCAAGCTATGGACAAATACAGCGGCCTGTTCTACATCAGATCTACGCTAGACAAGTCAGATCATCAGTTTAAATTTCTCTGGCAACTTTCTGTTGAGAACTTCCTGTATACGCCAGCAACGTAGAAAGGCAAGGGGACAGGTTTAAGGAGTGGTGTCAGAGGAAAGAGAGGAAGGCAGAGCGGGGAAAGGGGTGGCAGACTGGAAGTTCTGAGAGAGCGTCTCCACCAGCCACTTCTGAAAACTCTCGCATCCCTGCCAGATCACCACCAGCCTGAACTCACCTTCGGTGTATTTCCCCTCTGTGAGTCACTCTTCTGGGTCCAGATTGGCTCCTTGTTGACCCAAATTCAAAAGCTGTAAAATGAATGACGGAAAGATGAGTGATACCTTGCAGAAATGGTGTCACAGAAGCCCAGAGTGTCACTTACTAGTGTCGTAAATAATGAAGGACTAATAAATAATACATGGGAAAGAAAAGCCTCTCCTTATTGTCACTTCATGTTTTCCTGACATTTTGTATCCATAGTGCCAAGCACAACTGGAATAACTATTTACTGAAAGGACGAACCCTTGTTCAGGCAAGGTTTTGCAATTCCTTATTTCCTTCAACTTTTATGTTGTGCAATTTTTTTGTGTATTTGGAAAAATACTTCAAGATAAAATTCATTAAGGTTATCTTTCATTGTTAAGGCACTTTTAGTTTCCCCTTCTCCTTTTTAAAATCTTTTTTTATGTATTTATTTTTATGTCGTGCTGAGGTTCGAACCCAGTGCCTCACACATGCAAAGCAAGTGTTCCCCTTTCCTTTTACTCACAATTTTTCTCAGACCATGTACTAATTGCCGTGTCAGAGGTAAACAGTAATATCACCTTTAAAAAATATTTTTAAAGTTTTAGGCAGACACGATACCTGCATTTTATTTATTTATCATTATGGGGTGCACTCTACCACTGAACTACAACCCCAGCCCAGTCACATCACTTGTATGTAATCAGATCAACACAGCACTTTCCCTGAGAGACTGTACCAAAATAGGAACTGTGAACTAAAGAAAGTAAGATGCATACAGTACTTTAAAAATAGACATCCTGCTAGGTGTGCTGACACCGCCTAAAGTCCCAGTGACCTGGAAGCCTGAGGCAGAGGATCGTTAAGTTTGAGTCCAGCCTCAGCAACTTAGGGAGACGCTGTCTCAATATTAAACACTTTAAAAAGGGCTGGGGATGTAGCTCGGTGGTAGAGTGTCCCTAGGTTCAATCCCCAGTATGGAAAAAAGAAAGAAAGAAAGAAAGAAAGAAAGAAAGAAAGAAAGAAAGAAAGAAAGAAAGAAAGAAAGAAAGAAAGAAAGAAAGAAAGAAAGAAAGAAAGAAAGAAAGAAAGAAAGAAAGAAAGAAAGAAAGAAAGAAAGAAAGAAAGAAAGAAAGAAAGAAAGAAAGAAAGAAAGAAAGAAAAGAAAGAAGGAAGGAAGGAAGGAAGGAAGGAAGGAAGGAAGGAAGGAAGGAAGGAAGGAAGGAAGGAAGGAAGGAAGGGAAGGAAGGAAAGGAGACATTCAACAAATATTTACTATATTCCAGCCATGGAATATATTATAAATATAAATGTGGACTATATTATAAATGTATTTGTATTCTGAAAATAGAAATGTGATCACAGCATAGGTCCTACCATTTAGGGACCGTAGAACTGGTATTTTAATTAAATACTTTTTCACATAGATTTCCTTTTGAAAATATATATTGCACAAATGGCTTTGACTTTTTTTTTTTTTCCAAACAAAAACTTCATATAAACCATCTTGGTTCCCACTGCCAAGCTCAGGGACTGTGCTCAGGACTGTCCCTGAGGACGACAGTTCAGTAACTTTTCAGCAGAGGGCGCCATTCAGTCCTTTAGATTTAAATTCTTTGGGACCAAAGACCAGGTTACAGAATGTACTTGACACAGAGATACATAGACCCAAGTTTGCAAAGGAACACAGTTTGTCCCCAAATAATTGCAAATAATTGTGAGATCCCCCAGAAGTGAGAAGGAGGCCAAGGACTATGATTTGTCCATCTGGCCCCTTCAGTCTTGGTGACTTCCGTTCTCTCCCTCTTCTACTTGGAGGCAGCAGCAGCCCACAGCCTTGTATCAAGCCAAGGCTCCAATTGTGTAGCCACACTCTGGCTAGGTTCTTATCACCTGGCTGGGAGTCTGCAGGGGCCCCCAAACAGGATCTGCTCTGCCAATGACTCCCACAAACATGTCTTCACCCCAGGGAGGGTGCAAGGGCACCTGGGTCCTCTGGGGTCCCACTCTCTAATTCTTCTCTGCCTAGAGCATCTTTTTCTAGCAATGACTGGAGGGAAGCCCCACCCTCCTCAGCACCCCACCCTCCAGCTCTCAGATGCTGCTCTTACATTCCTCCACGGATCTCAGATTTGTGGACCACCCTGAAGGGTGATTTCCTTTTCACCCTGGTGAACACAAGTGGTGGAGCTTTTTGAAAGTGGGGAGAGAAGAGAATGGAGAGGAAAGTATCCTAGCAACTAACTTTAAACATCAAGTCTAGAGCCAAAAATTAGGTCCTGAATTGTTTAATCCTTTTCACAATGGTCCACACATTTGAAATCGGCATGAGATGCATTCAAACAGTGCTTGTCCCAGACCTACAGAATCTCTGGGTTAAGCCTGGAAATTTGTCTCTGTGTGTGTGTGTACTGGGGATTGAACCCAGGGCCTTATGCGTGTAAAGCATATTCTCTACCATGAGCTTCACTCCCAGTCCCTAGAAGTCTCAGTTGCACTGGTCCTCCAACCTCCTTTCGGGTGCAACTCTCTGCAGGATATTTTCTTTCCCACATCCTGTCTTCTTTATCTTTCTTTCTTACCCCTGGATGGCTCATATCTGGTTAAAGATCCCTTACATGGAATGAAAATCTGGAGTGGAGTTCTGTATCCATCTTTGAGAGGGAGGGTAATGGCAGAGGCCAAAGGTAATGGCAGAGGCCAAACGGGTCTTGCCTACTCTTACTGGTTTTTAATCCCATTTTTCTCATCTTTAACCTCCTCTCCATGTTCCAAGAAGAATATCTGAGTCTGATGGACCCCATAAGAACATCCCAGCAGCAGGTCTCCAACTTGTGTTAAGTGCAAAAGTATTTTCCAGAGACCTAAATGCTGCTTGATTCTTAGGAAAGATCTTTAGCATACAGAAGCCTCCCAGTTTCCCAAGGTTTGGAGATACTTCTAGAAGAAAGAGCCTATGTAACCAATACATATTCCCAAAGTAAACAAGTTACAAAACAAAATTTCTTTAGATGGCTTGCATTGATTTGTTTTCTTGTTAACCCCTCTCAATTTATTTGGAGAGAACAGCTCACCCCCCCCCCTTTTTTTTTTTTTTTTTTTTGTGAATCTGGCTAGGTAGGACATGTTAGGCTGGCAATATCGACCTATTTGATTCCAGAATGAGGTTAGGAGTGCTGAGTTAAATTGGAACTCCTAAAAAAGGATTAAGTCCTAGAGAACGATGATAGACACACTGACTGAAAATCATTCACGAGCAATGATTGGGAAGACTCACCCCCTGGAATGGTTGTTGATATTGATCAAAGTCATCTGTGTTTATTGACTTGACTCAACAAAAAGTCACATATTGTTATTATGACATCAGAATCCTACTCCACGTTCAATAACAATGCCCAGGGCGCAAATCATGAGGGGGATGGGCAGGCCTGGCAGGAGGTAGAGAAGGGAACTTCTTGGCACTGAACAGCTTCCAAGAATTACTTTCCTTATTCCAAAACGCTCTCACGCCAGGCTTAAGTTAGTAATATCTTTTCCCTTAAAGTAGACTTAGCAGCAGTACCTGATTGATCAGGCAGCCTGCAGAGCTCTCTGCCAAATGTCATAAATAAAGAAAATCATTCTCTTGAGCAGAATGTCCTTTTTATCCCCCCTAAACATTTGATGCAGAGGACCAAAGAAATCACAGACTTCACGTGTTAAAAGGAACTATCAAGTTCTCTTAGGCTGTTGCCACCACTAATTGGTGAGTTATTTCTCCAACTTCACCTACAAGTGCCCTTGCTGCTGGGGCTTTGTTCTATCTGGAAATGGAGATCTGTGCTCCCTCAGGGAGACACAGTGGTCCCTGCTGGGGACAGCTGTTTTTCTGGGTGGGAGTCAGGATGGGGAGGGCCACCCGGGGAACAGTTTGCTTCTGGCTGCTCCTTGGTGAGCTCTGGAGCGCTGGTGTCTCAGCCTCCATGCACCTGAGCCTCAGGGAGGCTGCCTGCGCAGGTCTCTCACCAGGAGCACCTTTGGCGGAAAAGCTGAGTTTCCCTCAGACCTTGTTTTGTTTTAGGTATTTCTACTTTAGACAACAGACCTTGTTCGCTGGAGTTGTTCATCCGGTTGGGATTTTATTTCCATTTTGTTGTTTGTTCATTCATTCATTTAATAATGATATTGAGCCATTATGGGCTTTCATTGTAGGAAATTGAGGCCCAGAGAGCTCAGGCTGTATACTCCGTCACATGTAGTGACTTAGTGATGAATGGACATCTCCTGACTCAAAATTCCAGTGTGTTTATACACCATGTGGGGTGTGGTGTTATTTGGTTTTCAATGAGTAATTTAAAACAAATCTTCCTCTTTTTTTTTTTTTTAGAAAAAAAATTTTTTTAGTTGGAGATGGACACAATACCTTGATTTTATTATTTTATTTTTATGTGGTGCTGAGGATCAAACCCAGTGCCTCACACATGTGAGGCAAGCACTCCACCACGGAGCTACAACCCCAATCCAATCTTCCTTTTTATTAATATACATCCCATTTCTCTCTCACTAGTGGCAACAAAAAATTGATAGCACGAGGATGTCAGAGGTGTGGGGAGGACACAGAGTGGACGTGCACTGAAGTTGCGTCATATACCAGGATCAGTACCAGACCCTCTCCATGCAGCATCTCATTTAATTCTTATAACCCTTCTGCAAAGTATGTAGCATGGTTCCCATTTTATGGATGAGGAAATTGAGGCTCAGAGAGATAAATAACTTGCCCAAGTTCACCTAGCTGTCAAATATTAGAGTGGAGGTGGGGTTTTTTGGTTCTTTTTTGTTTTGTTTGGATGCTGGGAATTGATAAAGAGGGGGTTTTGAACCCAGTTTGTTCTGACTCAAAAGCCAATAAACTATACTGCTTCCCATTTCCCAAGCAGAAGTAACTGCCATTTATAAATGCCATTTAATTCCAATGATCTCTGCTCTGATTTTCATGTACTTCAAGGAATGGCCTTTCTGTTGTTCATTGATCCCAAGATGCTAACAGTCTGTGTAAAAAAATAATAATAATACTCCTGTCCAAGTAACCTGTATTATTACCTAGCCCCAAGATAATTGAAGAAAAACAAAAAGTGGGAGAGGAGAGATTACTCGGTGATCTGTGATCTCTGACCCGCTGGTACATCTGTTTCAAACTCTATGCTATGAAAGCTAATTTTAATTTTTTTCCCTGTGAGCTTCCGTTCATGGATCTCGACAGAGGGTCACATACCACTTGACGTTCTCTTCCCAATGACAGTGCTTTGTTTGCAGCTGGCTGTCAATCTTTCTTGTCATAGCAAGAGTTGGGTCTGTGACTTCTGGTTAAAGCTGGCAGATTAGTCACATGGTTTTGTAACTTCTCCTTCCCTAAACTCATCATATAGGACAATAAATTAATTAATAAAAAGTGTCAAGCTACCGGGGAAAAAGGAAGAAACAGATGGCCACAGTGGAACAAAGAGCTTATTCCAACTTGGGGAGAGAAACTCACTTAGCAGAGCAGGAGAAATGACAACCGAAGGACCTGGAGTGGGCACTTCTGACAAAATGTAGAGAGACCCTCAAGGAGGCCCCTAGCAGGTGGGAAGCCAGAGGGCCCGTGGCTGAACACAAGGCGGGTTCAGGGTCTGGGTTCAGAATCAGTTCACTGATTCTGGCTCTTTTTCCCACCACAGCAGCCAGGAAGGGGAGTCTGTCTCCCACCCCCGTAAGAGTCGAGGGGTGCACTCTCCAGGGACTGAGACTCCCAGAGGAGGCCTGGTTGGATGTATTCACCTGGGACAGGGTGGGCGGGCACGGAGGTGAGAACACCCTCAAACTGACTGTGGGGGGGCAGCCCCTCCCCTACCCATGCCTAGAACATCACAAAGTCCTGCGTGGACGTGCTTCCCTACCCTCCTGCTGCCCGGAGAGTCTTCCTGGAGCAGAGACTCTTAAGGGAAAAAAAAGTGATGACTTCAGACTGTTCAGATGTATTGTGAATATGGATGTATTTGGATTTTTTTTTACCTTTTCATCTTGTTTTGTCTTCTCTTGAAAAATTTTCCATCTGCTTTCCTCACTCCATCCTTGCCTTTTAATAGATGGCTGTTTTGTCATCCCATTCCGTCGGTTTGGAAGTTACTTTTTTTTTTTTTTTTTTTCTTTTTTAGTGATGACTTTGTCACTTTGACATGAATTGTCTAAAATGCATCAGCATCTCCATCTCCCCCAAAGCAATCCGGACATCCTGGAGGGCTTTCCTCCAGCCCTGACCGCTCTTACGGTTGACCGGATTTGAGTCCCACTTCATTTTTATTGCTCCCATACAGGTTTTATTTTGTTGATGCTCACTTAGATTATCCACATGTTGTCTGATTTTTTCCCTTACCATTCATGCCTTCATCTTCCTTCTGGATTTAATTATTTTTCCCCACCACTGGGGACTGAACGCAGAGCCTCATGCACACTAGGGAAGTGCTGTACCACTGTGTTCTACCTGCCTCCCCTTTAAAATTTTATTGCCATAATGTTGTTCTTCTTTGGGGCTGAGTGGTGTTCCATTGTGTATATATGCCACGGTTTCTTTGTCCATTCATCACAAACAAAAATAGATGTTGGTGTGGATGTGGGGAAAAGGCACACTCATACATTGCTGGTGGAGTTACAATTGGTGCAGCCACTCTGGAAAGCAGTGTGGAGATTCCTCAGAAAACTTGGAATGGACCCACCTTTGGACCCAGTTATCCCACTCCTTGATTTATACCCAAAAGACTTAAAATTAGCAAACTACAGTGATGCAGCCACATCAATGTTTATAGCAGCTCAATTCACAATAGGTAGATCGTGGAAACAACCTAGATGCCCTTCAACAGATGAATGGATATTCATTTATTTTTTTGGTGGTGCTGGTGGTTGAACCTCGGGTCTTGTGAATACTAGGCAAGCACTCTACCAACTGAGCTACATCCCCAGCCCTAAAACTGTCTTTTGAAAAAAAAAAAAAAAAAAAAAAAAAAAAAAATTATTAGGTTCACACATGTTAAAAAATATTTTTTACTAAAACTAACAAATCTATGTTGGAGTTTCCAAAAGAGAACTGAGATTTAATCAGAAGAACTGGCTCAAAAATAATCATCTTGTGGAATTTAATTTAACAGTTAAAATATTACATTTACATAACTTAATTTTTAATAAATCAATATAGTATGTGGAATTGGAAAAATTTTATTTTGAAACAGAGTCTCACTAAGTTGTCCAGGCTGGCCTGGAACTTATGATCCTCCAGCCTCAGCCTCCTGCTTGGTTAGGATAACAGGTGTGCTCAGCTTTTTATTTCCTTCTTTTTTAAAAAAAATATGTTTTTAGTTGTAGATGATCACAATACCTTTATTTATTTATATGTGGTGCCAAGGATCGAACCCAGTGCCTCACGTGTGCTAGGCAAGCCCTCTACCACTGAGCTACAAACTCAACCCCTTCATTTCCTTTTTTTAAAATTCTTTTTAGATGTAGGTGGACACAATACCTTTTAATTTATTTATTTATGCAGTGCTGAGGATCAAACCCAGTGCCTCACAAGGGCTGGGCAAGCACTCTACCACTGAGCCACAACCCCAGCCCAAGTTTCCTTCTTAAAATACTACCTTAAGGGCTGGGGAGATAGCTCAGTTGTTAGAATGCTTGCCTTGCAAGCACAAGGCCCTGGGTTCAATCCCCAGCACCACAAAGGATACCTTAAATAGTTCTTTTAGTGGAATTGTTTATAGGCATTAAATTCTTTCAGCCTTGGACTAAAATTTGTCCTCATTCTTTTTTTTTTTTTTTTTCTGTGCTGGGGATTAGAACCCAGGGCCTTGTGCTTGCAAGTGTCCTCATTCTTGAATTTCAAAGTAAATGGCAAATAGGCTGACACTTTCAGAATTCTGAAACTATCCCATTGTCTTATGACTTCTATTTATTGGTGCGTTTGAGAAGGCTGCTGTCAATCAGATTGTCATTAACTTACAGCTTATAATTGTTTTCTCTGAACACTTTTAAAATGTTTTCATCTTTAATGTTTGGCAATTTCATGTCAGATGTTTAATTGTTGACTTTTTAGTTTCTCTCTTGAGGGACTTACTGGACTTCCTGAATCTGAGAACTCATGCTTTTCACCCAGTTCTGGAAACTTCAGCAATGACCCCTCTGCCCTCTTCATGTTTCTTTTCCTCTGGTGCGCATATTAGCTGTGTATCTGGTCTTATCCTGCTATCCTTCATGTTGGTTATCCTCTTTTCCTTACTTTCCATCTCTGTCTCACAGTACAATGTTTTGAGTACTTTCTTTAAATCTCTTCCATGCTTACTTTCTTCCTCAGAATATTTTCTATTGCTAACACATTCACTGAGTTTTTAATTTGAATGAATTTGATTTTGATTTCCACAAATTCTTAGATCTTTTTCCAACATGCCTGTTCTTATTGCTTTGGTGATATCTGAAAGCTAAGCAACCCTATGAAGGAAGGTATGTCAGTCACACTGAGTGGAGAAACATAGCAGCATGATTGGCAGGCAGGAAAGAGGTTATCTGTTTCATACAAACACATCTCCCATTGCCTGGTTATTAATTCAGTATAAGGGATTTCACATGCATTGACCCAAGACAATTTCAGCAACCTGTGAGGTAGATAGTGCTGCCAGCCCCATTTTGTGGATGGGGAAGCTGAGCCTTAGGCTAAGGATTTGTCAAGATCACAAGGGCCAGAAGGTCTGGGCTTAAACCCAGGGAGACTATCTTCAGAATCTGTTAGTCTCAAATCTTGTCAGAGAACCTCATAGTTGGCTGCCACAATTATACTTGACTCTCAGCATTGAATTTTCAGCAGAAAACAGAAAATGGTGGGCAGGGAAATGCCTTTCTCTTCGTCCACACAGATCCATCACCTTCTATATTTCCTCCATCCAGTGATCTCCGGCCCGAAGGAGATGAGCCGCAGGTGTTGACTGAGGGTTGGGCATCCCTCATACAGATTCAGTGCATAGGCAAGATGGACTGAGAGAATAGAATGTGCGGACGTCATAGTGACTTCCTTCCTAAGAATAGAGAAAGGGGAAAATGCAGTTTGCTGGTGGAGAAACCTGAACTATCCCTTCGTTCAGGTGATGGAGACCAACAGTGAGCTCATGTTGGTAGCATGTATCATGACATGATGACTGGCATGTCATCTCTGTGATCTTCTCCCCAAAACCTACTACCTCCAGTCTAAACATGAGAAAAACAAAAGCAAATCCAGTAGGGGCTCCTACGTTACATACTCAAAACTGCCCAAGACATCAAGAACAAGAGAAGTCTGAGATGCTGGCACTGCCCAGGAGAAAAGAAGATACAGCAAAGTGAGGGACAGTGGCCCATGCCTGTGATCCAGGCTACTCGGGAGGTTGAGGCAGGAGGATTGAAAGTTCAAGGCCAGCCCCAGCAACTTGGTAGAACCCTGTCTCAATATAAAAAAATAAAAAGGGGATGCGGTTCAGGGGTTAAGCACCCCTGGGTTCCATCCTTGGTACAAAAGAAAAAGTAAGAAAATAATACAACGAAATGTAATATAATATCCTGCATGGGATCCTGAAACAGAAAAGGGAATTAGGGAAACCGAAGAAATCCAAACTAACTATTAAATTCAATCATATATGTGTGTATGTATGCACATCTATCTTTTTTTTGTTTGTTTGTTTATTTTTTTTGGTACCAGGGATTGAAACCAGCAGTGCTGAACGACTGAGCCAACTCTTTTTACTTTTTATCTTGAGACAGGTCTTGCTGAGTTGCTTTGGGCCTGGCTAAGTTACTGAGGCTGGCCTCTAACTTGGTGATGCTCCTGCCTCAGCCTCCCAAGTCCCTCGGATTATAGCCACGTGTCACTGTGCGTCGCTAAATGATGTTTTTAATGGAAAGAAGTGGATCACTTGGAGAGTATCCTGTACGTATCAATACACTATAATGCTGGCCCGTACTCCTGGGTCCCTGTTAGGAATGAAGCCTTGGCTCTTCCAGGGCACGTTCTGGGTCTGATACCATGTAGTAGCTCTCCCCCTTGGTAGGCTGCTGGAAGCCCAGTAGGTACCAGCACTGCACCATGCAGCTGGAATTCAGGGCTGAAAAATACCACAGCCCTGCTTTCAGAATGCTTTAGTGAGGGAGGAGACCAGAAAAAAATAATCATGCACTTGTGTGATTACACCATGTACAAGGGTGTGAACCAAAGCCACAGCACACTGTGACCACAAGCAAGAGGAGGAAGCCGGCCTAGTCTGAGGGATTCAGAAAAGGCTTCTCTAAGGCATTTGTTTGAGCTAAGACCAAAAGGATGAGTGTCATATTTTATTCATAAAATAAGCCCATCTTTGTCCATATCATCGGGGGGAAAATCCTATATTCATAAACTCTTTGGTGGCAGTTTTATTCCTAAAGTCGCCATTAATATTGCTTGCCTTAATAAGTAAAGATGTGCTTTGATTTCCTGTGTTGAACAAGCCATCAAATATATTTATGTACTTGTGCCTCTAATGAAGCAGATCTGAAAAGAATCGTAAAGTAAAAGCAAAATTAATAGCATCTGATCATTTTCTTCCACCAGGGATACTCGTAGTTCGATTATTGACTAAAACTCATATATTCAAGTAATCCTCCCAGTTTTTCCTTTTATTGCAATCTCCTTTGTGTCCCATGAGATGCAGCTTTCCTTGTCATACTGCTCTTTATGAATGAGAGCATTAAATCAGGAATTAGATTCCTGTATTCACTTACAGTTAGCTTTGCTTTGAGCCCTGGCTTCAGCTGTATAACATTTAACTAGTTATGGTGGTTTTGAAGCATGTCTAAAATCTGCTTACAGTTCTCTTCTCAAAAAGAAGAGCTTAGTTGGGCATGGTGGTGCATGCCTGTAATGCCAGCAGCTCAGGAGGCTTAGGTAGGAGGATCAACAAGTTTGAGGCCAGCCTCAGCAACTTAGTGAGGCCCTACGTAACTCAGCAAGACCATGTCTCAAAATAAAGAATAAAAGGACTGGGGATGTGTCTCAGTGGTAAAGCACCCCTGGGTTCAATCCCCAGTAACAAAAAAAAAAAAAACCAAACCAAAACAACAACAAAAAAAAAACAGAAAACCTGATCATCCTTCATTGGAGGCCAGGCTTTAGTATCCCACTTTAAATGAATATGGTGTGGTGGAAGTGAAGTTGGCTTGAGCCCAGGTCATGGCAGGCACAGTGGCTTCTGTCCTCTCTCTTGAACCACTGACTTCAGGGAAGACAACAGCTATGCTGTGAGGACATTCAGGCAGCATAGAGCGGTCTACACTGCACGCTTCCTGGGAGTGGATTCCCCGGTCCATCAAGCCTTAGGCACCTACAGCCCTGTCTGACATGTGACTGCAAACTCCTGAGAGATGAGGGCCAGGATTACTCAGACCTGCCCGAGCCTGAATTTTAGACCCATAGAAATTGTGTGAGATGATAAATATTTATTGCTTTAAGCTGCCAAGTGTAAGTGTAATCTATTATGTGCCCTTATTACAAATATATGCCCTGGTATGTTAGGCCTACCATGAAAAACGTAGGTATGCTGGCATCCTTCCACCACCACCAAAATCACCCTGAGTGCACGTGGTACCCAGCAAGACCTCATGTCTGCATCCTCAGTACATGGCTCTCTTCTTGGCAGTGGCTGCAGCTAAGTATTTTAACTCTGGTGTTTGAAGTAGGCTTGTTTTATTTGCGGTTAACCACACGCTAGGTAGATTATGCTGATTCAACAAGGGTGATTAATCAATCAAAAGAAGTTGTGGCTTTTTGCTCAAAAGTGTCTTTCTTTGACTAAAACTCTGAGGAAAATTGATCTACTATGCTGTGATAGCCCCCAAACTTCCTGCTGGACTAAGAAAAGACAAACAATAATAAAGAAACTTAAGAACAGCTCTGTGATTTGACTCATGCTGATAGTTACAGTTGAAGGCCCCAAATAACTGCTGACAGTTTTTTTTTTTTTTTTTTTTTTTTTTTTTTGCGGTGCTGGGGATCGAACCCAGGGCCTTGTGCTTGCAAAGCAAGCACTTGACCAACTGAGCTATCTCCCCAGCCCTTGCAGCTGTTTTAAACACCACTTTCCAGTTTTAAAACCTACATGGTTCAAAGCATTTTAGATGTTGTGAAAGGGTCAAGTTGGCTCAGACTTTGTTAAAATCAAATTGAACCTTTTTCTCTCTCCAAGTTGATCTCTTCTTCTTCCAGAGACGTCAATTTAAAAACTTACCTGTTTCTTTGTACCACATTCATTGCTCTACCATGCTTACCTGTTTCTTTGCACATGATTCATGGTTGAGATGACAGGGCTTGAGACGCCGGGAACATCCTCTTGAGCTAGTCTTCTCAGTGTGAAAGCAGTGTGCAGGCAGGCACCCTGGAGCCTTCCAGACAGGAAGCACAATACAGAAGCAAGTCCCAGAACATTGGAAAGAGGAAGACCAAGACATTTTATTTCCACTCTACACACTGTGTCTAGGAAGCAATGAGCATTGAGTGGCACTCAAATCTGTGCTTCTCTCTTTCTGTCAGCAGAGATTAGAGACAAGGCAAGTGGGGCCAGGCATGGTGGTTCACACCTGCAATCCCAGCAGCTGGGGAGGCTGAGGCAGGAGGACCACAAATGCAATGTCAACCTCAGCAACTCAGTGAGACCCTAAGCAACTTAGCAAGACCTTGTTTCAAAATAAAATATAAAAAAGGGCTGGGGATATGGCTCAGTGGTTAAGCACCCCTGGGTTCAATCCTTGATTACCCACCCCCAAAAACCAGCTGGTTACACCTAGACTTGGGATTTGCTTTCGCTCCCCTCAGCTCTTGCTCCTGCTCTCTGAAGCGCAGAGCTCACCTTCTGTGCCTTCTCGCCTTTCCAGGGTGCTGTCTAGGTGCTGCTGCCCCACCGATGAGAGGCTGCAGGTCCCTCCAGGATGTCAGGGGGGAAGCTGCTGGCCTTGGAGCCTTGCTTCTAGGATAGAAGACCCCAGACACACCACTGCATTCCACATTCCAGACAGGCTTTCCGTTCTTGCTTTTAGCTTGGGAGGTGGGCTCAGGAAAGCTCTTGCGCTGCTGTCACTGTAGGAGTTCAAGGCTGAGCACCAAGCTTCTACGTGGCTGTGCCAGCAGCATGCTCCCTTCCTGTCAGCTCTTGGTCCAGAAAGAAGAGAGCAGGACTCTCATTCAATTACACCTTCTTTCAAGACTCTTTTTCATGGCATAACCAGGAAGCTTTACTTTTTAAGTAAAGCTTAATCATGTAATTAGTTGTCTATTTTTCTTCCAGGGCTGTTCCAAAGCTCCAGTATTGTAACTTAAAAAGTAACATTGGCTGGGGCAGTATAATTTAGTAGAAGACACTGTCTTGCCCTTACCTAACCCTGAAGTTACAAAGTTTTCTTCTCACAAGTCAGTGCCATAGAAACACAAGTTATATTTGTTATGAGAAAATGTGTGTCCAAATGTCATTTGTTTTTTTGTTTTTTTTTTTTTTTGGGGGGGGGGGGGTTACCAGGAATTGAACCCAGAGGCACTTTACCACTGAGACACATCCCCAGTCCTCTTTATTTTATAATTTTTTTTTCCTTTTTTTTTTTTTGTGGTACTGGGAATCCAATCCAGGGCCTCGTGCTTGTAAGGCAAGCAGTCTACCAACTGAGCTATCTCCCCAGCTCTCCTTTTTATTTTGAGACAGGGTCTTGCTAAGTTGCTCAGGCCTGGCTAAGTTCCTGAGGGTGGTCTAGAACCTGTGATCCTCCTGCCTCGGCCTCCAGAATTGCTGAGATTTACAGATGTGCACCACTAAGCCCGGTAGATTTTTTCATTTTTGTCTTGAACTGTTTGTTCAGTTACTACCGCTAACTCCAATATTAAATAGCTGTTTCTCTCTCAGTGACTCTAGATTATAAAATCCAAGTAAGTTCTGGGTTTTTCTCCCCCTCTCTATTTCCTCTGGGAAGTCTGTATAGCTCTAACTCTCAGTAACTTCAGAAAGGCTCTCGTGAACAGCTGAGATTTTTGTGAAAATGTTCTGTAATAATACCGTTTTTAACAAAACCCTCCAGGAAGCGATCTTTAGCCACCAATTCACAATTGTGTGGGGGGCCCTGCTACTTGCTCTAAGGATTTGCCTAAGCATCAGCGGACATGGTAACACCACGTCCCACCTGCTCCAGGACCCCTCCCACCACACCAGATGCTGGTCAGCAGGGCAGGTGTGACACTCACCATCTCCTGCCCTCTGAAGATGCCCAGCTCTGTCTAAGCGGCACTGACCAACAGCACCTGTGGCATCCGTTGCTCTCAGATTAAGTGACAGTAGATTTCAAATGCTGGAGCAGTGACCAGTATCCGGTAAGCGCCACTCCAGGTGAGTGCGAATACTCACGTGCAAACCTGGCAAAGTGAATCAGAAACTACAGGCAGGATCATCAAAGACCAACCACTGATGTTTTAAAATCTGAATTAGACAGTTTGTATTCTAAAACACACACAACAAATCTGTACCAATTAAATACAATAAAGTCGAAAGGGGATATAAATTACAGTTTTTCTTCTTTTTAAACAGACAATAGTGAAATACTACAGTCAGCTCACTATACACAAAAATCATGAACAGCAGCTTTTCAATAAAGTCTCCGTGTCTCACTCCCTTCCCAAAGCTACGAACTTGCAGGGGAAGGTATAGTGGGCTCGCCCGCTCTAATGCCTCCTCTCACCACATGGGCCGCAGGTGGCCGACCCAGGTGTTGGCAGCTCCCGCACAGGGACACAGGGTACTTCTGTAAAACTCTCCACACACATATTGTACAACATCTCCATTTGTAGGAGAATTTTACAAATGAGGACAGGACAGCAGGGTCGTCCATATTCAGTTGTCTCCTGCAAACAAGGTGTCACGTGAACCGGTGACATATATAGCTCAGTCCATCTCTTCAGCATTTTTCAGAATCGAACAAAACAACAGCAGCAAAACCACACCACAATGAAATCTACCAATCCCAAACAAACCCACAGAACCCCAAATCAACACCCTTCCCCAGCACCTGCCCCGACTCGCGGTGCAGCCTTGGTTCGCTTAGCCACACTGCTCGCTACTGCCCGCCTGTCTGGCTGGCCCGACCACTGGCCACTGTACAGGAAGCTGGGCTGCAGCAGGGCCCCAGGCCTTGTCAAGGTTATCATATGTCAAGTCAGCAGGCGTCAGACTGGTGGAAGACCAAGGAATATAGCTGTGAGATTCCTCAGTGTGCTTGTGAAACAGAGGACAGAGAAGGGCAGCACATGGCTTGGTAGCCAAGGGAAATATGGCACCAAACTTGCAATCAGACATATACGCTCACACAAAACGAGAGGGGACAGCAAAGACGTTCTGTCCCATGTAAGTTCTTTGGTTATAAAGAACAGCAATCTGCAACCTTTTCTGTAAAGAGGGATTTGCAACCTCATTCTTAGGCAATAAAATATTTTTCATCTGCTCATGGAGAAGCGATTGCCCAAGTTGCTTTGTAACAAAGTCCAGTACCTTTTTATTTTCTACAAATCACCTTTATCTGCATTTTAATGTGCAGCCTTGTCTGTCTCTGAACGGACATACTATAGATACACATTTCATATACATAATATATATTATTTATAAAAAAAAAAACCACATCAGAGCTTGACTCCAGGTTCTACATTAGGAACTGATTAAAACTGTACAAGAATATAGTTTGTTCGAATCTGTAGAGGTTTCTACACAGTGGGATGTGCAGGAAGTGCAAACACAAATACTGTCACTTAGTTAATCCAGGAGTTCAGCTCTCTCGCTTTCTGGGAAGAGCAGAGGCTACGATTCACCGAGGGCCACAGTGCTGCTGCTTCTGCTGGAGAGGGGAAAGCTGAGGGTCCCCGCGCTGGTCTGAGGTCGGCCGAGCGTCAGCGTGTCTTAAGATGGGCTGGTGCTTTCCACGACCACCAGGTGAGCAGAGCCGCCAAGCCGGGGCCAGCAAAGGACGCACTGGCTGCCTCTCACCGTGCCCCGCCGCCCTGGAATGCAGAGGCTGGTGAGTCCAGGTTCCTTGTCCCCACCTGTCTACCTCCCTACAGGGCCCACTCTTGAAGAGGCTCCTCCTAAAGGGACCCGCTGGGTTGGATTTCCTATGGAACTCACTTCTGGAATTCATACCATGCAAGGCAGAACCCAAACCTCAAGGTTTACTCTGAGGCAAAGCAAAGTCAGTGACAAAGTTACAGTTTTAAAAAAAAGTTGTCTCTGATCTGTTTCTAAGTCAATTCAGGGTTAGAACTAAAGTCAAATTTTAGTACAGAAAAGTTTTCAAACAAACATTAAAACTTTCCAAACAATTTACTGAAACCAGTATAGGGGCTGGAGGTGCAGCTCAGGGCTAGAGCACTCGCTTGGCGCACCGAGGCCTTGCGTTTAGTCTCCACCTCTGCAAACAGCAGCAAGACCACCACGAGCAACATAACCCGCATGCTAGGGCAAAATTCCTAGGGGAGAAGAGTCTCCAGCCTCCCATTATTCTGAGGCAACCAACATTTTTGCAGATTCAACTTTTTATTACTAATGACAGGAGTGAAATCTAGGGCCTTGCACATTCCAAGCAAGCTTTCTGCCACTTGCTATTCTAGGACCTTTTGAAAGCAAGACTTTTCCTGTTTGTCAGGTTCTAAAGAATCCAGGCAACAAGCACGAGGGTGCTGTGGGCCCTCCCTCCTGCTGTAGGGCCCCGTGGCTCACAGTGCAGACCCGACTCCTGACCTCCACTCACATGACCTGCTCCATCTCCTGGGAAGCAAGATCTGGGGGCTAAGGGACTCCTGGGATTTGAATTTTTAAGAGGCTCCTAACCCCATCATCCCCTAATGAGTGTGTCGCACATATCAGTTTGAGGAGAAAACCTAACTCTGGGGTGAAAGAGGCTTTGACCTGGCCTTCTGAATACAAAGGTCATCCAGGCTGATCCTGCTTCAAGGTCAGTGTGCAGGAAGTGGAGGACTTTTCAGCAAATGCATGAAATGCAAGGAGCGACTCTGTTCTTCTCTTTTGGAGCTGGGGATCCAACCCGGGGTCCTGCGCACGTTAAGCACAAGCTCTGCCACTGATCCATAGCCCTGTGACTCTTGTAGGGCGGAAAGAAGGCTTTCTCTTATGGTAAAAGATCACCATTTTGTTTTTGGCAGCTTATTTATGGGTAAAAGACCACACACTGAAGGGTCAGGGGCTGGTATAGAAAGCGGGGGAAAGACTGTGGGGAGAAAAGCCGCCACTCTGAATCAGCAACTTCCTCAGGGAGGGCCGAGGGCATGAGTAGCACCTTCTCCCAAAGCTTCTGCGGTGTGGGCGGCTGTGTCACAGGGCTCTTCTGTGGCTCACGTGGGTATGGGGCCAAAGATGTTAAGTGAATAAACCGGGCATGGTGGCACACACCTATAATCCCAGTGACTTGGGAGGCCAAAGCAGGAGGATCACACATTTGAGACCAGCCTCAGCAACTTAGCAAGCTCCTTGGTAACTCAGCAAGATCTGGTCTCAAAATAAAAAAGGGTTGGGGATGTAGCTCAGTGGTAAAGCACCCCCTTCAACCTCCAGTGCCCCACCCCCACCCCCAAAGATATGTGAATGGGAAGAAATGGTAGTACTTGGGAACACCACACTGGAAGGCTGAGCTAATGTAGGTAATTAATGTCTCTAATGTAGGTAATGTGCTGTGCTCTCCTTAGTAAACATCTATTTTGTTCCCAGGCGAGAACTAAACAATATCATAAACAGTCTAGGTAACATCCAAAGCCCACACCTCAATTGCTCAGGCAGTCCTCCTCCATTTCCTCACAGGCGCCATCTCACCTGTACCAGATGACTATTTTATCAACTCTTCGCTGCTTCTCTTTCCCTTTCCATTGTAACATCTCTGAAGTTGGGGTGTCTTGCAATTGCTGATATAGTCATTATTTTGTGATACTGGAGATCCAGGGCCTTGAACATGTTAGACAGTTACTCTACCACTGAGCTACATCCCTGGCCCTTGTCATTTTATTTTGAGACAAACTGCTCAGGCTGGCCTCAAACTTGTGATTTTCCTGATTTAGTATCCCAGGTAGTGGGAATTACAGGTGTGCACCACAACACCTGGCTGTTTTTTCTTTCTTCATGATATATAAAATAAGGGATCATATAATAATCCAAGGAATCACAGATTTTATGAAATAGGGTAGATGCTACCAGATGACTTTGGAAGAGCCAATACTGCAACATCTCAGGGAAAGAATATGAGATTAATTGATCCTTATCCATCTGGATGCTTAATTTAACACCAACCCATATGATAGTTTAAAAAAAAAAAATCCACTGGTCCTGTGTATTTCCTGGTTCCACTCTGGTTCTCAAAGCAGACCTGCTTTGCTACCGAGAGGGAGCTGGACAGGTTGAGAGCTTGCTCCCCAGAGGGCATCTTCCCTGTTGGAAATAACAGAATGAGGGGCTGGAGTTGTGGCTCAGTGGTAGAGTATTTGCCTGGCATGTGTGAGGCCCTGGGTTCGATTCTCAGTACCACATATAAATAAATAAATAAATACATAAATACATAAATAAATAAATAAATAAAAGATCCACTGGCAACTAAAAAAAAAAAAAAAAAAAAAGAATTCCTTCAACTAAATAAAAATTAAAACAAAACAAAACAAAACAAAAAACAGAATGACTCTTTGACTCTTTCCTGCCCCTCACTGCAGTGAAGGGCCTCTGGGGATCTGTATGCAATCAGCGCTGCTCACCAACAGCACAGAACCCAAAAGGCCGCCTCTGGAATTTATTACCTGGTCATTCTCTAACTTGGGATTCAGCTGGCCAGTGTCCTGTGGCCCACCTGGGACACTCCTACTGTCTGTTTTATTTGGTAGGTTCCTCCTACTGGAAGCCTCTCCAGCAGAAGAATCTGTCAAACCATCAAAATCTCTTCCATCGGAGGCACCCATGAACTCTGTGAAAGAATGATCCTCGAGGACGTTTGTGGTGTGTTCCACTGTCACCTCCCTCAGGCAGAACTCCTTGGCTGCTTGGCCGTTTTTTCTGGGGCAGGCGTCTGGCTCTGAACACGAACCAGTCCTACACAGCATCTTGGAGTTTTTCTCGGGGGTGCTCTGGGATGATGGGCTCGCTGTGGCTAAGGCACTGTTTTCCTTGAGTGGCACCAGGCTTAGCTTATCCTTTCCCACGCCTCTTTCTCCTTCTGGCAATTCTTTGTTCGAGGATAGTCTGGAATCATGCACAAGGGACAGTGCAGAATGTTCACTGGAGTCTGGGTCCTTCGTCTGAACGGCTAGCTGATCTGAGCTGTCACTGGTAGGGACCACCATGTCTGACAGGGTGGCATTAGAGGCACTGTGGGAAAAGTAGCCACTGGTAATACTGCTGGTGGTAGGGCTACGGGACACTTCTTTCTCTGAGACCCGTGAGTTTGGCAGATCTCCTTTAGAAGAAAACCATTCCCTGTTCTCCAAGCTGGCGTTGTAGACACTGAAGTCAGCGAACTCCACAGGTACATAAGGCTGTGAATTCATCAGCTGCCTGCTCATGGCTTCCAGCTCGCTTTCCTCCTCCTCCGAGTCCTACAGAAATGAAAGTCAACAGTTCACTCTTACAGCACTGTAGCAGTGATACCAGCTTTAAGTACTATGAAAGTTTTCAGTTGTTTTATATTTTCTTCCTTCTTTCCAAGTTTGGTCAAATCTTGTCACTTAAACCAATGGTCACCTAATATGAAGCCATTTATTTCTCCACTCACCCAATGCTAATTAGAAAACTTTCCTTCCCTGGGTTAAGGGATGGGACTGAGGGGCAGTGGACTTTTAATTAGCTACTCGTGATTAGTAGCACCTGTGATGTTTCCTCTTTCTCATTAAACCAGCAGAAAGAAAGTTAGAGAGAGAAAGACCTCTCCTTCCTTTGGCCTTATCATCTTACCTTGAGAAGCCAGGTACAGGTGGCTAAGGTTGTTTGGGAGACTCTGAGCTATTTTATAGGGAGAGAGGGCAGTAAAATAGAGGCTCCAACAGCAAAAACATGCAGTATTACATTATATCTTATAATATCCTAAAACACTAACATCAACCAATTACTGTTTTCTAGGATCATTGAGAAGCATGGATATTGGGCTAGAAAATGAGGAGGGTAGATATGGAGGTTTAAATGAAAATCTCCTTCATTAAGTGGTTTTAATGAAGATTTTTTTTTGAAATATGGAAAAGTGGGTGTCATCATCCCCCCAGTCTCTCTCCACATGAACGACTTTTCATTTGGGGAGGTGCATAATTTCTTTTAAGTTGACTGAAAATGTTGTAAAACACATTGTTATTTCATAGTCAAATGAACTAATATACTATCTAGTCCTTTTTGATTAACCTCATAAGCAATTGATGATGCTACAAATAGTGCTTTTCATTCAAGAAATATTCACTGAGCACCCACTCTGTGTGTCACTGTCCTGGAGATTTGGGAACACTAATGGTGAGAAAAGAGGCCCGTTCCCACCTTCAGGGAGTGACAATTTTGGTGCTCGCCTGAACTCTGCTTGGATGGGTGAAAACTTCATTCAAAACAGAACTTAGAAACCTGGAAAAAGGTAGCTTTTTTACACTGGTCATCTGGTTTAACAAGGTATTTTAAATGTCTATCTGCCAAGTGTGGTGGTATAATCCTAAAATCCCAGCAACTGAGGAGGCCAAGGCAGGTCTGTAAGCTCAAGGCCAGCCTCAGCCACTTAGGGAGACCTTGAGCAACTTGGTGAGGCCCTGCCTCAAAAAGAAAAATAAAATGGACTGGGGATGTGGCTCAGTGGTTAAGTGTACCTGGGTTCAATCTCCAGGACTAAAAAAGAGAAAAAAAGAAGTCTCTCTGTAACAACAAGGTGACTGTAAAAACCTATAACCAAACATCAGCTTTAATCAGTAAGGCTGCATTTTAAGAGAAAGGTCGAGAGAGAGAGAGAGAGAGAGAGAGAGAGAGAGAGAGAGATCATCTAAGAATGTATGAGAAAGATCATGGCACTGTGCAGGTAGTTCACAAACGAGTGTAAATTATCTGTTGAATTTCATGGCAATATTTTCTTTTGTATCACACAAGATGCTAGACACCTCAAAAATAGTTTAGTACTCTTCAATGTCCTCTGTTTTAAAAAATAATTTAGTTTTTATTTATTCATTCTTATTTTATTTTACTTTACTCTTTTGAGGTGCTGGGGATTGAACCCAGGGCTGCACACATGCTTGGCAAGTGCTCTACACCCTCAGCCCTCATTAAGCTTTCATGACAGTATTTAAAATGTGTGCAAGGGTTGGGGGTGTAGCTTAGTGGTAGAGGGGGTGCAGCTTAGGGTAGAGGCATGTGCTTAGCACGTGCAAGGTCCTAAGTGCAAATCTCTAGCACCAAACCAAAAAAAATTTTTGAATATAAATGAGTTAAAGGAATCAGTAGTCTTAATTCCTTGGCTATTAAAAGGCAAATACCAAAACAGCAGTCATAAGTTCCTGAATCAGCAAAACCAAAAAATCTTGGCAACACTAACCTCTCAGCATCTTACCTTTAGTGGCTTTCTAAATTAAATAGCACTGTTACCGTGAGTAGGATGGAGAATTATTTAGTGGGAACACTGACAAATGGTCAAAGACTGGATGGAATCATCTGACTCAGTAGGCTTTGTCTGTATTTTCTAGATTCTCTACTTGTCGTGTTTAAACTCAAAAATGAATTCCAAGTGTTTGGATCTTTTATCACCTTTAATCTCAGCTGGCACAGGAACATAATCCTCCAAGCCCTAAAGTACCTGATGCAATTAATTACTAAAAAGTTATCTGTTGCAAAGAAAAACCAATTTGGAGATGAGAGTTAACTGGGTCCCTTTTTATGCCTGAAGGTTATTTCTTCTCAAGACCTAGGAAAAGCTCGTTATCCTAAAATACAATTCTGCTGGATGAAATATGCAACCATGAGTTTAACAAGTAGAAATAGGTATAAATCTATCAAACTCACAAAGGTGAGAACTTTTTCCTAAAGGATCTGCATGATCTTAGTAAAACCAAAGAATCTACAAAACCCTAAGAGATTTAAGTTCAAATAGGAAACAGTATGCAGTTACACACTTAGGGAGGGAAAGTGCCCCAATGCCCACAGGGACAAGTTAAAGGAGCAGGGACAACTTATTCCAGGAAAAGAAAACTGAGTAAAGATTAAACACTTTCTAACATCTAA
Source organism: Sciurus vulgaris (assembly GCF_902686455.1). Lineage (NCBI taxonomy): Eukaryota > Metazoa > Chordata > Mammalia > Rodentia > Sciuridae > Sciurus > Sciurus vulgaris. The sequence goes on from NC_136467.1 coordinate 149,016,694, forward strand.
AGGAGACTGAAAGGTTATTGAATTATTACCTTCAAGGAAAGAAAAAATAAGAGGACTTAATTAGCTTAAAATGAATGTTGAAGGAGTCTGGTTAAATAGACTCTTCATACCAAAGACTCATTTATCACTGTATCTTACAGGACTCTAAACTAAGCACCTTCCTACAGTGTTTTAAGGGCAAAAAGGATTAAAACCCTACCTAAAAGTGGAGCATGGAGTCAAGTTCTCAAGCTTCTCTATAGCTACAGTCTTCGTGATTTGATTTTTGCGATTTAACTTACGCAGCTGATATTTACCTATAGACAAAACACCTTGATTTTAAAAAGGGATCAAAACCCACATTAAAACAGTGATTCTCTGCAATGAGTCTCACTCAGTGAATGCAACTTCCACTCCCACTACAATCAAGTCTGTGCCAGCCACCAGAGACAGTCTGTTTCCAGGATTCTATCTGCCAAGGGCTCCCAGGACTTCTGTCCATGGTACTGTGGGCTGGGCGCCTGGCTAGCAAACTGCACTCTGGGAAGCATGTGGAATCAATGCAGTCGACCCAATCTTGCTGAAGGATGAGGGGCTCTTTGTCTTACATGCTCATTAGCTGTAGACCTTGGCAAGTTGCCTCAATAATTCTAGACCTTTGTTTCTTCTTATAAATGAAAGAAATAAACCCCATCTTGTTCCTGCAGGACCTCAGAGAGGGGTCGTACAGTTACTAGATTGCTATCTTTATCTTAATTTATACAAGACAGGAAGTACACCTGTATATCTTCCCACACTGATGAGACAACAAGGTCTGGCTTTAAATGTGAAGCACAGCAATATATACTATATTTTTATTAAATTTTCTGTAATTACAGAAATTATTATGGTAATTCAGTGGGTTGAAAAAAAAATAACAGTGTTTTGATAGCACTTTTCAAGAACAACTGCAAATTTCCTCCATAAGTCTGAACCTTGATTCACTCTGATTTTTTAAGAGTAGAAGAGAAAAGAAAGTAATTAGGATCAAAGAAAGAAAACAGTTTATAAGAGGAGGAATAAAATCAAAGCTTCCCAAAGAGAAACTAAAGCCTCTGATCAAACAAGTAACATATTTAAGCTCTATCAAAATATCCTGGAAAACTACAATTGGTAACAAAACAGGCAGGAACCTCAGAGATGAGACTAGAGTAGCTCTCAGTCAGAACCCGGCAGCAAAATGGCCCCATCCGACCTCAAGTGGTGCACTGCGGGGTGCATTTGGTCACAGAATTACTGCTGCTTGAGATTTCCTGGTTCAGGAGAATCTGCTTCTATCCTACACTGTCCTAGCTGAAATGGGTTTTTTAAAAAGATATTTAAAACAAAGAGAGGAACATAACTGAGCCAAGTTTAATAAACAGCAAAGCTGCCTCTTGGGCAGCTCCAAAGGTTCATCCAACAGTCACTCGATGGTACTGTTCCAAAACAGATTGTCACAATAGGTTTCACTTTTGTGTCTGGGCATGCCAGTGATGAGATGCCAATAAAAGTCCAATCAGGGAGTCAGAGAAGCTAAGGGGAAACAGCATCACCACTTGGCCCTTTTAGCCCTTATTAACTGGGCTGGGGGTAACCAGGAAAGTGGCTCGACAGTTCATTAAAATTCACAGACACGAAGGAGCAGCTATGCTATGTGCCCCTTTCTCCTTCAGGAATTCGGATAGGGTCTTTGGGATAGAGGGACAGAGGAGGGGAACAGGGACACAGAAACGAAGGGGAAAGGTGCATTTCTCCTTTCCTTATGTGAGGAATGAGGAAGTCATTTCCTAAGATCCCAGCAGGCAGACAGTGGCCCACTGCATGCCCAAGTCAAGCTGGGGTTAGCTTTTGCAGCGTGCGTCAGCAGCGAATTTTGGAACTATTAAAGGATCTCACACTGATGAGGCTTTGGAATGGATCTGAAGCAGAATAGCTGGGACAGGAGACCCCCCGCCCCTGCCAACTCTACCTGGCAAAGCAGATTCCATGCAGCCATAAACCTCACAGCCTCCACCCGCCCCAAGCTGGCTTTACTCTTCTCAAGCCTGCGAAGCCACGGAGAGTGGAAGCGGAGACACAGAACTAGAGAATTCTTTCCAGACTTCAGAATACATGGATTTACAAATATTTTTAATTGGGGTATATGATTTAGAATCTGAAGTGTCTGGTGGAACACCATTTCAAAAATTCTCTCAAATGCATCATTTTAAAATCAGCGGCTGGGAAGTGAGGTTCGTAGTAAGAGTTTCAACCTACCTGTGGTAAACATAGGTAAGCCACCTTGAAAGCAAGGCTGGGAACGACAGGGTTGGACCACATTCTGCCAGCTAAAGAACGAAGGCTACTTGTGCAAGAGAGATGGCCATGCTTATGGAATGATGGATGGCAGAGCGGCAGCTACAGAACTACAGAATCACCTTGGGCGGTAGCTCCGGCGACACAAAAAAGCCTCCAAACACACCCACAGCTAAATGCACGGTTACTTACTCCAAGTAAATGCAATTCCTCTAGGTAGATTAACTTCAGGATCTGGGCAATACGTACAGGCACATTAGAAAGATTTCAATTTTAATTAAAGTGATCTCTATTAACTTTTTTTTTTTTTTTTAAGACCAGAATCATCATAGCTGTCTTTCTCCCATTTTAAAAAGCAAACTTATCCAAAGCAAAAATAAACAAATAAAATAGAAGGAAAACGTAGAAAAAGAATAGGTCATGTTCCACAATATGCAAAACTTCATACCAAGGATCACTTAAAAACAAAGATTCATCACGTCTTTAATTCCTTCTCAAGCTTTCAGCGGATGGTCTGTGAAAGGGCTTTCCAACCACCCACCAGGCAATAGGACAGAAATGGTTCCAGAACTTACAATCTTCTTCTCACGTTGCTATGGTGGTCTACGGGCATGCTGCTGCCATTGCTTCCAGGGGGGACAATGCAGCCAGGGTATAAGTCCTGAGATGGAGGCATGCCTCTGCAAAGGTTAAGACACACAGACGCATCACACACAAAGGACGGCGACAGCGAGGTACATAGTGAGTACGTGCACGTTAGAAAAGAACTGCCAACATTACAAAGTCGAGTAACGCAGCGGCCGATTCTGCAGAGTTTAACCACTGGTGAAATCTGATAGGACCATCACAGATTCGGTGGCAGAGAGCACCATTAGTTTGATTAAAAACAGAAATAAGTAAAAAGCCTTTAATATTTTCCAAAGACCTAGGGGACATCTCTTTCTCACTGGAAAGATAAAAATTACGTGGAAACACACAAAGTAAAACCACAACAATTAACAATTGAAAAAAAAAAAATCCTACCACAGCCCTGTGTGCTCGAGAAAGAGGTACCTAAGAACGGCCCCACGGAGGAGTCACAACCCACGTGTGTCCACATGCAGCATCGGAAGGTGAACGCAACACTGCCGTTGCCCCGGAGGCAGGGCGACACCATTCTGTTTTGCACAGTGCAGACAAGTCAAGCGTTTACCTCTTGGCTTAGAGAGGGTCTTGCTTCAAGAGCTGTCCTTTTTTATGCTCCTCTTTTACAGGCATCAGGGGCTTGAAAAACTTTGGTGGTTGAGGAGAGAACGCTTTAAAGGGGCTCACTGTTAAGGCATGAGGATTCTCCAAGCACAACCTGCAGAGACAAAACGGCAGGAGTTTGCAGGCACAGAGCGCGCTCCACAGGCGCCCAGGGAGGAGGTAGAAACCTCGCCCCAGGACCATCTGGGTCGGTGATGAAAGGGATACACAACTACTGGGTTAAGTGCTAAGACGGACGTCAGCAAGAAAAGAGAGAAATCTGGAAAATCACAGAGCTGGTCAGTGTGAGAGAAATCAGAAACAAACGCTCTGCTGTCTTCCCATGACCCCGTAAGTACCACTGAGCAGAACAATTTCGGCTCAGGTGACCCATCTGAGTCCTCAGGGCCCTTGTCATCTGCACACGCACTTTTGCACTTTCACACGGACTGTTTTATTTTTTATATATCTTATTTCCATGGTTACATTTTAAGAGAGCAAACAGAGGTTCAGTCCATATGCTCAATGAATGAGTGTGCTCAGCGAATGTGAACTGCCAGTCACTTTCTGCCTCAGGCTACCCAGCTCCACAGGACTAAGATGATTCTTTCCTGCTTGTTCTCATGTCTCGCCTCGTCTGGTCTCTTTCCCCCTTCTTTTTTTTCTTCCCAATTCTTAGTACAATCACACTTAGCAAAATACAAAGCATAAGGTAACCAATGATTGACATTCCCAAAGAACACTGTCCTCTTCAAGGCACTGGGAGAACTAAATGTGTAGGTAATAATGTTACCACTGACCAAACTGACTTCTGGAATCGTTTTTGAACTTTAGGACTCAGTCACAATTCACCTTCCTCTTTTGCAGTGCTGGGGACCGAATCCAGGGACTCAAGGATGCTAGGTAAGTGTTCTGCTATTGAGCTACACACGTTCCCAGCACTTCCTTTTTATTTTTTTGCAGTGCTGGGGATTGAACCCAGGGCCTTGTGCTTGCAAGGCAAGCACTCTACCAACTGAGCTATATCCCCAGCCCTTAATTTTATTTTGAAACAGGGTCTCTCTAAGTTGCTAAGACCTCTCAAGGATTAGAGGCACGTGCCACTGTGCCTGGCCCAATCACATGCTCTCAAAAACTCTTTTAGCTGGGAATGTAGTTCAGTGGTGGAACACTTGCCTAGAATGTGTGAAGTTCCAAGGTTTGAGCCCAGCTCTGTCAAAATACATACATACATATATGTACATACAAATATATAGGTGTATATATATATACACATATAATATATATACGTACATATATATATATACACACACAGAGAATAAAATAAAAACAAAAAACTCCTTGAATTCAGACACAGGTGGTTGCACACTGGTAACCTCAGCTATTCGGAGCTGAGGCAGGAGGATCATAAGACTGAGGCCAGCCTAGCAACTTAGCAAGACCCTATCTCAAAATAAAAAATCAAAAAGGGCTGGGATGTAGTTCTGTGGTTCAATCCCTAGGTAACACACATACACAATTCTTTAAGGTACAAAACATGACAGAGGTGCCTGTTCTTTTCATAGAGAATAATGAGACTTGTGAAGGTCCCCAAAACTAACTTCCAGTCAGGACATGATGTCTTGAAAAATAAGTTAGAAGCCATGTGTGGTGGCATTTGCCAATAAGCCCAGCTACTTGAGAGGCTGAGGTAGTAAAATTGCAAATTTGAGGCCATCCTGGGCAACTGAGTGAGACCCTATCTCAAAATAAAAAGAAATGAAAAGAATAACCAGGCACGGTGGCACATGCCTATAATCCAAGCGACTTGGGAGGCTGAGGCGGAGGATCAACAAGTTCAAACCAGCCTCAACAACTTAGTGAGGCCTTAAGCAACTTACTGAGATCCTGTTTCAAAAAATAAAAAGGGGGCTGGGGAGATAGCTCAGTGGTAGAGTGCTTGCCTCGCAGCACAAGGCCCTGGGTTCAATCCCCAGCACCAAAAAACAAAAAACAACAACAACACAAAAATAAAAAGGGCTGGGGATATGGCTCAGTGGTTATGCACCCTGGAATCAATCCCAAGTACTAAAAAATAAATAAAATAAAACAAAAGAGAAAGAAAAAAAAAAGGTAAGAATCACTTGGGAATGTAGCTCAGTGGTACACAGCTTGCCTAACCAGGGTCAATCCCCAGTACCACCAAAAAAAAAAAAAAAAAAAAGATCTGGAAAATATAAAGTGATACACAATATACACAGGCATACTACTATTATTATTGGGATATGTTGGATGGAAAGCAAAAATGGAAATCGAGTAAGAGAACAGATGGCTTCAGTCCAAGAATACACTTTGGCTCTTCTAGCTAACGGAGAATTAAACCTTCGTACCTCGTTATGTGATACCCATGAAAGACTGTTTATACGTTTCTAAGTAATTAAAAAGAAATATCACTACAAAACCATGTGACCACGACCTTCCTTGTTCCTTCGAGGAGAATCCCTGGGCAAAGTTCCGTAGCATGCCACATCTTGATAACTGGAGCTATAGTCAGACATGTCTAACTGGTTCTCTGGCCAACTCTACAAGGTAAAAATATGGGTTAACAGTGATTAAGTCACTCCAATAGGAGAAAGAAGCCTAGATTTGAGTTTCTTCTATGTTTAATGGCAGTTATGTGCTTTTATTTTATTTATTTCAAGCATAGATAAAAGTGCTCAATATAACAAATACTGTCACACCCAGTGTATACCCAGAGGAAAAACTGTTAACTTTATTGTATTTCCTCAAGACTTAACAACCAGTACAAACATGGTGGTACCCTCCACTTTTGAGCCCCTCTGTGATCCTGTTCACCTTCTTCCCTCCTAGCCCCTTGTATCTATCTGGCCTACATCTGTGGTGATGAATAATGCAAGGACAATCCAAACACACTTGATAGTAAAATGGTTCCATTAATAATTCCGCCTGGGTAGCAGCACAAGCCAGGACTGAACCGGACAAAGCAGGTGGTGTAATGACTTGATGCATACCTGAGACTCAAGGTGCTGGGTAAGCGGTGTGCTACGGGAGAAAAACTACGTATTGTTTGGCCTTACTTCACCCATTTCAACTTCTTAGGAGTGGGCTGCCTCTGAGGAAGGGTCTGAACTTTTTATTTTTTATTTTTAGATGTTGGTAGACCTTTATTTTATCATTTATTTATATGTGGTGCTAAGAGTCGAACCCAGCGCCTCACACGAGCTAGCTAAGTGCTCTACCACTGAGCCACAACTCCAGCCCCTTGATCTGAACTTCTTGAGGACATAATCAGAAAGTATGAATGCCAGCTATGTTCTCAAGAGTTTGGATCCTGCTCATGACCTAGCCATGCCCACAGGGTACACACCTTGTCATCTTCATCGAAGCCCGAAAGGTCTGGTCGACTAGAAGAGACCTGTAAGAGGTAAGTGATTTTTATAAATGTGGTTTGTATATTTAACATAATTGTCTATTTTGATATACACATATATATATATATATTAAAAAAAATATGTACATATATATATATATTTTTTGGTACCAGGGATTGAACCCAGGGGCGCTTAACCACTGAGGTCACATCCCCAGCCTTTTTATTTTTCATTTCAAGACAGGGTCTCTCTATGTTGCTCAAGGCCTCACTAAGCTTTTGAGGTGGCTTAGAACTTGCGATCTTCCTGCTCCTGAGTTGGTGGATTACAGGTGTTAGCCACCACAACCGGCTATATTTTTTTTTTTTTTTTTTTGGTAGTACAGGGATTGTACCGGGGGGCATTTAACCCACTGAGCTCATCTCCCCAGTACTTTTTAAATTTTGAGACAAGGTCTTGATAAGTTGCTAAAAGGGCCTTGCTAAGTTGCTGAGGCTGGCTTTGAACTTGTGATCCTCCTGCCTCAGTGTCCTGAGCCACTAGATTACAGGCATGCCCACCATGCCCAGCTAAAATTGTCTTTTTATATAAAGAAATGTAACCCCACAGATGTGCTGAACGCTGTATGTGTTATATATGGAAAATGACAAACCCCGAAAGTAGTGATACTTGGGGAAAAGGGGAGTGAGAAAGAAAGCCACACACTGGGAGCACTGATCCTTTCCAGTACATTCTTTCCTGGTGATCAAACAACCCTGGGAGGAGGAGTCCATCAAACCTAGAAAGGCAGTCTCTGGAAGAGGCCAAAGCATTCATCCTTCCCTAAACCAATCCTTTCCAGATACCAACCACTGACCCCAGGTTCAGTAAGATACATCCCAGAGAATGACCAGACCCCAGATTCCCTCCCATTGTGCCCCGTGAAACAGACTCCAAATCCCTGAGTGCCCAAGCTGACACGCTCATTAATTCAGTCACCTCTCAGTGTAACCTACATAAGCCCAGTCCCCTCCTTTGATCAGTGGCTCATTTTCCACCAGGAAAGCAGGTCCAGCGGCGTCACGTGGTTCCTGCATGAAACTTTATTTCTGAATAAAGAGCTGATCTGTGAGGTTTGCATCCAGCCTGGTCTTCTGTGATAACAGTATGACCTCCCTCTTCTTATTTCCCTCTCCAGGAATAATGACTACACTCAATACAAAGTTATTTCCACACATATGCTGTGTCACTACATGTGTACATACTGACAGATAATAAATAGCAGCCGGGTGCAGTGGCACAAAACTGTAATCCCGCCAACTCAGGAAACTGAGGGAGGAGGATTGCAAGTTCAAGGACAGCCTCAGCATCTTAGTAAGACCCTCTTTCAAGATAAAAAGTAAAAAGGGCCAAGGATGTAACTCAGTGGTGCAGTACTCCTGGGTTCAATTCCCAGGAACAATAAAGGCAAAAAAAAAAAAAAAAAAAGCAATAAACAGTATCTCTGCAGTCCCCCACCCCCACTGCTGGAGATGGTACCCAGGACCTCCTCCATTGGAGACAAGTGCTCTGCCACCCCAATTTTCCATAGTTTTATACCTCGTGTGTTATCTTACCACACGTGGTGTTACAGAGTGCGAGTAACTTTTTTGTTCCATTCCCCTGTTGATGGATATTTTCTCACCTCTTTCTATTAAAACTCTGATGAAAACACCTCATAGCCAGGTGTGGTGGTGCATGCTTGTAATCTCAGCTACTCAGGAGGCTGAGACAGAAGGATTGTAAATTCGAGGCCAACCTGGGCAACTTAGTGAGATCCTACTCAAAATAAAAAATAAAAAGGGCTGGGAATGTAGTTTGGTGTCAGAACACCCCTGGGTTCAATTTCCAATACTGATCAAAAAAAAAAAAAAAAATCCATTTTCTCATTACTAATATTTGTATCTTTTCTCATATTTTCTATTTTTTTTTAAGTTAAAAATAATTTTTTGGTTTTATTTTTCTAATTTTAATTTTTTAATTTGTTCTAATAAGATGTATATCACTAGAATGCTTTATATATTTTGATAGGTTGTACATAAATGGAGTGTAATCTCTCACTTTTCTGGTTGTATATATTGTAGGATCACACTGGTCATGTAGTCATACATGTACATGAGGCGATCATGTCTGCTTCACTCCATTATCATTCCTACCCCCTACCCCTTCCTCTACCTTTCTCATATTTTCTTTTCCTCTCCAAGCAATCTTTTTAAAAAAGCCAGTCCATTTGACCAGACTTTTTAAACAACCTGCTTTTCAGTTTTGTTGATTCTTTATTTTTTTTCATTTAAGTCTGTTCTAATATTATTTGAATATATTGTTTTTCTGCTCTAACATTTATTTCCTTCCTTACTTGAATGTATTCTGGTTTTCTTTTTCTGACTTTAAAAAAATTATATCCATAACTATTTGTCTATGAATCTCTCTATTTTTATTTTTCACAATACTGGGGATTGAACTCAGGGACACTTTACTACTGAGCTACATTACCAGCCCTTTTCAATTTATTATTATTATTATTATTATTGTTAATTTACGTGTGTGTATGTGTGTGGTACTGGGGATTGAACCAGGGGTACTCTACCACTGAGATATATCCCCAATCCTTTTCATTTTTTATTTTGAGACGGGGCCTCTAAGTTGTCCAGGTTAACCTTGAACTTGTGATCCTCCTTCCTCAACCTCGGATTACAGGAGTGCACCACTGCACCTGTCTTTTCTGCAAATCTATAAAAGAAAAGGAACTCTTCCCCTCTCTTTTTAAAAAACCATAACCATAATACATTATCACATCTATACAACTTGGGGGATTTATAGATACTATCAAACATACGGTCATGTTCAAATGTCTCGTGAACATTTTCATAATTAGTTTATTTTGAATCTGGAGAGATCTTTTTTTTTTTTTTTTTTTTTTTTTTTTGCGGTACTGGGGATCGAACTCAGGGCTTTGGGCTTGCGAACCAAGCACTCTACCATCTGAGCTATCTCCCCAGCCCTATTTTGAATCTGGATCAAAGTAATTCATACACTGCAATGGCTGATATATTTCAGTGTCTTTAAATCTACGAGTTCTCCCTTTTCTTAAAATTGAATTTGAGCTGGGGCTGTAGCTCAGTGGTAGAGGGCTTGCGAGTTACTGGGTTTGATCCTTGGTACCACATAAAAATAAGGATATTGTGTCCATCTACAATGAAAAAAAAATTTAAGAAGAACTGAATTTCTTTGGAGTTTAATCTGTTTTAAAAACAATTTAATTAGATTTAAGTTTAATTTGTTTAAAAAAATTAGGTCATTTTTCCTGTAGTTTCCCTTAGTCTGGATTTTGCTAATTGAATTCCTGTGGTGGTATTTAATATTTTCCTCTCTCCTCTCTGAAAGTTAGTAGCTAGACCCTGGAGTCTTGATTAGATTAAGTTTAAAAAAGTAAAAGAGATTTAGATTATTTAGTAAGTGTTTTGGTTTGTTTTGTTTTTTTTTGGTGCATGCTAATCACACCACTCCCTCACTGAGATACATCCCCGCCCGTTTTTGCCTCCCTTCCCCTTTTTGAAATAGGGTCTTAATGTCACTGGTTCTGAACTCTTGGGCTCAGGGATCTCCACCTTGGCCTCCTGGGCAGCTGGGACTATAGGTGCACACTACCTTGCTGAGCTTTTTAAAAAATTTAACATAAGCACTATATATTTCTTAATAGTAACTCTCACTTCATTTTCTCTACTGTCTAGTATTTGATGCATAAATGAGAAGAACAGAAAATTCAGGGCTAACCATTTCCATGTAAGTATCACTTGAACTGCATCCCACAAGTATCAACATATGCATGTTTTTATTACCATTTAGTTGTAAATACCTCCTAATTTCTGTCATGATCTCTTCTCGGATTGATTATTCATCAGGACAGAGTTTCTTCCATTACAGCTGTCTGAGTCCTACTATCTGTCCTAGTGACTGCACTGTGGTCACAGGCAACTCGGATGACAGAGATTACTGCTCTCTGCTGTGACTTCCTCTGTGACCTACTGTATGACAAGTTTGTCAACGTTCACCATGTTTTTAAGAATTTTCTGGCAGTTGTGGAGACTGGGAAGGCAAATAATCCTGTGCTTTTCCTGGGAAGGCTCTTACTTCTACTCTGCAGCTTCTGGGAAGGGAATGCTTTGAAGTGGTCCATGCACTAATCTGTCCTTTTTCCCCATAACAGTGCCCCCTCTGCCAGAAGCAATTTCTGTCGGCTGAATTTTCTAGATGAATTGGTTGAGGAAGATAATCGAAACAGTCAAAGGAAAGACTAGGAACTGAGCGAGCAACTGCACGTTGAACCTGGCTCTCTGGCTGCCTGCTTCCCTGGTATGGAGAAGGCTCAGCACTCTGGGGGCTGCTTCAGTGCTGGGAGTGCCAGTCCCGCTGTGCCAGCCCCAGCCTTGTGTCCCCGAGGCCCCCACCAGAATCCACAGGCAGGTCACGTGGGAAGCAGGTCCCCACAGGGGCGAGCTTACATTGTGAACATTCGGCGTGCTGAGGCTCCTCCGGATGTGCCGAGCTCTGGTGGAAAGTGCTTCTTTGACGGTGACAGCCTGTAAACAGATAATTTAAAGGTAACACTCATGAGCGTCTCACCTCATTATTAAAGGAACACATATTTATTTGTAGAAGATTTAGAAACATAGATGAAAAGGTCACTTTGCTTGTACACACACGCGCACAGATCCATCTTTATAAAACTGGAATCTTACTGTGTCCGCTTTTTTCTTGATATGCACAGCTTATTGAAAACTTTTTTTTTTTTTTTTTTTTTAACGACAAAACCAGAAAAAATGCTGGGCAAGATACATTTCTGCTGCAAATGTTTTTACACAGTGATGAGTGTGCAGAGAAAACACAAGGAAACGAGGAGACATCCCAGCTATATGTTTCACCTGAAAAACTGTTTAAGACGTTTTATGCTATGTGTGTTTTACTCAGGTGGCAATTAGATCTCCACTAAAGGAAGACTGTCCTGACAGATGCCAGTCTCCTTTGTCCTGCTGCTCAACACACACTTCCAGATCAACCACTAGCTTCTGTGCAGTTAGCAGAGGACATATATCTGGTCTTACAGTTCTAACACTGAGTGAACTATTTTTGCTTGAATGTCCAGCTGTTACCTCAAAAATTAACCTGGGTCTAAACATCAGGGAGAGAGTGGGAGTATGTGGTGAAACATGTGGGCTTTGGGAATCCAGCCACTTGGGTTTACATCTGACTTGGTACCCTTTCCTAACTAGCTGTGAAACCCGGGGCCAGGTAGATAACTTTTCTCAGACTTGATTTCTTCATTTGAAAATGGGAATTACAACAGTATTTACCTTTGACAATTAAACAATGTATCTGTTATGGGTTTAGAGATGAGGTGAGCCCTAAAGCTCATGTGGTGAGACAATGCAAAAAAAATTTAGAGGTGAAATGATTGGGTCATGAGAACCTTAAGCTAATCAGTGCATTAAACCACTTGAATGGATTAAATGGTTGGTAAACATGGGCAGGTTAGGTGTGGATGGAGGAGGTGGGTCAGTGGGGTGTGCCTTTGGGATCGACATTTTGTCCCTGTTAACAAGAGCTGCTTTCCTCCTCCACACTTTTCCACCATGATATGCTGCTGCTTCACCTGGGGCCCAGCATAATGGAGTCAGCCATCTATGGACTGAGACCTTTGAAACCGTGAGTCCCCCCAAATAAACATTCTCCTCCTGTAAAATCGTTCTTGTCAGGATTTTGGTCACAGTGATGAAAAAGCTGACTAAACAGTATCTAAATTTCTCAGACAGTGCTTGGCCAGTGGAAGTACTCAAAGAAAGTCAGCCAACATGTTTCTTTTGGGCATCACTTTGTCAGAGTCCTTTCAAGAAGGAAATGTGCTACTTGAGTGCTCCTTCCCTGACAGATGGGAGAGAGGGTTGGTAAACAAATCCTTCTCTGTCCGCTGGGGTGAAGGCTAGCGCACTCTCGGGGTCCAGACGTTGGATACGTGCCTGCCGGAGCCGCTCAAGACTCAGAATGTTCTCCACCTGCAGCACACCCCGGGTGTACTTCTCATGTACGACTCTCCATCCGACGTGCCCTCGTTTCCACTCCGGGCGCCAGGAGAGCCACGTTTCCCGGTCCTCGATCTCCTCGGTTGCCTGAAGGGAGAGGAAGGAAACGACAGTACTCATGTGAACGTTTTCATCAAAAGTTGGTGGGAAATGCTTTAAAAGTGCGGAGAGAGAACACATTCCCCGTCAGTCCTATACTGATATTTTTAAAAGCAGTGCAGGGCTGGGGACGCAGCTCAGTGATGGAGAGATTGCTTAGTTAGCATGCACCAGGCCTTGGGGTGGATTCCCAGCATTGAAAAAAAAAATTTTTTTTTTTTCTTAAATAGTATATATTTTACCTTTGGTATATTGGAGACTATTTCATAGGTTACACCACAGGAATAAAATATATTTTTCAATGATATTCTCCTCTCAAACTCTGTGTAAAACTCTTGTAGAAGAGAAAAGCTGGATTAAACTGTGTAACAATGTAAATTCAATATTTTACACACTGTAAATGCATTAGTCAAGGTATGTTTTTATGTATATACACAATATTCTGAAAACAGGGGGAAAACAAAACCCTAAACTTAAAATCCTTGTCTACACTTCTAAGGGACAAAAACATCCAGGTGTGATTTGAAGACTGACTCACAGGATGCAGCACACAGTTTCTGTGGTGGTTTTCCTCTCCCCTTGCTACTTCTTTGATCTCTGGGGGATTTAATCAGGCTTTCAGGGATAGCTGGGACACCAGGGAGGGAGAGTTTGCCAACACATTCAGAGGTGACCCAGCAAAGTGGGAGGACAGGATTTATTTGGTCCTGGTTTTTGTTACCAACCTGACTGGACCTGATATTAACCTCTTATGTCTGTGTTTCTACTTTTCAGACAATTGAAACGTCACCGCCAGGACTTCGGGTTTCCTATCAGTCAAGGTGCAGAGCCTTCTGGGGATGACATTTACCTCTGCGGACCTCATGCCCCCATGATCTCGGACAAATGAGAATCAGTTCTCACCTGGCCAGTGTGGTCACACTCTGCAGAGCCCCTGTATTCACACCAGCATTGGACACCACAAACACAACTGTGATAGAAGGAAAGACTTGGACCTGAGGACACAGCAGAACAAGTCTGTTACTACCTGTTTGTTGTAAATATTGGCTGCATATCCGTTTCCGTAATACCTAACTCCATAGCAGCCGGGTGGCTGAGCTGGACGGATGGTCTTCACGATCAGATAAATCCTTTCATTCTGCGGTGTGACCCTGTTTAGGTGAACAGAATCATGCACCGAGGAGTCCAAGAGGCTGTGGCTGAAACCTAGGAGTGAGGAAAGACGGGGAGATGGACATAAATCCAACTCAGCCTAATCAATAGACTTCTTTCCTCACCTACTCTGAATAACAACAGCACAAATGGTCATTTTTTTGAAGTCCCCTTTCCTCTTCCCCAAAGCAGACCATAGCAGCTTACCAGGAAGACAGGTCCCCCTGGCTGGGGGCTAATCAGAGGCCCTCTAAGAGACCCGGGGGTTAAATTACCTCTCATCACTGTGCTTTATGATGGGCAGGTAGAAGAACTGGCTGCCATGTTCCTTGGGCAGATGGAGTTCACACCCGATGCATGTGGACCACAAGCTGCTCATTGGCACTGAGGTCATCAGCTAACCAAGTTCAAGTTCAAGGCACAGGGTTAAAAAGGGGGGGGGGGGAACAGTTTTTAAGTGATCATCAAAAATTCAAAAACATACCTGTGTATTTTTTTTTTTTTTTTTTTTTTGAGGTGCTGGAGATTGAACTCAGAGCCTGTGCATACTAGGCAAACACTCTACCACTGAGCTACTCCCAGCCCCCAAATACACTTATTACAGATAATGTTTACAGGTAACATAATTTTTTTCTTTTATTCCTTGCCCTGAAATTGAAATAGATACTCTGAGATCATAATAGCTTTAATTCCTTAAAAATACAACTCTAAGAAAAGTAGTGAAGATGGAGTGAGGTGCCCCCTAGCCACCTGGCCATCTGGCCCCTGGGTCTGAGGCAGGTTGACCTGGGAGGCTGATTGCATCTGCTGGACCATGCGAGGATCCTCATCACATAGGAAGAGCATTTTCATGACAGTTAGGTGCTTTTTGTATTCATCTCAAAACAAAATTCTGAACTGGAGATGTGGCAGGTGCTTCTACTTGTTTCCCAGAGCAGGGGTGCTTCTCCTTCCATCAGCCACCATCCCTGCTGAAAAGTGGATGTCTTTCTACAGGTTACCTCTGTGGTCTGGAAAAGCCTGTTTTTTGTTTGTTCCAGCTTTCAGAGTCAACATAGAAGCCCTTAGGATGCCATTAACTGCTGACTTCTCCAGGAGATTAAAAAAAAAAAGCAACTGACCTAGGTCTTCTGTTGCAAATTGCTTAATTATCAAGAAATTATTGTGGGAGCTGAAGGCTGATTTTAATTTGAAAACAGGTGCTTAAGTTGTGGTATTTGTGAATTCTTTGCCTTTTGTTCTGACAAGACTAAATAAATGGCAAGAATGGATGACTTCAGGGTTTTTTCAAAATGCCTTCCAGTTTTGGCCACTGCAATGTATGATAAACACATACAAGACTACAGCAGCAAATTCCAAATATTTGTTGTAATTTGAATAGCAAAAGATGTTTTGTTACATATATCTCAAAATCCTGGCTCATTTTATAACACATTCACAGGACAGAAACACAAGTCCAGTTTTGTAGCTAACCCTTTGATGTGACGAAGAAGCATAAAAGACATGAAGATTGATTTCACATCTGAATAAACCATCGGAGTTTCTTTACAAATACACATTTTTCCAAGTGTAAATTCACATTTTTGGATGAAAGGAGGGATTTTTTCTCCTGGAGAAGAAGCTGCTGTTGACTTTCTCAAAAATCTTGGGACATTTGCTATTTTAAATTTTTTCATTCTTCTACAAAAGGACTAGATTATGCAGCATCTGAACCTGTGAATGCACACTTACATTTGGTTGAAAGAATGGTAAAAGTAAACAACATGGTGTGAGCCCATGTAACTCTGTTCGCCTCCCTAAGATGAGAAGTGGTTGTATTACAGTCTTATTAATCATTTTTTAAAAAAATTTAATTTGTTCCAATTAGTTATACATGACAGTATATTACATTTATGCATTTTGATATATCATACATAAATGGAGAATTTCTCATTTTTCTGATTGTACATGTTGTAGGATCGCATTGGTCCTGTAGTCATAAATGTAGATGAGGTAGTAGAGTGAAACAGACATTATTCATCTTTTTTGTGGAGTCATACAGCACATAAATTTATTTTCCATGTGGCCAAGGCTGAAAGAAAAGTAGCATGAGTGGTTTTTAAGTTAAGAAGATGTGAAGGAGGATTGGGGTTGTAGCTTGGTGGTACAGCACTTGCCTAGCATGTGTGAAGCACAGGGTTTGAGCCTTAGCACCCCATAAAAATAAATAAATAAAAGTCTTGTGTTCATCTACAACTAAAAAATAAATACCAATTTAAAAAAAAAAAAAGATGTGATGGATCCTATAGTATAATCTGCCTTCAGCTTAAACACGAAGTGTCCATATAACTCCTTTCTCCTAAGAAAAACAAAAAATGTATTATGCAGCACCACTGACTTTTTTTGGGAATTTTATATTCCATATTTCCATTTTTTTTAAAATCATAAACAATTCCCTTCCTTCAACCCAGCTGGGTACTTGGATTTATTTACCTCGTGACAGGACTAAGGCTAAGCTAAAAAGGCTGGGATGCAGGTAACTCTCCTCTGGGAACTGGACTTTCTTATCAGCAAATGGGTCTTTCTGGGTGTACAGCCCAGTGCTGGAGTGCTTACTGAGCACGTGAGAGGCCCTGGGTTCGATCCCCAGCTCCTTGGGGAAAATCCACTGCCAGAGCCTGAGAGCCGCCCTATGGGTCCTCTGTCAAGAGGGAGTGGACACATTCTACACGTAGTCCCAGGACAAGTGGCCTCACTAACACACCTTAGGATTTTGCTGCTTGCTTGATGTCAGTTCTTCCCGCAACCTCAGGTGAGGTGTGTTTCCCTACTTACATAACATACTGCACTAGAGACTAACAGTTAAGTGATCAGTTCAGAATCACAGTCTTGAGCACTTGGAAGAAGCAGAAAGAGCATCTCTTCTAATGCCCTACCAATGTGAGATTAACCTTCCAAAACTTCTCCAAGTGGTTATCCAGCTGTCGCTTGTACATCTCCAGTAACAGGGACCTCCTCACACAATAAGGCTCATGTCTTCATTCGTCAGCCGAAGTCAACCTCCCTATTGCTTTTCCATGCACCCATTATCAAACAGTTTTTTCAGGATGTTTTAAGGAGCCACAGGCTTCTGAGGAAGGACCTGCAAGGAGCCTGCCCATCCTCAAACTCGGAAAATCTCCTTTTAAATTCTGTGCATGGGGTTCCATGTACAATTTCATTTGGAAAAGGCTTTTTATTCTTAAAACACACTGAAAGCCATTGTCTAGGTTTGCCCAGATTGTTTGTCATGCTAAAGAATAATTCTTTAAAAAATTTTTTTTCCATATACTTATATAGGGTAATAATAATGTTTGTCTCATTCTACCATCCTTCCCATCCCCACTGCCCAAAGAATAATTTTTTTTTTTTTTTTTTTTTTTTTTTTTTTTTGCGGTGCTGGGGATTGAATCCAGAGCCTTGTGCTTGACAGGCAAGCACTCTACAAACTGAGCTATATCCCCAGCCTGCAAAGAATAATTCTTAATGCAAGGTTACAAGGTTACAGTATGATCATTTCTGGCATCGGAACTATTAGGGATGAAAAGCTAAGGGCATTAGCCAGAAATGCAGATTTCTAGATTCTTGCTAAGCCTAGAGAGTCAGAAACTCCAGGGTTGATTACTTTCCCAAGTAATATCTACATTTTGGAAAAACTGCTTTAATGTTCCTGTACATAATTCTCAATATACCTAAATGGGGTGTGTGTGTGTGTGTGTGTGTGTGTGTGTGTTGCTGGGGATCGAACCCAGGGCTTCATGCATGCAAGGCAAGCACTTTACCACTGAGCCACATCTGCAGCCCCTAGCTGTTCTCATTTTTTAATTAAATATTTACGTCTCTCCTTCCGTGATACTACCTGTCATCCTTATATATGTTTGAATGAACCAAAATGTCATGGCATACAAGCAATTACAAAAGTGATTTACAGATCAGGGTACTGTGAGTCTGAATACATGACACATTTTAATTAAATACGGTGGCCCCTGGAACTTACCATTCAAATCAAGGAAGAGAACTGGTATGTGGGTTTCCATTCCAGAAGGTGGAATCCTAAATTTAATAACAAAATTGAACAATAAAGTATCTGTCCACTATCTTGCTAGATTATGAAACAGGGTCACTGAAGCAGAAGCGAAGCCCCATGGAGAGGCAGGTTCTGCTGACGACCTGGTTTTGCTCTGCTCAGCCTCCCTGTAACGCCAATCACAGGGACTCCAGGATTTAGATCAGGAGCTTCCAGATATGTGAATTAAATGCAAAGGTGATTTGAAGACTTTCTAAAACTAATTCTAGTGATGGGGACCGGGAACAGGGGTGTTCATGTTGGTAACGGGATGGATCGGAGCCTAGAGGAAGTGAACGGAAGGGACAACCGTTAAAAAGCTTGGAGGAGAACGCGAGATGTTTGAAGGAGGTGGCCTCCTGTGCATGACACTGGCCTCGCTGCAGCTGAGTCACCTCCGAGGCCCCCAAGCCAATAGCCTGCAGCCTGCTCCGCCTCTCCTAGGATGCTAGGCACACAACCCAGGACCACATTTGGCAAATACCCAGGATGATCCCAAGTTTGAAAACATGTCAAATGAGTGAGACTGTGCTAAGTTGGAGGACAGTCTAGAGAGGACTCTGAGAAACAGGTCGGGAAGGAGCTGGCCGGCCCTGCGTGGCCAGCAGAGGCTGCATGGAGCAGGATTCCAGCACGAGGGCCAGGACCTGAGGGAATGAACACCCTGTCACCAGTTACACACTTGCAGACTTAGGTTCTCCAGGCTCAGAACAACCCAAGAACCTGGCTACACCTCCACCTATCCACAGACACACAAATATCGCTAGTGCTGCTAAGTCTGTCCAAATTGAACTATCTGAGCATGCACATTCTGTGTTCAAAGGGCATCTGTTTTCTCTTAAGTATCCAGGGCATGTTTTCGTAATTAGAAAGAGAGTGAGAAGCAGCCGCTACCATTTAGGGCACGGTGCTACTGTTGTTTTATGTACATTGTAATCTGCAAGGCTGTATCAAGATAAGCAAGGTGTTTAATGTGCCTTCTCCCAGAGACATCAGACACACACAGAAGAGCTAAAACTGGGAACTAAATTCCAATCTATTTCACTGCAGACTTAAGACATCAGGCTGCTTCTCAGGAGCGTACCTCACACTGCTGACCAATCAACTGATCAGTTGATTTTGTAGGCTCCAGTGCTTACTCTTTGCTAGTTACCAAAATAAGCATGTACTAGGGCAAATAAGAAGAAACAGGGCTGTGGATGTAGCTCAGTGGCAGAGAAGCATGCACCAGGCCCTGGGTTAGTTCAATCCTCAGCACCCCCAAAACCAAACCAAAAAAAAAAAAAAAAAAAAAAAAAAAAGGCTGGGTCCAGTGGTGCACTCCTATAATCCCAGACAGTGACTCAGAGAGGCTGAGGCAGGAGGGTCACAAGTTTGAGGCCCACCTGAGCAACTTAGCAAGACCCTGTCTCAAAAACAAAATTTACAAAATGGGCCAGGGATATAGCTCAGTGGTAAAGTGCTCCGGATTCAATTCCCAGCACTAACAAGAATAAAAAAATAATAAAACTCTGTCCCCTGGACTCTGGAAATATCCTTTTTACCCAAAATGAGAGGATTTCTAGAGACCAGGAAACAGAGGCTAAGTTGCTTTTTCAGAGGAGGAATGCGGGAGGATACGGATTCCTGAGAGGGTAGTCAGAGCAATCAGGCTGCAGGGGAAGGGGAGGAAGGAGGAGCACTGGGGTTGGGTGGCCCTTCCCTGACAGCTCGGGTCCTTGGCATTCACTGTGACAATCCTAGAAAGCCACTGGCAGGGCTGTTGCCACAGGCAGTCCCGCCCACCCCCCCGGCACAGAAGGAAGTGGGCCTCACCAGTCAGCCGGCGCCCCGGGGATCCCGCTGCCAGGG
Organism: Sciurus vulgaris; assembly: GCF_902686455.1. Taxonomy (NCBI): domain Eukaryota; kingdom Metazoa; phylum Chordata; class Mammalia; order Rodentia; family Sciuridae; genus Sciurus; species Sciurus vulgaris. The sequence continues at coordinate 149,036,868 of NC_136467.1, forward strand.
GCGGGCACCAGCACGGCATTCCTTTCCTCCGTCAGCCCCACCCACTGCTCCACCAGCCGGGCTTCCCGCTCCACGTCATCCTCTGACTTGTCTGCAGAACAAAATGAAGGGATGGGTGCCAAGGAGAGGGAGGAACAATGTCTGCATTTAGGATGGATTTGCACTCAGTGACAGCCACGATGGCCTACACATCACTAGGTTCCAGAAAAGGATTTGAGGCTTTGAAGGCCAAGCATGAGCATCCAGGCTGGATGACCAGCTGGGGGCACCTCCACAGGCCAGGAAAAGCAGGAAGCCCGCGGGAAAAGCAGCAAGAAGACTTGGGTTCCTGGCATTGAAATATGGGAAATTATGCAACAGACAAGTCTCGGCTTCCTGATCTGTCAAACAGTGATAACTCAAGTCAGTGTACTTCATGCCCTTGCTGGAATGAGTAAGTGAAATAATGGATGTGACATATAAAGCTAGATGCCATTTTATAAGGATAGATGACCTAAGAACATCATAAATTATACTCTTGGGCTAAGGATATAGCTTAGCTGGTAGAGTGCTTGCCTTGCAAGCATGAAGTCCTGGGTTCAATCCCCAGCACTGGAAAAAAAAATTTATACTCTGTAAAACTTTTTTTTTGTACCAGGGATTAGATTGAACCCAGGTTACTTAACCACTGAGTGACATCCCCAGCCCCTTTTATTTTTTCTTTTGAGACAGGACCTTGCCAAGTTGCTCAGAGCCTTGCTAAGTTGCTGAAGGTAAAACTTTTTCTTCTCCTTCATACTTATTATGAAAGCGATTTTCTTTGCTCTACTTTGCAATGTGCTCACCCATCAATCAGTTCTGGGGCAGCCCAGGTATAGTCACAGTGAGTTTTCATTGGTAGGCTGAACACCTGCACCACCCGAGACCCCACGCTGAGCCAGGATGTCTCCTGAGAGAGACTCTCGCCAAGTTCTGTATGAAATGGATTAACGTTCAAGATGCTTGTTGATGCAGAGTCAGCCTCAATGAGTAGGCCAAGAAGTCAGGATGAGAGAACCTGGATTTCAAGAGCACATTTCTACTCCAGAATCCAAGTGGTGTTGCTAGGAAATGCAAGCTCCCCCTTGGGCAGCGAGGGAGCTCAGGGGGCACCCTGAACCAGCTATGGGCAAAGCTACAGCCCACCAGGAGCCGGGTGCCGACCAGCAAGGCCTCAGAACCATCAAGCTGCTGTGAACCCTGTGACTCTGGCACCTGGTGCACTTTATTCAGGTATCCATTGCATTGTGTTCATCAAAATCAGACGTGAGGGCTGGTGGTGTAGCTCAGTGGTAGAGCGCGTGCCTAAGTGTGTGAGGCACTGGGTTTGATTCTCAGCACCACATATAAATAAATCAAATCAAGGTCCATTGACAACTAACAAACAAAACCAGACCAAATGTGAGTCTGACCTTTCATGTGACAATTTAAGGACAACACTCAGAGATTCTTAAAATGCATTACTTTCAAATTCAGAGACTTTGCAAAACAACAACATACAATCAGAGTCACTAACATCTGTATATCTGCTTCAAGTTCAAGAAATAAGGATACTGAAGGGTCATAGAAAATAATATTCCTACAAGACAGCTCCCAAGAAAAATGGAGGGAAGGTGTGGCTCGGGAGGAGGAGGGGAAATTGGCCAAACATTTAACCTCTCCCAGGGCATTCTTTTCTGATAACAATGGGCCTTGGGGGAAAGGGGCAGATACTGAATGCTGAGCCCTAAACCTTGACCTTCCCCCTTGGCAAATTAGTTCTAAATGACAATGGGCAAGATTTGAGTACTCATCCCTCGGGGTCTGGTTTTAACCTATACAACTAGCTCCTGACAGTCAAAACTGCATGCACATGGCTTCCAATGATTACATCATGGTACCCTATAAAACCAAAATCTCCTGTGTAACTGATGTTCATTTTCCCATCCAGAAAATGGGGTTCAATGGCGCCCAAGTCCACAAAGGAATAAAGGCTTCTCTGACTTGACTGAAGTCTGCTTTCTGTCCTTTAGAGCTTACAGATACTTCTGTTCAACCGAGGGAAGAACACAACCTACTGCCGCTGTGTAGAAGTGCAGAAGCTACTCCTGGGGGTTAATCTCACATACCTTTCTTATTGCTGACTTTTTTAATCTGCTCATCTAAGTATTCTCGTCGTTTGATGAGTGCATCTGACCACCGCTCTCGTACGCAGTTTAGGTCTTCCTCCTGAGAAGACAGAGGCAAAGTATTGACTGTACAGTGCACAGACCACTATTTCTGTCTTTTTGAAAAGATGTTCAAATTGATCAGGAGACTTTTCATTAGGAAAAGATCATTGAACATCGCTGGGTGATTAATATGCAAGAAAGCAAAGAGGCCTCAGGAACACCGCATGCGGATCAAGGATGTCGGTATGCAGAAATCAGAGCCCTGCATCTCCAAGAGGATAATTATATTAAAAGCGAGATAAGCTCAAACTATACCAGCTGTTGAATGATTTTTACACTGTGTGTGTATGTGTGCATTTAATTGGTAGCTATTCATCGACAGATGTGAATTTAAAGCAGAAGGACACCATGAACAGAGCTCAAATCACGTAACACCAAGTGGAATGGAAAACGTCAGGCGTTTTCATCGTTCATAGTTCTATGGTCTAATAACATTTATCTTCTGAAATGCAAACAGTTCAGCAGGGAACCTTTTGAACTTGCTGCACAGATCTCATGTCCAACCTCCACCATGAGTCTAACCAAGATTCTTCCATGCAAAAACCCAACATGCATTCAGCCATGCTTGAAGAAATCCCCGAAGCAGCTGTTGGCTTTCTCGGTGAACAACACGGCAGGAAGCGCGAAAAAGCCACAAGCCGTTAGTCAAGGCACTGCTGAGCTCCAAGGGGGTACTGATATCTCCCCTAAAGTTTACTTTGCCTTTTTTCTTTCTTCATAAAATTAAGAGTGGGGAAAGAAAACCCACCAATTCTGTTTGAAATGCTGTTGGACTGGCCTGTTTTAATATAACTTTATGAGATTACATGAGGAGGAGATACCTGGGGTCTCTGAAGCTTTTCCCACAATGCATCCATACTTTACATATAGGAAGGCACAGTGGATAAACCACCTTTAACTCGTGCGGAGAAGTACAAAGACTGGGAACCAGAGCCGGAAGCCTTCGTCTTGGCATGCCGCTGGGGTCATGCCCACACTATCCCATGTTTCTGAAATTGGGCCAGTCAGTGCGTGTTTTGCATTTGAGTATATTTTTTTCTTCATTTCCAACAAGAAAAGGCTGAGATTTAATCCTATAGGTTTGGAAAAACTAAGCTTGGCCCTAACATGAGGAGAAAACTGGCTAAACAAAACAAAGTTAAGTACATAAATGTTTCCAATTTTTCTAGCCAGTAGAAGTCTTTGAAAGTAAAGTGGCTTATTGGAAAAACACTAATTTCTTAGATGTGAGAAGCAACGTGCAGTTCAGCATAGGAAAAACTAGACTATGGATGGATAACTGCAATTTTTAAGATCAACTGATTTTAATAACAGTGATAATGGTCTTGCCTAGCAAGGCTTTATAAGCTAGTGATTCCAGATGGCTGAGCATAAAATGCAGTATTGGGTTTCAGATTTTGAATCAACAGGGAAAACAACAGAAACAGGATAGTATCCCTGATTACATATAAAGCATATCAAAAGCAAGTGAAAAACTGCATATTCTGGCTCCCTGGCCCTCAGGCCTCCTCCCTGGCCTCTGCTTTGCAAATGCTGGCAATTAGCAATAGCTGTGCCCCATGCCACAGGATCGACAGCAGTAGCAATACCTGATAACTATCCATATCATCACCATCCTCATCATCTCTCTGGTAGGAAAAAAATAAACACAAAGGACATGCATTTTGTTTCTCAAACAGCACACAGGGAAAATAATTCTTAAAGCTTAACATACACAATATAATGGACAGCTCACACAACATCTGCACAACAAAACATTTCACTGAATTTCAAGGGATAATGGATTTAATTTACTCGTCCAAAATTTGAAGGAATTTCCCCCCCAGAATCCCCCCTGGGGATGGAACCCAGGGCTTCACAAATGCTAGGCAAGCACTGAGCTACATCCCCAGTCCTTGTTAAATATTTGAAACAGATTCTCACTAAATTGCCCAGGCTGCTCTCCAAATTGCAATCCTCTTGCCTCAGCCTCCCAGGTAATTGGGATTACAGGTGTGTGCTATCACACCTGGCTTCCAAAGAATTTTTAAAATATTGAGGGCAGTTATTTAAAAACAGAACTCTCTCTGATGGAGACAGAAGTCGACATCATTGTGCCAGGCCTTGGATGGATGGGCAGGTAAGAGATGTTTATGGGTAGGCTAACTGAGGTCTCGGGTGGGCTGAGGAAGACTGAATCGAAAAGCCACGAGGGACTCAAGAGATTCTTTGGCCCACTCTTGGTTTTGGTCAGGAAGAAACGGAGGCCCTGTAGGATGAGATGAACCCGTCCAGGGTGCTCAGGCTTGGAAGCCGGTCCCTGTCTCCAACCTCAGTGGTCTTTCCTGCATGTACCACTTGCATGGATGAAAACAAAGTACCATGGTGCAGACAAAGGTTTTGTTTTGTTTTGGTGCCGGGCGTGGAACCCAGGGCCGCTTCACCACTGAGCTACATCCCTAGCCCTTCTTTATTTTTTAGTTTTGAGACAGGGTCTTGCTAAATTGCTCAGGCTGGTCTTGAACTTGAGATCCTCCTGCCTCAGCCTCCCAAGCAGCTGGGATAAGAGTGTCCACCACCAGGCCCAGCAACAAAGGAGTTTTGATTGAAACGATTTTCCTTAGATACCAACCAGATCATAAAAACTCACGATTCACGACTACATGCTTTTTATTCATAGAAGAGATGTTAACCTCAAGGGGTTTTTAAAAAGTTAAAATTATATTTACATCTATGCTTCAAAATACACATCTTTTTTTTTTTAAAGTCTAGTAACCATCACTACCAGTTATATGAATGACTACCTTATTAAATATAAGCCTAATTTTGAAATAATTTATCTTGAACTAATGCTCCCTATTTGTGTGTGTGTGTGTGTGTGTGTGTGTGGTGTTGGGGATCAAACCCAGGGCCCTCCCTGCACATGCTAGGCAAGCATTCCACCACGGTGCCACATCCCAGTCTTTTTAAAAAGGCCTCACACGTTGCCCAGGATGACCTTGAGCTTGCAATCCTTGGGCCTTCGCCCCCTGAGTCAACGGGGTGACCGGAGTGTTCCACCACACTTGGGGTGACGCTCCCTGTTAATGTAAGAGGTTGAGCAGCTCTAATGTGTCACTGATGAGTAAGCTAAGGAGGGACTTCCCTCACCTGAAAACAGCCCGGAGCTTTCATGCTGCGACACCACTGTGAAATGGGCCTGCTCCGTCCTGGCTCCCAGCTCCCGAGTCAGAATTCTGAAGGACTATGTCAACAACAAAAGTGAGTAGCCACGACCTCGAGCGTGGCGGCACAGGGAAAAATACCCTTTAGAGTGGCTAGGGTTTGGCTGGGTGCCTGTAATCCCCACTCGGGAGGCTGAGGTGGGAGGATCACAAGTTCAAGGCCAGTCTCAGCAACTTAGTGAGGCCCTAAACAATTTCAAAATAAAAAACAAAAAGGGCTGGGGATGTGGCTCAGTGGTTAAGCACCCCTGGGTTCAATCCCCACCTGGTACCAAAAATATTTTAAAAACCAGTCACAGTGTGGATTTGTATGGCTGGTGCTATGCTTTGTGTGGGAGTGGTGCTGGGGAAGGAACGCAGGGTCTCAGACGGCTAAGCACACACTTGTATCACTGAGGTACGCCCCAGGCCTGGTACGATATTCTTCAAGAGAATAGAGCACTGAGAATAGACTCATATTTTAGAGTTCACAATTTGATAAAAAATCAGTTTTAACTCAAGAGGTTGAGCCATTTTTAAAAATGCAAATAATCAATCCTTATAATTTCCCTGAAATGGGACACTTAGCCAGTTGATAACCCCCATTTTCTAAGGTCACAGTTTACGACACTCAAACTTGATGTTTTATCTAACATCTAAGATTTACTAAGGCACAAAGTTTTATGGCAGAAACAGACCTTGGAGAATTGTTATCTTCTCCACCATTTTTGACAAGGGAAAAATCAGGAGAGAGAGAAACAAAACAAAACAAAACAACTCAAAGTTATAAATTAGCCAGCCAAGGCAACCACTTCACCAGGGCAGGACCAGATGAAGAGCCAGGTATCCTGACTCCAAAGTCTCCTGCTCACTCTTCCTACCAAGCCTTGCAGCTGCCCCAGAAGATGAAGACCAAGTGAGGGACTGAAATGGGATGAGGCCTCTACAATGCAACTCCCTGTTTCCAGGAGGAGAGAGGGGACAGGCAGAAGCCACCCCAAACAGAAGAGAGCTGGTGCTCAGCTCTTCCTTCACTCTGGAAGAAGCATACGCGGACTCAGAGCTGGAAGGAATTTTGGCCTTGAAGAGGGAAGGCCAGAGTCTGGAGATGCCATCCCTTTTAAAGCCCGACAGTCTGTGCCGTGATTTTTAGCTTTCAGAAAAACTTGTCTAAACGCCAAAAGGGTCTGAGATGGGAGATGAACCGTGGCAGACTGGCGGGGCTTCCGCTTAGGCTCACAGACAGCGGGAGGGAAGCAGATTACAGTCATCCTCCCTGGTCCCCAGCTCCTACCTGGTGGCAATCTGGGGCACCGGGAAACACACGCCCTCTCTCAGGCCGTGCAAGGGCAAGTTCCTAACTTGAAAGCTATTCTCCAGAATGAGAGAAGAGGTCTGACTGGCAATATGAAGATCAATTCTTTCAAGTTTTCATTTTTTTATTTTTGAATAAAAGCATAAGATTTGGGAAATGGAGCTTGAATGGACAAAAATGATCATGAAGACAGCTTTATGATTAAAAAAAAACCAGGAGTAATGCTTTTAAGAGAACCGGATCATTATGAGAGTGTATGGAAGCAACTTAGTGAAATTCAAGTGGATCAGGCCAGGCAGCAACGTCAAATGTCCAACATAGTTCAGGCCAGACGTAAAGTGAACCTGCCTAAAGTAAACAACGACTACAGCATGAATATGTGTTTATATAAAGTTATTATTAATTCACAATAAGCAAACATGTATTTTAAACCTAGGAAAAGGGCAATGAGTGGAAAGGCGAATGGGGGAAGATCTGTGATTAATGTGAGTTCCACTAGACTCCCAAGCAGGCCGTCAGAGATCATCGGCTTCCTTATTCCGCAACATCCAATTTCTTTGCCCCAGTGGTGGGGGTCTCATGCATTGTGAGGCAAGCACTCCGCCACTGAGCCATACCCGCTACCCCTCACCTCTGTTCGATACCGTTTCACATCTGCGTGTCTTACCTGGTAACTGTCGAGCCCTCTTTGGAGTTTGGTGGACCTGGCAGTTACGCAGCCAATGGATACTGACAAGATGGCTTCAACCATGAGCGGCAGCGTCCCCGAATGCTGAACCGGTTTGACCGTGACTTGCACTCTACGGGAATGACCCTGCGGAGGTGTGGTAGTGGTGGGGGAAGACAGGTGTCAGGAATGGGGATGGGAGACATAGGAGGAGAAATAAGGGAAGGGAAGTATTAGGAAATGGAGATACAAATAATTAGCAAATTCCCAGAAACCACGCCAGAGTGGAAACAGAACACACGGCACGCCGAGTACCTGTCTGAGCTGAAAGATACCCCCCGTGTTGACATCTTTAGCCTGATGAAGTTCCACAGCGGCATATTCCCCTAACTCGTTCAGTTCTAATATGGAGATCCACATCTCTATTCTTCGAGTTACTTCATTCCACCTGCAAAACCCAACAGGAAGGACGAATGATCTCGCTGATAAGTGGAGGATGACACATAAGGGGTAGGGTGGGGGGAGTTAGTGTTAGGGTTAGGGTTAGGGTTAGGGTTAGGGTTAGAGTTAGGGAGGGGGACACGAATGGAGGAAGGAAGGACTGCATAGAGGGAAAAGAGGGGTGGGAGGGGTGGGGGGAAGGGAAAAATAACAGAATGAATCAAACAGCATTACCCTATGTAAATTTATGATTATACAAATGGTATGCCTTTAACCCATGTAACAAACAGACAAACAACATGTATCCCATTTGTTTACAATAAAAAAATAAAATTAAAAAAGAAATCATATATATTTTTTAGAAATAGGTTAAGATTTTTTATTGTTATATATAAAAATAGCATATAATCTAAGGGCAGTACTGAACCATAAAATTATTAACGGGAAAGTTAATGCCTTAAAAAAACAAACAAACAAAACAAAATAAAACAAAAAAAAAAAAACCCAACAGGAAACAGCATCACCATCCAGAGACACTGTTAGAAACAGGAGCAAGTCACCAGCCACTGCGCGTCCCCATGTGCTGGGCACCGTGCCACATAGACCACCTAGGTGATCTTATTACCAACTCCTCAAACAACCCCAAGGCATGGGCTTGTATTTATGGAGACAGAACTTACCTTCGGTGACATGCCCAGATTTCCAGTTGAGAGTTTGAAGCTTAGACAAAGGCACACATCTGTGGACCCCCTCCCACCACCGCCTCAGAAAGTTTGCTCACCTCCCTCCCTGTCAGTCCCCCCAGCCTGTGGCAGTGGGCACCCTCACAGGTGAGTTCTTCTAGTTCCAGAACTTCATATAAATGGGAGCACACCATATGGACTCTTTTGGGCTGGATTCTCTCCTTTCATATAACCATTTTGAGATTCATCCAAATGGACATCAACAGTCCTTTTTTAATGCCGAGTAGTAAGATTCTATAGTATTTGTTTATCTATTCACCCACTGATGGACATCTGGGTTGTTTGTAATTTTGGGGTCCTACAGATAAAACTGAAATGAACAGTTGTATACACCTCTGTTTGTGGACTTAAGTCTTCATTTTTCTTCAGTAAATATCTAGGGGTGGGACTGTTGCCCGTTTTCCAGATGGTGGTTTACGTATTAATTTTCATACTGATATCTTTTTTTTTTTTTTTTTTTTTTAATTTTCCCCCAGGTGCACTCAACCACTGAGCCACATGCCCAGCCCTATTTTGTATTTTATTTAGAGACAGGGTCTCACTGAGTCGCTTAGCACCTTGCCTTTGCCGAGGCTGGCTTTGAACTTGTGATCTTCCTGCCTCAGCCTCCTGAGCCGCTGGGATTACAGGTATGTGCCACCATGTGTGGCTCACAGTGATATCTATTGATGGGCACAGCTTTCAATTTTGATTAAGTACAATGCAAAGATTTTTTTTCCTTCTCTGATTAGCATGTTCTGTAGCCTCTCTGAGAATCTGTGACCAACTCAAAATTGTGAAGATATCCTCCTGCTTTCTTCTATGGGCTTTATAGTTTTAGCTTTTGCATTTAAAACTAGGATCCATCCCAAATTCATTTTTGTGTATAATGTGAATTCCAATCAAGGTTGATTCTTTTTTCACGTGGCTATGCAGCTATTGCAGTCTCATCTGTTGAAATAACTACCTTCCTGCTGTATTTCTCTAGTGCCTGGTTGCTCCTTCAATTATTCTCATTTCACAGAGGAGGCAGGCACAGAGATGTTGAGTGACTTGTCCAGGGTGTCAAAAGCAGCCCCAGCAGCGAAAGTGTGGATTCTCACTCACTGTGGAACCGATCCTGTGCCTCCAGCTCACAGCCCATACGCACCTGTCATGCAATGTTCTGGTCTTAGCGTGAAGAGAGTCCACTTCCCAGATGGAGCTGCCATTGCCAGCACACCGGTGGCCCCAGACCTCAATCGCCAGTGCTCCGTCTGATATGAACTCCAAGAACTCCTCGGTGACATTCACCACGTAGTCCTGGTAAGGAAGGAGAGCATGACAGGAGCCACGCGTAAGCAGACTACGAAATCCTTCAGCTCTCAACTGATCCATGCTGGAGGGCTTCAGCCCGATTTCAACCTTAAACCCATCCCTTCGATTTTAAGGGAAAATGATAAAGAAGCACAGAATATTGGATCTGGAAGGAAACTGTGATCAATTTAATTCAACTGCTTTCTTTTCTTTTCTTTTTTCTTTTTTTTGCAGTGCTGGGGATCGAACCCAGGGCCTTGTGCTTGCAAGGCAAACACTACCGACTGAGCTATCTCCCTAGCCCAGCTGCTTTCCTTTCTAAGTGAGGAAACTGAAGAGAACAAAGTCATAGAGCTAGTTGTCTTTCTGCAGAGCTCAGTCTGCATCCTCTCCCTGGGCACTCCTGGTTCTGCTGTGCCACTCTGACTTCCAGCTGGCACAGACTAATGCAAAGGATGGGTCCTCACCGTGGCTTGGGAGACCAACAATGGGATTCAGTTGCCTACGGTTATCTTCATGACTTATGTCTACTCCTGCCCTTAAGCCCTTGGCACCTCAGTTCCTCATTCTAGAGCACAAACAGATGACTGTGTGGAAATGGATACTGAACTGACTGAGAAATGTGGCAGATCACCCCAAATTATGCAGTTGGCAAAGAAACAAAGTCGTTTTTCTTTCCATTAGCCTCTCAGTGAAATCCAAGTGGATACTCTCAGGTGGAGTCACTCTGTGACTGTAATTCCTAGAAACAATGTGTCATAATGAGTTATACTGCGTTCTCATTTTATTTGGAGACAGACCCAGATTTTTAGAAGGAAAAGAAACTTAGGGTTACAAAGTGCACCTAAGGCTCTAGAAATAGTTTATATTAAAATAGTCTTTAACCAGGATGCACCTAAAATTCAGATGTTGTCCTTCTAAAGAAACAGCTTTATGGATCTGAGGAAAGACGAGGAATATTTAAAAGAATATTCAGAGAACAAACTGAGCATGGTGGCACATACCTATAATCCCAACTACTTGGGAGGTTGAGGCAGGAGGATTGCAAGTTAGAGGCCAACCTAGTAAGACAACTTAGTCTTACTTAGTCTTGGGGCAACTTAGGAAGACTCTATCTCAAAATACAAAATATATAAAAAGGACTGGGGATGTAGCTTAGTGGTGAAGCATCCCTGGGTTCAATCTTTAGTACAAAAGAAGAAGAATATTCAGAGAATAACAACAAAAGAATAATTAATAAAGATTTGGAGAACAGACTTGGCAGATACAGGTGAAGCAATGAAGGCTGTATTTAGAAAAAGACTTGACAACCTTTACATAAGTGAAATTTGATAGGCAGTGATAGGAATGTGTCTTCCAAGTGTGGAATCAGGAAGAATAGGCACAAGTTACAAAAGAAAGGGTCGTGAAGACCTATCAAGGATTGTCCAGGAAAAGGAAAACTGCAAGAGGATAGAGTTGCTGACAGTCTCCTGCGAAAGAAGAAAAGCAGGTAATACCTCAGTCCACGAACTCACCTTTTCCATTTTAGTTTCTTTAAAAATCCATACAGAACGCTGTGTTTAGCGTACTACGTACGCCATACTCAAGAGAATGAGAAATATCTACAACAACTTGCACAGTAAGATGCCAACAATTTTGCAGTGTTTAATGTGATCCTATTTTTGTGAAGCATTTTTAAATAAGTTATGTGTTCGTGATGTAGAAGTGTGTATCTAGGCCCCTTTATGTGTGCACACACGCTTATCATACACATATGAGAGTTGTTAAGCATAGAAAATATTTTACTAAAACACATGGCAGGGTGCAGTGGCTCATGCCTGCAGTCCTGGCTACTTGGGAGGCTGAGGCAGGAGGATCCCTTGAGCCCAGAAGTTCACGGCCAGGCTGGGCAACACATTGAGACCCCAGCTCAAAAAACAAACAAACAAACAAACAAAAAAAGCAAGTATAGAAAACGGTCACTGGTGGTCAAACTGCTATAGAATTAAGATTGCAAGCTGAAGTCTTTCAGATTTTTTTTCAATATCTAAATTATTCAAATGGGCAGAAGTTCATTTTGAGGTTAAAAAGTAAAATAAGATGTTATGTTTAATGAAAACTCTGTGGGGAAGACTCGGAAGTTGCCATCGGCTCTTACAACCGTTCCCAGCTCCACGGCCCCCAAGAGTTTGCTTTCTGGCCCTGTTTTTCTGCAGTGCTAGACGCTGAGCCCAGGGACTCAAGGCCAGCATGTGCCCCACCTCTGAGCCACTCCCAGCCCTGCAGGTCACTCTGCCTGCATCTGTACCTTACAGTGAGAGAAGGTCACCGTGTACTGGGCATCCTTGGACTGTGGTGAGGGCACATCTGGGTCCACCACCGGGGCAGCCACCGCAGACTCGCACTGGTCCCAGAACGTGTACTGGCAGAAGACGAAATTGGACAGGCTTAAGGGCAGCCCCGTTGCCTCTTTGATTTTTACCTGAAGAGATTAAAATATGCAAATGTAACTCCCATGAAGGAAACACTCAACTACACGTTATTGTCTCATCTGTCTCAACTTTAAGAGTAGGTGGATGAGATGAAGCAGTCCATCCCTTTGACATCTGAGAATATCTGACACTATTTCATGAAGGGTTCCATGTATCATGAAATCCGTACCAGAGATCTCTACCTACAACAGAAAACTTGGCGACAAATGCACCCATGCCTGTAAAATCCTCCTAAGGACTGAGTGTTTGATATAGATGTGACCTTTACTAGAAAGACACAATTCACTAAGCAAGACACACTCCTCACATGCCAAACACATAGTGAGCCCACCATGCCTGTGGCCTTAACCAACAGAGGATGGAAAATGTTTTGAAAAAAAATCATAATCATGCCTGTGTTGAACACTCGTAGATTTCCCGTCATTTCCTAAACAACACAGTCTAGTAACTCCCTATGCACCATTTACGTTGTATTACACGGTACACGTGATCTAGAGATTAAAGGATATGAAGAAGGGTGTGCAGATCACATGCAAATCCTCTTCCACTGTATCTAAGGAACTGCAGCTGCTGTGGACTCTGGTGTCTGTCGTGTGTCCTGGAACCAGCTGCCCATGGATGACGGGGGGGGGGGGACACATGCTTTTGGAATTTTACTGCGAAAAGTGTGCTATGCTTCTGGAGAAAGAGCCGTCCATCTATTTTCAGACGATTTACATGTCACTACTCTGGATGAAAAGGTCTCATCAAGTTCTGGACCCGGGGTCTGCCCTCCAAGGTCACTTTCAGGCGCCTCTGGGGCACGTTCCTCTCACCCGGCAGGTCAGCTTCTTGACCCGGTGAACGACCTCTCCGCTGCCGTCCACGACCTCCAGGCTCCCGCTCTCGCTGGAGTTCTCGGAGGAGTCGTCCTCCACCACACGCTCCGGGGCAGCTCCCGTCACCCGCATCACTTCCACGTGCAGACGCCCTGCGACCTGGGACGGGGGACGGGACACCCTGGAGTTAAGTAGCGTTCCAACCACAACACGGACCTGACTCAGAAGCCCCCCGCTCCACCTGGGAGCAGCTCTGCGGCCACCACTTGGCCAGGCCCAGCGGTGGGAGAGCCCCTCAGTCTCTGCTCCTGCAAGAGTCCTGCCTTTCTTTGAGCTAAACTTGCCACCCCGCACCTTGCCTTCTGGAAACATTCTCAGTCTTACTTTATACTTCAGGTCGACCCAGGAACAGCTGGAAGGCAGCTCTCACATTGTGCCTGGGACCCTCTATTTTCCATGTTTGTTTATACATTCATGCATGCATTCGTTTGCCCAAATGCTTCATGAACTTATTTATTTCAAACACCTAGGCTCAAGGGACACCAAGATAAAGACACAGGCCCTGCCATGAGGGAACTCCCAGCCCCGTGGGTAAAGACAGAGAAGTCAAAATCCTATCAGAATGTGCAGACACAGGGTAAATATGTACAGGATCAATTCATCTCCTCAACAAATATTCACTAAGAATTGATGGAGCTCAGCCGCGCTCACGTTGGTAAACCACACAGACGTGGCTCACAGGATAGAGAACGGTTGTAACTCAGCCTGAGCCCCGAGGGGGGCAATCCCCATGCCGGGAAGAACAGCATGAAGAAGGCCAGGCAGGTATGAAGAAACGGTTCTTCTAAAGCTGTTTTTCCTTTCGGGCTTTCCATGCTCTTATGTGGTGGCAGTTCTTGGGTAGGGGCCAGTTTAGGGTTCCTCCTAAAGCCGCTTGCACGGAACTAAACTCGAGTGCAGGGCGGTGCCGAAGGGGTCCTCAGAGCCCTCCTCCAGCAGGTCCCTTCCATCACGCAGGCCAGGCTGGATGACCGCCTGGGAGGGGACCACGTTCTCTGCGCTGCTGTCGCCTTGGCAGGGAGGGCTGGTTTGAAAGGCAGCTCAGGGTCAACTTCCACAGGGCAACTAGCATTGGCACCAAGGATCTCAGAGAAGTTAATTGACGATATTTGACAAGTGAGACAGACGGGAAGTAGTAAGGAGGAGGTGAAGCCAGGAAATGTGATAAATTGGCCAGAAGATAGTGGTTCGTATATATTCTTTGACGGTTTTTTTTGAGAATCTAATACACTTGTAATGTAATTTCAGGGGGATTCATGAAATATCAAATCCCACCTCAGACCCTAATTTAAAAACCCCTGAGCAAGGGTCTCGGCCACTAGATTCCTTTGCCATATGAGCTATATAATTTGGGGGTAGGGTGGGGTAATGAGGCAGGAACTCAGGGGTGCTATACCACTGGGCTATATCCCAGCCCTTTTTATTTTTCATTTTGAGACAGGTTCCCACTAAGTTACTGAGGCTGACTTCAAATCTGCCATCTTCCTGCCTCAGACATTGGGCTGCTGGAATGATAGCAAAAGCCACCGTGCCCAGAGAGCTGTGTATTTTTTCCCTCCTGGAACCAGGGATTGAACCCGGGGTGCTTAATCACTGAGCCACATCCCCAGCCCTTCTAATTTTTAAATTTTGAGACAGGGTCTCTCTAAGTTGCTGAGGCTATCTTTGAACTTGTGACCCAACTACCTTAGCCTCCTGAATCGCTGGGATTACAGGCGTGCACCACCGCACCTGGCTGAGCTGTGCATTTTTTAATTTTTACAGACTACATTTTGATTCTCTGTACACAAATGGGGTACTTTTCATTTCTATGGTTGTACAAGCCGTAGATTCACACCGTTCGAGTAATCATACGTGTACACAGGGTGATGTCGGTCTCAGTCCACCATCTTTCCTTCCATCTCCTCCCCCTTCATTTCCCTCTAAGCAATCCAACGTGCCTGAGCTGTGCATTTTTAACATGGGAAAAAGCAATGCTGTGTACTGGTCCAGAGCAGAAAGGTGGGGGTCGCTACGCATGGATGTGGGCTGTGAACTCACATTCCACCAGGGAGCTGGGGTCCCCTTCCCAGCGCTGCTCTGGGGAGGACGGCATCTTATGTGCGGCCTGCTCTTAGAGTCACCACACCAGGTGGTACTTCAAGTTAGTATGTTATGAAGGACAAGCTAGGAAGTAGGGGCATTACTAAACTGGAAACAAAAACATCAGCTGGTGAAATGGGTTTAAAAAAGAAAAGGCTTGAACCTGAACATTTTCCAAAGTGTCTTAGGCCTACATAAAGCTACGGTATCTAAATGACTGAAATATGAGAATTTACAAGTGGGTAAAAATGGGTTATTTAAACTTGTTATTTTGAATACTTTGGGCTTCCTAATAATCCTACCAACTTATATCATCTTATAAACATCATTTAGAGGCCACAAAAGAACTAAAGATATGAGATTGCCTTTTAAAAGGGAGACTGATATGGGGCATGGAACTGAATCTTGTTTCTAAAAGATTTCCAGTTTAATTATAAACAAAAAACAAAAAACAAACCTTGTGAACCACAAATGTCACACATTATAATTATCTTCTAAGACCATGACTTAATATTGAGAGTTTCTACTAATACCAGAGATTTGCAGAGAAAAGAGCAGGCAGATCATGCCCTTCTGCCCTGATTTCTTCGTCTAACTCCTGACCCTTTAAGAGAATTCACACCTGTATTTTGAGGCGACCTGTCCTTACCTCCCCCTGCTGGCTGATGATGGGGACTGCGTACTGAAGCTTCACGTCACAGAACAGGCACTCCAGGAACACGTTGGCCACGCCAATCAAGTTGTGGTTCTCCTGGGCTTCGTAAAAAGGGTCCCCTCGCTTTCCATACAGCCTCTTGGCCTGAGCAGTAGGGAGAATGAGCAGAAGGCAAAACACCAAGTTTGTATTATTTAAAAACAGCATTAGAAAAAAAAAATCATTTTTAAGGAAGCAATAATGAAAATAATAAGAAAAATAAGAATCATATTTATGTCCTGAAGCAGATCAGCACATGAGATGGGCTTCCTTTTTGGGAACTAAGGATTCCCATGGAAGATTCTCAGCTGCTGCCTCCTCTTCCCCGTCACGCCTGCCTGCGGTTTTCCCGTCCCACTCCTATGCTTTGCCTGATGGCCTTTGCCACGCCTTCTATTACTGATGTCCAAAAAAATGGATTATGTGCACTAAAATTACTCTGCCCAGTCCACCCAGCTAAGGCCACAGCTAGGGACGCATGCACACGTGAAAGAATGCAAAACCCACGCTGGCTCCAGACCCGCTGATTTTCAGGACAGTGACACCAGCGTAGCTCTACCTCCGACCCGTCCCTGTGACTTGAAATGAGATTATGCTGCAGGTTCTTTTCATTCTGTCCCCATCGTGCCATGCTGCTGATGCCACTAAAACTTTCAAAATCACTGTTTTCCGTGTCATGGGTGTGTGTGCACATGCGAGTGTGCGAGCGTGTGTGCGCGTGTGCACACACAGGTGTGTGTTTCAGGTGGCTACATCATCGGTGGCCTTGGCATTTGATGTAACCCAGTCTCCTTCACATCTTGTCCTTTACCTCAGGAATGTTCTCCTTCCATTCTTGATAAAGGTCCCTCATGTCAATTAATTTATTCTCCAGCTTCTCGATGGTCCAGACTTGGGTGCTCTTTCCCTTTCTCCTCACTTGAATGGCAGGCTCGCTCACGATCGCACCTCTCTGCATAATGAAGAAAACCAGCAAAACAAACACTGCAGCTTTTTTGATTGTTAAATCCTACCCACATACACTCTCACATTAAAGTACAAAGTTTGCAAAACACATAAAAAGTATACACAAAACCATTCTCTTATCTGGGCAGTACTGTGGTTTGTTTTCTATCTTTTATGCATATCTGTGCACACACTTTTCATTTATCTTTTTATTATTCATTTATTTGGTACTCGGAATCAAAACCAGGGGTGCTTAACCACTGAGTTACATACCCAGCCCTTTTTACTTGTTATTTTGAGACAGGTTCTCACTAACCTGCCTAGCAACTCATTAAGTTGCTGAGGCTGACCTCAAACTTATGATCCTCCTGCCTCAGCCTCCCAAGTCACTGGGATTACAGGCATGTGCCACCATGTCTGGCTACGGTTTTTAATTTTTATCATAACCAGGATCAAATAAAATATATCATATCCCAACTCACCCGTTTTTATGTTGTTATTGTTTTCTTAATGTTCTTCACAAACATGATTTTTAATGGCAACATAGCAAACCAGAGTT
Source organism: Sciurus vulgaris (assembly GCF_902686455.1). NCBI lineage: Eukaryota > Metazoa > Chordata > Mammalia > Rodentia > Sciuridae > Sciurus > Sciurus vulgaris. The sequence continues at coordinate 149,054,351 of NC_136467.1, forward strand.
TGGATGTACCACAGATTTGACTGATTATTCTGTTATTGAAAAGTTTTTTGCTACTATGAAGGCCACTAAGACAGTAACCCTGTATATGAAGGACATAAAAGTACATAGACTTCTAGGGTTATGGATTCAGAACTACTGTGTCAAAAACTACAACCCAGCAAGATGGACAAGGTGCTCCCTGACTCCCTTCCTGGATTGAAAAATGAATGGATAAGAGCTGTTTTCTTCCCAGTCCACCCCTCCACCCCCACCACAGGAAGACTTCTCCAAGATGAAATGACAGGAAATTCCCAGTGGCTGTGCATGGAAACACAGACGGCACAAGCACCTTCCTTCCTCTTAGGACTCACTCTTTTAAAGGTGCTCTAACAAAATACAGACAGCCCCCATTTATTTGCAAGGGAAAAGCAGGCATGATCACTTAAGTACGTTTCTGTCTTTAGGAAAGTATTTAAATTAGCAATTCCTTTAGCACTAAATCCTGCATATCCTGCTTGGCGAATGCAGGATCTAAGGGTTTGTTTAAGGAGCATTCTTTCCTGACGAGGTGCACATAGGAAGGCTTAAGAAAGAATAAACACCTTGGTTCATACCTGTGGACTTCAGTTTCTGGTGCTGCTGACTACTGTCCTTAAGGACATCCTTACCTTTCTCTCTCTTTTTTTTTTTTGTGGTGCTGGGGAACGAACCCAAGGAGTTCAAGGCCGGCACTCCACCAACTGAGCTATATCCCCAGCCCCACATCCTTACCTTTCGATTGGCACTGAGGTTGGCAGCAGGGATCTGGAGGGTCACTTGGTAATCAGTGAGTTTGCTCATTTCCTCAGCCAAGAAGTTTGCTTCCCTCACCAGAGTATTAGCTTTCACTAGCTGCTCTCGTAATTTGGCCAGGCTTTGCCGGAAGAGTTCGTCCCTGTGGGGTCACAGAAAAGAAAATGAGCCCGTCTAAAAATTAAAAAAAAAAAAAACTGCAAGCCTGTTTCTAAGTGAGTCTCTTTAGAAAATGGCAGAAAAACCCTTTCAGACAAAATTTTCCAACCTGTTTTACCAAGTCCCCTCTGATCCCTCCGCCCCATGGCTGGGTTAGCTCCTGGAATCACGGCAGGGGGCAAAGCTGCAGAGGGACAGAACTAAGAACCAGGTTTTGGGGCCAGGGTGGTAGCTCAGTAGTAGAGCATTTGCTTAGCATGAGCCAGTAAGGCCCTGGGTTCAATCCTTAGCAGCAAAAAAGGAAAAGTTACATTTAAAAAACTATCAGGTTTTGATATGAGGATCAAAAAAAAAAATTTTTTTTGAATAAAGGAAACTTTTGGGAAAAAGAAATGACTTTTGTGTGCTGCAGGCTGGCAGGGGTGTTGGGTTGTGAGGTGAGAGACCTGGAATTAGAAGAAGAAAGAAATGGAGGATTTCTTCAGTTGGTAAAGGTCACGCCGTGCTCAGCGCCCTGCTCTCTGACTCTGCAGCAGCAGGAATTCTTTTTCTCAGCTGTGCACAATAGTGCTTGGTGATAAAAAGCTGCTGTAGCAACCGGGCTGGGTCAGAACCCCATTACAGGCTCTGGCTCCACGTCTTTTGCCTCCACATCTGTCGTGATTACTTGATCAGGCTGCAAGCCCCCCTCGAGCAGGGTGATGTCCTTTCTGTTTCCATCACACTTAGCTCCTGGTCAAGCACACGGCCAGTGGGAGACACTCAGAGATTCCCACTGCAGGGCTGAAAAGCGCACTCCTGGATCTCACTTCTGAATCTGGGTTCAAGGAAAGCCAGTCGAGCAACTGCTCTGTGCCTGACGCACACGGCGTCTCTGCTACCCTTCGCACGGCCCCTGTCCTTGCTGGGAGAAGATGAGCTCAGAACACACGATCCTGCTCCTTTCTTGTCTCCTCACAGACGACACAGGAAGCATGCTGGACAGGGCATGCACGTCCCCAGGACGGTTTCCTGACTGGCATCACCACCCCCAGTCGCCCTCCTGGCTCTTGCGGTAGGCTCGGTCTCCTCTCTTTCCACAGCGTCCAGAACCCTGTTGACACTTCCTCTGAAGCATCTCCTGAGCCCCTCCACTACAGGGCAGTCTCCTGCCTCTCTCTGGCTCAAAATCTAGCAGGGGATAGCTCTCCCAGGGGATAAACCCCAGACACTCCCTTCTGTAGGTCTCCGACAGGTCGTAATAGTTTTAGATTTAATTCTCCATGCTTCTCTATAAATCACCGTCTAGACTAAACAAAACAGGTCCGTTGCAACCTTCCAAATACATCCTACTTTCTCCATTGCTTTCTATCTGTTTATGCCAATCCACGCATGCCCAGTGCCCTCTGACCGGGACTGGAGCTATCGCTTACTGGGAGGGGACATGCTTAACATGGTGACTGAATCCAGAACCTCTAACTGCTTAAAAAAAAAAAAAAAAAAAAAGAAGAAGAAGAAAATAAGAGAGGGGGTGGGAAGGAAAAGAAATGCCCTCCTCTGTTTTCTGTCTGTTCAAACTCCAAGTTCCAAACTCACTTGAAATCTTGCTTTCTCCATGAAATTCTCTGCAGAAGACTCCCCATGGCTGGGGTCTCATCCTCCACTAAACGACCATCATGCTGACCTTGCACTCTGCCCACAGGGTGACCACGCACTTCCTAGCTATGTCAATAAACACATGACCGTAGGTCCACATTGTTCTAGGCACTGGAGATATGTCAGTGAACAAAACGCAGAACACATTTTCCAGTGGAGAAGATAGAAAGCAAATCAACCAATGACTATAAAGCCACTGCATTTCCTACCATGGAATGAAGCCATTCTTCAGTCTAGAGCTATGATTTAATTTTGCACGTTACCATATCTGGCTGCAGATTACATCCTATGTATACAGGGGAAATACACCACATTGGAAGCTCTCTCTGCAACTCGGACCAGCTTTTTTTTTTTTTTTTTTTTGTGGTGCTGGGATTCGAACCCAGGGTCTTGTGCTTGCAAGGCAAGCACTCTACCGACTGAGCTATCTCCCCAGCCCTATGGGCCAGCTCTTAAACACACTTGATCCTCTGCCTGCAACACAGAGGCTCAGCCTCTCCCTATCAGACACAGTTCTTTTTTTTACAGTGCTGGGGATTGAACCCAGGGCCTTGTGCTTGATAGGCAAGCACTCTACCAACTGAGCTGCATCCCCAGCCCTCAGCCACACTTCTTGACCCAGTGAAACCCGATGAAACGGAGGCTGCAGCTGTTTATCATTCAGAATGACATTCCCCCAAATATCTGCTTCTCTAATCCTTTTTAAGAATTTAAGTCCCAGTGCCTCTCACTCTGAGAGGACCCACTCTCTCCCTTGAGGGTGTCCCCATTCCCCTTTCTTATCCCTGCTAATAAACACAGGATTGTTACTCAGGAGGGGAAAAAAAAAAAAAATTTTAAGGGAAGTGAAAAAATTAATTGAAAAATGCTGTAATTAAAGGAAAATCCACTTTCTCTATCAGGTCCCTTTCTTGCCATCAATAGTCTTGACTGAATAGAAAGGGTACCAATGGGTATAATCACACCAAACCTTCAAAAACCAGCTGTTGCTTGGAGTAAAGCCACGAGCTCACAGTAAATGTGGGTAAGGCAGCTCTTGGGAAAGAGATACCTGATCACCTTTGTTGTTAATTATTATAACGCAGGGCTCACCATTACTAGCAGGACTGCAGACAGACCAGGATTCAAGCTCTTACTTTTCTACTTACTAGGTGGGTGGGACATTAAAACTGACTGCCCAGTTTACAAGGCAGGAATAAGCCGGGTTTGGTGGCACAGGCCTGTAATCCCAGCAGCTCAGAAGCCTGAAGCCGGAGGATTGCAAGTTCAAGGCCAGCCTAGCAACTTAGTGAGACCCTGTCTCTAAATAAAAAACTAAGAAGGGTTGGGGTAAAGCAGCCCTGGGTTCAATTTCTGGTAACAAACAAACAAACAAAAGGCAGGAATAATAGTTCCTAGGCACAGTGCTGTTGGGAGTGTTAAATACAATTAGCACCATGCCTAGACTGTGGTACCAACACAAGGGAAGTCAGTGACAATGTTCTGTCTCACTGTGGTGGCTGTCATTATTATCATTTCTTCCAGCATGACCTCCTGTGAGAGTTCTGATATAATCATTTAAAGTCTTACATCTTGAAAATTCACATTTAGTGAAGTTAAATTTAAATAAAACCAAAAGTAAAAGAAATAAAAAAGGAAGAAGCTGCTTTTTGTTGAAGCCTTATTCCAGCTTGCTCTCTTTCAGCACTGAGTGCCTGGGCCTCCTACCCTGGCCCGGCTGTTCTGAAGGGTGAAAGGTGAAGGGTGAAGGGTGAAGGGTGGAGTCCTTCTCAGGGAGAGCTGCAGCCCACATACCTGGGATTGACGGCGTCTCTGAAAGGAAAAGCCACCGGCCAGCCCACTAGGTATGGGCCACAGGTTCCTTCTTTGCAAGATTTGTGCCCCTTCGACAGGCCTGATCAGCCCCTGCAGCCGTGGCCCTGGGTCACCTGTCCAGCTCTTACCTCTCCTCTGCCCACTGGGTCACCTTCTGCTGGGCCGTCTGGCTGCTGTAGGACAAGCGGTCGGGGCCGCTGCTCTGGGGCTGCCTCTCAGGCGAGAGCTGCTGACGCAGCTGCTCCAGCTCCCGCTCGTACATGAGCCGCTGCTCCTCCAAGGCGCTTCTCTTCTCCTCTAGGTACTGCTTCTCCAAGACCTGGACCACGTTCTGCACTGGGTCTGGCGAGTCAAGGGACAGGCAAGTGTCTTGAGTGGCAGCCAAGACAGGAAGCATGCAGCCTGCCAGGGCCCTGCTAGCAAGAACCATTACAGGGGGACCGAGCCCCGCAGAACCCCTTCTGGGAGATGCCTAAGGGCTCACAGATGAAACCCTCTCCCTTTCCTTTTTGAAGAGCATTTCAGACAAATGCCTCTTAGGTAAACATTCTTCGCATCCACCACCTGACTTCCTTCATGGCTTCTAAACAATCAGCCAGCTTCTCCCAGCAGGTGGGTGAGAAGGGCATGTGATTCTAGGTCCCCCTGGAAGGACTTTGTGGACTCTGATGACTCCACAGATAGTAGGATTTTTACGTCGCTTGATTTCTATGCCCATTCAACTTGGACTTAGCTATGTCAAAGGGTTTATGATTTTTACCACAAACCCCATTACTCTTGAATTTCTCTAAGATGGGAAAGAGACCTAAAAATCATGGCATATGTTTGAAAATACAGATGGAATATATGGTCAGGCAATTTCTTTCTTTTTTTTTTTTTTGCAGTGCTGTGGATTTGAACCCAGGGCCTTGTGCTTATGAGGCAAGCACTCTACCAACTGAGCTATATCCCCAGCCCTGGTCAGGCAATTTCTCAGGTGTGATATCTAAGACGGTCATTCATTTGCAGAACTAAGGAAACCTGCACCGGCCATCTTGTTGATCCAGATCTGGAGTCACCACCGCACACGTGGCGCACGGAGATACACACACGGATGGAGCTTGCTCAGAGGAGCCATGTGGCGACTGGTGGTGGCTATGATGTAGGTGGGACTCCAGTCCAACAAGATAACTGGTGAGGCAGGACTTGACCCCGGCAAAGACCAAGGAGCTGGGTGCGATGAGGGCACTGACCACATGCACCAAGTCACAGATATCCCGTGGCCTACGGGGTCTGTGCCAGCCCACCTAGGTGGGAGAGCAAGACCATCACCACCTTAGTGAGCGGCTCCAGGAAGGACATGGGAGCAAGAGGAGATCATTTCTAGACCTGCCCGGAACGTAACTTCCCCTGTACATCCACTCCTTGGCCTGTATTCAGTACATTTGTGCTGTATTCCCACACGTTAGTCCTCAGTTCAGTTTACCAGAAAGAAGTTGGAAATTAAAGTGACTCAGGAGGGATCTTTGTGTTACCTGATTATGGCTGCTGACTTTTCCAAAATACCCCAACAGGTTGTGAAATAAACATGTAAATTATACAAATTTTCTATATTAGCGTTAGGAGAAAAAGGTAACATGCTATCTTAAAAAAAAGAAGGTTAAGTAATACAAAACAGAAGGAAGTTATTTTTTAAAGCCACAAGATACACTCAGTATGGGTGAGTTGTTTTAATAAAACACAGGGGCACTATTAACTTTACCAGCTACATCTCAGGTAGAGGACTTCGGCCCTGCATGCAATTACCCCTTGAAAGCCCTGCGACAAGCCTACAGGTAGACTTCATTCTGGTTTAAAGATGAGGAAATTGGGAATCACAAAGTTTAAGTAGCTACCTAACATCACAGAGCTAATGAATAAGTGATAACAGCCGGTTTGAACTTCAGGGAAGTACGTGGCCAATTGGCTGGGGTATTAACTTGGTAAATAAAGTTCTTATTCTTCCCCACAATGTTTTGCTTAGAATTAGTACTCCATTCCTTAAAAAGAAGAGTACTGTTCTTTCCTGACATAAAATTCTAAAATTCAGCATTTGTCTAAGAAGCAGAAGAGTTTCGTAGAGAAATTGCACTACAGGGTTTTAACTAAGAGGTGCTGAATATTTAATCCATATTTCCAATTTTTGGTCAGTGGTATAGAACAGGCATGATCCCAAATGGCTGAGGCAGAGGGATCTCCCCTGTAGGTTCCTTGCAAAGGCAGAGGCCAGTGACAGAGGCTGTTTGAACTGTGTCAACAGGTGCCATGATGCAGCACAACTGCGGCTCCGTGGCCACAGGTCAATATCATGGCGGCTTCCCAGTCCTCCCTGAGCCCCAGTGGCTGGTCTCGGAAGCCTTGCCCCAGGGACGCTGGGTCTACCCTCCTGAGACTCACCACAGCAGTCCTGCTGGAGGCCCCTGGGCTGGGCTTTTGTTTCATCTAAAATGCCGAGACCATCTCAGAAACCCCTTTCTCACAGACATGTGTGATGACTCCCTCTCCCCAAATCGACCAGTTTGCCGCTATTCTGCATCCTTTTAAACCAATTGTCCTGACCAACAAGGCAATCTGCATCTATGATAACGGCCCAGAACAGAAGCCAAAGATCATCTGGCCTCTTCTCTGATGCCTGGATCAAAGATTAGAAGATCATTCGGTTTGTGTTTTCTTGTCACTTTCGCCCTTTTTAATTTTCTTTGTGATGCTGGGGTTGTTAGCCCACGCCCCGTGCATGCTGGGCAAGCACTCTGCCACAGGGCTGCTCTGCTCCTCTTGAAAGAACTGTTTTAAAATTCAAGTCAGGCCAAGACACCAAAGAGCTAAGTCTTGTAGGAGGAGAGAGCGGACCACAGTGTTTGGGGGACACAGTGCTATCTCTTCTTCATGCTTATGCTTTCCCTGGTAGGTAATTACAAAATGAGCTCAGACCAGTCAATCCTGCAGAGAATGGAAGAGGATGAGGCAGTGGTGGTGTTGGTGGAAGGGTATTTATGTAAGAAAAAGTATTAGAAATGGCTCGCACCAACATGGCCCAAGCCCTGGATGGGAAGGGAGTAATCCTCATGGAAAAGAGAAACCTCTGAATCTTAGGTGGAATGACCTCTGCCACCCCTCCAAGGTTCTTTACTTTAGAGCTAGCTAGAAATTGGGAGATGAGTGTTTAATTCCTATTTTGAACCCTTGGGAATAAGCCACCATTGTGGATGGGTATTAGATTTTTCTCTTACTTTGAATTGGTGGATTGGGTTTTAGATCAGTATTTACTCTGAAGACTCAGATGCATTATTCTCGTGTACCGGGACGGTGGAGGTGAGAATGCATCTGGAAGCACCACTGTCCGGCCTGTTGTGCTCCAGTGATAAAGCCGCCAGCGACAGCAGCAAACCACTCAACCTTTTCTGTGCTCTTGACTGTAAGAACAGTCATCGAACTGTAACCACTGATAAGCCAATGGAGCTGGGTCAGAGATGGGCAGGACATAATTGAAAAGAACATTTTCCAGTCAAGAACTGAGTACATAACCAGTCTGGGTGAGGCACATCTATAATCCCAGCAGCTCAGGAGGCTGAGGCAGGAGAATGGCAGGTTCAAGACCAGCCTCAGCAACTTAGTGAGCCTGTGTTTCAAAATAAAAATTTGCAAAAGGGCTGGGGATGTAGCTCAGAGGTAGAGTGCTTGCCTAGCATGTGACAGGTCTAGGTTCCATCCCCAAAACCACTGAGGGGGCAGGGAGAGAGAAAACAAAGCACCTCTGTCAGGCAGAAAACCCCAGCTTCTTCCTGACATCAACCAGATTTTGCCAAAGCAGCAGCACACGCACAAACAGCAGCACTGCTAAAACCAGCCAAGCTCCTGCATGCTGAGGCCAGCCAGCTAAAAACCTCTGTCCCATTGTTTGTGCAGGAGCTTCGTCTGGAACCACATGAGAGGGAAGAGAATCTTCAGATAGGACCACCAGGGGGACGACCACCAGGCAGACAGGCTGACTATCGGGAAGCCACCTAGCAGCAGAGTGGAACGCTGTGAACGCGGTGGGGCCACCAGCCCTGTGGCACTTGCACCAGTGTGTGTGGGTGTGCCCCAGAGGTGAGCTCCACTGACCAGTGGAACTGGACATGGTGGAGGGGACAGCGCTTGTACATAGGCGAAACTACACCAGAGAGCAGGGCCTGATCTGAGATGCAAATCCGAGCCAGGCCAGGGATGAGTGGCAGGCTGGCTGAGGGCGGGAGGGATCGAGGAACGCTCACTAAGTTCTCACTGGCTCCTTGGGGGTTCTCTGTGATGAGAAGGGAGCAGTTGGATAAAATCAGAAATCTGTGATCTGGGATGGACAAATACTGATACCACGGAGTCCTCTGGAGGGTTAAAGAAGAGACATCCAAAATTCTACAACCTCATCAGACGAAATGAACTCTCCCCGAGTGGGCGTGCCTCTACCTGGAGCTGGGAGTCCACACCCTCCCGTCCCATCCAGCCACCTCCCATATCCAAAAAATAAAGACTTGCTGCTTGGGCGTGTGGTTCAATGACTCACTAATGTGACTCTGAGGACGGAACAGCACTTTGGAATGTCTTCTAGGATTCCTCCCTCTCGGTGGGCAGTGGGGGTGGGCGGAAGCTTGCTTTCTAGCCCTGGTCTGCCTGCACTGCAGGGCAGAAAGCCCAGGGGCTCATCTAAATGCCTAATGCTCAGAGGATAAAAAAAAAAAAAAAAAAAAATCACTGAACTTCTAAAACTATTTCTTTACTCCACTTTTTTTTTTTTTTTTTTTTTGTAATTTTATGCTCTTTATATAAATTTATGACGCTTATTTCTTCGGTCTGATCTTTTCTTTAGAACTCATATTTATAATTTAAAAAAGGGTCCCTGAGGCTAAACATCCATAAAGAAGGATGAATAAAAAGGTCACAATCTTGAGTCGTTCAACAGAATCACCAATTCCACATGCCAGAGATCTGACGACAGTTCTCCGGCCGTGCCCAAACTCCTCCAGAGGCTTCTTCGGAGACGGACACAGTCACTATTTCAGGGGGAGGTCCGCTGTGGAAAACAGTGCCGCCCAGCGTCCTATCGGGAAGAGGCTCCCTGGGTCAGGGTCCTGGAGGTCCCCCGGCTCAAGCTAGACTGAGCTTTCTTAGGTGCCCCAGGAGAGGGGGAGAGGGAGACTGGGCCACAACCACAAACGGATTCCTCAGGTGCTCCCGAATGTCGCCTAACGGTTATGCTTGGAATCAGTTCTAGTCCCAGAAATGCTTCTTATGCCTGGCAACAGGGAAACTTTCCTGTCTGGTGTCCCAGGCCCCAGATCTGGGAACTGGAAAACCAGGAGACAGGAAGAAGGGGCAGATTTATAAATCAGCAGGCTAGGGAAGCCACTGGAGTGTTTTACTGGACGCACACAGGTGTGTACAAGCACGGAGGAAGAGAGGAAAGGCACCTGTCCTTAGGACACAGAGGAGAAGCTTTACATGAACATGGAAAACCTTCTGGAAAGAAGGACCCGGCAGCATTGTTGTAAGGAGAGAGCCTTCTTCAGAGAACCGAGGCAGATGGGGGTGCAGGTCAACAGAACCCATTAACGCTTCACTTTCACTATCACTTATAATGAGGTTACTTGTCCTTATTTATTAAACCAGTCTTTGGGGGATACAGTTTCCAGCTGAGTTTACAGTAAAACGCTGTAACTTTCATCTCCCCATTGGATTCTATTCAAAATTCCTGGATTCCTATTTTCTTGGGAATTTTCACACTCTCAAGAATTGAGAAACAAAAGGCTCAGTAGCGGGCAATTTTGCTAAGTGAGGCTGCCAAAGTCATTTAGTAAGTACCCGCGGACCAGAAATAGGTTGTCACGATCTGCTGGGCAACAAGGGACCACCGGCTTTCTGGTCGGACCTGAGGCAGGAGACCATCCTGACCTTTCCACCATCGCCTCCCGTGTCAGGACGGGCCGTTGTGTTGACCTAAACCTGAGAAGGACACTGGACGCGTCGAGCTCCTCCCTGAACCACGCCGAGGAGGAAGGCCGGGCGCTGGAGCGGGGATGGGCTCACCGTTGCTGTTCAGGGTCTTCATGATGACTTCCATCTGGGCGAACTCGTAGTTGTAGTCGGGCTCCGAGGAGGCCTCGCTGGCCGCGTCCAGGTCATGCTCGGCCGGGCTCGTTTCTTTCTCCAAGTCTTTCAGCCAGTCTCGCCGTTTCCTCTTAGGTAAGTTAATTCTGTGGGTGTTTCACCATCAGAGAAAGTCAACTTGTTTGAGACTTACACAGACAAGAGAAAGAGCGTCTCGAAATACTAGAGAGGAAGATCGTTACCTAAAAAAGTGGTTGTTTCCCCACAGGATTCTGTCACCGTGCCACAGCTGAGTGGCACTGCACACCAGAGCGCCGTTCACACAGGACCTGAAGGGGCAGAGGACAAGGTCAGAGAGCAGAGAGCGAGACCCAGCCTGGCACTCAGAGAGACAACGGGGGGATCTTTCTTAGGAGATGTATTCCAAGGACCAAGTGAAGAAGGAACAACGGGAATTTGTTGTAGAAAAGCACAATCCAATGGCCATGGGCTGCCAACAGCCCTTGGAGAGCAAGAGTCTGACGCGAGGCACTCCCAGCGGAGAAGAGAGCATCGCTGGTGGATAGTTGGTCAACATTTGCAAAAACCAAAATCATCCACTGAAGGAATAGCTCACAACAAAAAGCTTTCCTGGTAATACAAAAACAAAATAAAAACTTAGAGGAAGGGATAATTAATTACAGTCAATCTGTCAAGGACCATCGGGTGAAGTCTGATGACGAAAAATAAGGGACAGTATTTTGAGTTTAATTTTCTAATGAGTTCCTCCTTACATATGGTCTCATGGCCTGAGTCCTGTTCTTTCGAGGCCTCGAAGGCTCAGGGTTGTGAAATAAGTAGAGCTGGAATTCACACAGGCAAGGAACCACTCCTTCATAGAACGATTTCAACTCTGGTGACTGAGGACACCTTGACAATCACAGAACTGGCGCTCTTCAAGGACAACTGCTCCCATTTCCGCAAACGGAAAGCAAAGCCTGAGGACCCGGCGTCCTTAGCTCTGATAAATGAGAGGTGGCCTTCCCCTGGAAAGAAGGCCACAGAAAAGCCGTCGCTGTGACCCCTTACCTCGCATTTTCTTTTGGAGTCAGAGTGACATCTCCATCGGGGGCGATGTCGATCTCACAGTGCTCAGGCTGAATGCCTATCCCGAAGAGCTGGATGTCCTGGGAGGTGTCTGCTCCCACCCTGGTGTGATCCTGTTGGCACAGCACAGGAACATGAAAGCCCCACTCTAAGAAGTGACCCAGCAAAAATGCATCACGACCACCGTCAATAGCCCAACAGCCTACGTATGACATTAAATGAACAAATGATATCAACCACACCACCCAAGGTACCTGAAGCGTCGGAGGTCCAAAGCTCACCTGAACACATTATAGTTAAAAAATCTTTAAACATCACAAAAGAAAATGTCTGGTCTATAGTGATCGTGCACTGTTTTAAAACATAAGGAGATTGGACTTGAGAGCAGAATAATGAGTCCCAGTTCTAATTTATTTATTACTGTGTAAGTGATCATGAGCCACTTCTTCCTCTGGGCCCCAGTTTCCTCTCCTTTTTATTGGGGCAAAGAACTAGGATAACATCTATTTGACCTGTGTGACTCCTGGGTAAAATTCTGTTAAGATGTCTGCATTCACAGTGAGAGTGTTTTGAAAACAGCTAAATAAATTTTAAAATCACTAAAAAGCAGTTTATGGAAAGTCATATCTTTATATATGACTTTTGCTCTTTCATTGATCCTGGGAATGGAACCCATGTAAGCATGAGCTCTACCACTGAGCTGCACACGTATGTAACATTTAAAACGACACAAACAACCAGGTGCGGGGGTGCACCCCTGTCATCCCAGCAGCTCGGGAGGCTGAGGCAGGAGGATCATGAGTTCAAAGCCAGCCTCAGCAACTTAGCCAGGCCCTAAGCAACTCAGCAAGACCCTGACTCTAAATAAAATACAAAATGGGGCTGGGAATGTGGCTCAGTGGTTGAGTGCCCCTGAGTTCAATCCCTGATACCCAGCCCCCCCCAAAAAAATAAACAAATGAAATGATAGAAATAGCTGTTTTTCTAATATGAATATGATACAGAGTATTGCAGGTCATGAGTTATACAATGTACAGGGGAGTGTTTTAAGAACCCTGAACCTCAGTCACACCAGAATTGGAACTACTGGAGATTCAGTCACTGTTCATTCATACGGCAATTTTTTCAGCTGCTCTACAAATTATTTAATCATTATGATCATTGTTATAGTTTGGATCTGGTCTTACCCCCCAGACTCATGGGTCAAGACCTTGGTCTTCAGCTGGAGACATGACTGGGAGGTGGTGGAGATTTGAGGAAGTGCGGTCTAGTTGGAGGAAGCACGTGACTGGGAACATGCCCTTGAAGGATATGTTGGGACCCTGCCTCCTGCTTCTGCTTCCAGGTCACCACCAGCCAAGCAGCTTCACTGACCCATGTGCTCTCTGCCATGATGCACCTGCCTCACCACAGGCCCAGAGTCAAAGGGGCCAAGTAATCATGAAGCCTCCGAAACCAAGGGCCAAGATAAATGTTCCTTCCCCAAGTTGTTTTTGTCAGGTATTCTGTCACAGTAGGGAAAAGCTGACTAGCACAATAACACTTCCCTACACAACAGAAAAGTGAAGGTCTTGGCTTTTCAGAATTAAAAGATCAGAAGTAATTCCTTACCCCTTAATCATTTCCTAAATAAACAGATCCTAAATCTGCCAGTAGAGGCTCATTAAGTCAGAGGTTATTTACCATATTTATCTCTGGAAGGTGCTTGCTGCAGTGCTAGCTTACTATCCACTGTACTTCACAGATTCACTCGGCAGATCAGAACCCTTAACAAAGTACCTGCCTAGCCCTTCGCAAGCAGGGAATCCCTCTGCACTTCGAGATTCAGGCATGTGGACCGTGTGAGTGTGTTGCCTTCCAGGCCCCAGGGGCTCAAGCCTCGAGAGTTACTTCAGTGCTGCCACATATATTTACATACTATGTAATTTGGAGTGTGCTCAATGGTCAGCTGAATGTCCTGGTCACTGGGGGGCCTGTTTCAAACAGATTTCCTATTTCTTACTAAGCCGAATAAGCCAGCAGTTCTAAAGGCATGCTCATGAGAACCTTTAGGGAGGTCCACGAACCCAAAACCACTTTATTAAAAATACTGGTTATTTCCTCTGCTCTCTCATTCATCACACACAGACACTGGAGTCTTTGGAGGCCACCCGATGGGTGGTGATGTGGCTCTGGAGACTAGCCGCTGTTTCATTTGTTACATTTGTCTTTTGAAAATGTCCTCAGTTTTAATGTCTAATGCAATAAACACAGATAAAACCTACGGAGTTCTTGACACTTTTAAACATTCCAATTGGGTTCCAAAGTCAGGCAGTTTGAGAATAACCACAAAAACCTGTCCAACATGGTCAGTGTACATTCGGAAGCCAAGGTGCCAACTCCAGGGGGCCACACTTAACGGCTGACTACAGGACCAAAAGTCTTTTCCTGAGGCTGAAGGTTTAGAGAAGAGAGACCTGGACGCCCTTTGCTATCTACTGTAGAACTAGGGTCTGGACTTCAGGCTCACGTTGGTCTTGAGATCTCCTTAGAATCACTCAGAAGCCTGAGAGCCTCCAAGCCTCCTCAGGATCTCTGTGGCAGGACCCCGATATTCTCAGAATCCTTGTCACCTCCCATTTGAGTCCTTCTCCTAGATGGGGCCCACCTGGAGACCCTCAGTGGCCCACTTGTGGCATCTGACACCTGCACAGGAGGGGACCCCCACCCCAACTGCCCAGTCCCAGGTGAAACCAAAGAGACACTTTCCATTCGCAGGGTGATCAGACTACATGTTCCACTGTCTTACTCCTAATGAGGGTTAAGCTGGATACAAAGGCAAAATCACAGAGGTAGGCGTCCAGGTTCAACCGGTAGCTATCCGTGGATGATTCAAAGACTCTCACCTTTAAATAATAAACCAGAAGCTCGTTGAGAGCAGGGTCTGCGTTCAGGTTGACTAGGTAGCACTTGTCATCTCCCACCTTGATGCCAGACGTCTCCAGGGAAATGCCCATACTCTCCAGCTGCCGTTGTCGCTCCTGGCCATTAAAAAAAAAAAAAAAAAAGACAAAAGCAGGGAAGACTATTTGTTGCTGTATCACAAGACGTATCCATGGAAAGAGTAAGTCACTGTTTCTGGGGACAGTGCCAATGAGATGACACATTCTACTCCACTGAACCAAGTTTACCAAGAGCCTGCATGGTGTGCCATCTTGGGTCAGTGCCATGGGGCACCCAGGGTGAACCAGACACCATCTCAGCCACGAAGGAGGTAAAATCCTGGCAGAGGGGACAAAACCACACAGCCGAATCTAGAAGAGGAGTGCACTGTGCCCTCGGGAAGGAGACTGTGGTGGGTCCAGAGGCTCAGGAAAGGCTGCAGGAAGTTCCTGAAGCACGAGAAGAATTTCAACAGGAGGAAATGGGGGAGCAGCAAGAGGAAGATGGGTGTAGGGAAGCACGGTACAGACTCTGGCACAGTGCTGGCCTCGGGGGCCAAGAAACCCTGGTGCACAGGGAAAAGCAGAGAAGACAGTGGAACAGCAGGGTGGGACCTTGTGGTTGAAGGTCTGAATTCACTCATTCACTAATTCAGTTAATAGTTATTTTATAAACTTTACAAAGTGGTAGGTATTGATCCAGGGCTGGGAATGCAGCAGTGGCTACAGAAAAGCCCCTCCTTTCCTGGAAACAAATATTTCAGAGACAGGCTATAAAAACCAGACAAGTGATAAACAGAATTCCCAGTGGAGTTAAGTGCTATGGGGACACATGAAGCAGTGTCAGGGGGACAGGGAGAGTGTGTGTGTGTGTGTGTGTGTGTGTGTGTGTGTGTGTGTGTATGTGCATGTGAATTTTATCTATAAGAAGCATAAGCACAGGTTGGACTGGGTTCCAGTAACTGTTTTTAAGCTACTTCATTGGAATAGTTCAATATTTCTGCATGGTTAGTAGGATTAAAAATGTCCATGAAATGAACAGTATAGATTTCACAGCATACGCACTTGGCAGAATTAGTCCCTGCTTTATATTTCAAGTAAAGTTCCTTCAGCATTTTTTTTTTCTTTCTTTCTTTTTGGTGGTACTGGGGATTTAACTATGGGGCATTGAGTTAAACCCACAACCCTTTTTAAAATTTTACTTTGAGACAGGGTCTTGCTAAGTTGCCCAGGCTGGCCTTGAACTTGCCATCCTCCTGTCTCAGCCTCCCAAGCTGCTGGGGTGACATCATAGAGCATTTTCTAATAAGCCCAAAGAATCAAATGCACTGAACAAATTACTGTTCTACGTATTATAAACTGAGAGTCCCCATAAGGGCCCTCTGTCTCATGCTTCGCCGGGTGATCCCAAAGGCCGAGGGCAGGCCCTGGAGGGGTGAGGAGAGTGTGAAGCCCGGTCTGCTCAGGGGCAGCCCCAACACTTCTGGCCGGTGGGACCACGCTGGATGGATGGGAGACGTGGAGCTGGTGTCCAGCTGAGCTCCGTGGCCTCTAGCTGAGCAGAGAGACCCTTAGGACTGAGGACAGCAAGTGGCTGCCCAGAAGACAACAAATCCACTGAGAGAACCAGGTCTGAGAGGCCTGAGTGAGCAGGCTACCTGTGCAATCTCCTCCGTCTTCCTCAGCTTCTCTTCCCACGTCACCGTTAGTTCTTTGATCAGCTTTTCAGACTCTTCAAGCTTCTCCTTCAGTTCAGGAGCCTTCATGGCCTTTCAAGTAAAAGCAGAAACATGTGACTTTCCAAAGCCTTCCCGCACTCTGTACAAGACACACACGATGGGGTCCTTACGTCCTGCTGAGCAGGGACCAGCAGTCTGTTAGAAGCAATGAAGTTTCGCACTCTCAGGGTGGGGCTTAGGCCTCTGTTAATGACATGGAATCTAAGAGGCCGGACTGCCCCCGCTTCAAGGAAAAGAAGAAACACCAGTGTTCTCAATGAAAATGGGACAGATCACAAGCGTCACCTTAGGGCAGAGGGCGCAGCTCTGTGGCGGAGTGCTTGCCTCGCATGCACGAAGCCCTGGGTTCCATCCCCAAAACCACACTCCCCCAAAGAGTCATTTTATCTGTCTTACTTAAATTTCACACTTAAAGACCTAAAAGATGCTAACATTCATCTTTGGAATAAAAAAGGTTACTTCAATTTCTTTTTCATTAAGACAGAGAGCAACACATACCACCAATAAACAAACTCCAGTTACCTAAATTGACTAGGAAAAGTGATGATTCTTCCCATTTATTTTAAAATTTGAATCTGGGCCCTTTACGCTACTTTTCTCCATGGATGGTAATGTACATTTTTGCCTATTTATGATTCGCCTGGAAGGAGGATATCCGATTAAAAGAGCAGAAGCTTCCCTTTGGATTTGTTCAGTAAGAATCATTAAGGGGTCCAAATAGAGATATTTGCAGCTTGAAAATGTTGGGGGCTTTGCTTGGCAAAGGTTTGCTTTGACACCCTGTGGCATCGTGAGCTCTACAGAGCACAGCCCTATGAACAAGAACAATGGCGAAGCTTATTCTAGAAACTGGGCTGGAGCTGGCCTGCTAGCTGAGCAAGCCGAGTCTCCAGGTACCACCAGGGCCTCGGGGACTTTCAGTGCTGGAGACAGAGGGACTCCCAGGAAATTCCAGGTGGACCCAGGTGGCTCCTCTTCTCTTTCCCTTGACCAGGCACTGCTCTAGCTATCTGGCCTAGATAATATGGTCACGGTGGAAATCCAAATCCAGAAACAAGAGGCAAGAAGTAGCAACTCTGCCTCTAAACAAATTTCAGAACCAATATACGTGCCTCCTGGGATCATGACTCTTTTTAAACTTCATCAGCTTTTTGATTTTTCTGGTGTCTCGCTAACCCTTCTTGGCATCAATAAAGCAATCATGCTTTATGATATAACATAAACTAGCAGCATTTCCTGGGCCCTCACTATGGGTGAGGCATCATCATGCTGAATGCTTTCCAGTGGGATGAGGCGTTAAGGATGAAAAAATTAATAAAGCACAGGCTTCCTATACTTTAAGAGCCAACAGACTGGACGAAGAACAGGCAGTAAAGACTTACAATGCAAGGCCAAGGTCACCAATCTCTGTGTCTGTTTTGTCTCTTGCTGATTACTTTTTAATTAAATTATGCTGACAGATAAAGAGTATTTAAAGAGTACCCGGCACATAAGCAATCAATAAATGATGGCTATCACACTCCTCCTTCAATTCCAACTACAGTGGGGTCAGAAGACCGTGGCATGAAGAAATGTGTCAGGTGTACACTCGAGCCCTGGCCCGAGGAAGCTTGTGACTTCAGATACAGCCCTTGGGCTCTGTCTCGCCCTTTGCAAATGAGACAATGCCTCACCCAGCAATCTGCAAAGAGCGGCACCTATGTAAGAATACGTGGTTATTCAGGATTGGGAAAAGGCAAGGAATATGGTAACAGTGCAAAAATACTGATTTGTTGCCTGATGGAGGCTGATGTAAATGAAAAAGGAAAAAAAGAAAGAAAAGAAAGATTCTGGAATTCTTCCCAATGCTTCATTATCCACAGTCACGCTATCTGCCTGACTCAACATGGAGTTAATACCCAACTTCTTCGAAAATTGCCTGGGCCTGCGGAAACACAGTCTCCATCCGATGTTAGGGAAACACCACACTCGTTCTCAGGATGTCACACTGAAGTACAAGGTCCAACCCATTTACTGGAGGAAACAACTAGGAAGTGGCAGGAAGGACCGTTTGTCTCTGGGACTGCGCGTTGCTAGGACCAAAGTCATGTTTGGTCTCATAATGCTCAGCACAGCGTAGATGCCAATAAATACTGAAACGTCGAGTCACATGTTGCTGACCCAGAACTGCAAGCAAGCACGTCCTCACCAGGTGATTCACCCCCAGGGGACCTCGGAAACGGAGCATCTGCCTGACTTTACCTCGGCCTGGGAGAGCTGCTCCCGTAGCTTCTCCACTTCCTCCCGCAGTTCTCGGATGACTTTGGCATTGGGGTCCTCATTCACCACGGCATGGTTCACAATCCGTTTGGCTCGATCTGCATATCTTAACGTGGAGAGGGTCTCCTCATAGTTGTCTGCTGCAGGGCTGATGGTGGCGATCATGGAAGTCTGGCTATTGCCCCCCAAATTGTCCTGCAAAGCATTTCAAATAGCGTATTAGGGAAGCCCATTTCAGGTACAACACATTTGATGAAAGCAATAAATCTGCATCTGTGATATTATTCTGTTTTTTATATAGGACTAGGGATTAAACTCAGGGCCTGGCACATATTAGGCAAGCACTATTCTAGTGAGCTAGACTCTTAGCCCTTTTTATTTTGAGATAAGGTCTCACTAAATTGCCCAGGCTGGCTAAGAGCTTGTGCCAGATCTTCCTATCACAGCCTCCCAAGTAATTGGAATTATAAGCACGTGCCACCAAGCGTGGCCACGATATTATTCTCAATGAAAATGTTATGGGGAAATGTGTCTGCATTTCACAAATAATTTTTATGACAAGATAAAATGTGACCTCCTTATATCCATAGCAATGAATAATGCCTGTCAAATAACATTATAATAGAATAAAAAGCAAGAGAGTAGTGTTCCTGCAATCCTAGGACACAGTGCTGCCCCCAATAGATCCATGTATATTTGGTTAGCTCTGCCCACATCTTTCAGCTCTCACATCTGAAATAGCCAATTTTATTTTTATTTTTGATTTTTTTTGGTACTGGGGATTGAACCCAGGGGTGCTCTACTACTGAGTTAAATCCCCAGCCCTTTTTATATTTTATTTTGAGACAGGGTCTCACTAAATTGCTGACACTGGCCTCGAACTTGCGATCTTCCTGCCTCAGTTTCCTAAGTCTTTGGGATCAGAGGCATCCACCACTGCACCCTGCTGAAACTGACAATTTTTAGGTGGAGAAGAACACCAGAGTGATGGATTACCTTAAGAAGCCAAGTGAGGACTGAATCTCGATAAGGCACAAATTTGTTTTTACCCTTGCCAGCAGCCTGGTCTGCCAGTGATGATATAACCAGCCCTAAGGTTGTCAGTGATCTGCCGAGAGAAAAGGAAAAATTAGCTTACAGAATATCCATTTTGCTTTCATAAAACAATAATTTTCTTCTGTGTATAAAATATGGAGAACAAGCAGTACAACAAGAACTTAAGGTCAGTGCAATCAACTCTCCATTAATTTGCCAAGAATCAAAGAAAAACAAAATGTAACTCCATTAATTTTTCCTTCTGTTTTTCTTTTCTTTCTTTCTTTCTTTCTTTTTTTTTTTTTGTGTGTGTGTTTTGTTTTTTTGTGTTACTGAAGATCGAACCCAGGGGTGCTCTACCACTGAGTTACATCCCCAGCCCTTTCAATTTTGAGACAGGGTCTCACTAAGTTGTTCAGGGTCTCACTAAGTTGATACGTGTGATCTTGAATTTGTGACCCTCCTGCCTCAGCCTCCCAAGTTGCTAGGATTACAGATGTGTGCCACCGCCCACCTCCTCCCCCAGCGTAACTCCATTAATTTAAAAGACTGAATTTAAAATTCAGTAAGAAAATACTGTATTCAATCTCAGAACCTATGTGTGCAACATAGGTATTTAAGAACTTGGAGACACATTTAAAAGATAACATCAGGTGATTTTAACTTACTACAAATATTACAGTTAAAACTCTTTTTTTCTTATTCATTTATTATTATCATTAGTAGGAGTAGTAGGAGTAGCAGTAGTAGTACTGGGGATTGAACGCAGGGGTGCTTTACCACTGAGCTACATCCCAACCCTTTTTATTTTGAAACAGGGTCTCATTAAGTTGCTTGGGGTCTCACTAAATTTCTAAGGCTGGTCTCAAACTTGTGATCCTCCTACTTTAGCTTCCCAAGTCATTACGATTATAGGTATGCACCAATGTGCCCACATTTATTCATTTATTTTGGACCATATGGTTGTAGAAAAACAAAGAACTACCCAAGGAGAGAAGAGCATCTGGCTATTTTTTTTTTTTTTTTTTTTTTTTTTTTTGGTGCTGGGAGTTCAACCCAGGACCTTGCGCATAACACCAAGGGCTCCATCACTGAGCTGCACCCCAGTTCCAAGCCCCGTCTTCCATAACCTGGTACTCAGAGTGCCATCGGATGACCTGGGACCTATTTAGATCATCTCAGAAGCCCCTCTGCCAACTGAATCAGACCCATACACTACGTTCTGACAAGTTCTGGCCATGCAATAATCCAGGACACGTACATTTAGTTGTCTAGGCTTATCATTCTCAAAGTGTGGTCCTGCGTCCAGCAGTAATCCCATCACTTGGGAACTAGTTAGAAGTGCCGATCGGAAGCCAACCCCAGATCTTCTGAATCAGAAACTTCATTTATACCCAGGAGTGTGCATTCTGACAAGCCCTAAGGGTGATTTTGATGCAGGCTACAGTTTGAAAATTACTAGCTGAGGATAATAAGCTTTCTTTTTTGTGACTAATACACCTTCTCTGTACCTGAAGCAATCCTCTTGGGTCACAGGTAAGTACCAATTACTCTTTTAAAAGGAAATCAATTGGATCATGAATTTAGTGTCTAGAAAACAGCAACCTGAGCAGATCTCACAGGACCATAAGGAGGGTTACATGATCTCACTAAAGGAAAGTTGCTTTGTAAATGGCTAAAAAACCTAAATGTTACTATTTATTTATAACAAAGAAGGGCACAAACCAGCAAGTGAAAGACTGGACAGCTTTCTCTCTGCCATTAGCAAGAGATTTCCATTGAAAAAGTTCAAAGAAAGCATATTTCCCACAAAACATAGCTAAGTCCCAAAAGGAAAGTCACTAAAAAGTCACTAACAGATAAAGCAAATTCAAGAGGCAAAAAATGAGCCAGAGTTCATTCAAACAAAATGGCAGTTAGAATTTCAATAACTGCCACCTATTAGCACAAAATAGCATAAATATACACATCATACTTGGCAGATTAAAAAAGTTAAACAAGTTTAACACAAGAGAAATGAAAGTATATGTCCACATAAAAACTGATACATGAATTTCCAAAGCAGTATTATTAACAAAAGCCAAAATGCAGAAACAATCCAAGTGTCCATCAAATGAATAAAGACCTAAATACACACAGTGGACCAGAAGCTGACCACAAAAAGAATGAAGTCTTGGATGGGGATGTAGCTCAGTGGTGGAATCTTTACTGAGCATGCACAAGACTTGGGTCCAATCCCCAGCACTGCACACATGCGTGTACACACACACACACACACACACACACACACACACACAGAAGTCTGAAAGAAAATGAATGAAGCTATAATGTGGATGAACCCTGGTTCATTATGGTAAGTGAAAGAAGCCAATCACAAAAGATCACTATCCTGGGTCAAATAAGGGTTTCACAAAAATCCCTGAGCACCAGAACCTCAGAAATGAAGGCAAGGAGGAATTCAATATACACATTTCTGCCTTACATAGAATATAGAACTTTTTTTTTTTTTTCATATTTTGCAACTACTGAAATAAAACTTGAGTTGGAAATGACTCTTCAAATGATCAAAGGCTTATCCCAGATATTTTACTAGCAAGTACAGCAGAATTTTTTCTTTTCTTCTTTTTTCTTTGGTATTGGGGGGTGGAACCCAGGGTCTTATGCATGCTAGACAAGTGCTAAACAGCATCTCCAGTCCAGAAATCATTTTAAGTAATAAAAACTATAAAAAGCTCTGTGACTCAGGAGTCACTATTGGCAACTTTATGGTTAAGAGTGACCTTGTAACAAGGACTTGGATTCTCCATTTCTGAGGATTAAAGTCTTGGCATCTCTGCCTCCATTTTGCATCCATCTGCTTTGCTCCAGGTCACCTTGGATTCCAGGAACAAGGTCTGATCTGATAAACATCTTGTGATGAGCGGAAGCCACCCTCCAGGAAACAGCAAGTTTCTTATCTGGGACAAGCTCTGCCTGACCAGCCCTGAGATGGTGATGGACAGAGCATGCAGGAGACCACCTGCTTTGGCTGCGGTAAAAAGCCTCCAGCCCTGCAAACCCCCAGCGCCTGCCCTCAGTCTCCCCTCCATAAAACCTCCAAGTCATCTTCATCCCCGGGAGACAGGGCTGAGGACATGGGTGCTGAATAAAGCTCCTTTCCTGCTTTTTTACCATTACCTTTGCTGTTTGGTTTGGGGGCAGGAGGCCGGATCTGGTCTAGGTGGTCAGACCTCTGGCCTAGGACTCCAGTAAACAACCTGCACAGGAAAACACATTTGTGGCAGAACGTGGATGTGTCACTGCTGAGGAAAGATTGTACTCTGTCTTGTGGCAACTGCTTCTACTGTCTAATGTGGCAGGGTAGGGAGACCAAAAGGAAAGTTTTTGGTACTCCTAAACAAAGAAACATAAAATCCAATCAGGACTTTGAGAGACAAAGGAAAGGATGATACAGTGTTACCAAAGGCTACCAGAGAGGCCCCTCCAAGATCCTGTGCTAGGCAGAGGGACTACCTGGGCTAAAGGCCACTGAGAATCCACAGACTAAGTGAAAGTTTTAAGAACTGGGCACAAGCTTTCCATTTGTAGAGGTGTCTTTCTGTTCCAGGGAGAATCCTATTTCTCAACAATGGAGAGGACAAGGCCCCAAAGCTGCGTAATAAACCTACTAAGCCCTAGCACGGGCTTTCCCTCCTCACCCGCCCCCAGGAGCTCCCAAGCCCTTCCCTCCCTTCAGCCCAGGTCTGTACCCCAATCTAACCACCCCTGGGGTCACTGTCCCTGGGAGCTTACTTGCGCAAGCACGATGCATGGGCTAAGAACCCAGTGCCGCTTTTCCGCAAATCTGTCTTTTCCTAGTCTCATTTCCAGGGGAACCTACGCGGGAAGAGGTCGAAGACCTCCCACACATCAGTACAGCGTTGTCAAAGGATGAAACTGAAGGAATTGAGAGATCTTGATTTATTTTCGAGTCGAGAATCAGGCAACAAACACTTCATTCCACAGAATAGAATAAATGTTCCAATGGGCTGAGCACAAGAGGTTGGCTTTCTTAACAGAAAAATGGCTGAAGAAAGCGGGTGGGTCAGGGGGATCCATACAGAGGATTGGTCATTTCAAAGTTAATTTCCTTAGATGACAGGAACAGGGACGGGAGAGAGAAGAACAGGAAGAAACCAGAGTAACACCAGCATAAGGTTTATGGTAGAGCAGCGACATCATTATCATGACAATTCGAAATAGCCTGCTTGGGAGAAGAGGCTGCTCTCAACCGCTTTCCATTTCCAGAAAGTCAGATAAACTGCTTAGCTTCAGCTTGGTGAGGTGGGATTTTAGCATGAGTGATTTCATTTTTATTTCTAGCGTGCTCTGTTGGGGTCCAGCGCAGGAGCTTAGTCCAAAACAAGAGCTTCCCTACCATTTGTATTTGACAGCATGTAGGCATTAGCCTCAGAGCGGTGGAGGTATATGGAAAAGCTCCAGTTTCCATGGTATCCATGAGAGATTGGTTTCAGGATGCAACCTGCCGCGGATACCAAAATCTGCAGATGCTCAAGTCCCTTATAGAAAAAGGCAGAGTATTTGAATATGATCTACACGTATCTTCCCATATATTTTAATTTGTGTGTGTGTGCATATGTGTGTGTGAAACCCAGGGAGGCTTTACCACTGAACTACATTTCGAAGGCCTTGTAACTTTGTGTATGTATGTATGTATGTATGTATGTATGTATGTATGTATGTATGTACATACGTACGTACGTACGTACGTACGTACGTACATACGCACCAGGGATCGAACCCAGGGGTGCTTAACCATTGAGCCAAGTTCCCAGCTTTTTTACTATTTATTTACTTAATTTGGTACTAGGGATTGAACCCAGGGGTGCTCAACCACTGAGCCACATTCCCAGCCCTTTTTACTTTTTGAGACAGGGTCTCACTACATTGCTGAGGCTGGCCTCGAACTTGAGATCCTCCTGCCTCAGCTTCCTGAGTTGCTGGATTACAGGTGTGCTCTACCACATCTGGCTCATTCATATACTTCAAACCCCTTTAACACTGTCTTATTTAGAAAATAATGACAAGAAAAAGGCTATAAATGTTGGGCGCAGATGGAACTTCTCCCCGTAGTATTCCTGGTCCACCACTGGCTGTTGCACGTAGAAGCCCTGGATACAGAGGGCCAACTGTGGTTTACTCTATAACTCATCCGGCTTAGGACAGGCATTACTAGTGGAAGTCGTGCCCTTTTACCTAACAGCACAGGTACACTCAGAACAAGAACGCTTCTAAACCCACTAGCATCACCTTGGAGAAAACGGAAGTAAATGCAGGGTGATGGGACTCCCTGACCTGTCCCCCAGCCTTCCCACAACTTCCAGGTTCCACCCAGGAGCAAGACCAGGGGCTGTCAGAATCCCCCAGGCCGAGGGTTCACGGTCTGAAAGTTGAAAAGCAGGCTTACAGTCTACTTAAATAAGAAACATATTCCCAGGAAGTTTAATAACAAAACCACTAATTATGGATCCTGCTAGCACTGTCTTCGTAAACTGGAAGCCAAAGGCCAGTTGGCTGTCCTCGCAGGGTCCAGAAAAGGATGGCAGCTGTTTGCCAATTTTAGAGGCAGAAAAAGTTACACCAGGAATCTTTCTAATGCTACCAAAGTGCCGCTCCTCCCTGGAACCTCTGGAGTCAGATATAGTTAGGAAGTTCCTAATCTCCAAATCTCTCACAAGTTCTTGAGAAGGGTGGGGAGCCCAGCAGGGAGAGGCTGGTTGCAGAGGAAGGAAGAGTTAGGCTGGGGTATGTCATTTATAAACAGAGAGTTCTCTTGTTTGGGTACTGGAAATTGAACCCAGAGGCTCTTTACCATGGAGCTACATCCCTGTCCTTTATTTTGGGACAGGGTCTCACTAAGTTGCTGAGGCTGGCCTCAAACCTGCAATCCTCCTGCCTCAGCCTCCCAGTTCACTGGGATTACAGGTGTGCCCCACAAAGCTAAAGTGAGGTTTAAAGACGAAATAAACAAAAGAGATGAAAAGTATTCATGAAGGAAAAAAAGGGGACCAAGTCATTTGAACTATTAGAAATATCAAGTTTATACATAACAAATTACATGACACTGTCTTAGAAGTACCATATGTGAATATTCCTGGAACAAGTGATCAGTAGAACCCACTGTGGGGTTAATATGTACCTTATTACTAACCACAGTAATTAAAATGGAAATGTGACTGGGAATGATCCTCATTGGGTGACCGGGGCTCGCATTTGGTGACTGGTGGGCATCTGAGGGTGCTGCAGGATCGGGAGCAGCCAGGCTCTGGGGAGAGGGTTCTCCTGCCACCTTTAGCAGCCTGGGAGCAGAAGGCTGGCATTTCACATGCATCCCCGCTGAAGTTCCTGCGCACAGGACCGGCACCTTCAGCTCTGGATGTCCGCAGCCACCAGGCGCCTCAGCTCTTCAAATGAAGGGCTCACGTGTGCTTTAAAGCTCTTAAGAGCTTTAGCAGAGATGAAGCTTTTAAATCCACAGCCCGTTAACAGACACTGATGTCTGGGTAAAGTTCCTGATGGGTCTGCTTAAGAGGATTGCTAATGCTCCATCCAAAGAAGCCCAAGAAGAGACAGAGTACGCTGAGGAAACATGACAGAGACTTTTTTTAGTTTTAACACTCAACTGGCCACTGATCATGAGGGTGAGAGAGTCATGTGTGGACCCAGCAGGTGGTAGCGTCAAGCTACGTCACTAGCACACACTCATGTACACAGCTTCCTACATTCTAAGCACTTAACGAAGAGCAACTGATTTAATCCTCAGAGTAACTCCTCACTGAGTAGTTTCCTCAGCCACGTATTACAGACGAGGAAACTGAGCCACAGGAAAGTCACCTGCTGGGTCATGTAACCAAGAAACTGTAGCACCTCTCCTGGGAGCCCCCAGGGACATCCGTGGTCACGAGCCTGGGCTCCCCCCGCCTTCCCGTGTCCCTGGCTCTCAAGGCACTAACCCACCCACCCACGCACCTCTAATCCTCCTTCCCGAGGCCCATCTTCCTGCACATTTCACCGTGGCTACTCAGTGTTCAACACGCAGCCACTGAGATGGAGCTGACAAGTGCAAGTCTATCTCTCTTCTGAAATCCTTGTGTCTACTTAGGTCTTGCAGCTCAGATTTCTTGGGATTTTAGGAGGTAACTCAGTGTGGGCATTACAGGACCCCAAGGGGGCTCTTAGACCACACCCTCAATAAAACACGGGTAAGTAAAGACAGAAAACACAGCTAAAGACAGAGGCGGGGGGCTGGGGAGATAGCTCAGCTGGTAGAGTGCTTGCCTTGTAAGCACAAGGCCCTGGGTTCGATCCCCAGCACCCCCCTCCCCCCCCCCAAAAAAAAATATATATATATGCACACACACACACATATATATATATAAAATAAAGATATTGTGTCTAAAAAAAAAAAGAGGCGGCCTCAGAGAGTGAGGGACCCTCAAGCCTTCTGCTTTTGAGGGAGGTGACTTTCTGCTGCTCTACAGAGGCCCTCGGGCACAGCCACCGTGCCTTCCCACTTTACCCCAACTCCTTAATCCTGGAGTCCTGGAGGTCGGATGTCCAAAATGTCTCGTGTTGGCGGATCCACGCTCCTTCCGGAGGCCCCGAGGCCCCGCCAGCGGCCCTCACCCCTCCATCTCCCAGCAAGCGATGCTGTCACTTCCTACCACTCTGCCTCTGTCCCTCCTACTGCCTCTTTATTTGTAAGGACACGTGCAGTTACGTGGGGCTTACCTCAATAATCTCTCCACCCCAACGTCCTTACTTTAATTATGTCTGCAAAGCCTCTTTGCTTGGTAAGGCAACCTACACACAGGTTTTGGGGCCAGAGGGAGGACATGTTTGGGGTGGAGATAGTCTCCTACCTACCACAACGTCCACATTGTTCCTGCATCCCCACATCTACAGCAGTGCCAGACACACAGGAGAGGCACAGTAAATGTTTGATAGGCTTGCGTTTATGTTATTTGATGTCCCCAAGTTTCAGTTTTCTCATCTTTAGAATACTCTATGTTAACAGATATAAAAATACCTGTTCTGCGCTACACATCAAATAACGCATGTGGAAATGCTCTGAGAGCTGTTAGGAGCTCTCAAAATAAAGGTTCAATTTTATAAACTAGGAGTAAAGAGCCCAGCCTGGAGCCTGCACATACATTTGTAGAAGATCTAATATGTACAAAGCAAAGGCTTTCGATACTAAGAGAATCACATTCAGTCGAACAAGCCCTCATATGAAAGAGTCAAGTTGCTGGAGGACATAAATCATGTTAATCATGGCTTTGGGGTAGTCCGGTTAGGGACAACACATTTTTCTTTTTCTCTTTCTTTGTTTGCAGTGCTGGGGAATGAACCCAGGGCCTCCCACATGCTGGGCAAGCGCTCTACCACTGAGCTACATTGCCAGCCCTTTTGATTTCGAGACAGGGTCTCACTAAATTGTCCAGTCTGGCCTCGAATATGTCATCCTCCTGCCTAAGCCTCTGGAGTAGCTGGGATTATAGATGTGCACCAATGCACCTGATAGAGACATTATAAAACATAGCATCCGAATTTGAAGGGACACTTTCCCTATTTACTGTGGGACAAAAGCAGCGAAGAGCCTCCTCCAGGCTAAGAGAATGCAAGTGTACCCCAAGTGGAGCACGGTGGTTAAGCCTGGGCCCTGGAGCCTGCACACAATCTAATCTAAGTCTCCCACTTGGAGCTTGGGGATCTGAGACACATCATCCTTATTATTCTTTGGTACAAAGGGACTGCCACTGAGCTACACCCCCAGCCCTTTTATCATTTTAAAAAATTTTAAAACAAGGTCTTTCTAAGTTGCTCAGGCTGGCCTTGAACTTGTGAGCCTCTTGCCTCAGCTTCCTGGCTCCCGAGTCACATTATTTAAGTGCTCTCTGCCTTGGTTTTGTCATCAATGCACCGGGGATAAGGACCAGTCTCGCAATGCTAGCGGGAAGATCGGACGTGTCGACGTGTCGCGACACGTGTCTCGACAGCAGAGCTTTCCAAGTAGCTTATGGCACTAGAGAGCATGTCATCAGCCAGCAGTGCACACGGGCTGGAAACTGTCACAAGCTCACAGCGCAGGCTTCCTGTGTTAGCCCACAAGCCCTCCAACAGACAAAGGGCGCAGCACCGGAGAATGGAGCTCCAGGAGAGGTGGCCTTCTCTCCTCCCTCCTGCCCCCGGCTGTGCACTCCCACTGATTCCCAAGCGCTGGTGGAACAGAGCCGCAGGGCCGCCTGGAATCCCACTGCGCTTTGTTATGAGACACAGGGAAATCCCCTGTTGTCAGAGCAGGAGACAGGACGCCTGGAAGATTAACTCCTAAAGCAGCAGTCTGTCCAGGGAATGCAGCTCTGTCCCTCTGACAGAGGACACACTGCTTTCCTTCTGATTTTTTAAACCTTCATGTACTAAAATCAAATTACTGGGCTAACATCACTGTAAAATGAAAGCTGTACCAACATTTCTGAATACATTTCCTCTTGTCCCATTTTGTCAAAAAAAAAAAAAAGAAAAAAAAAAAAAAAAAAAAAAAAACCCACAACCCCTATGGCTCAATAGAAATAGATAACAAGTATAGACAAATCTACTTTCTATAGAACCTGGAATAATGACAACGGTTATGCTGATTATAAAATGAAAACTAGAACAGCTGGATGCAGTGGTGCACACCTGTAATCCCAGAGACTGAGGAGGCCGAGGCAGAAGGATCACAAGTTCAAGGCCAGCCTTCACAGTTTAGTGAGATCCTCAGCAACTCAGTGAGATCCTGTCTTGAATTTAAAAAGGACTGGGTCTGTAGCTCAATGGTAAAGTGCCCAGAGGGTTAATCCCTAGTACCAAAACAAAAACCGGAACAATTCACACTTATTCACGTAGTATTCACGCATACTGTGTGCTAGGCATCGTCCTAAGTACATCGCGGGCATTTCATCCTCAACAATTCTATGAAATAGGTACTATTATATCCATTTTACAGATGACAAAAACAAGGCAGAGTGGCGAAATCACTTGCCCAGGATGTGGTACCCAGTAAGTGGCGGGGATTAAACACAGGCAGTCTGGCCCAAGCATACACTTGCAGGTTCAAACCTGGCTGTGCCTCAAATTGGAAAGCAGAGACTTCTCTCTGCATGCCTGGAGCTGCTGGGATCTGCATACCACACCCTCATCTGTGCCTCTGCGGAGCCCTGTGCTTGGAAGCCTGCATCTCCTCCATCTCCCTGACAAACTCCCCCTGGTCTCACCGCTCTGCACTCTGAGCCTCTTCTGCAGCCCTGGGCTCACGGCAGGTACTCAAGGCAAATAGCAAGACTTCAGTCTGGCCACAGGTCAGCGGTTGGTAGACTTTTCCCCAGTACTGATATTTAAACAGTATTAGCCTCACCAAGGGATTCAAAGCAGATTTTCAGAACAAGCCAAGTTGATTTAAGATGTGATTTGATTGACTGAGTTTTTGGTGCCAGGGACTGAAGCCAGAGACACTTAACCACTGAGTCACATCCCCAGAGCTGTTTATGTTTTGAGATAAGTTCTCACTAAGTTGTTTAGGGCCTTGCTAAATTGCTGAGGCTGGCTTTGAACTCGTGATCCTCCTGCCTCAACGAACTGCTGGGATTATAGGCATGCACCACCATAGCCGGCATCATGTCATTTATAAAACTGTGACCTGCATTTTACCCAAGACTGTTACAGACGTCCCTTGACTTAGGTAGGGACTAGGTCCCAATAGGCCCTAAACTGAAAACATGGTGAATCAAAAATGCATTTACTCCAGCCAAGGGCAGTGGTGCATACCTGTAATCCAGAGAGACGCAGGAGGCTGAGGCAGGAGGATTGCAAGTACAAGATCAGCCTCAGCAATTTAGTGAGACCCTTAGCAACTTAGTGAGACACTGTCTCATGAAAAATAAAAACAACTGGGGATGTGGCTCGGTGGTAGGTACAGTGCCCCTGGGTTCAATCCCTAGTACCAGAAAACAAAAACAAAAATGAAAATAAAATGCACCTGACACACCTCACCTGCCAGACACGCTAGCTCAGCACTGCAGCCATGGCGGAGTGTCAGTTATGTACCCCGACCCCACGCCCCACCATCAATGTGATCAAGTCACTGTGAGCTGTGGTTGCCATTGCCCAGAGTCCTGAGAAGATCAGGCCACATGTTGCTAGCTTAGCAAGCGATCCGAATTCAAACCCTCTAGCAGGTTGGAAAATGCCCAGCAGGGCATCGCCAGTGGAGATGATGGCGTGCACCCGCGTTTGTGCCTTTTGGGGGCATCTGTGTGCATCTTCCTAGGGGCAGGTGTTGGCTTTCTCTGTCCTAGTTTACTAAAGCCTGGAGCCACCTTGCTCGGGAGCCCTCTGACCCTTCCAACCCGACAAATCCAAGACAAGACCACCAGCGGCTGCCGGGCCGGCTGCCTACTTGTTGATGTTGCTGCCTTCCTTCAGACGCTCGCCCGCAGCGCCGGTCTTGGACACTCTTTCGCTGCCCGCCAGGTCCACCAGGCTGACCTTACTGACTTTCTCTCCCGAGTTCTAGCATGGGGAACAAGAGAGAAACAGCACGCGTTAACGCAGAGGCCACAGGGACAGCTGCGTACATGACCCAGGGCACCTGCACACTCTCCCCAAGTCCACCCAACAGGCTGCTCAAGATCTCGAGCAGTTCCACAGGGTTATCTGAACTAGCAATGAACTTCAGAGTCAAAATTCAAGTTGATGGGGAAATGTAGCTGGGTAGCTTTCACCCAGCCTTCCAAAATCTAGTGAGAAGCTGGAGATTTTACCTGCCATCAAGGAATTTCTGGGATATGAGGATTCCTGTACATCCGGGTCAAATCCCTCTTCTTCCTAAATGTGATCTACAGGCTAAATGTTATGGTTTTCACATTAACACCCCTCAATGTCTCTGAAGCAGACTGGCCCTATTTAGGGCAATTTTTGCATGAATGGATACACGTTAAAAACTATATAGGGATGTCCTCATGGTCTTTAGGGAGTTTACCCACAAAATCCAACTTAAAAAAAAGTGATGATATGAAAGGAAGCCCAAACTAATTAAATGCTTGAAGCAAAGCGGCTCGTTGAGTAAGCAGAAGAGCCCATAAAAACATTCTCAGCCACTGAATCCAACCAGCCACCCCTCCGGCAGACACCTGCGTCCTTCCCCGCCTCCAGGCTGCACCCAGGCCTCACCCCAGACTGCAGGTCGTAAAGCGTCTGTGTGATGACGATGTTGAACACGGCGTGGGAGCGGCTGCTCTCCTCGTTCATGTTGGTGGCGGCCACCGTTCGAGACTTATTCCCCTCGGACATCAAGGACTCGATATCCTAGAGGCGAAGCATCGGGGAAACGGCATGAGCAGAAGCCGAGGGCAGAGTCCTGCACCGTGGTGGCCCTTACCAGGGTCCCTCTGCGCCCCCCCAGGCCCTCCGCAGAAACCTCCGCCTTCCCCAGAACGTTCTAGGACATAGAGTGCTGCCCCATTCTTCTCTGCGTCCACCAGCGGTCTCTGTTTCCTGTTAAGACCCCAATTTCTCCTTTGCAAGTTCCAAGGAGAGCTACTATTCACTGAGTACCCCAGAAAGTCAGTAACTGTCGGTGCCTGACTTAGTCCTCAGCCTCCTGTGCTCCTCAGCCTGCTAGCGGCCCACTCCTGCTTCTCCCTGCCCCTCCAACCCAAGACTCTCCAAGGGCAGGGTCCCCTGCATCATCTCGGTGGCCTGCAGCTCCCGGAAACCACGACTTCTTAGAGAATGTTGTCTGAATGAACCTTAAGAAGCCAGCATTTTCCTGATTTTATACACAAAGAAGCTGAAGTTCATGGAGGTCAAATAACTTTCCCCACATGTCCTAAGACGCAAAGCCGGGATACACATCAAGGGCTCCTGGCTCTTATAGGTGACAGCCACACTGACAGGTCACACTGAGCTATGGCCGAGCATCTTGGTGAAGGTGCTGAATGAGCATCTTTTTTTTTTTTTCTGGTTCCTACCTCATGGGAATTACGTTTTGGTTTAATGGCAATTGCAAAACAGATATTCATTACATAATTGCACGATAGGTAATAACAAACTGACATATAAATAAGGTACATATTGATATGAGAGCAGTAAGGAAAGAGGCCTGATCTAGTGTGGAACACATTACTAGTGCTCACCCTACCCTGTCCTCCCTGCATGGGCCTTCCAGAGACTAATTTCCCAGCCATATGGAGTCATGTGATTGGTTTTAACCAATGAAAGGTGAGTATATATAAGCCATTCAAACATCTTGCCATGATTCTGCAGCCTCTTTTTTTTTTAATTTTTTTTTTATTTTTTAAAGGCTGCATTTTGATTCATTGTACACAAATGGAGTACAACATTTCGTTTCTATGGTCGTGCATGATGTAGATTGATACCATTTGTGTAATCATGCATGTACATAGGGTGATGTCTGTCTCATTCCACCATTTTTCATACTTCCTCCCCTTCCTCCCGCTCATTTCCCTTTATATAATCTAAAGTTTTTCCATTCTTCTCTCACCTCCACCCCCATTATGTATCATCATCCACTTATCAGGGAAAACATTTGCCTTTGGTTTTTTGGGATTGGCTTATTTAACTTAGCATGATATTCTTCAAGTCTATCCATTTATCTGCAAATGCCATAATATTATTCTTCTTTGTGGCTGAGTAATATTCCATTGTGTATATATACCACAGTTTCCTTATTCATCCATCTGTTGAAGGGCATCTAGGTTGGGTCCACAAACTAGCTATTTTGAATTGAGCTGCTATAAACGTTGATGTGGCTGTGTTACTGTAGTATGCTAATTTTTAAGTTCTTTGGGTATAAACGGAGGAGTGGAATAACTGGGACAAAAGGTGGGTTCATTCCAAGTTTTCTGAGGAATCTCCACACTGCTTTCCAGAGTGACTGCACCAATTTGCAACTCCACCAGCAATGTAAAAGTGTGCCTTTTCCCCACATCCACGCCACCATCTATTATTGTTTGTGTTCTTGATGATAGCCATTCTAATTGGAGTTAGATGAAATCTTAGAGTTGTTTTAATTTGCATTTCTCTAATTACTAGAGATGTTGAACACTTTTTCATATATTTATTAATTGCCTGAATGTCTTCTTCTGTAAAGTGTCTGTCCAGTTCCTTGGCTCATTTATTGATTGGGTTCTTTGTATTTTTGGTGTAAAGTTTTGTAAGTTCTTCATAAATTTTGGAGATGAGTGCTCTATCTGGAGTGTGTGTGGAAAAGATTTTCTCCCACTCTAGGCTCTCTTTTCACAATATTGATTGTTTGCTGAGAACAAGCTTTTTAGTGTGACTCCATCCCATTTATTGACTCTTGTGAATAAGCATTTTCGCATCAGGGAAGTTCCTGCTCATTTCAGAATCTCACTGTGTTCAAAGGGATGACTGTGCCCTCTTTCCAGCCTGAGAGACAGCTTACCTGTCTTCCTTCAGAGAGCGAGGGTCAGCAGCTCACAGGTTAATCTCAGTCGTACCAAGACGGAAGTGACAGCGGGTCAGCCACAGCCCTCTGATAGCACACTAGGTATAGGGATCCATTCATTCACTCATTCATTCATTCGCTCATTGGTTCATTCATTCACACATTCAGTCACTCATTCGCTCATCCATTCATTTGTATTCTTAAGCAAAGTTTGTGTAATGGTATTTTCAAAGCAACGATTAGAGAAATAAGGACAGACTACTGAGTTCAGGTATAAAAGTCAAGAAGCAGGAAAGGGCAAGCAGGTCAGTCAATGAGGGAATGAGTCAGAAAAACAGAGGAGCCACAAGTAAAAGGTGGTAGAAACCAAGCCAAGAGACCCTCCCAACAAGATGGGACTGAGTGACCACCAAGTACAGCTGAGACTGCTGGGTCCGTCTGGAAGGACCTCCCTAGGTACCGCAGCGTGGTACTAGTGGACCTCAGGTTGCTGGGCCTGGGGCTGCACTGTGAGACCCTGGCCGCGCGGCAGTCAGAGGAGTATGACCAGCTGCGTCTGCCCTCTGAGGGTGCTGGGCTGTGTTTCTGGGGCCACGAAGGGTAGCACTGCGCAGTAAGGATCCGTGTGAAAACATACTCAACCTCCCCTCACTCACTGCCAGTTTTGTTATGACATTTTTGAGAAATGACACTTACCTCAAAACTAGTGACAGCCAGTTGAGATAAACCATCTACATATGGTCCCAATACTTTATGTTCTCGAACTTTAAGAGACTGTCTACTCCTGCAGAAGGGAAAAAAAGGAATGAAAGAATCAGACGAACCTTGGAAGCTTTTTCTTCCCAAGTACTCAGAAACTAAGATTGCAATTTCAAAGGACTTTATTTTAATGATTAAAAAAAAAGGTATCCTAAAAGCTACTTTATTTGGATTAGTGGAATAGCATTCCATATGAGGAATGTCTTTTATGCTCTGATTTCTATTTAAAGTAACATTATTTTAAAAATTCTATTTCTAGTCCTAAATTAAACAGCCAGCACACAGAACTTGTTAGGCTACCTTGTTTCAGTAGATGAACTTCAGTTTC
Organism: Sciurus vulgaris; assembly: GCF_902686455.1. NCBI lineage: Eukaryota > Metazoa > Chordata > Mammalia > Rodentia > Sciuridae > Sciurus > Sciurus vulgaris. The sequence continues at coordinate 149,089,487 of NC_136467.1, forward strand.
ACATGAGGGAAAACAAGAACAAAACAAAACAAAAACAAAGAAAAGGTGAAGCAAAGAACACTCCAGGTCAAATCTAATCTTACAGCTATTTCCACAGTCTCAAAAAACAGCTTGAAATTCTTTAACAAATATTGACAATGCTAGACTGTTTTTAACCTCAGTTCATTTTAGCAAATCGCATTGGTTTGTGCTGCTTCTATGCTAGTAATTTTACACCGAAAGTGAGATTACAGTACACAGATTAAAGGCACTGATATTTATCCCATATTTAAAACTGGGGAAGATCTATGGGTTTTTTTGCATCTTTAAATGACAGCTGTGGTTAGGGACCCTTTTGAAGAACTTATCAACAGATGATTGAGATTCAAAGCAAAGCTATATCCGTTTTGACTATATTTTGGATGTTATCTTTTTCATGAGATTGGATATTAATCATCTTTCATATTAAGATCAAAGGTTGTACTTGGGTGCACTGGCATATACCTGTAATCCCAGCAACCTGAGAGGCTGAGGCAGGAGGATCATAAATTTGAGGCCACGTTCAGCAACTTAACTAGGCCCTAAGCAACTGCCTCAAAATGAAAAATAAAAAAGAGGGCCAAGGATGTAGAACCCAGTGCCCCTGGTACTAAAAAAAATAGTCAATGGTTGGCCTCATTTCAAGTGTGAAAAGAAAGGAATTAAGATTACCGACTGCTCCCATGATCTTGGCATTGCTCCCTAAACACTTTTCTGCTCTCCCATTTAATCTCACATTATCCTACACAGTAGGTTGGTTGGTTGGTTTGTTTTTGAAGCTTGGGGGATAGAACTCAGGGCCTTGAACATGCTAGGCAAGCAGTCTACAATTAAGCTACATTCCCAGCCCCTGGTAGGTTTTACTACATTTAAGGATGAAGAATTCGACGTGACAAAGAACAATTCTGCTGAACTGGACAGATCCCAGTGCCTGACCTTACTTACTGTGATGCTCATGATCCAGCACTGTGGTTCCTGTGTACAACCAGAGACTCTGCAATGCTGTTCAGTAGCACAGTACTGGAGACTGAACCCAGGGGTGCTCTACCACTGAGCTATATCCTCTGCCCTTTTTATTTTGAGACAGTCTCATTAGGTTAACCAGGTTGGCCTCAGCCTCCTTAGTAGCTAGGATAACAGTCATTTGCCACTGTGCCTGGCCTAACATCTGGGGTCTTTATACACATCTGGAGGGAGCATGATTTGGTATAGCAACTTTGGGAAACAGTTTGCACTATTTAATGAAGGTGAAGACTCAGTATCTTGTGAATTCCACCTGCTCTAAACCCCTGTGTACCAGGAGACCCCTATAAGAATGCCCCAAAGTAGCACCTGTAATGATAAAAAGTAGAAATCACACAAGTGACCGGGGAAGAGAGAAATTATGGTATAATCATACAATAGAATACTAAACAGCAGTGAAAAGTAATGCATGGGACAAATCGCTGTGTATACTGGGCGGCAAATCACCACAGAACATGTGTACCATGATGTTGTTCACAGAAAGTAAAAACTTGTACCGAATTACATACAAATGCTCAGTAAGAAGAGGATGACAGACACGAAGCCTCTGATAACAGTTACCCTGGGGAGGGGGAGGGAATGGAATGGGATCCAAGACAGACATAGGAGGTGGTGCTTTCCAGTATAAATGGAATGACCAATGTGTCCATAGTACCAGCTTCCATGAATAGCTCAGGATGTCAAAATACAATACCAACAGCACACACATCATTTTAAATGGCATATCTGAGCAACTCTCTATGAATACAGGATTAACTAAATGCAAACTAGGCATACCAATATACAGGTATCATGAAGCCGCTGAATTACTCGGTTGAATGAACTAACTCCAGAGTAGCGACCAAGGGCTGTGCATCTTCTGAAATCATTTAAAATAATTACTCGTACTTGCAAACTGAATTTCAATGACTGACTTACCCCTTGGGGTCTAAAAGATCCCGAACTTTCTCGTTATAAATTTCCATGTAGGAAACTTCGACTTTAAAAGTATGTGACTCATTTTGCTCCAGGGAGATTCTTTTAAATAACGCACAGCACAGCCTTGGAATGAGACCCAGCTGCTCCGCATGGCCCATCATGGAGAAGGACTTTCCCGAACCTGGAGAAGAAGGAGAAGAAGGGAGGAAGGCAGCAGAGGAGGCAACAAGAACCCTGTGACCCACAAGTCGTCAGCATATTCCAGCTACCGTCACATAGAAGAGGGTCCACTTGATCGTCAAAGGCAGACCCTGGGTGTCACAGTTGCTGTTCTTGCCATCACGCCTACACCTGAGCCTGCCTCTCATTGTGAAATCTAGAGGGCTACCTGTTAGAGGTGAATGTTACAAATGCAACTGCTATAAAGACACAGGGAGCTAGACATGATGGTGCACCCCTGCAATCCCAGCAGCTTGGGAGGCTGAGGCAGGAGGATCACAAGTTCAAGGCCAGCCTCAGCAACTCAGCGAGACCCTGTCTCTAAATAAAGTATAAAAAGTGGCTGGGGATGTGGCTTGGTGATAAGCATCCCTGGGTCAAATCCCTGGTATTAAAAAAAAAAAGTATAGTAAATTTCCACCTATACGTTAAGTAACAGGAGCAGTACTTTCCTGTTATACATATCAGACACTATATTAGATACCTGCTGTCATTGAATTCTCCTAGTTATCATGAGATGTGAGATCCTGCCCTGATGATTTGTTCATTTATTCCCATCTCTAACTGAAAACGTCAGAGCTTAGAGTTCACTGCCCGGCTACTAGCATGTCCTGCTTTGTCTGTTGGATCACTGCTCCACAGCCCCGGCTCCATACTCCAGTGCCAACTTTGTATCCAAGACTCTGCGAGGTTTTCTATAGTTTTCACTAAAACATTTATATCAAGAAACTGATCATTATTTTTCCAGATCGAATACAAGTTAACACTATAATTTAGGAAAATGACACTTAATGGTTTCATACTAGTTTTGCTCATTAACACTGAAATTACTCCATTACCAGATCTGCTGTACCTTCAAAAAGAGGTTACTTTTGATCCTTGGATTCAGCTAACACCCATAAAGTCAAAGCATTTTTCTGTTGCTTCTCAAACTTTTTTTTTTTTTTTTTTCCAGTTTTAAGTTTAAAAAAACAAAACACATATTTAGGGCTGGGGAGGTAGCTCAATGGTAGAACTTGTGTTTAGCATACCTGAGGTCCTGGGTTTAATCCCCAGCATCACCCAAAAAACCCCAAAACAAAACAAAACAAAAAAACCCCACACATTTAATATCATTGACTAATAAAAGCAACTTCCTACCTGTTTGTCCATATGCAAATATACAAGCATTATACCCCTGAAAGGCTTTTTCAAGAATTCCTTCCCCAAGGCACTTGAAAACCACTTCTTGACCTAGAAAACAAGACACACAAAAATTAAAATAAGGACGCTTTTTCCTGAGGATCGTGTTTATACTAACACTCTCTTGGCCGCCTCCCCCATGTTAAATGTGTGCCAAATGCCAAAGACGTGCAGGGCTGAGTATTAAAGAGACCAATCTGTGCAGTTTCTTCCTTTCCACCCGCAACACAGTGTCTCCCCAAGCAGGCCTTGATCTCTGGGATCCAGGGATCCTCCTGCCTCAGTGTCCCCAGCTGCTGGGATCACAGCTGGTACTACTGCACCCAACTTGTCATTTTATTTTTGCTTCTAAACTAGAGCTCACTGCCTGGAGAAACGTACAAGGATAGTTGTTTCTCTCTTCGGCGTTTCTCTAGGCATTACTATTTCTTTTCCACTGTAAGTGGGAAAGAAGAAAGCACCCTTCAAACATGGCTGTTTCTTCTTAGGACTCGGCATCTAAGACATCATGAAGGGTGACCTGCCTTGTCTCACCGTCTGGATTCAGAACTTCCAACGATGTCTCACACTCCGTAAACCCCATGGCACTAAGTGTGGTGCTGCTAACTGCTCGCTGCCAGCGGAACTCCGTACTGTGTTCCCACGGGGGCTCGAGGACAGTTCTCTCATCTGGGGGACAGTGTTACGTGCTATACCACGGTACAGTGAAGGTGTGACAGGTTGCTTAAACTCGTAGGGGAACATTTACCACCCCTTGAACAGGCTACTTGATAACCTCCATTCCCATCAGTAAGAGAATTAGAATTACACTCCTTCCTCTGTGCTCCCAGCTGCTTGGAAGAGTCACTTTGAAGCACCTGCAGAAACCACAGGCTCAGTCCCTGTTCCCTCCACTGGAATGTGAGTCCCTGATGCCAGAGACTATAATCTCTTTATCTTTGTAATCCTAATTTCTAATACAAAATGCTTAGTAAATGTTGGTCGAAGGAGTCAGGTTAATCGTTTTATCCTGCACGACATTTGGAAATCCTTTTATGTTAGAAGATAACGTAACGTACCAATAAACTTTTGGTTATATACTTTTCTTTTACGCAAGGGTGAACCTGAATTTAATGTTCCCTTTTACTATGATATATCATGATTGCAAAATGAACTCTTGAAATGTGTCAACATGAAATGAGTTAATATTTTTAAATGCTATGTGGGCAAAAGAATATATATATATTTTTTCCTTTGGGTTCTGGGGATTGAATCCAGGGTGTTTAACCTTTGAGTCACATCCCAGTCCTTGGTTTTTGGTATTTTAAATTTAGAGATAGGGTCTCACTAAGTTGCTGAGGCTGGCTCGAACTTGTGATCCTCTGGCCTCTGCCTCCCAAGTTACTAGGATTACAGGCCTGCACCATCATGCCTAGTCTGGCCCAGCAATATATTAAGTGGGTGTAATCCTAAGAGCCTTTTGTAAGCACACAGTGGATTGTGAAGATAGTCCCAAGATACGTGAATGCTCTAAGAATCAGGTACTGTCCACATTATTATCTACCACATATACACCTTAGAAATAGCTTTTATGCTATAGTCAAATACAAGAAAGTCTTGTGTTCACAGAAAAAATATCTGATCGCTGTGGTATATAAATTTTATTTTGTGTGTATGTGTGTGTGTGTGGTACTGGGGATTGGACCCAGAAGTGCATTACCACTGTTACATCCCAAATCCTTTTTATTTTTTTCTATTTTGAGACAGGGTCTTGCTAACTTGCTGAGGTTGACCTCAAACTTGTAATCCTCCCGTCTCAGCCTCCTGAGTCGCTTGGATTACAGGTGTGCACCACCACAACTGGTTGATGCATGATCTTTCATACACATCAGTATTTCTTCTCCTGTTTTCTCAAAGAAACTTCCCTATTCAACATGTATTCCCAAGCCTGATGCCAAAAGGCAGGCTTTACACTGGAGATGAGCTCTGTTTCAGAGATGATCCAAAATTAAATTCAGCCTGGGCTTGGGCTCCTTAGAATTGCCTGTGGTCCTCAGCCAGACCTAGCTGCCACCCCAACATGTTCCAAAGGCCAGGCTTTCCTGGCACAAGTGGCCGAGTGGAGCAGGCCTGTTTGATCCTCCATACCGATCAACCAGTCACCAGGAAGGAGTGAGGTCAGGGTGGGACAAGGCTAGGTCAAACATCCTGACCACAATTCATGACCTCAGTCCTCACCATGTAGGCTCTGGAAAAGCAAGAGTGCAGAGGGGCACTGTGGCCGAGATTTTATCACGGCTTCATGGAGCCTGTTGTTGTTCACCAATCATGGACTTCCATCTGTCTATTTCCTATCAGGCAGGAAACAGTCATTAACCAATCAAGAGTTTCTATCTATTCCCACAGCAGGTAGGAAATGTAACATTTCTGATTTCAGCTCCTGATGTTACAAGTGGACTGGAATTAGGAACGATTATTTTCTTTACATTCTTTCAGAAGTAAACGATAATATGCCTTTTTCCTTGTAAGGAATGGCCCTTTAAACTGAGATTATTAGTTGGAAAAATCAAGAAAATCAAACAAACCAGGACGTGTATGCTAAAACTACATGAAAAATAAATGATCAGAGAATTCCCCGGCATGAATAAAAACGAGAGAATATATTTCAACTTACCCTATGTCCAAATTAATTCAAATACTAAGAAGAATGTGAGCTGACCTATTTAACCTGGATTTATGCTACTATTAATCAGGCAGAGAATTTAACTTTTATCCACTAGACACTGGAAAATGCACTTGTCATATTTTATAGCATCAAATCTGCACAATACCCAGTAGGGCAGGTATAAATCATGACTAGGGCTCTGAAAGGTTAAGTCACTTGCCCAGGGTCTCGCTGCTAGTGAGTGGCCAGCCTGGTTGGCCTGTTCGATGCGGCCATGAGCAGTAACGCTGAGGGGTACTGGGCACTGGGCATTCCCATCCTGTCCCCAAGGTACATTTTACAGACTGCTAGAACTTATCATACCATACCATATCGTGTGTGTGTGTGTGTGTGTGTGTGTGTGTGTGTGTGTTGGTGCCTCAACCACTGGGCTGTGCGATCTTAAACACAGGGGCTGTGGAGTATTTCCAGAGTGCATGGAATACAACAGGGGTTCATATTTTCTGGATTATCCTTGTATTGACCCTATGGTTCTCAGACTAATGCATTTTTAATTAAGGGCCCCTTTTGTCATTACTGATGATTAAGTCATCAAAAGCCTGCTCTTTGAATTTAAAGAGGAATACTTAATTAGAGTGGTTTACACTTTGGTCAAAGCATGAACTTCCAGTGAGCCCCAAAGGACTAGAGCAGGCCTTTGTCAGTAAGCCAGTGCAGTGTGAGGAGAGGGGTCAACCTAATGTGCACAGGCTACTGGACAATTCTGATTAAAGAAATTACAGACCACGCTACTTGATGCACACAGTCACCTCTTAGGCATTATATCAATAAATTTATGTGACAAATAAATGAGTCTCTGACTTCTACTGAATACACACACAGACTCACACATATATATATATACATATGTATATATACATACACACATATCATTTCAGAAAACAGTCATTGTTTTAGTTATAGTTATATTTGACTGATAGGAATATAATTCAGATTTATCATATTCAGTAAAGTTTTATTGATAACTGGGAAAGGAAAAAAATTGGAGAAAAATGGCATATTAAAAAGAAAATAGAAAATTAGCCAGGTACAGCGGCAAACTCCTACAATCCCAGTGACTTAGGAGGCCAAGGCAGGAGGATCACAAGTTCAAGGCCAGCCTGGGCAAGTTGTAAGACCCTGTTTCAAAATAAAAAAAATTAAAGGGCCTGGGGGCACAGCACAATGGTAAAAGTGTCCCTGGTTTGAATCTTCAATAAAAGAAAGAAAGAGGGAGGGAGGGACGGAGGGACGGACACATAGTTGAAGTAACACAAGGCACAATTTATAAAAAGATAAAATGTAAAAACTATTATGAAGTTCATATATTCTTTACGAATCTAAGTGAGATTGGATTGTAGAAAGACTGGAATACACTCTATTACTATGACAACATGTGTTAAGGAAATTTATTCTTTTAAGACAAGACTTGGTCAGCGTTTTCCCTTCTCAGCATCTTAAACAGCTGACCAGCTGTCCGTTACATGGACACCCGCTATAACCAATTCCTTGCCTTTCATTTTTCTGAAACATTCATCTGTACACGTTCACCCCTGTGCCCCTTCCTGTTGGCTGGACCATGCAGAGCCCAACACATCAAGCTGCTGGGAGCTTCAGGCAACGCACAGTGTCTTTTCTCAGCAGCCGGACAGCCCAGCCTGTGATCACTCTTAGTTTTGACCAAGTCAATAGGGAAAAAAGTCCCTTGTTCTGTTAAATTAATTTTCCTTTATTATTCCTTGCTCATTTGTATTTAACCTTTAGTAAATGGGCTACCTGAGCCCTGTGTTTGTCTTAATTAGTTGGTGTAGTCACTGCTTTTCTTATTTTAAAATGTTAATCATACATTAATGAGATCAACCTTTGGTCTGTCACCCATGTTGCTAATATTTACCCGTGACTGTCACTTACCTTTCAGTCTTACATCACTCTCTGTCATACAAAAGCGTCTGGTCTTTCAGAGACAAATCTTTCCCCTTTTCCTTTATGAATTTTGCTCCTGGTACGTGTTATGCCTCCAAATACTTTTCCAAGCCCAAATTATACAGAAGATTCACCTACATTTTCTCCTAGTTCTGTTGTTTTTGGTTTTTGTATTTTCAATCCTAAGCTCTTCCTCTTCCCAGCTAAGTCACCTTGGCAAGTTCTCTTTCTTCATTCGTAAGGCAGGAGCAATAGCTGTCCCTTCCTGGTGGCTGGGATGCTTTACCTGAACTGTAGTGAGGCAGCACAGGTAAAGGGCTTCCTCAGTGCTGACCAGGGAAGTCTAGAACACACTAAGTGGTCATTTGTTATTATATCATCTGTTAGGTCTCCAGCTATCAAAATTCTGGTGCAAAGAAGGAAGTCATCATCGAAATACCTTGCCTTTAGACAGTTCCTCCACCTTTGCAAGAATTCTGTGACAAGATCCAATTTCAAAGATAAGGGGGGAAAAAAAAAAGACCTCTGTTTTTAGAAACTTTCTCCCCAGTACCAGGGATGAAACCCAGGGCCTTGTCCTTTTATACCCCTGAGCTACACCCCCAGCCCTTTTTTTATTTTTATTTTTTATTTTGAGACAGGGTCTCACTAAGTTGCCCAGGCTGGTCCTAAACTCGTGATCCTCCTGCCTCAGCCTCCTGAGTAGCTGGAATTACAGGCGTGTGCCACCGCACCTGGCCTAAGGAAGGTTTTTGAAAGTCATGACCATGGCAACTCGTAGACACAAGGGTGAGATGGGAGAGGCAAGCGCAGAGGCTGGTGTGTGTGCACAAGTGTGTCAGCATGTGTGTGCGTGTGTGTGCATAAGTGTGCCTGGTGATAATGAGAAGAAAACGAGTATACTGCTATCTGTCCAGGGCATGCTAATGCACACTGCCCAGTAGAGGAAAAAGATCTTCTGTTCTTTTGTGACATTAAAAGGAAAGTTAAAGGCAGAGGGAAGGGACAGTTTAATAAATTGGTGGGTGGGACAGATTCCACCAGTGCCATTGCTCTCCCAGCGTGGGGTGGCTGTGGCTATATGAACCCCTGGCTGGAGTCATACTTAGCCAATTCCTTCTGGTGACCCTCTGGGCACCCATGTTATAAAAAGAACAGCTACGAAGACGCCAAACTCTCAACCAAATCCTTAAAATGTTCTGTAGACTCATGATACAGCCTCTGCCCTCCTCACAACCTGCTGTCTGCAAAATAGCATGGCCACACTTCAGTCTGCCACAGGATGCAGGAAGGATCAAAGACCCCTATGTGGTCTCTTAAGGACTCCGGGTTATCCAACAGAATGAAGGCTTTTTAACATTTTGATTTGTTGCTTCTATTTTAAAAGCCCCCTTTCTCAACATAAGAAAAGATGACTTGCCCATTGCTATTCGAACCTCAGTTTACAAGAAAAGCGGCTGTTCACACTGGGTGGTGGGAATCAGAGTTCAAAGAGTGCGTGGGTGGGTCCCATAAAAGATGCAATATTCCCACCCTAAATGTTTCTCAACTACAGTTTACACTCAGCATGAAGTACTGTTTGTCTCAGGGAAAGCCCACAGGGAACGTTTAGAAGTCCTGTGGGAAGCAGGAGGATCTATGAGTATTTGTCCTTACCCCAGACAAACCAGGCAAAGCCACCACACTATCAAACCCAAGAGGCCTGTGGCTTTTCAGTTAGGACCAATGCCAGAGAGGAGGTGGCCACTCTACAGACATGAGCTCCAAGCCTGGCATGGTGAATTCACAGGGCGAGCCTGACCTCATTGCTAATAACCATGACTATAATGCCAATTTCCTCTGGGGTTTATGATCAGACATCCTATAACCATGTGGGCAAGTCTCAAAACGCAGACATGCCCAAAGACACCATAACACAGTGTCAGAACAGTCAAGAGAGCGCCCGCATGGAATTCCCACAAGTGAGATCGCAGACCTGAGTCACCCAACCCTGAATCACATATGACACAGGGCTGTGAAGACATAACACCCTTGGGTCTCCACACTTGCACCCAATCTCCCCTCCGGGAGCAACGGCAATGGACTCGAAGCTGCGAGGCCGTGTCCTGGGAGCTGGGTAACCAAGGCGATTCTCCCTGCACAGTCAGGCCCCAAGGGCAGGGCGGTGAGGAATCAGACGAAGGGGAAGCACACCTGCCGTTCACATGCCTAATGTCTGATGACTGAAGAGGCGAGGCCAGGACACCGAGGGCTGTGTCCTAGGAAGCGGGAGAAGGAAGTGGGTGGTTGTCCCCTGTGTGGCTGGTGGTCTACACTGGATGCAGCACGGCTGGATAAGCACCAAGCAGAGCGTGCACTGGCTAGACCTGACCTCTGCACAGAAGGTTTCCGTTCGTCTAGGTCACCGCAGGAAGAGGAGCTAAGATTTGAACACTGCTGTTGTTTGGATTTCCAGGTCCCCGAGGTCCATGTGTTCAAGGCTTGATCCCAGGCTGGTGCTACTGGGAGGTGGCAGATTCTAGCAGGGCAGGCCCAGTGGGAAGTCCTGAGCTCACTGGGGGGACTGTGGGACCCCAGGCTCCACCTCCTCAACACCTGCAGTGAAGCGCTGCCTCACTATAGCTCCAGGGCAATGGGGCCAATCCATCCTGACCTGGAGCCTTTAGAACTGTAAGCCAAATAAACCTTTTCTCTTAGAAGCCAATTATCCCAGGTATTTTGCTACAGTGATAGAAAGCTGACTAATACAAACACAATTGATAATTTTATCCCCATTTTCCTTCTTTTCTCCATTTCTTTTCTCTTTGGAATGAGAAGAGAAAAAGAAAATGACTGGGCTCAATATCTGTGATTCAGAAATCCTGGGCCTACTCCTTTGTGAAGGTGTTTTTCCACTTCTAAACCAGGCTGACAGCCACAGAGATTTTGATGAGTCTGGATTTGGCAGGTGGCCCAGCTCCAAACCCAAGCACCTGGACAGTGCAAGACCAGACAGGTTCTGCACACACACTTCAAGGGGTGATGAGTGCTTGGCTTGGATTAGGCTGATATAAATTCCTTTCGCAGAAACCTTTGGCGTGTGGAAGTGTAGCTCTCAAAAATTCATACATATGACTTCGGACCAGGGTTATGTTAAATGCCCCTGACCCGCAGAATCCAGATAAAGAAATGAAGGCATTCAGGCTTGGCTTGGGGATGCAGGACTTAACTTTTAATCAAGTACAGAGTGTGCCTTGAAGGGGCCTGGTCACAGGAACTTGGAGATGGGACCGCCGGTGTGGAGGTAAATCATGGGGACGTTTTCCATGGGGGTTCCCAAGAGCTATCAGCACGGCAGTCCCTGGAGGTCTCACTGGCAGCCGGGCATGGTGTCTCCTCCCCAGGGCAGCCCTGGGGCTGGTAAGAGCACAGCTGATGTTCTGCTGCTGCATAAGGTGCTGGCTCCCAAGAAGGGGGTCACCGCTGCCCTGGCCCGGATGCCAAGGACAAAAGAAGAAAACAGAGCCTCCTGGCCCAAGAAGAGGTCTAGAGCTCACGGTGGAGCCGGGTCGGGGCTTCCCCATACGGCGCTGCGGACAGCCATCACTCCTCATCCCTGGGCCCAGGAGAGAATCCTGTCTCTCCCTGGTGAGGCCGTGTGGTGTACAGTCCTCTCAGCACTCGGGGGGGGAGGTGAGAACAAAGCCCAACCCAAATGCAGCACGCAGGACTCCAGAGAGCTTGCCCCAGGAGGGAGAATGTTGTCTTGGCTCGGTTCCACGTGGGAACACTCCACGGGGACCTCCTCCACGCGGCCTCTCTCTGGTGAGAGAGGAGAGAGCAGGACCTGGGAGGGGGTGGAATCCATGAACTTCACTAGCATACGACAAAGTCACTGCCAAACCCACCGGTGCCGCTGCCTCTGGCTCTCACAGGCAGCAGAGCCTCTCTGAACCTCAGTTTCATCATTAATAAAATGGGGACAACAGTAGTTCTTGGCTAATTGGTTTCTTTGATGGTGATATTATATCCTGGGATTAGCACAGGCTGGGACTCTATTTCATATTGTTGTTACTGTTATCTGCTCTTCCAAATGCATTGAATTAACTTCAGGGATGTCTCTGGGTGCCAACAAATAGTCTAAGGAAAGTGAAAGAAGGCAGGGCTGTGTAGGCTAAAACACAGGAGTGGAGGTGAGAACACCACAGAAACATGTCCATGTCACAAAAATATCAGATGTGTTTATTATACACACACACACACTCTTAAAAAAAGTTAATGAGGTTAGATCAGCTCACTTATTTTGGACGAGAAAATAATTATTTTTCTTGGTACTGGAGACTGAACCCAGGGTGCTTTCCTTGAAGCTGCATCCCCAGCCCTTTTTATTTTGAGACAGAGTCTCACTGAGGCTGCCCTTGAACTTGTGATTCTCCTGCTTCAGCCTCCCAAGTTGCTGGGACTACAGGTGTGCCCCACCACAACCTGCTGAGTTATGTTTTTATGAAGGGTCAGTTGAGTTTTCTCCCAAACTGGTTTATGTCCATTGAACTCTGTAATTATAAAATTCAATTAACAAGTGCCAAAAGGGTTGCTGACTCTAAGAAAACTTAGTTGGATGCTTAGAAACAACTTGATAAAGGTGAGTCACAGAAAGAATTGTCGAATCAGGCATGGGCGAGACACTTTATAACAGCCTGTAAAAGAGCCAGGTGTGGTGGTGCACGCTTATGATCCCAGAAACTTGAGGGGCTGAGGAAGGAGGTTCACCAGCTGGAGACCAGCCTGGGCAATTTCATGAGACCCTGTCTAAAATAAAAAACAGAAGGGGTAGGGATGTGGCTTATGGTAGAGCACCCCTGGGTTCAATCCAAAGTACTGGGGGGTGGCAGGAAGACTGTGAAAGAAAAAGAAAAATCTAGAAGGATTCTATATTCAGATTTCTTTCACAAATGTCTTTTAGGTTGGTGCATATCATTTATAAATAATCCTTCTTTTAATAATGTTCAAACAGCCAACTATTAAATTGTGGTTTAAACTGAATAGCTGACAATTATCAAATGTCTCCTCCATGCAGAGCCCTTGCTGAGCACCTCAAACACACTCTCTTTCTATCTGTCCTTGTCAGACTTCTAACAAGGAGGTGCTGGTTTTGCTGCCCCTGCCACTCAGCCGGGAAGTGCCAATGCCAAGATGTGAGCCCAGGACACCGACGTCAGTGCCTCTGCACTTGGTCCTAGAACCCAGGACCAACCCATATGATCTAGCAAATTGAGACTGTGAACACCACTGAAACATCAGTTCCATTTTGACTTTGGTGGTTTTAGAGGTCAACTCTGATGTACATACGTTTGGTCTCCTTGCCAGTCTTGCTTTGGTTAAGCAACAGGAAACACATCATTTCACCTCTGAGCATAGACAGTCCCCACGACGGGGTGGGAGAACACGTGGCTGCTTTCTCCACAGCCCAGCCCTGAGCTGGGAGGTGCTCATCATCCTCCCCAGCCGAAAGCAACGTGAGCGCAATAAGAATCAGATTGTGGTCTTTCTCCTAAGTCGCAGGGTATTAACAATGCCTGGAAACACATGGCTTCAGTAAATCCCAGCCCCGTGCCATATGGCAAGAATTGTTACGTAATTTCTAAGTCAACAGTTGAGACTCTCTGGGGCCAGAGAATGTTCACATCCACACTGACCCCAGATAGGCCTTTAGACGGGTTTTTGTATCTGGGATGAGGATTTATAGAAAACCAGGAAGGAAATGAAAACTGAGGTCACTAGAGCTCACTGTCATCTACCAATGAGGCACATTTTAGGAGCTATTTTTTAAACGTATTGACTGGTTGTCCAGAATGTCTTCAATGCAATTAGCTGTGATCAACATATTTACAAAAAGTCCTTGGGTTTATTAGCACTGACTATCACACAACTTGACTATCTCCCATGTGGCTCTCCCCACGTGCCCAGGCACAAGTGAGGATGTGGGTTGTGGTGAAAAGTTCCGCAGGCTGTCAGTCCAAGCACAAGCAATCCTGCTTCAGGCCCAGGACTACCTGCTAGTCAAACACCTTCAGACTACCTTGTCACAGGGCATACGGGAAGAGATAATGCATTGAAAACGCCTCCAAGCATGATTCCATGCAAGGCAAATGGCTTAACAAAAAAGGCTTTATTTGCTTCTGGGAAGTATGCCTGTACAGCTGTAGAGTCTGCATAAAATGACCCCCTCCCCCCCTTTTTTGGTACTGTGGATTGAACCCAGGAGCACTATACCACTGAGCTATGTCCCCAACCCTTTTAATTTTGTGACAATCTTTCTACATTGCTGAGGCTGGCCTTGAATTTATGATCCTCCTGCCTCAGTCTCCCAGGCCACTGGGATTACAGGCATGCACCCAGTTCTTCCGAGCTGGAAGGGACTCAGATTCTACCAGGCCATGTCTTCTCTGATCATAGATGAAGAAAGAGACCCACAAAGGTTATCTTGCCCAAAGTCTCGCAGCTTGTGGTAAAACTAGGCCTCATAAATCCCAGTATAACACACTTTCTTTCCAAAGTACGGATTCTACTACTACCCTGATTACAGTCACAACGAGACAATGATAAAGATGGTACTACACATTAAGGGAGGGCCACCATGCTCCAGATACTGCCTTATTACCCCTAGTTACCACGTGGGGAAGCAGACACCCCACAAGAGGCCTTCACTGACAGAGGGTGGTGGGGCCGGCCTGGGTCCACACAGCCTGGTGTCATAAGCCCACTTTCTTCAGCCACTCTAACCCCAGCACTGGAACACCATTCCATGGAGAAGGGAATTGTGTGCTTCTACATGGAAAAGCCTGGAGCTCTTCATAAACAGCAAAGCACAATTAAGAATGTGGTGTTTTCACACACCACACGAACATCAAGAGCCCTGGCTCCCCCTGCCCCTCCCTGTCCATTCACTCATCCGTCTCCCTCCCCGAGTACCCCCTCCCCAGTTTAAAGAGCTGCTTTGAGAGGCCCATTCAGTATCAATGATGCCATTATTCACGGAGCCTGACAAATGGGTTGGTTTCCGGAAATGTGTGCTTCCCCCTCTCCGTTTCCTCTATTTCCCACCAGAGAATGAGTGCTTCTATCTTAATGTTTCTATTCACTGTCAAAAACTGCAATTATTTTTTAAGTGAGGAAGAAAGGAAATCAAATTAGTATGAAGCCCAATCAATTAACCTACCAGTAATGCATTTACTAGACAGATTATTTATAATGGATAAAAACTTGAGAGACAAGCAAACAAGAATTTCACTTTTTTTTTTTTTGGCTAAGGAGTCAAGTGTCTATAATAATGGGGGTACCTAAAGAATAAAAAAATTTACCCCCAAATATTACTTTATGAGCCAAGAGACCCTATTTCAGGTTTCATGGAAACATAATATTGATAAGATCATGCAGTTAAACATTTAGCACACTTTAAGCTATCAGTCTATTAAAAATTATTTTTATCTTTTGGAATATTCCCAAATATACTATTTGTTATAAGCACTACAGAAATCTCTGAAGTTCCACCACTGAATTTTATTAGCTGTACGTAATGAAGTTACATCTGGTTAAAAAAAAAATCATCCTCTATGCCAGGACATGCACACACCGCAGCAAGCTGAAAAGGCCTCTGTGTGTACTCATGGAAGACGTGAGTCCGGCGGTACAGAAAAGAGGAAAACAATCCTCCCGAAGCATTATTCTAACCGCCTGGCTCCAACAGCCCGTGTTTTTGACCTTATCAGTACAGTCTTCTTAGTTTAGCTTCTAGGACCTCCTGTTATCTGGCCTCAGTCAACACGTATACATACGTCTCCCACGGCATCCCCCCAAGAGGCACCTTCTGCTAAGCCCATTTTTGCATCTTTCCTTATGGAAAAGTCAAATGAAGTATCATTTATGGGTACCGCCCACTAACCAGCAAATAAAGCTACCTAGTTAGCCATTACCACAACCATATGACAGAGGTGTGGTCGCTTTCATTTTACAGAACAGAAATTGTAGGTCCAAGAAATTAATTGTGCAAGAGAACCAAGGCAGTCCTGAGATGCAAACCCAGGTCTGACCTCAAAGTCCCCGTGCCTGCCTTGATACCATGTTACCTCCTCACCCAGGTGCCCTCTGCATCCCCCTTTGACTAAGCTTTATGCTTCACTTTTCCTTTCTGGTTGATGAGTAAAAACTGTACGTACTTATGGCGTGCAACATGATATTTTGATATACCCATGTGGTATTTCACCACATGATTTTTGCAGATTTTTATGTCAATTTTTTTTGTGCAAAAAAGGGAGGAGTGACCATTAGGTAAAGCATTTTCAAAAGAGAAAAATCATGCCAGTATTACTTAAAAATCACAGACGTCATTTCTTACTGCGCTGTCTTTGGTGCAAGATTAGGATGCACGGACATCAATGACGTCAATACGGTGACAACGAAGTAGAGAACATCCTGCAATCAGGCTCCCATCCTATGGCATCAGACACTTCTCCGTCTTCTCCCTCAGCTTAGCCTCTAGGTTCAGTTTCAGTCCTGTTTCTATGATGGTTTCTCTGTAAACTTCGGCCTGTCCAGATTTAGCCTCTCCTTGGATTTTCAACTGTACTTAAAACCTATAAAATTTAGAGTTTCAATACTATCTCAAAATATTGTTTGATAGGTATTTCTTTTGCTTCCAAATTTATTTTTAGACTTGTTGGGGGCTTTCTGGGCTGCAAGCACAGTAGGGACTTCATGAACACGTCAGGGACTATCCTGAGATGCTCTGGCTTCCTGGTGTACATACCAGAGAAGCCAACAACAGAGGCCAGGCTGAGGCACAGACGGGGTGGTGGGAAGCCACCAACCAGAGGGTGGGAGGGCAGGCAGGTCCTATACAATAAAGAACCTTCAGTGTAGCCCAAGGAGTAGAGAGTACAGTCCAAGGTGATGAGGGTCCCTGGAAAGCATTTGGGGACTGCACGAGAAAAGCTCCTGCCGAGGAGGAGGTACCTGGCTGCATCATGAATATCAACTGAACAGGGTGAGAAACTGGGCACCGCTTGGCCATAGCATTTGTCCCTGTTTGTCTCTGCAGCTGTAGGAAATGTTATACTTCTGTCGATTTAAATCTAAAAGCACACATCCAGAACAAAAATACATACAGTGCTACCAGTCAGGATGACAGATTCCACGCTCTGTAGAATCGATTATCTAAAGTCCCAAAAGAATGATTAAAAAAAAAAAGACAATTACAACCAACCTTAAGAACTAGTTATTCGTTTTAATAAAATACATTGCTGAAGTTGCAGGAATAATGTTCGGAAAGGCTAATTTTACCCAGTGTGAGCACCTGGAGCATTCCTCATTCATGATGATTAACATTTTTTAAAATTTATTTTTATTGTACACAAATGGGATACATATTGTTTCTCTGTTTGTATCATGATGATTAATATTTGAAAAGATTATATGTCAAATAATTTCTCAACAAGTTTACATTAGGTGGCAAAGAAAAAAATAATGATAAACAAAAAAGTCAACTTTCCACAAGCAAGGAACTTCCTCTTACCTCCAATTATTTTAAACCCTACATTTCCCTGGGTTTTGTTGTTTTTTTCTTTCTTTTTTTTTTTTTTTTTTTTTTTTTAACTAAATGAGAAAGGAACTCAACTGATGCTCTTATGAGTAGAAATCAGAGGAAACACTCGCTGAGATGAAGTACCTAGCTCAAGAGATCCGCTGTGCAACCTGGTGACTACAGTCAATTACAATGTATCATATCCTTGATAATCACTCAGTTAATTTTAAGCATTCTCATCAGGAGAAATAAGTATGTGAGATAATCGAAATCACCTCAATTTAGCCGTTCCTCACTATATATATTTCAAAATATCATGTTGTACACGATATATATGTGCAACCTTTGTCAATTAAAAAAATAAATAAAATACTTAGGGACACAATCAGAAGGGAAGGAACTGATGACTTGCTACACTAAGACAAACGCTTCCCTCCTGAACTAAAGCAACTGTGACTGATGCCTAGCAGGCAGATTCACTGGGGTCATATGCTATGCAACAGAACAGCAGCCGCGAGTGCCCCATGGAACAAGGGCGAACCCATCAATGGCAGAACGCTGTGAACATGGGGTTGGGGTTGAGCATTTCCCTGAGCGTGGAATTCTGTTCACCGGACCACTGCATCACTCAGGATCTGAGGGGGTCCCAGGAATCAACAGCATCATGCTTTGCCCATACACGCAGAGCAGGGGTTGGTCAGCGATGAGGAAACCCGTCATTGAGGACCCCAGGTGGCTCCCCATCATCCCAAGTCCTGAAGATAACACTGCCCCTTTATAGGACAAGAAGTGGATGCTTACATCCAAGGCTGCTCGGCAAATTCGGGGCAGAGAGCCAGGGTTTGAAACCGGATCTCACTGCCTTCTGCACCTGTGTGCTAGAATTTGCAAGAGTGGGTGTGAATCATGGGGGAAAACAAAATTCCAGAATAATTAGAGAAAACAGACCTGAAGGAAGAAGAGGCCAGAGGACCGGGTGAAAGAGCCAACTTACCGGCATATTTTGAGGTGTTAGATTCATCCATGGACCAAAAGCAATAATCAAAGGCAAATACCTGAGTGGGAGAAAAAAATATCACACTTGAAAATTAACTCCTTATGAGTAAATCTGGCTGCAAATGATGATGATGATGATGATGATAATGATACACTATTGAAGATGAGCAGATGCCCACTGCATCTCCTGAACACCACCAGCAAGTGTGGTGCTGCTGAACACAGAGCTCTTCCCGTAGGGGAGTAGTGTGCGAACCACTGCATGTCCCTAACCCAGACACCTTAGCCAGGTTTTTGTAAAAATAATATATTTTAGTAACAAAACAAAACTTCTAATGACTCTCTCTCCCAAGTCCACAGTTCCAGTGTCTGCTGAAACCTTCCAGCTGGATCTCAAGTAACACTATGATGATCAGCTTTCATTGAACCAATTTGTTCTCCTTAGTGAAGCTGAAAACTCCCCAGATCCCCCATCCTGGACCCCTTTTCCCTCTTCTTTCAAAATGTTATCTCCAGCCAAAGATTGCTAGTAAATCAATAATTCACCTTTGCATGTATACTGAATGCCTACTATATCCCCAGGTAATCTGATGCCACCATTTCCACTGTGTGCCACCATGATTATTGGTGCTCAGAGCACAGTTGTGGTACTGTGTGTTCCAAGGAATGGTAGCTTTCTGGGACAGTCCATGAGAAAAAGCATTAAAAAGTTGGAAATGGTATACGAGTCAGTACTGTTCTTAATGTTAACAACTCTGAAAAGTTCACCAGTAAAGACATCCATTTGATTGGCTGTTCTGATTTCCCTGATTTAATTTTGGTGAAAATACCCTTTTTTTGGGGAAACATCCATTAGATGCCTTGAAACTAGTGCTTCTCAGTATGGTTCTTATGAGGGCAGGAGCCATATTTAAGTGGTCTTTGACGTCTGCACTGTTCACACTAGTTGCTTTAGAATTACTACTTATTTAATGATTAATGGCACCAAAACTTTGCAAGGAAGCAAAGTTTTCGACAGCATGTCTTCGACAGCTGTCTTCGACAGCATGAAAGACGAAGTCTCATCATTTCCCACTCCACCTACTTTATTTTCATGCTTTTACAACTGACTTTGTTATAAAACTGCACCCAATTTACATCATTGACCCCAGATTCAAATTCAATTTTCATACTTAGACAAACATTCACTCTGGCCTTACAATAACCAAGTTCAAATGAACAGTATGAAACAACTGTTTGGCCCACAGACTGTGGAACATTTACTGCATTCCAGGCTTTTCTACTGACTCAAGGGACCACCCAGGCACAGCCCAACCAATCTTCCTGCCCCGGGGGGTGGGACTGAGCTTCAACATTTCTCCCAGGGGATGCAGATCTCTCTTCCAGAAAAGTAGTTTCCACAACCTCCCTTGAATGGCACCTTATGATAACTGTCATTCCAGGGCTTTTTCCTGTCCCTTTGACCCAAGCCAACTCCCCTTACTTTACTTAAATGGTCAATGGGAGCTAGTTTCCAATATTTAAGTATCTTTATACTGTTGCTCTCTGGAATCTCAATGAATTTATTTAGTAGTTGCAGAGGAGGAGACTAACCATCCGGGTGCACTGGTGCATACCTGTAAACCCAGCAACTGGGGAGGCAGGAAGATTACAAGTTCAAGGTCAACCTGGGAAACCTATCAAGACCCCTTGTACACAGGGGTGGGGGATAATCATTTATTTCCCATATAAGTTTTCATGCCTGCCTACCTCAATCTTTTTGGTCGTGGTATTAGGGATTGAACCCAGAAGCACACTATCACTGAGCGACATCCCAGCATTATTATTTTTTACTTTGAGACAGAACCACTCCAAATTGCCCAGGCTAGCCTCAAACTTGAGACCCTCCAAGCACCAGCCTCAAGAGCCGCTGGGATTACAGGTGTGCAGCACTATACTGGGCTCAATGACTATCTGGCATACTGAAGATTAGATAGCTATGGATTTTTGTTTGCAGTGAGGTTACTTAAAATGAGATGAAATCTGCCCCAAATTCTGAGGGTCTATCTGTAAGAATCATTCCGAATTCTGTGACAATTTCCATTTTTCTAATAGTTGACTGATAAAGTTGCTTTTGCTAATAAAAAGATGAAAAGAAAATTTCCTTTTTAAGCATGTGCCCCCTAAAATTCAGACAAATATCAAAATCCCACAAAGGACCCCAAAGCACTAGAAGGCAACTCTTCTTTGTGGGCCAAATATCAGGCTCTCTGGTTGAGTATGTCTTGAATTTCAAAATCCCTGAAAACAGGCATTTTAGACTGGCAGCCCCTCAAACCAGTTAAGTAATATAGGTTATTATTTCAGTAAATGTTAATGAGAAAGAAAGCTGAAGCACAGAGATGTGAGTGGCTTCCCTCACACTCAAAGTAAATGATTAGAAAAATGCTTATTTTTTTCTTTACTCTTCGGCTAGAAGTGATTGCTGACCCCCACTTCCATATGGGACCTGGGACCTGGGACAGCACTTTGTAGCTCCCGTGGTGCTCACGCACACAGGGTCCCTTTTATGCCTCGGCTCTTCTGTGTGGGTCCCAGTCTAAAGACGAGCTACTTGAGGACCCGTGTGCCTCACAGTGCCTGGCTTGGTCCTGTCCAGCACAGTTGCCATATACATTGTTTCAACTCACCATGCACAAAAGAGCACGGAATGGATGTGAGAACCTATAAATAAGCCCAAGTTCAAGAAGTGGGGCGCACTTTAGGGGTTTCACTACTTTCAGACATAAGTTTTGGGGGATCTGGGTTCCTTCGAAGGTCAAACATGGATTCGGTCACCAGATTAGCACTGGGGTCCCCTCTGGCACCAGCGTGCCTTGGTTCCGGTGGATAAACAAGTATGCCCCATCATTTACAGTTTGTACTCTGCACACAAATTACAACAGTTGACTGTCACTAGAAAAATTATTTGTTATGGTTGATACTAGGGCAATTTTAAAGATGTTTTAAAAGACTTCTTTGTCTTAGACAGTCTGATCATTTCCTTGCAATCTTGTCAGTACTACAATAAATTATTCACAAACTATTATCCTTCTTTTCATGGCCAAAATTTAATTAGAATTGAATGACACATGAACTGTTACACAAGGAGACATGATTTTCTCAGGTCTTACAGTAGTTTCGGTTTTCTAATACGAAATCCATTGACATTTCAAAAGACATAAAATCAGTTTCTTAAGAGTTATTCCTTTTTTGTTCACTTTAAACAAAAAAAAAAAAAAATTTAAGTCACCACATTAGAGAAATATGTTATTTTAAGACTACATCCCCTTTCATTAGAATTCCTGAATATCTATTTAATTATTCATTAGAAAGTCACTAGCATCTTGACTGGCAAGTGAGAGATGGAGGATTTCTTAATGGATGCAACTAAGAAAAAAAAAATCAAACTGAAAACCAAGTCTAAATTTCATCATTCATTGCTGCTGACCCACATTGCAAGAATACTTTCTGTAAAGGCCTTCACACCTTTTCAACTCACAAAAGAGCCAGAGGTACAGCTGTTCTCCAGTCCTTCTTACTGTCTGACAGTCATTGCATCATTGTTTTCAACAAAATTCCACCCCCACCTTCTCAGAATCCCACTGCTTCCGCTCAGCTCTCCCGGAAGACTCCTGCCAGCGTTTAATCCTCTGCAGCTTGCTGTACATCTGCTCCACCTTCGGCCGCCTCTTAACAACGTGAGCCTTGCATTTCTGTGAACCACTGAACATCTAGTAAAATTACAAAGCTGCATTTAATAAGCCAGGTGTCGAGTGACACACACTCTGTGGTACCCGAGCCCCGGCACTTGCAAGCAGGACACGCCAGGGTCAAACTCCACTCTCTCCAAGCGCTACCTCTGATGGCGTTTCAGCAAAATTCAATTTATAGTTTAAAGATATGGAAGCAGTTTCTTCTACGTTTCCTAGAGAAGCAGAAGGCATCGGCATTCCAAGGAATGGCACCTATCATGGTTTTTCTGATCCCTGAAAACCAACCTCGAAGTCACTTGCAATGGCACCCGCTCTGTGTCCTTCCAAGAATCCTTTCTAGCTGTGGGCTTTCCTGTGCTTTCCACCTGCAAAATGCTTCCTCTAGGAAGCAAGCTACGAACACCCACTGGCCACCTTCCTCTGTTTTAGGTTTTAGAGGGAACTCAGAGATGTTGTTAGGAATGTTTTCTGTCCTCTGGTTGCTTACAATCTAGCTAGGAAGACACAACAGCAAATCACTATTCCTGAAACTTGCACATGTTGTTTTGAAAGTCATTTCAACACCTCCCACATCTCCTTCTGAGGCACAATGTGGTTCATCCAATACTCAGGTCGACACAGCTTCATTTTATGTGAAGAAACACTTTATAATACATACATCAGATTGCTACAGTGAGCCCAAACCCACCCTAGGTCAACTGCTCTCTTATTAAACTTTCAATGTCATCTCAAATGTCACTCCCTTATGAGAACTTTATCAAGGATACTACCGCTTATTACTCTGAATTCCATACCTGCCTGACAAGATTTCGTGTGTACATAAACATGTGTGGATATACACTCATGGACATAAGATTCCCTTTGTTCTGCTAGGTTATTAGTTCTTAGAGGACAATGTCTTGGTTTTCCTAATCTTTCGTTATTATGCCAAACGAAAGTACTCTGAGAATTTACAACTTAGAGGAACTTGCTGATGAGTTACCTCTGAATTAATCTTGTGAAACTGTATTTGCATAAATAATCACTGCTTCAAGTAACAGCCCAGAGCAGTGAGCGCGAATCCTCAGGTGCCTGGCCAGACTCGGGGAGGCCATTTCTGCTATAGCAATGACAAGACTGGGGGCCCTGTAGATAGCATTTGTGTTCACGGGAACCTCACTGCTTTCCCCAAAAGGCAGGAACAAGCCCTCCATTCATCTGTACGTGTGTCGCTGGTCAGTCACCTGCACCGGGCCCCACCACTGACCACGGAGTCCTCCAGGTGTACTGAGCACAGTGAGAAGCTGAAGGAGAAAATAAGAAAGTGGAGAACTGTAAAGGAGCCCTCCTTCTGCGATCCCCTTCTTCTACCCACCTCGCCTCCCTGTCCAGCGAGATGCACCTCATTCCTACCAAATGTCACCTCCTCCGGCACCTCCTTGACTCTTGCTGTCCAGAATCTCCCCTTCTTTGTGCTATCGTGGCCAACGGCTGCACCACCCAACACACAATTTTCTACCCAAGTAAGTGCACGCACTACATTAAGAGAGGGTTACGGGAACGTAAGCAAAATGCGTAATACAATCCTGGGCACGTAAGGCAGCTCAGTGTGTGCCCGCACTGCTACCAGCACTAACACTGTCCACCCGTGGGCTCCTCTCCAAGATGCCACCCGCAGGTGCTCCTTAGGCACCACCACCCTAAGTGCTGCATATGCTCACCCAGCTGGGAGGTTTCCTGAGCCAGGGACTGTGCGGCACACAGTGGACAGGTGCTCAGTATTTGCTGGGTTATAGAGAGAAAAGTGAAATGGCAAAGAAAAAGAAGAGTTGCTACAGATTGTTTGGTTCTGTGTGAAAAATATCAATGCAACACACGCTACTTCCTAGTTTCCGAACCCAAAATCCAAGGGGCTTCCTCTGGGGGATGCGTCTGCCCTGAGGCCTCGCCCTGCTCTGTGAAGAAGCATCTCTCTCCTCTACGCTGCCTCCATCCACCCTCTGAACAAGGGGCACCCTGTTCCCAGCCGCAGGCCCAGCTGCCTCTTACTGCTTGTTCCGCCGCTCTCTACTGGGAAAGCTCTGGCGCAGATCTCTCTCTGCAAACCCTCCTTTCTCCAGTTGTAGGAATACTGGTGAGTCTATGTCCTGTTTTGTGGTCACTTCCCAACTGTTGATGTGCAAGACCACACTAACATGAAAGACCACGTTTCAAATTTGTTCCAAAGTCACCACACCACGTTAGGAGGATTGAATCATACCAAAAGACAATGAGAGCACTATGTTTCATTTCCTGTCGAAATTTTCCTTTTAATGCCATGTTTCATTGTCTCATTCTCATCTCTTTTTTCTAACTTCAGAAATGTGAAGACTCACCTCACAATAGAGAGTTACACTTCACTCACCTGGAGAAGCCCAACTGAAATCACCTGGGAGGCCCAGCACTGCAAGGCCGCCCATCACGGGTCTCTCTGTCCCGCTGCTGTGGATGAATGTCACTCAGCCTGCAGGGACTCTGGCCTGTGTTTGAGCATGTCTGACAAGGGCCGCAAAGGAGTTCCAGGGCCGTCACCCTTCCTACTAGTTGGCTCCACCGACAGACCTACCTTCCTGTTGGTATAGCTGTCCAGGAACTGCTGTCTTTCTGCGATGTGATTAGTCCTTTCCTTCATATGTGTCTGTATCTACATGCCAAACAATGTCTTAGGTTACAGAGTCAACACTGCCTGACTCGGAAGATGGCAGAGCACTGCAGAAATTCAAAGCGAGCCAGCAGCATCTGTCGCACATCCATGAGAAATAAGACATTGTCCTGAACTTGGGGAATTCACACCCGCAGTAGGAGGCAACTGTGCTGCGTGAGTTACTACTCTGGCGTGTGGTTCAAAGTCCTCAAAGTGTGGAGAGAAGTCCTTTCAAAGAACCCATCCATCCATGCTTGCCCTCATTTAAAGAATAAATTTACCAGCACTGAGTTGAAGCACTGACTCAATTTCAACTCTTTCAAATACCATATGCCTTCAACCTTTAATCCTTTTTTTTTTTTTTTTTTTTTTTTTGCGGTGCTGGGGATTGAACCCTGGACCTTGTGCATGCAAGGCAAGCACTCTACCCACTGAGCATCTCCCCAGCCCTGCCTCTCTTAGCTGAGAGATGTCGCAAATGTACAATCTGGGGCATTTCTCATTCTTTTGTGCCCCGATTACTTCTGAAAAATCTAGCCACTCAAAGAACTTTGCCAACAGCACAGTCAAAAGGTAATGTGGATATTTTCAAACACAGAATATACCTTCTTCAACAAATAGCCAAAACGTAAGCTGCAAGTGTCTGCAAAAGTACTATCTCATCCTACCCACCATCTTTGACAAATGGTTACTGATGCTCAATACAAAAGAAAAAAGAATAAAACTCAGTCACCCTGACATCACCTACCATGAGTGATATCTGCGTCTAGTTCAGGACATGCAGTTGAGACCTCCCTTCATGGGTCCATCGCCCCTGCAGGACCAGGTCCAGCACACCCAGCTAGAGAGGAGGAAGCTGGGCTGACCCAAGGCCCCAGGTCCCCGGAGCCTATAGGAGGCAGCTCAGGGGCTGCAAACATTCACTTTCAGTCAGCTCACATCAAAAGGGGCTGTCAGAGAGGTCACTCTGCTGGGGATGATTCCAGGACTCTCCCAGGTCCAGGAGGTTTTTGCTGTTCTGAACAGGGAGATGGATCAAGGCTGAGAGACAAGGGAGCTGGAAATCTCTTCCTTTGGGACCCATAATCTGTGAGCTGCATCTAGAAGCATTCATAGGCATAAAGCTATGAGGAAGATATCTGGCTCCGAACAAAGTCAGGCAGAAGGAAAGCAGAAGAGAGGTAGAGTCCGGAGAAATATCAAAGTTAGAAACAGTATATACAGTGCTGTGTTTCTGAGTATTTTTGTATTTAAAAAATAATGAAACTTTGGGATATTTTTGGAAATGTGATTTAGGACAAAGTATAGAAGATTACATTACTGTTCCAAATGATTTGCTGCCATCCTGTAGAGGATTACCTGCCCCACCTATTGCCACGTGACTTGCAGTACCTAGAGTAGGTAGGGGGGAATATAATTCCTGACCCTATTAATAAGCGGTTTGGCTGTATGACTTGCTTTGGCCAATGAGCCACAAAGTGATGACTGGCAGTCTGAGCAATGGCTTTACCTTCAGCTACCACCTGGTGTCCCCTGCCTTGCCCCTCCCCCATCACAGTATTAGCAAGTCCTGGATACCGGTTGTTCTTCAGATTGGAGCCCAGACTAAAGTTACATGGTGCAGTCACAGCTGATCCCAGATGACATATGACATCAGAGAATAAACCTTTGTTGTCTCAAGTCACTGAATGCTTAAGGTTGTTCCTGATGCATTGCCTGGCATAAGCTGGCTAACACAAAGCAGCTACTGTAAGGTGACCCCAGAATGCTGTCTACCCTGTTTCCATTCACCAATTTATTCTGCACCCTGCAGCTAGGTGAATTTCTTGCATGCATACTTATGATCATGTAACTTTTCTACACAAAACTCCTAAATGATCTTCATAGCCCACCAGCAGAAGGTCTAGCTCCAAAATCCTCCATAAGGTACCTACTCTCTCAGCTTTTAATATGACTATTCCTTTCACGTGCCCCATACACCAAGCAGAGTGCACGATGCATTACTTACTGACGCATCAATTACTGAGGTTGTCTCTGTTCCTTACTACATCCTGATTCCTATCCTAAATTCAGACCTTGGAAACCTCGCCTGCACTTATAAGGCCTCCTGAAACTCCTCTGTGAATCCTTTCTTCCTCTGAAGTCACAGAGGACTGAAGTTGTACCCAGGGATGACAACTGTAATCTGCCTTCTGCTCCTTAGAATACAATGTGTGATCATCCTCACTGCATTGAGTTCTAGCGAGCAGAAACTTCTAGTCGAACTGCCTCTCAAGCCCCAGGAACTCCACGACACCTCTCACAAGAAGTTCTTGTTTAATGTTTGCCGAGTCAATGAATCTTGAAGGGATCAGTAAAAATGATGCCGAGGGAAACACAGATTGGGAAGGTCATACTACCATGGAATGCACGTGGCTGTGAGACTCCTGGGCAGAGACAGAGCGGCAGGAGCCAACAGGACGACCCAGGGCCACAGTGCGTCGGGAGGAAGGTCAGATGCTGATGAGACGCGTGAGCTCGGCCCTGGGCTGGCTCTCTGCAGCTGGACAATGGGAAGATGATGCCAGCCACATATGTCAATCAAAACGTCCCCATATACATGTTGGAAGTTAAAGGAGACAAAATAATTTTAATAACATTTTACATCCAAAATATTTATCGAAAGTGCTCTTTCTCCCCTGTAGGAAGCTTTAGGAATCCTGTGTGTGCTTTACACTCACGACACATCTCAATTCTCAGCAGCCACTACCGCACGCCCCAAAGCCACATGCTACACGGATGCATACTGAATGGTGCACGTCCAGGATCTGTTTCCTGGGAGACCGGAAGCTTTGTTGTCAGAAATTCAAGCAGCAAATCAGAAGAGGCAACAGAAAGTGAGGGCAGTCACGACTGAGTCCAGACTGAATCCACCACCTCCGCTGGCAGAGCCCGGCCAGTCTTCCCTTGCTCTCTGAGCAAGCTTTGTAAAGCCAGGTGTTTGGTTCCATGGGTATGTCTC
The DNA here is from genome assembly GCF_902686455.1 of Sciurus vulgaris. Lineage (NCBI taxonomy): Eukaryota > Metazoa > Chordata > Mammalia > Rodentia > Sciuridae > Sciurus > Sciurus vulgaris. The sequence goes on from NC_136467.1 coordinate 149,117,405, forward strand.
CTTAAAGGATACGGCCTTTAAGAAATAACAGTTTATTTTGCTATGTTGCCAATTTCTTCAGCTCTCTGTTCTGTCAACGAAGTAGACACATAAAAGCAGGATCAAACACCTCCAGGTGAGTAGGTCCTAACCTCACTTCCAGATCAAAGAAAGAAGAAAACATCCCTGGGCGTGGGAGCATGCTGTAGTCCTGGTGATGGGGAGGCTGAGGCAGGAGGATCACGAGCTGAAGGCCAGACAGGGCAACTAACAAGACCCGGTCTCAAAATAAAAAATAAAAAGGACTAGAGGTGCAGCTGAATGGTAAAGGGTCTTGGGTTCAATCCCCAGTATGGGGGGGGGGGGTGTGAATTGAATTCACAAGATTGAATTATTCAAATAAATCATAACTGAACTAGAAGATATTAAATATAATAATCATGAGTTTAAAATGATTAAATTGAGTAAAAAATGATTCTAAACAAAATAATCTTGCAGATGTTTACGTTTCCCTCAAACTCCTCCTCCTCACCCCCTAACTTACCCTATACGCCCTCTGTGCCACTCTTGCCAAAACCCAAAGCTGATCCAAAGGTGGCTAAGCTAACAAGCTATTTCCCGCTATCTCTGTGGGCCTCTGGGACAGGACCTTGGATCACAACTGCAGTCAGGAGGAGCAGGAAAGACACACCTACATCAGCGCTGACAATTATGTGACAAAGGTTCTTATTGTCTTTAACCACAGAAGAGGAAGGGAGCAGGCTTCTCCACGTTTGCTGCTGCTGCTTAAGGGAAGCAGAGCTTGTTCCCTCAAATGCTGCAGGACACGCAGCTGGTCAGGGTGTCAAGAGGCCCGCACCCTGCCTCTCTGAAAGACGTTTCCCCACACAGGGGCACAACGTTACAAAACGGAACACTTATCAAAGAGAAATATCCAAGGACATGCAAACACCATCTATACCAGCACACATCTGGATACGTTTCCCTTTTTGTCTTGGCATGCATATCACCCCAGCCATATAAAATTTTTAAAATCTAATTTTTAAAAGCCAGCCAGAAGAATGCATTCATCTTCTACTTGCCCTAAGACAACACTTACGGAAAAAAATCTCAGGAACCAAAGAATCCTGATTTGGAGAGAAGCGAAAGGATGGTCAACCACGGCGGCAGCAGCAGCATTTTATTTTTTGGTACTGGGGATTGAACCCAGGGGTGCTTAACCACTGAGCCACATCCCCACTCTTTTTGAATTTTTTATTTGGGACCAGGGTCTCACTAAGTTGCTGAGGCCGGCTTTGAACCCGCCATCCTCCTGCCGCAGCCCTCCGGAGCTGCTGGGATTGCAGGTGTGCGCCCCCACGCCCTGCCAGCAACACCACTCTCCCTCCTCTCACCCCTGCCACGGCGGGATGAGTCCAAACCGCTTGCACATCTTCTAGTTCACTTCTTTCTTCCTTGACAAAACTTCCCCTTCCTCCTAATTAGCACTTAGAACGATTCTTGGTTAACTGTGCCAAATCCTTACCCACCACAGCCGAAGGGCACATCACCGCAGGGTGATTGTTTCTATTTGCCATCATCGCATGATTAGACACGATTTCAACAACTGTTTAAACGAATTGTGCGAGTATTCCTTGGAAAACCATAGAAGATCTGGACAGTAGTGAGATCTGCTCCTTCCAGGTCAGGCCAGGGTGATATACACTGACAGGATCATCAGGGCACAAGCAAGTCAGGCAGCTGGGTGCTCTGGAGGATGGATGCAGCCCAGTGAGCTTTCTCCAGCTCGGTCTCTGGCAAAGTGGCTCTGTCCTTTGCTGAGGAAACTAATAACTTTGCTGGACTTGAACCTTCTTTCTACTAAGCTGGTGGGTGTCCTTCTGCTCCAGGTGGCCAACTTACCTCCTTTTTTCCTTCCTTCCTTTCTTTCTTCTGTCATTTGTTCAACAATCATTGAGCAGCTCGCACGTGCTGTGAGTACTAATGTTGGTGACCCACTGGTCTTTTTAATGAATGATTAGTTCTGTCTTATCAGAATGCCATACAGATGGACTCATACAGAGCACGGTCTTTTCGGACTGGCTTCCTTCACTTAGCAACATGCATTTAAGGTCCTTTTATGTGTTCACAGATGGAGAGCTCATTTTCTTTTATCACTGAGTAATATTCCATCGCATGGTTTACTCATTCACCTGCTGAAGGACAGTTTGGCTACTTCCAGGTTGTAAAAAATAAGAGTGAAGCTGTCGTGTGGGATTTTGAAAACACATGTCGCATCTCATTTGGGTAAATAACTCAAGTGATGCTGGGCTGTATGATAAGAATATGGCTAGCTTTGTAAGGAACTTACGAAGGTTGTCACTTTCACCAGACAGCATTTCTGATGCTCCATATTCTAGCTTTGATGCTGTTGGACTATTGGATTTAAATCATTTTATTAGGCATGTAGTGACATCTCATTGCTTTATGTGTAATTCTCTAAATGATGTTGAATATACAATGTGTTTATGTGCCATCTGTATGTCTTCTTTGGTGAGATGTCTATTCAGATCTTTTTAAAATCAAGTTTGTTTTTTTTTTATTGCTGAGTTCTAAAAGTTCTTTGTATATTTCAGAGATACGTCCTTTATCAGGTGTGTTTTACAAATATTCTCTAGTTTGTAGCTTGTCATTTTGTTCTCTTAACATCTTCGGCAGAAGAATTTTTTCTTTCAATTAAGTTCCACTTACCAGTTCTGCCCCTGTGGGTCATGCTTTTGGCACTGTGTCTAAATGATATCTCCAGACCCACAGTCACCTAGATCTTCTCTTGTTATCTTCTAGAAGTGTCACAGATTTTGCATTTTATATTCAGATCTATGATCCATTTTGAGTTAAATTTGTGAGGAATGCAAGGTTTGTGTTTACTTCTTTTTATGTGGATGTCTAGCTGTTCCAACACCATTTGTTTTAATATTTTCTGCCAACTTACCTTCCAGTTATTTAATTCTCTCTTCAGCTGGATCTACTCTGCTGCTAAAACCTAATACTAAGTTCTTAAATTTGGTTTTGCTTTTTTTCAGACTGAGAATTTCTATTGGGTTGTTTTCCAGATTTTTTTTTTTAACTTCCAGTTCTCTTGAACATTCTTCAATCTAATGTTTTATCTACTTAGATAATATATTTATTTTAAAGTTTGTGTCTAGTCATGTGAACACCTGAAGCATTTGTGGGTCTATTTTTACTTTTCATTTTTTCTGCTAGTTCTTGTTTATGCCACATTATTTTGTCATACATCTTCTTTACCTTTGGTTATGTGCTGGATATTGTCCTCTGTCTTTTCTTTCTTTCTTTCTCTTTTTTTTTGGTCCCGGGGAATGAACCCAGGGTCTCACACATGCCATGCAAAAGCTCTAGCAACTGAGCAAAACCCTCAGCCCCAGACATTGTACTTTTAAAAATGTTCGTGGAATCCTTAAAAATTTGGGATTATATTTGCTTCTGCCAGGTACTTATGGGCACCTGCATCCTGGTAGTAAAGAATTACTAGATAAAGTTCTAAAGGGAAGTGAAAATTTAGATGAACTTTGATCCAATTTTAGAGCTTGAGATTTCCTGGATCACACAAATAACCTAACCGCCACAGCAATCCACCTGAGGGCTGATTTACTTTTGTTTCACCTTCATAACCCACGTCTGAATCTCAATCCATGTTGCAACCCAAAGAACAAGGAGATTACCAAGGACTCCACCTCTGGCAGGACATGGCCTCTAACACTTCTGTCCCCCTGGGTCCCACTAACTGTTGGCAACACTGCTGTGGCTAGAAATTTTTTATTCCTTTGAAAGGCACATCCCAAAATACCATGTTCACCTAAATTTTTGCTTCCTTTTTAGAACTTCATCTAGTAATTCTTCACGAAATTTAGAAAATCTCCAGTGCCACATTAAGCGCAGGTTTTTAAAATAATTTTTCCACTTGCAACAGTCCTTGGTGGGAGAGGTAACACTGATTACCTAACCTGCCATTGCTTTTTTCTTTTATTATTATTATTATTATTATTATTATTATTATTATTATTATTATTATTATTATTTCTTTTGTACTGAGAATTAAACCCAGGGGTGTTTACCCATTGAGACACATCTCCATCCCTTTTATTTTTATTTTGAGATGGGGTCTTGCTAAGTTGTTCAGGGCCTCGATAAGTTGCTGAGGTTGGTCTCAAGCTTGAGGTCCTCCTGCTTCGACCTCCCAAACTGCTGGGATTACCTGAGCATACCTGACTCCTAATTTGTCATTTCTGACTACAAAAGTCAGATTAGGAACTTTCATCCTGTGAATTTCACACATATTTTGGCTCTGTGGTTTTTAATACAATTGATATTGTATTATCTTTGGCATGTATTCCCTAGTTCCTCCCCGACTGATACAATTGATTCTGTATCATCCTTGGCATGTATTCCCTAGCACCCCCCCCATTCATGCAATTGATTTGTATTATCCTTGGCATGTATTCCAGCATCCCCCTGCCCCCATTAGAAGAATAGGACTGGGTCTGAGCTGCACAGCAGTTGTCTCTGCCTGGAAAGACTATTTGTTAAATCAAATCATCCTGTCTGTTCTGATGTTTCTGATGATTCATGCCAAAATCACATTGTTTTAAATAAATAAAAACACTTTTTTGAGTTGGGGGTCTCTGTGGTGTAGCCCAGGCTGGCCCCAAAGTCTGGGTTCAGGTGATGCTCTGGCCTGCAGCCTTCTCAGGCGTGCACCCCCACCACCAGCTAAAATTCCACTCTTACATAAGCATCGTTAAAGGATCTTTGCTTTTCCTGTTTGTTTGCAGAATCCTGTGTCATTTTCTTAAATCATTTATTTATTTATTTTTGCAGACTGAATTTTTTTGCTTCATAGTACACAAATGGGGTACATCTTTTCATTTCCATGGTTGTGCACAATGTAGCTTCACACCATTCATGTAATCATACATGTACATAGGGTGAGGATTCTGTCTCATTCCACCATCTCTCATACCCCCCTCCCTCTCTCATTTCCCTCTACATAATCTAAAGTTCCTCTATTCTTCTCTTACCCCCACCCCCTCACCCCCATTATATATCATCATCCACTTATCAGGGAAAATATTTGGCCTTTGGTTTTTTGGGATTGACTTATTTTACTTAGCATGATATTCTCTAATTCCATACATTTATCTGCAAATGCCATAATATCATTCTTCTTTATGGCTGAATAATATACTCCTGAATAATAAACTCCTCAGTTTATACCCAAAGGACTTAAAATTAGCATACTACAGTAACACAGTCACATCAATGTTTATAGCACCTCAATTCACAATCGCTAGATTGTGGAACCAACCTCGATGCCCTTCAACAGATGAATGGGTAAAGAAACTGTCATTTTAAATGTTATTCTGTTATACCATGTTTGAATTCAAAATGATCTTTATTCTTTCCAGATGTGCCTTATAGTGCATGTGTATCATATGTACTTTATATATATATATATTTGTATAGATATTAAATATTTAAAAGCTAAATTAACATAACAACTGAACATTAATTTCATCTTGAAAACTTTGTAACACTTTTTAGGAACTCTCAACACTTGGCAAAATGGAGGTCACCAACCACAGGTTACAAAGTTACCAGTACACTTCTGTGTGTGAAGCAAGAGTGATTTTGCAAAAACATTTTTGTGCCTCTTTTCAATTGCAGTGCTTTCCTTCACTGAAAGCAGCCATAGGTGAAATTGTTCCGTATTTCACTGCCTTTTTCCCCCCGCTGTGGGGAAAGATGTTAATATATCACGAGCCCCATGGTATGTTCTACAACTTCTGGAAACCTATAGTTAGCGAAGGAAGGCTACTGAAGGGACAGGCACCTCTCAGCAGCAGAGATATTTTCTAGGTTGCAAATTTTAAGGATAATATTCCTATCAACTCAAGGGAGGATTTGTATTGATCCCCAGACGTGGCTGGCATGGCTGCCATGATGCACGCTCCTATGACTACATATATCTCTCTTTCTTAAAGCATCGCGTAGCATTTGTCCAAGGCATGCCTTATGAGGTGGAGTTGAAACTCTTAGTGCAAAAGATAATACTCCTAAAGTTGCCTTCGGTAAGTACAAAGCATGAAACAGCATTTTAGTGGATTTCCATCATCCAAGAGCTAAACTGGCTTGTCCTTCAAAACCCCAAGGGGAAAGTAGGCCTTGCCTGTCTGGGTCCCACTGCCCTCACCCAGCACCCTGAGACTCCGACCACTCAGTATGTGCTAGAATAGCCTGTCCTAATCTCGTCTCAGGAACTGTGGCCCTCATCAGCATCGTTGGCTGGGGGCTGGTCACACGGTTTATTTTTGGTGCTAAGTGTCCTGATATGCAACAGAATGCTACCAGGCAACAAAAGCAACCTTCAGTCACACAGAGGCTGGTCCCTCTGAGATGTTAGCTATTCTTAGCAGGGCACAGAAAAAGAAAGGCTGCCCCATCAACACCACAGTGAACACGCTCTCAATTCTGAGACGCTGTTTCTGTCCTTCTGCTTCTGGGGCCCCCCTCACTCACTCACCCTGCAAACTGGCAAGTGCTGTTCCATCTTGCTGACCCTCCCACCATCATCAACAAAACCGAACCTGAGAGACCTGCAGATGACCAGGGCGCTCCTGCTGAGAAGGAAACCAAGTGGGAAAGAGCTCTATAGAGAGGCATCCTAGCCCAATGCTGTTATCAACACGAATTGTCTGTTCATGGCTTTAGTTTTAAATTAGAATGCAATTTTTTCTTGCTAAGAGGGACAGATGTATATGTGGATTTGTTGTTGTTGTTGTTGTTGTTGTTGTTTGTTTTGCTAATGAGGATTGAACTCAGGGGCACTTATCCACTGAGCCACATCCGCACCCCTTTTTGTATTTTATTGAGAGGATTTAAGTAGTGTATTTAAGTTGCTGAGGTTGGCCTCGAACTTGAGATCCTCCTGCCTCTGCCTCCTGAGCTGCTAGGATTACAGGCGTGCACCGCCACTCTAGGCTGTTATACGTGGGTCAGTGCTATGAATTAAAGACCCTACATTTCTGCACACCAAGCTAGTACACATGCCCAATTCCACGTCAGAGCTACCTTGGGAGGTTTCCTTAATGAGGAAAGAAAAATTTCAGACGGCAGAGATACCGAGGGTGGTCAACACCGCAGCCACATCAGAGGGAAACAATGAAAGAGAAAAAACATAAGGTAAATTCAGCACCATGGTCACAGGATCTGCAAAATACTCTACTTTCCCAAGGCTCAGAGGCCAATCCAAACACATCCCTGCCTGAAGGAAGGAACTCTCTTATTTGCTCACAGACATAGCATAGGCAGTCAGATTGTCATTTGGTCACTTTTTTTTTTTTTTTTTTTTTTTTTTTGGTGACTGGGGACAAACTCAGGGGCACTTAACCACTAAACCATATCCCCAGTCCTTTTTTGTATTTTATTTAGAGATAGTGTTTTGCTGAGTTGCTGAAGCTGGCTTTGAACTCACAATCCCCCTGCCTCAGCCTCCTGAGCCACTGGGATTACAGGCATGCACCACGGTGCCCAGCTTGGAAACGTTTTAATGATTCTAAGAAATGACAATGGAAGAACACTGCATATTGTCAAACACTTAAATCAGTTTTCACATTTAACAGTTTTCTTAAAATTGGCATTGATATACATGAATATTTCCTTCGACAAACAAACTCTATTATATGTTAAGAGTATTTTTCATTTTGAAAGCATGGTTCTAAATGATAATTTTCACCCATTTCAACCCTGAATAGAAATTTAAAAGTCAGTTATATTCTTTTACCATCAACAAGCACACATATACTTTGTATAATGATCATTCTTCCCTGTTGATAATTCACCTGGAGAAAACTCTGAAGAGAACCAAGTTTTCAAAGTCACCAAATAATAGGTTGTCATGCTGGGTAAGTATTTTCCTGTGTACTAAATCACAGGAACTGGCTTTAGATTTCTAAGGTATGGGCTCCGATGACAGTTCTTGGCCTTCCTGATGTCATTCTTGGTCAACCTGTGATTATTACCAGTTCATAAACTAAAATGTTTATGAACAAGCAAAGGGGAATATTCCCCAGAGCTTTACTCCTTCCTTACAGAGACAGCATCACAGGGACACAAAAATAAATTTCCCAGGGCAGAAGGCATGGAATGGAAAGGTTCCGGCAAAACCAACATGGCGCCGCTCCCCATGACTGGACTGGACAATTCCCACAGAGCTCAGTAGCAGGGGAAAATGCCCACTGATCCCACAGTCAGGTGGATACTCTCCACCTCTGAATGCAGAGAAATTCATAAAAATCCTATTGTGACAAAGCTGAAAAACCATTTTCTTGGAATTCTATGAGTCAGTTAAAAGGAAATGATTCTTTGTGCCTTTCATCATTATCTTGGGCAGGCACAATGGGAATGCAATTTTTGTCTTCAGGTTTTCTGTCTAGAATAACTGGTATCAGGCAAGTCTCAACATATTTGTGTGTCTAGCCATTAAAACAAGATAAATATTTATAGATGTTATAGTAAAAAATGCATGAGTGTTTTTAATTCTAAAAAGGTCATGAATTTTCATTCTCTACACAAGGTTTGAGGTTTGTGCCAAGAAAATTTCCTTAAGTGGAATACCACTCTGGAAGGCATCTGCTCAGAGCAGGTTGAACAATGATGAAAACTTTATGCACTACACATTTTTGCCCGTGATGGGGATTGAACCCAGGGCCTTGTGCATGTGAGGCAAGTACTCTACCACTGAGCTAGATTCCAGCCTCTGCACTGTATTTTTGACTAACCCTTTTCTCACTTTGCTTGCTTTATCCAACAAAGGAAGGAAAAGTCACTTGGGTTACAATAAGGCAATCCCCTGAAGCAGCATGCACCAAGTCAGTAGGATACAGTCTTCCCTGGGTATCCATGGGGGGTTCATACAAAATCCACAGATGCTCAATGACTTTCATATAACCTATGTGCACCCTGTATAATTAAAATCATCTCTAGTTTTCCCAATATAATGTAAATGCTATGTAAATTTTCAAAAAGCACACTTTTTTCCCTGAATATTTTTGATCTGTTGGTGATTGAATCTAAGAATGCAGAACTCACAGATGTGGAGGGCTAATTGTCTAGTTTCCTTTGAAGTTCTGATGAATCATATAATCCAACGGAGGTGGGACAGACTACCTAGAATCCCAGGGAGCTCTCCAGAGGTACCATGTGTGCCCTTCACACGAGAACCATACAGTACTTGCCACCAGCAGCCAGGAGTCAGGACTGGTTTGTAGCCAATACCAGCACATTGATCTCATTATCTGCCAATAAAAAATTATCCTTTCTTCGACATTCTAATAGGCTTTTTTTCATTCTTCTTAGAAAACTTAATCCCATTTCAGCCTTTTAAGCACTTTAAAAGGGTACTTCTTCCACACAGAAAGCACATGGGGAATAACAATGTAATTCTGCAATGGTGTTTGTGTATGAAGGCCCACTTTTGACGAATGAACAGAGACTGGGTGGCAGGGAAAAAGGAGGCCACGAAGCTTCTCTGCTTCTCCCCACATGCGCTCATCCTTTCACTATTTTGTTTAGAACAAGGAGTCTCTCTGAAGAAGACAGAGCTGCTGGTGGTATCACAACTGTACATTATTAACCAGCCTACCTTTCTTAAGGTGTCAATCAGGTGATGGGCGCTGACATCACCCTAAGGCAGAACCACAGTCCACTGCCCAAATCCCTGGAGGTTGTATGCCAATCTTGGATAGTTGTGAAAAAACAATCTTCCAATGTGAGTAATATTGACAGTATGATCAAATACAGTATGCTTGTCTTTCAAAGAAACTCACGGGATGTTACAAAGCAAAAATAAAAGGTTTCACATATATATGTAGATGAACTATAAAAACAACCTAACAGGAGGTCTTTAGGCGGGGAGAAGGCACCAGTGCTCTGGGCTTCCACATTAAGAAAATGAACCAAGTCCAGACAACAGAAAGAGGCTAACTGAGCATTAGTTATTTTACCAGGAACATTCCAACCAGGACAGTTCAAATAAGGCCATTGCTCCAACTTGAACCAACCAAGTAATTGCTCTGCTCTGCTTCATGTCCACCCTATAAAAGCTTTCCCCTCGTGTTCCTTTGGTGGAGCCCATGCCACTTCCCCTTGGATCTGCAGGATTCATGAAGCGTTATCTGCATAAACAACTCTTTAAACTTTAATGTGCCAAGTTCATCTCTTAACAGTATGGAAAAGGATGGGATGCGGATGAAATCGTATAAACACCCGTGAGATTCTATGCCATCATATTAAATGTAGAAGTGACTTGTTAAGTCCGTGACAGACCACACAGACGATGCTGGCCTCATAAGATAACGCTGCCTAGTAACACCATAGTGGTCTAATTTGTGTAAGTACACTTTATGGTGGTCAAACAAAAATGAACTAACAACACATCCCTCAGCACTTAGAATCTCTCAGAAGGCGTGTTCTGTGTGTGGTTTCAATGTTGCGGCCCTGTGCTGACTGTCACCGTCAAAGCCCAGTCCCTATGCTGAGAAATCTGTGTGGTCTTTTTTTTTCTGTTACAGAAGGAGGCAATGGGCTCTGCTACCTAACTAATCCAGTGAAGGAAGAAGAACTCCCTTTCAAAAAGACCTCGCCGACCCCAGGCATAGGCTTGGGTTGCCGACTCCCGTAGGAAGAGGGCATTTCATTGCCCACTCGCTGAAAGAGCATTTACCGCCTGCACCTTCTTCCGCCGCCTGCTCTTATTCATCCTCCCAAGAGGCCTCGCTTTTAAAATGCAAATGGTCTGGAGTGGTTGTAGATTTTTCTGTGTATGCCAAGAACTAAACTAAAAACAATTTGATATTTTCGAAGCCAGCAAGGTAATCTGTTGGCAGGTCTCAGGACTTGGAGAGAAAGCCACGGGGCGCAGCTCTACACGGACTGTGGCCCTCCTTCTGCAGACGTGAAGCTCCTCCCTCCCAGGGCTGAAGCTCCTCCCTCCAGGGCTGAAAGCTCCTCCCTCCCAGGGCTGAAGCTCCTCCCTCCCAGGGCTGAAGCTCCTCCCTCCCAGGACTGAAGCTCCCTCCTTCCCAGGGGCTGACAGCTCCTCCCTCCCAGGACAAGCAGGTGATCCTCTCCACGCCATGGTATACCACGCAGCTCCAACGTGCACACCCCCAACCTCTTCTGCCTCCCGGCTCTGCCTGACCCCTTGGCTGGACCAGTTCAAGACTCAGCTCTGTCAATTCCTCAGCACTGGCGAGCCCACCTGATCCTCACTGCCTCTAATACCCCAGGATTCCTCAGCTCCACAGAAGGGCTCCGCACCCCTTGCTGGCACGCACAGCTGGGGAGCCTTGGGGAACTTTGAATTCAAGTCTTCTGAATCTTTAAAATTTAAACCCCTTGAAAACGAGGCCCTGCCACGTTGCTTTCATCACCCGTCTCCCGTCTCACCCTCTCAGCACAAGAACTCAGAAATAATTTTTTACCTTCGAGAATTAAACATAATCCAGATGTGGAATTTACTTAGATCACGGTCCCACAACTTTGGGGCAAGGATGCCTTCACTTAGCAGTTAAGACTTCAGAGGGGCTACGGTGTGGTGCAGGGTTCGATCATGTGCTTAGCATGCAGGACCAAAAAAAAAAAAAAAAAAAATCTTCTGAAAACACAGACTACTTCTCATGGTTTATTTAAAAATGGTATTCCTCTAGAACAGCATTTCATTCAGAGTGAAAGTTCTATGGGATGTTAACAAACGTCAACTAAAAAACGTCTGAGGTCAATTACACTGGGAAATACACTAGCCCAATACAGGTTATTTTACAGCAGCGCCTTTCAAGCTCACAAATGTCGCTGATTTCATTGAGTCACTGTAGAGTTCCAACAGCAGCATTTCCAGATGTACTTGACCACCTAATTCTTTGAGAGGAATATCTTGGAGCATATTTTGAGAAACGCGTCTCATTGATTTCAATGGAAAACAACCAAAAAGGCTTTCATGAATGCAATGAGATTTCAAGTCTCTGTCAAAAACATTTCTGCCGTAAAGATGTGTCAACTTTGCAAGAGAAACAATAAAATTCTGAAATAAAGCAATTAACAGCAGTGTTACAATCCTCACCAGGGATTTTCTATTCAGTTCAAGTTTTATAAATCAAACTCATTATTTTAAAACTCTGCTGATTGTATAATAGCTTGTAAACATAATACAATAAAATTCAATTTAAAAAATCATGTATTTCCTTTCTGCACTGGCATACAATCTGTCTGCCACCTAGTAAGACTCAAGTTTTTCTTGTTCTTTCTTCCTCTCCTCTGACCCTTTAGTACTAGGGATTGAATACAAATGCACACTACCTCTGAGCAGTATCTCCAGGATTTATTTTATTTTGAGACGGGGGTCTTACTAAGTAGCTGAGGGTGGCCTCAAACTCGCAATACTCCTGCCTCAGCCTCCTGAGTAGCTAGGGAGTACAGGTTGTGCACCAATGCGCCGAAGCTAGACTGCAAGTTCAATGATACAATATTATACCACTCCATTTGCTAAACAGTGAAACCCACGAGGTGACACATCCATTGGAACTGACCAGAGCTCTCGTGGTGTGTGGTCCAAACGCGTCACACAGTTTTCATACAATAACTCTTATGAAAGGATTAGCCCATCAGCAAGTTACCAACACTCCTGACCTCAGGCTTCTCCCCACTGTGACAAGTAACTATAAACATGCTTCTAGTAAAAATAGTGTTAGCTAATCAAAAAAAAAAAAAAAAAAAATTAAATGTCCTCTGAACTTAAAGTCTAGATACAAAAAGTTCTTTGTCATTGAGGTTTCATCATTTGATAAAGTGACAGGAGAATATCAGTAACAAACTTCCCCTTCTGGGTTCTACCTCTAGTCTGGGAAAGATCCTGGCAAGGGCACCAGTGGCCCGATCTGCTGGGCAAGCAGCCTGAAAACCCAGGATGCAGACAGGACAGGTGCACTTGGAACTTGGAGCTGGCGGAAGTCCGGGCCTGCACCTCTCCGGTTCTCAGCTGAGCCGTCTCCAGCACACAGCAGACACTCAGCGAAGTCCACCCAGTAAGCCAACGGGCACGCTGAATCCTTACCTAGGATGCTGCCTTGCTGACTTTTACCTTGTATATCTTGTATAGTTTCTTTTTTTCCCATCTCTGAATTCACGTTTGATTGTTAAATATCCGACCGTAAGTCAAAAGATGGCTGGGAGAGAGGATCACATGAAAATGATCACCTCCCCAGGAATGGTCTGGAAGCACTGAGGACAGTTACTTGTTTCTCAGGCCTTTCTCCCCATCCAGGCGCCAACCTTAACGGACAGTCACCAAAGGCAGATATGAGTGTGCAAACGAGGATCCGAGGATCGCTGAAACCCTAATTCCCACAATATCCCCTTTCAGCATAACTTCTGCATGGCTTTAGGCTTCCTTAGGCTTTTCTCCCCATCTCACCTTATAGCTTCAGAATAATCCAAGACCGACTGACCTTTTACTAAAAGGTCACTCTGAACTCACAATAGCAAGGACAGGCAGAAGCAGGAGCCAGAGGGAGGGGGTCCCAGGGCGGATTTCTGGAACATCCTACAAATTTTCCAAACCACAGACCTGGAGAAGGAGCCAGAGGCCTTCCTTCTCGGTAAGTTGACTTTCTCATAATCCTGCACGGGCACTTCAGACACTCCCCGCTCTCATAGCGAGGTAGCAGCATAACTGGAGCCTGTTCTGCAAAGTGCAAAACACCAAGGCTGCCTTGTTTTTAAAACACTCCATCCCTGCTCTCCCAGCTGGAGAAGAGCGAGATTGAGAAGCAACGTTAATATTCCAAGGCAGGTGAGGTCAGGGTGCTGCCTGTGCCTGTCTGAGTCTCCATCACACACGTTTTCACCTCACAGGGAGGGATGGTGGGCCCAGCTGCGCCTGGGGAGAAGGGTGTATGTCAGGCATGAAGGAGGAGGGGTGTGTGGGGCAGGAGGGGCAGGAGGTACTGAGGCAGGATCCAGGGAGTCCTGGCTGACAAGCCAGTGACTGCCATCTCCTGCAGCTGGAGGCGGGGCCGCAGGGCTGGGATTGATGGGCACAAAACTAGAAAGACAGAAGGGTGAGGAAAGCAGTTCAGCCTGGGACACACCTGGCCCGCCCTCCTGGAAGCAGTCTGAGCATCGCTGCTGGACCACAGCTGTTTTCAGCCAGAGCTCTTCCAGGCACTGACCACTCGCTTGCTTCCTTTTACAGGTACAATGTCATCATGCTCTCTTCCCCCAACGTCTACTAAAGTGTCAGTCCCTGACTGGTTGGAATAAAAGAAAAAAAAAAAATCTACCACTGATTTTTCCAGAAGCACTGAGTTCAAGGACACTTTCTAGTCTATGAAATGTTCAGGCCAGAAGTTGGGCATCAAATACCTGTGACCAAATGTTAAAAAAAATTCAATGATTTTATTTGTAATTGCTTTTAAAAACTACAATATTTGTAATGATCCTTGCTTGTCACTAATTGAGTAACATTTTCTCTTCTGAAAGTTTTTAATATTGCTGCCCATAAGCTGAGGAAAAGTACATCTGAATAAAATTTTATTTCCTTGTAATTAACTGGCTAATAAAAAAATTACAATAAAATACAAACCTTGAAATAGATACTTATGACTACACCATCATAACCACTGGTTTAACATAGGATGTTCCTGCGGTCTCTATTTTCAAAATCGAAAAGGGTGCACAAAGTCAATGAAGTGTCACAAATCACACAAGGTCATTCTATGTAATCACTATCCATCATAACCACTTTTCTGCCTTTTTCCTAAATACTTTCAAGCAGCCCTGCATTGTTCCTCCTGACTAACAACACAGCCGACCACAGCCGTGGGTCACGGGTCCCTCAGGTGCATAGGCAGGGAAGGCCCTGCGGAGCTTCCTGCAGGCCACTTCTTGGCTCCTGCTCCTGATGGCCGTGGCTGCAGTTCCCTGTCCAGCGAGCCGTGAGCGCTCACACCAGGTGACCAGAACAAAATCATACCGAGGACCATGGCTCTGGGGCAGTTTTCTTGTCGGGTCTTCAAAAGGATCATGCGGTGAATCTTTCCAAAGGCTACAGCAGGGACCCCCAAGTCCAGATTTAAAAATCCATAATGCGGCACCTCTGTAGGTCACTCTCAGGACACAGTGTCCCCAGGCTCCACTACTGCTGGAGACCTGACTCCAGTCCATGTGCCTAGGCTACCTTGTTCCAACTATTCAGTTTCAGTTTTATTTCTTAGATTAATTTGCCATTTATGTGAAATCTTGGATCTAACAGTATAAATGCTATTGCATAACCACAGTGCAGAACTGTGCGAAGATGATACATTAGACTTTTCTGCACTCGTCAGAACCTGACCTCCTGCTCTATGGGACAGCTTCTTCAAAGCACTCATAGTTGCTGGACAGCCTTAGGTCCTGGCTGACACCCATGAACGACCTTCAAACGCCCCTCTAGCACTGAGGTCACACAGAGGGACACAGAAGTCAGACTGCTCGCTTCCATGCTTGCCTCACTCCCTGGATGATGCGGTGTGACCCTGGACAGGGCATGGAGCTGGCGGGAGGGTTGAGTTGACACGTGGGAACGTTTATAGAAGTGAGGGGAAGACGCGCCATGCGAGAACCTCCCTCCCTGGTCGGCCGCCTACTTCACCTACAAGCTCCTCCTCTCCATGGGCCAGAAACACCTGCTGCTGCTGAGGCCAGATGCCTGTGGACTTAGAGAGCTGTGGGCCCGGAGGCCCCTGACTCAGCAGCCCACTTACTCTGTGCAGTACAGATGCCGACCTGAGCAGAACCACCTAGTTTTAAGGTCACGGTGAGTCAATCGCCAAGGCAGGGAACTGTCTCTCATCAATGACATTTTAGGAGGTGTGATGGCATGCCTTCCCCACCCCCAGGGAGCCGCCAAGGAGTCCACCACCGCCAAGTCTGTGAACCAAGTCATGCTAGTGACAAGCACTTCTGGCAACACGACTCTCTAGGTTGGGAGGTATAAGATGGCAAAATAGAAACCATTTAAATCGAACCTAGATATACCGAAAAGCAGTGTGGGAAGGTGCTGTGGTTTAAATGCGAAGTGTCCTGCAAAAGCTCAGGTGAGACAATGCAGGAAAGACTGAGGAGAAACAATGGGGTTGTTATGAGACCTTCACCCAATCAGCCCATCAATCCACCTGAATGGATTAGCTGGGTGGTGACTGAAGGCAGGTGGGGTGTGGCTGGAGAAGGTGGGTCACTGGGGTGTGCCTTTGGGGTTTCTGTGTTGCCCCTGGGGAATGGGTCTCTCTCTCTCTCTCTCTGCTTCCTGGTGGCCATGTCCTGAGCCACTTTCCTCCACCACACTCTTCCACCATGGTATTCTGCCTCACCTTAGGTCCAGAGGAATGGAGCAGGCCATCTATGGACTGAGGCTTCGGAATCCAAGAACCCCAAATAAGCTTTTCCTCCTCTAAAATTGTTCTCGTCAGATCTTTTGGTCACAGCAACACAGAGCTGACTAAAACAGAGGGACCCACAGATCCATCTGAAATTACACTCAACCACATTGCAAATAAATAAATAAATAAGAATGGGTAGGAACAGAGGGGCTACATCCTTGTGGGTGTGATCTTCCTAAGACACCAGCCGCCATGCAGAGCAAACCACGAGGCAAGTGTGAAGCATTGCTCAAAGGAGGTTTGAAATCTACCAAATTATTCTATGTCCATGTATAAATCTACCACAATGTATCCTACACACACGTGTGTGTGTGTATATATATGTGTATATATATAATTATAGTAGATATTCATATATTATTGTATATATAATGCGCTAATTAAAGTAATAATAATAATATTAGAACAGAGATCAATAGAGCAAAGGCATGGGGAGAGAGGAGGAGAGGGAGAGGAAGGCACTGGGGAGGGAGACTGCTCACACTGTTGTGTGCATGTGCAAATACAGCAAAATGAACCCCACTGTTGTAATTATAATACACCAATAAAAATGAATTTAAAAAAGAAATCAGCAAAACACAAAAGGTTGCAAATTTTTCTTCCTGGCATGCTGCAAACCCCATAAGCCACAGCCAGGTCCAAATCATTTTTTATTACTTCTATACCACTTACAGGCATTTTATTTACAAGTGCAATTTACGTGGTTAGATGCAAACAAATCTTTTCCCATTAGGCAAACTCACAATGCCAACCCAATGAACACCATTATGACGGAATTCTTCAGGATTCTATGGTTCCCTAAAAGGCATATAGGAAACCCTTTATCTGAATAAAGATGCAAGATATTTAGAGTTTCACATCAGGAAAACCAAAGTAAATTGGCAGGTAAAGAAAATCCTTGAGTCTGAATGAACCTAAAGTATGAAGGAGGCATTAAGCTCAGCAGCGTCTCCTCCTAACCCAGGCCGGAGCATCATCCAAACCTAGGCAGCAGCAGGGCCACATGGGCAACTCAGCTCTCCCCTGCAAAAGGCATCAGGAGGAAGACTCTGTCAAGGGCTCTGAATTTATCATCTCAATTAGAACAAGCCACCACTGCTATTCCAATACTAGTCTGGATCAGATCAACCTCAAATAAAAAAAGGTTTAAAAATAAATAAATAATAATAAAAAATAATAAATGAATAAAGAAAGATCCATTTGGGAAAAAAGAAAAAAAGGTTCCACAGGTAGACACTGAACCCATAACCTCGTGGGGCCGATGGCAGGATCAGCCATGCTGTCCCCGAGTCCACAGGAGGCTGTCTCTATGGTCTGACCTACTCTTGTATCTCTGAGGAGGAGGGACTGAGGAGGAGACTGAGGCTGCCGAGCACATTCTGTAAGTCACTCCTGGCTCCTGCCACTCGTCTTGCCCATCAGTGCTCACCCCCAGGGGTAGAAATGATGGCCGCATTGCTCCGGGAAGGAAACTGCCCTTAAGACTAAGCGAATAGCAAAGCCAGGAAGAAACCTAGCCCGGGGTCTTCTGAGCTGTTCCCTTAGCCCCAGAGCTCACCTTGCAATCAGTGATCTATGGAAACAAGTTTCCTCCGTTCCCAGGTTTAAAGCCCTGCAACAACCTTGTCACACTCAGAGCAGCAACCAAGTTCCTGACTGTGTCCACGGGTCATGGCAAATGCTGTTCCCCTTGCCACCTGCTTCCACCCAGGTAAGCAGGCCTCTCATGTGCTGTTTGCTGCTGGAGGGCCCCACCCCAGCCCGCTGGCTCTTCCCAGAACCTGGCCCCATGGCTCCTGACCACTGCTGGCAATCTTCCCTGTAGCACCCTGCGGCTGAGTCTCTCTCTTGCCCACTGCACAGCGAGGCCCGGGGCTCCTCCTCTCTGCCCTCTACCCCACACCGGCACCCAGGGAGCATCCGGCCTTGTGAGAGGCCTGCATCTCCCTGGCTGTGAGTGCCCCCCAGGCAGAGGCTCGCACACTGGCCCTGGGTTCTCTCCTCCTGGGTCTGGCTCAGGGTTTGGTGTGCAGGAGAGAATAAATGTTTACTGGATAATAAACGGGTGCATATAAAGAATCCTGGAACTGCATACCAAAGAACACAGGCAGTCCACAGGGCCACTTTATGACAAGCCGCACTTGAAGGGCAGCCTATTTTTATATAAATAATGATGTCCATTTATTTTACCACTACTGAGAAGCGATTGCTTTGTTCACCCACCAATCTGAGAGTCTTTTTAACAAGGATGGGCTCACCAGCTTGCTCACTGGGTCACTAGACAGCTCTTAAAGAAGCAGGAACCAAAGCCGGGAAGCTGGTTCTCAATGCTGGACCTCGGTGCGCATGTGTGCCAGATGACTGCGTGGTCCTGTCTGGGGCTGCATGCCTGCAGCGGAGAGGCAGCCCCAGAAGAAGCACCTGCAGCCAGGGCCTCTGCACGGGAGGCTCCCTCTGCCTGGCCCACCTTCCCCAGCTGCCCCTCTCCCCTGCTCTGGCCTCCTCCTGGTCGGTCGCTCAGTCTCATGTCCCCCTGCTTTATTTTCTTCGCAGCAATCTTTCAGTGTTCTAAGCCACCTTTGTTTGCCCATTCCTCTCTTCATTTGCCTAACTATAGATCTTCTCCGCTGGACCTAAGTCACAGGTCTCCGGAAGAGAAGCCTTGTCCGCTTGTCCCTGTTCCATTCCCAGTGCTGAAAACACCAGCAGACACTGAAGTTGCTGAAAGCCACCTGCTACCTGAAGGGATGGTGCCCTTGGCTCACACCACCACTCATCAGTGACATCTGGGACAACATGCCATTTCCCCGTGGTCGCTGCTCCTTGGGGTTTCTTTGAAGACCAACCAAACACACGTGCAGCATCGTGTTTGTACAGAATGCTCTATCAGTGAGAAAGCCCACACACACGGAGGGACAGGAGGGCTCCCCGACGCCTCCAGCAGCCTTCAGCGCCTGGCAGCCCTCTCAGGAGAGGGTCCTGGTGTGCAGAAACAAGGCTGCTGGACAGCGTCCAAAGTTAGGCCCGTGACTCACATTCAGTTTCCAATTTCCACATTTTCAGAGGGCGCACACAGGTTTCAGGAGCCACTCAGAGGAGTAATGGCTCCCTTTCCAAAGACCTTAACCCTCCTGTACCTGGAAGTCAGAAAGCCTCTGAGAAGTCCTGCAGCCCAGGTGGGCCATGGCCCCACTGCGGGTGCACTGAGCAGCTGCTCTGCTGCCCCGACTTGACCTGCCCCATCTCTATAGTACACACAGCATGCAGGGCAGCAAGGCAGGGGCGGGTGGGGGGCGGAGGGTGCCTCCCCAGGCCCACGCTGTGACAGCAGAGGCAGCCATCGCACCTGAGCTCCAGCAGCCTCAGCTGGAACGGTTAAGGACCATGGTTGGAAGGACCAAGATTCAGTTATCTAGAAAATCAACTTAAAATATTTTGGGGGTGGGGGTGGGGCCTATGTACCTGGTAGAGAGAAAAAAAAATATTTTGCCATAGGAATCATTTAGATAAAGACACTTGACAGTTTTCAACTGCTCAGGAATGGGTTTCTCTGGTTTATGTTTCAGTATTTAGTTGGAAAAGATGTAATTATATGTAGATTCTCCTTCAGGCTCAATCTATTACAGGTTCAAGGTCAAGAGAACGCGGAGGAGTGACCAACATCCTACTTCTCCACCACACTCTCATTTAAAAGAAAAATGCTAAAAGAAAAAAGAGAAAGAAAATATTTATTTGGCATAAATATTCTAAATCAAAAATGAACTGAAAGTAAGTCTGCCCTTAACGGTTCATATGCTCCATCGAGATTAGTGGACACATCTTAAGGTGCTAGAAAAATTCCACTGTGATCCTGAGGTCAAGGGAGAGGGGACCAACACGGGGTGTGGGAACGGTTAGAGAGCATTCAGAGGGTTATCTCAGTACACAAAGGCTCTGAGAAGTCCTGCATCGAGCAAACTCGTTTTAGTTTACTGTGGAGTCATTTCCCCCATCTGGTAAACATGAACGTCCAGTTCAAGGGCACACGTTTCAAGCAAAGCTGGGCAAATTTCAAGTAATAATAATCAGCTAACACAGGAAAATACACCCTCAGTCTCCACTTTATGGAGAAGGAAAAACATACTCAGAGACCTACTTTTCAAAATGTCAGAGGACAGTGACATTAACAATGATGCCATCAGCCTCAGTGCCATCTTTCCAGAGGAGTTTTCTAAATTTGAAAATAAACGCACACAGCTGACCCTTTTTTTTATTATTATTAGTAGTAGTAGTGCTGTGGTCATTTCCATAAGTGTATTTTACAATGAAACAATGGGTGTGCCCTCCCTGACTCCTCCTGAGGACAGGAGGACAGGAGAATGGACGGGAACATCTGCCAGTCACCCAGGAGAACCCAGGTGGGTGGGGAAGCGGGAGAGGCCCTGGGAAAGCCAGGAGCAGGAAGAACAAACTCTGGGCGTCTTCCTGTGATCTCGAGACCAGCCCGCTTCCAGCCACCCCATCCGGGGTTCCAAGCTGGCTCCAATCTCACGAGCACTCAAGGAAAAAAAAAAGAAAAAGAAAAATTAAGCCCCAGAAGGAAGGGTCTCAAGGACGGCTCAACCCTAGGATCCTGAAGACAACGGCTTCATCTGCACACTTGGCAGCCGCAGGTCCTGAGTTAACCATCTCTGGGGGAAATCCTGACTCTGCATCCTCTGGAAGGTCTCCAGGAAGGGGCAGGTCCCCATCTCCCCCCGGCACGCACACCATCTGGAGAGACACGGGGCTTCGGCCACAGAGCCACAACCTTGGAGCTGTGAATGGCAGTACCCTGCAGAGTCTGGGCTCCCGGCTGTTTTCCTAAAGCTGGTGGAGAAGCAAACCCAGAGAAAGGACACCCGAACCGTGATGGTGCGGACACCTGGCCACTTCACAGCAGGGCAGGACAGGGCGCTCGGGTCCCCCAGGCCGACGCTAAAGAAGGCCGCACGCCCCTGAAGGGCACAGCCAGTGCGAGTCCACTTGGGCAGGCTTCTGCCATAAAGGGCAAAGCTAAAAATAAACCGCCCAGGGTGCGTGGCTGACGTTCAAGCGTCATGAAAACGGCAGAGGAGCCGTGAGCACCGAAGTCAGGAGGCGGCTGGGCGGCTCTCCCTGGCCTCCGCCCTGCACAGGGGCCGGGCTGCCTGGCCGCTCCTGGGCACTGCTGCTCTTCATCTGCACACGTCTTACACACTTTCACATATGACGTATTTTGGAATTTAAAAAAGCCGACAGCCTCCCGCGAGGCTTAAGGAAAAACAGACCTCAGAAACAAAAGTAGATGAGCAGGAGGGACGCACCAACCCAGGTAAGGTCAGGTTGGCCCCTGGAATCCATAAGTCTTCTTAATTAAAACAGGATTCCATCACATCCCTGTTCCGGGGCCCTGGGGCCTGCCAGGCATGGATCCCTGTGGCTTTGCTTTGTGTGTGTGTGTGTGTGTGTGTGTGTGTGTGTGTGTGTGTGTTTTCCTGGATGACAGTCCAGGTCCTTTCATGTGTGTGGATAGACAGTCTGTGGTGACCAGGGGTGACCCCCCCCCCACAATTGCTGATTTTCACATGAACAACTTACTCAAGTGAGAAGTGCAACGTCCACACCTCGTGGCCTCCGTGGAGCACGGAAACGCTCCCCGGGCCTTCCCGGCTCCCTCCAGCCTGGTGACCAGGGTCTGCTGGGCAGAGCCGGAAGCCTTCCTTTCTCCTCTCAGGTCTCAGCTCTCAAGAGTCTTCCCCTGAGATTGTCCACCTTAGAGGCCTCAGGAGGATAACAACCAGAGTTTACACAATCTGGCCTTTCGGGTCTCAGTTCTGTTCAGCACACCTATCAGCATCTGGTACACAGAGTGCTCGGAAATCTTTAAAATAATTTTTACTGAATGCTTTTCATAAAATCTCAGGATCACTAAATAAATGTATGTTGAAACTAAAATATCATGGCTGGAGACGATCATGACACATTTTGAGATGAGCTTTATTAAGATGCTTAGAAAAGTCACATACACAGGTACCTGCAAGGTCCATTCTTGATTTGGAATGCTTTCCTGCCAATAGCTACCAACCTAGGTAGAGCTGCTTACGACTCTGGGGAATTTCTGAACAACCTCTAGCCTTGGACTTGAAATGGGTTTAGTTGCTACAGGCCCATATGATGTGATACACGGTTAACAGGAAGTCCAATGCATTGTTGTGCTGCATGTCCCTCCTCAGATTTAAAAGCTGAAGC
This sequence comes from Sciurus vulgaris, assembly GCF_902686455.1. Lineage (NCBI taxonomy): Eukaryota > Metazoa > Chordata > Mammalia > Rodentia > Sciuridae > Sciurus > Sciurus vulgaris. The sequence continues at coordinate 149,140,159 of NC_136467.1, forward strand.
TTCTCTCAGATTAATCAATAAAACTCCTTTTGCAAGCACATTCCACAGATTTGTTTTAGTTACTCAAGGAATAGGATGTGGCAGGTCAAATAATATGCCTGTAGACAATAAATAAAACTTCTACCAAGAGCAGCTCCTCCTAAATGAAGCCTGCCCTGATGGCAGACGCCACATTCCTTTTTGCCCAATTCTTCTTTACAAACACTAAGGAACCAGGGAGTCCTGGCCAGGCCAGCGCCTGAGCTGAGAAGTGGATCGGGCAGGACAGGACAGGAAATCCTAAAGGCTGCTACAAAGCCAAGTCTCCCTCTGTTCACAGAAACGTACTTAGCACAGTTCGCATTACATCTCATGCACTTTTTTTCTCTCTCTCTTTCTCTTCTCGCTGGTTGGAACTCGAAATGGAACAAAAGTTTACCTGGGTTCAAGGTGACAGCAACAAATTCCTACAAAACCAAGGTTAACGTGGTAGAATATCTAAGAAGACAAGGCAAAAGGAGGCGCTAAGACAATTTATTACCTTCACACGCAAACTCCACATCTGATTCAAATTAAGTTCACTCCTCCCTGAATCAGACTCCCCAAAAGAGAAAAACAAAATCAACAAATGCTTCAAATCCACCCTTCAGATATCTAGGAAAAGAACACCCAAGCTGGAGGCAGCGAGTCAGAAAGGCTGGGCTGGGCAGGCTCGAGATGCCCACGGGAAACAGGGATGTATTGAGTGAGGACAGACGGGGCTGCTGGTGAGCTGATGGGGAACCGGCGAGTGGAAGAGGACCGAGGAGAAAATCCACTCTCGCCCCAGTAAGAGGAGAACAGGCCCGCCTTTGACTGTGGATGGGGCTGATTTGGTGGAGGACGAAAGACCTCCACTCAACTGAACGACCCAGTGACCGAGCCAGAATTCCAGCCCTACATGAAAAGGCAGGTGCTCTTAAACAGATTCTCGGTAAGACCCCAGGTGAGACCAGTGGCAGCCAGGTTTCCGCAGACCAGCAAGGATACAACTAGTGCCATTGAAGAGAACTTCTCCACACGGTGAATAAAGTCTCCAAGACACGGCCAACCGCAGGGCACGTGAACACCAAAAGAAAGAACCTGTAGTGTACTCCAAAAGTTTCCACCATTCTCTGAAGACGCGCGTCAAAGACAGCGAGGCTCACAAATGTGTTCCTAGGTGCCGGCCCACCAGTCATCACCCACCTTGATACTCAGACCTCCAAAACTGTGGCCTGAAAGGCGAATATTTTAGCATATGTACTTCTCAGTGGCAGTACTAAACCGCCTTTGTCTGTAAACTTTAAAGTCTGACTGTGTCAATTCTCAGTCCCCCCTGAAGGGATCTAATCCAGGATGCTGGATGGGATCATTGCCACCACCTTACATTTTTGCAAAATGTAGCTGAATCATAATCTCACACCGAAGATTTGGCATCACTTTCACTACTACTGTTCTTTTAAGAGCTGTAAGCCAAAAGAATTTGCACTTAAAGTGTCATTATACAACATTTCTTAAAAGAGCAGTAAATAATGGTGTTTGTTTCTGATGTTTTAACCTGAAAAGGATATGTTAGAAGATAATGTATTTAATAACTGGTGGCAAATATTCAATAAGTACTTAAACATTACTTGAAAAAAAATGTGCCTGTGTGTGCACACGTGTGTATGATCAGAAGACCAAGACAGCTAACTTGGTGTAACATCTAAAAAACTTCTAACAAGAATTCACTGGCAGTTTATCGAATAATAAAGCAACAAGAAGTCCTAAAAAAAGAAAAAATTGATATAAGCCAGACACAAAAGTCCAAATAGATAAGATTCCACTTCTATGAAGAATATAGAGGAATCAAATCCATAGAGAGCCAGGAGAACGGAGCCTACCCTGGGGTCAGGGGTGGAGTAATGGAGTTACTATGTAACGAGTACTGAGCTTTCTGTTTGAAATGACTTAAAAGTTCTTGAAATGGACAGTAGCGATGCTTGCACACTGTCCAGTATGTACTGATTACCACTGAATTGTACACTTAAAAATAAGTTAAGGGGCTGGGGTTGTGGCTCAGAGATAGAGTGCTTGCCTAGCACACGTGAGGCACTGGATTCGATCCTCAGCACCCCCATAAAAATAAATAAATAAAAAACAAAGGTATTGTGCCCATCCACAACCAAAAAAAAAAAAAATTTAAATAAGATGATAAATTTTGTTAGCTATATGGTACCACAATAAAAATGCTAGTCAGGGAGCAGCTAATTTCCTGCTTCCATAGTTGCTGATACCGAAAGCGAGACTGGTCCTGAAGCCATCAGGATGGGGAGGACGCGGGAGGCTGGCCAGGTAACGGGTTCCTGGCATGAAAAGCAGCTGCACCTGCAGGACAGGAAGGCAGAACACCCCCACGGGAACGCTGGTAGACCCACTGACATTCCAAGCCCCCATGGAGTCCTCAGATGACGTGTGACAGTGGCAGAGTCACCCCGGCAGAAGCAATGTGCAGACGTGCAGGCGGCCAGACCAACCTGAAGTCCACTAGGCTCCCGATTCTGAAACTTCTCACAAGTGGAAGACCGACATCGTGAAACCTTGCCTTGTGCACAAGTTAAACACATTGGCTGGGACCAGCCTTGGGATATGTGTCTAAGGTACAAGTCTACATGAAATATAAATACATTTTGTGTTTAGGCTCAGGTCCCATTCCCAAGATATTTCATTATGTATGCAAACATTCCAAGATCCAAAAACTCAAAAACCCAAAACGCTTCTGATCCCAAGCCTTTCGGAGAAGGGAAGCTCAACTTGCAATGAAAGCCAAGGGTCTCTTACAGAAGTGGTGTTTCTACTTTTGGGTGTGGTTTAGCATGGGGAAATAAAGCCAAGTCTGTGAGCCAACTCACCCCTCCGACTTTGCTCAGTACCCTCCGATGGATGGAAATGAAGACCTGTCACGTAGGCAGGTTCTCCACTGCTCAGGCATTCTGTGTGAGCAAATACACGGAGCTTCTTAGTCTCCAGAATGTTCAGAACACTCTAATCCTGTCTCAGATGAGATGTAAGGAAACTTCCACACCAGTCAGAACAGGTCACGGAAGCAGGCATTTCCAGAGGTCTGGGGTGGTGGCCGTGGGTCCAGGCAGCTGCAGAGCCTGGGAACGCCCATTTGCCAAATGCCAGAGACTGCCACCAGAGGCCACAGAACATCCTAGAGTCAGCTCCACCCCACTGATAGAGGGAAAAGAAAACTAAGAGTCCCTCTTGTTCTGCCCTATGTTGAACGCTAGGTGTAGATGACAAAGCAGGGACAAGCCACCATAAACCTTCTCTTTGTGGCTCTGTATCATGCTATGCAAGAAATCTTAATGTCAGAACACCACAAAGTAAGAAACCGTATTTTCCTGTGCTGAGTCAGGTCACGTGTGCCAAATGTCATAAGATAACCATCCAAAAATCCGCTGTGCATCGAAGAACATTTTCAAAAATTCAGGGCGAGGTCACGTGGAGCCCTAAACTTCAACTTCAGAATGACGTGGGCCACACCCATCACTCAGATGTGACCTGAGACTGACAGGCAAGGAAAATGTTGAGAAGGAATTTAATGTCAGCTCGCAGACAGTATAAATCACGTAAAAGCTAAACATAAGATTACGAACGACAGGGTCCCCAGAGCGTTCGGGAGCGAGCTCAGGTCACCAGCAGTAACTCAGAAGAAAAGAACGCAACTGCAGAACATGGCGGCTCGGTGAGGAGAAGGGCCCAGGACCCACACCTATGGTGGAAATTAGAGTAGGTATGGATGGGGCTGGATACCGGCTCCCAGGCACCTGGCTCCTGCAGCAAAGGAGCACTGGGTGCTGTCCTCAGCCGCCCTGGCCAGCAGTCTCCACACCACACAGCGGCCATGACACGAGATGCAGGGTACCTTCGTCACGGAGAGGGAATTAAAAATCGTCTCGGGCTACCTGAAGAGATGCCCTCTGCCAGGTGTGACCTCCTTCTGCTCTTTGAAGGATACCATGAATTACCAGGTGCCCGAAAGTTGGCCATGTACAACGGGAACCATAAAGCAGAGCAAATTACCCCTCTCTGGGCAAAAGCCACCCTGTATTTTCAAACGTTGTCAACACGCCTCAAACCACGACAGAGCGCTTACTTAGCAGGCGGGTGAATGAAGAGTCAGCTTGGCCGAGCTGTGAAATACCCTAAGAACCTGCGAGGGTGAGCTCACAAATGCATGACCCCTCGGCTTCCTAATAGGGGCATGGAACAATGAAGTGACAAATTCCTCAGGTGAGAGATCACTTTTTTAATATAACAGATTCATGCATTTCCATAGGGACAGTAGCGACTTTGACTTCCTGGAGACAAGTAATAGGAAAAGAGCTTCGGTGTTATCAGGACAAACAGCGGCCAGTAGCTGTCTGACCTCAGTGCTTAAAGAGGCTGGCTTCCTGCCAAGCGGGTGGGCAGGACGGAACCTGGATCTGCCTCCCTCTGCCACAGCCTTCCCCAGGACGGGAGCTCAGGGTTCAGTGAATGACCACAACAGATGCTGAGGCTGGGAGAAGGGGGAGACCCTGGGCTCGGCCCACAGCCAGCCTCGGAGTGCAGGCTTAATGTGCTTCTAACTACCTGGCAAGCGTTTGTGCCCTGACCTCTGTGAATCCAAGGCACCCACGAAGCTGGTATTTCCATGTACGAATGAGGCCTCATCCAAGGGATTAAGGAACTTGCCTAGAACTTGTAGAATTAGACCTAAACATGAGTTCTCTGGATCTGAATTCTGGCATTTTCTGACGTAGTCCACACCCAAGCTAACTGCCAACAGAGAGGGCCTTCCTAAAAGATGTCACACAGCGTGCAGTTCCCTCACAGGGGAACGCGGTACTCTGGAGACTGTCACACGTGGTGCTGCACACATGCCTCCTGGGACCGTGCGGGCACGTGTGACCACCGGCACACACGCGTGGGTCCCACGATCACAGCAAGCCTCCCTCCTGCTCCAGAGCCACCCCTGGTGCCCGGTATGGCTGCGGTCGGTAGGTTGTCGCTCTGGTCTTGACTTGCTTTGCTGCCTTAGACGAACTCCTCACTCTTCTCTCAGAATCTGAGACCTGCCTCCTCCCATCCCTACTTCTGAGGCGGCATTCTGCGGGGCCTGGAGAGAGGTGGACAGGCGTGAGGGACGGGATTCTAACTGGGGGGCTGCAGTCGCCTCATCACGCTCCCCGTGAGCTCAGCACCTGAATGTGACAAGCAGGCCCCTCACGCCACCTCCAGGAAGACCGAGGGACACAACTGCACGCTGAAGCCTGGTTCCTGCTGCGGCAGTGCGATGCGACTGGACAGTGAGAGCCAGGTGTTCGTGACACGGTGAATACCCGAGGCTCAGAACGCTTCTAAACCCTGCTGCTCCGGATACGAACAGCAGTATTTTGTCATTGGAGAAAAAAAAAAAAAAATGCAGAAAAGTCTAAAGGAAAAACAAAGAGCCCCAGGAATCCCGCTGCCCAGAGATGAGATAATGACTGTTAACATCAGGTGAACTGCCCTTCTGGGTATTTTGGAGGATTTTCTCCACCATGGTTCTCAGACTGTGGTCCCCAGACCACCAGCATCAGCCTCCAACTGGAAACTTGTTGGAACGGCAATGCCCCACTGCAGACCTAAGGAGCAAGAAACTCAGGGTGGGACATGACAGGGAGTGTGCACAAGCCCTCCAGGTGATGCTGATGCACACCAGAGTTTGTTAACAACAGATATGCTACACACACACACACACACACACACACACCTGCCCCCCAAATGGGGTTATCAAACACATATTGTTTTAAATTTAAAATCCATATTTGGCAACAACCTTTCACTCTGAAAGTCACCTAAACATTGCACAAATATTTTACGCCTGAATGCCTTGCATGCGAGTGAACAGGATCGCAGAATGGTTCACATAACAAATGCAATTAAACAGCAGGAGTCAGCCAGACTCAAACACTCCTGGCTGAATGAACTAGTCTCTGAGCAATGCTGGTATCTAACAAAAACCAGTTTTTAAAAAAATAGCCACATCGTTAATATAAAATTTTTAGACTTTTTTCCTATTAAATAAGGAACATCTGCATTAGCTTCTCTCTCCTGTCTATGAATCTATTTTTGGTTACTCTGGAAACTTTTTCTTTCCAACATTCCAGCATGGAGCAAACAATTCCTGACCTGTCAATCCGAGACAGCAGGACTGTCACCTGAACACTCTGGCTGTGTCACGTGGACCCTGCCATGGCAGAGCGCAACTACGGGACCTCAGAACAGCCTGGCAAGCTCCAATGCCCACAGTCACAGGATGAGGGCTGGTAAGGAGGGGACCTGAGGGAATGGACGACGGAATCTGGGATGCACAGCGACCACACCTCAGGCTTTCCTCCACCTGGCCAGAGGATTTCTCCGTTCTGGGAATACCTTTCTAAAATCTTTGCCAATCCTAGGGAAACCACCACAGAATAAAGCTGAGTAGAAAGTCAAGCCTTTTCATTTGCTCAAGGTCACCTGAATGCATAACTAGGAAAAATCAAGTCATAATAAGAAAATCTCAAATATATCATTGGTAGTAAAAATAACGTAAGCTTTGTGATCTTGGACGTGCCACTGAACCCTTCTGGGCCTCAGTTTCCTCTTGCTCAGGAGCGACGTGGTGAAAGAACGTGCATTCAGGAGTCACCAGCAACGGGACAAGGAAACCTAAGCACGCGCAAGCACAATGTGAGTTCACAGCATCTGCGAAGGATTCACCAGACAGCAGTCTCTCCTCTCAGCAGCAAAAGAAAGCGGACATTCCAACTGCGTCCTCTGTCAGAAACCTCCGGAGGAGAACAGACCTGCTGAGCAGGCCAGGAGGAAAGGCACCTGGAAGGAGCGTTGACCCCAGATGTGGCCGGCATGCCTGGCCTGCGTGCAGGTGACCCCACTCTCCAGCAGGATGATGGGCAGATCACTTAATCCCCCAGAGCCTCCATTTCCTTGTTTAGAAAGTGGGTTTCCTGGGCTGGGGTCGTGGCTCAGTGGTAGAGCACTTGCCTGGTACACGTGAGGCACTGGGTTAGATCCTCAGCACCACATTAAAAAAAAAAAAAAGAAAACCTAAACTAAATAAACAAATCCATCTACAAATAAAACATGTTAATAAAAACGAAAGTGGGTTTCCTCAGACCTCGTGAGGATTAAATGATTATGTAATGTGCTCCACATAAGTATTAGCTGTTATTATCTACCAAGTACCAGTTCTTATTATCATCAGTACCATTAGTAATTCTGAAGGGAGTGGGTAAAAGGTGGCCAGGCTCTGGAATTACCATCGAGAGGTAAAACACACCAAAAGACAGAAGAAGGTGCCACGCAACCAGGGGCCATCAAAAAGCAGATTACTGAGTCAGAATTAAGCAAGTATGCAAGCCCTGACCCTTCCCATCAGACCCACAGTGTCTTCAAGGGTCACCTTCCTGTCCACAACCAGAGGTCGAAGACTCAAAGTCCCTCAGAGGAAATACTCAAGGCCACAGGTCAGACTGTGACCAGCAGCTTCACTTCTGAGCTACATCGTTTCCAACAAGTCAGTGAAGCTTGGAGACCTGGGGCCCTCGTTTCACGAGGGCTGTACTTCCCCCTGTCCACGAGACAGCTATAAACCCAGCAGAGAGAAAGCTACACGAACGATAAGAAAATAGACATCACAATGGCTCTGCACTGAAGAGATGCCCCACTGCCGAGCAATGCCTGCTAAGGAGGACAAGCAGACGGCCACCCAGCCCTCTGTGTGGCTGCAGAAAGGCCAGGGTCCGTGGAGGTGGACAGGAGAGAACGCTTTGTGCACTCAAGGACTGTCCCATCATCTCCATCTCCCCACACCCTTTTTTTTTGGGGGGGGGGGGTACTTGGGATGAACCCAGAGGCCCTCTAGCACTGGACCACATCCCTAGCCCTTTTTTATTTTGAGACAGGGTCTTGCTCATTTGCTAAGGCTGACCTCAAACCTGTCATCCTCCGGGCTCAGCCTCCTGGTTTCCTGGGATTACAGGTGTGTACTCAGCTACAGGTTCTCTCTTTTAAAATCAAAGCTACATCCTGAGATATTGTGGTCTCTGGGCTGCAAAAAGTGCTTTGTTTCTTCTGTCTTAAAGTTGTTAGTTCCCCCATCCCAGCTTGCTTTAAATTGTAGACTTGGTTTCTTTGTTACTCTTTAAAGTGACCATTTCGCCTGTACTAATAACAGCAACTTGGTAATACTGAAACCCACAGGTGGGGACCAAACTTAATGAAGCCATCATTTTTTCATAACACGTAACTGAGATGAAATATGGAATAGATCTTTTCTCGTAAATGTGTTCGTTATCCATAATTTGGCTACTCTTCTTACCATGAAGTAATACAACATCTTCAAGAATTCCAACCATGGAAAGTCATTTTATTTGATCCTACAATAAAATCTCATTTTTAATTTTAAATTGTCATATATTTTATGATTTTTAAAAAATTATTTTTAATGACTGAATTAATGTCCCACAGTTGGCCCATAAATTATCAAAATGTGAACTAGTTCTGTTCACAGAAAATGTGACTGTTCTAACAAGAACTCTTTAATCCTGACATCTTGGAATTTAAATCCTGCCACTTAAAAAAAAAAAAAACATAAATATTCCTTCAAATATCTTTGGAGTCCTACAAAGCAAACATTGATGAAAGGTATGATATTATTATTGTTATTTTCATCTGTGGAATCTAAATATAAAAAAGACTGAAAAGACAACAACTTATAGGATAACTAGGGTTGTGTTTGTTGATCATCTTATCTGTGGTCAGAGTGACTTTAATATTCAAAGAGCTCTTGTGACCCACACGACATTTTGCGTAGGAAATAATAGACTGGACTTGCAGGTACGTACTGTCCAGATTCATGCAACACCCGTGGAGGTGGGGCTGGCTCTCTCAGGCCTTCCCGGGTCTGCGGTCACTGTCTACTGGCAGCGTGTTCCATTTCATCTTATGGAGAGGGAGGAGGAGCTTATGGAGCTTCTCATAAAGTTGTTTGAAAAAGGAAGAATATCCCTTCTAATGGAAGACAAGCAAATTTTTTTGGGAAGCTCTGATCTTCCTCAAAGGAACTGTCAGTTCTCTTTTGAATATGCAGGATTTCAAGGATCAATTTTCTTAAAATACCGAGGCCAGCACCAGAGACCCTCTTTTGGACGCCTTTCTGATGGTTTCAGAGGTTCAGTCCAGGGTCAGCCAACGACAGAGGACCATTTTTTATGGCTGCTTTTTCTGTAGTAGACTAGCGTCATTCACAATAACTTAAAATCCAAGAGGACTGGCCAGAGGAGAACTGCTTTAGAAGAACTATAGAAAGTCAAAAGAAGGAATGGAACTTTATATGATAATTAGGCCCCTGCTCTGAAAAAAACACCATGGTTATACTTTATGTGAAAAAGAGGAAGAGTTCTGACTTCGACTCAGAGCAGATACCACCTGGAATTAGTCACAAAAATAAGGGACTAGAAGAAATCTTACACTCTTCTTAATAATTCGATCAGGTTTTCCAAACCCATATTTACTTTGACATTTTATTTTATTTCATGCTCTTTTAATTTGACACCATGGACAATAAATGATAAACTTGCCCTGGTGGAGGGAAATGGGGGTAAAAACTAAAAACTAAAACTAGGGGCTGGGGAGATAGCTCAGTCGGTAGAGTGCTTGCCTTGTAAGCACAAGGCCCTGGGTTCGATCCCCAGCACCCCCAAAAAAAAAAAAAAAACTAAAACTAAAAGACAACAGGAAACACCTTTGCTTTTCTTGAGAATCTGAATAACTATGCTTCTACACATTTCTTAAGAGAATGATAATCAAAGTGATCAATAATTACATGAAAGATAAAACCTCACTAATGGCTTGCCCACAATTCAGCTTCAAGTTAAAAACCTGTCTGTTGTGTTATTTGTGCTTTCAAATACTGCATGTGGAATATAACAGGCCAAACTGTGCCGCGGTGAACAGGAAGACAGGCTGAGAAACTCTGGGTCCCCAGGAAGCAGCGCAGACTAGTTCACAAACTTCACTAGGTCATACAAACAAGGCCCGTCAACCAGCTGTAAGAGTCCCACATTTACATGGGTCAACAGAAAGGAAGCAAGGGTCACAGGCACAGGGTGAGGTCCTCCTACCTGTACCAAATCTATGGCAGGGTTTTCAATCACTCTTTGGAATTTTTATTCAAATCTAGACAGACAGACAGACATGCACACACACACACACACACACACACACACACACCATATTTTATACCAAATCTCTCCTTTCTCAGTTCAGATTAAATATAGGAAAATAAATAAACCAATTCAGCCTCACACAGACTGTTCAGTTTTACTATCATAAAACAACAATAAACACCTCCAATGAAAACTTTATTGCAGGGCTTCTTGATCGCGTAGGACTTCCTTCCTCTCCCTACTCCAGATCTCAGTATTTTCACTTGTCAATCAAAGAAGCACATTAAATAACTGATGTTCATTTAACTCCCACCTCCCCAGACTAGTATCATTTAAGTAAGCAGAATGAAAGAAATGAAAAGTTTCGACCAGGTAAAATACACTCAAGTTGAAGTCTCCAGTATTCTTTGAAAAAAGAAAATGATTTCATAAATGGGAGCCAGAAAGAACTAGAAATCAGAATGTCTAAGCTAGTGTCTTGCTTTTCAGTTACTGACTTCCTGTCACCGAGGTTAAATACTTCGAGCAGCTCCAAAGGAGTGACTTGGCCAGCATGTTCCAGGTGTGGGTGAAACAGGGTCCAGGCAGGAGCCCCGCACAAGCCTCCTGCGACCCACTCTCACTTCGACACCACGCATCAGGAAAGCTTTTCTTCCAGACGGATGTCGGCTGGTCAGCCCTGCGAGCAAGACACTGGGTGCACCTGGCACCTTGTGTGCTGGTCAGAGCCTGGAGAGTCCTTGGCCCTGCTTCCGTCCTGCCTGGAGCAACGTAACTGAGGAAACCGGCTCTGCAGCTGGATTTCCTCTTACAAAGATCGGCCTTTTATAAACTCTATTCATCTAAACTGCATCCTTTAAGGTTGACTTTTTTTTTTTTTTTTTTTTTTTTTTTTTTTAAGGATGGGGAAAAAAATAAGCATTTGAGTGCAAAGAGTAAAAAAAAAGAAAGGAAAAAAAAAGGCATTTTATAAAATCCAGAGCAGACTTTCTTCATACTGACAAAGGAGGCTGTCTTTCCCTCTCTTCCTCTACTGTCTACATGGCCAGAGGACACTGGCCTCAAGTGACCCCAGTGAGGTCAGAGCAGAGGGTCTAGCTTGCAACACTTGCCACTGGGCCAGGGAGGAACCTGTGTCAGCTACCTAGTGGGGACAGAGGCTGTGGCCATTCCCCTCCTAATTGGGAACTCCTGGCTACATGCTCCTGAAACAGGACATGTGTTCTCATATACACACAGACTGCCAGTACTATCACAGTAAAAATAATCCTCCAGTGCAAACTGCATGTCGTAACATGGCCACCGTCCAACACGGAATGTGAGTTGACCTTTGTTGGCAATAGCCAAATAAAAGAACTTGTCCCCTGGCCCCCATGCCTGCCCATACCAGGGACTGAACCCAGGGGCACTTTACAACTGACCCACATCCCAGCCCTTTTTATTTTTTATTTGAGACAGGGTCTTGCTAAGTTGCTTAGGGCCTCACTAAGTTGCTGAGGCTGGCCTTGAATGTGCAATCCTTCTGCCTCAGCCTCCGGAGTCACTGGGATGACAGGTGTGCCACCTCTGTGCCCAGCCCAAACATAAAAACTCTGTCTCACAATCAGGTAGATCATGCATGGGTTTATTACTGCCACACCTGAAGCAAGTTCCTTTGCACCTGAGTTCCAGGTTGCTCCTCACTCCAAAAGTTACAGCAACTGCACCTGTTTGCCCCAAATATTCTAAAAATTTACTTTGAGTTATTTTTGTTATTTTTATCACTGACCTGGGGAGGAGCATTAAAAGGTCAACCCATTAATGGTGTTTTTCTCTTTAATGGGGTAGGACTGGAAATATATTTTCTTATTTGTGCTATTCTTACAATTCGCAAATTTTCTGCAACAAACCTTCTCAGGCCTTAATCATATCTTTTTTTCTTTCTTTCTTTCAAAAAATTAGTCACTCTCCCAAGTAAATGTCACAATCAGATTCTGAGGAAATGCTGTCCCTGGCAGAAGATAATTCCTGCTGGGGACAGTCAATTTGAGGTGACAGTACTGGACCATTTCTGCTGAGCCCCCAGGAAGTCAAATGAGGGAAATTCAGGGCCCAGGGTGCTGGGGGAGAAGGGTACAGGGGAGGCAGGTCCCCACAGTCACGTAGGTGGAGGGTGCTCGCTGCGGCCACCCCTGCTGGATGGCTCGGTTCAGAGAACAGCAGCATGTCCTATTCTCTTCTGTCCTCTCATTGACCAGGAGGTCTGTGACTGGGGCTGTGTCTATTTCTAAAAGTATCCAAGTGGCCTGGAGCTCAGAAATGATACTCTAAAGCGTGGAGCTTCGACAAGCTGAGCTGGACAGACTCAGAACCAGGCCTCCGACCTCTGCCCACCGCCACCTCCCCATCATCTGTGATCCTTTCTTGCATTTGCAGGGAAGGGCTTCCTCTGAATTTCCCTTCCTGTCCTTAAGACCTGGTCCACCAAAGAGGAAGAGAAATGCCTTCGAGGCTTCTTCCTGCGATTTCCTCATCCGAGGACGACTACACCCATGTCAGAGAGGAAGAGCCCGTCCGCCGGCACACCCGGCAGGGCCCAGGGGAACTTCGTCCCAGCCCACTGTCTGTTCTCGGGCTCATTACTTTCCCCTAAAAATTATTTGCCCCCTGCTCTAAAAGTGCTGCACCCCGACTTCCCTGTCCCCAAGGAGAAGGTACTTAAGCCTGAACCAGCTCACTCTTCTTTGGGCTTCAGGTTTACATGGATCCTGTGCACATGAGTGAACTTGTATGACTTTTTTTTTCCCCGTTTACCTATTATCAGTTTGTTTCAGTAGACTCAATTATGGAACCTTCAGAGGGAAAGTCTGGGCTCCCCACAGCTTCTGACGTGTGGCCATGCTGTGGCCCACCAAGCACCAGTCCCCATAAAAAGGAGAGGGGATTTTAATTCAGCTCTCTCCCTGTCTGTGTAGGAGGAAGAGAGGGGCGGCCCCCTGGACAATCTTGGATTTATACAGGTATATCAAAAGTTAGGTACTTCCAAAATTCAAAAACCAATTTATAGAAATGCCAATTGGTTACTATGTATGAAGGTTTTAAAAAGATAAATTACTCAACAGACACAGTGGCACACACCTATAAGTCCAGTGACTCAGGAGACTGGGGCAGAAGGATTGCTAGTGCAAAGCCAGCCTCAGCAACTTAGCAAAGCCCTAAGCAACTTAGTGAGACCCTGCCTCTAAAAAAAAAATATTAAAAAAGGGCTGGGGTTGTGCCTCAGTGGTTGAGTACCCCTGGGTTCAATCCCCAGTACCAAAAATAAAAAATAAAAAGATTAATCATTCATTTCCAAGTAGATTATTGACATAAGATAAAATCCCAAGACTTAATTGGCTTTAAAGAGATCGTAAACCAGTCTCCGTCTTTTCAAGCCTTAGCTCCTCTTAGCTTATGCTGAGGGCGTGGAAGTTGTTTTTTAATGAAAGCAAAGAATTTTTTCCAAGTGAGAACACATTAAAAAAAAAAAACACACTGACCAACTCAAACAAATATGAATGATTAATTGTAACTTCATATCACTCATGTAAAAGTCAATATTAATTTAACATAATTAGAACAGTTCATCCAGGGAGAAGGCTAAGCCTCTCTTCATCGCCCTAAGCTTTCAGTAAATGTGTGTATCATTCTCCCCTCTCTCTTTCTCTCTCTTTTTATGACCCCAGGTCATAGGAAGTGAACGAACAGCGTCGCAAGTCAGCATTCAACAACTCCAAAAGCCTGTTTTCACAAATAATACTAATCAGTAACACAAACCTTTTTTTAAAATACGTATCACTGACTTTTGACAGGCACAATGGGATTTCTATGAAGCAGATTTATGTGTCCCATTGAAACGTGTTTGCATTTCCTTGAGGGGAAAAAGGCAGGAAAGTGCATTTAGTAAAGGAAAAGGGAATCTGGGGTCAGCATTAGCCACCAAGACCAACACAGGAACAGTAACTGGTGCCTCTGGAAATCCAAGAGTCCTCAGTGTGGGTGGGTCCCACATTCAGGGATGCACACTCTCAGGACGACTAACCTCCAGAGGCAGCACTGACCTGGACAGTGAGCTCAAGTTGCTTTAGTCCTTGGACCTTATAAATGTTATAAATGTCCAAGCCCAGATTGAAATAGCTTATCCCACAGTCCTAAGACACAGCAAACCGGTGCTGCTTGGGAAGAGTGGCAGGAAGTCTCTTCATGTACTTATGGGCAGCAAAGGTGCCTTTGAAGCAGCATACTGGGCAGCCGACTGAGGACTCTGATAAGTGAATCACTGGATTCAAGAGATGGGGACCAGTGTCTCGAGCACCCCTACTCATTTGAGCATTAGCTGTGTGAGATCAAAATGAAAAGAACCTATCCTGCTTTTAAACAAATTTCTATCCAAGTAGGAAGCACAGTGCCTGACATAGTAAGTGCTCAATAAAGACGGCAAAGAGCTGCCCGAGGGGTGATTGAAGAGGGAAGGGTAATGAAACCAGCATGCAGAAAGAGCAAAATGCAACCAATGGCATATCCCTGGCGTCTGGAGGATGGAGATACTGCTGCTAGCAGAAGCAAATGTGAGGGGCTTTGTGAGACAGGATGGCCCTGGAAGACGGGGACTCCCCATCTCCTCTTCGCCTCATGAAGAACTGAGCTCATTAGAATGTGGCACTTTTAAACTATGCTTGTGACTGGATCTAAAATGAACTTCATGTGAAGAATAATGGGACATTAACTTAAAAATAACCTTTCCTTCTAGAAATGGCAACTAAACCAGGCATGGTGGCACATGCCTATAATCCCAGTGACTTGGAAGGTTGAGGAAGGAGGATTCCAAGTTTGAGGCCAGCCTCAGTAACAGCTTTGTCTCAAAAAAAAAAAAAAAAAAAAAAAAAAAAGTTGTAAAGGGCTGGATGTGCAGCTCAGTATAGAATGCCCCTGGGTTCAATCCCCAGTCCTGCAAAAAGGAAAAAGAAAGGAAATAGCAACTAAATCTCACTGTAATGTAAGAAATCAGTATCTGTTTTCTGAACTACAATGGATTCATCATGGTATTTTATAAAACAAAAATACCTCTTTCTTTCTTTTTCTCACCATATGTAAAGGTTTTCCTTAAATCAACTTGGAACCAAAAGCCTTAAGAATTTCTTTCTTGGGCATGCAGGTTGCGTGTCCAACAAAGAAAAAGGACTAGTCTATCAGTGGAGTGCACTTAGTTAACTTTTATTTATGTGTTCAATAAAACCAGCTCAATATGGTCAATCAATCTCATGAAATTTCATAGCCTTGCATGCCAAAACTCCCATGATGGTAAAGACTGGGATCATCCAACTCTTAACATATGCGATGCTGTGCAAGAAACTGGCGCAAAGCCCTCTGTAACAGGGGTCCGCTTTATGCTGCTCTGCCACTGCAAATGATTTTTAAAACAGACACATTTCTCTCTCTTCCTATCCCTC
This sequence comes from Sciurus vulgaris, assembly GCF_902686455.1. Classification (NCBI taxonomy): domain Eukaryota; kingdom Metazoa; phylum Chordata; class Mammalia; order Rodentia; family Sciuridae; genus Sciurus; species Sciurus vulgaris. Next base: position 149,155,874 of record NC_136467.1, read on the forward strand.
TGCTCCTCCCTAATCTCAGGGGAAACAGGGTTACCTTCCTTCCCCATCCTAGGCAGAGTTATCTGTCCCTGAGCACACACCCACCACAGGAACGAAGGAGTCCAGACTTGGGGATGGTACCAGAAGATCTCAGAAATGACTGACTCCCAAATTCACAAGTGAATTACAACTTAGAACACATGGAATGCAGCCTTTGAATCAACTCTTTAAAAGCCCCTGCTCCCCTGGATAGGCAGAATCACAGCCTCTGGGACAGGAGTCCCCTGTGTTTCCCCTTTGCCAGCTAAGTAATAAACCTTCTTTTTCCTTTTTCTCAAAACCGTGTCCTTGTTGCTGGACCGGCCCTGGGGATAAGGACCGAGCTTTCAGTAACTCTTCTTCTTTAGGAAACTAATTGAATCACAGTAGAAAGAGAAACAAATTTGAATCCTGGAAAAGCTGAGGCAGTCTGGAGCGCTTTCCCATCCTCTCCCTGCTCCTCGTCATCTGCTACACGTTAACAACACAAAACAACTAGCAAAGATGTGTCCTGCTAGAGAGGCATCAGACATGCTCCCTCACAGCTCAGGGACAGATGTTTTTGGTGCATCAGAAACCCAACATCCCTCCAAGCAGAGACGATGTGTAACATGACAAGGAAACACGCCGCACTTGATTTGCTTTTATTTATAATGGCTCCTCAAGGTCATTCTAATCCAAGTTCATCTTTCCTTCAACACTTGCAGTCAGAACACAATCTCCTTTAAGAGTCGAGGAGTCCAAGTATTTGAAATGGACATGAAGTCCCACAGAGGCTGCCTGGGGGTGCCGCATGCACTCACAGGGTCAAGGACACTAACGGTAACTGAGCTGAACTTTAGTTCACGTGTGTGCAATGTGCCCAAGTCAGCACAACTGGTCCAGAATGGGCAGAACCAGAGCCCAGGTTCCTGGACTTCAGGGACAACCCACAGGAGCACAGCACCCAGCTTTCCTGGGGAGGAGGCAGCGGTCCTGCCTGAAATGCATGTCACCTGCCCATGGGGCACCGCAGACTAATTAGTGCTGCCTGCTATGGTTACGACATCGGCAGTGAAGGTGGTGGTCACAATTAATAAAATAAGGACAGCAGTCAACTGACTCATAGGATGCCTGGCCTGGCTCCGAGCACGCCACACACATTGGGGCTCCTTGATCTGTCAACACCATGGTATCATCTTCACTTATAAATGAGGAAACGAAAGGGAAGAGAAGGTTATCATCTGGTGAGTGACAGAGCCAGAGAGAGTCCCCCAGATTCCACCAAAAGCCACAGCAGGGAGTACTGGAACAGAAGGGGAGTCGAGGCACGATTCCACTGCAGGGTACTGTTGGCATAAAAGGCCAATGACAGTACTGCTACTGTCACCACGCAGAGCCATGCTGCTTTTACGGTGCTGGGGATACGAACCCAGGGCCTTGTGCTTGCGAGGCAAGCACTCTACCAACCGAGCTATCACCCTAGCCCCAGAGCCACACTTCTTAAACTTCAATATGTACACAGCCTGCGGGAGAATCTCTTTTAAAATGCAGAACTTTGATTCAGTAAATCTGGTGCAAGGTCTAAAAGTCTGAGTTTTATATTTTGTTTCTTGATTTAGTGCTGAGGTTTGAACCAGGGCCTTGTCAGGCTGAGCACTGAGCACAAGCCCTACCACTGAGCTCCATCTTGGCCTGGCATCCTGCATTTCTAACAAGCTCCCGAGGTAAATTCAGGTCCACAAACCACACCAAGAATCAAGGGTCCTGAGCGTGGGAATTGTGTGTTGCAGTGAAGTGTTTTACGGCTTTGCATGAGGGAGGTAAGCCTAAGTCGGGGTCAAAGGTCAGGCATACAGAGCACACAGTTGTCCTTCCGTCATCATCTTCTTTCAAGATGGGCCAGCAGAGAGGACAGAGCGCCCTCTCCCCAGTCTCTGCAGCCGGTTTTCTGGAAACAGACCTCACAGCGAGACTACCCATAAAATACAGCACAAGAGGAGGCTTGGGCTTACGCTACACAATTGATTTGATGTAAAACAACAGGATTATTTGCATTTCAAGTGCTACACATTTTTATCCCCATAACAAGAATTCCTGTAGTTGGCAAGTTTATTTTTTTAATGATAAACTTTTTAATTGGTTAGGACTTAACATATGTTAATTCTAAACCATCAAAGAAGCTTTAATTGGTGTTTCAAGAGTGGAATTCATTCTGCTACTTAAACACAGGACCCTCCCCAGCCCATTAAGAAGCTGGTTTGCTGTCACTGCACTTCAAATGCCCTGGGTCCATAGACTCTGCTCTAACTGTAATAAAGGAAGTGAAGTCAAGAACATACAAATCTCAAACCAGAGCTCTTGACCTTTGGGAGTCGCTCTGAATACCTAAAAAGCACCTTGGTTGCTGTTATGGACTCTAGTGTGTCCCTCCCACCCCACAGGCTGAAGTCCAAACCCCAGGGCGACTATGTGGAGACAGAACTGATAGAGGGGCAACTGAGGCAGAACCAGGGGGGTTTCCTTCCACTCCCACTAAGGGGAGAAGAGGGTACAGACACACAGAGGGAAGACCTGGGAGGACACAGAAGAGGCTACTGGCAAGCCCTGGAGGAGCCTCAGGAAAGACCGACTCTGCCCACACCCTGACGTCAGACGCCAGCCTCCGGTACTTGAGAAAGCAGAATTCCCTTGTTCAAGCCCTCCAGCCTGTGGTATTTTGTTATGGCAACCCTAGCAAATGAGTACAGCTGTCTTTGGCTTTGAGTCTCAATTCAGAGTGAAGTACAGCCAAAACACACGTAGGCTTCAGGAGAAGATGCACTACCCATACCATTTATTATCAGCATTACTATCAGAAACGCTGGGGCACAGGAAAGGCCCTGATAGTGTTTAAAGGCCTCGGCACAGCTACCAAATTCCCTTGCTCTCCATACTCAGTGATGGAAGGTATTCTACACCAACACAGGCATCTCCGCTCAATGACTGCTAGACCGTACCACAGCAGGACAATCTGAAGCCCACCTAGGTTTAAATTTTGGTGCTGTCATTTAATTAGCTACATGATCTCTGATTTTACCGCCTCCCACCTGTAAAATGGGTGTATCTCATGAAGCTGTGGCAAGGATTCAGCAGGATCACATTTCTCTCAGACTCTGGTCCTCTTCCAGCACATACTGATGCCTGTTTGCCTAGTTATTGGGTTTATCAGTCAAAATCTCCCTCTGCTATGGACAGCTTTCACAGCCAGACAGGACACTGACAGAGTAAAGCAGAAGACAGTACACACTGACAGTTGTACTTTTAAACATGTTCATGTTAATGTGAATCAGACAAAAGTCCATTCATTCACAGATCTTCAGCTGTGAGATGAAGCCATTTCTCTGAGAGTGCTCTGCTAAGTGGAGTTCCGGTTGTTTTTTCTATGAAAACTACAACATGATGCATGAAGACTTTTCAGTGTATGTATCTTTAAAGAGGATCAAGAACATAAAGATAGTTGAAAAACAGGCTGTGTGCAGAAGCCTCCTAAAATTTTTATAAGCTCTTTCCCTCCTGGACTTAACGCAACAGTAATATTTTTTTAGTGCAGTGGTTCTTAAATGCTAGCATGCTCCAAAACCACAGATTTCTGGGCCTTACCCCCAGCTCCTGATTCAATGGGTCTGGGTGGAGCCCAAGAAAATGCATTTTAGACAAGTTCCAAGAGGATGCTGATGCTGCAGAACCAAAGTTATGAGAACTCACCTCCTGTGATTCTAAAAGCCTTCCATAGAAAGCATATTTTTCTGTATGCATATTTCATCAACTTATATAATATTTAATTAAATTCCAGAACTTATGGATGAGAGCCATAGTTTTTTGGTTTGTGTGTGAGCATGTGTTTTTGTTGTTTTTGTTTGTGCGGGGCTGGGGACTGAACCCGAGGACTCATAGGTGCTAGGTTAGCACTTCACCGCTTACGCAGTGCCCCATCCTTACTTATTTATTAATTTATTGTTACTAAGGATTGAACCCAGGGTGACTTTACCACTGAGCTACATCCCCAGTCCTTGTTTTTTTCATTTTGAGACAAGGTCTTGCTAAATTGCTGAAGCTGACTTCCAACTCTCGATCCCCCTGCTAGCTGGTATCATAGGCATACGCCACCGTGCCCAGCACCACTGATTCCTGGTAACTTATGATTCAACTAGTAGGGGTGAAAGTGTGTGGGCCTCCAGTTGGGCCCACCATAGCATTGGCTGGCATGTATTGCAGAAAGAATAGAGAGCACTAGTTAATGCAGTCAGCTGGTTAGTGGAGTCCGTTGAGACAAATTTAGTGGCATTAAGTTGATGCTTCCATCTTTCCTGCATGCACTGGACACAAAAGAAGAAAGAATCGTGAGCCAGAGACATGTGGTTTCTAATAATCACATGCCTATTAGATTTTTTTCATTACAGGGCATCTCACACTTAAGCTATGTTACTCTACAGAGTGATCAATCTGGCTTTAATTTGTAGGTATAAAATCCCCTACTGAGGGCTGGGGGTGTGGCTCAGGGGTAAAGGGCTTGCTTGCCCAGCATGCACAAGGTCCTGGGTCCAATCCTCAGTCCTAAAAAAAAAATCCCTGTTGAGACTTGACACCTGAGACTTACTGTCTTTACCTCTGACTTCCTCTGAGAAATCACACTGTAATTTATGACTCAAAACATTTTTTCACTCTAGCTGGCTTTTAAAACCCCACCCTGTTTTCCAGGAAGGTCACTGACCCCCACACACTGCAGCCCTGTACAAGCAACCGCAGGATGGTGGGACTTGCTGTGCCCTTCTGGGCTCACCATGCCCCCAAATTCATTCCCTTCCATTAAGTCACTAGCATACTGGCTGGAACACAAGTCACTGTCCTTTATCATCTCTTGGATAAGCAGTTGCGCTGAAAACTCAAGGAGAGACTTACAATTCTGACAACTTGCCAAGACCCCATGAAAAAGATGCATCTGCACACACATGAGCAGGAAGCAAGGACCAAGGTAGTTGCCACCCCTTGCGCCTCACTCCTCCCCAACTGAGACCCCCGTAGAAACCAGTCACTGGTAGCAGAACCTCAAAGGCATTAACAACAACAACAACAAAAACCTGGGAATTCCAGCTCATTTTACTTCCGAAGTCTAAAGAAAACCATCTAATTTATTTATAAAATATAACCCCCCATGATTTTTACCTGATTTGTGCTTGATCAAAAGAAATGAAAAATATAAAGAGGAAAAAAATCATTAGCAAGCAAAATTGATGTATATAAAGAAACCCAAACAATGTACCATGAGGTAGAAGAATCAGCAAGAATTTAGCAAAGCTATTGCCTATAAGATCAGTATATACTGTAAAAGTCAATGAATGGCATTTCTAAGCTACAACAACAAAAAAAGACTCAGAAAATGCAACTTAAAATGACCACTTGCAGTGTATTCACATGATTGGATACCACGCAGCAATGAGAACAAACCATCTACAAATAAATGACCACAAAGCAACCCTGAGCCAAAGAGGCTAGGCACAGAGGAGGTAGCACCCTGACTGCAGTTTTGCACAGAACCCACGCTAGGCCAGGGCCTCGGAAGTCAGGGCCAGCAGCTGGGGGTGCTGGGGAGTAACAGGAGGATGAGGAGGGAGACTTCCAGGGAGCTGCTCATCTTCTCCATCTGGGACCCAGTGTTTAGCTTAGTTTGAAAATTCAGCAAACTGTACACTCACACAGGTAGAAAAATGTGGGTGTCATATTGTGCTTCAATAAAATTTTAAAGAAACCACTTAAAATAGAAAAAAAAAAAAAAAAAAGAAAGAAAAGAAAAGAAAAGAAAAAACAATAAACAAACAAAAAACAAAAAAAGGAAAGAAAGAAATTGTGCTTAGGTACAAACCAACAAAAGATACTTAAAAAAATACCTTACAAAGACTTTTTTCATGTAAAATTTTCATTGTCGAAGAAGACCAGAGTAAACCAAGAGATATATCACATCCTTGGATCAGAAAAATCTAATACTGTAAAGATATCAGTTCTGTCCACATTGGAACACACACCCAAAGCAATCCCAGCTTTATTGACGCATGCGTGCAGCACTGGGGATGTAACTTAGCCTCCTGCATGCTCCCACAAATGAAAACCTGCAAGAATGACCAAGCCATGGCTACAGCAGAATGCCATGGGGAAATTGGCCCTACAGGCATCAGTGATGCAGACCACATGGCCCTTCCTCAGGGACAGACAAACAAAGCACTGAACTAGAACAGAGTTGGAAAAACGATCCCCAGTTATTTAGAAGTCTGGTATGGCAGAACCAGTACAACACATGAGTGAGAAAGGCTGGACTATTCAATAAATAGGGCCAGGGCCATATGGGGGAATGAATCCCTACCTCACACCAATTTTTAAAAATCAATTTCAAGGATTTAAATGTGAAATGTTAAGCTTTAATACTTTTACAAATACATATAAACTTATTTTTGTGCTGGGAATTGACCCTCACGCATGCTAGGAAAGTGCTCTATAGCTGAGCTACAAATTGGCACCTTAAATAACTATTTTAAGGCAAGTCTTAAAAGATAAATTTTAGCATTTTTTAAAAGCAGCATTTCTGATAATAAAAAAAAAAAATAGTCAAATAAAAGAAGAAACCACAAACTAAGGAAAGATACTTGCCTATGACAAGAGATTAACATGAACAATATGCAGGTGACTCCTGAGAATGAATTAGAAAAAGGCAAAAAGGCAGAATGGGCTCTCAGGGAGGGCATCTGACAAAAGGAACAAATGAATGTCCAACAAATACATAAAAAGAGAACCAAATCTTCCTAGTACTTATGAGAGATGGGCAACCTAATAAAAAATTGTCCTCCATGCTCCAAATCAGCCAACACTGAAACCTGGTCATTGGAGTGGTATCATCGCCATCTTCTGCAAGTGGGGCTGTAACCACTGACATTTCACAAAGGCCGTCCAGTCACCATGCATACATCCTGTGGCCTAGCCACCCTGCTGTGCCAGGAGCATCCTTCATAAAAGCCCCAAACCGGAAGCTACCCAAATGTCCATCAACAAGGAAAGGACAAACGTTCATATGTTCCCATGATGGAATATGACACCATAACAACTGTGACTACAAGGGTCAGGCAACCACAGGGACAAATGAATCTTCAAGACAAGACTAGCAGGCATCGGCACATCTATATATACTGAACCAAAGTTCATCAGACCGCTCACTTAGAATGGGTAAATCAGGGCTGGGGTTGTTGCTCAGTGGAAGAGCGTTTGCCTAGCATGCAGGGGGCACGGTGTTCAAATCTCAGCACTGCAAATAATAAATAAAGGAATCCATCAACAACTAAATATATATATATATATATATATATATATGTTTTAAAAATGGGTAAATTGTATTATCCATAAATTTACGTCACTAAAGCAACTGCAAAAATAGTTGAGAAAATAAAGTGGGGAAGTACAAGGAGTATCATTTCATTTTAAAAAATCAAAAAAATCAAAACCAAACATAAAATTAAATGCAGTTAAATCACAAAGAAAATTGTGGAAAAGAAATACTCAAAATTCAGGATAGTCCTTTCCTTTCCCAGGGACAATGGAAAACAAAGGGAATGAGTAAAGTCATAAAAGAAAAAAGATATGAGCTCGTTAGTGACAGAGGCAATGACGTTTTTCTTAACTGTTTAAAAAACACATAGATTACTCCTTTGTCAAACATGCAGCATTTCAAAAATTTTTTAAATAAATTTAAATGGTTCCATTTTAGTGAGACCAATTGAAAGAGAACAAACTTCCTTAAGCCAAGTTTGATAAGTAATAATTAATGCTGGCTACTTTGTTTTATTTCCAGATTTCATCTTAACTTCAAAATTCCATTTTTTAAATTTTTTTATTTTTACAGATTGTATTTTAATTCATTGTACACAAATGGGATACAACTTTTCATTTCTCTGGTTGTTCCAAAACTTTGTTGCCTATTAAATTTTCTGTATTTGGTAATATTCTTAGAAAAATAGACGTTTAATTATTATCCACTCTCAGAAAGTTCAAATAATAAATTATATATACATATATATGTGTGTGTGTGTATATGTGTATATATATATATCCACAAAGAGATAATGATATAGCAAATACACCAAAGGTTTAAAATGTGCACGTTTGCTATCCTAACAACTTGACACTTTTAGGAAGTTAACAAAAAAACCAAAACAAAACAAAACAAAAAAAATTAAAAACTACATTGCCCAAAGAGAGACTAAAAACTCAGGGTAAGAAACATCCCTTGCAACTGAGAATTCTTCTTTGCTTTTCCCCATTCCGATTCTCCCTCCAACTGGCCTGAGAAGGTGCTGGAATGGCCAAGCATCAGAACATGCTCAACTCAAACAGGTTCATTTTTAAATTGTCCTGGGCTAAAATTAACTGTCATCAATAGTTAAGTGGCTTCACCAAAAGTGGTGAGCCTACCTGACCGAGGGACACCAAGGATTCAGAAACTTCTGATTAAGAAGAGTACTGTTTTCTCTGGGGAATAGGAAAGACATGGAATCAAATATCACCCAACTTCAGAGAAAAAAAAAAAATGACAGAAATCAATTCATCTTTTCAACATAGTAGATTTTCTTTATTCCCTGGTACTGGGGATGGAACCCAGGGCCACACTGTAGATTTTCTAACGTGAAATAAGTCAATACTACATGCACATAGAAGGCAAACATTTTGGTTCCCAAATTTGACATACAGTATTGACCACCTGCCTTCTTACATTCTGTTTTTGCATTGAGAATTGAACCCAGGGGCATTTTGTCACTGAGTTACATCCCCAGCACCACCCCCTCTTTTTTTGTAATTGTAGATGAACAGCATGTCTTTATTTTATTTATTTTTATGTGGTGCTAAGGATCGATCCCAGTGCCTCACATGAGCTAGGCAAGCACTCTGCCACTAAGCTACAGTCCCAGCCCCTGCCCCCCAGTCCTTTTTTTTTAAGTTTTGAGACAGAATCCTGCTAAGTTGCTGAGGCTGGCCTTGAACTTGCGATCCTGTCCTAGCCTCTCCAGGTGCTGGGATGACAGGTATGCACCAACACAACTGCTCTTCCCTTCTTTTGTGGTACAGAAGAGCTGTGTAGAGCAGGTGAACACAAGGTTTTGGAAAGCCAAATCCACCTGCAGATATTCTTCAACTAATGATAAGCAGAGTTTTGCATTCTTTGCAATGCTATATTCAAAATGAATATACAAGTCACACGTACAAAACACAACATGACCTTTGGAAAAATAGAGAGGTATGTACACCACCTCAAAGGAGATGCTGAGACTCGCCTGCCACGCATCATAGCTCCTTACAGGTTTGTGTTAGTCTCCTCTGGATCAAAAAAATACTCTGCACAGAAAAATTTATGGTGCCCTGGTGTACCATAATATAAATCTTTTAGGAAAAAGTCACCAGAGTGTACCACAGCTCATTGATAAGTTAATTACTAGTGAGACAAAGCATGTGACTGAGGACTCAGGGGAGGGTTCTGCTTACAATTTCTTCCAGTAACCACAGAGGTCTTCCTGCCATGAGTTAAAACCACCCACAACATTTTAATTCCAGTTACTGAGGGATCAGAGAAATAACAGGTAGCTGCTGATATATTTTGCACTTTAACAAACAACAGTGACAGCCCGTGGACCTTGACTGGATGTGGTGTATCTAAACGTTGTCAGCACAGGTCTAAGGAAAGGAAATGGGAGGCATCAGGAAAGACAGAAACAAGATGTTTCTAAATGAAACCATCAAATACACCTGACACTGGTGTTCTAAGCTTTCTGCAGGTGTGGAAGCCTTTGAAAGTTTGACCAAACGCATGAATGAGCTCTCACCCCTGGGAAGCACACACAAACATACCATTTTACATTTAATTTCAGGGCACTCGCTGACCCAGTTTAAAATGCCCTGCACGACACAGAGTGCCGTAACATTGCACATAAGTGTAAAAGTGAGGGCCAGCTGAAGCTTTTGGGCCTAACGAATGATAAACCAACAGGCCAACATGAATCACAGTCAAGAGATGACAAACACTCCTGGAGGGCTTTGAAAGCAATCATTACAATGGTTCTTGCATTCATAAAACTCACTGATTAACTTACGTGATATATTTCCTACAAAAGGCAGTCACAGACTTATTTTAGCCAGCTCCCTTCTTCTTAAACAAAGACGTGCACGAAGACAATTATTAATTACAACCAATTTACTGGGCATTCATGGTGCAAGTCTGCTGAAAACAAAAACTAGTGACCCAAATAGTTCTCCCAGGATGGAGTCTGCAGCACACTGCGGGAACGGTTTAACTCCACCCGGTTCTGTTGTGATCCTGTTCAAATGTAAATTACATCTGGCACAGCACAGAGTGTGCAGTAGCCTGGTGTGCAGTATCCAATAAATACAAAATTACGAATCTCTGCTTCCTCACTTATGAGTGAAAAAAGAGCTGAGAAGAAGCTGATTCAGTTTTAACAAACGAGAGGGGGATTTGAACAAATCTGAGTGCAAACTTTATATGTGATTAGAGAGACAGAAGATTAAAAACATAATTACTGAAGTGCATCTGCTGCTATAAAATGAGTTATTAGTGGATTTCCAAGTAAAGCTCCATGATTATGGATTTCACTGGTCAAATTTACCTTCTCACTCTCTTTAGGACCAACGGACACAGAACACACAAGGAAGCACGCGCAGCTTTCTTATGCCCTGTTTGCTGGATGAGTGCCCCAGAGAATTTAACAAAAGCATTATTTATTCAACAGTTGAGAATCTGACAAAATTACAAAGCAATAACTATCTCTCAATCTTAGGAATTTGTCTTTATTTGTCAAATACTCCTCAAATACACTTTTTTATTGTATCTAAAAATACCCTAAAGAAACATTAAAAAAAAAAAAAAAAACTCGATACTTAAAAATACCTTTAACTAACCACTTAACAAAAACCAAAAAAACCTCTAATTACTAAAAGACTTCTAAGTGGTTCAAAATTTAAAATTTCTTAAAATAATCTCTCAGATGAAACGGCATCGATTGCCAAAGACTCAGCGTGTGGAACGCGGCCTCTTGCGCACACCTAGGAAGTTGGTGTAACTGCAACGTTTTGCCGAACACCCACTTCTTCACGGGAGGCCTGGAAGAAGGCCGAGGTGGGAGGGAGTCCACTCTCCTCAGGGTCCCTGAGCGGCCAAGCCAGGAGTAGAACCACGGCCCAGGCTCCCACCCGTTCTCATTGAAAAAAGACAGCAACGGATCCATCCCAGAATTCATCAACAGGAACCCCGTCTTCTCCATTTTTGAAGCTCGGATGAGTGACTGACAGGCCGATGTTTTCTGTGGACCGTTTCCACCCTCAGCCCAATACGCACATGAGGCCAAATTACACACAAGGAAAATGGAATCTTCACTGTCGCTGCCACAGACACACACCAACACCTGCTCTTCTTGAACACACAGAGGACGTACGTTCACTACCTGATATGTCCTGCGAAAAGCAACCATTTCTGGGCTGGAATTTGCTTTCTTCAGTTCTCCAGTGGAGCGCACCTTGACGATCTGGCTCTGTGGATGAGACAATGGCTGGGGAAAGGCCCGGTTTACTGGACTGAAGAAGCTGGAGTGGCTCCTGGAGAAATCCTGAGATCAGGTCAGTGAAGTCAGTTCCCTGCTTTACCCTGTGTGGTAATTCATGCCAACTTGGTATGTGCACACCTTCACTATGGCCAAAGTGTAAGTGAATTTATTCATCACGCCAAACATTGTCTTCTGGGCCAGTGCTTTTTATTTTGTGTTTGGATCCAGGGTCTTGCAGGACAGTAAAGAGCTAAATTAGAGGCTGGCCTGGAACTTCAAGGGACGGTGGTTGCTATCCTGTGGACAGGTTGGCCTGAAAAGACTGCACGCTTTCTGGATGATAGATGCGGTTTTTTAAAACTCTATTAATTGACTTTAAATCTTCCAGGGGAGCAACCTGAGGGCAGCTGGTAAGAGCGCAAGCCGAGAGGTTCACAAGGCAAGGCTTGCTCCGAGCACTTGGGTATTAACTTCACGTCCTCATTCACACCTGGAGAAACTGAGGCTCAGCGAGGGCTGGGAAATTGCCCAGAGTCACACGGGGATGCGTGGGAAAGCTGGGACTTAAGCTCAGACCAACTGACACCAGGTCCATGCCTTTAGTCACTGCTCTCTACTAACCTTAAAAAATAGGTCCATTGCGAAGGTCCAGGAAAGTCCAGTGTGTACACGCCTTTTCAAAGACTATGTGGCCGAGTGTCACCTGCCTGTGAGCCTTCCTTTTCAAATTAAGTACCAAAGTCTTATCCGTCCTCTACTTTGTACTATAAGAACCACAAGATGTTAAGAGGAAACCTAAAGCAGGATCCCAACACACAAGAAGTTTCTAGAGACAATGTATGACTGAACGAAGCAGTGAAGGTGGTCTGCTCAGCACAGTATTCATCACAATATTTCAGACAGGATGGGCATGGCCACACAGACAGCCAGACGGAGTTATTTGGGGGTTTCCTTCTTCACATTGTTATGACGTTTAACATCACAGGGCTTCACTGCTTTTTAAAAAAGCTTTAAAGGAGCCACCTGATTGGACCAGCCTCCCTCCAGAAGACATTTGCAACAGGGAAATATCTGTAAGAGCTGTCTCAAGCCATGCTAATTCCAACAGCTTTCTGTCTGTGACCCTAAAACAGAGAGCTCTTCGTGTGACACATGCTGGCCTCTACAAGCCGCGTGCTCCCGTCTACAGTCACAACCACGCCTCCAGCACAGGGAAAGATTTCTCCAAGAACCCACCATTCCAATCATCTGTCACTTGTCTTTGGCGACATTAATTTCATCTACTATTGCTCCAAGGTCACCAAACCAATTTAAACTCCTCCTAAGACACAGAAAGAGCTTACCAAAAAACTTCTCCAAAATTTTTTCTCTGGTCTCCCATTCATTCCTCTCAACAGAAATTATTATAATAGCTTTTTATATTGACATTTGCATAGGATGTTCTGGAAAGTACACATGGAACCATGTACCTAGTAAGAACTAGACACACCAGACTTCTGACTATCTGAAATTACTAAGAAAAAGGTCTATAAATATCCAAATACATAGTTTGTTGCTCATAACACGAGTTCACAAGCTATAAATAGTAAAGATTATTCTCTATAAATGTAGTACAGCTGTTATTTGAATTTCGAAAGGCAGAGACTGTAACAATTGGGCATTCTAAAAGCAATTTACTTTTTTCCATCAACTATCCTTCTATTTCAAATAGAATAGTAAGGTGGTTATGGGACGATTTATTCAATTCCTTCATCTTCATTTTGAACAGGTATAAAGCAACATTTTCAATTAATTCCTGGTGTAGGATTCATTCTTATACTTGACTTTTATTTACTTCATCTAATCTTGGTCCAACATTTTTATTCATCCAATCACTAAACTGATGTTAAGCTACCTCTGAAAACTCAATTACAGTATCATGTGTGCAATGCTAATGTTTTTGCATCATATATTACTAAGTATATAATTACTGCATCTGTACACCTGATATAGCTCACTCCTGAAGGAGCTACATATACCTTTTCATTCATTCAATGTTCATTGTTTGCCTCTGAGCTGGGTTCACAATGACAACCAAGACTGGCAGGATGCCTGAAGCTTTGTTAGAGCTTCTAGAGACTACCTCATTTGTTTGTATAGGGCCTGCTTGGAAAATTCAGTCACTCCCATATGAAACTGCATTTTATGTACATTTGCAAACTTCTTTTTATTAACCATGTTACATGATGTTCAGGGGCTGCAATACCAACCTTCCATAACATATTCAGTTGCCACCAAAAATAAAACTCTCAGGATACCAGATGTTTCTCTGTGTGAACACATAAGAGTCCAGAACTGGAAAGCAGGAGAGGAAAGAATGTATTCTTAGGAAAATAAACAGGGTGGAAACAGGCGGCCAGCGTCAGCAGCCCTAGACAAGGCTGCCTCCACACCTTCTGCTAGTTGGGAGGCCTCATCCTGCAGCAGGATAGATAAATTTCAATTCTAGTAATTAAACCTCCATATTGGCCTAAAGACAAACACAAAAGTCAGAGGCATCTGAAGGTAGATTTCCTCATGCCATCATGAGCTCTCGGTTCCCACCCAGCCAGAAGAACCCCCAGCAGGCGGGGGCCGCAATCTGTTTGAGTGGCAGTTGTGATCCCACTACTGATGGAGAAACTTCAGGACATAAAAGTTGTGAACAAGATGGAATCCTAAGAATTAAGATGGAATCTTAAGTGGATGGGAAATTTTCTCTCTAGAAATTACAAAAAAAGAAAACTTTCTTGAGAGTGGGGAGCCATGAGGAAAGATTTTGGATTTTTCTTTGACTAGAAACGTTAATGGAGCTGGCTCTGGCATAACATGGGCTGGCTGAACTCAACAAATGAATCACAACTAAAAATAACAGCACTAAACTTCAACACTGAGATGACTTCGCTGGGAAGCCAAACTCTCCCCACAGACGATGTTTCTCGTCTGCGATTCCAAACATGCATTTACAAACGTGATCGGGTTGGCCAAAAAGCAAGTGACCATTTCAGAGTCACGAAAGTCCCTGAAAGGTCAGCCAGACATCAATTCCAGTTATAAGGTGGCTACGGACTGGCTTCTCCCTTTCCCCAGGAACACGTCAGAATATCATCTCTTAAGAGGATGTGAGATTTTTTTTTAGTTGAACATACTGGGCCATGTGCTATACTACCGAGCTCACCCCTGGCCCCAGAAGTACTTTTACTTATCAGTACTCAGAAATATATTCCTAGGACAGCAAGGAAAAGCAAAGAATTGCGATGTGCACCACATGCAGCACGTGAGAGCAGGGCACACAAGAAAGGAGCTGGGAGGACAGCCTCACTGACGTTCCCACCAGGGACTGAAGTCAGAGTCCAGGCTGAGCATCCCTAAGCCAAAAATCCAGAGTCTCCATGAAAAACTTCAGTTTCTAAAGACCTTTCTTTTAGTGCTAGGGATCAGAACCCAGGACCCTGAGCATGCAAGATGCCCTCTCCACCACTGAGCTACATCTCAGCCCCAATCCCAGGTTTTTGAGTGCCAGCACATCACCACACAGGGAGAATGCCACACCTCATCGCCACAGGAGCCACAGCCAGAGGGTGCACTGAAAATCCTGCACAGAACGACCTTCAGGCTGTGTGAACAAGGTGTATACGAAACATAAAGGAATTTCACATTTAGATGTGGATCTCACTCCCAAGGTATCTCATAACATATATGCAAATATCCCCCAAATTTGAAAAAACACCGCCAGTCCCAAACATCGCAGATAAGAGATACTCAACCTGAACGGCAATTTTCCCGCCTTTTAAAATATTTTAGAATTTGGATTCACCTAGCAATCAAGATTTAATGGTTCATGGGGCTGGGGTTGTAGCTCAGTGGGAGA
The DNA here is from genome assembly GCF_902686455.1 of Sciurus vulgaris. NCBI lineage: Eukaryota > Metazoa > Chordata > Mammalia > Rodentia > Sciuridae > Sciurus > Sciurus vulgaris. The sequence goes on from NC_136467.1 coordinate 149,171,390, forward strand.
GCACCTGCCTAGCCAGGCATCTGGTTGGATCCTCAGCACCACAAGAAAACAAAGATATTAAAAATAAATAAATACATAAAATTATTTTTAAAACAGATTTTAAAAAATGATTGAATGGCTCAACTGGCAAGAGTTTCTTCCTCTTTTGCGGCACCTACTTACTGATGAATGCAGGATGGTGTTTTAGACGCAGTGAAAACGTGGTAAGGCATCAGAGAAGGGGTTTGAAAGGGCCATAACGGTCAAGCTTTTCCTGCAAATGCTGAGACACAGGTAAGAAGCAGTAAGTCACAAGCGAGACCATATAAAATAATCACAGAGAACATCTGTGAAGACATGAGCCCCGGCTGCCGGGAAGGCGCGGGAGCCAGGAAGGCTCACTCGGGAGGGCAGGGCAGGGCACGCCTGGCTCCACTGGCCCGCCCTCAGGAACAGCTGAGAGCGAGGGGCAGCACAGGAGGGGCTCAGCCAGTGCTGCGAACCCCGTATGGATTCCACCCAGACGGAGGCCAGGGGTCCTGGCATTCTGCTCCCGGATACCACACGTTGGCGGGTACCGTGGCCCGTCCACACCGTGCATTCAAAGGGATCTTCTCCTGCTCGACTCAGTGTGATTTCTCCTACGGTTCTGGCTTATTCGTAACAGTAATGGACAGAATCAAGCTTGTCTTAGCCTCCAGCCCCAGGGCTCCTTACGTGGATGTAGGGATTACATTACATGGATTATGTGGAACCCAGATCTGTCTGTCCTCACTCCTCCTTCACGGTGAGCTTGAAGTGCATGAAGACAAGGTCTTCCTCCGTCCTGTGCAGTGACCTAACCAGTGGGCCTAGACATCAAAGGGGTTTGCTTCCCCTGAAATGTTGGGGCCAGCGGAAATGGGGTGGAGGACCAAGGGTAGAAAGGGTTTTACACTATGGAGAGGTGCCAGGAGACAGACCCTCCCCACCTCAGCGACGATGGGGGTCACCACCTGGTCTGGTGCGACTGCAAAGCCTCAAGAAAGGGCATCTTAACAGGGGTGCATTTCACCTTCGGTAAATCAACCTTAATAAAGATGATCTGAAAGTATGTTATCCGGGCAGTAATAATTATTCAGCTTAGGTCGAATCCACTCCTAATTACTCTCTTGGTTCTCTTTTAGCTGCTCACCTGGTAAGCCTCCTCATTCGCCCTCAGAAAACAGTCTTGAAAAGGGCACACAAGAGGCAGATGATACTCGAGGAAGTCCAGTCTTCTACTTCTGACAAGCTGTGCTCATTTCCCAGCCTGAAAGGATGTTTTGGTAAAACTTGCCTGTGGTTCTCGAAAGTTGAATTCGTTGGCTAGGGACATAGCTCAGTGGTAAAGCACCTGCCCAATACCTGTGCGGTCCTGGGTTCTACACCCAGCACCACAAAAAAAAAAAAAAAAAAAAAAGGCTGACATCAGGAGACTGTATAACCTTATTCTCTTTTGTCCTGAAATGTCAAAAACAGCAAAGATAAAAAAAAATAAGTACCCAACACAGTTAATGAATAAAGTACAAGGAAGCCGAATTTACAAAATTCACAGAAAACATCAGAGTCACACTGAAGCAGGAAATACAGGTGGAACTCCATCACACCCAGGACGGAGGGATACTGCTTTTTGAAGCGAGTCAGCAGCTTGAGGGCTTTTTTTTTTGGGAATGTATGTAAAAGTGGACAAAAAAGATTCTACCTTGGTAAATTTTTCATGTGCTTGGATGACAATGCAGAGCTTCAGAGTTGGCTTGATTTCAGCACAGATGAATGTTTTTAGAGATCTGAAAGGTAGCGGGGCGTGGTGGCACACGCCTGTGATTCCAGCAACCCGGGAGGCTCAGGCAGGAGGGTTACAAGGTCAAAGCCAGCCTCGCCAACCTAGCAAGACCCTCAGCAACCTAGTGAGACTCTTCTCAAAATAAAAAACAAAAAAGGCTGGGGATGTGGCTCAGTGGTTCAGCAGCCCTGTGTCCAATCATCCCTACCCAGTACCAATAAAAGAAAGAAAGAAAGAAATCTAAAAGGTAGATAAATACGGAAGGAAATGTAGATGTCCTAAATGAAAAGGAACAAGCTTTCCTAGGAACCTGGATTACTTTTCTCTAGTAGTTCTTAGTTTGATGCTGAGACACAGCTTAGTCATGCTTAAGCTCAAATCCACAAATTCAACTAAGTAATAAAAGAAAGATTGCTTCCACCAGGATGGCCATACAAGTCCTCTAACACTTGACTACCTAAGAACAGTTTTCAAGCATGAAAATCATGGGTGGAGAAGAGCAAGGCTTCTGTTGGTTTTTATCAAATCTCTTACAGGTCATTTTAATTGGCACTATTTCAACAATGGCTGAGAGACTCAGAGTTCCAATATAGAAAGTGGTTCTCTGATCCTTACAGAATTCCACCCGGCTTTCACTGAGTCAAAAGTTCCATTCTCTTTTTAGCAGCAGGAAGGAAAAAAAATTATTACAAGTGACTCAAAACAAAGCAATTTAACCGTGCTTCATTAGTGGCCTGTTTTCAACGCACAGCACTGAAGGTATCTGGGATGTTGAATCTCACACACATTCAGGAGAATTATCATCAGGGCTGATAATTTTTTTTTGGTGAGGGATACTAGGAATCAAACCCAGGGGCCTTAACCACTGAGTCACATCCTCAGTCCTTTCTTGTATTTTATTTAGAGACAGGGCCTCACTAAGTTGCTGAGGCTGGCTTTGAACTCATCCTCCTGCCTCAGCCTCCTCAGCCTCTGGGATTAAAGGTGTTCGCCACCATGCCTGGCAGCAGGGTTGATCTTGACCTTGTCATTTTGTTTTAGATTCACCTTTGTAGTGACAGATGACACATTACTTTTAGTCCTAATTTTAGACTAAGGAATAAGCACAAACCCACTAAATTAAAAAGAAGTGCAATACTGGTTTGGGTGAGGAGTTCAAATTTCTCAACTAGGTAGGTGGTAGGATAAAGGTCAGGCGTGTCTTTTTTTTTTTAAATTTCACCTCTCAGTGGCCTAACATAGCAACTTTCATACTCAGGAGAAATGACCAGGCATGCCCCTCAGAATTTGTCTTTAATGATCTTTTTCACTTAAAGGATTTATATTTTGAAACAGGAAGTAGCCAAGATTCTGGAGCATATTTTTGCCAGCGAGCAAGTTCTGAAGAACAGCTAAAAAAACACTTAAGACTCTAACCAGTCAAGAATGACAATCTGCGCATTCATTAACAGAGAGGAGGGGGAGGAGGGAGGCGGGTCCTGGCATCCCACCCAACCCAGCACCTGACCCAACAGGTGCAGGCACGGATGCCGGACCTCCTCCTCCCGGCCAGGGAATTCTGAGAAATGGTCAGAAAGTGTTTTTACTCCAATCATCACCATGCATTCTGCTACTTCAGCATGGCTCCTGGGTCTCGTGGCTCGGATTGTTGCAGTGACAATAAAGCAGCCCAGGGGAAATAACGGCAGTGAGCGTTAACTGGAGCTGGAAGGGAGAGCGAGTCAAGCTGCCCACAGGTTCTCCCCGAGAGCTTCACACCCAGGGCTCCAGAGTCATGCTCCCAATGCTGCTTCCTGCATAGGGAAAAAAGATTCCAAGGACTCCTGCAGGGTCTAATGGGTCAGTAGACTTTATAGCCCTCTTGGCACCAGCGCTTTCTCAGGGAAAGGCAGCCTGGGAAGAGGGAAACGGTGGTGAAGGGAGATATTACAGGTAGAGCAAAACAAAGAAAACCTCAATGAGACAGAACTTGGATTTGGACTAAACATTGAGCTGAGCTTAGTGTTATAAATTTTTGGACAGTGTCACTACCTGGAGGCAAAGTAAAATTGCTGCTTTCATAACTTTAAGAGTTATTCATCTCAATAGTATGAAATAGTACTCACAGAAAAAGGGAAACATAGCAAAATGTTAACGGGATGTATTTTACCTCTAATCTATATTTCCCAAGTGTTCAACAGTGAAAGGGCATGGTGTTTAAACTTAGAACCAAAGTTCCCAGGCATGGCAGTGCACCCTGGTGATCCCAGCAACTCAGGAGGCTGAGGCAGGAGGAGCACAAGTTTGAGGCCAGCCTCAGCAACTTAGTGAGACACTGTTTCAAAGCTAAAAATAAATGCAGTGCAGTGGTAGAGAATCCCTGGATGCAATTCCCAGTACAGGAAAAAAAAAAAAAAAAAAAAAAAAGGTTACTTAAGATTTCAAAAAAAAGAAGGAAGGAAATGTAGTTCTCACTTCCCCTGCCCCATGGAAACTGAGCCATGCAAATGTTAGATGCAAGTCCCTAGAAAGTCACCTAAGCATTTTGATTAACAAGCATAAGAAGGGACTAGAGTGTGACTCAGGAGGAGTAGGTGCTTAGCGTGCATGAAGCCCCGGGTTCCATCCCCAGCACCCAAAATCTTAATAACAGTAAAAGAAAAACGTTGTTGTTCACTATTTTTTCATTAGTAAAGCTCTGTGAAAAAGGGAAGACAGAGAGAACCCATCTCACATTCATTCATTCAAAGATGGAAACTAAAACTTGTCTTTAAGGCAGAGAAGACTAGTCAAAGCCCTTCCTAAGACTGTGGGTTCCAGGAGCCAGGATGCCTGGTTATTCATCTCCAAAGTCAGGAAATGCCCCACACACATAATGCCAGGCCATCATCTCCTATAAGCGGCTGCATCTTTAATTCCGAATCAAAGACCTACAGTGAAGGTCTCCTGCTCTCAGTAGGTTAGCCAGGCGTCCTCTGCCTTCCTGCTGAGACTTTCAAACTGAGACTCCGCCATGGAACTATGACCAGCGGACATCAGGTAATCCCTGTGGGATGTCACAAATAAACTGTTAAACACGCGCTTATTAAATAAAGCCTGTAAAGGCTTAACTAGTGAAGTCTTCGAAGACAACGAAATCTGCACGCTTACTCAGAAATACAATAAATTCAAAGTCACCCCCACAGAATGCCATTCTCTTGTGGCTTCCATTCCAATGTGCGTTCATGATCGGCATGTGCGGGATTGCCCAGGATGCCCCCTGGGGCAGCGACAAACTGAGAGCATCCCTAGATGTGTGTGCTCCAGAGGGGAAAATAAAACGTGGACAGCGACCACCTGGGCAAAGAGAAGATGAGCATCGATCCAGCTGCCGTGGAGGAACCAGAGAATGAGAGGAGGTCCCAGAGGCCCTTCCTCCCCAGGAGGAGGAGGAGCGAGAGGACCAGCAGCCCCTGCTGTCCTGATTCACAGGCAACGGACTGGGGTGGAGCTGGAGGGAGGTGCCTGGCAACCAGCCAGCATCTCTCCTTCCTCTCCACTCCTTCACACCTCCCCTTCCCAGGATGGCAGGAGGAACACTTCTGTTCTGCCCACAAGGACACCCACGGTGGCAGGCTGCTGCAGGGACCACCCATCAGGTCTGGGATGACACATCACCTCAGGGGTAGACATCAACTCCAGCATTGCAAGAAATGAATGCTGGAGGATATGCTGATCACATGTCCTTGCCCAAGACAAAATTCTCTCCCACTAGTTACCTGAGCTGCTGAGGATGCTACGTAGGTTATGCAGCAAATACTTAAGATACAAACTTTTGCCAAAGACTGGGTGATTCTTGGCTGGAGGGACCGGTGCTTATCTCATGTAGTGTAGTGCCGTGACAGCCTCTGACTGTCAGCCCACGGCAGTGGTAGTCAACATCATAAGGATTGAGAGCTACGTTTGTATTGCCGTGATCCAAAAATGCCACAGGGCCACACAGAGCCTGTCATTATGTAATACTCTAATGCAGAAATTAGAGGTCTCCCAGGGCCCAGCCTGGAAGCGCGAACCACAGAGATGTGACAGACGGTCGGTGGAATGCTCCACCAGACTCCCCTTCCTGTTTTCACCACGCTTACTTCCATATCTCTCGTTACATCCAATCATAACATGTCTAGAAGCCACCTGCCAGGTACGCACATGTGTCAGCTGCTGGGAGAAGAGAAGAGAGAAGAAACAGATGCTAAATAACAAGAGGGGCTCTGCCCTCATGAAGCCTGCCGACTCTCAGGGGTGATGACCCGTTTGCACAGCTTTTCCCAGCACAGAACTTACTGTGGTCACCTATCCAGGTTTGGGCCACGTGGATGGAGGAAGGACACCACCGTGTCCAGGGGATGGACGCACAGCTTTGAAATGGTTACAACCTATGCCAGCTTCCTCCTCCCACTGGGCCCAATGCTGACACCACAGGAAGAATTCCGAAGAATTCCGTCAATGAGAGGCTTGGGGAGGAGTTCCCTGGTCATCAACCACCAGCACTGTCCAGGATCCCACAGCTGAAGTCAAAGACTGAGTTACAGGTAATATGTTCTGAAAAAAACTGGCAATCAAACCAGGCCAACCCTGGAAGCACATAACTGGTCCGAAATCTCTCCACTTCCACCCTGCCGAGGAATCTCTTCTCAGACTCCCGATGTAAAAACGTTCCCATGCACTCAGAGTCACTCTCGGAATTCTGACAGGCTCTGGCTGACACATGCCGATTAACAGCTGACTAATTACTAAGAACGATTAGACAAGTAAAAGGCTTTCCCTCTTTCCACCATAAAATTGAAGACGACCTAAGGCACACCTCACGTGCCTTACAACATGCCAGCTGCAGGATCATCCTGCACCCCAGCTGGCTGCTGTCTCCAGTCACAGCTTTAAGGAGAGACTGGAAAGTCAAGGGCATCAAGATGCAGGCCTGTCCTCATCCCTAATTCCTCTCCTCCCGCATCCTGCCTTCCACTCCTTGGAGGGAGAGGCAAATTGGAGAACCAGATGCCTGCACTTCCCTTATTTACAAAACCAGCGGTCCTGAAGAGTGGCCAAGATGCTTCATAGGCAAAGGAAAGAAGAGGAGAGCAGCGACCACACACTGCGAGTCCATTCGCGCAAGTGTGAAGCGCCCGGCATGCCAGGCAGGCTGCGCAACGAGGCCGTCCACCTCCAGCCTCATTCTTCCGGCACATGCTTTTCAGAACGCGTCCACTTCTCTCAAGTACCTTTATTTCCTACAGGTATTCACACACGATTTCTGGATGCACACTTTTTACCTAGATGAATGACTGCCCAATAGCCAGAGACTGGTGGGCGCCTGCTCTGTAGGATTTCCCACGGCACCCACCTCAGCAAAGCAGTGTTCCTGTGCTCCGGGCAGCTGAGAAGCCGCACGTGCCTGACCGACCTCCCAAAGCAGTCTTCCCAACGCACAGCCATGAAATCGGCCCCTTTAGACAAAAAGTCATCCAAAAAAGCATGGGACCTAAAAATGAAATTCTGAGACCATTTTTTGTTTGTTTGGTTGGTTTTTTTAGGTTCTAAAAAGAAACTTCCTTTCTTAAAACCTGAATGAGTGGACTGTATAGAGGGAAAAGAGGGGTAGGAGGGGTGGGGGGAAGGGAAAAATAAATAACAGAATGAATCAAAAAAAAAAAAAATCTGCATGAGTAAGAAGCAATATCAAAAACAAAGCCAAGTCAACAATCTTCAAGTGTCCCAGGGAGTAAAAATGATAAAACTGTCAGCACCTGGTAACCCCTCATGACCCTACAGTCTGTACTTCAATTATCCCAGCTCTACAGATGAGGAAACCAAGGCACAGGGAATTAAGGGATTTGCCCCAGATTTCACAGTCAAGGAAGCAGTTATCTCCCCAGTCAATGCTCCTGACCATTTGACGGTGTTTTATAAAATGATTTATTTATAGTCCACTGATGTCTTCAAAAACACTGCAAAAGGCAGAGATGAAATTTCTCTTCATCCAGCATAAAAGCTGGGGCTCAGATACAGATGGAGCCTTCCTAGTCCACATGATGCCGCAGGTGGAAAACTCACACCTGATCTCACGTGATGGTTCACAGCAGAACTCAAGAGTACAAAAACATCACTTAAAACGGCCTTCGAGCCAAGTGTGGAAGGTGCGCAGGAACCATTAACACACTTCGTGTTTAGACTCGAATTCCATCCCCAAGATATCTCTTTAGATGTTTGTAAATACTCCAGAACCTGAAAAACTCAAATCAAAACACTTCTGATCCCAAACTCTTCAGATAAGCGACACTCAACCTGTCCTTAATAACCTACAATACTTAAAATTCTTGAATTTTATTTGGGCTGACTTCTTAAATGATCATCAAGGCTTTTTTCAATAATCAAACTATGAAAACAAACATATAACCTGCCATTTAAACAAATAAGGGGGATTCTGGTATTCCTGGGGTTTTATTTCCCTCTTGAGATGGGGTCTTAGGCCAAGCATGGTGGTGGCCCACACCTGTAATCCCAGCAGCTTGGGAGGCTGAGGCAGGAGAATTGCAAGTTCAAAGCCAGCCTCAGCAATTCAGCAAGACCCTAAGCAACATAGCAAGACACTGTCTCAAAATAAAAAATAAAAAGGGCTGGGATGTGACTCAGTGGTTAAGCGCCCCTGGGTTCAATCCCTGATAACAAAAGAAGAGAGAGAGAGAGAGAGAGAGAGAGAGAGAGAGAGAGAGAGAGAGAGAGAGAGAGAGAGAGAGAGAAAGAAATCGGGTCTTACTATGTTGCCCAGACTAGTCCCCAACTCTTGGGCTCAAGTGACCCTCTGCCGCCCAAGTACCTAAACAAAAGGCATGTGCCACCTGCCAGCATAGGCAGTTTTTATGGGTGGTGAGGGGCATTCTTTAACAATTTATAATATGCATTGACCTGAAGGATCAAAAGAGTTCAAGAGGCTCAAAACTCTAGCAGATGACAGAATATTAGACATCAGAGATACCAAGGATTTCTAATCACACTTCACAGTTCAGGGGTCACCTGTGGTAATGTTTCCATCAATTCCCAGGTGAGGGGAAAATTAAAGTGCTATGTTTTTAACAAAATTAAATGCATCCAATGTTTAAATTCTGAGATTATATCTTTCCTCCTATTCTGGTGTTAAACTGTCCTTTATTTTATTAAACAAGGTATCAAGATACGGTGGTGTTTTATTTCGTTCACTTACTGGGCACATTTAAAAGAAGATGGAAACTCTTTATCCAAGTATTTATTCCCATCATCCTCTAAATTCTCAAGTCTGGGAACCAATGAGCAAGGATAGCTGGAAGTCACTCTTGAGGAAAACTAGCTAAATAAAAACCTAGCTGGAGAACTTAAAAAACAAAACACAAACAAACAAACAAACAAAAGTCCCTTAGGGTTACAGCAGACCAGCAATTTTGGAAAATTTATTTCTACTGCATAATTCATTATGAAAATGTAGACCAAACTGTCATCCTGAAGAAAGGAATACTACTCTGCCCAAGCCAGCCCTGCTTCAAGGCTTCAGAAAACCGAAGTGGCTTGACCATGCTAAAGTTACCTATTTGTACCGTAACTCTAGCTTCAAAAGCAGATGTTTAAAACTGAATAAGGCTGCTCAAATTCAACACCAGGATCTTGATAAACATCCCCTATCACCACACTCCTCCCTCCTTACTCAAAACACCACCCTTGAAACAGCAATTGTGAGGATCCTTCTCAATGTGACAATGTAACCAGGAACCACGTAACCGTTCTGTTCAATTTGCACGGTGAACACACTTTAATTAACTACATAAATAGAAGTACTTAAGGATAGAGAATAAATAGGAAAACCAAAACCAAAACCCTATTCCACTTAAAACCTTACAATTTAAAACGTTCCCATCACAACTGCAAGTTCAGCTACATCTCTTTGCACATTCTATTTAGCTGAGATAGTAAGAGAGATGGGTACAAAAATCAATTGTGAGCACTGTTTTAATAAACCCCAGAACAGGTGTGTATGTATAGATTTTTTTTTAACCCAGGGGTGCTCTACCACTGAGTTATATCCCAGGGTCTCACTATATTTGGAGGCTGGCCTTGAACCTGCCATCCTCCTGCCTTGGCCTCCCAAGTTGCTGCAATTACAGGCGTGCACCACTATGCCTGGCCAGAACATAAGTGTATTTAAAAGCTTGTTAATCTTTTCAACAAACTACACATGGCTCTTCCACAAATTGGGACAAATCTGTTCACAAAAGAACTCCTGTGCATTCCACCATCACTCGCCCCTCCCCATACTCCTCTGGGACTCCCTGCCTGAGCAATGTGGATGTTTGTGGTCACTGGTGGTGGGTGTCCAGTCTAGGGAGAGTCTCTTCCAGACAACACAAAGAGCCAACAGAAAAGGGCAAAAGCTTCCCTTTCCTCAAAGGCGTCCTTCCTGTCCCCTTTTAAAACAGGAAGGCTCTTCCCCTCAGGGAAGGGCAAGCAGACGCTCTGCTCCAGCCTCTGGCCTCCCTCCTCTGACAGCAGCAAAGCTCCTATCACACCTGCAGACCAGACTCTGAAGGGCCATGTGGAATCAGTAACCCCACCCTGCTTTCAAAAGTAAGGGGAGGAGGGCACAACCAGAGAGGAGGCGCACACCCAGGGAGTTCATCCCACGGTGGAAGACAGGAAACACTGGCATCGACCGGAGCTGGGCAGGGGGTCCCGGAACACTCAGAAATAAAGCAGGCTGCCCAAGGGAGCTTTATGCTAACAGCTCTGGAAATGCCCTGTCTCCACCCCAGACATAAGGCGGTCGCCTGCCAGGAAGGCTTAACCATCACCGCCCACCAACCCCACCCTGCACAGCACGGGCGCACGCGCCTGCGCGCGCGCACACACACACACAAAGCTAGATGAAAACTAACTGCAAAGTTCCAAATCCAATGATGTTTATAATGTCCTACAGGCAAACACGTCCATGGTGGGAGCCTGCACAATGCTGTGAGGAGCCAGGCCCGTCGCCAGCTAGCTGATAACGACTTCGGGTATCTGGAGTTGGCGCTGTCTTACTTCACCTGACACCTCGACCCTGGCGTCAGCGACTGCAGGCTAATGGAGGCTCCCAAGAGCAGCCATGCTGACCTCCCCGGTCAGCTGGAGCCACTGCAATCCTTACAGATGTGATCTACTTTGACTCAACCTAGTGCTTCATTGGGTAAATTGGGAGAAATCTGAATGTCAGAACTTGGGAGGCCAGAGGGGCGCTTTGAAACCAAGTAGTCCAGCCCTCAGTTTTAAAGATGAAAAAGCTTCAGAGGCTAACGCAATCCATCCACAGCTAGCTCAGAGATACAGCCCGTGTCGCTGGCAGAACCAGGCGGCACCCTGCATTCCCACTCCATCCGCTACCCCTTTCTGCTTCTCCAAGGCCCAGATCCCCTCGTCTGCATGGAGGGCCCCCCAGTAACAGGACCTGAAGCCAGGAACTGGAGCCCACAAGGCTAAAACTGGAAAAAGAAACTGTGCTTCCCAGCAAGTCTACCAGGCAAAAGGACAGGCAAGTACCCACTCCTAGATACAAACCCCCCTCCCTGCCGTACCAGTAAAAACAAATAATGAGGCATTTTAATTAGACACTCCTGGCTAGTTGGCCCTTAAGTTGTGAAACTGGGTTTTCAACCTTGGCCACTCATGAGAATCAAGTGCCAAGCCTGTGAGTTAAGAAAAAGAAGTATAATTTAATTAAAGCTGTTTGATCACAGCTAGTTGTAGAAGCTGTTAATTTTCTTGGACATGCATCCTGGTCAAGTCTGCAGGTGGCTACACCTCTGGACACCATGAAGCAGAGAAAAGTAATATCTACTTTGCCCCACTTGGATTCCCGAATCAACCCTTGGGCTTAAGAAAATGGTCGTTGTAGACTCCTGCGTTTGGGAATGGTTTGTTAAGCAACAATATTAAGTGGAACACTGGGAAAGCTTTTTAAAAACCCCAGTGTACCAAGTGCAGTGCGCCCAAGGAAGCTAGAATCTGCAAGGCTGGAACCCAGGTCCCAGGTGATGCCTACGTGGGGTCAGTGTTGAGGATCACTGTCTAGACCTGCACTATTCAATGCAGTAGCCACCTGTCACATGCAGCTGTTTACATCAAAGAAAAAAATAAAGTTTAAAACCCAGTTCCTCGGTCCCACTCACTACCTTTCAATAATCACATAAAGCTAGCGGTAGCCATGTTGCACAGTGGAAATAGAGAACATTTCCATTACAAGTGAAAATGCTGTTAGACCGTGCTGGTCTAGGTCAGTTCCTCGAGGTTCGGTCCTGCACTACCAGCCACCAGCTTCTCCCGGGAACTGGCTGGAGATGCACATTCTCAAGGCCCACCCCAGACCTACTGAGTTCCAGCCTTAGGGCTGGGGCCCTCCACAGGGTTCCCAAGCACACTCAAGTCTCCAAGTTCAACTGAGGGATTGATGGAAGCTTGTCTTCTTACTGCCTCCCCAAATCATCCTTTCCATTTCCCCTCTCAGACTCAAAATCTAAAAACCATTCACTTTGAGCTTCATTATAGCAAAAGAAAATTGGCTTATGTTGTCACAGAATTTTAAAAAATAGGTTTTTGGGTTAACAAGCTTGAGAAGATATGCCTTTCAATTAATAAGCATGGATTCTGAAAAGATGCTGTTTTTATAATTGCTAAGAGAAACAGCCCTGAGGTCTAAAAATAGGGAAATCATTACAAATTAGGAGATTCAACAGACTACATTCAATTATGAAAGTTAAAACTGTGAAAGCTATGTAGCATGACAAAATATAAACGGGAGAAGCACTAAACACAAATATTTACATTACATGGGCAAGGACAAGAAGAAGGCAGAGGAAAATTAAGAATGATTGTTTCTTTGGGCTTGGTAGGACAAGGACTCTCCTCTGCCCCTTGTTTCTGCCATGCTCCTTATAAAGTCACTTAGGCAAAAAACATTTTAAAGTATGGAAGCAATTTTTAGAAAGATAACACAATTGTGCTTTGATGTGAAAAATTCATTGAAAGGAGAATTTGGTAAAGCATTTCTACACTGAGTGCTGACTTCACAGTGACAGGGACTCATCACTAGGTTCAGTCAAGCCCCAGGCTTGGACTCCCAGGTTCTCCTGAGGGTCTGGGAGGGCTCTCCTCTGTACTTTTCCTTCTGAAACTGAGGTCTACAATCCAAGATAAGAATCATGCATTATTTTACGAATTTTAAAGATGTGAAAACCTAATGTTTTTGCATGTGCTTAGTTTCCATCTAGATGTTGGAAGGTAAAAGGCCCGAAAAACTAATTTCCAAGGAGGAGGAATGTAATGTAAATTTCCAGAAATATTTGGTAGAGTGATCTTTTTTTTATAAAGACAGTTCCTGAGTCTCATACAAATAAATCATTCTTGGCTGATGACAGAGCTGTTGTCAATAAACTTCTTTCACTGTCAAGACACAAAGTAATCTTTCTGAGTGTTTCTACCGGTCTCCTTGACTTCTCTGCTTTTTGTTCCCTTTGCAGGGAGCCTTTTGAAAACGCCTGTATATTCTGAACACATACAGACCTGTGCGCCCTGGCTCTGGGGAAGACCTGAGAAGAAGTGACTTGACTTGTGTAATTCTGAGAACCCTGGAGTCTTTGAGATGCCACTATTTGGGAGAAACTTGTGTCTATGAATTTTCCTAAAAAACAGGAGTGCATGGCAGGTGTAATTTTATTGCCAACTAGAAACAATCCAAGTTTCCTACTTCTCTCTTGCTAGATTTTGCCAGAAAAAGCTAAGTGGTAGGGTGATAAGAAGCCAACTTGGTATTCTGAAAATTTCTCGTGACAATTTCCCCCAGCCCAATAAACACACACCTCTTAGAGTGGCTGAACTTCTTAACACCAAGTTTTTGCAACAGTGATGAAAAATTATGATTAAAAATTGTCCTCCCCGCCTTCCCAACCCCCTGCAGCATATTGTCCTAACCACAGCTAATTACCTTCATGGATGTGGGCAATTGAAAGCTGTCTACAGCAGCAACTATGTTCGATTCTGGCATTCATCTATCCTCTTATGAGAAAGGAAATAATTCTTTTTATTTTTTTGCTGCAAGTTAAATGGAAAAGGGATTTGACAGGCATTTTTAATTATAATAATAAATAGTCATTGCAGAGAGAATTTACAAAATGTTTTCAGTGTGCTGCGAATTATTGAATCTAACTACTGAAAATACAAAAAGAAATCACACATAGTCCTTGTCCTACAGAACCCTAGAGCCTAGCTGGGATACTGGGACATCTGAGAAAAATCCAGAAGATAAAAGAGACCAGAACAAACAAAGCTGTGCACTTTAGGAAAAAGAAAAAAAGCAGACTATACAAAGAAAAGTATCATGAATGTTCTTCGACAGAAGATACCACAACAGAGAAACACGAATAGAATGCTATTAAAAAAAAAAAAAAGAAAGAAAGAAAGAAAAGAAAGAAAGAAAAAGAGAGACCAGGAAAAGAGCTCTTGCAAATTACAACTGTAATACCAGAAAAGATAAATTAAACATAAGGGTTGGGAGATAAAGGAAGAAGGCAGGACAGAGAGACTAGAAATAGAAAATAGAAATAGAAATAGAAATAGAAAATAGAAAGAAAAATAAAACCACTAAAGAACCAGTTCAGGAAACACCATGTCCAAATAGGTGTTCTGGAAAAGAACAAAGATCATAAAGAAGAAAAATCTGTCAATGAAATAATTCAAGAATTTCTGTCAGAATGTGAGCTTCCAGGTCAAAACTCTTAGCAGGAACAGTAGTACACACCCGGAAGCCCTACTAGGGAGGCTGAAGCCTGAGAACTGCAAATTTGAGATCAGCCTCAGCAACCCAGCAAGACTATCTCAAATGAAATTTGAAAAGGGCTGGAGATGTAGCCAAGTGGTAGAGCGCTCGCCTAGCAGGGAAGAGGCCCTGGATTCGATTCCTGGCTAGTACCACGCAACACACACAAAAAAGGCCCACTGTGATTTCACAAAAATAGGAAAGTAAAGACTATCCCACGAGATTCAAAAAGGAAAAAACTATGTGGCATCCAAAAGATTAGAAATTCAAACAACTTCTCACCAGAATCACTAGAAGATAAAAGGCATTGGAATGAGGTCTTTAAAGCAAGATTTGATACCCATGCAAACTATCAATGAGGTAAGTGGGTGGATCAGTGAGGTCAATATAAATCATGTAAATACCAAATACTAATCAAGTGTTCAAAAAACCTTCCTCCCAAGCACGCTTTCTCAGGAAGCTATGGAAGGAGCTCTACAAAACTGAGGCAGTAAATCAAGAAAGAAAAGGGAAACAAAGGAAACGCAGATTCCACATAGGTGTAAAAGGAACCCCGAGATGATGGTGAAGGGGAGCCCAAGGACAGACAGCTGCTCCCAGCAGAGACAGCCACCAGTTACTAAAGAAGCCCGTCAGAGGGCGGAGGAGAAACCTCGGATCTGACCCTGAGCGCACACCTGGATGGGCAGGTCTTGAGAGGAGATTTGGTCAAGAGGCTGACAGTTCGCTGAATTCACAGAAAAAATAAGTAAACTAAAGAAAGAAAAAGAACCAGTCACTCCAGAGAACATAAAAAGTCTGGTAAGACAGGGTTCAGCTGTACAAGGTTCAACTGTAAACAGTGTTTTGCGTGGTCAATATAAATTATGTAAACTCCAAATACTGATCCAACCAAAGGTGCTATATGGTAGAAAGAGACAGAAAGACTCCAGGGGTAGGGGTGAAAGATCAGATCAAAAAGTAGCACTACCAGTATCTCGTTCAGAAATAGGGAGGGAAATTCCAAAAGAATGAACTAAAACCACTAAAAATGGTTGGTTGCCTCTGGGGAAAGAAATGAAGAAGAGACTTTTTTTTTTCTTTTACTATTAACATTTATAAATTATAGAACTTTATAAATTATGACTTCACACTGATTTTAAAAAGAACAACATAAGAAAGCAGAAACAAAGCCCAAACTCTTACCCACTAAACCTGTGTTTTCAAATTATCCGTTTGTGACTCATTAGTGGGTTGTGAAATCACAGGTAAGTCACAACCATCTTTTTGTTCTGTTTTGGCATGAGGAATTTAACCCAGAGCACTTTACCACTGAGCCACATCCCCAACCCTTTTATTTTTATTTTGAGACAGGGTCTCTCTAAGTTGCTTAAGGACTCACCAAGTTGCTGAGGCTGGCCTAGAACTAGTGATCCTCCTGCCTCAGCCTCCCAAGTCACTGGATTATACAACTACCATGTTTTAAATGAACAGAAGAGAATAAAGACACTGTATATTTAGAACTATACTTCCATGATCCTTTAAAATGCACATACACGCATACATGGGTTTATAATGTCAAATGCATTTTGAAACGTGGACTGTATCAAAAATAATTTTCAAATCACTCTAAACTATACTGCATTATAATTGCTTTCAAACTTTTTTTCTTTTCTTTTTTTTTTTTGCAGTGCTGGTGATTGAACTCAAGGCCTTGTGCTTGACAGGCAAGCACTTTACAAACTGAGCTATATTCTCGAATTTGTTTTTAAGAGAGATTTCCATGTACCTTTATTTTCAAACAAACTGAAGACATAGTCAGCTAATAAAAACATCCCACTGTGATACTCCTTAAAAATCCCACTAATGCCATGCCTGAAGAATGCACACCTCTCTATTAATGAAACCTAAAACTCCTCTACTTTTGTATAATATACTCTACGATAAAGCCAGAGAGAAGAGTAACAACATAGAAAACAACTCAAAGCCCTGAAAAGGATTTGATAATGTGGAATATTACTGTTTCTTTGGTGATTTACATTTCTAATTTTGTGTGACTTTCACTAATTTTTAAATTTTTGGTCTACAGAGACCCTTGAATGGGAGGAAATACCCTAGAAGACTTTGGAGTGGCAAGTGAAGTCAGCTTGGAAATAAAAACTCAGAGGTATAAACCAGAAAATATACATGCAGGTGACCAAGGAGTGGCTTTCTCCCACGGAACTCTTCCTCAGACTCTGCAAGGTACACTCCACACCCTGCAGAGTGGAAAAAAATCAGAAGTATAAGACTCTGATGTTTTTTGACTAAGAGCCCATATTAAGCCCAATATTTTCTTCTTACTTCGGCTAGGTGCATGCTTTACTTTGGATGCTTACAATTCACTTACATAAAATAATGACAAATTCCTGTAGAAAGCAAGTTCCATCATGCTCTTTCCTAAGAAAGCTTCACTTTCCAAAAGTTATAAGGATTGGATTCTTAGGCCAATGAACTATATTTAAAAAAAACAAACGAACAAAAGACAAACCCTACCACTATGGAGCGAGAGGCATAGTTTAGTAGCAGAGTGCTTGCCTCGCAAGCCCAAGGCCCTGGGTTTGCTCCCCCGCACTAGGGGGAAAAAGAAAAAAAAAAAATCACATACAAAATGTCAGAAAGGGTGAGTGAGTCTTCTATATATGTGGGTACTGAACAATAAAAAAAGTATTTGTTAAGATACATGTATATGTATACATATGTATACATGCAAGGTATACTGACTGCATACGTAGGTCAACATAGACTATATATGCCAGAAAATGCATGAGAAATAAATGACTTTGATAATCTTTTTTCCAGAAAGGTAAGATGAGGAGAGAAGGAGACAGCAGGAGTGAGGGGAAGACTTTTCACTTTCTATTCTATCCACTCAGGCACCCTAGGGATTCTTGCCCCCCCCCCCCCCCGCCCCAGCAAATGGCCTTGTTTCCACACCGCGTGCTCAGACTCACACAGTATAATCACGCAGAAGTGATCAGTGGCAGCACACTTTCATTTTTATTGACAAAGGACTTTACCCCACCTTGCAAAAGTGAACAGACACTGCTGGCATGCGCAAGACCAGCGCAATGCCACCTGTCTCTGCAGGCTGCCAGAACCTGAGGGCTTGCCTAGTCCTTCTCCAGGGCTCACATCCCTCCTGTCCATGCCAGGCGGTGTGCCGGGATACAGGGCACAAAAGGTACAAGGTACCTGCCTTCAGGAAGCTCACAGCCTCAGGGCAAGACAGGAGAGGAAACAGGGAAATGTCCAAATAATAAGGTACGTATAACGGCAAAAGTATATACCCGTGTAATTACCACATTGTATTTTAAATATTTTTTTCATCTTTCTTCCCACAACTCTTAAGTTGAGAACCTCTGGAATGGGTAGCAGACCTGAAGTTATCTCTGGATACCCTGTGCCAAGCATAATATTCATATGAACTCTGTAAATGGCTCCTGAATAGCAAGGCAATGTTATTTTAAGAAACAAATTTATATGTCTTACTGTTCCAGTCAACTCTTAACCTGGACCTAGGTAATGTATTATAATCTTAGAATTTCAGCACCAGGAAAAAAAAAATGTCTTTACCCTCAGAAGTCCTCTGATCTTTTGGTCCTAACTAAGCAGTCTGGGCTTTGAATCCATAAAGGGTTAACATTAAGAAAGCTAAGACTGTTTCTTTTTCTGGAAGTCAGTGCATTCTCACTTGCTCTTGCTGGTAAGACTGAAAACTTTCACCCAGTAACTGAATTTCCACACATGACTAAAGCATTGGTAATTTCTTGCAACTTTCAGAAAAATAGTAATTCTCAATTTGACACGATTTGGCCAATATTATTTAAGAGCCTCTTACATTTTAAAACTTGGATCTCTAGTTATGAGAAATAATAATATTCTCAGTATACTATTGGTTCACACTTGCCCTACCCTGAGCATTATCCAAAAGCAAATGATAGAAATGAATTGCAAATACAACATGAAGTGCTACTGCAATTAATCAACCCTGAGCCCAAGGGAGTAATTGTTTCTATTTTTAAAAACACTGTTGCTTTAAGGGAAAGCTCCCTGAAGAAACATGAACCAAACTGCCTAATGGAAATCAAAATGCACTTGGTGTCTTCACCCATGCAAAGACAGTAATTTTCATCTGCAAGTAGCATCTACAAGGAGTGAGTTGACTCTCCTGCTTATAAATGGAATGGCCAGGACACAGCAGAATCCCACAAAAAGGGCCCCATCCACCAACACAAAGCATCACATGTCACAGGATGAATGAGAACACCCATATTTCAATGTTCGTCTCTAGCTCCAGACAGGGGCTATCCCAATAAGAAAGCCAATGGAATAAATACCAAAATCATCTTTAAAATCTTTACTGAAAATAGTTGATCAGCAACTGATGTGGCAGCCCTAAAAATGATCAACTAATTATTTAGCACAGTCCACAGTTATAGATTCTATCCATACTCCACAAAAATTAAGCCTGTTTCTCTGCACAAATGACAAGGCTTTGTTTCATTAAACAGTAGCTAACAGTAGTGCTCCTGTGGAGTGACAAGAAGGTGCCACCCCAGCTAGGAAAACAGAAGAAGCAGCTACAGGAGTTAAAATGTTATACCTGTTTTCCAGACAGCCTTGAAGGATCTGACCCATTAAAAAAAAAAAAAAAAAAAAATTCTTTTCTTAAATAATAAAACAGTACCCCTTTTTGAGGAAAAGGGGAGGACTTTGGTATTGTCATATAATTTAAGTAAATATTTTAACTTAGTGAGTTTACTTACTATCACCATGAAATATACTATCTATTCTGCTATATCTAAAAATACCACAAAATATTTTAAATGCATCTAAAAAAATACTGTGCAAGGATAAATCCATTACTTAAAAGTATTTAACAACATTTTAAATTTAATTGAGCTATTTAATATCACCATAAGAATCTGCTAAGGGTAGCAACATGTTGGCAAATTAGATAAAAATTGCTAGGCTCAACACAAAAAGCAAAGAATCCCAATCTTACCTCTTCATAACGTCATTCCCCAAATTTAGCAAAAGTGGGCCTGAGCAGCCACATTATTATTGAATACCAGCAGCTGCCTCCTTTAGCAATAAAGTAACAAACACTACTTCAGAGTCTCTCTTCAATGAAAATCTCTTAAGAGCAAAATTACTACATTGTAGCTTGTCAATCAACAGGTGACTTTTAGAAACAAACTCATACTCATTTCCAAGAGGAAATAATTTGGTAGAATCCCGGTTTTTCTTTTATATTTTTTTCAAGTTACTGAATTGCCATACTGAATGAATTCCAACACATTTCTTCTCCAGGGCTTACCAGAAAAATGCCAAATATTCAAATTATTTTAGGGCATTTTCCCATAGTGCTGCGTGGAACACAGCAGAATTAATAAGGATCCAGCAGTCACCACTTTTCAAATGCAAATATGTTGCGATCTAGGAAATGCAGCCCCCTTTTAAACATCCCTCCAGTGTCTACACAGTTCAGGGCGCTACTTTTGTTTCCTTGAAAATCAAAATTCGCGCATTACATTCAGGCATTATCTCTACTCAGCACCAACAAAAAAAAAAAAAAAAAAAAGAGATTTTAAATGGTGCAGCCTGAGTCTGCATCCTACAAGACTGTTTTTGCTTTATCCCCACCACACCCCCACCTTACACACAATGTCCCTAAACAATTCTGCTAAAGGAAGTCCAGAAGGAAAGAATCGCCGGCGCTGGGTTCCACGAAGGCCTTGGGCTGGTCACTTGCCACTTCGGGCCTCAGTTTTCTTATCCATAAAATGTGACCACTGAACTAATTATCCAGGTTCCATACGCCCCCCTCGCTAGAAGCCCACCCGGCACGCAGCTGACCGATGCTGGCGGTGGCCGGAATGCCGGGTCTGACTGACACCGCTCGGGATGGGAGGGAACCGGAGCGGCGGGGGTGGGGGAAACAGAGGGAAGAGAGGAACTTGGACTTGCAACCGCTTCAAACAGCAGCGTGCGACAAACTTGAAGCCGCCCTCCTAACAATAGGAGCGAGCACTCCCATTTTCCTGGCTCAAACTTGCAGGACCCCGCGGGCTGGGTCCTCCCACCGCCCTCTCGGAACGCGCTTCACCTTTCTCCCTGTTTGGTGTTCGAAGGAGGAGGGTGCAGGACCGTCTGGTTCCCTTCCATCTCCACCACGCACTTGGTGTTCAGTTCCAGTTCTGAAACACAGGGCACACCAACGTTGCAAAGTCGAGCATCCGCGCCTCCCGCCAGCCGCGCGGTCCCGGGAGGCGGCCAGCCGGGGACGGCGCCCCGGGCGCCGGGTGGCCGCGCCGCTGCGGGCGCTGCCTCCGCCCGGCGCCGGGCCCTGGCCGCGCTCCGGCCGCCCCGGCCCCGCCGCCCCGCAGTTTCCAAAGTTGCCCCCGCCCGCCGCCCGCCCGAGCAGAAATAAAAGCGAGCGGAAAGCTCCTCACCTCGGCGGTTCATGGGCCGGACCCGGACGGCAACTTTTACCTTGGTATCCGACATGTTGGCGGCGCCCGCTCGGCCAGAGGCGGCCTCACGCGCCGCGCCGCCGCCGCCGCCGCCGCGCGCCCCCCGAGCGCGGCCGCCGCCGCTCCGCCGAGTGCTCCGAGAGGCAGCGCTGAGGCGCGCGGGCCATCCCGGGGGAGCGCGACGCGGGGCACGGCCGCGGCCCGGGGAGGGGCGGGCGCGGGGCGGGGCGCGGGCGGGCGGGGAGGAGGCCGCGCCGCGGCCCAGGCGCCGCTCTAGCCGAGCCGGCCCAGCCGAGCGCGCGGCGCCGCGGCCCCTCGCGGCCGCCCGGGGCCCGGCCGAGCCGCCATCTTCCGCCCGCGCCGCGGCCCGCGCTCCCCCGGACCGCCTCGGCGCGGCGCCCACCGTGGCGGGGCGGCCGGAGTGCGCGCGGCGCGCCGGGTCTCGCCGGGTGGGGCCGCCGCGCCGAGGCCGCCCGGCGCCTGCGGGGGCCCGGGGGCGCGCCCTGAGCTCGAGCCCGCTTCGGGGGCCGCTGTCACCCGCAGACCCAGAGCCCGGGGCGGAGTGCGGGGCTCCCGCAGGCCGTGCCAGATGGGCAGGCCTTGCCCGCGGGGCGAAAACGTCTCGCCCGAAAGCCGCGGCTCGCCGCCCCGCTGCGCCCCATGCCCAGCCTGCAGCGGGATTCCAAGGTCTCTGTGGGGAACCGGTACGAGAAATGAGTCTGTGCCTCTGCCCCCAAACTGTGTTTGTAAATAGTGCCCTCGCCTCCTTTCCCGTCCCTTGTCGTGGGAGGGATGTCAAGTGGGCCCGAGGGTCATTAACTCTTACATAAGAATTTAATAGCAGTGAATTCTGTCATCCTGCCAAATGCAGACCTCGCGCTGCCAGGGCGGAACTGGGCGAATCGGATTTATTCTGTTTGGTTCAACAAGTGCTCACTATGTGCCAAGCGTTTTGAAACGCACAGAAGTCTAAAATCCAGAGTGGAGATCCAGGGAATCTTTCCATTTGGCCTAAACGTAGGAATCCATTCATTCGTGCATTCCTTTCATGGAAGTTGTACTGAGGGCCTACTGTGTGCAAAACACAACCATGAATAGTTTTCTGCGAACCGCACTCCAGAGGCCAAGCTGGAAGAAATGTCAGGAGACACATATTATGGTGGACAGTGTGTGGCAGGTAGTGCAAGAATGAGAGGGATTCAGTTTGCCTCCAACAGGTGCCAAGTGATTAGACTGACTATGCGTGTCCCGCACACCTGGAGCCCAGGGCCTGGCATATGCCAAGCATGCTCTCTACCACTCAGCTGCCCCTCCCCACCACCCCCTTGAGCCTGACCTAACCGACGCCTAACTGACAATGTTTCCTCACCCTCACCTTGTTACAGAGCCACCTGTCGCCTCACCTCTGAAGGTTCAGTTGCATTTCCCCGCCCCCCCCATCCGTACTGATGCAAGCCTACTTGGTCCATCTGTCCAGCTGTTCAACAATGTTTTGAGCATCCTAGGATGGAACACACATGCTTGAGGGAGATGACCCCTTTAGCTACTGCTGGACACAACAAAGAAAAATTCCTAGACCCTTCTCTGCCTACTTTCTCACCTTTGGGCTATGGAGACATCTGTCAACTACCTTCTTAGCTTCACTTCCAATAAGCTCTCCTACATCCAGCTTCCATATTGATTTTGACATGAGATTAAAATTCTGTCCTTCAATCATGCATGCTCTTTGAGTGTTCAAGACTTCTCTGGCCTGTCCAACTCAATATTATCTTCCATCTTTCCTGAAGTTCTTCACTTCGCCTAGGACCATTTCATAAGCAAGTTGACAGCCCTATGCTAGGTCATTGCTCTGGTCATTTCCATCAGTTAGGAATTGTCTGGGGTTGAGTTGTAGTCCCAAAAAGACATATCCGAATCACAGCTCCCAGTGCCTGTGAATGTGGGCTTATCTGGAAAGAGAGTCTTTGCAGATCAAGATGTGATCACACTGAATTAGGGTAAGGGTGTCTTTTTAAAAGAAAGAGGGAGAGCTGGGGTTGCAGCTCAGTGGTAGAGCGCTTGCCTAGCATGTGTGAGGCACTGGGTTCGATTCTGAGCACCATATATAAATAAATGAATAAAATAAAGGTCTATCGACATCTAAAAAATATTAAAAAAAAAAAGAGGGAGATGGGCACATACACAAGGCAGAAGGCCATGTGAAGATACATCAGGACTGGACTGATGTGTCTGCAAGCCAAGGGCTGCTGGGAGATACCAGCAGTTAGAAGGAGGCAAAGAAGGATTCTTACCTAGATCTTCAGAAGGAATATGGTTCTGCTAACACCTTGAACTTGAATGTCTACCTCCTAGAACTAGGAGACAACAAATTGCTGTTGTTTTATGCCAACCGGTTTGTGGTTTATGATGGCAGTCTAGAGAAACTAATAGGAATTAGTGAATTCTCCCCTTTTCAACTCTCTCTATCCTCTATCTCTGTCTCCTTTTCTTCTCCTTCATTCTCTGCCAGAAATGGAAAGGATGGAAGGCTTTCAGGAAAGCCTTGAAAGTCTAAGAAATTGCATCTTTGCTCCAAAGGCAGTGGGAATTTAATGGATTTTATTCAGGGCCTTCTTTTAGGGTAATGAATTTGGCAATGGTCGATCTATCCAGAGAGGTTGTGGTCACCCAGGTGAGAGATGGGCATGGTGTGAACGAAGCCCTAGTGAAGGGCAGCCAGTGGGGTGTGAGGAGGAGGGAGGCCAATGGTGGCAGCGCCCGGGTAATGTAATGGCCCATAACTCCACCGGTGGACAAGAACGGGCTGAAGGTGAAAGGGGTGTGACTGAGTTGGTGGCTACGCAGTACCCACTGGTCCTGTGAAGAGTGGCCCTTCTGCTTTCCCAACACTTGTCCTCACCACTTCTAAGAAGAGCTTACTAAATATTTCTTCTTCAAAAGGGTTTAGCTCCTCTTCTTGGGAATTATATATTTTTAGAGTTGGAAGGTACCTCTGGGGGTCTTCTAGACCCTTCTACTACAGTCTCCAAAGTGACCATCCATCCACTGCTTGAATGTCATATAAAGAGGAGCTGAGCCAGATGTGTTGGCACACACCTATAATCCCAGCAACTCAGGAGGCTGAGGCAGGAGAACCGTAGGATTGAGGCCAGGCCTCAGCAACTTAATAAGGCCCTATGCAACTTACCAAGACCCTGTCTCAAAATAAAAACTAAAAAGGGCTGGGGTTGTGGCTCAGTGGTTAAGCACCTCTGGGTTTGATCACTCATACCAAAAAAGAAAATAATAAAATAAAGAGGAGTGGAACACACTGTTGAGTGACTCTAAAGTTCTGCACATAGAGAAGGGTTCCATGAAATATCAAAGTTACCTCCTGTGAATTCCCCCTGCTACCCCTTCACACTCAAATATCATTTCTCTTGTACAGAAAGGCTTTCAACTATCTCAAGATGATTCTCATGCCCTTCTGAAGACTTACGTTGTAGAATGAATTTCCTCCAAACTTACACCCCCAAACAACACCAATCATTGCATCCCTCACAGTTTCTGTGGGTCAGAAACTCGGGAAGGGCCCACACGGCAATCCTGGCTCTGGTTCCATTATGATATGGCCTTCAATGAGCGTTGAGGCTGAAACAGAGGCTGCAGGAGCCCTGGGGCTGGCCGGGCATTCCTCTCACTCCAGGTAAGTCTCAGAGTTTCTCTGTATGGGCTTTCTGCCTGGACAGGTGCTATAGTTTGGAACCTGAATATCCCCAGCAGCCCAAGTGCTAAAGGTCGTTTCCAGCCTGGGACTCTACTGAGAGATGTGGAACCTGTCAGAGACAGGTCCTAGTGGGTGGAAGTATGGGCATTTGGGGGCGTGCCCTTGAAGGCCATATTAAGACCCTGGGCCCTCCTCTTCTGCTCTATTTGATCCTTGACTATCAACAGGTCACAGCTTTGCTCTACCATGATGTTCTGCCTGGTCAACAGGCCCCAAAGCAACAAAGCCAACAGACCATGTACAGAAACTTCTGAAGCCGGGGGTCAAAATAAACCTTTCCTTCTTATAAGTTGCTCATCTCAGGCATTTTGTCATCATGATGAAAAGCTACCAGCAGGCTTGGGCTTCCTCACAGTGTGGTGGTTGGGTGAGATCTCAAGGGATCCAGGAGAAGCTCCCTTGTCTTTTATGACCTGATCTCAGAAATCCTACATGTCACTTCTGTCATAGCAAGAAGCCCTCCCAGATTCAAGGGGAGGACTCTAGGCCCCTTATCTCAATGAGGGAAATGTCAGTTATATTTTATAAAGCGCATGTGGGTGGGAGATCCTTGTTGCAGCGACTTGGGGCAGTAGGATCTGCCACATAATGCTTTTCTGCAACTCTCCTACCATCCTCTGATAGTTTGTTATAGTTACATATAGCTCAGGAATTAGAATCCTGCCTCTGTCATATGTGTAACCCAAAAGTTATTTAATCAGTTTAATCTTCAATCGGTTCATGAGTAACAAACGGGGAATCTGAACCCCCACCACACCTGATGTGAAAGACAGCTTTTTGAACACATGCCTGACAAATAATGTCCCACTTTTCCCAAGGACTTCTGTTCCTTCCTCCCCACACTCCATCCCTTGTCCCCTCATACAGCCCTGTATGTCCTATATAACCCCACCTGACTGGTAACATTATTCCTGCCGCAAACCAAGCCCTTCAGATTCTCCCCTCTGGAAATCTTGGCTTGGGAGTCAGAGGATGGTGATTGAGGGTGTGGCCATCAGAATCAGACTATCTGCCTTGAATCCTTCCCATTCTGTGCAAGAAAAAAATCTATGTTCGCTTTCCTAAGTCTCTGCTTCCTTATTTTAAAAAATATGATGTGGTGATGATAATAGAGTACTGACTTTGTTGGGTTTTTAAGAGGATAAAATGAGTTAATGCCTGCAAAACTCTCATCACAGATTGTGAACAGGGACTGGTATTCCCAGAAGTTGCCTGGAAGACCATGGAGTCACAGGGAGACCCAGAAAGCTGATCTGAGGCAAGAGAACCATGAGGCGTTGTGCAGAGGCGTTTAGGGAAAGGAGAAGTGTTTCGGTTTCCAACAGCCTCCCAGGGGCCGCTTCTAGGCTCTATCATGGTCGAAGCTGCATCCCTCCCCCCAGATTCCTTATGGGTGAGTGTAGAATTAACATGATGTTTTGGTTGAAATGTGAGGTGTCCCCCAAAAGCTCATGTGTGAGACAGCGCAAGGAAGTTCAGAGGCAAAATGCTTGGGTTGTGAGAGTTTTAACATAATCAGTGCATAAATCCACTTGAATGGATTAACTGGGTAGTCACTGAAGGCAGATAGGGTGTGGCTGGAGGAGGTGAGTCACTGGGGTGTAACTTTAGGGTTCACATTTTGTCTCTGGCGAGAGGAGGTCTCTCTGCTTCCTGGTGGCCACGTTCTGAGCTGGTTTCTTTTGCCATACTCTTCCGCTATGATGTTCTATCTCACCTCAGGCCCAACGCAATGGAGTCAGCCATTGATGGACTGAGACCTCTGAAACCATGAGCCCCAAATAAGTTTTTCCTCCTCTACATTGTTCTGGTTGGGTCTTTTGGTCACAGCAACAAAAATAAAATAAAATACAACTAAGTAAAACACACATGAAAAAGCGGGCTGAGACTGAGAGGTGCAGAAGATGCTCAGTCAGTAGATGAATGGTAGATGTTCTGTTTGTCACCAGGGAGAGTGTCGACAAATTCCAACCAACAGCTGTCGTCGCCCCCCATCCGGTAGGTCCCTCTGGGAAGGAGGACGTTCTGAACCGGAAGCCTACAGGAGAAACACCACGAGTAATGCAAGGTGGGGAAGTGCGGGGCGGGGGGAGGCGTGGGCTCTGGGCCCCGCGTCCCAGATTCAGACCCAGCTCTGCCACTTACCCGAGGCGAGACCTTGTTCAGGACGAGGCTCCCATCTCCGCCTCCCCTGCCTCATCTCTGAAATGGCTCTCGCCTGGCCGTGTCACAGGCCAGGATCTGTCACAGGCACAGGGCGAGGATTAGGCCAACATCACATGGCTCCGTGGTCCCCATGGGTGCCGCCACCACCATCCTCCTCCTCCTCTCTATCACTATGGTCATTATGGATCCAGGACTCATTTCGGTGAGCTTAGATTGTTATGGGGCGCAACTTAAGAGCAGACCAATCACCACTAAGAAGTCCAAATCTGAGAGTCTTTATTAAGCCAGCCAGCTGGCTGTCACACACAATGCCCCAAAAAAATGGCTATTGGGAGAACAGCCCTGACCACAGGGTTGTAGGGGTTCTTATACCAAAAATCACATCAATCATAAGTGTCTGTTGCTATGATTCGAAATTACAAACTGACATCATGAGATCATCAACAGAGGGGGAAGCGGGTCAAAATGACCCTTACCTAGGTACAAACTAAAGAATGGTTGCTAACATCCACACAATCACTGTTCACATGGTACATTGTTTAGGAGCAATAGGAATCAAGAGAGCAATTTTTCTTTAGATAGGAATTGTCATTCTGTATTGTTAAACATGTCACACCACGTAACTGATGATGGGCACAGAGGCGGGGTGTTCCCATGGGAGAAGCTTATTTCCTACATAACATGGAGTCTCAGAGCAAAATGGAGTCTGTTTAGTCATTTCCCTTAGAGTCTGGCCTATGACATTCTCATGGAGTCAGATCTGTCAGCCCATCACAAGATCACTCGAAGCAGATGTGACACCACACTCTCTAAGTTCCCAAGGCATGTCAAGGGTGAAACAAAGAAAACAACCCCAAGAGGACAACCTCCATCAACATCCACCAGCCCCTCAGAGAGCAGATCACCCACTGGAGCCACAGATGAACCTCTGGTCCCACTATAGTTGGCTTTTTAGGCCAGTTTGCTAGGGAGCCCTGGGATCACTCCAGGGTCCTTCTCTTAAAATAAGGTCCCAGAAAACTGGAGGGAACCCCAACCTCAGACATTTGGCAAGCAGGAATTCAAATAGTTAGCCATCTAAGGAAGAGTCATTACCCTAAGTAGGCCAGGAATTCTAACTGGACAGACTTCTTAGAAAGAATCTAGAGCTTTTAAATTCACCCATGCTTGGCTTCCCCCCACCATCCCTGTTTAATTGAGTTAACCTGCAAAAATGGCTGATAAAAGAATGTGAAATTTTTTTCTAGCAACAGCAGGAGATGGACAGACAGTGGCCATTTTGTGGGCAGGGCACAGCAAGCAGCTCTTTGAGGTCATGGCATATGTGTAGGGTTAAAGTTCCACTGCAGAGTCACCCTCCAAAAAGGGACTGTTGTGGTTTGGATGTGGTGTCCCCCAAAAGCTCAGGTGTAAGACAACGCAAGAAGGTTTAGAGGAGAAATGACTGGGTTCTGAGAGCCTTAACCCAATCAGTGAGTTAATCCACTGGTGGGGTTAAGTGAGTGGTGACTGAAGGTTACCCCTGGGTGGAGGAGGAGGGTGTGTCTGGAGGAGGTGGGCGTTGGGGTGTATGTTTTCTATCTTTAGAGTGGAGTCTCCCTGCTTCCCTCTGCCACACCATGATGTTTTGCCTCACCTCAAGCCCCAAGGAATGGAGCCAGCTGTCTATGGACTAAGACTTCTGGAACCATGTACCCTCAAATAAACTTTACCTCCTCTACAATTGTTCTGACGGGTCAGATCTTTCAGTCAGAGCAGCAGAAAAAGCTGACTAAAACAATGACCCTGGACTGAGGTGAGCTTTGGGAACACTGCTTGGGCCTCTTTCCCTCCCAGCACAAACTGACCCAGACATTCTTCTCAACAGATCCACAGTCCCCAAAGACCACATAACCAACCAATGCAGCTGTGCTCATTACCGGGACAGCCCTGAGCTATATGTACTTTAAGCATACACTTCTTTATCAAGAAGAGCAGGTTAAAATGACTTTACTTTAGAAACTGGAATTGAGGTGGGTTCTGAAAAACTGGCAGACCACTGATAACGAGCATTCCAGGGACTCTGGAACCATTCACTACATAAGACTAAGTTCCAAAGCTATTTCAGTCAGAAGTAGGCTGCCATGCTAATCTAAAAACTTACTAATGTTATAAGTCTGCAAAGAATCAAAGCGTAATCCTACAGCCGGCAGATACTTAAGTAAGAGGCTTTCTATAAATCTAGTGTAACAACTGTATCAGTCAGCATAGGATAAGCTACCCCATGGTAACCAACACCCTTGGAACCCCAGTGGCTTACACAAGCAAAGCTCTCTGCCTCACCCACAGGACTTGTCCATCACAGCCGGTCCTGTGGCTCTGCTCATCATGTCCATTCCCAGTCTCAGGCTGACAAAACAGCAATAATTCCCAACCCGAGGGAGACTTCACATTGGAAAGGACAAGGCAGCTGGAGAAGGCTGAGGTAGTTTGCAGGCAGGGAAAGCGAGTGCCCTAACCTGGAATCGCTGTGTTGCAAGAGACAGGTGAAGATGGCGGAAGAGTAGCTCTTAGGGAAGGGCTGAAGCCCTGTGGTCTTTGATCCCACCGCCACATATCTCATATATCCTTCTCCCTCCAGATGAGCATAATCATCCTCCATGTTCACACGAGGAAATACAGCCACCTTGGACCTCTGTGTGCAGCCTTCTTGTCCCACTTCCCAATAATAGGCACCCAGACAGGACAGGGAGAGCAGCCATCCCTCCAGACCCTGGGGGGATTGCTTGCAGGACCCCATGAAGATGCACAAGTCCCTTGTGTAGTATTCGTATGGAACCTACACACATCGCCCTGTACACTATAAATCACTTTTAGGTTACTTTTAATACCTAATACAACATAAATTCTATGTAAGTCATTGTTATACTCTACTATTTAGGGATCAATGAGAAGAAAAAAATCTGTTTGTGTTTACTACAGATGCAATTAAAAAATATTTTCGATTCACCGTTGATTGAATCCATGGTTACCAAGCCACGGGTATGAAGAGCTGGCTGCGATATCTTATCTTTTAAGTGAATTCAGGTTCAAAGTCAGAAGGTGGGTGGGTGGAGGTGTAGGAAAGGGGTTAGTGGGGAAGACAGCAGAGACAGAGGAACCAAAAGTGTTGGCAGACCAAAGAAAAGGCCGGCTGACTGGACCTAAGAGATGAGCATGTAGTAGAGAAAGTGGGGGGACCAGCAAAGTGGAGGAGAGGGCGGAGGTCATGAATGGGGAGGGGCCATGGGGGGAGTTAGGGATGGGCTCTGGGAGTGTTAGGTCCTGTGTGTGACAGCTGGTAGTTCACTTCCCCAGGTCCACCCTGCCTACTTTGCAACTGGGGCACAGTCAGAAAGGATCATTTTTTTTTCCCCTCTGGTAGAAAAACAGATATTGGTGGCATCTGCACACAACCTTCAAGCATGAGATCATTCGGTCAGACTCCTGCCCCTAGGATCCCATCTGATGTGTTCCTTCCAGATGGGAACCATGTCTAATCAGCCACAGGAAGTGACCAAGGTAGGAAGGAGGCGCTCTGGGACAGGCGTGAGGAGTCAGAAGTGGACTGCCGCTCCCTGTCCTCTGCACACTTGCTCCATGCTGGTTGCCAGGTTGCTGGGCTGGGGGAGCACAGTCAGTGACACAGGAAGGAGTGCTCTGGAATTCGTGGGTTAGGGGATGAAGAGTCTCTTGAACTGTCTTGTCACCTATGGGTCATAAATAAAATGTCCTGTCCCCAGAAGTTCTAGCACCTTAACTCATTGAAATGCAAAGAAGGGACAAATGGCACGAGGAAAAAGTCCAGGGCTGGGAAAGTCTGTCTTTGATGCTGTCCTCACCTGTACTTCTCCAAAGCCACTTTGAATAGTCAGCTGCCCTTGCCACCTTTCTTCAGAGCCTCTTGTCTATTCTCCACTTGTGAGCAACATACGCCATGATACGCTTGCGAGGCTCAAATATCAGGTAGTGGAAAGATCCACGACAGCTTCCGCCTTTGTCCATCACTGCTCCTTCCTGTCTTATCCCTCATGGGCTACCATTTTTTACCTGTGTGCCTGCTTTCTGTGTGACCTTGGACAAATGATAACTTCTCTATGTCTCAGATTTCTCACCTACAAAATGTCACTAATAATAAGACTACTTCATTGGGTTATTGTGAGATGAGAGGACATAATCCCCTAGTTAGCGCTCTCTGGAGAAGAGAACCAATAGAATAGAAGATTTGTTATAAGGAAATGGCTCATTGATTAAATGCTCCATGATCTTGCCGTAATCCAGTTCCTTGGGAGTCTGGGGCAGAGGATCTCAAGTTTGAGACCAACCTGGGTGACTTAGATAGCACCTTTCTCAATAAAATGAAATGAAATAAAAAGGGCTGGGGATGCAGCTTAGTGTTAGAATGCCCTAGGATGCATCCCCAGTGTGGTAAAAAACAAAAGCAAAATCGTCTGACCTGCCGTATGCAACTGGAGACCTGGGGAAGTTGCTGATGTGATTAGGATTCAAATCTGAAGGGTGTCAATCTTAGTCTGAGATCAGGGGAAGGCTGATGTTTGGCCTGAGCAGGCAGAGTGAGCAAATTCAAACATTTTCTGCCTTTTCACTCTGTTCAGATCCACAATAGATTGGATGATCCACCATAGATCCCATACTGTGGAGACATTTTGCTTTATCAGTCTACCAATTCAAAAGTTGGTCTCATCTGGAATCACCCTCTCAGGCATCTTGGAAATGTTTAAGTATTTGTATTCAGTGGATACACAAAATCAACCAGCACCAAGTAACATGACTAACATCATTCCTTCCCATAGTAAGTTTTACCTAAATGTTACCTATCATGATCACACTGCAGTGTAACCCACTGATCTGATTGTTTGCTTCCCATACTTGACTGTGAACTCCTTGAGGAATTAGAATATGATAACAGCTCAACTGGAAAACACACACACACACACACACACACACACAAATGACCCTACTGAGAAAACTTAGAGGGCCCAAATAGACATTGCTCACAAGAACAGGTGCTCACCATCACTAATGGTACAGCCATTATGGAAAACAATATGGCAGTTCCTCAAAGAATTAAAAACAGAAGTACCATATGATCCAGCAGTCCCACTTGGAGTATATATCCAAAGGAAAAGAAATCAGTATGTTGAAATATCTGCACTCCCATGCAGCACTAAGCTAAGGTGTTGGGTCAACATGAGTGTCAGTTGATGGACCAATGGGTAAATAGAATGTTCTGTGTACACAAGGGAATGCTTCCATTCAGCCCCGAAGAAGGAAGTCCTGCCATTTGTGGCATGGATGAAACTAGAGGGCATCATGCTAAGTGAAATAAGCCAAACAAAGAACAACAAATACCCTGTTATATGTAGAGTCTAAAAAAAGTTGAACTCATAGAAACAGAGAGTAGAAAGGTGGATAGCAGAGGCTGGGAGTGGGGAAGATGGAGAGATTTTGGTCAAAGACTACAAACATTTTCTTCTAAGTTTTGAGGATGTAGAACTTAGTGACTGCAATTAATAATGCCAGGCTTTTACTAGGCATTTGCTAAGAGAATGGCACGTAAGTACCCTCACAACCTGGGCCCCCAGCCTCACAATGACACACACACACACACACACACACACACGATAACTATATATGGAGAAGCATACATTATTTAACTCGATAGTGGTTATTATTACACAATGTATGCATAAATCCAATCATCGCATCACACAGCTTGGATTGCTGTCAATTACTCTGCAATACAGCTGGAAAAGAAAGAAATTCCAGTGTATAAGTTGGTGACCCAAAGAAGAAACTCTGGGGAAGGTACCTGTTTTTGTTATTGCTGTTGGAGATGGTGGAGAACTTACCCTGTTCATCTGAGTATCCCAGTCCCTGACACAGAAATCGGCATGTAGTTCCTTCTCATGGAATCTCACTGAATGAATTAATTGAACAGTCAGGTCTCCGTTCTTTTCAAAATACTCAGGAGGGAAATGTGTGCACCGCTTCTTATAATATTTTCAATTCCCCCCCCTCAGAGCCTGTCGCATGTTCTTGTGAATGTTGCCAAGATTGTCAGCACCTAGTGCTGACATTTTTAAGCTGGAGGGGAACTTAGATATAATTTAATTCAAACACTTCGCTTAGGACAGATAAAGTGGGTCTCAAGATATTAGATCACAGAGCTAAGATCACACTGCCTTTTAGTAACCAAGCCAGGAAGATGGTTGTTTTCATAGCTTTAAGTCATTTGCAATTAAGTATGGAGGTAAAATGGGTGAATTCACTGGGAAATACTGGGTGATGGAAAACTGAGGTATGAGTAGTGAAGATAAACCAGACTGCCTTGTTTTCCTGGCAGTGGGGTGATCCAAAGAGTCCCCAACCAGCTGGACACCACTGTGACCCACGCCTGTAATCCCAGCAACTAGAGAAACTGAGGCAGGAGGGTTGACCACATGTTCAAGGCCAAACTGGGTAACTTAGCAAGACCCTGTCTAAAAAAAAAAAAAAAAAAAAAAAGGTCTAGGGATGTAGCTCAGGGTAGAGGGTCCCTAGGTTCAGTTCCAAATACTGAGAAAAACAAAAAAGAGTCCCCAAAGTGCTGCCTTAAGGCAGATGCTTTGAAGGAGGGAGTCCCAGTCAGTCTACCTGCTCCCTAACAGCACCCCGGCTGCTAGGCCCAGGAGACATCACAGGGTTTTCATTAAAACTCTCTTCTTTAGAGGTTGCAGGCCTGAAGACCCGAAGCAGCCTTACTAACATCAACTCTAGACATTTTACCTCAGACTCTGGATCAGGCTCTGTCCACCCTTCCTTATTTGATGCTCTAAAGACTTTTCCAACCCACGTTCCTCCTCTGAATGACAGATCACCAGATGGTTTGAATGACTCTGTTCTCAAGTCTCTCCCGAGGTTGGTATACAATGAGCATCACTCTGGATTTTCAGGAGAGAAGTTAATTCATTACATACGAGGGATGCTGTGGGTCCCTAGGACTTAGTTCTCTAATGAAGCTGCTGGAGAATGGCTCTAGCAGATCATCCATGTAATTCCCATTTGCCAGACTCCAGGGTACCCCTGCTCCGTGCCACTGGAGCTATGAGTTTCCACTGCTCACCCCACTGCTGTGGTTTGGACGGTTCTTCCTAAAGCTCATGCATTGAAACTTAATCCTCAAGTTCACATGCTCATGCCATATGGAGGTGGAGCTTGGGGAAGTCATTAGGATCAGATGAGGTCCTGAGGATGAGGCCCTCGCGATGGCAGTGGTGGCTTTAGAAGGAGAGGAAGAGAGGCTGAGTTTACCTGCTTGCTCCACCACATGAAGATGCAACACCAGATGCCGGCACACACTCCTGGGCTTCCAACCTCAAAAACCAGGAGCCAAGGGCTGGGGGTATAGCTCAGTTGGTAGAGTGCTTGCCTTGCAACACAGACCTGGGTTCAATCCCCAGTACTGGAAACAAACAAACAAACAAACAAACAAAAAACCTGGAGCCAAATAAATCTCTGTTCTTTATGCATCATCCAGTCTCTCTGAGCCAAGTGGTATTTCAATTCTAGCATCAGAAAACCCACTAGGACTCTCCCTCCCCTTGCTCTGCCTCCCCCGGCCTCCCTGGGGATGTTCAGTCCACACACGCCCTGCTTGGTGAGCACTGAGTCAAAGGTGGCTGCAGCTTAAACACTATTTCCTTTTCTTGGCAGAGAAAAGACCCTTTCCTTCCCCCCTGCTCCTTTGAACTAGGATTCCTCACCTCCCAGGGCCTTGTTAAACACTCTGCACATCGTGCCTGCATGGACTTTAGTGGTCTCCTACATGGTTTCTGAGATGAAAGAAAACATAACTTGCAAAATCTTTCTCCAGGGAAGGTGCCTTTGTGTGAGGAGTTCAGGCCTCCACACCAGGCGCTTGCTGATGGATGGTTTCTTCCCTTGCTCGCTGGGGCTGCTTTCCAGGTAGTGCTGCAGGTACAGCTTTGTAATTTTAGAAAGCGTTGCCTAAAGCTCTTGCCAAGAGTCTGAGATGAGTGCAAGAAATACGACTGTTCCCTTCTAAACAAGGGCATCCCATGTTTTTGTGGAGGGAGCCAGGCTCAGTAGAGGCAGTCGGGATGAGCGTTTCCAAAAATAGACTAAGGCAGCCTTTGGGAGGCTACTGAGAAGCTTCCTGGTTGTGTGAATGGTTTCTCAAATGGAGCCAGAGTTCACACACCTATTGACCTTTAAAGGCTGTAGCTATGTAAATACATTTATTGCCTCCATCGTCTATAAAATCATTACTATACAAAGTCAAATATCTTCATATATTTGAAGAAAAGAGAGGAGTGATAATTTCCTGTAGGAGTTTTTAATGCAAAAATTAATCAAATGTATCATGTAGGGTGTTGGATCTTGATTCAAATGGACTGACTGGAAGCAGATATCTGGGGGTCGAGCAGAGAGATTTAAATATGGACTGAGGATTAGATGATGATTAAGGAATTACTTAATTTTTTTGAGGTGAGATAATAGTATTTTGGTTGTATAATTGAATGCCATTTTGAGGAAGATGCCTATTTCCTTTACTTATCTTAGCAAATTTCAATAGATGATGCAAGAGTGACTAATTCTCAATAATGTAGGTGACTGTCATTTGGGGGCTTATTTATCTTGATTTATAAATGTTTAAAAATGTTTCATAATAAGGTATTCTAAAAATAAATACAAATATACATTTTACAAGGGATACTCTAATGCTACAAATAGGTAATTACTCACAAAAGAAACAAACACAGTTTTGCGAGTAAAATCATACACAATGAGCCTGAAATAGGTTATTTGTAAGCCAGTGAAGTAGGTCATTTGTAAGCCTAGTGCAAAGCAAATTAAGTTTTTAAGTGACTGTTGTCAATAATTCACGATCAGACACAAGTTGGTATTTAACACATGAGCATGACCTTGATACAGAAGGTTCAAATATTATAAAGCATGTTTCACTCACATGAAGCCCCAAGTGTACTTTTAGATGAAAAGAAAGTTTCTAGATAAGAACAAAATCAAGTCAGAGTTTGATTGTTAGCATTTCTTTGGTAATTTGTAAAAACAAAACAACAACAACAAAAAAAACCACTTCTTGTCCATGTAAATGAACTATAATCCTCATAACTTTTCTGTTGGTTGATTTTTAGAAATAGGTGAGTCCGATTTACAGATCCTTTAGTGAATACTCCCTAAAGTGCAGTAATTGCAGAATCCCTACACATCAGGAGCATGGCATTGTATTTGTGCCTAACATAACGGGTAAGATCCCATACGGAGCTGTGACCAGAGGTGGCTGTGTCTCTCTGGACTGAGGAGGAAGAATGCTTCCTCAGGACCAGATACACATTGCCAGCAAGCCCTCCACGTAGATTTATCTGCAGTGCAGCCTAATTCTGGCCACTGCTGGAGCAGGGGCCCATTCACAGTGTTTTCTAGAAACTGCGAGGACTGCTGGGAAGGATGCATGCGTGAAATGGAGCTGAAGAGCCTCTAGGGCCAGAATCCCCCCTAAGGAGAGAAGAGACCAGACATACTTACTTAGTCACTGGAAGAAGGTGAGGATTCTGAACAGAATGGAGTGAATTTGGATCTGATTCTTTGTCAGGAGATTTCAAGGCTGAAACAATGGCCCCTGAAAATAGAATAACTGGAGAGGAGTTTGGGGTCTTTTTATAAAGAGTTACTTAGGGGAATCACAGAGACAGTCTGAACAGGGAGATACTGACACACTGTGTTTACACCTCTATAAGCTCACAGATAGATTATTGATGGGTGGATTGATTGAGAGCTGCCACAGGGACTCAACAGCTGTGGCAGTGATGTAGCGGTCTTTCTGTGGCTGTGGCCTCCTGTGTGGTTCTGGAGCTTGAAGTCCAGGGAGCCAGCCATCGGGAGAGAGGGTGGATGTGGAGTAGAGAAGAGCAAGAGCCAGTTCAGCCACCAGTAGGAGCCACCCCCTCGTGAGGACAACTGACCCTCACGTCAGCAGTCGACTCTGTCCTGTCTGGGTGGACATCCTGCAGAAACCAAGGCTGTGTGTCTCAGAGCTAAACTCACATATCTGGCCTAGGATCCGAAGATGCTGGAGGTGGAACAGTTGCTGGCCACTGCCTCATGGCCATGCAGTGGGCCAGCACACTGGCCACTATGTGTGTGACTTACAAAAGCATGGCCTGGTTCCTTCCCACTGACAAATCTCTCACAAGGAACACAGGGAAGAGGGAACTCTGGGAAATCAGAGCCTCGCAGACCTGACCCATCAAGAATCTGCAGTCCTGTTCTTGACTGCTGTCTAGGTAACACACCCAGAAATTCCCAGAGGGACTCAACACCGCTCCCGGACTCCACATGGATCTTGGTTTGGTGTCCATCTTTCTTTGGGACAACTACACCGCCCTGAGGTACAACCATGGAATGGCTATTTTCAGAAGTATGACGAGTTTGGACAAGTAGGCTAGTGCATGGGTGTGTTCCTCTGTGTGTGTGTGTGTGTGTGTGTGTGTGTGTGTGTGTGTACAACACTCACAACACAGGACAGGGTAGGAAATTTATTTTCTGAATTTATGTGATTCAAAATACAAAAGGAAAGAATGATACTGAAAAGTATAGATCAATAAAAATGCCTGTTTCTTATGCCCCCTTAAGAAATATTACAAATTTATACATTTATATCCCCTCTTTTAAAAATTTGACCTATATTTTTGCATATCATTTGTACTGTTATTCACCTTGCTTTGCAAATTGTTTTATCACTACATGAAGAACTTCCTTGTTTATGGCCATATAATATTTTATAATTTATTTAACTAGTTCCACATTATGTGTGCACGTCAGTTGTTACCAATAGTTAGCTATCACCAACAGTGCCAGAATGAATACACTTGTACATGCAACTTAATAACAACAATATTATTAATTGTAATTAATTATTATTAGTTAACAATAATAATAAGTATTCTTTTATGGTGCTAGGAATCAAACCCAGGGCCTCCCACATGCTAGGCAAACACCGTACCACTAAGCTACACCCTCAGCCTTTGGATGTACAACTTTACACAAGTAAACATCTCTCTAGGAAAAGTATAGGGAGGTAGAATTTCTGACTCAAATACTTGTACATTGAAAATTTTTAAAGCTCTACCAATGCCTTCCACGAGGTTACTCCAGGTTACACTCCCACCAGCCATGTGGGAGAAGGCCCAGTTCCTTTATCTCTGCTCACAAAGAATGCTTGACGGCCTTGAAGACGCCTCTGAGACTTTTTGCTGCAGAAAATGTAACTGCTGCTGCGTCCGGAATCCACCACTGTGCACATGAGATCGGCTTCCCACAGTCTGCACCCAGCCCTGGGCTGAAGGCAGCCAGCATACTCAGGAGGGCCTGTTTGCAAGACCCAGGACTTGCGGGTAGGTGACTTCAGCTCTAGGACGGTCACCCCAGCCCAGACTCTCGGGGTCGGATCCACAGCCTGGTCTCCCTGCCTCGTCCAGCCTCCTCTTTCCTGCCCAGGCTTCTCCCACCCATCTTCTGCGTGTGGGATCCCGTCTTGGTGCTCGTTTCTCAGTAGACCAAGCGAAGGCAGCCCATTGCTGATCTCTACTAACTAGTAGGAACTAGCTTATCGGGACATTTTATTCTCTCACTTTTTAGCACAATTTAGTATTTTTTAATCTTTTAAAACCATTTTTATTTTTTTTCATATTTATTCATCTCCCTCTCACCCATTTTTCTATTGTGCTAATGGTCTTCCTTAATAACTTGTAGGATCTCTTTATATTTTAAAGAAATTGGGCCTTTGCAATATGAACCTCAATATTTCCTTTATAGTTTATTTTTTCTTTTTGAGTTTTGTTTAAGGTGTTTTTTCCCCATGCATGACCTACTTTTTTTTTTTAATTAAATTTATACTCTATTTTGCATAGCACCTGAGTTTTGCTTAACATTTTGAGAGTACTTTCCCACTCAAAAAGGGGTTAAAGTTCTCCCACCAGTACTTGGATTTTTAACATTTAACTCCAGAATGTTTCCTAAAATGATTCTGATGTAACACATGAAGTAAGAATCCAAACTTATTTTTTCCCCAGACTTCTACCAGGTGTGCCAGCACAATTTATTAAACAACCCTTTTCCTCCTAATTAGGAAAGCCATCCTTATCATGTAGTAAATTTCCATTTCTTTGAGGTTTTTTTTTCCATGTGTTTCTCATGACTTTCCTGATCTGCCTCAGCCAGATACTTTCATCCGTATTTTATTAGTCAAGTGTTATAAAAAATAAATAGGCAGATATCCAACACTTTGGCACAAATTTATTCACACTCCATCTCGAGCAATAGAGTCAAACAGATGAATTTTTCTTTGGGGGAAATTTTCTAAAATCCAACATCTGCTAAAATCCAATCTCCTCATATATTGAGGCTGACGTCCAGACCGTAACTATTGTTAGTATTAGTCAACAAATCTCGACTTCTGTGGTCAGACAGCTGGCGAGCGTCTGTTAGGCTTGGTTTGAGGGTCAAGTCAGCACACTGGTGGACTACGCTCATCGTACAGGGCAAGAAACCCACCCCACCACTTCCCGGCTCACTTTCTTACTTCTTTCAAAGCATGGTTTTTGTTTGTGTTTTTCACAGACTCCCAGCGTACACTTAATTTATCTGGTAACTGCAAACCACCCTCTTCTCAGTACTAGTGGCATTTTGATTTGTAGGCAGCTTTGGGACAAACACAAGGCTATGCCTCAAAAGACTCTTAGGGCAGACCATTGACCAGGACCAGCAGCAGGGCCTTGAACTCCACCCGGTATTGTGCTGAGACACTGCCTCTCAAGAGCAGGTGGTGCCAGGCACTGGGGAGGGCAGCAGGGCTTCTGGGGGCACGCTCCACCCCCTGGTAGCTGTCTGTGGCTTCGGGATGACAGGGTAGCCTTGCTGGGCCTTCTTCTGACTTCTCAGGACTCCAGGATCTCTAGGCCTTACGCCCGTTCTCCTCATTCCCCCCACATTTAATCCTGATTTGATGTCTGATTCTTGGAGGACTTTGACTAACACAAGCTTCCTCCTTATAGCCATTTAATGTTTTTTTTTTTCTTTTTTCTTTTTTTTTTGCAGTGCTGGGGATCGAACCCAGGGCCTTGTGCTTGCAAGTCAGGCACTCTACCAACCGAGCTACCTCCCCAGCCCTAATGTATTTGTTGATAGTGTCGTTACAGACCCATGTTGACAGCAGATCCCTCTCTCCCCACTGGGAACAGCTCTTCTTCCTAGTTGAGTATAGCATGCTGCCTCCTAACCACAGAGATCCAGTCGAAGATCATTAAGTCTGCAAGGCACTAAGTTAGACTTTGAGACTTCAGTGGTCACATAGCAGGAATGAATGGGCATTCATCTGAAGAACAATGGGTGTCTGACTAATACTACAAAGAGGTGGTTACAACCTAAGCTTCACAGTGGGTGTACCCAGACAGCAGCGCTTTTCCCGCAGGCTGATTTCGCTTCTCCTGTAGGTGAAGCAGGGGTGATGCATGGTCCCGATGCATGATGAACAGACACACCCTTGAATTTAGTGAAGTATTCACCTCTCCCACCTCTGCCCAAGGGCTTCAGTATTTCCGATTCTATGATTTAATTGCAAACCTTCCTCTTTCCATCTCCAGGAACTCTGACAATTCTGGAAAAACCAAATGTTATCTGACGGTTAAAGCTCCATCCTTCATCATTTCCCAGAGTTCCAGAATACTGTCCCTAGATTTCAAGCATGAGATGCTTCACAGGACAGCTGTTAACTTCCACTCAGGCCAAACCCTTTCATGCTGCTGTGTGTAGGATGCACAATCCTTCTGGAATGTCTCTGAGATGACTTCTGCAGGCGAGTCTTGCCTTTGAGTGTTTTGGGGCTAGATCAGTCATGCCCATTTTAGTGCTGATGAGCTGTTTGTGTGAAAAAGAAGTCTGAAATGGTTTTCTTAACAGCTCTGATTAACATTGAATGTTTGAATCTTAATGTGTCAGTTATGGACAATTAATCTCTCATCATTAAAAAGGTCTGCTTCTTTCACTGAGCAGAGAAGTATTTATGTGAGCAATATATGGGTGGAGTTGATCTGACAAGGAATTTAAGGAGGGGAAATCATGCCGTCTCTCATTTTTTTCAGGGAGATCCTGAATCTACCTCCCTTGTTAGCACTGTGCAATGCTCAAAAGTTCCTGTTTACAGTCCATTCCACTTTGGTGTTTGTCATAGTTTGGATCTGAAATGTGCCCCCAAAGCTCATGTGTTAAAGGTTGGTCCCCCAAGTGGAGTCTAGAGATGAATCTCACACATGCCAGGTAATCCCTCTCCTGCTGAGCTACATTCCCAGCCTGTTCCTTCGTATTTTGTTTTGAGACAGGGTCTCGCTAAGTTGCCCAGGCTGACCTCAGCCTCCCAGGTGACTGGGTTCTAGGCGTGCACCGCAGCACCCAGCCAGGCTGCTCTAGATGAGACTTGCTAAACAAGTCCAATGCTGCTGTGCTCCATGCCGGGTCTGCTCACCCTGAAGAGCCAGACTCCTGCGGGGGAATGAGAGTACAGAGAAGACCAGTGTTCCCAACGCGGCCTCAGAACCTGGCCATCGACTGTTTCATCAGTGTTAAAGCTGAACTCTCAACGACGCACCCCTGCCATTCCAGATGCTCAGGAGGCTGGAGCAGGAGGATCACAAGTTCAAGGTCAGCTTGGGCAACTTAGCTAGACTGTCTCAAATCAAAGAAAAAGGCCAGAGGTTGAAGCTCAATGGTAGAGCACCCCCCAATGCTAATAAATAAAATGAAAAATCACCACCCATCGCCGCACCAACTCAACTGTGTGTTTTATAGCTGTGAAACCTACTGCAATCTGCGCTGATATACGCATGTCCGTTTCACAGTGTTGGGTCACAGTGTGTGGGGAATTAGACCTTATTCATTTTGTTGTGGAAACGACAAGACAGCACTTGAAAAGTAGGAGAAACTAAGCTTTATTTTACGCTGGCAGGCCCAGAGGTGATTAGCACTCCAAAAGTCTGAGCCCTGATCCAGTTTCTCACAATATTTATAGGTCATTTGATATCATCTTAGACCCATCCTATCATGGGGATTTTTTTCCTCTTTTTTAAAAAAATTCCTAATCTGTGTGACTGAAGGTCTGTGCAGAGTCTCTAGCATAAAGCGGCTCACAGAACAGATAAGAAGAAACAACTCTTTTCACAGACTTCTATTTCACTTCAAGAGGGAGGAGTCAGACTCTTAGGGCAGTTATTGACAATGCAGAAGGTAGGGACCCATGTTAATGAGGCTTCCTGGAGAAAGGCTAAAAGAGGGACGGGGAGGTGACCCCTTCCCCAGGCACTGGACTCTTAATGATTGTTTCACAATCAGGTCTAGTTTTGCCATCACAATTCCACTCATTTCAATATTATGACGTACCTATCATTTATTATTTTAATAGCTATATAATATCCCTTATATATATGAAATTTACTAACTGCCAACTGCTAAACATTTGTTTCTTTTAGGTCTCCGATTTTTTTAAAAATACTATTAATGTTGTGATAAATATTATTATATATAGCTTTTTGGAAATGGACAAATAACAATTGGACATACTTATGGGATATGATGTAATAATTTGATACATGAATAAAATGTGCAATGATCGAGTCAGAATGCTTATCCTTTCCTTCTCAAGTAGTTATCATTTGTGTTGGGAAAATTTTGGTGGGGGGAGTACTGGGGATTGAGCTCAGGGGCACTCAACCACTGAGTCACATGTCCAGCCCTACTTTTTTGTATTTTGTTTAGAGACAGGGTCTCACTGAGTTGCTTCGGGCCTCGCTTTTGCTGAGGCTGGCTTTGAATTTGCAATCCTCCTGCCTCGGCCTCCCAAACGGCTGGGATTACAAGCATGTACCACCTCACCTGGCTGTGTTGGGAAATTTCAAACTCCTCTCTTTGAGCGCTCTGGAAAGTACACACTGTAGTGAACTGTTCATACCTGTTGTGCAGTGTAGCACATTACAGCCTGCTCCTCCTGTGTAACTGCATTTTGGACACAGTTCCTCCTTTTTATCTCCTTCATCCTCCCCTTCCTGACCCGGTTCTATTCTTTTATATGTAGCTGCTCCAAAATGTATTTCTCCTGTGCTCAATTCTCAGGAATAGTCTCAGTGAATCAAAGCATATAAATAT
Organism: Sciurus vulgaris; assembly: GCF_902686455.1. Lineage (NCBI taxonomy): Eukaryota > Metazoa > Chordata > Mammalia > Rodentia > Sciuridae > Sciurus > Sciurus vulgaris. Next base: position 149,214,676 of record NC_136467.1, read on the forward strand.
TTTAATGATTTTGATAGCTCTCCCAATAATCCTGCAAAAAAAAAAAAAATACAATTTGGACCTACAAGGCCACCAGCAATACGGAGCATGTAAGATGTGTATTTTTTAAAAAAATCATTGTGTGTTGCTCTCAGACACACACACACAAAAGGAATGCTAAGGTGCCATTGAGCAGTTCCAATTAGCAGGACCTGAGTAGGAACACGCAGGACAGGCAACGGCTCAGAGACCCCTGCTCCTTCCTAATGGAGGAGTCCCCAGTGCTGAGACTGTCGTTGATCAGGCGTTAACCAGTCTGCCCCGTGATTTCTCTCTTTTTAGTATTCTCGTTATTTTACATTTTGATACAGGGTCTCGCCAAGTTGCTGAGGCTGGCCTGGAACTTTTGATCCTCCTGCCTCAGCCTCCTGAGTGAGGGATGGCAGGCATGCGCCACTGTGCCTGGCTTCAAGGGTCTCTTTTTGAGAAAGTGGAACTGGAAGAAGACTGGTGTTAGCAGCAGAAGAGCTCACATCCGAGGAATCCAGGAGGGTAGTGTGGGGAAACAAGAGCAGATTCTGGATCCAGAGAGACATGAGTGGAAGTCCCAGATCTTCTTTTTAAACTGTGCCCCTTGGGCAGATTTCATACCCTTTTCCAGCCTGATGGAGATTTCTCCTGAGGATTAGGGACAGTACCTGTGAACAGGGAATGACAATAACTCATGGCCGTCAAGAACAGTCTGACATTATTGGTGACAGAAGACAGCATAATCAAGAGATTGTCTCAGCCTTGGTACAAGATAAAGAAGTCTGTGAAGTGCTCAGAGGAAACTGGTAAAAAGGAAGAAGAGACCAAAGTGGTGTAACGAACCCTGTCCTTGTGTGAGCCTCTGGGGAGGAAAAAGAATCTGCGCTCCAATCATTCACTCAGTGCTATATCCCCAACACCTAGAACAGTGTCTGGGATATAGTAGACACCCAGTAAGCAATTGTTAAATAAAAGGGATGCATTTGGGGGAAAATGCATACTATTATTCACTCTTGGAGAGCAGCTATGCACATTAGCAATATAAAGTCCCTGAAGAGACCAGTAGTAAAGAAACAAGTTACATATTAGTCAGCTTTCCATTACTGTGACAAAATACCTGAGATGATCAACTCAAAGAGGAAAGATTTATTTGGGTTTGTAGTTTTAGAGGTTTCAGTCCATAGTCAGTCGATTCATTGTTTGGGAGCCAACGGGGACACAGTACATCATGGCAGGAGCATGTGGCAAAGGAAATTGTTCACCTAATGATGGGAAGCAAAAATAAAAAGAGCAAAGGATGGGATGGGGGGGTCCCAATAGCCCCTCAAGGGCATACCCCAGTCACCTAACTTCCTCCCACTAGGCTCCACCTCCTAAAGATTCCACTACCTCCCAATAGTACCACAGGTTGGGAACTAAGCCTCCACCACATAGGCCTTTGAGGGATACTGATCCAAACTCAGGGAAACTGCCATTCATAGCTAACATGTTCATATATCATTTTGTATGCTATTAGTAAGTATCCTTTAGTTCGTTTCTGCTGTATAGAAAAGTTTGGGAAATATTAATCTGATCCACTCATCCTGCTTATTCTGCTGGTGAGTTGCAGAAGTCAAATAAAGAATTTTTGAACCATTCCCATTGCAGTGAAATTCAAAGGTATCCACACTGCAAGGATCGAAACCCCTAGAAAAGAAGGTCTATGATATAATGAATAGTAAGTGCTCTGGGGGAGGTAAGTGTCCCCTGGTTTAGGTGGAAGCAGAGATGTCTGGGTGGCCTCTTCCTCCTAACAGCAACACCCGAGCCATTCCCTGGTGGTGGAAGAGCTACTTGCACCTGGTTGCCCTCTGCCCCTGTTGAGCCTTTGCTGGTTTGACAAGCTGCAGAATGCTTGCTTCGTCTTACTGACCCTGTATCAGTCATTTGGAAGGAAAAAGTACTTTTTCTTACCTGTGAAACTGAGAAAATATCCTGACCACCTCTTCCCTGAGTAGAGGACTTACTGTACAGTATGTGAAGTTTAAGCCCAGGCCCTTCACTTAGGCCTCTTTAACAGTTTTTTTTTTTTTTTTTTTTTTTTTTTTTTTTTTTTTTTTTTCTGTTTCTATACTCTTTCTAAATAAATACTTTGCATAGTAAGTTTGTATTTCCTTTCTTCTGTTTTTTGCTGCTGAGGGCTGAGTCCAGAGCCTCGCACGTGCGGGGAACATGCTCTGCCACTGACTATGCCCCCACCCCTGTATCCTCTTTCTTTAGAGCCTCCTAATGGTATGTACTTCAGACCTCATGCAGCTTGGACCTCACACTCTTTGTGTGTGGTTCCAGGTGCCAGGCTGGACGCTCCCTGAGAGCAAGAACGCCCCACACCCAGCATTCAGAGGCTGGCTCACAAGAGATAGGAGCTCAGTAAACATTGTTGGAGTATTTAAAGATCATGTACTTAAGCATTTGGCAAAGTACTCATTAAATGGAGTTTTTAGGAATGAGGAGTCAGAGGCAGAAAGGAACACATTTACCCAAAGGTGTTTACATGCAGAAATGCACAAATGCGATTGGTTTGAAGTGACCCACAATGCCTACAGACCATGCAGCATCATAGAACGAATTGCAGGCTTAGGAATGAAAATTTGTCCTATTTGCTCTTCTGCAAGAGCATGACAAAGGGGACTTTTTTTTTTTTTTTCCTTTTCCTTTTTTTTTTTTTTTTTTTGGTACCTGGGAGTGAACCCAGGGGCTCTTAACTACTGAGTCACATCCCCAGCCTCTTTAAAATTTTTTTAAATTTGTTTTAATTAGTTATACATGACAGTAGAATGCACTTTCATACATCATATATAATGGAGTATAATTTCTCGTTCTTCTGGTTATATATGATGTAGAAAGAATCTCATTGGTTGTATAGTTATATATATGTACATAGGGTAATAATGTCTGATTCATTCTACTATCCTTCCTATTACCTTTTATTTTGAGACAGGGTCTTGCTAAGTTCTTTAGGGCCTCACTAAATAGCTGAGGCTGGCTTTGAACTTGGGATCCTCCTGCCTCAGCCTGCGGAGCCGCTGGGATTACAGGCGGGTCCTCTGTGCCTGGCACAAAGGGGACTTGCATGCAAGGTTAGCCGTGTTCTAAGCTTCACACCCTGCAGGTGAAATCGCTAGAACAGCAAACACTGACATTCCTTAAGAAACAGTTGCTTTTCTCACTCAGTGCGGATCGCGATTCTTCATGGGAATGATGGGAGGAGAGGGCTCCCGCGGAAGCTGATCCGCAGGCAGCTGGAGGAGGAATGGCGGTGGGAGCTCGTTGGTGTGTGCGCACCGGCGAGCCCCTGGTTACAGCCGCCCCTGTAAGCGGAAAACCAGCGGAAGCGTAATTAGCGTTAGGTCAGCGAGCACCAAGGCCCAGCGGCTCGGTCCGCCCTTCTTCCCCTACCTTCGCGGAAGCCCTCCTGGAAGGCGCTCCACCTGCTCGCCCTTGTCATAAAGAATGGCTGGCATGCGAGGATGCCTGGAACTAACCCCTGCCGTTCCATTGTCTGGGTCGCAAACACAGCCCCAGTCTCCTCAAAGACAGTGAGAGCGAGGGACAGCACAGCCTATAAGCACTGGGGACAAGACGCCAGTGCCATCCGCTGCTCCCTGGAACACTGGGCTATTTATCACACAGAGCCCCATCTGTTCCAGGCAGAGGAATGCTATTTGCCTGGGAAGGAAAGGAAGAATGGATAGCAGTGCTCCCTAGCTTTTTCATTAGAGAGTTTGAAAAATAGCCTTTCAAAAGAAAGACACCTTTATACTCCAATTGAGTTATGCACTTAAAAGCGTGACTGGGCCGAGGGTTATCATCTGCACTCGTCCAGCCTGAGAAGCAGCAAGAAAGCCTCCAGACCTTCCTTTGGAGAATTCTGCTCTGTTAACCAGTTTCCTGAATCTGGCAATTTTTTTGCTACAAAAAAAGAGGGGAGGGGCTGACTTATTTTATGGGGAGTGGAATTCAAAGGGCAAAAAGATGGAAATAATGATGGGTTTAGATGAAAGAATATTTGCATGGTCCTCTCAATTCCACTGAAGGACGTCTTTGAAGATGGTTATCCAGAACCAACCAACTCTGCTCTTCGCCCCGTTTCTGAAAGTTCATGTTTGCCATATCATGATTACTGTGGTTGGCTACATTATTACAAGGGACTTTTCTAATCCCTTTAAACCTGGAATTGTCAATCTCACTGTTTTGTGAAACATGCCTTCATTATTTTACAAGTTTCTCCTTTCCTTTCTCCCTATTCTCTCCCTATGTACCTATTTGCTGGATTTTGTGCTTCTTGGAATGATTCTCTAATTTTTCTCATATTTTACTGCTATTCTCCATTCTGTTTTACATCCTGGGAGAGTTCTACCAACATTAGTATCCAACATTTCTAACGATTTTTAAACTTGGTGAGCCTATTTAATTCTTTTTTTTTTTAATTTCAAAGAGCTCTTTCCTGAATTTTGTTCTTTTTTCTTAGCATCCTGATTTTGTTTTCTCTTATTAACTCTAGTTTTGTTTTTTTTCTTAATAAGTTTTCTTCTGTTCTTATCATTGTTTTTGTTTCCTCTGGGTCATTTTGTTTGTTTTGGATTCTCCTGTGGCCAAATCATCAGCGATTACCCATGAATAGAAATAGACTTTTTCCTCTGGAAGTCTCTCTTTCCAGGTAGAGTGGACAACTGGACGTCCTGTTTGAAACCCTGCTCACCAGCAGACGCTCCTCCCCACTGTCCCCCATGCCCATTCCTGACTGGGGTCATAAGGTAGCTGTCCAGCTGTTGCCAGCATATTGTGTGAAGCCACCTGTGATCTTTGATTTTTCTTCCTCAATACACTACTCATTAGGAATTCCCGGGAGGCCCTAGGTATGGGATGTGGAAAAACACCAACGCATCAAGAGGAGGTGGTGTGGAAATTGTGCAAGCCGCGGGAGCTGTAGGTGCTGCTCAAGGTCGGTCTTGGCTACACCATTTCCCTGTGTTGGTAGGTGAAGCAGTTAGAAGCTGACTAGAGGTGTGTAGGGGCAGGTACTTTTCAGCTGGTGGCCCTCCAAACAGTGTGACCATATGCCAAGTCTGCTCTTTCATTCGAAAAAACAAAAAATGTCAGTTTGTAGAAATGTCATTTTCTGGGGTCTTTTTCTTTTCCCTTTCCACATTTTTTATTGGTACATTATAGTTGTACATAATGATGGAATTTGTTGTTACAGAGTCATACATGCACATGATATGACAATATAATTTTACCTACTTGGGGTCATTTTCTATTTTTTTTTTTTTTTTTTTTCTCCAATTTTCTTCCTACAGAAATCTCTTTCTGGGTGGAATAAGTTATTTTCTGTTGTGTTTCTGGTACCAGAGGCAAAACATTCTGATAGATACGTTCCCCCTTATAGCTTCAGAAACAATTATCAGAGGTAATGAAGGATTCCACCACAGTCCTTTACTGAGGCTGCATGGTATTATGATAAACAGATATTTTCATTTTTGTCCTTGGTTTCTGACTTGGACCCCAGGCAGCTTTTAGAAACGCTAATCTTCCCCTGCCTTTAGCTGGTCTCTGACCTACCTTGTGTGACAGTGGGTCGTAAGAACTTTCTCATATGGGTTCCTATTCCATACGCTGGAGGAAGGAAGGCCACCCAGAGAGGCCAAGAAGACTATGAATAGACAGGTCTTGCTGGGCTTCCCCACCCAGTCTCTTAGCAATCACTGTCTATGTAATGAAGTGATCTGCAATCGTGCTCATAGCTGAACACATGGAGGTTCCTGGAGGGTTGGGTGCAGAAGAGTGTATTGGTGTTCTGTGCTCCTTCTCCCTGACCTCACTCTATTCATCTCTTCCTCTGCATCCTTTGTAGTATCCTTTATAATAAACCAGTAAATGCATTTCCCTGAGTTCTGTGAGCTGCTCAAGCAAATTAATTGAGCCTGAAGAGGGGGTTGTGGGAACTCCAATTTATAGATGATGGATCAGAAGCACAGGAAAAATCACCTGGGACTTGTGATTGGCATTTGAATTGATGGGCAGTCTTGGAGACTGAGCCCTCTGCCTATGGAGTGCGACAATATCTCTTGCAGTCGTGCAAAACCAGAGGGCTCAGGATAAATCTTAAGGGTCCTTCTCAAGACAGCCCTCTAAGTAATGACTCAAAACCAGCCCAGAATTAAAGTCAATTAGAGGACACATGGCTGGTGTCAGCTGCACAATGGATTGCTTACTTTCTGGTAGGGACAAATCTCTCCGCATCTGGGGTCAGAAATCTGTGTAGATTGTGGTGTGACACTCTTTTTCCTAGAGCTGCAGGTATGAGTTCTTATCGTCCAGCCAAGAGACAGGAACGTGTGGCACTTGGGCACCATGTGAAGGCTTGCCTGTCCTGCCCGTTGTCCTTACACTGGCACTTGTATCTGTGGCATTTGTCTTGTCTGCATCTTCCTTTCCCATGTCTTCCTTCTGCTCTGTTCTGTGTTTCTCTGCATCTTCTTAGGTCAACAATGTTGCTGCCACCAAAGAGCAAATTCATCAGCACTCAGCCTGCTTTCTGTGTACAGAAACGTGGTAGACTAAGAATAAGTCCTGGCCATCTTATGAGTACATTTCCTTCATTTTACAGACGAGAGAGAGCTCATGCCCCAGTAAAACATTCTGATAGATACGTTTTCCACAAGATGGGGAGATTTTTTGGAAGTGTGCATAAGCAACTGATCGCCAGATCTGTAGTCCATGTTGGCCTCAAGAGAGAGCTAGTGCATCCTAGGATAATGGTCATGGCCCAGGAGGCGTGGTGATCTTGGTGTGAGAGTGAGGAGATTTGGTCTGATAAACAGACAAGTGACGGTGTTGAGAAAAAGTGTCAACCCCTTTTCTTGGGTTGACTGCTTATGTTGGTTTCTTCTAATCACCTACAGTCCAGGGATGCCTCCCACCTGGGGGATCCTTAGGATAACGAGGGATAAAAAGTTGAGGTTGGTTTTGCTCACATCCCTGGATCTGAGTAGCTCTCCTTTTCTTTTGACGTGCTTTTCCTCAGCGCGGTCTCTCCTCCTCTCTTCTCACCGCAGACACATTAAGAAGCAGGGATAATATATAGGTCTCAACCTCATTATCCCTCGGGTGGCTTTTTTGTGGTTATTTAGAGGACGTTTTGAGAAATACCCTTAAGATTGACCCAGGCTCAGCACAAAAAGCAAGTAATATGGCTAATTAGTAATATATTCTGACATGGTCACTATTTAAGGCAGATTTCATAGAAACAGATTCCAAGAGTCAGAGATTTGCTCACGGGAGGTTTACTTATTAGGGAGTACCTTGAGAATGACACTTGTAAGGAAATGAGAGAGGAAAGATGAAATACTCACAGTACAACAGAGGCTTTGACCTGTCTCATGGGGACCTGTGGGACGGGGTTGTCCCAAATGAGGCAAAGATTCCAGGCTTTGGTACTAACCTCGTCCCTCACTCCCTTCAATGTGATGGTGGATGGCTGTAACCTTGGGCAAAGCAACTCCCTTTGACATGGTCATCCCTGAAGAAGGATGCAATTACGAGCTTTCAGTGGCCCACAGTCCTGGCTGACCAGAGAATGAATGCCTGGGAACAGAGAGGGAGATCTGGGTGGCAAACCACAGTGTCCACGACAGCCATAGGACTGGGAGTTGGCTGTACATGTACCAGTTATTTGCCCTTTTTTGACCCAGGGAAGAAGTCTAAAGAAGTGACTGTTTGTTAAGTATGAACTGCAGGCCAGAGAAAAAGATAAGACCGTGCAACATACAAGGTCCAGTCTAGCTCACCAGAAGGCCAGGCTGAGGTCAGGACCAGAAGTTCTTCTTGTCATAAAATGTCTGTGTTAGTCAGCTTTTCATCGCTGTGACCGAAATACAGACAAGAACAATGTAGAGAAGGCAAAGTTTATTTTGGTTCACAGTTCCAGAGGTTTAAACCGTGGTTGCCGAGTCTGTTGCCTGGGCCCAACGTGAGGCAGAACATCATGGTGAAACTGAATTGAGGTGAAATAGATTCTCCACTTCTGCTGGCAGCTGGAGTCCTCAAAAGCTGCAGGGTCCTGCCGCTGAGAAAGCCTGTTGTAGTGTTAGCAGCCAATCAAGGCAGGGAATGCGTGTGGGCATCAGCTCTGAAGGTTGCAGCTGGCAAAGCGGATTCCCCTCCACCACCTGTGAGTGGGGTCTTGCGGATCTTAGCGGCAGCTATGCCCTCCAGTGTGGCAGCAGACCCCAGCAGCTCACCCCTAACTTCTTCACAGGTTCTTATCTCCTGAATCTGAAGGGGGAACAGTCCACATGAGGAAGGGTGAAGGCAAAAGAGTGGGATTTATTCATGTGGAAAGAAAAGAGAGAGCTCCGGTAGGGCAGGAGGAGTCCTGCTAGGGGTTGCCACTTGAGCAGACTAGTCTAGGCATTTGTATAGCACTTGGGTCAATGCGACTGGTCCAAATTTATGCTAATAGTGTTTGGAAAAGGACTAATGCTGTGGGTTAACCCTCGAGTCTGAACTTCCACTCGTGTCTGCCCCATGCCAGGATGAAGAGTTGGCTTCAGTGGTGGAAGGGCTTGGTGGAGGCACGCCGCTTCAGTCATGGCAGCCAGGAAGTTGGGGTGGGGGTGCCTACAGGGCAGATGAACTCTTCCAGGGCATGCCCCCAGTGACCTACCTCCTCCAGCCATGCCCCGCCTGTCTGCAGTTACTGCCCAGTTAGTCCATTCAAACTAGGGTGCACTGGGTAGGTTCCAGCTCTCACAATCTGACCATCCTCCACACTGTCCTGCATTCTTCACAGGAGCTTTTAGGGGTCACCTCATACCCAGACCATGTCATTATCCCTGTGTCTGGCTTTGTCGGCTGTGCGTATACCTCCCTTGGTAAGCTCACGTGGGATGACAGCAGCTTCACTCACAATTGGAGATTTAGGAATTTGGGACCCTGAACTCTCATTTTTCTCAATGTCCACATTGTAGACGTGACATGTCTATTTATGATAGCGTATCATAACTCAGGTTATGATTCCCCTTTGCTTTTCCACCTTGCCTGTCTTCCATGTTTCCTGGCTCTGTAGGTGTCCATGTTGGAGGGTAACAGGGCTCCAGCTCTGACCAAAGTCCTCACTGACTGTGGAAGCAGCCCAAGAGGTGTGACTCTGAGTCCTGGAAAGGGATTCATATGAAATCCAGGGGTTCTCTGCACTTCTATAAATTCCCAGTCCCCCAAATTCTTTAAATCTCCCAAACCATTAACTATACAAAAGCCCAGGTATAGCTCATCAAATATCAGGACCAAACCTAACATTCCCTAATATAAATAATGAATAATCACATAGTCCACCATTTATACTGCTTTGCTTATGATTCAGTTCTTTTCCCCTTTTGGTGAAGAAGGAGGAGGAAGAGGAGCAGAAATGATCATAGACTTAAGTATCAAACCCCAAACTCAAAAGCTTCTAGGAGAAACCATAGAAAAATATTTTCATGATAGGAAAATGTTTTCTTGGACAAGTTACAAGTTTGTAGAACATAAACTTGAAAATGGGACTTGATTAAAATTAAAAACATCTGCCCCTCAAAAGATACCATTAAGGAAACGGGTAGACTTGGAGCAAAGACCTGTGGTGCCGCACAGTGACATTTTGGTCAATGATGGAGCACATTTACTGTGGTGGTCCATAAGATTCTAACTGAGCTGAAACGTTTCTATCACCTAGTGACATGGTAGCATTGAAGCAAAATGCATGACTCGTGGGTTCATGATGTTGCTGGTGTAAACAGACAGTGTTGCCAGTTACATAAAAGTATAGCACATGCGATCAACTTCAGGGCATAATTTTTTTTTTTTTTTTTTTTTTTTTGCTGTGCTGGGGATTGAACCCAGGGCCTTGTGCTTGCAAGGCAAACACTCTACCAACTGAGCTATATCCCCAGCCCAGGGCATAATTCTTGATAGTGCTGAACAGCTGTGTTACTGGTTTATGCATTTTATGTTTATAAAAATAAATATATGTATAAATAAATGTAAAAATAAATGAATGTAAATGTAAATAATATATAAAATACATGCTATAAATATATAGCAAATATATTTACATGAAAATGTTATATAAATTTAAATTTACATGTATAATTTAAATATAAATTTTTATGTATGCTTTTATATATAAATATATTTACACACATAAAAAATATATATATACATATGTCTATGTATATATATAGTTGTTTGTATGGTTTTTTTTTGCAGAGTTAGGGATGGAACCCAGGGTCTTGTGCATGCAAGGCAAGTGCTCTACCACTGAGCTACACCCCCAGCCCAACATAAGAGAAAAGTTAACATTTTTATGCACTAACCTCTTTGAAATTGTGTTTAGGGTCCCTGCTGCTTACATCGGGAAGACACATGGAGTGACTGGCCTAGACTATCTAGTCTGTGCTCTTTGCACAGTGATAAAATCAAAGTGGCGATGCATTTCTCAGGATGTACTTCTGTTAAGTGATGTATGACTGTGTCTTTGACAAAGGACACATCCAAAATACAGATAATCCCCTCTTAACTAAGGTTTAACTTAAAGATTTTTTGACTTTAAGAAGACACAAAAGCAACATGCATTCAGTAGAAATCATACTTTAATTCTGATCTTTGCCCAGGTTGGTGATGTTTAGGGCAATCATACTTTAATTTTGATCTTTGCCCAGGCCATGCTGTGTCTCCCCAGATGCTGGGCAGGGCAGTGAGTCACAGCTCCTGTCAACAAAGAGAGATAACTGACCCTCTGCCGCGTGCTGGGCTGCTGAGCTAGGATGCTCAGCAGGGCAGGGGGAGTAACACAGTTTTCACTTACAGTATTTTCAACTTATCCAAAGGTCTCCCATATTCTCATTCAGCCTCTTGAGAATCTAAGCTATTCAAAAAGAAGAAAAAACTGTGTCTATATGGAACATGGACAGACTTGTCATTATTCCTTAGATGACACAGTGTAACAACTGTTTACATAGTATTTACATCATATTAGGTATGATAAATAATCTAGAGATGACAAGGCATACAGGGGATTACATAGGTTTTATTTTACACATTGGGAATTGCACATCCATAGATTTTGGAATCCATGGGGGGACTGGACAAATCATCCACAGATGCTGAGGGATGACTGTACTCATACATGAATATGCACGTGCACAGAAAAATTTGTATGTGAATGTTTACAGATGCTTTATTTGTAAAAGCCCCAAACTGGAAACAACCAAAATGTCTCTCAGCAAGAGAACAGATAGGCAAGTTATAGTAAATTAATACAATAGAATACTACTCAGCATCAAAAAAGAACAAGCATTGCCACAAGTAACAAAATGGAACACTCTCAGAAATATTAGACTGAGTGAAAGAAGTCAGGCAACACTAAAAAAGATATTTTATATGATTTCGTCTACACAAACTTCAATATTGGATAAAACTAATCTGCAGGGATGAAAGTCAGCAAGCAGGTAGGCGAGCATTAACTGGAGACAAGAGGGAAGTTTTGGGGTGATGAAAATATACTGTCTTTATCTCATGGTGGTCACATAGAGGCATGCAGACAAAAACTCCACTAATTTTTATGTAAAAGTTCATTTTAAGATTTATGCTTGCTTAGGATGCACGAGGTCATAAGTTCAGTCCCAGAACCACCAAAAAAAATTTATGCATTTTGCTACAAATAAGTTATTCTTCAGTAAAGTACTAATAAATGAGTGTATGATCTTTGCATAAAAATTGAAAGTATAAAAAGCCAGAAAACAGCTGTCCCCAATCCAATCATCCACAATCACTCCTCTCAGCTTGTTTCAACGCACACTTTGTGTGGATGAACTATTCTGGCACATACATATTTCATTTGACTTTTCCCCCTTATCATTGTATCATAAGCACTTTCTCATGACATTAAAAGCTTCTCACAAACACGTTTTCCAGTGCCTGCCTCACCATTCATCAAATACATGTACTGTAAATAATTCACCATCCCATTAATGTGGGATCTTCTGTGCTTTCGTTTTCCACTGCTGTAAATAACACTTAGATAAAAAGCTGTGCTCAAAAGTTTTCACGTGTGTGTGTGTGTGTGTGTGTGTGTGTGTGTGTGTGTGTGTGTTCCCGAGGATGGAACAGGAGCCTCTGGATGCTTGGCAAATGCTATGCCACTGAGCTGCATCCCCAGCCCTGAAGTTTTTATTTCCTACATTTTAGGTTATGCACATAGGTCATGTTCCCAGATAGGTATCCCTTTTTTTTTTTTTTTTTCCGGTACTAGAGATCGAACTTGGGAGCACTGCACCTCTGAGCCCCAGCCCTTTTTATTTTTTATTTTGATACAGGGTCTCCCTAAGTTGCCTAGATGCCTCGGCTGGTCTTGAACTTGTCATCCTCCTGCCTCAGTCTCCTGAGTAGCTGGGATTATAAATTGCCTAGGCTGGTCTTGAACTTGTCATCCTCCTGCCTCAGTCTCCTGAGTAGCTGGGATTACAAGTTGCCTCGGCAGGTCTTGAACTTGTCATCCTCCTGCCTCGGTCTCCTGAGTAGCTGGGATTACAAGTTGCCTAGGCTGGTCTTGAACTTGTCATCCTCCTGCCTCAGTCTCCTGAGTAGCTGGGATTATAAATTGCCTAGGCTGGTCTTGAACTTGTCATCCTCCTGCCTTGGTCTCCTGAGTAGCTGGGATTACAAGTTGCCTAGGCTGGTCTTGAACTTGTCATCCTCCTGCCTCAGTCTCCTGAGTAGCTGGGATTACAGGTGTGTGCCTCTGTGCGCTGCATCTGGGGGGTGCTTTTAAGAGAGCAGAAAAAGTAGTCGCAAACCCTACATCTGGAATCTCCGCCTAGTAGTTTAGTGCCTTGGCATCTTCTTGCGGAGGTGCAGGTACTTCTAAGCCATTTCCCTTTTCCTATTATGGGTTAACGGAGAGCCTCCTCTGCAGAACCTGGGCAATGATCCCTGAGGGCATGGGGAAGAAGGAAGGAAAGCTTCCAGATGAGGTGATGTTTTAACAGGTCAAGGATGCAGGGTTTTGCCACCCGGGAGGGGACTGTGGGGATGAGCAGAGGGTGGAAGCAGAGTATCACCAGGAGCTGTAATCATGGAAGCACTGAAGCATTAAAGTGTTTAATTAAATTTAAGCATTAACGCGACAACATCATATTTGTGATTTGGAATTCTCTGGCACTGTTCCGGATCAAAGATGGATTGGAAATTGAAATGGAGATGGATATTAGGGTTGGGTAGAAAAATCAAGGAACTTCTGACAAGTGGGCAGGATCAGTGGAATTGGGATGGAAGAAAAGTATTTGACAGGGATTTGGGAACAAGACTTTAGAACAACTGAGTGTGGGGGCAAAGAGGAGAAATGTTATTCAAAAACAACTTCTTGCTAGGCTCTATGGTACATACCTGCAATCCCAGAGACCTGTGAGGCTGAGGCAGGAGGATGGCAAGTCCAAGTTCAAAGCCAGCCTCAACTTAGAGAGACCACTGCCTTAAAATAAATAAATAAAATAAAAAGGACTGGGGATGTAGCTCCGTGGTAAAGTGCTCCTGGGTTCAATCCCCAGTATAAAAACCAAATAAACAGGGTTGGGGTTGTGGCTCAGTAGTAGAGCACTTGCCTAGCATGCGTGAGCCACTGGATTCAATTCTCAGCACTGCATGGAAATAAATAAAATAAAAAAGGTCCATTGACGACTAAAAAAATACTTTAAAAAATGAACAAACAAACAATTGCAAGAATTTACAATACTTGCTATGCTATTGATTAACTGTACAAATTTCATGTTTCTTTTGGGGCGTTTCTAAGCTGTAAAATAAAGAGATCGAACTAGATCAGGACTACAACAAAGGCAGATGTTTCTGACTGAGCAAAACCTCTTTTCCTCTGAGCAGGGACAGGGCTCTGGATAGCCCCACCATGATGAGATTTGAGAGCAGTGAAATCTGTATTCTTGCCATGGCCTGGTGGTTATTCCTGGTTCTGAAGGTATGATTATAAATCTTTCACCACATTCTTCATGTGGGAAGTGGAATCAGAAAAAAACTACTATTAAATAAGGATCCATACTTGAGATAATGTGAGCTTGTTCCCACGCTTGGGGGATTTGATAATAGCAAGAGAGATTTCTCCCAGTGTGTAAATAGTAATCAATATTAAGCAATAAGCACAGCAGTAGATTCCTGCAATTAAGACCCTTATTTAGTTCCCATTATTTTCTCAACTACTTTCTCAGCTGGATGTAACATCTAAAAATATACACAAACAAACAACCTTTCTCTTGAACTCATTTTATTTATTTGCTTACTTAATTATCTAGTTTTTTTTTTTTTTTTTTTTTTTTTTTTGGTAAGAAGAGTTACATTTAATGATTTATTAATCTTGAATGCAAACAAAACCAAATGAAAAACATGGTGTCTCTTATTTTCTTTTTTCAGGTGGGGTCTTGCTATGTTGCCCAGGCTGGCTTTGAACTTATGTTCTCAAGTGATTCTTCTGCCTTAGGCTCCTGAGTAGCTGGGACTATAGGTACATACACACCACCGTGCCTGGGTTATTTTATATGAAAAAATGATTGATTGATGGTTGTTTTTTTTTTTTTTTTTTTTGCATTACTGAGAATTGAACCCGGGACCTCACACATGCTAGGCAATCACTCTCTCACTGAGCCACCCTCCAGCCCTTTTTATTTTTTATTTTGAGACAGGATCTTGCTAATGGCACAGTCTGACCTAGAACTTGAAATCCTCTTGCCTCAGCCTCCTGAGTAGCTGGGATTGCCTGGGTATACCACCAGGCCTGACATTATATGATATATATTTTTAAAAATTTCTGTTAGTTGTCAATGGATCTTTACTTATTTATTTTTTTGTATATCCAGTGCCTCACACCTGCTAGGCAAGTGCTCTTATCACTGAGCTACAACCACAGCTCATAATATAAAATTTTTGAAGGAAGGAGTGAGATGTTTCCAAAACCAAAGTCAAAAGATTACTTTGTTCTTCAAATAGAAACACATCCCTAGTTTTTTGTTTTTATTAGGTAAATCATCTGTTTTCATTGTTGGCTCCCATGGTCAATGAGAGTAAAAGGATTGCCATTCCTATGTTAGGTTCCTCGGAATGAGGAATGTTGACAGGGGCAGTTATACCTGGGGTACACCCAGCTGGGTGTGGACTCCTGGGACAGACTTGATCACCTCTCTCCATCCAAAGGCTAGGAGGCGCTGGTCTGGGGCTCTGCTGATTCTCCTGGTATAAATATGTCACCACTGTGGCTGATTTCAAGC
The DNA here is from genome assembly GCF_902686455.1 of Sciurus vulgaris. Taxonomy (NCBI): domain Eukaryota; kingdom Metazoa; phylum Chordata; class Mammalia; order Rodentia; family Sciuridae; genus Sciurus; species Sciurus vulgaris. The sequence goes on from NC_136467.1 coordinate 149,230,029, forward strand.
TGCCCCCTCACTTCCCCAGACAGGAAGTAGAGAAGAGGTGTCCAGTGGGCTCTGTCCACCCTCCTGTACTAGGTTTAAACCCAGGGGTGCTCTGCACTGAGCTGTGTCCCCTTTTTCTTTCTTTGTTTCAACTTTTTTTTTTTTTTTTTTAATTTCAATTTTGAGACAGGGTCTCATCAAGCTGCCGAGACTGTTCTGGAACTGAGATCCTCCTGCCTCGGCCTCCTAAGTGGTTGGAATCACAGGTGAGCACCACTGCGCTTGGCTAGGTAGGCTTGAACTGTTGGCCAGCTGGAAGAAGCATCACGTTTGAATTCCACAGTACTTTTGCTTTTAATTTGGATATCAGTGTCTTCAAAGAGAAAATGTGCTGACTGGCCTGGCCACAGACTCCCCCTCTTCGTAACATCCCGTTCGGGACCCCCTGGTTCCTGAGACCTTGGAGCCGGTGGCCGCTGGCGTGCATCCCGGTGTCTTTCGCCTGCTCGGCTGTTCTTCCTCCAGCAGCACACATCCCTCCGCCATGTCCTCCTTGCTCTCTGGTGGGACAGGGGTGCGTTGTGTCTCCTCCTGTGTCCAGATCTCTTGTAGTGGACCTGGAATCCTCAGGGCCTAACAAACGTCTGGCACAGACCAGGTACTGGATAAATGTGGTTAGTACATGAATGGGTAAATAAACGTGAGCCCTGGGTGCCTGAAGCAGGGTGTCACTGTTGAGTACTTCCTAGGAAATGACTCCTTTGAAACCTGAAGGTCCTCAGGAATCTTCCAAATATCTAAAATCCAAACAAGCAACAACTACATGAAATCATTACATACTACGCAGGACCCACTTTTCTGAAGGCATCTATCTACCATCATCCTTGTAGCCCACGTTAGATAAAGATACCTGAAGTTTTAGAAATAATGCTGATATTCAACCACAAACAAACCCATGAAACATATTGTGCAATTAATAGCAATAGAGGGCTGGGGTTGTGGCTCAGTGGTAGAGCGCTTACCTAACGTGTGAGGCACTGGGTTTGATTCTCAACACCACAGAAAAGTATATGAATAAAATAAAGGTCTAGCAACATCTAAAAAAAATTAAAAAAAAAATAACAATGTAATGTGACTGGGTATGGGTGGCACAGGCCTGTAATTCCAGATACCCGGGAGGCTGAAGCAGGAGGATCACAAGTTTGAGGCTAGCCCTGGAGAACTTAGCAAGACCCTGTCTCAAAATAAATAAACAAAAAGTACTGGGGGTGCGGCTTAGTGGTTAAGCACCCCAGGTTTGATCCCTAATACTGCCAAAAAACAAACAAAAAGAAACCCCACAAAAAACATATCACCACCCTCTCATGACAATTATCAACAAGCTCTGGGGCATAGCCAGTGGCAGAGCCCTTTCCTAACACGTGCAAGGGCCTGGGTTTAATCTCAGCACTGCAAAAACAAGCAAGCAACCTGGAAAGAGAGGGGGATTCCTCAACCTGATAAAACCCATCCATGAAAGACCCGCCGCTAACATCACACTCACTGGGAAAGGCAGAGGATTCCCTGAGGCTGGAACAAGGCAAGACCGCTCAGTCCCACCACCCCTACTCAGCACTGCACTGGGGGTCCTGACCGGTCTGGAAAGGAAGAAGTGGAAGCACCTCAACATTAAAAAAAGTAAAGACAGCCCACACAATGGAAGAAAATATGTACTTACCATGTGTCGGATAAGCAAGTGGTTCCAGTACATAAGAACTCTCACAGCTCAACAATAAGGAGGAAGGTCAATAAATAAGCCAATTTTAAATGGGCAAAATATTTGAACAGAATTTTCTTCAAAGGAATATACAAATAACTATGAGCACATGAAAAGCTGCTCAATATCGTTAGGCACAGGTAAATCAAAACCACGTGAGAGACCACTTCATTCCTGGTGGCCACGATCAAAAAGACAGATAAAATGTGTTGGTAAGGATGTGAAGAAATCGGACCCTTGGTAATTGACAGAGCAACTGTAAAATAGTTTAGCTACTTTGGAAAATTGTTGGAAAGTTCTTTAGAAGGTTGAACACGAAATGAATGTACCACCCAGCAATGTTATTCTTAAGTATGCACCCAAGAGAATTGAAACACATGTCGACACAAAAATTTATTCATAGCAGCGTTATTAATAAAAGCCAAAACGTGGACGTTTCCACCAAGAGATGAGTGAGTAAACAAAACATGTTAAATCCAAATAATGAAATCCTTTTGGGCAATAAAAAGAAATGATGTAGTGCTCTATGCTGTAGCATGGATAAATCTTGAAAACATGCTAAGTGAACGAAGACAGACATAAAAGTAATGTATTATAGGATCCCATTTATGTGAAAGGTCCAGAACAGGCAAATCCATACAGAGAAAATACATTAGTGACTAGCAGTGTTATTTACCCCTTGGAACAGGTCACTTTTGCCTAAAAAGTCCTATGAATAAGTCACATTTTAAACGTTAGATAGATAAAGAAACTGAAGATCAAAAACTGTCCGGCACAATGGCGCATGCCTGTAATCCAGGTGACTTGGGAGGCTGAGGGAGGATTAAAATTTCGAGGCCAGCCTCAGCAACTTAGTAAGGCTCTGTCTCAAAATAAAAAATTAAAAGGGCTGTGGATGTGGCTCAGTGGTTAAGTGCCCCTGGGTTCAGTCACTAGTACCAAAAAATAAAAGATAAAAAAAATTGTTAAATTAATTTTACCTAAAGCAGAATCTAATAAGGGGCGAGAAGTCAAGCTGGGATACCGTCAATCTCTGCAGGCGAGAGTCTACATCTGCAGGCCAATGCTTTCCACCAGGTACTCTGTGCCCTGTTTTCTCTTTAAGACACCTGAAGATGTTCATCACAGTAGGACTTCACAGTTAAGAAGACAGCATCCATGGAAGATAAAAACAAATGTTAAGCAATAAACCAATGTACATTTTTACTTTTAAGAAAAAAAAAGATGATGTGTATAAATTTGTAGCTTGATTATTGACTAAGGGGAAGAACTCTTCCCTATTTAATGAATTGTTTTAACACTTAGATGGGAGAAAGAAAACAAGCAAAATACCATTTGTTGACTTGTGACATTTCTAATTATCGAGCGTCAGAATTTTTATTTTTATTTTTATTTTATTTTATTTTATTTTGTGGTGCTGGGGATTGAGCCCAGGGCCCTGTGCTTGCAAAGCAAGCACTTTACCAACTGAGTTATCTCCCCAACCCCGAGTGTCAGGATTTAGAGGACAACCCCACAGTTCAGTGGGTTAGAGCTGCGATTTTTGGTTGTGACAGCTGAAATTAATCGCTTTCTCTAAATGCCCATTTGGCGTCTGTTGTTAACTTTCCCATGCCATTCTGGATGAATATTTCATTCCTAGGGTAGCTAATGTCATTAAATTAGAAGAACGAGATCCTGTAAAGTACTTAAATCGGCTTCCCCCATATCAGCCAACGAAAGGGCATCCTGGAGGGACAGTGAGGGACAGGATGCAGAGAATGGAGAAGGAAAGTAGAGAAGACTTCCTCCCAAGCAAGCAAGATAAGCATCCCCCACGGGAGGGGGTTGGAGAGCCAGAGGGACCCAAGCCCAGGGACACGTCGGAAGCGGCTGAAACCTGAATTGCACCATCTGAGTTGTATCTTTCAGGTTAAGGTAGAATTTCTCAATCTTTTTAAAGCTCTGCTTTCTCAGATAAAATTCCACTTCCGCTTGCCACGAACTCCATTCCCCACCGGTGGAGATTCTGACCTAGCCTCCCAGGGTCATGTCGCCCTCAGCACTGTGCCACCAGCCAAGACACGTTCGACTTTACGGTTGGTGCCTTGTGTCCCTTTCATTTTATTTTTTTATTAGTGCTGGGGATGGAACCCAGGGTCCTGTGTGTGCCAAATAATGGCTCCACCACTGAGCCGCACCCCGGCCCTCAGATTACTTTAAATTTTCCTGTATGAGTTTATGTAATGATATTTCATATGCAGTTCTGAATAACCTGAGCCTCTCTAGTCTCATAACAAAGAGGGTGCTTGTCTTTTTTTTTTTTTTTTTTTTTTTTTTTTTTTCTGTCTTCCTTCACCTTGTTGTTTGAAAATCAGGAATTAAGAAATTTTCATACTGAACGCCCAAAGAACACATAACCTCAATGGGCAAAGGAACTAAACAGACTTCACAGAAGAAATACAATTGATCAACAAGTACATGAAAAAAATGTTCAACATCTCTAGCAATTAGAGAAATGCAAATCAAAACGACTCTAAGATTTCATCTCACTATAGTCAGAATGGCAATGATCAAGAATACAAGCAATAATAAATGTTATGAGGATGTGGGGGAAAAGGCACACTCCTACATTGATGGTGGGACTGCAAATTGGTGCAACCACTCTGGAAAACAGTATGAAGATTCCTCAGAAAACATGAAATGGAACCACCATTTGACCCAGTCATCCCACTCCTAGGTTTATACCCAAAGGACTTAAAAACAGCATGATGGGATCATGTCAATAAGCTGATCAAGTGATGCAGTTCAATTCACAATAGCCAAACTATGGAATTAATCTAGGTGCCCCACAACAGATGAATGGATAAAAGAAATGTGGTATATATACATGATGAAATATTACTCAGCCATAAAGAAGGATGGAAATTATGGCATTTGCTGGTAAATGAATGGAACTGGAGACTGTCAAGTTAAGTGAAATAAGCCTGTCCCCAAAAACCAAAGGTTGAATATTCTCTCTGACATGTGAATTCTAACACACAATGGTCAGCACTCCAGTGGTGTTCCCCACTTTGTGAATTCTTGGAATTCTTTTGCTAGTTAATAAGAAAGATTTCTTTTTTCCTTCACAACATAAAGCTTTTGTTTAGGATTGCCACTGGCCATCCCACTTTAAAGTCATTTCAGAGGTAGGTGAGAGTAAAGCTATTGGAGAGGAGTACAAGCTGGATTCAAATATTTTTCCCCCAAATGTACAAAAGCTCAGCTTTGGAAAAAAGACGAACAGTTGAAAACTAGAAGTTATTATAAGTTGATTTTCAAGTGATTCTCTCCCCAGTTTCCTTTTCTGTGAGAAATTTCTCTACCCCTTCAAAAGTGTGAAATTGCTCGCTCTGAATCCTGCCCTTGGCCGTCCTGTCAAAGAGCCACACCGTGCGGTGGCCGTGGCCAGCGCTTTCTGTTACCCAGGTGCAGGCGGCCTTTTGTACTTTACCCAGGTTCCCCAGATGGCTCTTCTTTTCCAGAGAGAGAGACAGAGAGTGACAAGGGTCCTTCTCCCTGCTGCCTAGGGGAAGGGGTAAAAGGCCATCACTGGTCCTCACACAAAGGGAGAACTGGAGGTGGGCACAGTGGTGCCGCTCCAATCCCAGCTCCTCGGGTGGATGAGGCAGGAGGATGGCGGGTTCCCTGACCGGCAGGGAAAGGAGCAAGGCACTCAGCAACTCAGCAAAATCCTGGCTCCAATTTGAAGATATCTTTAAGAGCTGAGGGTGTAGTTCAGTGGCAAAGCACTTGCCTGGCATGTGTGCGGCCCTGGGTTCCATCCCATGACCTCGACCCCTCCCCCAGGCACACACGCATACACACGGGGGGCTTGGCCACCAGGTGGGTGATGGGTGCAGGGGCTGTGGGTAGCAGCCTCTGCCGAAAAAATAGACAGATGGGGCTGCGGTTGCAGCTCAGCGGTAGAGCGCTTGCCTGGCATGTGAGGCCCTGGGTTCGATCCTCAGCACTGCGAAGAAAGAAAGAAAGAAAGAAAGAAAGAAAGAAAGAAAGAAAGAAAGAAAGAAAGAAAGAAAGAAAGAAAGAAAGAAAGAAAGAAAGAAAGAAAGAAAGAAAGAAAGAGAGAGAGAGAGAGAGAAAGAAGGGAGGGAGGGAGGGAGGGAGGGAGGGAAGGAGGGAGGGAGGGAAGGAAGGAAGGAAGGAAGGTTCATCAACAAAAAATATTAAATTATGTATGTGTGTGTGTGTGTGTATACATACATTTATACAGATGTCCTTGGACTTGTTGGGGGGGTCACCTCCTGACAAATCCATCCTAAATTGAAAATATTGTAAGTCAAAAATATTTTTAATACACTTACCCTACCAAATAGCCCACGTTAGCCGACCCCACCGTAAACAGAATACGTGAGCCCACGACTGGGCAAAATCATGTCACCCGAAGCGTATTGAAAATGACGAGTGAAGCTCTCACGCAACTTACTGACTTAGGGCACAGACTGCAGGAACCAGAGAGGTGGTGTGGGCATGGGAGAGACAGATGGGCATCCTGTAGCGACAACAGGACTGAAAACCCCAAACGCACTGGCAAAACTGCAGCTGTGCAGGGTCAACCGGTTCCACTGGTGATCACGGGGCTGCGGGCACCGGGTACGCATCACCAGCCCAGGAAAACACCAACACTCAACGTCCAAACCGGGGTTTCTAGAGAATGCGTGTGGGCCTTCTCGCCACCGCCCAGTAACCCCATCATGAGGGCACTACTTGAGTTGGTGGCCTTTGTTCTTCCCATCTCTGCGTTACCTTAGAGACCCCTTCCTTCTAAGTTACCTTTCGACACAATGTGGTGCTCCTTGGGAAGGTCCTACCTTTGCATGTTCTGAAAAACATGGGCGATGTGCGCCCAGGTGTGCCCATGTCGGCAGCTGACCACAGGCTGAGAGCGAGACTGGGACAGCCAGGTTCTGAGTGTCTGGGGACACAGAGAGAGGCGGGTGCTGCCAGGATGCTTGAACAGAGAAGTGTGAGGTGCCAAAGAGAAGTCCCTTACCACTGTCCCCCTTCATACCTCCCTGCGCCTGGGCTCAGGGCTGACTGGGGCCCTGGGGCAATTGCTGAGTGGCAGCTGCTTCTGTCTGAAAGCGGTGGACCCTCGTCATCTGCAGTGGACTTAGTCAGAGCTTGACCAGGAGCCAAGCGACTCCACCTCGCTCCTCTCCACTCACATGTATCCCATGAATGGCTCTCTTTCAACCAGGCAGCTACGTCTCCCCTCCGTAGGCTTTGAAGTCCTTGATTTATGCAACTTGTTTGTTCATGCTTAAACGAAGCCCTGGGCAGAGTAGGGGAGCTTGTTCCAAGTTTCTTTTCCTGGTCGTATTTTCTTCTATCATAATCCAGCAAGGTGAAGGAGGAGGATAGCTGATAAGCAGAGAGTCTAAGCATAAGGAACTGGGAGCCAAGAACAATGCCGTCTGGATTCCAGCACCTTCCACCTTTTTTAGTAACTTACTTGTTTTCTTAGTGCTCTACAAAAAGAAAGAAAAAAATAGAACAAGAAAGGTCTTTCTAAATGCAGGATAGGCCTGGCTTCAGTTCCAACAGGTAAAAGAGCTTGGACACCGTTGCACCTGTCCTTACAATAGGAAAAATAGCTGAACAAATTGAAAATCAATGACATTATTTAGACCCTTCAGAGAAATGATTTCACTATCCTGAAATCTAGAAAGACAGGTGAATGCAGAGGCTTACATGGAACAGAATCTGCTAGAGATGTAAACAAGTAGGAACACTTAAATGATTGTTTTGATGAATTGCTAAAGAAACTCCTGGGTTGTAGTCTACAGGGACTCCCACAGTTTTCTAGATTTTGCCTACAGGAACCCCACCAGGTTCTCGAGAGGAAGACCTAAGAAAAGTTCCATATATTCTGGCAGGAGACATGAGAAAGTAAGTGTCATGGTTTGAATATATGTTCCCTCCAAAATTCATGTTGAAACTCAATCCCCAGTGCAACAGTATTAAGGGGTGTGGCTTTGGGGAGGTGATGAATTCGTAAGAGCTCTTCCCTTGTAAATGAGATCAGCACTCAAATGAAAGGGCTCTAGGGAGCATTCTCTTGCCCTTCTGCCTCCCGGAATGTGAGGACACAGCAAGGAGGCACCATCTTGGAAGCTGAGAGCAGCCTCACCAGACACCAGTCCAGCTGGCACCTTGGTCTTGGACATCCCATTCTCCAGAAACATGAACATTTTTCTATTGTTTATAAATTACCTAGTCTCTTACAGTAGCACAAATGGAGTAAGACAGTGACCATTTTGAAATTTGCTCAGAATCTTGTCCATAACAAAGTCCTACTCTCCAAGGATAATGCTTTCACCAGAGCCTTATCTACCTAAGGGATGGGCATTCAACCAACGTCAGCCCTCCCTTGCCTTCTGTTTACCCAAAAGGGAGGGAAAAAGGATAAGAAACACATCTGAAGGTCAAAGCCCAGGGACTCAGGCCCACTAAGACTGAGACTTAACTGTCAGATTCTAGAACACTCCCTCCCTATACCTTCCTACTAAACCACAAGGCTCTGGCACGGTAACAGCAGGACACAACCCAAAGAGCTGTAGGACCACAGAACTCTGGGGGGTTCTTAGGCAAACCCAAGAACCCAGAAAATAAAAATAAAATAAAATAAAATAAAAGGACATGAAAGAGAACTGAAACTTCTGACATTGACATCTACATAAAACATTAAACACAGACCAGTTCCTAACCAGATTAGCACACGGCCTCACACAAGGCCTATACAATGTCGTTCCCATGAACCAAAGTGTCAACTACTTTTAGCAAAAATGGCAAGCCACACAAGGCAAGAAAAATACTAACTGATTATCAGAATCCAGCTTTGGATATGACACCAATTGTGGAATTGTACATAGAGAATTTAAAATAACTATGATTACTATGTTAATGGATTTATGAAAAAGTTAACATTGCAAAAGAACAGATGGATATGATGAGTAAAAAGATGGGAGTGCACTGGGTATGGAGGTGCATACCCGCAATCCCAGCAACTGAGAGGCTGAGACAGGAGGATCACAAGTTCAAGGTCAGCCTGGCAATTTAGCAAGACCCTGTTTCAAAATAAAAAATAAAAAGGGCTGGGGATGTAGCTCAGTGGTAAAGTGCTGGGTTCAATCCCCAGTAATACACACACATGCACACACATTAAAACTGTAAGTAAAAATCAAGAGGAAATGCTAGAAATTAGAAATTTCCTTTATAAATAAAAGAAAAGTAAAAATAAAGCAAGTCTCTGATGGACTTATCACAAAATGAAATATAAAAAGAAAAATAAATGAAAAAACCAAAGCCAGGCATGCAGTAACTGTGGGAAAATTACAAAAGTTGTAGCATATGCAAAATTGGGATATTAGGAGAATAACGAAAGAGACAGATAGATTAGTGAAGAAATGATGGTTGAAAATTTTCCAAAATTAATGACAGACACAAAACCACAGGTCCAGGAAGCTCAGAGTAGATCAAATATATATATATAATATATATAATAATATATATATATATATATAAATGTACACCTAAGTATATCATATTTAAACAGCAGAAAACTAAAGACAAAGAGAAGAATCTTGTAAGAAGCCACAGGCACAAAACTACTTACCTATGGAAGAATCAGGATTAAGAATTATCTAAGATTTCTCATAAGAAGCAATGTAAGCAAGAAGAGAGTGGAATAAAATATTTCAAATGTGAAAAAAGTCCCATCACCCTAAACTTCTATATCCAGTAAAACTATCCATTAAAAGTGAAGAAGAAATAAAGACTTTCTCAGGCAAACAGGAACTGAGACCAAGAGTATGACACACACCTGTAATCCCAGCAACTCAGTAGGCTGAGACAGGAGGATCACAAGTTCTAGACCAGCCCTAGCAGCTTAGCAAGACCCTATCTCAAAACAAAAAAATAAAAGGGCTGGGAATAGAGCCCCCCCTGGAGTCAATCCCCAGTACTACAAAAAAGAAAAAAGAGAAGTAAAAGAATATTAAGTACTCCAGAGAGAGGAAAAATTATATAGATCAGAAACTTGAGTCTATGTATATCAAGGAAGAGAAGCAAATGAAGGTAAAATAAGATGTTTTAATTTCTTAATTGATTTAATAGCTGTTCAAAATAATTATAGTAACAATGCATGGAATAGTTACAGGGTACAGATAAATGAAATGAATGGCATTGGTGGTACAAGGGCCAGGAGGAGGCAGGCAGGAATGCTCTGGAAAAGCTCCCTACACTACTTGTGAAGCTGTATAGTATTATTTGAAAGTAAATGAGACTAACTGCAAACATGTATTGCACATTCTAGGGTAATTGAAAAATTTTTAAAGAAGTAGATTTGATTTTTTAATGGAGAGAGAAATGGAATCATATAATATGCTCGATTAAAATCAAAGAAGGTTAAAAAAAGATGATGGAAGAGAAAAAATAACAAGTGCAACAGAAAAAAACTGTAAAAATGGTAGATATTATTCCCAACTATTTCAATAATCCCTTAATATGTAGATGATCTAATTAATATGAAGAGGAAGAGACTGTCTGGATGGGTAAAAAAATAGACCCAACTATCTGTTGTCTATAATAAAGTCTCTTTACATGTAAGTCAGAGACAGGTTAAAAGCAAAGAGATAAAGATACGCCATGCTAACACCATCCCCCCAAAAGTTGGAGTAGTTATATTAATTTCAAACAAAGTGGACTTCAGAATGAAGAAATTATCATAAAAAGAGGCATTACACATTGGTAAGAGCATTGCCTCTTTAAGAAGCCATAGCAATCTTTAATGGGTATGTGCCTAAGAACAGAGTGACAAAATATGTGGGGTGAAAACTGATAGAACTGCCTGGAGAAATAGATGAATCCACTTTTATAGTTGGAGACTTCAACACCCACTACCAGTAATTAAAAGATCCAGCAGGAAGAAAGTCAGTAAAGACATAGCTGAACTGAATCACATCATCTATCCACCAGGCCTAATTAACATTTGCAAAATATAGGTTAGTCTGACTTTCAACAAAACTGGAAATCTGAAGAAACATACTGTCAGGTTTGAATATGAGGTGACCCCTGCCAAAGCTCCTGTGCTAATGTGGGAAAATTCAGAGGTGACGTGATTGGACTGTGAGAGCTGTGACCTCATCAGTCCATCCTGGTTTGAATGGACGGGGTGGTAACTGAAGGCAGGTGGGTCACTGGGGGTGTGCCCTGGGATTGCTTCCCTCGTTTCCTTTCTCTCTACCCTCTGGCTACCACAAAAGGAGCAGCTTCCTTCCACCATGCCCTTCCACCATGATGTTTTCCCTCACCTTGGGCCCAGAGCTATGGAGTCAGCTGTGAACAGAGACCTCTGGAACCTGAGCCAAAATCAACTTGTCCTCCTTTAAGTTGTTCTTTTCAGGTATTTTGGTCACAGTGATGCAAAATTGACTAAAACACCTACTTTGGAAACCAGTGCATTTAGGTATAATTGTTCATTATATGAAAGAATTCTTCAATATACTGAATTATACCTATTCTTTCTTTTACCTAAGATCTCTGACAGATTGCCTTTAAACATTTAAAACATGAATTCATTTATAAGTTTACCTTATCAGAAATTGAATTGTGACAAATGTCATTATAAACTGTGATAAATACTGGGAAAAGTAATTCCATAACTGCCAGTGGATGCCATTCTTGATGACATCAGCAAACAATCCCCCAAAGAGCTCTAGCCAGGGTGTTTGTCTTGTAATGTGTGTGTGTGTGTGTGTGTGTGTGTGTGTGTGTGTGTGTGTGTTTCTCTCTCCTGATCTAGAAGCTTCAATCATAGCAGAATGCTGATCTGCCAAACCAAAGGTCCCACTTTTCCATAGCAGCTAGAGAAGAGCTGGCTGTTCCTTTCAACCAGCTCCTTGTACGGGGCCTTCTAGTGTCTGCTCCTTATTGACCCCTCACTTTTATTCATTCCTTCAGTGACATTTCCTGAGTCCCTGCTGTGGGCCAGGCACCACCTCGTGGACCACAAGATCTTTGGATCAATGGGTGGATAATGAACATCACTAAATGCATCAAAACAATGTTGACAGATTAGAACTGGAAATTCTCAGCATGAGTTGTCCATCCAGCGTTGAACCTGGTATCAGCTCTGTGATTCTCAGGGGAATGGAATGAGAGCTGCTGCAAATGCAGCCCATCTCTTTATCCTTTTCTTCCTCTCTCCCTGTGGAGGCTTCAATGAACCAGTTGGAGCTTTTATTCCCGGGAGAACTTTCAAATCCTGGGTCAGGCTTCCTCTAGGATTCTGGGTAACTGTGTTCACACATTCCTCCATTCAGTAATCACTAAGCACAAGGTGCAGTGCTGGGGATTATTGAAAAGACAAAGAAGAGTAGATCTCAGCCTCTGCCCTCTAGTCATTTGCAATTTACCATTTACCTCTGGAACTTCCTGCAAGATTCTGGTGTCTTGCATTTCACAAGTCTGGTTCCTTTCAACTAATTATGTTTTCTTCCTCACTTTTCAAATCCTCTAGAAGCACCATACATTGTATGGAGATAATATCTTTGTACACGTGTGTGTGTGTGTGTGTGTGTGTGTGTGTGTGTGTAATTCTACAATCACCCAATCAAGATAGAACCATCCTTGGCACAGACTTAAGAATCAGGAGATCTGGCTGGAGCCCATCTCTGCCTGTGTGGACCAGCTGTTGAATCTTTCTGAGCCTCAGCTATATCACCTATAAGCCAGGACTACATATTTCTGCTTCATCTATTGCATAGTGTTTGTGCATGTGTGGATCAAAATGAATAACAGAATGTAGTCATTTTCTACAATATAAAAGGACAAGCAGATGTAAGTTGTTATTGCTAAAAGTTTGTAATGGACTCAACCTCAGGGTTTGCTTATGTGTACAATACAGATGCCATAGAAATAGTAACTAAGGGCAGAATTTGGCCAAGGGTACTTAACTACAGCAATTAAAACACCAAAAAAAAAAAAAAAAAAAAAAAAAAAAAAGGCAGAAGGGGAAAAAAAAATCAAAGAATTTTCCTTCAAAACATAAAACTTTCAAACAACAGTCAATACTTGCCAAGGACATGGTTGCTAAGTGGATCTCTGTGAGGGAAATTCGGGGGATGGCAGAGAGCTTCAGAGAGCAAGAAATCAAAAAGTCTTCAATGTTATCTTCCTCCTCCACCCTTACTGCCTGCTCAGAACCTTATCTAATCAACTAGAGACACACATCTTAACGGTTGAACAATAAAAATGGGATGCACTTTAAGTATGGAGGGTTACAGAGGCCAAAACCAACATTCTGGCCAAACTACCACAGAGTGGCCAGAGGGCCCTGGATTCCACTTTCACTTTCAAGGGAACTGCAAATAAAATGCTTCTTTCTCCTGAATTTCAGAACTGGTTTGTGGTTAAAACACTAAAAACTACATTATGTTCACAAAACCCACCAAAGAAACAAAGTCTATGTTCAGTCTCCCTGCTATGAACTGGCTCCAGTGCAAGGACACATGGGGACAGAAGGACCTTGGCCACTCCTAATTTTTCTGGCCTGGACTTCCGTGGGTCATGGTTAGTGCTAGAAAAGTAGAAACAGGAGAGTTGAGCGGAAGTCTCCTGGGTGTAGAAATGAGGATGGTGGAAATGAGAGAAGTGAAGCCAATCGAAGGGTCTCGACTACTTTAAAAACAACAAAGAAAATCTCACACCTCCTAGGACAGCACTATTCAAACAGATGGAGCAAATGAGAAAGCAGAACAAAACAGAAATAGCAAGCGTTGGGAAGCATTGCGGCCTTGGAAAGTCAAAGATCATAAGTCAAACAATCGTAAACTGGAGATGGTCGACATATCACGAAGAACAGGAGCTGGGGTAGAGCACAGGCGTAGAGCAGGTAGTGAGCATGCGTGAGGCCGTGTTCACTCTCTCGTGGCAAGAAAGGAAGAAAGGAAGGAAGGTAGGAAGGTAGGAAGGAAGGGAGGTAGGAAGGGAGGGAGGAAGGATGGGAGGGAGGAAGAATGGGAGGGAGGAAGGGAGAGAGGAAGGGAAGGAGGGAGGGAGGGAGGGAGGGAATAGGAGACAGGATCTGAAAGAGATATTTGCATGTCCATGTTCATAACAGGTAGAAGCAACTTAGATTGTCAGGAGCATGAACAAACAAAACGTGCTATGTCTGCTGAAATATTGTTTGGCCTTAACTACAAAGGAAATCTTGTCACCTGATACAATTTGATGAAACTTGAGGGCATTACGCTTAGTAAAATAAGCCAGTCACATGAAGACAAATATCACATGGTATTTGGACCTATGGTTACCTAGAGTGATCAAAGTCAGAGACAGAGGTAGAACAGTGGTTGTTAGGGAACAGGTTGCCAGGTGAGGAAATGAACAGTTACTGTTTTTTGTGTATAGACTTTTACTTTTTTGCAAGGTGCAAAAGTTCTGGAGATCTGTTCTACAACGATGTAAATATACTTTTTATTTTTATTTATTTTATATTATTATTATTATTATTATTGGTACTGAGGATTGACTACATCCCTTGGCTGTAATTCACATGTGCTACCCGGTGGGCTTGGGCACAGCTCCACAGGCAGATACTGCCTCACTCATGGAACTTCTTCATACACGGTCAGCTGCGAATGTCTAAGTAGGCTGAGTCACGTCCACTCTGCCCAGGCTCCTCCTGCGACTTCGGCAGGACTTCACTGCAGCAGTCTCCCCGGCTTCCTGCTGCTTCCCATCTCACCTCCATCCATTCCAGGGTCCTGCCTCCTGTTCCCTGGGTCCACTGATGCCTCAGGGCATTGACACAGGCTGGCCTCTGCCTGTGACTTCCTCTCTGTTTCCTTCTCAATTCACTCCTTGACCTTCTCCAGGTCTTGCTTGAAAGGCTCGCCCTCAGCTAGTCATTCCAGTTGGACTCGCTACCCAGTCCCCATCCTCTCCAGCTCTCCGACCCTTTCTCCATGGGTCTTACCACCAGGTGACACGTATTTCAGTTATTTGTTTAGTCTTTGTCCCTTTATTGGGGTGTGAGCTTCATGGGCGTTGATCTTACATTTTGATCCACTGCTTTTTAAAAAATCCCGGTGTCAGCACATAGTACACTTGGTTTCTTTTTGTTTTTGATTTTGACACAGGGTCTCCCTAAGTTGCTTAGGTCCTCTCTAATTTGCTGTGGCTGGCCTTGAACTCGCAATCCTCCTGTTTCAGCCTCCAGAGTTGCTGGGATTACAGGTGCACACCACTGTGCCCAGCCCACTTAGTACACTTCAAAAAAAAAAAAAAAATCATCTAATCATGTACACCCACAAAAATGGGTAGCTATACTTCATGTGTGTATGATGTCAAAATACATTCTATTGTTATGTTTAACTAAAAGTTAACAAATAAAAAATTAAAAAATTATCTGATTAAATGAATGAAGGACCACAGAAGTCACTTGCAGTACAACTGAATAATTTTGAATTGTTTATGATCTGAATATTATTTCTGTGAGTGCTCATCCTGAACTTGGGGAAAAAAGACAACTTTGTAATACAAGGTCTTCTTTGTCTTCACAGTTTTACCTGCACTAAGTAGACATTGATCGAAGTTTTTCTGTTGGCACACTCTTTAATAATTTCCTGTCACAAACATGAGTAAAGGTCATGTTGGAAAAGCACTCAGTTAGGTCTTACATGATGATGATGTGTAAACTGACACGTTGCTCTGCACATGGAACTAATCTCATGTGTCGGTGCCGGTTGCTTTAGTGCTGGGTAACACCATCCCTGCTAACTTGCTACCAGTGTTCCACTGTGGCTCCCAGTCCTTACTGAGCCCCTCTCCCAAAGTTTTCTTCTGAAAAATGTCAAACACAGGTGAACTGAAAGATTTTATGGTGAATCTCCATATACCCATCCTCTAGATTTTTCTACTAGCATTTTAGTATCTCTGCTTTAACACTCAACTCCACCCATCCCTAATTAAATTATTTTTGGCTGAGCTGGGTGGCACAATCCCAGAGACTCAGGAGGCCAAGGCAGGAGGGTCACAAGTTCAAGGCCAGTTTCAGTAATTTAGCAAGATCTTGACTGAGGATATAGTTCAGTGGTTAAGTGCCTCTGAGTTCAATTCCCAATATGACAACAATCAATCAGTCAGTCGATACCTTTTGGTCATTCATTTATATATGCTTAAGTCTTTTTTCCAAGTGTGATTCTAGGTTAGAAATACAGAATCTTTTTTTTTTTTTTTTTTTTTTTTTTTTGGTACTGGGGCTTGAACCCAGGGGTGCTTAGCCACTGAACCGCATCCCCAGCCCTTTTTATTTTTTTATTTTGTATTTTGATATAGGGGCTCACTAAGTTGCTGAGGCTGGCTTTGAACTCACGATCCTCCTGTCTCAGCCTCCTGGGTTGCTGGGATTAGAGGCCTGTGCAACCAACCATGCCTGGCTAGCAATACAGATTCTTGAATTTCATCCTAAATTTACTGAGTCCAAATTTTGCAGAAAGAACTAGAGCTGGTGCTGGGAAGAGGTGAGAGTGACCACAGTCGGCTTTTTAAGGAAATTCTGCAGGTGATTCGGGGGGTGAGCTCAAGATTGGAAAGCACTGTGTTCCTAAATTTCATTTCTTTTCTTCCGTCCTTCCTTTGCTTGCTGTGCTTTGCATGCAAGTGCCTGAGTGTATTCTCCTGTCATTTTGCCTGTCACCATGGAAGATGCAGCAAGAAGGCCCTGGCCAACCATGGGCCCCTCAACCCTGAACTTCCCAACCTCCATCACCATGAGAAATAACTCTCTGTCCTTTATAAGGTACCCAGATGCAGGTGTTCTGGTACAGCAACACAAGACACAGGGCAGACTGTCATTCCGATCTCAGCCACTAGTGTTGCAAATAGGTGTCATGGGGGCAAACTGAGCACTGCGGTCCCCAAGCTGGTTCTCCATAGGCACACACACACTCACACACCGGCCCAGCAGAGCCTATACGTGTGTCAAGTGTCCCAAGCGGTTGTGATGTGTTCCTTCATTAATCAATTCAAAACCAAAAATTGAGGGAAAAAAAAATAACCTCTGCTAGGGAAAACAGTGTTCTCAGCATGAGGGACACACACGGGCTGGCGGAATGGCAGCATATGGTCATTGTTTGGTGCATTGAGAGCAAACTCCACCTTGGGAATGTTTAAGAGGCCTTGGAAAATGGAGTCCGGAGCATTCATTAATCAAAAATTGGTCTGATGCCATGAACAGCGTTTCTGTGATAGTTGCTGGGGCGACAATTGTAAGCCAGAGAAAAATGCCTGCCCTTGAAGGGGGGAGCACAGCTATGCAAACACGAGAGCACAATGCGGGGAAGGAGTGCCCCCAAGGCCAGGGGCGCAGGCGGGCTGATAAGAGAGACACCTACCCTTAACCCTAGCAGTGTCCCCCCTAGGAGCCGGCCAGGAAAATGAGACGGGCACGTCACAAAGAGGAAGCGGCGTGTGCAAGGCCTCCAGTGACCTGGACGTGGTTGGAGAGGGGACTGGGACGTGCAGAGGTGCGGGCGGTGGCCTGGAGCCTGAGGCAGAGAGGGCAGGAAGGGCTGGGACACAGAAAGTGTTGCACACTGGGTGTTTGCATCTCATCCAGGAAGGCGGTGGGGTCAAAGTGGAGCCCGGGGAAAATGTTGGGAGTTGTCTCTGTTTCTGTCATCCTTTTCAGTGTCTAATGTTGTGTTTTAAAATGTGCATGTGCGTTGTTCGTTCAGTGAACCTGTGTGTGTGGCTGGTGCTTTGGGGTCGCTGACGTCCAGTGCAGTGAGCAGGAGAAAGATTTTGAGTGGAGACACGATGACATTTGGGGAACGTCCCTTGGCATTGGTGCATCAGTAGCCTAGAATGGGATTTCTTGAGTTGTAATTTTGACTTTCAAAACTAGGGTCAATTGACATTTTCCTCATTTTTCGATAACCTGGCCTTTCTCCCAGTGATTAGCTTATAATCTCCAGGCAATTCTGGCTTTCTGTTGCTTCTTATGGACTCCTGCAGAAGTGCTAGGGAAGGCAAGGGAGAGGAGGGGCCCACAGTCTGTCACTCAGAGGGATGGACAGGCTTCCCTTCAGCAGAACACTCTGTGGGGCATGGCGAAGCCTGACAGCCCAGCCTGCAGGACTGTTATAATGTCCCCGCCCCAGCCATGCTCTGCAGCCAATGTCTGAGCACCAAAGGACTTCACTCAGGACTCCCCAGAGGCCTGCTGCAGGCTAACTGCCCCTCCACTTCTCTCTGTCTCTAGATGTCCAACTTGCACTGCAGTCTGAGACTCTCCACCTGCTGTCTCTTCTCCCCCTTTCCTATATTGTCATTTCTTCCAGTTAATCACTTGCCCATTGTATTAGTCTGCTTGCATTGCCATAACAAAGTACCAAAGACTGGATGACTTAAACAACAGAAATTCATTCTCTTAGTTCTAGGGGCTGAAGTGTGAGATCAAGGTGTCAGTAGGGTTGTTTTCTTCTGAGGCCTCTCTCTTTGGCTTGTATATGACTGTTTCCTCCCTGTGTCTTTCTTTTTCTTTAATATTTTTTTTAGTTATAGGTGGACACGATACCTTTATTTTATTTATTTATATGTGGTGCCGAGGATTGAACCCAGTGCCTCACACGTGCTAGGTGAGCAATCTATCGCTGAGCCACAAGCCCAGCCCCCTCCCTGTGTCTTTCTTGTAGTCTTTCCTCTGTGTGTGTCTGTGTCCTAATCACCTCTTCTTAAAAGAACATCATCTGCCAGTTGTGGTGGCACATGCCTGTAATCCCAATAGCTCAGGAGGCTGAGGCAGGAGGATCGCAAGTTCAAGGCCAGCCTCAGCAACTCAGAGAAGCCCTAAGCAACTCAGAGAGACCCTGTCTCTAAATAAAATATTTTTTTAAAAGGGCTAGGGATGTGGTCAGTGGTTAAGTGGGTTTAATCCCCAGTACCAAAAAAAAAAAATAGAAGAACATCATCTTCTTGGATGAAGGTCCACCCTGATGACCTCATTTTGAGTTAACCTTTAAAGACCCTATTCCAGCTGGGCGTCGTGTCACACAGCTGTAATCTCAGGTACTTGGGAGGCTGAGGCAAAAGCATCACAAGTTTGAAGCCAACCTCAGCAATATAGCAAGGCCCTAAGCAACTTAGTAAAACCCAGTCTCAAAATAAAATGGTACCAAAAGGGCTGGGGAGATAGCTCAGTTGGTAGAGTGCCTGCCTCGCAAGCACAAGGCCCTGGGTTCAATCCCCAGCACCGCAAAAAAAA
Organism: Sciurus vulgaris; assembly: GCF_902686455.1. Classification (NCBI taxonomy): domain Eukaryota; kingdom Metazoa; phylum Chordata; class Mammalia; order Rodentia; family Sciuridae; genus Sciurus; species Sciurus vulgaris. The sequence goes on from NC_136467.1 coordinate 149,249,078, forward strand.
AAAAAAAAAAAAAAAAAAAAAAAGTACCAAAAACAACAATGTCCAAATATGGTCACATTCTGATGATCCTGAGAATTATGTCTTCAACAAGGGACTTTTAGGAGGACACAACTGAGCTCATAATACCCATCTAACATTGTCTTGACATCCGTTTCTCAAGTGCTAGGTTCATCTGCTAGGTCAATTTACAGGAGATAAAACCAGGTGAGGTACTCAAAATGACCACTCATCTCTCCCTGTTCCAGCCTGATTCCATAAATCCAATCACAAAAGTAAATGCAAATGTACAAAGACACAAAAAATCCTTTGAACGTGGAAGAAATCTCCAGTTTCTTGAGTCATCCCTAAGCTCTCAGAAAAAAATCACTATGAAGGGGACATTATCATGACATAGGAAGCAGCAAGAAACAAATGGCTCGTTCCCATTGGTGTCCCCTCTGAGTACAGCAGATGTCCCTCAGGTCAGCATTCCTTCAAGCATGGTGGACACGAGGCAAGCCACGGACCTGTCCTTTGTGCCTAACACTGGGAACAACCCTCCAAAGCCAAGACGGCAGGTGCACAGCTTACAGCCATGTGCTGGGGAGACTGTGGGTGAAGAACAAACTCCAGGAGAAATTTGGTGATGCTGTCATTTGTTGGTGGACATCTGAATGCTGTTGGCAGGGTCTTAGGCGTGTTCTGCCTTAATCAGTAGGGAAGATGCTTCAATGGGTGCCTTTTAGTTACAATTTTCGTCATTCATGCCCATGGAGAATTCCAACGGCTTCCATCTTCATAAGTTCTGGGGTTTGGCAGCGTACCGGACCACAGACGGTTTCAATGGAGAGGAATCTTCTCTCACTCTGCAAACACATTGAACTGCTTGGACAATTCCATTAACATTACCTGGAAAATTCTAATATGATCCCTCTCAAAATTGGTTTTTCTATCATCCATTATTTTTAAAGCATTTGTTATCACTTAATGTATGCCCATTGTACAATAAATTCCATGTGAAATGGGGCTGAGCTTGCTCAAGTGTGGTGAAAATCAGGCTTTGTACGTCGTACCTGTTGTTATTATTATTACTACTATTTTGTTTGTTTGAGAGACAGGAGTCCCACTCTCTTGCCCCAGCTGGCCTTGAACTCTTGGGCTCACTTGATCCTCCTGCCTCAGCCTCTTGAGCTGCTGGGACTGTAGGCGTGCACCATCCCTCCTGGTTCTATTCCTATTTTTTAAATTAGATTTTCTTAATTTCACTAGAGTGAACAGTTTGTTTTTTTTTTTTTTAATTTTGGAATAAGGCAGATAACATAAAATTTGTCATTGTAACCATCTTTCATTGTATAGTTCTGTAGCATTCATTTTATTTCCGGTGCTGTGCATCCATCACACCATCAGTTCAGGAGCTCTTTCATGACCCCAAGCAGAAATGCTGTAATCATTAAACAACAGTTTGGTGGCCCTTCTCCCAGTCCTTCATGATCTCTCTAATCTGCTTTCTATCTCTGTACATTTTCCTAGCTTAGGCATTTCATATAGGCAGAATCATGCAGCATTTGTCTTTTGTATCTGGTTTATTTTACTCCGCAGAGTGTTTTCAGGGTTCATCCATCTTGTAGCATGTATCAGAACTTCGTTTCTTCTTATGGTTGGGTACTATTCCTTCGCAGGTGCGTGCCATATTTGGTTTATCCATTCACACATGGATAGACATTTGTGCTGTTCACACACTCTGGCTACTGTATACAGCACTTCAGGGAACATTGGTTTACAAGAATCTATTGGACTCCCTGTTTTCAGTTCTTTTGGGTCTGTTCCTAGACGTGGAATTACTAGGCTTCTGGTAATTCTTCACTTAGCTTTTTGAGAAAACACCAGACTTCTGCAACAGCTGCACAATTTCACATCCCTGTCAGCGGTGTTTGAGAGTCTCCAATTCTGTACATTGTCAACAATTATTTTCTGTTTTCTTCTGCTTTATAGCAATCCTTCCTAATGGGTATGAAGGGGTGGCTTATTATTTTGATTTTTATTTCCCCAATAGTTAGTGACATTGAGCACCTTTTAATGTGCTTATTAGTCATATTTCCCATTTCTTTGGGAAAATGTCTATTCAAGTGCTTTGCCTATTTTTTTTTTAATTAGGTGGGTTTCTGTTGTCGTTAAATTGTAGGAAATTTTTAAATATATTTTGGATGCTACTTACTTACCGATATCTAATTTAAAAATCATGCGTCTTCTATTCTATATGTTGTCTTTTCACTTTCTTCTTCTTCTTCTTCTTTTTTTTTTTTTTTTGTAGCAGGAATTGAACCCAGGGGCACTTTACCACTAAGTAACATCTCCAGTCCTCACTTTCTTGATAATGTCCTTTGATATACAAAAGTTTTAAATTTTAATGAAGTGTAGCTCATCTATTTTTCTTTTGTTATTTGTGCTTTTGATGTCATATCTGAGACATCGCCAAATCCAAGGTCATGAAGATTTACCCCATGTTCCATTCTAAAAGTTTTATGTTTTTAGCTCTTATATGTAGGTCATTCATTCGAGTTAATTTTTGTATATTGTGGGGTCCAGCTCCACTCCTTTGCATGTGGATATCCAGTTGTGCTGTTTGTTGAAGAGACTGTTCTGTACCCGTTGCAAAGCCTTGGCATCCTTGTTGAAAATAAATTCACCACAGATGTATGGATCTGTTTCAGGACACTCAATTTAACTCCATGGTCTATATGTTTCTCCTAATGCCAATACCACGTTGCTTATAGCACTATAGCTTTGCAGTGATTTGAAATCAAGAATTCTATCTTCTGCTGGGTGTGTTAGTGCAGGCCTGTAATCCTAGTGACACAGGAAACTGAGGCAGGAGGATCAAAAGTTTGAGGCAGCCACAGCAACTTAGCGAGGCCGAAAGGACATAAAAAAGGGGCTAAAGATGTGACTAAGTGGATAAGCACCCCTGGGTTCAATCACTAATTCCAAAAAAAATTTATATCTTTCAACTTTGTTTTTCTTTATCCAATACTGTTTTGGTAATAATTTGAAGCCCCTTGCATATTATATATGAATTTGATGATTGTTTTTAACTTCTAAGGGGACAAGGCTATCGTTTTGACAGGGATTATGGACTCTGGGGATTCTGGTAATTTTGACACCATTAACAGTATTTAATCTTCAATGCACAAACACAGATGTGTCTCTATTAAGTATTCTTTTATCTCTTTCAGCAATGTTCTGTCGTTTTCAGGTACACGTTTTACACTTCCTTGGTTACATTTATTCCTAAGAATTATATTCTTTCTGATGTGATTGTAAATTGCATGGTAAAATTCACTCCTTTATTGCAAAGTCTGATAAATATTGGAAAATGTTTACTGCCACATACCCCTCTCCATAATCTGATTTTAGTTCCCTTAGGAATATTTTTAGACAATCTCTGCACTCACCCCACAACCCAGACAACTTCCGATATATTCTGTCTATGGTTTTGCTCTTGTTAGCCAGGTCCTATCAGCAGATACTCAGACAGAAAATGCCTTTATTAACAACCTTCTCTTAATTCCTTTTCTTTTTCTTGCCTGGGACACAAAAACACATCTTGGTTTGTCTAGGTCCTGACCTGTCCAAATGACCTCACCTCTTAGAGCATCAACTAGTTACCAAATGAGAAGTCTCGGCTTGTACTTGTGTCAGAAGAAGATGTCAAGAGCCAAACTAGCCAGAGCAGGTCCTGACTGGGTTAGTTCTGGGGAAAGCACCAACATCTCTATCTGGTCTGCAGGCATCTGAGCCTTGTGAGTATGTGCTGAGCTTCTGTTATACAAAGCTATTTATTACAGAGAGAGACTCAGTAAAACCAAGGTCTGTTGTTAGTTCTTGAACCTTATTGAAAAATTCAAAATTGCAGAGACTGTTCAGTTATTGCTTAGAATCTATTAGAATCTGCTATGTGTGGTTAGTTTGTTAGAATAAATATGTGCTACTATGAGGTTAAAAACTATGTGAAGCCAAGCACAGTGGCACACACCTATAATCTCAGCTACTCAGAAGGTTGAGGCAAAAGGATCACAAATTTGAGGCCAGCTCTAACAACTTAGCAAGACTCTGTCTCAAAATAACTTGTAAAGGGCTGGTGGTGTAGCTCAGTGTTAGAGCACTTACATAGCTTGTCTTAGGCCCTGGGTTCAATTCCCAGCACTGTAAAAAAAGAAAGAGAAAAAGAAAACTTCTGGGAAATGTGAGTTTGTATTAGTACAAGATATATTTGTCTGTTTTCTGTTGCTATAACAAAATACCTGAGGCTTGATACATTTTTTAAAAAAGAGATGTATTTAGCACACAGTTTAGGAAACTGAACATCCAAGACTAGGTAGCCCCATCTGCTGGCCTCTGGTGAGGGCCTCCTTGGCCGTGTTTCAACATGGCAGAGAACTGGAACGGGAACTGCATGCAGAAAGGGCCAAGAGCATGGGGAGGCCTCACTTTATAACAAACATCTCTCTCAACTCACTCACTTTGCAAAACCGTTTATTCCTTTCAAGAGCGGAGTCCTTGTGGACTAATTACCTTATAGTAGGCCCCACCCCTTCCAGGTTCTGTAAACCTCAACACTGCCACACTGGGGACCAAGTGAACCCTCCAAGATGTGAACTTTGGGGCACACACTCAAATCATAGCCAAAGCAGAGCACAAGGTGAATGAAATGCCAACAGGGGCTGGGCAGAGGATAGGAGCCGATCACCAGCTGTCAGCACCCCAATTCAAACAGCACTAGAGTCCAAACCTAGGGCTTCTGAAAGGTGTCAGTGACCCACTAAAACCACCTGGATTCCTGCTCTCCCCAGTGCCCCCATAGCCTTTGCTGATCTTCTCTTTGAATTCCTGAGACAGCTTATTTGTATTTTTGCTCCACAGTTCTCCTAAGGAGAGACCAGCCTTGGCTAACAATGACCCAAAGAGCTTTCATTAGCTCAGATAAAAAGCTCAGTGACTAGACCACTTCTGCCAACTACAAATATGATACAAGGCTCGGGTGTTACTAGAAGTTTCTGAGCACTTTCCTATTCAAAAAGAATAAGAGTACCAGGTTTCTTAGTGTACACAGAGACTTTTCTCTTGGGGTTTCACAGTTTGTTCAAAAGGCGGGAGGTGGAGTAGTAAATAGTATGGGTTTGGGGGAGGGACAGAGGGCCTGGAAATATGATTTGTTTGAAATTCATGGGGGAAAATGCTGAACCAAAATTTGTTTGAATAGTTGTTGCATCCTTGTCAACTCTCTAGGATACAATGAATATTTATTGAGGACCTACTATGTGGCAGGCTCTCTTCTAAGGGCTGAGGTATCAGACAAAAATCCCTGCTCTTTTTTATTTTTATTTTTGTGGTACTGGGGATGGAAGCCAAGGTCTCAGACATGCTAGGCAAGGGCTCTACCGCTGAGCTACATCTTCAGTCCTTGAAGTGAGATATGGAAACTTCCCTGTCTAACTCTGGACCTGAAGTGGTGCTGTCTTCAACGTCTAGACATTAAAGATTGAGAACATCTGGCCATCCATTTGCTTACTCGGTGTTTATTAATGGGTGTCTATTACATGCCAAGCAGGGGCTTAAACACCGGGGATGCAGGATGAGTATATAACCTATGGCTCAGTGAGGCCTTCATCTGGGGCGGGAAGTGAGCAAACAGCAAATAGACACATTATACAGGTTGAGTAGCTCTTACGCAAAAAATCCTGGAATTCTTTTGAGTGCCCACATGCCACCACCAAGTTTTACAATTCTACACCATGAAACTTTGTTTCATGCCCTCAATTATTTGGAAACATTGTATACAACTACCTTTAGGCTATGTACACAAAATGTCTAGGACACATAAATGAATTTCAGATTTAGACTTGGGCTTCAGCCCCAGGATATCCACTATGCATACGCAAATATTCCAAAATTGGGGGAAAGAAATCCCCAAATCTAAAACCTTCTGGCCCCAGCATTTCAGATAAGGGATCCTCAGTCGGTATGTGTGACCCCTCGGGTTGCGATGCATGCTGAGAAGTCAAGGTGGTGAGGGGACATCAAGTGGACGTGGAGTGGCGGAAGTGAAGGGGTCTTGTAAGTGCACTGAGACACTCCACAAACTGAGACCCTCGCTGTCCGATTCCAGCCCTCCAGGGACTGAGAAGCTGTGGAGGGCAGAATCCTAGGGTGTTGCTCAAGATTCTTGCCCCCCGGCAGACACACGCTGCATAAACCCCAAGACTTTGACTATCACATTCATGTTCCAGCCCCGAGACCAGGTGGGGCTATGCAGCACAGCTGCCTTTAAGAAAGGAGATTATGTGGACGAGCCTGGGTTAATCGAATGAACCCCGGTAAGGGGCTACGCTTATCGGAGGAGATTTGAAGCATGAGAAATATTTCTGACAGGCAGTATCTGCACTATTGGCCTTGAAGATGGGGTGGCTATAGAGCAAGGACCTGTGAGACTCTGAGGCAGTCCCCAGTCAGTAGCCACCAAGAATACAGGGAGCTCAATCCTGTAGTCACAAGGAACCCAGTTCTGCTCACACAAATGAGTGTGGAATTGGATTCTTCTTTACACAAAAACTCCTGATGAGAATTCAGCCCAGCTGGTCTCTTATTTGCAGCCATGAGAGGACCTGACTGAGGACACAGGCTGTTGTGCCTGGACTTTGGACAAACAGAACTGACAGGCAGTAAATGAATGTACTCATGCGGGGTGGGACAATCTGCAGCACTGGGGATTGAACCCCAGGGACGCTTTACTGAGCTACATTCCCAACCCTTTTTTATTTTGAAATAAGTTCTCACTATGTTGCTGGGGCTAGCCTCAAACTTGCTTGGACCTCCTGAGTTGCTAAGATTACTGGCATATGCTGCCACACCAGACAACCTATTTTTTGAAAAACAAAAACAAGCGAATGAATGCTTAGATGGTTTGTGGGTGGAGTTCAACAGAAATTTTCTTTCTTTCTTTCTTTTCTTTTCTTCCTTCCTTCCTTCCTATACTGGGGATTGAATCCAGGGGCACTCTACCACTGAGCTATATCCCCAGTCCTCTTAATTTATTTATTATTTTGAAACAAGGTCTTGCTACGTTGTTCAGGCTGGTCCTCCTGCCTCAGCCTCCAGAGTCACTGGGCTTACAGAAGGCTACATCTGATCTCTCTACTGGTAGCTTTCCTATCTCATTAAGACCTTGCCCAGGACTACAGAAGAGGTGACACTCCTGAGCCCGACCTTTGCTCCAGCCTGGTTCAGTCTCTAGAACCCACCATGGCAACGTCATCTTGTTTCTCCAGCTCTACACTCCAGTCTGCCATCGGTGTTGAAGGAGAGTCCATTGTCCCTTGCGTGGGCAGTCTCTTCTGCTGCCTCATTTCACCCCACTCCTCAGCCCCGAACAGAGCAGACTAGCAGGGGCCAAGCCCTGGCATGATCCATGGACTCTGAAGATGCAGAACTGATGATACATTTCAGAAGACTGTGGTCCCAACATGTCAGACCTCTCTGCTCACAGAGTGCAGTGACCTCCTCATTCATATTTTGAATCAGATCTTTAGCTCAGTAACCAGAACCTTCTGAGATATGACCCCAAAGTACCCTTCCAAGACTATCTCCTGTGACATTGACCCATGGCCAGTATGTTTCACTCATGTGGCCCTGGCTTGGCCTCTCTGTTCTTTGCTTAGGTGCTTTGTTCTTTGCACCTAGGTGGTTCCATAGCTTAGCTACTATGAATTGACACTCTGTGATCTTGAGTGAGGAGGTGGATCTATTTGAGCCTCAGTTTCATCACCTCTAAAATGGAGCATATGAAAATATCTACCTTCCAGGATTCCCCATCATAGAGTAACTTCCTTGGTGTTAAAACGAACTTTTTCCTTCCTTCCTCCTCTTCCTTTTGCACCTCCTTTTTATTTTTTGGCTTTTGACACAACATCATATAAATCATACAGCTAAAAAAAAATGCTGGTTGAATGAAATCCACTGAATATTTTTGGGTTGTGCTGTGAAGTTCTTTTGTCTTTCTCATTTTTGAGTTTCTTCTTATCCAGTCACAGGCGACACACTCTGGGCTCCTTTACTTCTTCAAATGAACACTCGCTGCATGCGTAGCCGGCACTTGAAGCCTTTCCTTATTTTTGCAGAGTCGTGGCGCCCTCCTGGGGAACTCGACCCACCAGGAGGCCTCGAAACGCTTCCCTCAGGAACCACAGACGTCCTTTCCATGTGGCACCTTCTTCTGGGGCTGGAGGAAGAAGAGGGTGCTGCCCAGAGGCCATTGGGTTTGGGGACAAAGGCCAAGGGGTGCTTTCTAACATCAGGGAAAGTTGGCCTCTTCTCATTTAGTTCAAACAAAAACAAAAACTTGTACAGACAGGTTCTTAGAGGGTTGTTTTGCCAAGTGATTGTTCTATGCAGGACACTGAGCTTGTTCTGGGATGAAGACGGAGCCACTAGCTGGTAGGTGGCTCTGAAATGACACCCTGGAGGGACACCCACTGTGCTCAGATCCTGGCATGAGTGGGACTCAGGCTGAGTGATGGGAGACTCACAGAGGGGGCTCCGGCTTTGACCCGCTGTACAAGCTGAGTGACCTCAAATCTGGGGGACACTCCAAATCTGTTCTCTTCGTTCTAAAGTGGAAATAATCACTTGTCCCAATCAAGTCACACACTTGTCATAAAATCTGCAGGGGAGAAATGAATTCTAAGTCATTTGAGAAATAAAATGATATAAAATATGAAAAAGTACCATAATATTTTAAAGTTTAAATTTGCATGATTGTAACCATCAGCAATTCTGTTTAGAAGTGGGGTACAAATAATAAATACTGGCCAGGATAAGATATTTAAGGTAATAATATTCTCAATTTATCTTGTGGCAAATATTTTCTGGCAGTAGTCACATGCACTAAGATATTTGCATGGAAGAGCACAAACTCAGTGTTACTAGAGCTTTGGAAAGAGCTGTGATTGTAACTACAGCTTGCTCCACTTGCCCAGATGTAGAATCTGGTTGCCACATTTTACTCTTTTGTAAAGTGGTATTGTGAGTGTTCAATCTGGAAGATGGTATTGATCTTTGGCTAATTGGAATTTTCTCTATAGTCAATAGTAGATAAAAATAGGATTGGCAGATTCTGAGACAATGTTATTATTATCTTCTGAGCTTATTAACTCACCATATGAAGTGGGGATAGAAAGTCACTAAGAGTCCCCAGGGTTCCCTGCCTCCTATTCACAGCCTTGTGTCATTCCCTGCCCCTGTGGGTGGCATGGACTTACTGACTCACCTTCAAGGAATGACATACAGCAAAAGTGATGAATGTCACTGTGAGGTTAGGTTATAAAAGGACTGTGGCTAAGTTGGGTATGATGGCACACGCCTATCATCTTGGTGACTTGGGAGACTGAGGCAGGAGGATTCCAAGTTTGAGGCAAACCTTGGCAACTTAGCAAGACCCTATCTCAAAATAAAAAAACAAAAAGGGCTGGGTTCAATTTCCAGTGCCTAAACAAGACCAAAACAAAACAGATTGTGGCTTCTAGCTTGGCCACACCATCTCCTGCTGTCTCAGATTTCTGACCCCTAGGGAAGCCAGTTGCCAAGTCTGAGCCCTCTGGTGGAGAATGCTCTCTGGTGGGAATGCAGGTCTCTATTAGACATGTGAGGAGCCTGGGAACAGCAGCATCTCCACCAGCCCTCCCGACTTCAGAGGAGCCTATGGGTAAGACCCCCTGGCCTGCTGACAGCTCGACTGCAGCTCCTAAGGGTCCTTAGCCAGAGGCACCCAACTCAGATGCTCCTGAATTCCTGAGCCATAGAATCGTGGAAGTCAGAAATATTTGTTGTTTTAAGCCACTGGGCTTGGGGGTAATATTTTATACAGCAATAGAAAACTAATATGGAAGCTCTATTTATGTTTCATCCATCAAAATGAAAAGATGCGTGTTTAAAAAGAAGTATCACTAGCAACAAAGGCTTGCTAAAATCAAGTAGTACAGGACAAGAGCATGCAAAGGAGAGAAATTGATGACACTTGACGTTAGAAAGCTTGAGCTCTCTAGAGGTCGCGACCTTAGGAGCTTCTGTTAAAAGTTGCGGGGACGCTGTCAACGCTCCTGGCATGTGGCTGATGCATTATGCCCACGTCGACCTGCAGCATGGCTGCACGCTTGCAAACTTCAGACAAAAACTTTCAGAAGAAGAACGTTTAAATAACAGGACATTGAAACGAGACTCTGGCTTGCTTTCAAATGAGTTAGTTCACTGAAGCCCTGGACAACATAATAGTGCCAAGTGACATGGGTGAACTTGGCCTGGTCATGCAGGGCTTGTTAAGAGGAGCAGAGACCAGTGGTTCATGAATCATCACCTACTCTCAGGACAGGAGTTGAGTATCCTAGAAGGAGGATGCCTTTGCTGGCAGTGATCAGTGTGCTGGGGGTCCCAACCCATAGGGAGGAATGCATGTGCTTCATGTTGAGCCAGGGAATTTTCTTTCTTTCTTTTTCCTTCTTTATTTATTTACTTTTTTAAATTTTTACAGGCTGTATTTCGATTGATTGTACACAAATGGGGTACAACTTTTCATTTCTATGATTGTGCACATAGATTGTGTAGATTCATACCATTTGTGTAATCAAACATGTACATAGGGTAATGATATCTGTCTCATTCCACCATCTTTCATACCCCCACCCCCTTCCTCCTCCCATTTCCCTCTACGTAATCTAAAGTTCCTCCATTCTTCTCTCACCTTCCAGCCCCCCACCCCCATTATGTATCATCATCCACTTATCAGGGAAAACATTTGGCCTTTGGTTTTTGGGGATTGGCTTATTTCACTTAGCATGATATTTTCCAATTCCATCCATTTACCTGCAAGTGCCATAATTTTATTCTTCTTTATGGCTGAATAATATTCAATTGTGTATATATACCACGGTTTCTTTATTCATTCATCTGTTTAAGGGCATCTAGGTTGGTTCCACAATCTAGCTATTGTGAATTGAGCTGCTATAAACGTTGATGTGACTGTGTTACTGTAGTATGCTGACTTTAAGTACTTTGGGTATAAACTGAGGAGTGGGATAACTGGGTCAAAAGGTGGGTCCATTCCAAGTTTTCTGAGGAATCTCCATACTGCTTTCCAGAGTGGCTGCATCAATTTGCAACTCCACCAGCAATGTACAAGTGTGCCTTTTTCCCCACATCCACGCCAATATCTATTATTGCTTGTGTTCTTGTTAATAGCCATTCTAATTGGAGTTAGATGAAATCTTAGGGTTGTTTTAATTTACATTTCTCTAATTACTAGAGATGTTGAACACTTTTTCATATATTTGTTAATTGCCTGTATATCTTCTTCTGTAAATGTCTACCCAATTCCTTGGTCCATTTATTGATTGGGTTCTTTGTAGTTTTGGTGTAAAGTTTTATAAGTTCTTTATGAATTTTGGAGATTGGTGCTCTATCTGAAGTGCATGTGAAAATGATTTTCTCCCACTCTGTGGGCTCTCTTTTCACATTATTGATTGTATCCTTTGCTGAGAAAAATCTTTTTAGTTTGAGTCCATCCCATTTATTGATTCTTGCTTTGATTTCTTGTGCTCTGGGAGTCTTGTTAAGGAAGTCTTGTCCTAAACCAACATGATGAAGATTCAGGCCTACTTTTTCTTCTGTTTGGTGCAGAGTCTCTGGTCTAATTCCTAGTCCTTGATCCGTTTTGAGTTGAGTTTTGTGCAGAGTGAGAGATAGAGGTTTAATTTCATTTTACTACATGTGGATTTCCAGTTTTCCCAGCACCATTTGTTGAACAGTCTATCTTTTCTCCATCATATGTTTTTGGCTCCTTTGTGTAGTATGAGGTAACTGTATTTATGTGGGCTTATCTCTGTATCTTCTGTACTGTTGGTCTACCTGTCTATTTTGGTACCAATACCATACTGTTTTTGTTACTATTGCTCTGTAGTATAGTTTAAGATCTGGTATTGTGATTCCTCCTGTTTCACTCTTCCTGCTTAGGATTGCTTTGGCTGTTCTGGGTCTCTTATTCTTCCAGATGAATTCCATGATTGCTTTCTCTATTTCTGTGAGGAACATCATTGGGATTTTAATTGGAATTGCTTTGAATCTGGATAATGCCTCTTTGGTAGTATGGCTATTTTGACAATATTAATTCTGCATATCCAAGAACATGGGAGAGCTTTCCATCTTCTAAGTTTTTCATTAAATTCTTTCTTTAGTGTTCTGTAGTTTTCATTGTAGAAGTCTTTCACCTCTTTTGTTAGATTAATTCCCAGAACCCTTCCAAACTCATTCTATGGCTAGTATCACTCTGGTACCAAAATCAGACAAAGATGCAACAAGGAAAGAAAACTTTAGACCAATATCCCTGATGAACATAGACAAAAAATCCTTAACAAAATTCTGGCAAATTGCATACAAAAACATATTAAAAAGATAGTGCACCATGATCAAGTGGGGTTTATCCTAGGGATGCAAGGTTGGTTCAACATTCAGAAATCAAAAAATGTAATTCATCACATCAATAGATGTAAAGTTAAGAATCATATGATCATTTCAATAGATGCTGAGTAAGTGTTTGATAAAATACAGCACTCCTCCATGTTCAAAAAACTATAAAAAATAGGGATAGTAGGAACATACCTCATCATTGTAAAGGCTATCCAAGTTAAGCCCATGGCCAACACCATTCTCAATGGAGAAAAAACTATTTCCTCTAAAAACTGGAACAAGGTAGGGATGCCCTCTTTCACCACTTCTATTAGATATCATCCTTGAAATACTAGAGAGACCAAAGACATTAAAGGGATATGAATAGGAAAAGAAGAACTCAAGCTATCACTATTTGCTGATGACATTCTATATTTAGAGAACCCAAAAAACTCTACCAGAAAATTTCTAGAACTAATAAATGAATTCAGCAAAGTAGCAGGATATAAAATCAACACCCGTAAATCTAAGCATTTCTGTTCATAAGTGATGAATCCTCTGAAAGAGAAATTAGGAAAATCACTCCATTCACAATAGCCTCAAGGAAAAAAAAAAAAAAAAAAAAAAAAACTACTTGGGAATAAATCTAGCAAGAAGATTTTTTTTAAAAGGACATCTTGCAGAGTTTGTGGTTTGGGGCCAAGTGTCTTACCCAGGGACATCTGAGGTCAGAGAGCAAGGCTGGCCTGCTCCTGCTTCACCATGGAGTAAAGACATGGCACCTCGAGGACCAGCTGCATTGCTATCACATTCCTCTTTCCTATTCATGTGTGTGTGTGTGTGTGTGTGTTGCTGGGGATCAGCCAGGGTCTCATGCAAAGTGGGTGGTCCAGTGCCTGAGCTATATTCTCAGTCTTTTCCTGGGTTCTAGATTCCCAAGCAGCTGGCCTGGGATTTGCCTCAACCTGGCTCTTCTCAACAGGGCTGTCCCAAAACAGTGAGGCCCGGGGATAGGGTATAGGTTTGGAAGGGCCAAGGACCATGGGAGAGAGTCCAGGAGTCCTTGCCTCCATCAAAGATGAGGTGAGCAGATCTCTGAGGTGCCTCTAAAAGCTCACCAGGAGAGAAAACGTTTGCCATTGCTGGGGGACCAGCAGAGAACCACAGCAGTCCAGCAGTGAGGGGTCGGGCCCCTGTCCTGCATCCTCTCTTTCCATGACCCAACCCCGGACGGTTACCAACAGCAGTGCATAAGAGAGAATGCAGGAGGATTGCAGAAAGGAAAGAAAGTGACTCAACTCTGCCCCCAACTTCAGCCAGGTCCAAAGCAGGGAAGGGAAGAAATCTGCTGGGTAAACGCTGGAGTTCCCACTCCAGTTATGTATGATCTATCAAAATGTACAAACATTCTAGTGTCATGTACAACTAATTAGAACAAATACAATTAATAAATTTTTTTTAGAAAGCTGGAGTTCTAATTTTTATCCTAGACTAGATTGGAATTAAATGAGTGTTAAACAGACTTTTATTTTTCAATGCCCAAACAAAGGACTTTTCATTTATTTTCCACAAAAGCCAGAAAAGCCATGAGACATGCCCACAATTCCATCCTGGGGCCAAGAAGAATTAGAGTGTGGAGCAGTTTGAAGGCTTTCTTCTCACAAATAAGAGACTTATTTTATGCTTATAACTCACTGAATCCAACTCCTTCAACAAAATGATTATAAGTGTTTCTGGAAAGAAGGCAGGGAGGGGTCCTGCTGCCCGGAACCTGCCTCCAGCTACAGAGCATAATGGATCACTGAAGATAAGGGTTTGCCCAGTGAAGAGCTTTGGAAAGCATGCATGGCAGGCCCAAAGTCCAGCCAATGGAGAGCAGTAGGAACACCCATTCTTTGGCCCCACTGAACATTTGCAAAGGGCACTTCTCCAGGCTTCTCTTCACCTTGTCCAGAGCCTTATAGGTCGAGAGTCCACAGCAGTGTCTTCGAAAGTGTTTCTGCAGAGTGTGACATCATGGGATATGAGTTGCCATTACCAAGGAGAAGAGGCCTCCATGGCCCCAAAATTTGGAAAATATTAATTTAAATGAAGATCAATAGTTATCTTTCCTTCAGGACTTCACAGAGCCTCGGAATGCTAAGGGACATAGAGGAGACCACATTGCTAACATCTCCTCAGCTTTATTTTCTACTAAACAAACGCTTTTCTTCATTCCCAGGAATACACTTTATGAAATGCTGGTTTAGAGGTTGTACCAACCAAATGGCCCAGAGCAGCTGGAGAGTATGAGTTATGCTCTTGAGGTAACTGGGGAAACCTTTTATTGGACTTCCCTTGGCTCTTGGACCAGGTTCCTAGAGGTAGCTGCTCTTTTGTGACCTGGTCTCAGAATTCCATGCCTTCACTTCCGTCAGCTGCCGTTTTAGTCAGCTCTGGAGGCCAGAGTTAAATACCATAGACTGGGAACTTAGACTGCAGAAATGTATTCTCCCACAGTGCTGGAGGCTGAAAGTCCAAGACCAGGGTGCAGCTCGGTCGGGGTCTGGTGTGGGCCCTCTTCCTGGCTGCAGTGCTTTGATGGGGGAGAGAGAAAGCCAGGTCTCTGATCTGACTTCCTATATGGGAATTGGCCCCATCATGAGATCCCCACCCTCATTACCTTATCTAAACTAGTTACCTTCCTGGGCTTCATCTCACATACCAGTACATAGGGGGTTTGGGCTTCAACATGTGAATTCGGGGGGACACAATTCAGTCTCTATCAGTCCTATGAACTAATGCGACCATGATGTGGGAAGGGGAAATGGGATGATTGGAGGATAGATTGTGAGGCAGGATTGCTTAGGGACCCTTGTCCCAGGCCCCACCCCACCTTTATTAGCAGAGCTGAAGTGAGCCTAAGGACCTTCCTTTTGTCCCCACCCATCAGATTATTAGAGGAGCAAACTTCCTCTCAGTGTAAACAGCAAGATCCTGTTTTCAAAAGATTGCCCACCCATCCCAAGGAGCATGTGCAGAGACCCAAGTTAAGACATCACATTTATTTGCTCTAAGGCATCTAATGTCAAAGTCAGGAATGAATATTTGGCGCAAGTGCAGTAGCATTATGGGCAAGGTGCAGGAATCTGTCAGTCACCCTATGCTCACCATAAACCTCTCCTAGTACGATGTCCCCCAAAGGTGAACACAGAACTCAGAAGCACATGTAAACCCAGGCACCCTGTGAGCCACAGACAGATGTCCCTGCTGCTCTCTCGCAGTGAAGGTATCTTCCTCCAATAAACTCTTGTAACTGCTTCTCTTTGTCTTGGTAAATGCTTCTTGCTACCCACGTACCAGCCATCGCCCAGAGCCCAGTTGTAACTTGGAGGCTGCTTACCAAACAGACAACTGACTCCTTGGGGCTCCCAGCTCAGTCCCTGGGCTTTGTAGATCCCACCCCCCCTCTACTGGAGGTCCTCTGTCCTTCCAAGTAAACTCTTGGTGGGGTTCTTTAACACCCACTCTGGCTGGCTCCCTCCTGCAGGTCCCCCGGTGCCTCCTGGTGTGATGGGCTGACAGATCTGGCTCCATGAGAATGTTATGGCCAGACTCTAAGGGAAACGACTAAACAGACTCCACTTTGCTCTAAGACTCCATGTTATGTAGGAAATGAGCTTCTCCCATGGGAACACCCCGCCTCTGTACCTATCATCAGTTACTTAGTGTGACATGCTTAGCGATACAAAATGACAATTCTTATGTAATGAAAAATTGCTCTTTTGATCTCCTATTGCTCTTAACCAATGTGCCATGTAAACGTAATTGTGTGGATGTTAGTAACCATTCTTTAGTTTGTACCTATGTAAGGGTCATTTTGACCCACTACTCCTTCTGTTGATGATCTCATGATGTTAGTTTGTAATTTCGAATCATAGCAACAGACACTTATGATTGATGTGATTTTTGGTATAAGAACCCCTACAACCCTATGGTTGGGGCTGTTCTCCCAATAGCCATTTTTTGGGGCATTGTTTGAGACAGTCAACCGGCCGGCTTAATAAAGACTCTCAGATTTGGACTTCTCAGGGGTGATCGGTCTGTTCTTAAGTTGCGCCCCATAACACTGGGAAGGTGCATCTTTGTCTTGGAGGCACCTCACTCCTCGTATAGTCCCTTCCTGATCTGTCAGCATTGCCAGACTCTCAAGCTAACGTTCCAAGGTGTGTCTTAGAATCCAGTCCCTGTGGATTCTAAATCCAAGGAAAGTGGCCAAGTTCTTGACGTGCTTCTCACAGATGCCCATTCTCACTTAGTTTAAGGAAAACAAGAGAACCCCTTTTCCTTCCCCCTTGCAGGGGTATTGAAAATTTGCTGTTCACTGAACATTTCTCCAAAATAGCCCACTTCCCTCAGTCTCTTCTACCGCATTTGTTTGGTTTGTTTTTTTGGTACTAGGAATTGAACCAGGGGCACATCACCACTGAACTTCAGCCCCAGTTCTTTCTAAGTTTTTATTTTGAAACGTGGTCTTGCTAAGGTGCTGAGGGCCTTGCTAAGCTGCTGAGGCTGGCCTCGAACTTGCTATCCTCCTGCCTCAGCCTCCCAAGTCAATGGAATTACAGATATTGCCAGTTCACCAGGCTTCTACCACAACTCTCATAACCTGGGGAGGTACCAATAACACTTTAAATCTCTCTGCATTCTCTGCAGATGAGTCTCATGCCCTGACCTTGGCCTTCATGGTTACCCACCCTTCTAACTCTGAAATGCCATTTTTGTTCTGTGTGGTAAATCAATTGTTGTGCTAAATGAATTGTTTTATGTACACTTGACCTTGTGTAATCTATAGCTAAAGACAACAAATATGGGCGGGCATGAGAATAATTGCCACTTATGGAGTGCTTAACAGATGCAGTTATAAGCCACAATTCAAAGTAGGTATTAACGCTCCCATGCTACAGATCGGGAAAGTGAGACTCAGGGAGTTTAACTCACCAGGGGCAGCAGTTTTGACCCAACCACCCACACTTTTAGACACCAGGTTTTTTTTTTACTTGGTTTGTAAAAAGAAAGAAAGAACGAGAGAGGGATCACTTCAGTTATTTGAAAGCCTTGTTACAAAAGTCTCCCCACAGCCTGATTTCTTAGGGGTCCAGCCTAGTTTCTATTGCACCTTAAGCTTCTACTTGCTTTAGAGCTAATATACTGGTCAGGAAAAGTAGAAGCGGGAGCAGGTGAAAGGCCTTTGGGGACATCACTTCTCTGGAAAGACTGTTGGAGAGCAACAGGCTGATCAAGTCACATGGGAACAGTTGACGGGTGCTCTGTGGTTGGCAGCCTTGTTCTTTTGGTCTGCAGCACCATGCCTTCTTTCCCTCCTGCCCGTCTTCCCTACCAGTCTCCTTCATCTGGTCACTCCTGCTCACCCATGGAGCCTCTGTGTAGACATGATTTCCTCCAGGAAGCCTCCGGCACCCTCTCCCACTTCCCAGTCCTGAGCTGGGTACCCTGATTGAGCATCGCTCCAACGGTGTTCCCTAATCACTATGGAAACAGGCTGCTGGTGATCCGCTTCTCCCTCTGCCCCGGAACCCCTTACGATGGCTTATTTATCTTCAACCCTCGTGTATAGCTGTAGCTTATTAGACCCTTATGGAACGTCTATCCAACTGGCTCACCATCAGTAGAATACAGGATCTCGTCTCCCAAGTCTCAGCTGCAGAGCCTGCCCTAGGTGGAGGATGTAGAGGAGAGGGGCTCTGCGTGAAGAGCTCAGAAGGTGAGTATCCTGCTGGTGCCATGCAGAGTCCAAGGTGATCCAAAAGGGAATGGTTAGTATCAGACGCAGCTTGGGCTTGGCCAGTTCTTCCTTATCTGAGGGCGTGCCTTCTGTCAGATGCCACTTTCCAGCTGGGAGGTGCTTCTATTTTAGATGAGGAAAGAAATTGGTGCCCTAAAGGTCTCTGGACCTCTTTTAAGGGGCTTTCTTTGTAGATCACTTGGTATAATGAACTTAAGCGAATATAGGTCCTGTCTATAAATACCAGAAGACTACCTGGTTTATCACACCTCATCCCTTAGGCTTGATTGACAGATGGAGGGCGGTCAGATCCTAGGAATTGACGTAGTGATGGGCTTTCAGTTAAAACTGGATTTGAGGGCTGGGGTTGTGGCTCAGTGGTAGAGTACTTGCCTAGAATATGTGAGGCACTGGGTTTGATCCTCAGCACCACATAAATTAAAAAAAATAATAATAAAGATATTGTGTCCATCTACAACTAAAAAAAATATTTTTTTTAAAAACTGGATTCAAGTTCCAGCTTCTTGAAGTTCTTAGGTCACTTAACCTTGCTCTATCAATAGACTGTGAAGTAGACATCATAACATACCCAATTCTGTAACATCATTGTCAAGGTTTTGCATTTTGTTTTTGAGATAGGGTCTTGCTGTGTTGCTCAGAGTGGGCTTGACCTTGAAATCCTTCTGCTTCAGTCTCCTGAGTAGCTGGGATTACTATCAAGTTTAAATGACATAATTTACATACAAGTTACCTAAAGGAGATAATAAGATATTTCCTTTAGGGCTAGGGATATAGTTCAGTGGCAACCTGGCATGCATGAGGCCCTGAGTTCAATTCCTAGCACATACAAAAAAATGCTTTTCCTCCTTTGCTTCCCTGCTTGTTCAATTCAAGGTCATTCACTGACAGTTCATCTCCGGCAACTTTCTTTAAAGGCTTGCTGTCAATCATCATTGGTTTAAGAACGTTGTTCTTTGTTTAAAGGCTGCTTCCCAGCCCCACCCCCAGAGATTCTGGTGTGTTAGATCTGGGTATAGCCCAAGAAGTTTCATTTTTAATAAGAGTCCCAGGTCATTCTGAGCCAGGTGGACTGCGGTCCACACTTCTGCAAACACAATTTGAAAACTGCTAAGTCTTTCTTTAGCAGGAGGACTATTTTCCTTTCATCAGCAATAATTTGAAGAAAAGCCCTTTTAAGCCAAATGCTCAATGATACATCCGCCCTGGGAGGTGGTGAGATAAGCAGACAGTAAGCAGGGGAGGTAGAGGGGGTGGTGGAAGATGGAAAGGCTGGCAGTTTTCATCAGTGTACAGAGCAAGCCCTCCATATTTTTTGGGGAGTGGGGAACAGATGGCCTATATAGCAAGTGGGGTTGCAGAAAGAGGAACTGAGGCGGCCGAGGCTACCAGCTTACAGCGGGTCAGCACCATGAGCTGCAGCTTTAGTATCTTATGTTAAGTGTGGAAATTTCCTGCTAGACTTATTCAGATCTAAGTATCATCTCCATATACATCCCTAAGCCAAATATTGGCAATGTTGCTATTAGCAATGATTTTGGATTGCCGGGTCCCTGTGGCCTTCATTAGAATGGAAAATCGAGGAGTAGACAGCTGGCCAGCCTGACTCTTGCAAAAGCCCCACTGAGTCCTGAGGTAGATGGGGCCTCAGCCGGCCTCAGCCTCCCAGGCTCTCAGTAGGGCATTTTGCCAAAGAACACCTGGCAGGGGCTCCCAGAGGTGGAAACTAACTAGGTGTGGCTATTTGTGGAATTTCCTTGGCAGTTCTTGTTTTCCTCCCTCCCCTCTCTTTAAGTATCACTGGAATTTGGAATTATTACCCTTTAAAGAAATGCAATCTGTGGCTTGCAGGGAGGTCCTCCGGGAGCTTCTCCATCCTTGTCCTGTTATCACTTAGCTGCTGGTATAGAGGGCAGCTGGCACAAATTCTCAGCTCTGCCTCTGTTCCACAAGCATTTAAAATGGTCAAATACACAGCAGAAAATGTGTTAGCCATTTCAATGAACCATTTTTAAGTGTTATATTCAGTAGTGTGAAGTACTGCTATGGCTTTGCTATGGTATTCCCCCCAAAGCTCCTGCATTTCTGCAGAAGTATTCAGAGGTGAACGGGTTAGACTGTGAGAACTGTCACCCAGTTACTCCCTGGACTGAGTAGGTGGTAACTGTAGGCAGGTAGGGTATGGCTGGAGAAGTGGGTCAATGGGGTCTGCCCTGGAAGGGTGGGACTTTGCTGTGGCTCCTTTCTCTCTCTCCCCCACCACCCGCTCCTTCCTGACCACCACAAAGTAGGTGCTTTCCTCCCCTGGGCTCTTCCACCATGATGTGCTACCTCACCTTATCCTCAGAGCAGTGGAGTTGACCATCTATGGACTGAGACCTCCAAAACCATAAGCCCCAAATAAACTTTCCCTCTTCTAAGTTGTTCTTGTCAGGTATTTTGGTCACAGCGACAGAAAGGCTAACTTGAAACAAGTACATTCATCGTTGTGCAATCAATCTCCAGAAATATAAAGTCTTGCAAAACTGAAACTGCCCACTCAACGACTGTGTCCCTCCCTCGCTCCAGCCTCCAGCAGACGCCATCCTGTTTTCTGTCTGTGAATCTGACCACTTTGGGTAGCTCGTATAAACAACATCATACCATGTTTGTCTTTTTGCAACTGGCTTATGTCACTCCCCATAATGTCTTCGAGGCTCATCCATGTGGTAGCATGGGTCAGAACTTCCTTCTAAATAATGTTCCCTTGTATATGTGCATCTTCATTTTGTTTACCCCCTCACCCATGACTGACCTTGACGTGCATTCCCCTCTTAGCTGCTGTGAACAATTCTGCCAGGAACGTGGCTGTGCCGACAGTTCTTTGAGAAATTGCTTTTACCTATGAAACCAGATTTTCAGCTTCTGCTACTCTAGTGTTGCAGCAGACCCCAGCTGGCTGCCAGGGACTTCTTTCCAGATTCTTGTCTCACAAACTCGAAGAGTGAAATCCAAGGACAAGAAAGAGCAACTGAAAGAGTAAGCTAGTTCTGCAAGTGAGAAAAAAAGAGACAGAGCTCTTGCAGGGCGAGAGGGGACCTGACGGGAGTTTCCACGTACTTGGGATAGTCTAGGGGCTCATGTAGCTATTGGGTAGGGACACTGGTCAATATCTACACTGAGGCCGTTGGTTCAGTTTGCAACATTCTGACTGGTTAGGCATCGAGCCTGTAGTCTTCCCTCAGGTCTGCCCCGCCTCCTTTTTCCAGCTGTACTGGGACAAAGATGTTGGCTGGGATGCTTGGGATACTTCTACAGGTTAATTTCAAGGAGTGGCCTGTTCATTCAGAGAACCCTCTTTGGTGGGGGGCATTTCCTTAACTGTCTGCCTGTTTT
Organism: Sciurus vulgaris; assembly: GCF_902686455.1. NCBI lineage: Eukaryota > Metazoa > Chordata > Mammalia > Rodentia > Sciuridae > Sciurus > Sciurus vulgaris. The sequence goes on from NC_136467.1 coordinate 149,270,724, forward strand.
ACCATCTGTCCTATCTTAATCAATGACTGGCTACACACTTAGGAGCAGAGTTGCTAGGTCATATGCTGATCCTAGTTTTTTATTTTTTGATGAGCCACTGTTCTGTTCTGTGTGACTTTGACACCATTTCACCTTTCCACCAGCAATATACCAGGGTTCCAAATTCTCCACATGTGAGTCAACCCTTGCAATTTTCTGTTTTTCCTTTTTTTTTTTTTTGTCTTGAACCCAGGCCTTCACACATGCTAGGCAAGTGCTATAGCACTGAGTTATATCCCACCCTCTGTTTTTTAAAGTAGCCATCTTATTTGGTGTGAAGTGTTACCTCACTGTGCATGGGAATGTGTGTGTGTGTGTGTGTGTACTGGGGATTGAATCCAGGGGTGCTTAACCACTGAGCCACACCTCCAGCCCTGTGTGTGTGTGTGTGTGTGTGTGTGTGTGTGTGTGTGTGGTCCTGGGGATCAAATCCAGGGCCTTGTGCTTGCAAGACAAACACTCTACCAACTGAGCTATATCCCCAGCCTGACCCCCCAGCCCCTTTTATATTTTATTTTGATACAGAGCCTCTCTAAGTTACTTACAGCCTCACTAAGTTGCTGAGGCTGGTTTTGAACTTGGAATCCTCCTACTTCACCCTCTCAAGCAGCTGGGATTACAGGAATGTGCCATTGCACCTATATCTCTTTTTTAGAGAAATTAAAGAAGCACTTCGCATAAATTTTCTGTGGATTTCATATCTGCAACAAGAACTAGACTCTTCACTTTTGCCTGTCAATGTTCCATGGACAAATTAAAGGATTAAAGAGTTGGCATCTCTGCCTCCATTTTACATCCGTCTTCTTTACTCTAGGTCACATTGGATTTCAGGAACGAGGTCTGATCTGATGTCTTGTGATGAGTGGAAGCTCTCCTCCAGACACAGCAACTTTCTTTTCTGGAACAAGGCCCTGCCTGACCAATGCTGATGATGAACAGATCACATTCGATCCAGACCACCTGCTGTAGCTACTGTGCAAAGCCCCCAGCTCTGCAAACTCCCAACCCTTGACCTCATTTCCCTTCCTATAAGACCTCAAGTCATCTTTGACTCCTGAAAGACAGGATTAAGGACCAGGTCATGGGTGCCCTGTCTTCCCCATGTCAACACACTGATTAAATTTCCTTTCATGTTTTTCACCATTACCTTTTCTGTCTGGCTTTTCCGGTAAGTATCTGGACCTGATTTTTTTGGATCCAGAGTTGCGCCTCTAGGCTGGGTCTCCGGTAGCATATCTACAAGCTATTTCTTCCTGTTTTCCTGATCAAGGTTTGTTTTCCTATCTCCCTGACATGATTCACGGGCAATTCTTGATTTATCTAAGTCAGTCGTTCTCAATCCTGGCTGCATATTAGAGTCACCAAGAGTAACTTTAAAAAATACCCAAAAAGATGGAGCAAGATGGTGGACTAGACCCTCCAGGGATCATCTCCCGTGGACACACCAAGTGGAACAGCTCTGCACTCCAGACCACCTTCACAAGAGCTAAGGAAATCAGGTGAGAGACCACAGAGCCTACTTTAAGCAAAACAGAATGAACAGACTTATTGAAGCGGGCAGGAAGGAAAGAACCGCCCACAGCAACCCTCTTCCCATTCCAACAGGCGGGCAGGTGGCACTTTGCACCTGGGGGAGGAAGAGAGAATTAAGTCCAGGCCTTAGACTTGAAGCCCAGTGCTGGGCAAAGCCCCACGACTCTCCCACCCCACCACCAGGCTGATGCCCATGAACTGAGCCACTGGTAGTACCATAGGCCAGGTAGCTGACTACTTGCATCACCCACCTCCAACCTCAGCCCTCAGTCACAGGGAAGGGAGCAAGACTTGACCTAATGGGGAGTGGGGCACAAAAGCTCGCATAAGGATTTGGCCTGGAGCCCAGTGCCAGGTCCACCGGGTGAGGCCAGCACCTGGTACTCAGGCCAGAGCTCACAGATGGAGCCTCCAGGCTGGCCCAAGCACCAGGTGGAGATGTATGTGGTGGCACAGCCCCAGGTCTCAGCCTCATCAGTTCCAGCCTTGAAGGGGCCCCAGGTGCACCCACACTCCACTGGAAAGTGAGGGCCCCTGCCACTTGAGATTCAGGTGCCACCCAGCTTAGTGTCAGTCTTGGTGTCCTGGAATTCTCTCCACTACCCATCCCCCAGCCTTGGGCAGCACAGTTATCTCTAGGCCAGGGCTTGCAGATGGGGCTCTAACTAGTACCAAGCAGAGACCTGCACCCCAGGGCGACAGACTTCTGTTTCAGCCTGCATCACATCCCACTGCAATGTTAGCCTCGTGACTGTGTGGCGCCAGCCTGATCTGGCTTAGCATCAGCTTAGGTGGCCTCTGGACTGTGTGTGCCAAAACCGCCCCAGCCTCAGGCAGCACAGCGGGGTACAAGACCCCATTTGCAGGGGTTAGGACAGGAGAGTCAGTGCAAAACATGTCCATGGTGGAATACTGTTCAGCCATAAAAAAAGAATGAAATCCTGTCATTTGTGGCCGCATGAATGAAACTGCAGGTCGCCGTGTTGAGTGAAACAAGTTGAGCACTCAGAGACAAGTGCTTCATGTTCTCACTCACATGTGGAATTTTAAAACATTGATCTCGCCAGGCGTGGTGGCACATGCCTGTAATCCCAGTGACTCTAGAGGCCAAGGCAGGAGGATCACAATTTTGAGGCCAGCTTCAGCTATTTAGCAAGACCCTGTCTCAAAATAAGAAATAAAAAGGGTTGGGGATGTAGCTCAGAGGCAGGGTGACCCTGAGTTCAATCCCTAGTCCCACCAAAAAAAAAAAAAAAAAAAGTTGATCTCACAGAAGTTGAGAGTAGAGAGTAGAACAGAGATTTCCAGAGGAGGAGAAGGATGGAAGGGTCGATGAACCGAACAGTGGTGTGCCACTGTGCAGTAAGGTGACTACAGATGACCATAACGGACTACGCATCTCAAAAAGCTGCATGATTTTGAATGTTTTTGCCATAACTAAATAATAAATTTTTAGGGAGCTAAACATGTTTAACCTGATTTAAACATTATGCAATGTCTACCTGCATTGAAGCATTACCTGGTGCTCCACTAACCTGTAGTTTTTACATATCAGTTAAAAATTAAATTGAAAAAAATACCATGTCTGGGCCTCCTCCCCAGACCAATGAAATCAAGCTTTCTAGAGGTTTTCCCAGGCACCCTGTTTTCAGATGTTTCCCAATCAGCCCCAGGTATTCAGACATACTGTTACCGTGGTGAGCCTTGGGTCTGAACCACCATGGTCGTCCTGGGCCCTTGCCCGTCACGGGGTCGGGACTGACGTGACAGCTTGGAGGAGATAATTGCCTGCTCTTACGTTGAGACAGGGGACGGGGTGGGAGGCGGGATGAAATGAGTCGTCCCCTTCCACTGCATGTGACTTTGGGTGGGGACAGTACTGTTGCAAATGTGAGAGACACTGGGCTCGGCATGTCCGGGGAGGAAGATGGAACAGAGCCGGGGTGACATGGCTGATCCAGCCGGGGGCAGCCTGCCTCCGCAAGTCTCCTGTAGAGAGGCGGGGCCTTTCTCATCCGAGCGCCTGGGAGTCGGCTGTCCAGCACTTGCAGGTGAAGGATCCCAGTGCATCAGTCACCACGTGCCGGGGGCTTCCTGTGTTCTAACGGAAGGAAAGACCCCCGACACCGTCTTGAAGAATCGCCGAGCACTCCTGTTTAAAGGACGGATCCCCACAGTCCAGGGTTTTCAGGCTGCACTGAGAAGCCGGGCGAGACAGGAAAGGAGGCCGGTTGGAAGACCGTGCCGACCTGGAGAGGCTCGGAGCTCACATTCAGAGCTGGGGCCGTTCCGCGCCCACCTGCGGTCACCGCCGTAACCGGCCGTGTGGTCTGGCTTCGTCTGAAACCTCAGTCAGTCAGGGCTGTGGATGCAGCAGGACAAGGGAAAGAATGTGTCTGCATGAGAACACTGAGTTCAAGCCAAGTAAGACTTTAAGTATTCAGTTTAACATCTCGGTGCGATACCTGAGCCCAGAGGAGTGACTCTCTTAAACTAATGGCCAGCCAGGCCGCGCTTATCAGGTTACAGATTCTCAGGTTTACAGCAAGGGGAGACCTCCTCCGACCTCCTCCGACCTCCTCGCTTCTTCTTCCCTGGAAGAGCTCCAGGCGTTATCAATACAGGGCTCCGTCTCTTCTCCAGTTTCCTTCACCAGGCAGGGGGAGCACCCTGCTGGGCGCAGTTCCCTGCCAGGGTGCCCATTACAGCAGATCTTCAGGACCCACGGACCCCAAGATGAACCCAAGTATTAAAAAGATGACAAAGGCCCCAGGCGTGATCACTCACACCTGAAATCCAGCTGTTCGAGAAATAGAGGCAGGAGGATCACACGTTTGAGGCCAGTATGAACGACTCAGCGACGCCCTGCCTCAAAATTTCAAAAGAACTGTGGAGGTAGCTCAGGGATGTAGCTCACCCCTGGGTTCAAACCCAAGCACCTCCCAAAAATAAAAAAAAAGATGAGTAATGAGTAATGTTTAGCTGCTTAGCTGACAGCACAACAGCACTGTGCGGCAAGAACCATCCACAGGAAGGTTTTGGTTCAATATAAAATAGTGAAAAGAGAACACAGTCTCTAGGAGAGTCACTGGAGTGGAAAATACTAAAGTCATTACCATCGACCTTTTGAAATCTATTTTTTGATCCATTCATGGAGATAATACTAAAGTTTGAAATGAATGCTGGTGAGTATTTATAAAGTTTATCCAGATTTCTGCCTGTCAATAAATCCTAGCTGGTCTTTGAAGTTGCTCTTTTGACTTTGCGGTCTCTAAAACAAAGGTGAAGGCCTGCATTGGGATTCTGGAAACCCTTAAAAGCGAGACTTACATAAAATGCATCTTTGTTTTAGAATGAGTATGAAAAAAATGTTGGGAAAATGCAAGAAGGCAAAAAGTCCTGTGATATTACGTGTATATAATATATATGATACTTATAAGTATTATATAATACTTTTATATATATGTACTCATATCTATATGCATTCATATGTATACATATATATGTATTCATTTTATTGGATAAGCATAATTTAATTCCAATGGTGCATTGGAATTAAATAACAGAGCAGATGCCCCCAGCTCTGTTATTAGGTCTGTGAAGATCCTTAAAAATAAAGAGATTTTGATTTTCAAAACTATGAATGAAAGTGTTCTTCCCATCATGGAAAGTATTTTCAAAATTGCTGGTAAAAGTCCGAGGATGCAAGAAAGCAAATGCAAAAATGCAGAAGAATACTTTAGAAAGATAAAAGATGGTGCCATACACAGTAAAAACTAATCTTAACCAAGGAGAATTAAGATAAATTATTTGCATCCATTCAAGATACAAATCCCACCTTGGACAGAGTGCAGTTTCCCAGGAGAGCGGAGGCTAAAGGCCAAGCTGGAACTGACTTGCTTGAGAGCAGCTGGAGTGGGCAGAGGGGCTCCTGGGTAATTTGGGAAATGTCCTGCTGCAGGCCTGGGAGGGTGAGGACTTCACAGCTCCCCACCCTTCAGGAACATCTCTTAAAGGCATCTGTGTGCGCTGTTCTTTCCCACAGGCTCACTGCAGGGTACCAGGCTATGGAGATATAATTAGGTCAGAGCTGATCTCCCCCTTTAAAGTGAGCCCAAGATTGGCATTTTTCCTTGAATAAAACTTGCCAGAAGCCAGGCCTGGTGGTGCACACCTGTAATCCAAGCGACTGGGGAGGCTGAGGCAGGAGGATCACAAGTTTGAGGCTAACCTGCACGGTTTAGCAAGACTCTCTCTCTAAATAAGGGGGATGTCACTCATTAGTAGGGCACTTGCCTACCTGGGTCAAAAAAATTAAATAAATCCTGCCAAAGACATTGTCTCACCATGTCTCTTTACCCTCAAAATAAAGGCCACCCACAGACATTGAGGGAAAACAAGCAAACCACAACAACAAAACAAAACAAATCCACAACCAGAGAAGCAACCTGAAAAGGAACACAGAGGAATAGGATGGAGGGAGTGTGGGAACTGAAAGTGTGCATTAAAAATGATGACCCAGGGCTGGGGATGTAGCTCAGTTGGGCTGGGGATGTAGCTCTGTTGGTAGAGTGCTTGCCTCAAATACACAAGGCCCTGACTTCAATCCCCAGCACTGCAAAAAAAAAAAAAAAAAAAAAAAAAAACAAAAAAACCAAAAGGAAAAAAAAAAAAAAAAACGCCCCTGTTCTTTTTTTTTTTTTTTTTTTTTTTTTTTATTGTAAACAAATGGGATACATGTTGTTTCTCTGTTTGTACATGGCGTAAAGGCATACCATTTGTGTAATCATAAATTTACATAGAGCAATGTTGTTTGATTCATTCTGTTATTTTTTTCCCTTCCCCCCACCCCTCCCACCCCTCTTTACCCTCTATACAGTAGTTCCTTCCTCTATACTTGCCCCCCTCCCTAACCCTAACTCTAACCCTTCCCTCCCCCCCATTATGTGTCAACCTCCACTTATTAGCGATATCATTCGTCCTTTGGCTTTTTGAGATTGGCTTATCTCACTTAGCATGATATTCTCCAATTTCATCCATTTGCCTGCAAATGTCATAATTTTATCATTCTTTATGGCTGAGTAATATTCCATAGTATATATATACCACAGTTTCTTTATCCACTCATCAATTGAAGGGCATCTAGGTTGGTTCCACAGTCTGGCTATTGTGAATTGAGCAGCTATGAACATTGATGTGGCTGTATTTCTGTAGTATGCAGATTTTAAGTCCTTTGGGTATAGGCCAAGGAGTGGGATAGCTGGGTCAAATGGTGGTTCCATTCCAAGTTTTCTAAGGAATCTCCACACTGCTTTCCATAGCGGCTGCACTAATTTGCAGCCCCACCAGCAGTGTATGAGTGTACCTTTCTCCCCACATCCTCGCCAACACCTGTTGTTGCTCGTGTTCTTGATAATCGCCATTCTAATTGGGGTGAGATGGAACCTTAGGGTGGTTTTGATTTGCATTTCTCTTATTACTAGAGATGTTGAACATTTTTCCATATGTTTGTTGATTGCTTGTAGATCTTCTTCTGTGAAGTGTCTATTCATTTCCTTAGCCCATTTGTTGACTGGACTGTTTGAATTCTTGGAGTAGAGTTTTTTGAGTTCTTTATAGATTCTGGAGATTAGTGCTCTATCTGAAGTATGATTGGCAAAGATATTCTCCCACTCTGTAGGCTCTTTCTTCGCATTGCTGATAGTTTCCTTTGCTGAGAGAAAGCTTTTTAGTTTGAATCTATCCCAGTGGTTGATTCTAGCTTTTATTTCTTGTGCTATGGGAGTCCTGTTAAGGAAGTCTGGTCCTAGACCAACAAGATGAAGATTTGGACCTACTTTTTCTTCTATAATCTGCAGGGTCTCTGGTCTGATTCCGAGGTCCTTAATCCATTTTGAGTTTAGTTTCGTGCATGGTGAGAGATATGGGTTTAGTTTCATTCTGTTGCATATGGATTTCCAATTCTCCCAGCACCATTTGTTGAAGAGGCTATCTTTTCTCCATTGCATATTTTTGGCCCCTTTGTCTAGTATGAGAAAATTGTATTTATTTGGGTTTGTGTCCGTGTCCTCTATTCTGTACCATTGATCTACCTTTCTATTTTGGTACCAATACCATGCCGTTTTTGTTACTATTGCTTTGTAGTAGAGTTGAAGATCTGGTATTGCAATACCCCCTGTTTCACTCTTCCTGCTAAGGATTGCTTTAGCTATTCTGGGTTTCTTATTCTTCCAGATGAATTTCATAATTGCCTGCTCTATTTCTGTAAGGTACGTCATTGGGATTTTAATTGGAATTGCATTGAATTTGTATAGCACTTTAGGTAGTATGGCCATTTTGACAATATTAATTCTTCCTATCCAAGAACATGGAAGATCTTTCCATCTTCTAAGGTGTTCTTTAATTTCTTTCTTTAGTGTTGTATAGTTCTCATTGTAGAGGTCTTTCACCTCTTTTGTGAGATTGATTCCCAAGTATTTTATTTTTTTTGAGGCTATTGTGAATGGGGTAGTTTTCCTAATTTCTCTTTCTGAAGATTCATCACTTATGTATAAAAATGCGTTGGATTTATGGGCATTGATCTTGTAACCTGCTACTTTACTGAAATCACTTATGAGCTCTAAGAGTTTTCTGGTGGAATTTCCAGGTTCCTCTAAATATATAATCATGTCATCAGCGAACAGGGATAGTTTGAGTTCTTCTTTCCCAATTCGTATCCCTTTAATTTCTTTGGTTTGTCTAATTGCTCTGGCCAGAGTCTCAAGAACGATGTTGAATAGAAGTGGTGAAAGAGGGCATCCCTGCCTTGTTCCAGTTTTTAGGGGGAATGCTTTCAGCTTTTCACCATTTAGAATGATATTAGCCATGGGCTTAGCATAAATGGCCTTTACAATATTAAGGAATGTTCCCACTATCCCTATTTTTTCTAGTGTTTTGAGCATGAAGGGGTGCTGTATTTTATCAAATGCTTTTTCTGCGTCTATTGAAATAATCATGTGATTCTTGACTTTAAGTCTATTAATATGGTGAATTACGTTTATTGATTTCCTGATGTTGAACCAACCTTGCATCCCTGGGATGAAACCCACTTGATCATGGTGCACTATCTTTTTAATATGTTTTTGTATGCGATTTGCTAAAATTTTGTTGAGAATTTTTGCGTCGATGTTCATTAAGGATATTGGTCTGAAATTTTCTTTCCTTGATGAGTCTCTGTCTGGTTTAGGTATCAGTGTGATATTGGCTTCATAGAATGAGTTTGGGAGGGTTCCCTCCTCTTCTATTTTATGGAATACTTTGAGAAGTATTGGAATGAGCTCTTCCTTAAAGGTTTTGTAGAACTCGGCTGAGAACCCATCTGGTCCCGGACTTTTCTTTGTTGGTAGGCTTTTGATGACTTCTTCTATTTCAGTACTTGAAATTGGTCTATTTAAATTGTTTATGTCCTCCTCGTTCAGTTTAGGCAATTCATATGTCTCTAGAAACCTGTTGATGTCTTCGAAATTTTCTATTTTGTTGGAGTATAGATTTTCAAAATAGCTTCTAATTATGTTTTGTATTTCCATCCTGTCTGTAGTGATATTTCCTTGTTCATTCCGAATTTTAGTGATTTGGGTTTTCTCTCGTCTTCTCTTTGTTAGTGTGGCTAAAGGTTTATCAATTTTGTTTATTTTTTCGAAGAACCAACTATTTATTTTGTCAATTTTTTGTATTGTTTCTTTTGTTTCAATTTCATTGATTTCAGCTCTGAGTTTAACAATTTCCTGTCTTCTACTACTTTTGGTGCTGTTCTGTTCTTCTTTTTCTAAGGCTTTGAGCTGTAGTGTTAGGTTGTTTATTTGTTGAGTTTTACTTCTTTTATTAAATGCGCTCCATGAAATAAATTTCCCTCTAAGTACTGCTTTCATAGTGTCCCAGAGGTTTTGATATGATGTTTCTTTGTTCTCATTTACCTCTAAGAATTTTTTAATTTCCTTCCTAATATCTTCTGTTATCCATTCATCATATAATAGCATATTGTTTAATCTCCAGATGTTGGAATAGTTTCTGTGTTTTACTCTTTCATTTATTTCTAACTTCAATCCATTATGATCTGATAGAATACATGCTAGTGTCTCTATCTTCTTGTATTTGCTAACATTAGCTTTGTGGCATAATATATGGTCTATTTTAGAGAAGGATCCATGTGCTGCTGAGAAGAAAGTGTATTCACTCTTGGTTGGATGGAATATTCTATAAATGTCCGTTAAGTCTAAATTATTGATTGTGTTGTTGAGATCTATGGTTTCTTTGCTCAATTTTTGTCTGGAAGATCTGTCCAGTGGTGAGAGCGGCGTGTTAAAATCACCTAGTATTATTGTGTTGTGGTCTATTTGGTTTCTGAAATTGAGAAGGATTTGTTTGACATACATAGATGAGCCACTGTTTGGGGCATAGATGTTTATGATTGTTATATCTTGCTGATTTATGCTTCCCTTAAGCAGTATGAAATGACCTTCTTTATCCCTTCTGACTAACTTTGGCTTGAAGTCCACATTATCTGAAATGAGGATGGATACTCCAGCTTTTTTGCTGAGTCCATGTGCATGGTATGTTTTTCCCCATCCTTTCACCTTTAATCTATGGGTATCTTTTTCTATGAGGTGAGTCTCTTGCAGGCAACATATTGTTGGATCTTTCTTTTTAATCCAGTCTGCCAGTCTATGTCTTTTGATTGATGAATTCAGGCCATTAACGTTCAGGGTTATTATAGAGAAATGATTTGGTTTCCCGGTCATTTGGTTCATTTTTAAAATTTTGTTTATTTATTTGTTTGACACAACTTGTTTCCTCCTTTATTTGACAATTCCTTTAGGATAATTCCTCCCTTTGCTGATTTGCTTCTTTGTTTTTCATCTCTTCCTCATGGAATATTTTGTTGAGAATGTTCTGTAATGCTGGCTTTCTTTTTGTAAATTCTTTTAGCTTTTGTTTATCATGGAAGGATTTTATTTCATCGTCAAATTTGAAGGTAAGTTTTGCTGGGTATAAGATTCTTGGTTGGCATCCATTTTCTTTCAGGGCTTGAAAAATGTTGTTCCAGGACCTTCTAGCTTTTAGGGTCTGGATTGAAAAATCTGCTGATATGCGTATTGGTTTCCCCCTGAATGTAATTTGGTTCTTTTCTCTCACAGCCTTTAAAATTCTGTCTTTATTTTGTATGTTATGTATTTTCATTATAATGTGCCTTGGTGTGGGTCTGTTGTAATTTTGTGTATTTGGAGTCCTGTAAGCCTCTTGAACTTGATTTTCCATTTCATTCTTCAGATTTGGGAAATTTTCTGATATTATTTCATTGAATAGGTTGTTCATTCCTTTGGCTTGTTTCTCTAGGCCTTCCTCAATCCCAACAATTCTTAAATTTGGCCTTTTCATGATATCCCATAGTTCTTGTAGATTCTGTTCATGATTTCTTACCATCTTCTCTGTTTGTTCAGCTTTGTTTTCAAGGTTAAATATTTTGTCTTCAATGTCTGAGGTTCTGTCTTCCAGGTGTTCTATCCTATTGGATATGCTTTCTATGGAGTTCTTAATTTGGTTTATTGTTTCCTTCATGTCAAGGATTTCTGTTTGGTTTTTTTTCAATATCTCTAACTCTTTATTGAAATGATCTTTTGCTTCCTGTATTTGCTCTTTTAACTGTCGATTGGTGCGATCAATCAATGCTTGCATTTGCTCTTTCATCTCATCATTCAATGCTTGCATTTGCTCTTTCATCTCCTCGTTTGCTTCTCTGATCATTTTAATTATGTACATTCTGAACTCCTTTTCTGTCATTTCTTCTGCCATGCTGTCATTGGGTTTTATTGATGTAACATCTAGATTTGTTTGCAGCATTTTCTTTCCTTGTTTTCTCATGTTGTTCAGATATCAGTGGACCGCTGAGATATTGCAGATTTCCTCTGTTGATTTACAATGACCCTGAAGATTTCTATATATATCCCCTCTTAGCCTTCAGTAGGCTGAAGTCTTGGAGGAGGTTGATAATGCGGTGCTGCACAAGGAAGCTGCCTCTCTAGGAGTGGTGGCCTTCAGGTGGGGTATATTCCCTGCTAGTGGGCAGAGGTGCCTCCACTTGTTGACCAATGGTCATCCAAAGGGGACCTAGGCTGTGGGCTGAGGCAAGGCCTGTTTGGGCCTGAGCCTCTGGTTTTACCGTCCTTGTGGGAAACCTCACCCAGCAGGGAAGACTCACCCGGTGGGGAGGTCTCGCTGGTCAGTTTCCTCCTAGAGGTTCCCCTCAATTTACAACTACTGCCTGGGCTGGGCTGCCTTCCTCTGCAAAGTTTCCAGGGGCCCGGCCCTACCTCCTGGGCCTGGGAGCCTCACCCTTCGCAGATGAATCTCCTTAGGCTGCCCCTCCTCCGAGAATTTGCCCATAGGCCTGGAACCTTCGCTCCGCCCTAAGCCTGTCTCTGTGCGGCTCTTCCACCCAGAAGCCTCCTAGATCCTGGGACCCTGTTCTGCACCTAATCGCCTGGCTGCGTGGCCCCTCCTCTGAGCAGCCACCTGTGGCCCCGAACAATCGCTCTGCGTCCCAGAGACCCGCCACAGGCCTCTTCCTCCAGACAGCAGGCCAGTATGCCGGTGCGGCCACTAGGAGTCCAAGAAACTCACTTCGTGCCTCCTCCTCGCACCAACCACCCGTAGCCCGGGGCAATCAATCACTCCGAGTCGAAGTGACCCTGCCCGTTCCTCCTCCTTCTCCAGATAACCCCCCGGGTGTTCAGGAGCAGTCCCTCTGAGTGGCTCTGAATCCACGTGACCCGCTGCACGGGTCCTCTGGGCAACCGCCCGGAGCTCTGGTGTGGTCCCTCAAGACCAAGCGTCCCACCACGCTTCTCCTCCAGGCAGCCCCCCTGTGTTCAGGAGCTGTCACTTTAAGACCAAACCACTCACCACTCGCCTTCTCCTCTGAGCAGCCGCCTGGAGCGCTAATGCAGTCACTGCGAGTCCAAAGGACCCGCCGCGCTCCTTCTCCTCCTTCTCCTACTCCTCCGGGCAGGCCCCGGGGTTCAGAAGTGGTCAGGGTCCAAACAGCTCGCCACGCAGCCCCTTCTCTGGCAACCGCCTGTAGTTCCCGTATAGTCACCCGAATCCAAGCGGCTGCTCCTCTTCCTCCTCGTCCTCAGGGCAGGCCCCGGGGTTCAGAAGCGTCGTTCTGATTCCAAACAGCTCGCCGCGCGGCTTCTCCTCTGGCAACCGCCTGCAGCTCTGGCGCAGTCTCTCCGAATCCAAGTGGCCACGCTCCTCTCCTCCTCCTCAGGGCAGGCCCCGGTGTCCTGAGTCCACACAGTTCTCCCCGCCACTCCTCCCCCGGGCAGCCGCCGGAGCCCCAGTGGCTGCTCCGAGTCCCAGCGCTGTGCCAAGCGGCCTCCTCTATGGCGCTCCAGCGGGGGGAGGGGCGTCTCGCCGGCAGTTCTACTTCACAAAGTTTCCTGCGTTCTGGGACCCCCGTCCCATCCGGGATGCCCCCCCATGGGGTGAGAGTCACCCGGCTACTTTGAGTTGGTCCCAAGCGTCTCAATATCTCCTCTCTTGAATCCTGAGTTCTGGAGCAACACGTAATGCAGCCACCCTCTAGGCCGCCATCTTGAAAACCTCAAGACGTCCCTGTTCTTGAATCATAGAGGATGGCTGTTGCTCAGCCTCGGGCAAAAATGTGAAAATCCAGGCCTGCACTACGGCGTTCCCTGCAGCACTCGATCTCTGGTAAGTAAGTTTGTAAAATAGTCTATCCCACGTCTAAACCCACCCTGGGGACACAAAATACAAACTGGCTCATTAAAGGTACTGAGAAGTGCTGCATCAAGAAACCTGTTCAACTCATAAATTCATCTAAACACGGACCCTCTCCACATGAGCCCCTTCTGGCGACACCCCGTGGGCTAGAGCTAGTTCTGCAAGCATGTTTGTTAGGTGATGCCAAAGTGTGCTAAATAAACGTGGAGGCCGCAGAAGTGTCGAATTAGGGAAGATGCCAAATACAAGGTGAAAAACGCCGAATGAAGCTCCGGTCGGGCGAGCTGAGGTCAGCTCTCACTCCTTCCAGTTCTGTGCATCCCTGTAGAAGGTGTGTAGCACGCGGCTTGTGTTGCTGAGAGGCCAACATCAGAGAGAATTCAGAGGGGAGGAAGGCGAGGAATCCCGGTCTTTCTTCTGAATAGTTAGTGTAAGTTCCTTCACCTCTCAGGCTTCAGTTTACTCATTTGTAAAGCGGAGGAGTTAGACATCAGGATCTCAGCGACACTGCCAAATCTGTAAGTCTCATGGATCAAACAGACACTGGTGGGGCTGGGGATGTAGCTCAGTTGGTAGAGTGCTTGCCTCACATGCACAAGGCCCTGGGTTCAATTCCCAGCACCACAAAAAAAAAGGAGTGCTGGTCTTTTTTTTTTTTTTTAAATATAATTATTATTATGTGATGGTGATGATGATGATGATGATGATTTTGTACTGGGGATTGAGCCCAGGGGCACTTTTTTTTTTTTTTTTTGGTACTGGGGATCGAACCCAGGGCCTTGTGCTTGCAAGGCAAGCACTCTTCCAATCCCAGCCCTTTTTTATCTTTTATTTTGAGGCAAGATCTCGCTAAGGTGCTGAGGGCCTTGCTAAGCTGCTGAGGCTGGCTTTGAACTCATGATCCTCCTGCTTCAGTCTGCCAAGGTGCTTGGATTACAGGTGTGTGCTCCCAGGCCTGACTCAAAAGACATATATTTTTAATTAGTACCAGGCAACTCTTCTCACTCTTGTCAAGAAAGAAAAACAAAACTTCTTTGTTCTTTGACTACTCAAAACTTAGGGAACCAAATTATCTTTTTCTATTGTGGCATTCTGAGTAGATGCTGGAAACCAGCTTCATGCTGCCTTGACATGGGTATAAAGCAAAATCCTGGAAATGTATGCTGTTTTCTAGAAGTGTCTACCTTGGACTCTGTTTCCTTTCTTCCTGAGACACAATCTTGCTAAGTTGCTCAGGTTGACCTTGAACTTGCCAAGGTCACAGGCACCCCCCTCAAGCTTATTTAAGGATAACAGAGAATTCATTGGAGATAACTATGATATCTGGGTTGCATCCAGCTTCAGGAACAGACCGATTTGGGGACCCAAATAATGTTAGGTGGGTGTTGTCTTCCTCCTCTTCCTGGACTCTCAGCCCTGCTTTCTTCTCTGTGGGCTTCCTTGTCAGGCAGGTGCTCTGTACCTGGCAACAAAGGTGGCTTCCTGCCACTGTAAAGGTCATGATCCTTAACTGTCATTGAAAAAGCGCAGCGCCCTGCTCCAGATATTTCAAGAGAAACTAATGATCCCTAGGAGTTTCGGAGCACTTCTCCGAGTCAGGCTCTCTTCCACAAGTAGGTCTGTCAACTCCATAAAGTTAGTACTGCTACTTTTCCATTCAATGAACAGGAACCAAGGCTCAGGGAGATTAACTAGCTTGCCTGCTGCATGTATAGTCAGTGTGACTTCCATTAAATTATTTAACCTCTCTGTGCCTCAGTTTCCCCATGTGTAAAAGAGTCAGTAACTCGGCTGTTGTGCCGACGGAGGAAGTGTAGGCGAGAACGGAAGGGAAGGATCCAACAGGATCACTGCTTCCAGTCAGGAGCCACAATTCCGGGTACCATTTCCACTTTCCATTCTCTCATCCCCTGCTTCTTTCCCCGTGATGTTCCCCAAATCCCAATGTCATAACTTCTGTAAGGGACCCTCAACTACAGTTTAGGTAGGTAGCCTCAGGTTGACTATGTGTATGCAAAACACCTGGGACCAGAAATAATTCAGATTTTAGTTATTTTTCTATTTTGGAATATTTGTGTATTACCTAATGAGATATCTTGGGAATGAGGCCCAGGTCTAAACACAAAATCATTGTTTCATATTATACCCATACACATTGCCTGGAGGTAATTCTACACCTTTTTTTTTTTTTTTTTTTTTTTTTTTTGGTACCAGGGATTAAACCCAGGGACACTTAACCACCAAGTTTGTATCTCAGTCCTTTTTATTTTTTAGTTTGAGACAGGGTCTTGCTAAGTTGCTTAGGGCCTTCCTAAGTTGCTGATGCTGGCCTTGAACTTGCAATCCTTTGAACTTGCCTCAGCATCTGAGATTACAGGCGTGCACCACCACACCCAGCTACATATTTTACATCGTTTTGTGCATTTTGACTGTGATCTGCCACATGAAGTCAGGTGTGGAAGTTTCCATTTCTGGTGTTATGTCAAAGTTCAAAAATTTTGGATCTCGGAGCATTTTGGATTTGGAGAGTTTGGATTAGCGATGCTCAGCCTGTGGTAATACTAGATAAAATAGTTTCAACAGATCGCTGCAGCTGTGGGAAGGAAATGTAAAGCAGCGGACATAGGAAAAAACCAGATCCAAGGTGTGGTATCCATGTGGGGAAGAAGGGGCTGAGAGGAAGACGGTCAAGACTGTCAATCTAGCCTAGCTGGGAGCCAGTAACCAGACCTGTGTACTGAAGGCCCATCCCACACAGAAAAACCCTTAATGGGAAGCTTTTCATACTGCTCCCGCTGGGGCAGGAGCCAGCTCAGACTGCCAGCAGCAGAGCTGCAGGGGGCAGCCCATACCCCCCATGAGGGAGCTGTAATGAGTTAACTTGGCTGGAAGAGAGAGTATAGAACCAAGCAAAGGTCATATCCTCACAGGAAGCCTTTCATTCATACTGATTACATGAGGAGATGGTGCTAAATAGTATTCATAAATTATTTGGCAAGTTTCACAACAAAGATAGGATCTTATAGAAAATTTAACACCACGCACTGGCAGCAAATATTTCTTCATTGTGAAATAGCCCATCATATCACATTGAAGGGTGGTTTCCATTGGAATTGGAGCAGCTCTTCTGGATTCCTGGCCAGGTGGTGAATGCCTGCAATCAAAACTAGTCTATGCAATTTTTTTTTTGTACTGAGGATTGAATCCATGGGGGGGCTTTACCACTGAGCTATATCCCCAGTCCTTTCCATTTTTTATTTCCTGAGTTTAACTTCCTGAGTTGCTGGGATTACAAGTGTGATCCCCCACACCCAGTTCTTAGAATTTTGAAAGCTGGCCACAGGGGCACATGCATGCAATCCCAGTGACTTGGGAGCAGGTACAAGAGGCAGCAGGTACAAGACAGAGGCCAGCCTCAGCAACTTAGTGAGACCCTGTCTCAAAATTAAAAATTAAAAAGGGCTGGGAAGGTAAAGCACCCCTGGGTACAACCCCCAACACCCAAAAAAATATTCTAAGACATGAAGTTGGGCAAGGTGAAGACTCACGTGATACCCTCAACACCAGTATCTATCAAAGTTCTACTTGCTCAGTGCTTGTTGGCAGGATGTCAGATATGAAGGCCCAGAAGCAGAATGACAATGACAAGCATCTGTGAATCAGGACACCATTCATAAGGTCAGCTTGACTCCTCCTCTCATAAAGCCTCTGGTTGCCTTGATGATGGAAAGGAGCCAAACATGGGAGGGAATTAGAAAATACTCTGGGAAGTATTTTATTATAACACACAGAAGCTTTGTTCCAAATGGGTGCTTTTGACCTAGGCTGATACTAATAGATTTACTACTGTGGTGTTTGGCTTAATGTCAAAGTATCAGTGAAACAGGGGAGAGAGGACGTGGATGTCTCCTTAACTGGCTGCCTGAACTCACTGCAGTGGACGGTGAATGGGAACCGTTGTGCTTTTCTTGAGAAGCAGGTGACCTCTAAAGTGGCTGCTGGGTGAAGAGGGAAGAGTTCTGTGGTCCAAATCCAACTCAGTGGCAGAAGGGCAAACAAGGTTTCCCAGGAAGCAGGATGCCTCGACCCACAGTGAGGGGATTCTTGTCATAGACGAGGGTGGGAAGAGCAAGGCAGACCTGTTCAGGGGGTCATTGTGGATGCACTGTGGTGAGCACTCTCACCTGGGTAATTAGAGAGAGAGAGAGAGAGAGAGAGAGAGAGAGAGAGAGAGAGAGAGAGAGAGAGAGAGATATTGATTGCTGGGCTGACTGATACTATTCAGCCTCATCACCTGCAAATGAGCTAAATCTGCAAACCTTTCAATCTCTCAAAAGAAGATGATGTCTGCCAATGTGTTCTCAAAAGTCCCTAAACAGATGGTACGAAATCCAGGACCAAGGCATCTGACATTCAGAGTCTTAGTTAGTCTACCTGTCCTGCGGCATGAACACCAGTGTATTGCTCTAAGAAATGGCATGTGAAGAAAAATAAGGACGAGGCTCATGCATAGCAGGACAGTAGCCAGGCATCACAGAGCGACCAAAAGCAAGTAGACTTTGGAAAGGATTTGAGCCCTGGGAGAAGGAAATGACACTGGGTACATTTTCCTACTTCGATGGCTTGTAACCTTAGGCATTGTCCCGGTCTGTACCATGCAGTGTGACTAAAACTTTAATAGAAAACCTTTAGTCTTCATGGTCTAAAGAAACTGAGAAGGGTTTCAGGCAACCAGGACAGCTGGAAAGTGAGAAAAAATTGTAAAAAAGAAAGAGTCAGAAAGGCGAGCCTCAAAGTTTGGGCATACATAAAATTTGAATCCAATCAAGTTAATTATCCTACAGACATTTTAAAGTCCTTTAGGATAAAAGGACATATTACAAATAACTTTATTGGCAACAAATTCAATAGCTTAGATTAACTGGACAAATTCCTTGAAAAGTGCTAGTTACGAAACTGACACAGTATGAAGCAAAAAACAAAAATGAAAACAAAAAAGCCAAATTGCTCTGTATATATGAAATTAAATTCATAATAATAATTTTTTTAAAAATCTCTAAACCAAGGAAACGCCTCTCTCAATCACTGAAGAAAAAGTCATATTGACGTTATATAAATCTTCCAGAAATTAAAGGAGGGAATGCTTCTATTTTGTTTTATAAGGTCAGCATAACCTGATGCTAAAACCTGACAAAGATATTAGAAAAAAGAGTGAGATGGAAAACTCTAGAAGACAAAGGATGCATTTGGGGCTGGGGATGGAGCTGGGCGTAGAGCTCAGGCCCAGTTCCCGCTGGACAACCTCATCTTCATTTGTGCAGACAGTACTTCTAGCAAATTCAGTAAATATATGTATAAGGTATTTCTTACTGATTTGTCAGAAGAGAGGAAAGACTAATTTTAAGATTTATTTTAGTGTCTGCCAGGAATGATGGGTGGAAATGAATTCCAAAGTGGAATAGAGTTGGGCTTCTGTGTCATCAGTCACTCTGGGCACATCCGTGGCGTTTGAAAATGGAAACAGTACAGATGTGGGAAGAAGGGTCATTCCAAGGAAGCCTATTTTGGAACACCTTGCTCATCAAGATGCCGGGCTGGCTAAAGCACAGAAAGGCTGAGATGAAGAAATCTGAGCAGAAGGCTCCTCTGACCCACCCACACCTGTCACCAAGGAGCTCATGGCCCTGCTGCTCATGGCCAGCTTCACAGAGTTAAAGAATTCTCATCCCTTTGTCCAGCTCCAAGGACTAACTGCCCTCACCATCAGTGAAAAATGGTGTCCTGAATGCATACTCGAAACTGAACTTGTCTGGCAATCATACAAACCTTTCTATGACTGGAAAGACGAGTCGCTTAGTCAGGCCATTTAAGTGCTATTGTATAAAACCAAAGTCCAATCTTTTATCTTTGTAGATTGCAAGACTTTCTTTATGAGACTTGAGACCTCTGCTTAACTTCAGAATTCTTCTGTGTCTTCCTCACTTTTTTTGCTTCTTCTCATCTTGCAGAAATTGCACTGCCTCATCTCGGGTTCTGTCCTCAGCAAGAACTGGCCGCCTGCTCCTGCTGACCTGCAGAGGGCCTGGGCCTGTGAAGGGCAGGTGGAATATTTGGAGTTTACTTTCTCTCTCTCTTTCTCTGCCATGGTGTTTTGTTTTCCGTGTTTAGGGATCACCAAAGATTCTGTGTTAGTGAATGCCACTAACATTTCCTTTTCCCAGAATACTAATTCCACAGTGACAAGACTGGATTCAAAAAATGGCAACAGTGGTTTTTGATAATTAAAAATGATCAAATATCTTTACACTGATCTACCTTTTCTAAGTTTACAATTCAAGGGAGGAAAGTTACAAAGAAACAAGGAAAGAGTGCATACCAGGAGGGAGAAATAGGAGAGAACTCTGGGACAGCCCTGTTTGGAAAGGGTGGCCTCTTACTGGGCAGGCTCCTGCCATTCAACATTGGCTCTTGAAATTCCACCCAACCTAAGTTCGGTGCTACACGTCTGATGGCGGATAAGAAGCTCCAGAGCACAGTTAAACAATTTACTGACTTTTGAAAATAGCAAGCACACTCATGTATTTATTGTTCACAAAAGCATTTGGTTTAAGAGACACGGCAGAACTTGACCCCCATCGCAAAGTCTGCCACTGAGGTCCAATCACACCTATTGCTCTTCCTGTCAACAGGTCTCTCTCCCTAGCACCTCAAGGAAGGGAACACAGATGGAGCTTGTGGCTCTCAGAAACTGACAGAATCAGTTCTGAAACCTCCCCAGGAATGTTACCTGGGACTGCCGCAAAATGACTGTGAGCAGTACATGTAGTGCAGGTGACACTACAGAGGGATGTTTGGGGTATTTCTTAGTTTCCCAGAGCAGTGATACACCCAATCCTGCCGCACGTAGAATCACCTTCAGAAAGATTGAAAAAAAAACCCCTACAAAACAAACAAACAAACAAACAAACAAACAACAGAAAACCCCTGTTCTCCCTCAACCCCAAATACGAGGATTCAGTTATGCCATCTCGGGCAAGTCGCCCCATCTCTGTGAGTCTCAGCTTATTCTTCTTCATCTGGTACTGGGAATTCAACCCAGGGGCACTTAACCTCTCAGTCCCTCCCCAGCCCCCTTAAATATTTTATTAAGAGATAGGGTCTCGCTAAGGTGCTGAGGGCCTTGCTAAGTTGCTGAGGCTGGCTTTGAATTCAGGATCCTCCTGTCTCAGCCTCCCAAACCGCTGGGATTATAGGCGTGCACCACAGTGGTAAGTCTCAGCCTCTTCCCCTGGCAAGTCCCCTTAGTAAAACCTGCCTGTGTGCATCGAAGGATGTGGTGAGGACCAGACACATTCACAGCTTTTGAAATACTCCAAGTGCAGGGAAATGTTCGTTCCATTGTGCTCCTTGTAGCCAAAGGCTCCCTTTAGAACAAGGGTATGGGCCCTGCTGGAATGCAGAAAAAGAGGCTGATAGGCCTCTGCAGGGACCCAGCCACACCACTCAGGGCTCTTCAGGACTGACTTCCACAAGATGGAAGAGAAGAGTCTGGTGGCTGTGGTCATATGGGTCAATGGGATACCACAGTGTTCTCCTGGGCCAGCAAACAGACAAACCTGTACGTTAATTGAGAAACAAACAGTAAGAGGTCTCAGCAGATGCAGTGAACTCATAACAAGTTGACTTAAGGAAAGTTGAGGCAAAAGGGTTGACGTGCAAAGACCACAGGAACTTAAAAGTGAAGGATCAAGTGTCAGCCCACCTGTGTGTGTGCACACCTTTGTGTGTGTGTGTGTGAGTGTGCATGCGCACATGCCCCTGTGTGTGTGTGTGCATGTGTGTGAGTGTGCATGCGCACGTGTCCCTCTGTGTGTGCATGTGAGTATGTGAGTGTGCATGCGCACGTGTCCCTCTGCGTGTGCGTGTGCGTGTGTGTATGTGAGTGTGCATGCGCACGTGTCCCTCTGCGTGTCCCTCTGCGTGTGTGTGAGTGTGCATGTGCACGTGTCCCTCTGAGTGTGCGTGTGTGTACGTGTGCATGCGCACGTGTCCCTCTGTGTGTGCATGTATGTGAGTGTGCATGCGCACGTGTCCCTCTGTGTGTGCGTGTGTGTATGTGAGTGTGCATGCGCACGTGTCCCTCTGCGTGTGCGTGTGTGTATGTGAGTGTGCATGCGCACGTGTCCCTCTGTGTGTGTGTATGTGAGTGTGCATGTGCACGTGTCCCTCTGCGTGTGTGTGAGTGTGTATGTGAGTGTGCATGCGCACGTGTCCCTCTGTGTGTGCGTGTGAGTGTGTATGTGTGCGCACATGCACGGGTTCTCGGCCTTTGACTTTCAGGTATTTTGACGCTCAGGGGTCAAAGTGGCAAACGGAAAGATCCGTTTCCTAGTCCCGGATCCTTCTGCCCATAACTATCTGTGTGACCTAAATCAGTCCTTCCACTCCTGTAGGCCTCGGTTGTAATTTCAGCGCATTTTCATAGAAAATGTCCGTTTCCTTCCAATCCTAAAACTCTAAGGCTTAAGACCATTATCTGATCGTTTGATAAGTGGTCTTGCATTTTCATTGCAGCTACCTTTATGACATTGTTAGTCAAACTGAGGATTCGGCCAGAATCCTCTGTCAGAAAATGAGCCTCCTAGTGTATCTTTATTTATTTATTTATTTATTTTGGTAAAACATGAGCTTTT
This sequence comes from Sciurus vulgaris, assembly GCF_902686455.1. Taxonomy (NCBI): domain Eukaryota; kingdom Metazoa; phylum Chordata; class Mammalia; order Rodentia; family Sciuridae; genus Sciurus; species Sciurus vulgaris. The sequence continues at coordinate 149,292,770 of NC_136467.1, forward strand.
CTTCAACGATTGTAATGGATACAGCATATTTTATTTGCAGCTTGTCAGTCAACAAATATCAGAGGTCAGGTTTCCTGTGTGGTTGTTCCTGGCAAGGCAAAGCCTCTTTATGTGTCTGCGATTGACCAAAACTAACTCAGAGGCCACTTCAGCAATGCTCCAGGATACCACCCAGAAACCCTGAGCTCCTCTGCTCCCTCCCAGTGGAGATGCTGGTGTTGGAGGTGGTGACTGAGAAGTGAAGCCCTTTGCATGTCCAAGCCAGGCTACCACCAAGTCACCACGATGCCTTGATCTCTCTCTGAGTCGCTCAGCAAACCTACTGCCAATCATCTTAAGTCTAGACAAGCTTCTGCAAGCTATCTATGCTACTTTCCTTTTATCAGAGAAAGAAATACACAGTCTAGGAGAAATCCTTCAGAAAAAGGGTCAACGTGCAAAGACCACAGGAACTTAAAAATGAAGGATCAATACCTATCATTTGAATATCTACATGTCAGGCACTGCCCTAGGCCCCAGAGGTTCAGCTCTGAACCCCATTCAAAGCGCTTATGTTCTAGTTGGGCAAGGCTGACCAAAAATATGCTTTTTAGGCCCTTCTTCACGCTTTTAAAAAACATACTCTGGCTTGTCACAATTTCCTGAAAATGAGCTGTCCCAAAATTGAGCTAAAACTTCATTTATTCTAAAATGAAACCTGTCCTTCCAGATCATAAAGAAAGTAGGTTTGTGTTTCTTATTGCTGCTGTTTTGTTTTTACTTTTATATTTGCCCCTTTGAAGAGAGGAGGATCAAATGTGTTTTATTTGTTCATCAGCTTGACTTGTAACTTCCGTGTTTAGACCCAAGCGTGGAAGCCTCCACCTGTGCTCTGGTCTCAGGCTGCACCTGTAATGGGGCTTGATGTGTTCATGGGAGAAGGGTGCTCTCTGCAGATTTAGTTCCTTACTAAGGACATCAAAATTAGCAGATGAAGTCCAATTTTCTTCAAAAACAAACAAAAAAATAACTCGGCAAAATAACTATCTTTGCTAGGTACTATCTGTTACAAAAAACAGAGATCCGTGCAGATCAACTCAAGCAAGGGAGCATGTAGTACAGACAGTCCCCAAATTAGGATGATTCCACTTACATTTTTTCTACTTAGCCAGGTGAGGTGACACATGACTGTAATCCCAGCAGTTGGGGAGGCTGGGACAGGAAGATTGAGAGTTCAAAGCCAGCCTCAGCAAAAGTGAGGCACTAAGCAACTCAGTGAGACTCTGTCTCTAAATAAGATATAAAATAGGGCTGGGGATGTGGCTCAGTGGTCTAGTGCCCCTGAGTTCAATCCCTGGTACTCACCGCCCCCCCTGCAAAAAAAAAAAAAAAAAAAAAAAAACCCACAATTTTTCTGCTTCATGGTGGTGTGAAGGTAATTAGCATTCAGAAGAAAGTGCACTTGAATTCTAAATCTGACCTTTTCCTAGGCTTACAATGTACTGCAGAACCCTCTCTGGAGACGCAGGACGGTGGCAGCCAGCCCCGCAGCTCCAGCCAGTCCATGATCATGAGGCAGGTGTGCTCCTGTGTGCTCTGTTGCCAGGATGCTCTATAGGCTGGTGTATTACATGCACTTTTGACTTTCCATGTTTTCAACTTCAGAGGGGCTTATTAGGATGTAAACCCACTGAAAGTTGAGGCACCTCTGCACACAGGTTCAAGTGGCATGAGACAGTTTTTGGAACTCCAAGATCAAAAATCATAGTGCAGTTTGGCCTTGCAGAGGCAAAGCGGGCTGAGGTAGCTTCAGATGCACAACCTGGGGCCTGAGATCACAGGACTCTGAGCCAACTGCTTCCCAAATGCCCTTTCCCTTCTAACCTGGATTCTTCCCAGTTGAATCTTTTCTCTGCCTCATAACTTCTGATTTGTGACTGGGCTTGCTTTCAGGGGCTCTCTGTGCTGCTGTAACAGAGTGTACTTTTAGCATCCTGCCCCCTTGGCTGCTATCTACCTGATTTGCTCCATATTTCTCAATTCAAAATTTCAAGGATAAGAATTGAATTGGGCGGGGCACTGTTAATCCCAGCAACTCAGGAGGTGGAGGCAGGAGGATTGCAAGTTCAAGAGCCAGCCTCAGCAACTTAGGCCCTACGCAACTTAGTGAGACACTGTCTCAAAAAATAAAAAGGGCTAGGGATGTGGCTCAGTGGTTAAGTACCCCTGGGTTCAATCACTAGTGAAATAAAAAAAAAACTGAATTGGATCTCCTTTTCCATCCCAGGCCAATTCATAGCCAGTTTCTTGGTCTAACTAAATAAAACATTTGTTGGGCACCATTGATGGGTTGGCTATTTTTGGGTCAGGGGTGTATCCTTATCTCATCCACTCTTGTTGGAGGAGATCTCGCTGTGGATGATGTGTGCTGAGGTCTAGTTCATAAGTAGGACCTGTGGCACAGCAGATGTGACTGTCCAGTACAATGGGCATGGTGAATTTTGTTAGCCTCCCAATCAACTTTCCATACAAGGAAATTAGTTCTTCTTTAGATTCACCATCATATACCACTGTTAGTGAACACTAACCGCCAGTATCTATTTTTTCTTTCTGTGGCAAGAATAGATTATTAAATTGTCCATCAGTGACTTCCTCTGTTTTCTGGGATGTATGAGATAATGCTTCTTCCTCAAAACAGTGGTGCCTTCACTTTTGTTGGGGCCTGCACCCCTCTTAATGGGGGGCTTGGAAGGTCTGGGTACGGCCCTAGTGAATGCCGATGGTTTGGGTCCTGGGCTCCAGAGCTAGACTTGCTAGAGGAGAGATGTTATGAATCTGAACCAAGGTCTTTAGAAAATACCAAGGGGAAAGACGGAGAAAGCCAAGTCCAGGTGGCAGGGCAAGGTTCAAATCGGGATGAAATCCAAGGATCAGGAATGGACATAACTGGAACAGAGGGGGAGTGCTGAGCTGTCCTGCCTGCGTTCGCTTTCTTGGGCTCACCAGGTGGTAGGTGGTGGCCGAGCTGAAGGGCGGGTTTTTTCTCCTTCTCCCTTTCCTTCTGGCCACGCACGTTCTTCTGCCTCCATGTCAGTCATTCGGGCTCTCCTTCATCTCCTCGACTCCCTTTGCTTTCTGCTGGGATCACGTCTTCCTGCTGATCGCAAAGCTCTCCAGTGTCTTAAATCACTGCGGGTTCAGGGTGATGGGTCTCAAGCCCTTTCACCAGCTTGCTTTAAAGAACGAATCTGGAAGACAAATTTGGCACCTGCCCCCAGGTCAGAAATGACTCCTCGGTCTGTGGTGCTTGCAGATCAGGAACAGAAGCTTGCATCTTCTCAGCAACTCTGCTCTTCTACCCTGCCCTCCTGGGAGGGCTGCCTTAGACCCCCTTGGTCACAAATCCTGCCCCATCGCATTCCCAAGCCTGATCATCTACCAAGGAGAGGTAGCAGTTGACAAGGCCGCCAGTCATGCCATCTCCACGGCTCCTACATCATTTCACAGACTTACACCCGGTTCTCCCCGAGGGGTGATCCACCCAGTCACAAGCAAAACCTTGCTTGCAGAACTCCCTGTGTGTGGACATCCCACATCTTTCTGCAATTGTGGTCTGTGCTTTATGCACAGCTTAATGGTAAAAAATTCCTGATAATTCCGAGGAAAACCTTTTGAATCAGCTCAACTAACACTAAGATGATTAAAATGTCATTATTCCAAAGAAAACATTTTCAGATCCATCCATGGTTTCCCCACTTGCAAATGAACTCCACCTCCACATACAACTGGGTGTCACTCTCAGAAGAGCTGGGAAGTCATCATCCTAAGGGTGACTGCTGAAGGTGGGGAGAAGGAATTTGCCCCAGAATTCCTGTTGGAATGCACTTAACCGGGTGGCTCAGGGAGCCTGCAACCTTACTCTTTAATGCCATATTCTGGGCACTAAAAGCAAAAATGGGCCTTTGTGCACCTGCTTGGGAGCCTGGTTCTCACTTTTAGCTCCAAAGGACAACTCACAATCTTTTGGAACATATCTCACTCATAATTTCATGGCTATCTTTAGTGTGTATATTTTAGCTATGAAAACTCTGTATAATGGAACACTATTTTTGTTAAAAAAATCATCTGTTAATATCTAAAGCAAACTATCACCTTTCGAGAGCAATATTTTCTCCCTGAGACAACATTTTTGCCTGCTGCATTTGAAGGGCCAGTTATTTGGTACTGTTCCAACAGCCCTAGACTCTAGGATATTTGCATTAGCTAAAAAAATAAAATAAAAAATATAATTCTAAAGAACTGGCTACTTCACCCATTCATTTACTCAATTGCAACAGTAAAGCATTACCCTGGCTGGAGCTGTATTTCAATTCAACAAGTAAGTATGTACCAGTAGTCTATAAGAATCAAGGGAATTGTTTATTGATCACACAGTGTTTGCAATACATGGGGTCAATTTAAGTTGCACCCAGAAAACCCCCATTATAAAGCGCTTCAGGTACCACCCATTATAAAGCGGCAGGCAAAATCATGTCTGCCATGAACCTGTTATGGTGACTCGTCTCCTTACTAAAATAAACAGGAAACAGAAGTAACATTCTGTCTGTACTAGTATGTAGTGTTCTGTAGGCCTCTGTCAACCCACCAAGTGGCATGACCCGAGTGCCTACAGATGAGGAGTCACTGCTACTCAAAGTCAAGTCTACCATTCCTACCACTTTAATCGCTTTTCTTATTCAGGTAACTCAAGAGCAACAGTAACTTCACCTAATGTACCATTTGAGGAGTGGAATCTGACGCCCACTACAAGATCCTTTTTCTTCTGAACTCTCTATAAAATCTTTTTTTCTTTCTTTGTGCATCTAAAATAATTAGTTACTTGTAAAGAGAGTGCCATAGCAACAATGTACATTCATATATTTTTTTCCACATTTGCTATCTTATGTAAAGGCAAGGGGTTTGGAGTCAGAACTGAGCTGAAATTGTGACTGTCACAGTAAGTAAATGTGATGTTGGGGAAGCCATTTAAGCTTTCTGGGTCTCAGTTTTCTCATCTCTAAATTAGGACTAATAATAGAAATGACCTGGGGCTGGGGAGATAACTCAGTTGGTAGAGTGCTTGCCTTGTAAGCACAAGGCCCTGAGTTTGATCCCCAACCCCCCCACCCCCCCAAAAAAAGGAGAAATGACCTCTTTGGGTATTTAGAATTAAATAATATTTGCAAATTTCTTAGGACTGGGCATATACATTCAATAAAGGCTAGATTTACTTTTCATTCTTTAATAACTGGCCCAGCTTTTGTAATTCTGACAGGCAGTTATCACTGTCTCTACCTGGATGGATGAGTCAAGTGACTTGTCCAGGGTTAAACAATTTGCTAGTGACAGCACCAGGACTTCTGACTCCGCGCCCCAGGTCTGCACCTCACCTCATCACCCCCAGTCAATTTTATAGACTTTTACAGAATGGGATGCAGTATCCAGCACAAGAAGAGAATTCTCCTTGGTAAAGGTCAGAGCCACAGGATGGGAAAGACCATGAGTAACCATGGGCTTCAATTCCGGAAACTGCTCGGGCTTTCCTAAGCACAGGATAGCTGGGCCAGAGGTATCTGCAACAATCACATTCCCCTGGTGATCAAAGGTCACAGCTGAAGCAGTTACTCTGGAGGGAAAGAAGAGGCTCAGTCCAAAGGTGTCCACCTGGCCGACCAGTTGCATACTTGAGCTAAACACCTTCACCCTGGTGCTGCTGGCCCCGGGGCCCAAGGTCAAGGCGTGCTCTAGGACCGCGATGGCCCCAGTGAGCCAAGACACGGCCACCCCTCGGGGACTGCACAGATGAGCTTGCAATCCTTCTGTTCTCCGAAGGGCCCCTTCTGTGAAGTCGACTTCCAGGAGGTGCAGAGACCCTGCCTCCGCATCAGTTACCAGAACCCCATTCTGAGGGGTGGTCTCCACACCCCAAGGTAAGGAGAACTGGCCTCCAATGACGAGCTTGATCTGGCCAAAAAAATCAAACACTTTGATGGAGCGGTCGCCGGCGTCCGTGACAACCACGTGGCAGTCATTGGTGACAGTGACGTCCAGTGGGTACCTAATGTCTTGGGCGGTGTCACCTTTCTCTCCAAACTGATGCACACATCCTCCCCCAGAGTCAAAGATCTTGACCCGCCTCTTGCCGTCGTGCACCACCACGACCCGTCCTGTCTTGGGACATAGTGCCAGACCCGTGGGGTTGATCAGGGTCCCCCACCCGCCAAAGGCGTGGTGGCAGGTGAGGACCCCGGGGGTGCAGGGGGCGGAGGGGGCGGCTGGAGACCGGTGAAAGGTGGAGCCCAGGAGCTCCAGCAGGTGCAGCACCGGCAGGCAGTCGCTGGTGTCGCAGGCGCGGCAGGCCCGCCGGCAGAAGGGGCACTCGAGGACCAGGGTCCGCGGGTGTGCCAGGGCGGCCACGCAGGCCAGGCACACCACGTGGCCGCAGGACAGGTTGCGCGGGCGCCGCTGCTGGCCGTGGCCGAACCTCTCAAAGCACACCTTGCACTCGAGCAGGCTGACCTCGGCCTCGCGCACCAGCTCCGGTGGCGTCCCCGCGCCGCACCGGGCCTCCTCCCCCATGGCGCGCCGTCCCCGCTGGACTCTGCCCCCGCGCAGCTCGCGGTCACGGTCACGGGGCGGGGCGTCCGCCCTGACGTAGAGCGCAGCGGGTCGCCGGCCGCGGCCTGCCGCCCCCTGGTGGGCACGCGGCACTCCTGCCTGAGTGGACGGGTCCGGGAGGAATCCACCTGCAAGTTTTGTGCAGACCGGTCATCTTCGGCTTGGGTGGATCATCTGCATTTGACAGGCAAGGAGGCCCACCCACGGAGGACCGGTGGCTTGTCCCTGTTCTTCAGCCCATAAGTGACAAAGCAAGAAGTAGAACCCAGAGTTCCAGCGCTAGTGTCCAGCAGTGTTTCCCATCCGCAGCGTTGGGCGCTGGGGACCAGAGCTGGAGTCACACGGTCCCTTACTTCATGTTAGCTATAATCCGACGGGAAAACACAGACACACCAAAGTTAAAACTCCAGGAAGGCGAGGCTGGTGCCACACTTTGGTGTGTTTTATCACATTTGTAGCAAAGGAGAAGCTTACTGAATACTTATAAAGTGAATTTGGCTGTGGAAGAAAGGTTACAGGCCAATACCAAAACTCACTAGGCTTGTGACTTTCATATGGGGAGCCATGGCTGAGAATGCCTTCGACAGGAATAAATACGAATTAAGAAAGCTGTCGGGCTGGGCTTGTGGCTCAGTGGTGGAGCACTTGCCTAGCATGTTTGAGGCACTGGGTTCAGTTCTCAGTACCACATAAATAAAATAAAGGTATTGTGTCCATCTACAACTAAAAATATTTTTTAAAAATTATTAACAATTACTATAGAATTTGCTCCATTCCTGCCTTTTTTAAAAAAAGGGTTTATGTAGATTATCTCATTTAAACCTCATGACAATCCTATTTGATATATTGTTTTCATCACCCCTTTTCTACAATAGAGTTCATAGAGGTTAAATATCTTGGCTAGGGTCACATGGCTAGCAAGTGGCTGGGCTTCCACTGAAAGCCATGCAGTTTCACTAAGGAGCCCACACGCTTAACTAGTCCAGTGGTTTTCAAACTTGGTTGCATATGGTAAGCACAGGGACTCATCCCCAGAGATTTGATTGCTCTGGGGTGTGGTGTGGGCTGCTGGGATTTGTAAAAGTCCCCCAGCTGATTATAACTGAATCTGAGAACCAATGCGCTGTGGTGGGTCCTTCAAACACCAACAGCTTCAAGTGTTCCAATCTCAGTTAAGACTGAAAGCAAAGAGGTTCTATCATATATTGGAAAATGTTCAACCAGGAGTTAGCATGATCCAGCTCAGGAATCCACTGTGTTATTACAGTCTTCCATTTGCCGGATGTTCCCACCCAAATGTCTTACATGACAAAAACCACATATTAGGTCATTTCTGTTCATTTAGAGACTGCAGTCATAACCAGTGACCCTTTTATTTACTAGACTTCTGAGAACACAAGATTCCATCACCTGTTAAAACCCCAGGAGAGAACTTTAAAGTAAGATAAGAAAGAATATTTTCTTATAAAATGTTACATGATTCAAAGATTGTATATTAGAACACCACAACCAACTCAATACTGTATTTCAGAATACATTTCCATTCCAACTAAATAACCAACTAAAACCACATCCAACAGAAATGACTTCCAGAAGTTATTTAGTTATTTCTCAGTCAAGAAATACATTCAGAACCTCAAAAAAAAAAAAAAAAAAAAAAAAAACAAAAACAACTTTTAGAACCAGGGTTGCCTAATACAAATATGAGAGCCACATTACATCATACCAAATTTTCTTGTAGCCACACTTTAAAAAGTAATAAGAAACTAGTGACATGAATAAAGTGTATATTTTATTTAACACAAAATATCCAAATATTGTCACTTTGACTTTTTAATCACTATAAAAATATCAATGAGATGCTATACTCTTGTGTAGTAAAATCCAACATGGATTGTTCACTCATAGCACATTCCAGTTCATATTACCTCCCTTTCAAGTGCTCAGTAGTCACACATGGCCGGTGACAGTCACAGGGGGCTGGCTGCTGTCACAGGAAGCCAGACAAATGTAGGCCAGATCTGTGCTGAGATGTTACCTTCTCAAGACACTTTGCCAAACTGACTTTGTGGATCTCTGACTTGCTCTAACTTGTCTCTGTTCCAACGTTGTTTAAAAAAATATTTGAAGATCTCAATTCATTGCTGACCATAGCTGAACTTTGACCCTTCGGTCTTGTGCTGCCAGACTTCCAGGAGGGAGGAGCTGGAGGGATCAACTCCCCTGCACACACCCTGCTAATCCTACCTTCTTCTTGATCTTTTGCTGCTCCCGTGAGGCAACTACTAGTACTGCACCCTCAGCTTTGTTAGCCCTGGGGCTGCAACCCAATCGAGGCCTCAGGAATACAAAGAGGCAGGTGTTCAGCCAGAGAAATCAGAAAAAGCGGCAATAAAGAATGTCCATAGAGCAGGGCATGGGGGCATACGCCTGAAATCCCAGCAACTCAGGAGGCTGAGGCAGGATGGGAAAATAGTTGTCAAAATCAGCCTCAGCAGCTTAACAAGGCCCTAAACAACTTAGCAAGACCTTGTTTAAAAAAAAAAAAAAAAAAAAAAAAAAAAGGCCTGGGGATGTGCCTCTGGTTAAGCGCCCCTGGGTTCAAACTGATACTAAAAAAAAAAAAAAAAAATGTCCATAGTAATCGCTCTGCTATAGTAGGGTGCTGGAAGACTTTGTGACCCATTTGCCCTAATAATTTACTGTCAAGGATCCAGTGGTAAATTTGACATATAGAAGTATAACTTGTGGCATTTGATTGGAGATTAAGGTTTTCTCAGTCATGCAAACATTTAGGCTTCAGTCCTTGTGCAATTCAGGATCACCATATCCTGGTGGGGCACTCTTGTTATCTTTGTCATTTGCTGCCACCCGATGGAGTAGCCTCGGTTTCTAGTCTGGCGTTCCCATCAGCAGAAGCCAGTGTTCCCTTTTTTTGCCTGGGCCTTTTTCTGCTTAATAGAAGACATGGAGTTTAGTGGACTCTTTTTTTTTCTTTTTTTTTTTTTTTGGTGGTGCTGGGGATTGAGCCCAGGGCCTTGTGCATGCAAGGCAAGCACTCGACCAACTGAGCTATATCCCCAGCCCTCTTTTTTTTTTTTTTTCAATTCATTCTTAAAACCAAACCTTCTCCTCATTCCTTCTTTCTTTCACGTCTGTCTCTGAAGAGATAAGGAAGTTCCACACCTGGTTTTGCTCCACACTGTATCCTGGTGCCTGGGGCAGGCCTGACAGGCCTGGACTTAAATTTGCTGAATGAATGCTCACTACAATGATGGGAAATACAACTGTCAAAAAATCTTGGGCTGGGGCTGCGGTTTAGCGGTGGAATACATGCTTAGTGTGCATGAGGCCCCTGGATTCAATCCCCAGCACCACCAAGAAAAAAAAAATTTCTTTTTGGTAAATATTTAGTAATTGGGCTATTCAGGAGGCTGAGGCAGGAGAATTGCAAGTTGGAGTCTAGCCTGGGCAACTTAGCAAGACCATGTCTCAAAATAAAAGAGGCTGGGGGTTTAGTTAAATGTCCCTGGGTTCAAGTCCCAGTACCCCCAAAACAAAACAAAACAAAACATCTGTATCTAAAATATAATCGAAACTTTGTCAAAATACACATATGTAAGTAGACAAAAAAGAAAGAAAACACATCTCCATGTTTTCAGTATTATCTCAAGCAATATGATTTGGTTGTTTTTGTTTTTCTTCTTAGACTTTCATATACCTTCCAAATTTCCAGAGTATTATTTTTACTATTTAAGTATAAATAATTGCTAATATCTGATTTCTAAATACTGCCACCTGCTGTGGAGAGTTCACACCAGTAGTGAAACACACTTCTATCAATATCCACTGGTTAGGGCTCATAGATTTTCAGGCATTTTTTTAATTTACACATTAAAGTTACATGTAATTAAGAATCTAGGGGACTGGGATTGTGGCTCAGTGGTGGAGCACTTGCCTAGCATGTGGGAGGCACTGGGTTCAATTCTCAGCACCGCATATAAACAAATAAAATAAAGGTTGATTGCAACTGGGAAAAAAAGAAAGAAATCTGGGACATGACTATTGTTCACACCCAGCAGAGTGGCTGTGCTTAAGGTACTTTTAAGGAATCCTATCTTATCGCCAGTAACTCTGCCACTCTGGTGAATTTAATATGTTTGGCAAAGAATAAAGCACATTATATAAGAAGTGATGAAAAGTCAGAGTTATAACAATTAAAGACTATTATTATTATTGTTATTATTGTTGTTTTGCAGCATTTGGAGGCTCAAACCCAGGGCCCAGCACAGGCTAGGCAAGCACTCTACTACTAAGCGACTTTGCAATCTTTTTTAGTTTATTTTGAGACAGGGTCTCCCTAAATTGCCAAGGCTGCCTATAACTTGTGATCCTCCTGCCTCAGCCTCCTAAACAGTTGGGATTATAAGTGTGCGCCACCTGTGTTCAGTAAGACAATTTGGAGCTTTAAAAAGCATTCAGTAGAAATCTTTCTTTGAAAGATCTTTGAGTGTGTGCCATATAATTATACACATGTATGAATGAACATACATCTAGATTGTTCCTTATGAGAATAAAATAGGCGTATGCTACAGTTGTGAACAGGTACATTACTGGGACTGGTATCTCTGGCGGTTAGGCTTCTGTTTGCACAGGAATTCCTTTTCATTTGGGAATTCTCTCATAGGTATTACTTTCAGGCCACCTTCTGTGGTCCCTTGACCATTAACCCTTCATGAAGCCAAATCTCAGGCTTGACCGAGGTCAGCGTGGAAGCTTTGGTTATATCTCTGTGTTTTTATTTCCCCATTCACCCACACCGACTATCACATCCCTCCCTCGTTTCCTCCAGACTGCTAATGACAACTCTGAATATCTATGTTGAACATCACATCCCTGTGTAGGCGATGACAAGGCACTTAGTGAATCACTGTGTACAGGGCAGAAGGCTCAGGTTCTCTGTTATGTAAAGGACTAAATGAAATAAAAGGCATTTTTACAGAATCCTGAGAATAATTCAACTGCTGTAAAATAATGTATATGCAGTATATCTTCTATCTTGAGACTTTTAAAAAGGCCACTTCCCCAATGAGGACACTTTACGTGAAAGACTGACAATATAAGGTCGTCTCATTTGTATCACTTAAGATTCTCTGGGTGTCAGTTATAGAAACGAACTCCAGCTCACGCAAGAGAAGCAGACATGGGCTGGGGATATGGCTCAGTTGGTAGAGTGCCTGCCTCGCAAGCACAAGGCCCTGGGTTCAACCCCTAGCACTGCAAGGAGAAGCGGACGTTATCACGTGGATACGGCAGGGCCTCTGGAAAGATGAAAATATCCCGTTTCTCAGATCTCCAAGTGGGATGTGGCTGTCGCACAGCTCCGGGTTCACACGTTACAGTTTCACCATCTCTGCAGTCAGCTTGTTGTTCCAGCCCCAAGTTCAAAAATCTCAAAAGGAAACCAGATTGGCCCAGCTTGGGTCCGCAGTCATTCTTGTTTCATTCGCCTGGAGTTGGAGTTGGCTACTGAGGCTCCAGAGCCCATGCTGTGGCCTGGGGGCAGGCCTTGGGGAAATGAGAGCCTTTTTTTGGTACTGGAGATTGAACCCAGAGGCTCTTAACCACTGAGCCACATCCCCAGCCATTTTTGTATTTTATTTAGAGACAGGGTCTCACTGAGTTGCTTAGGGCCTTGCTAAGTTGCTGAGGCTGGCTTTGAATTCTCCATCCTCCTGCCTCAGCCTCCCACACTGTTGGGATTAGAGGTGTGTGTCACTCTGCTGGCTATTCTTACAGTTTGGGGAAAGAAAACATTTGTTCCATATGTGTTGGTTTAATTAAGTTTTTAAAAGTCTGTTTCTTGATTTTGTTACATATAAAGTCACATATGGAGAAAATGTGAAAGCAGGTTCTAGGATTTGAGGATGAGATGGGAGCTTATAGTAAAAGCTCATCTTTTGCATAATTTTTAGATTACTTTGAAGCCTATTAAATTGTTACATTTCTTCCACGGTTCTAAATTTCATAAGAATGCCAGTTTTTCTATGTCTGTGGGTATATGCATTGTTTTTCTTTTATTTTTTATTATACAAGAAATACATGCAATCTTTAAGACAGAGAGGTTAATATTTTGTCCCCAGTTATAGACACCTCTGTAAAAGAGCTACTTTAACATTTGAGTTTCCCTCTAAAAATTTATATGCATTTTTTGAGCACTGATCTATGATATGATTTATGAGAAATTTAAAAATTTTACAATTTAAAAAACAGCCATTATATTTTCAAGTCTTAGCATAATTTTCTTTTTTCTTTTTTTTTGGTGCTGGGGATTGAACCCAGGGCCTTGTGCTTGCAAGGCACAACTGACCTACATCCCCAGCCCCATGGCATAATTTTCAATTGCTCAAAAACATTCATGTTACTTGATTTTAGTTACATTTCATTTACTTTTCTGTAAGTAGATACAATTTTTCAAAAATGTAGTCAATTCCCCAAGTTTTATGTCTTTCTTCAAAAGCGTCCACCTTCTCAAGGCAGAGAATATTGCATTTTGTACCTGAAACAAGAACAAAGGGTAACATGTCAAAATTCTGTAAATAGTCAAACTGTAGAACCAGCCGAGGTGCCCATCAATGGATGGATGGATAAACAAAATGTGGTATATATACACAATGGAGTTTATCCAGTCACAGAGAAAAATGAAATTCTGTCATTTGCAGGAAAATGGCTAGAACTTGAGAACATTATATTAAGTGAAATAAGCCAAATTCAGAAGGTCAAGGGTTGCATGTTTTCTCTCACGTGTGGAAGCTGGAGAGGAAAAAGGAAAAGAAAAGGGGTGGGGAGAGCTCATGAAAATCAAAGGGACTTAGTGAGGTCCCAAGCAACTCAGCGAGATCCTGTCTCTAGATAAATTTTATATATATATAATATATTAATATATAATATATAATATAATATTACATATTATATTTATGCATATATTATATATTATATTTATGTATATTATATACATAAATTATATATAATTTATATTATAATTTATAATTATATATAATTATATATACATAAATTATATATAATATATAAAATATTATATATATTTATGTGTATATATATATATACATGTATATACACACATATACTTATGTATGTATATATATAAATTTTAAAAAAGGCTGGGGCTATGTCCCAGTGGTTAAGTGCCCCTGGATTCAATCCCCAATACCACCAAAACAAAAAAGCAAAAATATTCAAAAGGAGATCAGTAGAGGAAAGGGACTAGGGGGAGGGAAGAGGGGAGAAAGGGGGTCAGTGCTTGGGAGTGATACTGGCCAAATGATATTGTTCTCCTGTGTGCAGGTATGAATATGTAGAACAGATCCCACCACTATGTACAACTATAATGCACCAATAAAAAATGTGGAAAAAAACAAACAAACCCTGGAGACCATCATGGGGGTGATTCTAGAAACACTTCACAGGATTTTAAAGGGACTGTGTACTGAGGCTCTTTCTCTTCTGTTTAATGCAAAATGTGAAATGCTAAGGGCAAACTTCTGGACTCTGGAATTGTTATTATCTCAAGAGCAAGAGTGAATGTACCGCCTCTGTAGAAAAGTTCACGGGTTAACCCAGAGCATGCAGCCAAAAAGTCACATTATAGAGATTGGTTCCCTTTCTAAGATAAAACAGTTTTCAATAAAATGGTCTCCACCTTTTAAATTTCAGAGGCTTTAATCACATACTGATAGTTTACTAACAGCTCAATACAGTTACCTGCTGACTTCATTTAAAAAGTTAGACTGGGGCTGGGGTTGTGGCTCAGTGGTAGAGCACTCGCCTAGCATGTGTGAGGCACTGGGTTTGATTCTCAGCACCACATATAAATAAATGAATAAAATAAAGGTCTAGCAACATCTACCAAAAAAAAAAAAAAAAGTTAGAGCCCAACTTACCAAACAACCTTTGAATTTCAGCATCTGGAACATAAAATGGTGGTCCTAGGAACGAGAGAAACAGTAAGGAGTGATTCCTACAACTTTAACTCTGAAGAGCCAGGAGCGTCCAGGGCCTGCCCCAGCTGCTTCCCATGGCCTGTTGGCCCGTTCTATACACAGCTTAGTCACCCAAATGGGGGAGGATGTGGCATGGTCTTCTGGTTTTTGTGCTTTGTTTTTGTTTTTGTTTTGCCTATCTCACACAAAGAAGAGAAGCTGCTTATTGAGGGAATGGCCTTGTTACATATCCATCTGAGCGTTGATGAAATAGAGGCTGAGCCAGCTATGGGTCTTGGGAACATGGAAATCGGGGTGGAGTCCATTGGTAAATTCCTTTGGGGTATCTTGTCTTCTGGGCACTGATTTTCTACCTCCTGCACCCACTCATTTCTATATGCTCCTCTTACTCTGTGTGGGACACAGGGATTATTAGGAACCTTCCCTTTGCCTATTGAAAGCAGTATTCTGAGACTCCACCCCCAGAGCCCGCTGTGTCTCTTCCCACGGGCTTTCCTGGGCCTCTGCTCATGAATGGAATTCAGATCAGATTAGCAGAGCTAACTTCTGCCTCCAGTAGCTTCTATTTCCAGCCAACTGCCTCAGACTTAATTAGGGGCACTGGATCTCATCTCTTAATGAGTTTTTTTAGACCTAATTTATTCAAACAGGAAAAAAAAAAAGACTAACATATGCAAATATTTATAAAACAAGGCACTTTTTTAAAAGCTCAACTAAAAATCCAAAAGTGGATTCTTACAAATTAAAAGTCTACGTATTTGGTTTTCACTTCTCCCTGAAAATAAAAGTCCAGATGTGACGAATGTTAAGTTTCAGTGTCCAAATGAAATGGGTCCAGAGGAAAACATCCGTTTATAGATTCAAAACAAAGGGATCGTTATAGGATGCAACAGATAGATATTGTAAACTTTGGGGTTTAGAGATCCTCCTCCCCCGCCTCCACCTGATCACGCCCCCAGCCAGTCCTGTGAGGGGGCACCTCTGTGTGTAAGCATCTGCCCAGCATGCTGCCACACCACCATGATCTGACTAGGCAGTATCCATGCTGGAGTGACCAAATTTCCCCTTCCTTCCACTCCAGTGCTTATGGGATTTCTCTGTTATGTTAGGATCGTCCATTTTCCTTTTCAACTATAGTTTGAGTAGGAATGGTAAATGTGAAAGGAATATAAGGAAATCAGGTACGGTGTGGGAATAAAAAAAATATTTATTATTCCCCTTAGCTCAAAATAGAATTATCTTCGTGCATACAAGTAATATGCTTCCCATGAAATAAATGAGACCAATAAATTCTTTTCTAGGTCAGAGAATTAAATCAGAAAACTAGGGGAAAAGAATCATAACAGCTTTACCTGCATGTTTGGTTGGATCATAAGAAAGAACAGCCAGGAGGTACTGAAACCCTTTTCTTAGTAGGGACAACATGACATCCGTATAGCTAAAAAGAACACAGAAAAGTTTAGGCTGCATTCCTCAGCATGGCGGACACTGGAGGGGACCTGAGGCGGGGCAGGAAGTCAGCATTCATTCTCATCAACACTACACGAGTGGGTTCTCATTCGAAGCGCAGGAAATGGGTCCAACAAACTATGTCCCTTCCTAAAGTGGGAGAGGAAAAGGGGGCCAGCTTGCAGGCTGCTCTGAAAGACTGCCTGGCCCCAGTGTGCCCCAGGCAGTGGGTCCCAGACCATACTGGGGGGTTAAGAGTCACCGAGGCACCCCCTGAAAGGAAAAAGCTGAGCTCTCTGCCCACAGGTTGACTCAGCAGGTCCACTGCGGCCAGGGATGCTGCAGTTCAACAAGTGTCCTGGGTACCTGGCACCTCTTCCAGGGGCATGTAAAGGAGATACAAAACTTAGTCCTTCTCCTCTAGTCAGCAGGGAGAGAGGAGACCACCATGCAGGTAAAAACGCTAGGTGCAGCTGGGGTGGAGCGCATGTGCGAGGCCCTGGTTCGATTCCCCAGCACTGCCAAAAAAAAAAAAAGGAAAAAGAAAAAACTTTCAAGGTGGTATGAGATCATACTTCTGCAAGGGTGGCCTAAGCCACGCGTGCTGCTGGAGTCATCCTTGCAGTGGTGCCTCGGGGAGCAGGGGGCACCCCTTCCCAGCTATGTCTGGGTGGGACGTGACCCTAAGAGGCCCATCAGCAGATGAACCGGGAGCCAGGGCTGGGCCTGGGGCAGGATGGCTGGGGAGCAACCATCAGCTCCACTTGGGTACTGAATTAGGAGACAAAAGATGAAATGCTGATTAGCTGTGGCCACTGCACTCAGAGCTGGAGGAGGCGGAGGGTGGGCAGCCAGGCAGGTGTGTGGGAACAGGAACGGAGGAAGCTGGAGGTGAGGGCGGGGGCAGAGGAGGCACAGGCAGGGCGGCAGAGAGCCATGACTGACAGACAGGAGAGCTGGATGGACTCTCAGATGTCCGAGTTCAAACCCCTGCTTCTCCACTTACAATGTGTCCCAGCTTACAAATTCTTGGCCCCTTTATGCCTCAATTTTCTGAACTACAATCACCAGCTCATGAGGTGTAAGAGTTCAGTGCTCTTTAAAACCTGCCACACGGACAGGGCTCAAGGTTGGCTGTCGTTACCCGCTTTTGATCATGAACATAAATTCCCCTAACTCAGTGACCTTGAATGGAATACCCTTCCTTGCAAGTCAAAAAGCCAGACCCAAGAAAACGCTGGAGTGGAATCCTTTACTTTTTAACTTTCTGATTCTTGTTCTTAAGAAGAGGTAAGATGCTTGCGTCTCTGTGAAGGTAGTCAGTGGAATTGGCTTGGCAACCTTTCCCAGGACTGATGAACTTCCTTCCTCTTGGAGTATGGGCTCCAAAATTCAGAAAAATGAGAAAGGTGCGTGCCACTGATTTGTCAGGCAAGAGACTCACAGCAGAGAATAAACACATGAGTACTTGACATTGTGCAACTTAAGCAGAAGATGCTGAGTACTAATGATAGGACTGAGAATAAGTACCAAGTACCAGTCCGAAGATAAAATGATCTATCCCTCTGTTGGTACAAACTAAGTAGTTACTCCGATCACAAAGGACATCATGTTCTCAGCTGTGCTTGGGGCTGTGACCACACACAACACAGAACACACACACCTGGGAGGCAGGGAAGAGGAAGAGTGGGGGGAACTCGGGAGTACATGGACTCTACTGCCAAGCTAGAGCTCTAGGTAAGCCCTCACTACCTCCCGACCCCTGCCTCGTTAACCATGAGTTAACGAGCTCACAGTCTACTGTGCTGGACTTTATATCTAAGGAAAGATAAGGTGGTGTTACTTGGCAAGAAAAAGCGTATTTGTCTTGCTGTGTACAGTTTGCTTCTTTATTACAAAATCTTACTAACAGTAAGAATCATACCAGGCCAAACACTGGGGGAAAGAGCAGATTGTGCTGTACCTGGCCTGCCCTTGACACCCAGTTGGCTCTGCACTGCCTTGTGGGTTTTGCCAGGCAAACCAATGCCTCAAAGAAGAGGAGGAACATCATCCCAGAGTGGGAAATTTAGGCATTTATCAGAGTTGAGTTTCGTACGTGAAAGTGGTGTCTTACAGAGATGAAAACATCCCAGGTGACGCTCTGAGTTGATAAAGGACGCTGAGTCACATGTGAAAGGCAGATACTGAGAATGTGGTGTGGATATTTGGGGGAAAGAACAGGGCTGGAAATATAAAAATCCTAAGGGCAAAGACCAGGTACACTTTATTCAGTTATTTCCCCCGCCACTGGACATGGTATGCATTTAGAACATAGTAGGAACTTAAATATGTCTTGAACATGTGAATGAAAGTAATAGAAGTGAAGCGATCAACAAGGAGCAGGCCTAAGAGGGAGACGTAGGGTGGGGGTGGCCCAGTGGTAGAGTGCCTGTCTAGCGGGCGCAAGGCCCTGGGTGCCATCCCCGGAAGGCGGGGCGTAGGTGGCACAGGCCGAGGCTGGTTTGCTCCTTAGGGAATGCTGACATTAGCCATGTGAGGAAGACAAGGGTTCCAAGAAAGAAATGAGTGACGTCCGAGAAGGAAAAACCAGAACATGAAGGAAAACTGCCTGCTTCTGATACCTTGCGTTCCGATTGGAATGGTCAGGTTTGGCCATAAGTCTACTCACGAGGTCAGTTTTTCAAAATAAAATTTTTATTTTCCTGACATGGAGCCTGAACTTTTTGGACCTGTGTTAACAGTCTGCCTCTGTACGACAGTTGCGTGCTGTATCCAAGTAGTAAGCGGTGTTATTTGCATTGGAAAGTATAGAGTTGTGATCACATTTTCATCATAGGCCTTCTCAAATTTCATTTTCTAGTAACATAAGAAACAATAGCAATAAGAAACAAAGCCTCAATAACAAATGCTCTGGTGATGACATCAGCTCATATTTGATACTCTTTGCAGAGGTAACAAGGCATTTCCACCTACTCGTTTCCTTTAGCACCCAGGCTTGGGGGTATTCGGATATAGGAGTGTAGATGGTGAAGCCAGGACACTGAGTTGGATCTCAGCTCCGTCACGTAATCACTGCCTAATTTAGGACAAGTAATTTGATCTCTTTGAGTTTAGCCTGCTCTTCAGTATAACGAAATAAAGATTGTGTATCCCTCCCAGGCCGGTGGATGGATTTATGGTTTGCATCTGGAAGTCCCCCAGAAGCTCACATGTTGAAGGCTGGGTCTCGAATGTGGCGGTGACTAGAGATGGGCCTGTGGGAGGTGACTGGATCATGAGGGCTTTGACCTCACTGGGTCAAACATTTATGGATTCATAGCTCAATGGCCTAATGCAGGCGGTGGGAACTTCAGGAAGCTGGGCCTACGTGGAGGAAGCAGGTCATTGTGGATGTGCCCTTGAGCTCTCCTCAGCCCCTTCTCTGCCCTCTCTGCTTCCTGGCCACCATGAGGTGAGCAGTTTTCCTCTGCCACACGTTTTGCCGTGATGCTGTGCCTCACCACAAGCCTTCAGGCCATCTGGTCAAGTGACCATAAACTCAAACCTTTCTGAGCCGAAATGGATTTATGTCAGGTATTTTGTCACAGTGAAAGAAAACTGACTAATACAAGTGGATTAAATGTGTTGACCTACATTAAATATTTCAACAATGCCTGACAGAGGGCAAGTGTCCAAGAGGTGTTGCTGGGTATGATTAGTGAGGTGTTGATGATGGTGTATAGAAATATTGCAGTTTTGCAGGGGAGTAAACAGAGGCCAAGAGAAGTTGAGTACTTTGATCAAGACAACACAGCTTGGAAGTGGCAGACCCACAAGCCTTATCCCTAGGTCCCTACAGTGAAATCCTACACTTTCCTGAAACTCAGGTAAAGACGAAAACAAAAATAAACACAAAATTCAAATTACTTACCATTTGCGATCACCTGGATTAATGGCAACTAATGCTCCTCTATCCCAAATCCTGTCAAATTTGCCAATATTTGCTCTACCAGAAAGAGGGAGAAATCACAACATTTTATGTGTGAAAAATCAAATCCTGAACAAGATGTACCACAGTGTCCCCGTGGCACATGCTGGTGCTTCACCCGTCATCAAGGAATTGAGATCTCACGTCTGCTTTTCTTCGCAGAGTCCAGGGTTATGTTGATCTGGTTGGGAAGCTGTCCATTTCCTAACAGTTTAAGAGTCTGTGGCAGCAGTTTCCCCCTTCTGTTATGACTCAGGTACACGAGGAGAAACGAAGGACAATGTCTGACGCCGCTGCTCCTAGCCCCTGGCTCAGGTATAAGAAATTTCAAACGCGATCTTGTCTGTCTGTGCACCTTGCAATTCATTTCTGTTGCAGGCCCAGGTACAGGGTAAAAGACACTATCTCACTCTCCCTACCCTTCTCTGCTTGCCTTGAGTCATAATTGTGTCTCGTAGTTTGGGAGCTCTCCAAGGACAAAAATATCAAGTGGACAGACAAGGAGTCTGTAATAAGCATAACTGCGGAACAGAGATTCAAATCAATGCCTCATGGAGATCACACCAACAGGCAGAAGTGATGAGGAGACACTCCACTCCCCGACCCTAGCACGGCATAACAGGTACCCACTATTTTAAAAGTAGGTGTAGTGTTCAATCTTACCTGGGAAGATCAAAAATGCTGCAACAGTACAATGAAATATTCCCAGAAGAACTCTGTAATGGAACAATGAAAAAAAATTTTTTTCTACTCAGTTAAGGTACATTTGAATGACCCAGGAAGAAAAAGAAGGTCCAAAAAAGGCAGAGGTGGCAGAGAGAGAGTGACATGCATAGTAATCACTGCAACTTCACTGTAGTTTAACAGAACCTTGTTTATTCTTTTAGCACCTGTATGGGATTTTTTTGAAGGCCTTCTTTTTAAAATTTTTTTATTTTTACAGGCTGCATTTTGATTCATTGTACACAAATGGGGTACATCTTTTCGTTTCTATGGTTGTACACAATGTAGATTCACACCCTTCATGTAATCATACATGTACATAGGGTAATGATGTCTATCTCATTCCACCATTTTTCATACCCCCCTCTCATTTCCCTCTGTGTAATCTAAAGTTCCTCCATTCTTCTCTCACCCCCAGCCTCCCCTCCCCCATTATATATCATCATCCACTTCTCAGGGAAAACATTTGGCCTTTGGTTTTTTGGGGACTGGCTTATCACATAGTGTGATATTTTCCAATTCCATCCATTTATCTGCAAATGCCATATTATTATTCTTCTTTGTGGCTGAGTAATATTCCATTGTGTATATATACACCACAGTTTCTTTATCCATTCATTTGTAGAAGGGCATTTAGGTTGGTTCCACAATCTAGCTATTGTGAATTGAGCTGCTGTAAACCTTGATGTGGCTGCGTTACTGTAGTATGCTAATTTTAAGTTCTTTGGGTATAAACCGAGGAGTGGGATAATTTTAGGATCAACTCAAAGAGGAAATCATAGAGTAAACCCTAAAGATCAGTGAAGTATTATGTGTTTTGAGGTTAAAATTCTAGCAATGCTTACTTGAGCAGGGTCCTGATATTTTCACCCTGCTAAAGATAAATCTGCAGGTCAATCATCAGACCTGCTGATAGACAGATTTTTTTAAATTGGTGCATTACAGTTGTATATATATTTGTACTTGCACACAATATGGAATTTGTTGTTACATATTTGTACTTGCACAAGACATAACAATATAATTTGGCCAATATCACTCCCCAGCATGTTCCCCCTCCCTTCCCTTCTCCCCACCCCCTGCTACTTCTCCCCTACTAATCTCACTCTGATTTTCATAAGATCCACCCCCCCCCAATACCATTCTTTCCCTTTTTCCTCTCTAGCTTCCACATATGAGAGAAAACATACAACCCTTGACCTTCTGGGTTTGGCTGATATTGCTTAACATAATGGTCTGGAGTTCCATCCATTTTCCTGCCAATGACATACTCTCATTTTTCTTATGGCTGAATACAACTCCATTGTGTTTATACACCACATTTTCTTTATCCATTCACCCACTGACAGACACCCTGGCTGGTTCCATAGTTTGGCTATTGTGAATTGTGCTGCTGTAAACCTGGGTATGCATGTGCTACTATAGTATGATGATTTTGATTCTTTAGGATAAACACCTAGGAGTGGGACAGCTGGGTCATATGGTGGTTCCATATCTAGCCTTTTGAGGAGCCTCGGTACTGAGCTCCACAGTGCTTGTGCTAATTTACAGTCCCACCAACAGTGTAGCAGTGCATTTATTGTTGTGTGTACTTGATGACTCCATTCCTGTTATTCAGGAAAAGTGTGGTTGTACAGCCTCCCCCGACGTCTCTCGATCATTCCACTATAAGCACTTGATGAACACTTAGGGGACAGGACACTTATCCAAGATTCTAGAAAATGCACGTGAGTTTGACTCAGTCTCTGAATGTAGAGAAACAGGACGACACACAATGGCCAGTATGGTCATGGTTATGTGCCCGAGGACAATGTGAACAGAGAAGATGGAGCCAGGGCTGCCTGGGGGCCTAGGGGCAGACTGAACAGGAGGCAGCCTTGGACAGGGCATCTTGATGTATCTTCTGACATCAAAGCGGTGTGCTGGGGTGCACTCCAGGGAGAGTAACATGTGCAGAACTGAGGAGTCTGGGAGCTGGGAGTGGGTGGAAGGGCAGTGCAGAAGGGGTGCATCAGGATGTGCCGGAGTCGATTCTAAACCAAGGCACCAGTACCGGTTTCCAAACAGAGGAGAGAAGGTCTTTGAACACCACTTCGGAAGCTCTGTGGGGGTCAGTCCGGAGAATAGGGGACCCTGGAGGCTCGAAGAATATCCAGCAGATCTCAACTCTGGATGCAGAGTGGAATTCCTGGGCATCTTTAAGCAGTATTAACGTGCCTCCAGGTCTGGCAGATTCCAATTTAATTGACTTGGGTGAGGCTTGGGAATTCTTAAAAGACCCATGGATGATTTTAAAGGTGCATCCAGGGCTGGAAACCACTGCCCTAACAGGGGATCTGGTCAAGCTCCTTTGGACTAAGTAAACTCCTAGAATTCTATATGATTTGAGCACAGGGTAGCGGGGAAGCTATAAAGCAAAGTACTATCAAGTCTCCTACTGACCTGGGCAATAGGTTCAATATTTAGAAGAGTATTTGTGAGAGACTGAATGTACAAATGGACAATGGCCAGACCATTTGTGACAACAGGACTCTGAACCATAGCCTCTGTAGCAGCCAGCCTGAAAGCTGAACCACAGCCTCTGGGTCTACCTGGGCAGTGACTGCCAACTTCCCTGATGCCTACCACCAACCCCCTTCCAACTCAGACTGACCACAGAAAGTCAAATACACTTTCCACACCAGCCACATTCGATGGTCAGCCTAGATGCCCACCTCCCGCAGCCGCAGGCCAACAGCCTAGTCAGCGCACACTGGAAACTGCCCTTTCCCACTCTCATGCAGTCTTTGAGTCTGCCAAACACAAGTGGCTGCCTCCCTCTTAAAACCGGTCTCTGCTGCCATCTGGGTGGGTTTGTTTATTTCTGCATTATCACCACGAGCTAGTGGGACAGTTTCACTGGGTCAGGAGGATGGCAACTCCCAAAGTCACTCTCTCCAGCCCTAATGCCACCTCTTTCCCATCCACAGGTCCTTAGAACCATCATCCCCAGAACAGAACTCATTTTCTCTGCCCTTCAACTTGCTTCTTTATTCTCTACCACCTGACTAGTTAGTGACCTGAGCTAGCAATGGAACCCATTGCCCCCTATTCCCCCACCCAGTCTCTGAGCCCTGTCAGTGACATAGCAAATGCTACTTTAATCCATCCTATATGCTCCGCATGCCTTCAGGCCTTTGTGATCTCCTTCCTGGGCCACCACCACACCCTCCTACCTGGTCTCTCCCTAGGAGGCTACCTCCCTTCAAGTAACTTCCCAGGAAGGTATAAAGGAGATTTACCTCAAATGGAAATCTGGCCCTGTCCTGATCCTACTTAAACCCTGCTGTGCAGAATGCAGTACTAACTCCTGGGGCCTCTGGGACCAGGGACTCAAGCCTTGCCTACTGCCAAGCCTGTTCCCAGGCTTGTCTGTCACCCTGAGTCAGGAGGCACCCCACGCTGGGCTGGGTCACTCCCTGTCATTCCCTTAATCCCTGAGTCTTTCGGTTTTGTTCCACTGAGCATAGTTTCATTCCTGTTTCTCTCTTCTCCTCAGGTAAGGGATTCTTTAGGACAGGGACTGAATTATCTTTTATTTCTTTAATATCTGATACAGGGTTTGTCACCTAAAAAATCTCAGATTAGGACTATTAATTAAAAAAGAAGGAGGTGGAGGAGGAGAAACAGAAATAGAAAAAAAGGCTAGGGATAGAGAGTTCAGTGGTAGAGCGTCTGCCTAGCGCGCGAGGCCCTGTGCTCCTGTCCAGCACCGTGCGCATGCACACAGGCTCACCAAATCTAAAAACTGGAATTTGGAGAGAATTCCACCTGGGTTCTTGTATTTCTCTATGTCCATATCTATCCATTTTGCTAGCCATCATCTATCTTTTGAAGCCCCAGTTCCTTACAGTAGGTCATTACTTATCAAAATCAAAACAAACCTTAAATACTTTGGTGCCAGGAATTTCAGCAACTGGTTCTTCGGAATAAGAGAGGTTTTGCTCCATAAAAAATTCCCGTATTCCAAGTTCACTGATTTCCACACCAACTACACTGTGTCCCCGGTCAGCAAACCTGAATAAAACAATACGTTTATACATACAGTTCAAATACAATACTAAATAAAGGTATATGCCTTAATAAACATGTTTTCTTTAATTTTAAGGGATTCATAGGAATTTAGGTTCATGAGGTTTCACAGGCTATGAAAGATAGTGGGTCCATGTATTCTCAAATCTTATGTTGAATTCTGCAAAATGGATTTAGGAAAAAAATTATAATTTGGAATGCTAAAGTTGATGTAAACATATGTATCTGACCGTGAGAAATGCTTTCAATGTCCCTAAATCAGTTTCCACTGAAACACTGTGTGGAGATGTCTGTATCTATGCTGCTCAGTGCAGTGGCCATTAATGTGTTGGCTGCTGAGCAGCATTCTGACAGAGGAACTGAATTTTAAATTTTATTTGGTTTAAAAATATATAGCCACATGTGGCAAGCAGCTACTATATTGGCGCACACAGCTCTAGAACATTAGCGTCCATTTCTATAATTATCTCATTTCCATTTATTTACAACCAATATCCTAAATTTTTAATTACCATATGCAAATAACTAACATTTTCCTGGAAAGCTAACTATAGAAGTCACTGATTTGGGATGTTGAATGCTAGAGAAAACACTATCAACAGCAAGAATACCTTGGTACACCAATGAGTTTAGGTCCAACTACATAAAAAAAAGTCAGATCTGCTACAGTGGAACACATGCTTTCCTAAAAATCACCATGGTATGCAAAACTGTGCAAAGAAATCACATGGCTAATGGAAAAGTGGGGGTTAGGGAACAACATTTAAAAACTATGCAGTGCCACACGAAACAGAAAAAAGACAAGAACCTAATAATAACGAGATCACACATGTGAAATGGTTAAGAATAGATAAATACTGCAACATGGCACTTCACCTCGAAAAAGACCTAAAGTGTCCTTGTAGAGGTGGGTACCGGAAGGGCTGCGATTTGTGAATTATGGTGAAGTGATGGAAGAGTGTCACCGGAAATCAGACGGAGAGTTGCAGCACCTGGTGAGGATGAGACAGGCTCACAGTGCTGGTAAACTGAGGTGGCAGGGTGGGGCCGGGCGTGCACGGGCACATGGTGCCTACATCTACGTGGCTTAGCACAACTTGGTACAGTCTTTTGATTTTGCCTAATTTTTCTTGCAGATGAAACCACCAGAAAGCAAATGGGAAAAATCACAGAATGCTCAAATTGTTCCCCAATATATCAACTGAGTTAGAACAAAATTCACATGTTCAAAACAAGAACGAGACAGACTGTTACTTGTTATCTACACAAGAGCACACCCTTTCAATGTGAGCAGAGCACAGATTGTTTGCACTTCCAAAATGAAACATACTGACTGCTCATCTTGCTTATTTCCTAGGAAATTGGTGAGCTAATATACAGGGAATATTTTTTCATTTTCCATATACTTTTTAAAGTTATAAAATGTAAACAAAGAAGTATCCAATTTGGCTACTTTTTTTTTTCTCACTCAACAGGTGGAAAAATGAAGCGTGTCCTACAGTAGAGTGGGATTAAAACAAAACAAAACAAAACAAAACCAGAAGCCAAATATCTTAAACATTTCATTTTGATGCTTTTTGGCTTAGCTTATGGTCTGTTCATCTATTCGTATCTGATATCTATATAGATTTAACACACAGACTAGTTAAGAAAATGAAAATTTCTCTAATGCAATAACTTGGATGCCATCACAGCAGATCAGTTCTGATATTTCATTATTATCATATTTTGCAGTGCTGGGGCTTGAACCCAGGGCTTTGCGCATGGTAGCAAGCGCTCTACCACTGAGCTACAGTCCCAGTTCCTTGGTATTTTTATTACAAATGGTTTTAGACTAAAAAATATTCAACAACCACACCTAACTGGTTTATTCCTCATATTGTTTTCCTAATGTTGCCTAAAATCTCTGCTGGAGCTACACTGTATCATTTATAACAACATCAATAAGATGATCTGTTTATAGAGTTCACATTTTTCTTGCAAGCTGTTTCCAAAGTTACTCTCTCTTCTGGTTCAGTGAGTTGGTCAATACCTAGGTCTATTAATAGAGTGAAATGTTCTTAAGTTCATGGTCACACTGCATCTTAAGCCACAGCAGCCATTTAACATATACTCTTTATCTACAAGTTGAAAGAGTGCTGTCAAAA
Source organism: Sciurus vulgaris (assembly GCF_902686455.1). Taxonomy (NCBI): domain Eukaryota; kingdom Metazoa; phylum Chordata; class Mammalia; order Rodentia; family Sciuridae; genus Sciurus; species Sciurus vulgaris. Next base: position 149,319,787 of record NC_136467.1, read on the forward strand.
TTCTGCCATCTTTATTGAAAAACCAATTACATATGCACCTTTGCTCTGTGGATAGTCACTGATGATACGGGGAACAGAGCATTTTTACTCTGTTTTTACTATATTTTGCGTTTAGTAACCTTTTACATACATCCTTTTTTCTTTCCTGCTTAACAATCCAAGTTCTCAACATTTAAGCTTAGAAATGAAGACATCTTGGCAGGTGAGTTTGTGTGTGTGCATATTTTAAAACAGGGTTCTGTATAGAAAACAATTTCCAGGTTCCTGACTTTACGGTAACCCACAGTATCAGTGGCTTATTAATTAATATGAATTCTCTTTGTAGGAATTACTCACAAGGAATTTCTTCATCACTGGTTTTATAACAATGACTCATGATAACAAAAACTTTTTTTTTTTTTTTTTTTTTTTTTTTTTTAACTCTGCAAGAATTGGACCCAGGGTCTCACACATGGCTAGGCAAGTGCTGTACCCTTGAGCTACATACCAGAGGCTGCTCCATTTTGTTTTTTTTTTTTTTTTTGGTACCAGGGATTGAACCCAGGGGCTAGGGCCTTCCTAAATTGTTGAGGTTGGCCTCTGCCTCAGCCTCTGGAGACCCTGGAATGAGGCTCAGCCCCTCTCCTTTTTTTTATTCCTTTGAGACAGGGTCTCACTAAGTAGTACCCACGCTGGTCTTGAATTTTCAATCTTCCTGCCTCACCCTCCCAGGCAGCTGGGATTGCAGGTGTGTGCCACCACACCTGGCTGTAATAGAAATTTTTATTTGCTCATAGGGATAGGGGTGAGCTGAGCTGCACAGTGGACCATAAACCCTGTCCTGCCAAACAATTATAAGACATTTTGAATGTTTCTGTTTACTTCTATTTCAAGTAGCTAAAGGTAATTTAGCTTAATTCCTAAATCACCTACAATAACTAAACCATGCACAAAGATCCAGGAGATGTAAGCTGATGGCTGGGTTTTCACCCCTGCTGGTTCCAAACTAATTATTTTCCTTTGAAATGCAATACAAAAAGCCAAGGTCACACCTGTTCCCTTTCTTACTGTTTGAAAATATTGTCTCTAATTATATAACTACCACTAAGAGTCTACTAAAAATAAGGAATTCCTCTGCATTTCCTGAGAATGGATTTTTTTTTTTTGCAGTGCTGGGGATTGAACCCAGGGCCTTGTGCTTGCGAGGCAAGCACTCTATCAACTGAGCTATCTCCCCAGCCCCTGGATTTTTTTTTTCCAGTACTAAGGACTGAACCCATGGGTGCTCTATCAATGAGCTACATCCCCAGTCCTTTTTTTATTTTGAGACAGGGCTCGTGAAATTGCCCAGGCTGGCCTTGACAATCCTCCTGCCTCAGTCTCCCAAGTAGCAGGGAATACAGGCATGTGCCACTTTTTAACCTATATCCTATTAAATATTCACTTGCATTATCATGAAAGACCAGTGTGTTGATGGAAATCTCCTCCTACCATTTCATTTCAACAGCTTTTCCACAAAGGGGGAAAAATATCCTTAGTCCACTCTCGCCTTTAAGAAAAGTATCCAAATATTTCTTTAATAGCCTGCAGAGAGAGAGAGAGAGAAAAACAAAGTACTTGTTTGAATTAGCCCAGAGCACAGAAGAAAGCAATGTGGCTGTACCACACGAACTACTTTTCATGCACTGTCTCACTTAATATTCTCCGAAACCTTACTGAATTGATAATGTTATTATATTCATTTTACATATAAAGAAACAGAGCAGTTAAATAACTTGTTTAATCATCCTTCTAGTAATAAATGACTTACACTCTGGGTTTTCCTAATTAGTAATTAAAAATTTAAAAAGATTTTTTTTTTCCTTTGGTTGACATGTTTTGAAAATTCTGTATCAATCTCCACATGTTACTTTTAAAGAAAAGTGTTGTAGAGAGGGAGAGTCTGAACCTGTGGATTTTTCAACATCTGTTATATGGAAATTTCTCTAAGTAAGTTTCACTCTCATAGTTTAATTTCGTCTGTACAGATGTGGCTCTTCTAAGGCCACCCCCAAGGCAGAGGTGATCTATAAAAATATTCTGGGATGATGCCTGGACATCCATCTGCTGTGCAAAAGTAATAATAAAATGCTAATGAAGACAACATCTTCTGGGAAGTGGGGTGTTGGCCTAGGACAAGGATTATCTATAATGACCATTTAACTCAAATGGGCTTCGTAATTTATCATTGCTGTTACAAGACAAAAACTGCTACTAAGTTGCTTGACATGCCTAGCTCATTTATTTTCTCTTTATTTCTCTTCTTCACCATACAGAAGAATGACAGAATACATGTAGCTGGTAAATCAGTCAAAACACCACCACTTTGGAGTATAAAAAGATGGTACTACAGCATCTGCTTGGTATAAACCTGCATAACCCCAGCAATTTTATGAAAACATATCATAAATCTAAGATGCCATCAGTTGTAAGTCACATCATTATTTGTACTCTATGGAAGAAAACACATTGCCAGTGCAATTATGACATGCCACAGATGCATTCTGCTTTCAGAATTGATACATAATGACAAACTAAAAATGTGCATCTTAAAATCAGTCTAAGAACTGACATTATTATTTCTATTTCAAAGTCAGTTTTTGATACAGAAATTCTCTTCACAGAACAAACATGTCTTACTGATTTCCTTGTTCTTGATGAAATCCAATTTTACGGGTCACCCACTTGTCTTGCCATTCTTCCAGGGTTAGTATTCGGTTTTTTTGTACCTCCCAATCGGGGTACTCTTTAATATCAAGTGAAGGTCTTGTATCACTCATAGTTTATAGAAACCTTTGTCTTACAAGCAGGTATCTCCAATGCCTAAATAGAATAATATGTGCAATGTTGTTATTTAAGGGCACTGTAATTCTGCTAAAGTCAATGAAAACCTAGTATCCTTGGGAGTATGGCTTTTAAAAAATATTTCACAATTCAACAGAAAGTTATGCAAAAAAATTACTTTGCAGTGAATCTGATGGTGGAGATATAACTCACGTTACACATTTGAAAAGATCTTTAAATAAATTGAATTATACCTTAACACTACAGTAAGAGAGCTGGATTTAAGCTTAAAAAAGGAAGGACAAAAAATTAGACATCACACAGCTGTGTTCATAAACTTAAAATTCATAAACTTAAAATTTTTTTTTTAAATTTTCATATTTATGTCTTAGTTTTAATCAATGTTATAGTATACACATTTGAGGAGTTTAATAGATTTGCTCTGAAATAAGCAGTCCTCTTTCCCCATAAGAGGCAACCATCTTTAACTCTTTTACCTGGATCATGCTATCTTAAATTAGCATGCTTATTTTGTATCTTCTTTTAATTTGTTCATTTCTAGGTAGCATCTAGAGAAGATGAGCATTTACCTCTCTTCCAAGTTCCCAACACATAGACACACACATACACACACACACACACACACGCACACACCCCATCCTCTCATCTTTCCTATCTTTCAAATATACTCTTAGCATAGTTTTGATGAAGTATTTGGTGTGTACATTATAACCAGGTAGAGTCACAGTTAAACCATATAGTATTCTATGATTGCTTGTCCTTTTCTACACAACTTTTGATTCTGTGGTTTCTCATTTTTAAAATTTCCATGTACTTACTAATTCAACTCCAAACTCTGCCAATGGTCCTGTTTTCTCATCAATATACTCTCAGTTCTTCAATCATCAATATGAGGATGGTTTATGCCTTTAAAAATTCTGTCATTAGTGGGGTTTCAGGAAGGAGCAAAAATACATGCATGGGTTCAGTATCTCATTTGTACATCATAAGTCTGTATTTTTAAATAATTTTCTCATAGCTTCTTTTTAAAAATTTTTTTATTAGTTGTTGATGAACATTTATCTATTTGTTTGTATGCAGTGCTGAGAATTTAACCCAGTGCCTAACACATGCTAGGCAAGTGCTCTACCCCTGAGCCACAATCCCAGTCCCTCTTATAGCTTCTTTTTTGCATGGGAAAATGCAAACAAAGGGAGCTGAGAAAAAGAACATGTAAACATAATTGCAGATCTTCAGAATATATAAGGAAGATGCCTGTCCTTTCAATGTCAATTTTGCAATATTAAGTTCCAAAACTCCCTTTAAATCACTAGTGAAACTGGGCCTGGGTTGTGGCTCAATGGTAGAGCGCTTGCGTGGCATGTGTGAGGCACTGGGTTAGATCCTCAACACCACATAAAAATGAATAAATAAAATAAAGGTATTATGTCCATCCACAACTAAAAAAATATCTTAAAAATCAATAGCGAAACTAATTTGGTTTGGATTAAACTAGCATGCTGTTATTGGCAACTCAAACAATGATTTATTCATGAGATAGGAAACGTGCATAAAATCAAGATTTCAGGAAAGAGTTCCTCTTTTGTTGGACAATTTGGCTTCAGTGTGCTTAGGATTTAAGAAAAAGGCATCTTCTAGGATTCACTTTTTAACAAATATTTGTTAACAAATGGCTTTTACAAGGCCTTGAAGATATCAGAAAGTGTCAGTTTTCTGACAAACCCTGGGAAGTATTCGATTATTTTGGGTACAGAAAGACAAGAGTTGCACTTTGTCATTTCTATTTTCAGCCAGGAACTTTAGAACACCAAAGCTGGAACCCAAAGTTGATCCTTCCTACAGAAGTCCTGTACTAAAACTAAAAAGGAAGCACAATTTATATCATCCACTAGAGCAATCTTGAATTACATTAACTCCATTCCTTTAACACAAATTTGAACTATATCATAAATATCATCACTTCTTAGTTCTAACAGTTTCTTAACGTGTACTCCACGTGTCTAGGTCATTTCTTAAGAAATATTGTCTCTCAACACGATATAAATACAAAGTACAAGAATCAGAAAAAGCAAATTTCATAATGATTCCTTGTCATAAAAGTTAATTTCAAATGTGCTCATGGGCCACTCAGGTCCTCCTGCACCTTTAAAAAAAAAAAAAGCCAAAAAAACCCATTTCCGCTTTAGTTTAATTTTAACATATCGTTGGATTAGGTAACTTCCCTAAGATACACAAATTCTGAGTTAAGGGATCAGTGAAACTTTTTATGCATACCCTTGGGTAACACACTACCGAACAAGCCTTAATTTACGATGCCCAGCGTTCCGTGCCCCCAGAGCATCAGTCACTATTTTGGCTTAAAACTCACCAAGACAAACAATGCTTTGGGGGTTCCCTTGAAATCATGGACTCAAAGACCTTGCACTACCTGACCTCGTTAGTACCACTTCTCGTTTCCGTTCCCTGACCCCATTTCAGGGCGCGGATAGCATCCGCACTCCGGGTTCGTGGGTCCCGGGAACGCTCCCAGCAGCTCACTCCTCTCGGCTTGCTCTGAGCGCCCCAGGACTCACCTCGCGGGTCACCGGCAGCCAGGCTCTGTCCCCTCCCCTCCTCCGGCGCCGCGCTCCCCGCCGGGGCCCCCCTCCTCCGCCGCGGCCCCGCCTGCACAAAGCGCCCTTACTCCGCCCTCGTCCAAAGCCCCGCCCCAGAGCGCCCCGCCCCCGCGGCCCCGCCCCTAGCGGCCCCGCCCCGGAGCGCCCCTTCTCCGCCCACGCCGAAGCCCGCCCCGCTCCTCCTCCTCCAGCGCCCCGCCCCCTAGCGCCCCTCCTCCCACTCGCCCCGCCCTGCCCCGCCCCTTAGAGGCGCCCTTGTTTCCTGGCCCCGCCCCCCGCGGCCGCACCGCCCTCTCCGGAGCCCTGGTCTGCGCAGCGGCGGAAATGGCGGGGGCGGAGCGCACCGCGGCGGCGGCGAGGGCGGGGCCCCGCTCGCTGTCCCTCCGGCTCCTCCCACCCTGTCGGGTCACACCGCGGTAGGGGCGGAAGCGGCGCGGCCGCGCGGGTGCTGCGGTCCTGCGCGCGGCTCAGAGGGGCGCGGACAGCCCGGGCAGCGCGCACCGCCTGGCTGGCGCTGCGAGGTGGGGGCTTGCGACAGGGGGCGGGCGCGGGGGCGGCGGCGGGGTGACAGCTCCGCGCTCTGCGGCCGGGCGGGGTGCGAGCCCTCCTCTCCGCGGCGCAGCGCCTCTCGCCCGGGAGGGAGGCGGGCGGGCGTCCCGGGCGCTGAATGCGCCGCCGCCGACGGGAAGGGTCGCGGGCGGGGGTCTTTTCGGAGCCGGGGGGCGACGGGGTCCCCGGCGGGGCGCGGTGTGGCGGGTCTCCTGGCCCGGCCGCGCTCCCCTCTGCCCGGCGTGCGCCGCCCCGGCTCGCTCTTCGCGGAGAGGTGAGCCCGGGCGCTGCTTCTCCGACGGCGAAGACCGGGCGCCTGGCGTCGGGGTCCCCGCGGGGTCCGGCCGGGGCCGCCCGGCTCGCTCGTCGGCCGCGCGGCGCGCCCGGGCCTCGCAGGTGTCGCGGGGCCGCCGCGGAGCCCTGGTGAGCCGCCGGCGGGCGCGCTCGCGGGCAGGCCCGGCTGCGGAGAGCCCGGTCCTCCGCGCCGCTGGCGGGGCTCCACCGAGTCCCCGGAACGCTCGCGGCGCTCGGTTCTCGCCAGTTTTATTTTATTTTTTTAAAGATGTTTCAGTGGAAGAAAGGCGAGTGGGAGGGGAGGTTTTCTTCAGGAGGCTACACAGGAGAAAATGACCATCAATAATTAATTGTCTTCCCGGCAGAGAAAGTGGTCAGTCAACAAAAGACGCCCAGGCTATTGGGGATTCAGGGTTGAATTAAGGAACTGGATGTTGAGTAGTGACTGAGTTATGGTTCCCGGTCCATACTCCTGAGAATTTGATTAGTGTGGGAATAATAAGGTACTAGTTTTGCTTTAAATGGCCCAGAGGGAAATTATTCTTTCATTGGTCTCTGAAGAAGTTTCTAGTAGTTTGTTCTATTTTTAGACATTATTCTGACTCCACTGTAAATTTGGAATCCTCTTGATTCATATTTTTGTGAATTGTGTTTTAAGAAACGGTTCTTGAATAAGCTGGTTCAGAAACACCTGGGAACTACTTAAATAGAAGTCTGGGTATTGACGTATCCACTTGCATGTTTATAGAAAACACCTGCTTTTCCCTTTTATCACATTAAAACCAAAGCTGTGCATTTCAAATTAGGAAGAAATAGGTTTATACAATATTGAACATGAAACATATTTAGCTAGGTGTTTTTATTTAAAGAATCAGATGTGAAAACTTTGTACTGGTTTGTTTGAATGACACTTTGGTTAGTATTTCTAAGGTTATATTTAAAAGCATAGTCCTTAAAACTTATTTTTTCCCTTCATTTTACGACCCAGCAACAGTGAAAATAGAGATTATGTTAAGTGCCAAAAAAGAATGGAAGCACATAATTGTATAAAGGTGAAAATGTACTGTTTTAAAAACCTTTGCTCAAATTTAATAAGATCTTTATAGTTAGTATTTTCATTTAATATTTAACTACTTGAATTTTATCATTCTTTATTGCATTAAGAACATTTTCTGGTGTACAATTTGATTAAAATATTTGATGAAATTTCTGGAAACTATGCTTTTAGGAAACACATATTCCTAGGTAGCAGAGTCAAATGTTGCATGAACCTAGGCTGATTTCATTTTTGTTCCTAAACCCCATGTTGGACTTCAGATATTTTTGCTACAATACCATATGTACTGCTGGGGATGTAGCTCAGTGGTGGGATGCTTATTTAGCATTCACCAGTCCCTAAATTCAATCTCCAATACAAAAAAAAAAAAAAAAAGTAGTACATAATACTATATATTTTCACATTTCGTTTTTTGTGATTCATTTTATGAATAATGTGAGATTTATATATATATGAAGACATGTAAGAATTCATATTTACATATTCTTTTTTTATACTCATATTTTCATGTACAAAGAGTTTTGTTAGGCCCTTTAAAAATACAAATGGGACCCAGAAGGCTTTTGTACATTGTGCAAGAGTGTACTTGGTATAACTGAGTAGATGGTATATTTTAAATTACTGGCACTTTAGCAGTATAATGGATGCTGTAGAACCAAATGGCAACTTATTTATTTTGATACTGGGGCTTGAACCCAGCTCTTCATGCATGCAAAACTTGTGTTCAGCTGCTGAGCTACATACACCTTTAGGCCCTCTAAGCCGTAATATAATGCTTTAAGAAGTATTAAATTACTTTTCAGAATGTGTAGAGGTTATGTGTTCATAGGTAAAATTATATTGTTTCTAAGAAAATATAGACTATATCAAAGGAAAATCATAACATTGATAGGAAGTCTTCTCAGAGTTAGGGTAGATGGCAAAGTTTTTCTGCTTGATGTTAATAATCCATGAAGAGTACTCTTAAAGATTTTGTTATAGGGACCAGGGCCGTAGCTCAGTGGCAAAGCTCTTGCCTAGCATGTGTGAGGCACAGGGTTCCATTCTCAGTACAACATAAATATCAATAAGTAAAATAAAGATATAAGAAATACAATAACATTTTTTTAAAAAGATGTTATTCACAAATATGAAACAGTAGGATTACAAGATCTTCAAAACTTTTCTCCAAGATTACGATCGTGTATATGGGATTTGTATTTTATGTTAATACTTCTCCAGTTTGAAATTCCTTATTCATAGGTATGTCTTATTTATTTTTCATTTTATTATTTCGTGTGTGTGCTTGTGCATGTAGTAAAAACAATGGAACAGGGAAGGGAAAGAATGATCTTTACAGAATTCACATATTATTCATTACTTATGCTAAGTCTTTTTCTATTCTTAATTGAAAAAATTCTAATAACTGTTTTTCATGTTACTGTGCATTATTTATTTTGCAGTCTTTGGTTCTTAAGGTTTGTTTAATCCTGAGGTTCTTAGAGTAGTTTGAGAACGCTTAAGATTTATCTGATAGAAGATACCAGTGCTTCTATCTAATCCAGGTTCCTGTGTTCAGTAGTGACCACACAATGTGCCTGAGATTCATCTTGTTGAGTTTTACTAAGAAAGAATGAATAAGTTTTTAAAGTTTGCTAAGGCATCAGAATTCAGGAACTAAGAAGACACAGTATGATGAAAAAAGAGGAACATAACAAAAACTAGGTATTATTCCCTATTGAATGTTACAAATAGTAGTGAAATTTGTTTATTTTTCATTCATGTGGTATGTTTCTCATTTTAAAGTGTGCATAGTACTAAAGGGTAATATTTATCGAGTACTTCTGCTGGTACTGGTGCTCTAAATTGTCTTAATTTTCATGCCATTGCTGTGGTACACCCTTACCATGCCCATTTTATCTCAGGATACCTGGGGAGGTTAAGTAACTCTGAAGTGATGACTGTACATCCAGGTAGTCTAGCATGGACTCATACCCACCAAACTACATAATAGCTTTGCTCCACACAGTTGAAACAATAGCAGATGTTAATATTGAATGGTTTAATTTTTTTTTTTTTTTTTTTTTTTTTTTGCAGATTTTTTACTATAATGGCAACTCCCCGTGGGAGGTCAAAGAAAAGAACAGCTTTTGATGGTTCTCCTGATAGCCTTCCTTTGAGGAGCTCCGGCAGGCAGGTATTGTTCATTTGTTCATTCAAGGAACCTCTTTTGAGCATACGGGAATAATATTGGGATTGGAATAAAATTATTGGTGGAAGACACTCCACCAGTCCTCCAGTTGCTTAAAGTCCAGTGGAGAGATTCACAATAGTTGCAGTACAGTATGCTAAAGTGATAGGATGTAGAATGCTGCATCTCTGGGGTGGGGAGCTGCAAGGATAAGGCATGGAGTGTGAATGGGCATCAGGGAATCACACTGTGTGGTTGCTGCCAGGATATGAGGCTGTGGCCAGATCATGCATGACTTGGATGTCATTCAGAGGAATTTGGACTTGAGCTTGTAGTCAGTTGGGTACTGTTGAAGGGTTGCTTTCTTGATAGAGCCCCTTTTCTTTTTCATGAAAAAATTAAATGATATAATTCTCTAGAACTTTCCTAATTTTTAGTTTTTAAAAGTAAAATAAAAGTCTATAATATTGCATGGGTTTAACTCTTCTAAGGAAGGAAAAACGTCTTAATTTGAGAATGACTTGTGTTTATGCTGAACTGTGTCATTTTTTTTCTAAAAAAGGCTCAGGTGAATTTGAGTTCCTAGGTGCCTGTCCTTAAAGTACTGGTTCTGTATCTCTAGCCAGGCAGTGAACTATATGTGCAGTGAGTCATGAGGTAGTGGTTACTCTGTGGGTCAGCCGTCCCACTGCCAGGTTGTTGTTGCCCTTCACACTTGGAACTTAAAACACACATGTGGTTTCAGTAGTAACACACCTTCCAAAGCCATTGCCTGGTCAACCCAGTGGTCCTAACCTCAGCTGTCCCTCCCACAGGCAAAGAAGAAAGCAACTGAAACAGTAGATGAGGACGAAGATGGAGTGTCAGAGAAGAAGTACAGGAAGTGCGAGAAGGCGGGCTGTACAGCGACCTGTCCTGTGTGCTTCGCAAGTGCCTCTGAAAGGTCTGTTTAGAAGGCGAGTCTCAGCCTTGAGTTTCTGCCCGTGAGAGCATGCTTTGTGGGAACATCTTCCTAGGAGGTAGTTTTTCCAAAGGCAGATGCTGATACTGGAAGTCGCCTAACAAGAGAGATGTTGCTCAGACATTCTCTGTATTCCACATCTCCTTAGAGCTCCCTGTTACCCCTGGCCTAATGGGAGAGAGCACACCCACTTCAGCTCCACGGTGCAGTGCCCTCAACGCAGCCAACATAGTGACTGGCAACACATTGGGGAGGACCCGTACCTTCCAGAGATGCCCAGCAAGTGTTCACTGGTCACAGCTTTTCTCCCTTGTATGACATGCCTCCTCTTCCCACTTCTATGTACAGGTCTCACAGAAGCCACAGTTAACTGCAGTCTTGCCATTTCTAGAGAAAAATCTTCAGTTAAGGCTTAAGATTCAATAAAATCTGGAACACACATCCTGCTTATTTTTAAACATGAAGAGGTGGGAGGGGTTGTGTTCACAGTGGCAGGATTCCTTGTTCTGTTGCTGTGTTACTGTCTCTTCTGTAGTTATGTGGCCAGATTGCCTGCTTAACGTTCAGATGACAGCAGGCCAGATCCAGTCCCTGTTCAGGACTAGGCCAGACGTGTTACAAGAGTCATCTATGCTGGCCCCTCTCCTCAGAGGCTGTGGCCTGGATGCTTCGAGTTGTAAACTGTCAGTGCTCCAGGGAGTCTTCATTAGGCTCCTTGGCCCCCGGCTGCCACCTAGGCAAGGGACCAGTGTCAAAGGCCTGTGTCCCTTCTGTGTATGGCAGATAGAGCATCTCTAATCTGAAATCCAAAAAGCTTTAACATCTGAAACTTTTTGAGTGCCGACATGATGTCACAAGTATTAAATTTCACACCTGACCTCATGGGATGGCCTCAGTCAAAATGCAGGTGCCATTAAAATTTTGTATGAAATTACCTTCAAGCTATGTGTATAAAGTACATATGAAACATAACTTTCATATTTAGGTTTGGGTCCTATCCCCAAGCTATCTTATTATATGTATAACAAGATTCCAAAATTAAAAAAAAATCTGAAATTCTTCAACTTTTGTCTGACACATTTCAGCTAAGGACACTTGACTTGGGTTACCTTATATACTCATCCATTCCAGGGTCCCCTGTTGGTGGTTCATGGCCATTAGGAGTCTGAAATGGAAATAAAACAAAATGGGCCTATAGAATGCACTTGCTAAATGTTTTTTTTTAAAAGGTGAAAAGAAATGTGTATTTTTTACCAAAGCTACATGTTTTTGCTGTTTTCAGATGTGCCAAAAATGGTTACACATCCCGATGGTATCACCTTTCCTGTGGAGAGCATTTCTGTAATGAGTGCTTTGACCATTATTACAGAAGGTTGGTTTGCTAATTGAACTGTCGACGGTGAACGGCAGTGACAAGGGCAGGGGAGGGGATCAGCAGTTGAGGCTTAGTCCCTGGACTGTTTTCGTCATGCCTGTGACCACTGTAAATTTGACCAGGACTTTGATGTACCAGTTTGTGTGTGTGCTCAAAAAATATCTGCTGTGAATCTGCACATTCTGGAAGCCCTCAGAGCTGCTCTGCTGTTCCGTCACTGTATGCAGAGGGTGGGTGCAGAAGTAGGGAGGAGATGCTAATGGGCAGAGGGCACTGTACAGCACCACCCCCCTTTACTAATTTTATTTTTTTCTTTTTTCTCTCTCCTTGTCCTTGTTGGTGGCATAGGAATTTTATTCAAAGAACTGATTCTTTGAATCAGTTTTTGGTTTTGTTTTTACTTTCAATTTTCCTTGTGCTCTCATTTTTATTATTTACTTCTACTTGGTGTAGATTTATTTTTTTCTTTATCTCATTTCCTAAGTTGGAAGCTTTATGGTTATTGATTTTAGATCTCTCTTTTCTAACAAACACATTTAATGCTATAAATCTCCCTCTAAATGATGTACTTACCTTCTACAAATTTCAATAACTTTCGTTTTCATTTGGTTCAAAATATTTTTAAAGTTCCTTCGAGTTTTTCTCTTTGATCCAAGATTATTTAGAAGTAAATTGTTTAGACACAAGGCCCTGGATTTGATCCTCAGCACCAAGATAAATAAATAAATAAATAACTTAATTTTCAACTGCTTTTAATTTATGTGTATATATTATTCACATTTTAAGAAATTGACATAATTGGATTGAAATAGATCAATTGCTGTTTTCTCTGCCTTGATTCTCTCTTTTGACTTCTCTGATTTTAATTGAGCATTTATTGATTGTGTTTTTTTAATCTAGTGATGTAATTTTTAAGTGGCCACCCTAAGATTCACTGTGTACATTTGAAAGTATTCTTTTTTTCCCCTTTTGTGGTACTGGGGATGGAACCCAGGGTCTCAGCCATGCTAGGCAAGAGCTTTACCACTGAGCTGTACCTCCAGTTCTCTACATTTTAAAATATCCTAATTCCTCCTTTAGAGAATACTTTACCTGTATTAGTTTAACATTTTTAAAAATTGGTTCTTTTTAGTTATATATGTCAGCAGAATTCATTATGCTATAATTATACAACCATGGAATAGAGAATACCCCTTCTGACCACCTGTTGTATGGGAACCATAGTAATTTCCCTCTGTGTAAAAGACTGGTTTAGTCCTTTCTGTAAGATTTATTGACTTGTGTTTTGACACCTAGCTTGATGTATTTATTGTTTGCAGCCATAAAGATGGATATGATAAGTATACTACCTGGAAAAAAATATGGACCAGCAATGGCAAAACTGAACCTAGCCCCAAAGCATTCATGGCAGACCAGCAGCTCCCCTACTGGGTAAGAACATGCATTTATGGAGCTAAAAAGAAGAGGAATGGATGAAAAGGTTGACTTTTAAGAAATCTTTCTTTTATTACTTCTGTTGTTCTTTCTGATTTTTGGGGTGTACTGGGGAACTTAACCACTGAGCCATATCCCCAACCCTTTCTAATATTTTATTTAGAGATAGGGTCTTGCTAAGTGGCTTATGGCCTTGCTGAGTTGCTCAGGCTGGTCTCAAACTTGCGATCCTCCTGCCTCAGCCTCCCAAGTGACTGTGATTATAGGTGTACGCCACTATGCTTGGCTGTTCTTTTTTATTATTGAGGCAAAAAATATTTTTTATTTTTTGTGGAAAGATAATTCAATATAATATAGGAAGAAACTAAAGTCTCACACCTGCTAGTGATAGCCATTTCTAAGCTTGGTATATATCCTTCTAGTCTTTTATTCTGTTCATATTTTTGAGTTTGTTTAAACATAATTTTGTGCTTTACATACAAATCTTAATTAAGTTAAAAAATTATACTTTGGATATATTTTTTATAACTTGTTTAAAAATTTTGGTATCAGGGATTGAACCCAGGGATGCTTAACCACTAAGCCAGATTCCAGCCCTCCCCCCCCTTTTTTTTTTAATTTTGAGAGTGGGGGGAGGGGGTTTCCACTAAGTTGCTTAGGGCCTCAGCCTTCTGAGTTGCTGGGATTATAGGTAAGCACCACTAACCTGGCTCTAACTTGTTTTTTTAATCTAACCTTTTATGTTCCTTTCTCTATTTTGTATTCTTTGAAAATATATTTCAGTGATTTACATATATCACAAATCACTATTGCTAGCTTTTTAAAATATGAGTAATTCCGAACTGCCTTGTGCGCTTAAACTTTTTTTTAAATTGATGTAGAAGTCATATAACATAAAATTAATCATTTTAATGTTTTGTCTACTTTCTGTTTTTTTATTTTGCTTTTGGTTTTGGTGGTGGGGATTCAGTCTGGGTCTCATGCATGCCAAATCCATGCTCTTCCCCTAAGCCGCACCCTGAGACCCAATATTAACTATTTTAAGACATGCATTTCGGGGCTGGGGAGATAGCTCAGTAGGTAGAGTGCTTGCCTTGTAAGCACAAGGCCCTGGGTTCGATCCCTGGCACCCCCCCCCCCCCCCCCAAAAAAAAAGACATGCAATTCAGTGGTCTTTAGCATATTGACAGTGTTGTACAGCTGCCACCTCTGTTATTGTTCAGCTTGTTTCCCTCACCCACGAAGGATCAGTCACCCTCTCGTCTTCCCACCCTCCAGTCCCTGGTAGCTGCTAGTCTGCTTTCCATCTTTATGGATTTTCCCAGTTAGGGTGCTTCCTGTAAATGGAATCCTACAACATGTAACCCCTTCAAGTCTTGCTTTTTCGCTTAGGGTGGGGTTTTTGAGGTTCATTCACATTGTAGCATTAACTGTATTTCATTCTTTCTAATATTCAGTTGGAAAGATATTATCCTTTCATCCTTTGATGGTCATTTGGGTTATTTCAACCTTTTAGCTATTGTGAATCGTGTGGCTACTTTCTTTTACAAATATTTGTTTGAATATCTGTTTATAGTTCTCTTAGGTCTATAGGTAGGAGTGGAATTGGGTTGCATAGTAATTCTGCATTTGACTTTTTGAGGAACCTTCTGGCTCTTTTCCATAGCTGCTGCACCATCTTTCATTTCTGTGTGTGAAGGTTCAGATTCTCCATGCGCTCCCCAACTTTCATTTTGTTTTGTTTTTAATATGCTGGCCCTCTGAGTGGGTGTGAAGTGGAACCTCATTGTGGTGTTCATTTGCATTTCCCTAACAACAGAAGTGGCTGTTCAAGTCCTTCACCTGTTTTGAGATGAGTAGTTTGTCTTTTTATTTTTGAGTTGTAGGAATTCTTTATACATTCTGTATATTAAAAACCCTTGTCAGATCTCTGATTCGCAGGTATTTTTTTTTTTTTTTCCTGTAGTTTGTCTTTTCACTTTGCTCGTGACCTTTGATGCATGAGAGTTTTCAGTTTGTCTGCTTTTTCCTTGCTTGTGCTTTTGGTATCACACCTAAGAATTCACTACCAGGTTTAAGGCCATAAAGATAAATCCCTATAATTTCTTTCTTTCTTTTTTTTAGTTTGCACTTTTTTTTGTTGCGGTGGTGGTGGTTTTTTGACATACGTGACCATGGAGTTGTATTTTGACATATTATACATTCATGGAATATAACCCATTCGAATTAGAATCCCATTCTTGTGGGTGTACATAATGCCCTGTTTTCTTCTAAGCATTTTATTGTGTGAGCTATTACATTTAGTTGTTTGATCCATTTTGAGTTAATTTTTGTGTGTGTGTGAAGTTGAATCTGTCAGACTGGGAAATTAACATTGGCAAGTGTGAATAATGACATTACAGACTTTGTTTAGATTTCATCTGTTTTTCACTGAGTCCTTGTACTGTTCTGGGAGCCAATCCAGGATACCACATTATTTGCATTTAGTGTTCTTTTTTGACCAGTGATACCAAATTCATCTCTGATTATTTTCTTAGGTCTGAGATGGAAAATCTTTCTGACAACAGTTCTTAGCTCCTCTGTGCACTTCCCTGTTGCCTGAGCTAGTACTGAATCAGAAATTACCCTAATGGAGTAAAAGTGAATTATATGGTGATGCAGGTTGTGAGTGGTGGATGTACCTCAAGATTAGCCAACCTACTGATCTTGACTTATTATTTCCGCTAGGTTCAGTGTACAGAACCCAAGTGTGGTAAGTGGAGGCAGCTTACCAAGGAAATCCAGCTCACTCCACAGGTAGCCAAGACATATCGATGTGGTATGAAACCAAATGCTGCTGTTAAGGTATGTTGGTGTGCCTTTTGAATTTATGGATAGCATTAATTTAGTTGTCAGTAAATAGTAAGAGTTTGTATTTTTCATTTTATCAGGTTTATGTTAGTGTTCGTGTAACAACCCCAACTACAGTTGGTATACTAATCAAGTATTTTACTTTTCTGTCATTGCGGTTTGGAAATAGACTATCCAGGGTTGATCTTCTGCTTTCCAGTGTGGCTGTCTTTACTTCGTCTTCCATTCTCAAGTTCGTAAGGTGGTTGCCACACCACCAGCCACTGTGTCTAAATTCTACAAGGGAAAAGGAAAAGGGTGGGAGAGGTGGGACAGCTGACTTTGTCCTGTTATTGGGAAATAGGATCTCTCCTGGACGTGGACATCTGTTTGTATCTTATTGGCTAGAACAGAATCGTGCGGCTACTCTGGATTACATTGAAGACAAAAGAAGAAAAATGTTTTACAACTGAACATGTTGCAATACCAGATGAAAGCAGGCGGAATGGGAGTTTGGCAGTTAGGAATTAGCTATAACTGGCATAATATGCCTTTTTTGAAATTTGGCAATTAGTGTTTAAAATGTGTGATTCTTTAATGTGTTAAAGGCATTAATCTATACAAATGTCACTCATGCTTTAAATAAGTTAAATAATATCAGAAGTCATTCTGTCATGATGATGCACACCTGTAACCCCAGTGACTCTGGAGGCTGAGGCAGGAGGATAGCAAGTTCCAGGTCAACCTTAGCAACTTAGTGAGACCTCTCAAAATAAGGACTGGGGTATTGCTCAGTAGTAAAGTCCCTCTAGGTTCCATTCCTGTACTTAAAACAGGATGGTGGGAGTCAAATTTCAGATTGGAAATTTTACATATTTTTTTAAATTCATATCATAAAATTCACCCTATTGAGTAATGTAGTTCAGTGGTTTGTAGTATATTCACAAAGACATGCAGTCATCACTAGCAAAGCTCTTTTGAATAGTCTCTTTTTAAAGAATGACTGGAGCCTGGAGCTGTGGCCACGCCTGTGATCCTGTGGGCTCAGGAGGCTGAGGCAGGAGGATCTCGAGTTCAAAGCCAGCCTCAGCGAGGCACTAAGCAACTCAGTGAGACCTTGTCTCTAAATAAATAAATTACAAAATAGGGCTGGAGATGTGGTTGAGTGCCCCTAAGTTCAATCCTCAGTACCAAAAAAAAAAAGAATGGAAAATTTTATAAAGTTCTTAGTCAAGTTTTAAAAACCTTGGATTTAACATAAAAATATTGCTAAAGCAACACATAATCATTGCAGAAAATCAGTTTGATGTCTGGGGCTGTAGTCAGTGGTAGAGGGCTTGCCTAACATGCTTGATGCCCTGATTCAGTCCTCGGCACTGCCAAAAAACATAGGAAGATTTTTGCAAAATGATATAATGAGAAAAGGGGTATGAACATTTGGGAGTTAGAGTTTTTATTTTTTCATAAATAAGTTTTGCATAAAAAAAGTAAATTGAAAATATATATGTACATATACACATGTAACATATAAATAAAAGATGGAAGGTTTTTTTTTTTTGTGATGCTGGGAATTGAACCCTAGGCTGGTGCATGCTTGGTAAGCACTGTACCATTGAGCCACATTTTCACCTCTACTGGAACTTTTTTAGAAATGCATTTGAATGTATTTACGGGGGACACATAACCTAAGGCTATTGATACGAATATCCAAACTGCATTTTAAAGTTTTAAAGAGAGTGATCATAATATCAAAACCTCATCTGCATCAAGTGGTAGTATTTTTAATTGATATAAAATTGCATCTTGTTTTTGAGGTGTGATTACATACTATAGTTATATGCACAGATCTTAGATGAGTTTCATTGAGTTTTAGAAGTGTAGTGGGTTTTTTTTTCTTCATTAAGTAGGATTCGTGATTCATCCCCGTCACTGTCGTGATCAGTGGTTTCTTTTAATTGCTGAGTAAAATTGCATCATACATACACCCTGCAGTTCGTTTAACCATTGTCACTTTTTTTGCTGTGTGATAAAGCTGCAGTGAGCATTCTGTGCAAGTCTTGTGTGGGCCTGTTTGCATTTCCTACGGGCAAAAACACAGGAGTGGTGCTGCTGAGTCACGTAGTTGAAGTTTAAGAAACTGCCACATGATTTTCCATGATTCTTGTGCCACGTTCCAACATTCTGTGGTGTTTTCTTCTGTGGTTTTGTTGGTTTAGTGGGTACATTCTGGCATCGCCTTGGGGCACTGGTTTGCATTTCCCTGATAACTGGTGGTGCTGAACATCTTGGATGTTTGTTGGCCACTCATAGTTCCTCTTTGGAAAATATCTATCCTAGTTTAAAAAAAAAAAAATGGTTCAGCCTTTTTATAGTTGATTTTAGGAGTTCTTTATATAATCTGGATGTGAGTATATCATTTGGATATCTTTCCCAGTCCGTGTCTAGACTTTTCATTTTCTTAAGTCTTCTGTTGAGCAAGAAATTTTTATGTCGAAACCCAGTTTATCATTTTTTCAACTTATGCTTATAACCTTTTTCTAAGAAACCACTGACTATCTTGCAAAGAGATTCAATGCTGTCTTTGAAGAACTTTATACTTATAGCTTTTACTTTTATCAAGTTGATATGAGGAATAGGACAAAATTCAATTTATTTCCATACAGGTACTTAGTTGTTCAGTACTATTTGTTGAAAGATTATTCTTTTTTCATTGAATTATCTTAATAGTATTTTTTAAAAAAATCAATTGACCATACATACAGTGTGTTCTCTATTCCATATTTCTTATTGTGTATCCTTAACCAATATGCTGTTATCTTGATCATTGTATCTTTACTAAGTCTTAAAATCAGGTAGAGTAAGTTCCTCCAACTTTGTTTTCCTAAGATTGAGTATTCTAGGACCTTTATGTTTCTGTATGTTTTTCATCAGTTTGTTAGCATCTACACCTCTGGAATTTTGAGTGGAATGTGTTGAATCTATATATCTTTTGGAGGAGAATGGATATTTTTCAGTTTCCTAACCCATAAAATGCTGGCATAAGTGTTATTGGCATAAAATGGCTCATGAGTCAATGCCTGTTTTCATAAAGAACGTTTTTGTTGTTTGTTCTTTTTAGTTATACATAATGGTAGAATTCATTTTGACATAGTTGTAAAAGCATGGAATATAATTTGCTCTAATTCAGTCTCTGGGAGGTTCCTTTTCCTCTCTTTTTCCTCCCTCTCTTCCCTTCCCTCCCTCTACGAATTTTTCAGCTATAAGGACAGATTTATTGGAACATAGCATGCTCTTTAGTTATGCAGTGTCTATAGCTGCTTCCATGCTGCAGTGACAGTAGTCAGGATGGAGACTTCGTGGTCCACAGAGCCTAAAATATTTATTATCTAGTCTTTACAGAAAACATTTCCCAGGATTTATTAATTTCTCCCAGCAGTGTTTTCTAGTTTTCACTGAGGATGTCTTTGTCAAATTTGATTTTTTTTCTGTAATTGTAAGGAGAATTTTGTCTTCATTTTCAAGTTGTTTGTGACAATTGTATAGGAATATAGTTGACTTGTGCATGCTGGCCTTATACCCAGAGACTTTTATGGCGTCCCATATTAACCTTCATAAATCCTTTTGTAGATTCCTTTGGGTCATCTGCAGACTGACCACATCAGCTGATTTTCTGTCTTTTGCTCTCTTCCTTGCCTTACCACTCTGGGCAGGACCACCACTGACAGACCCAAGTGGTGGCGAAAGCCAAGCCTCCTTGTCTTGCTCCTGGCATCAGGGCTGAGTGCATTGGTAGCGGTAGCTTCTCACAGATGCCCCTGTATCAGGTTGAGGGAGAAGGTCTTTCTTTCTGCTTTGCTGAGAACTTCTATTACGAATTCTGGTTGAATTCTGTCAAACGCATTTTCTTCATCTTTTATGGTGATCATGGGTTTTTCCTCCTTTAATCTGCTAATGGGATGAATCACACTGATTTGGAATGTTGAAACACCCTTGTATTTCTGGAGAAGTATCTTCGTTTTCTCTAGTGTGCTATGCTTCTAATAAATTTCTGGGTTTTATTATGTTTTGTTAAGGATTCTGGCTCTGTGCTCATAGTGAACACTGTCATATTCTCTTCTTGTAGTATCCTTGTCAGGTTCTGGTAACAGAGCTATGCTAGCTGCCAAAGAAGCAAATGGAGAATTTGTCATGCTTCGTATTTTGTCAAACAGCGTGCATAAAGTTAGTATTAATCCTTTTTTTTTTTTTTTTTTTTTTAGTGTCCGGTTGACTCTTTCAGTCAATTAGTTTGGCCAGTAGATTTTGATTCAGTTTCTTTAACAAGTATACTGTGATTCCGGTGGTTTATGACTTGATCTGTTTTGGAAGGTTTTCCAGGGCTTTGTGCTTTTCATCTACATTGTCAGATTTGCTACAGTCCTTTTACTGTTCACTCTTTTTCTGTTAATGTTGTGGCCTCTGGGTTGGTATCTTTTCTGTTCTTGATGTTGGTAATTTGGGAGTGAGGGATGGAAAGCTCAGATCTGAGCCTAGGACCAGGTTCCCAGAATTGATGACTTATTTTAAAATCTTTCAGTTTAGCCCTTGATTCTTTTAAAAAGTCATTTAGTTTGAATTGACAAATAAAATATATATGTTTGTTGAGTGGCTAAATTGAGCTAATTAGTTTATGCATTGCCTTGTGTATTGATTTTTTGTGGTGAGAACACTTAGAATAAACTCTCATCTTCAAGACCTTGCCTGGTTCTCAAGCTCTGCTTTTAGAGTGAAGAGAAAAAAAGATGGGAGGGGCTGAGGAGTGCAGTGCTGGGGTTGCTCGGCTGGGAGCTTCTCCTCCTGTGGAAACAGGGCCTGGGTCGCACTGAATGAACCAGCACTGTGCCCCAGTGACTTCTCAGGTGAATGGGAGACACAGGCACTGCATTGAGACATTCAGAGGAGACCGCGGCCGACCAGCAGTAACAAATAGCGGGCTGCTTCATCAGAGTTGGCCTTGGAGCCATTTTCACATGATTTATTTATGTAGTGTTCCAGAGCCCAGCAGTTTATTTAAAAAGATTTTGGATGATATAAGTAATAGTAGGTTACTAAATACGAGGTGTGATTTTACATTTCTTTCTGTGGTTTGACTAAAGAATAATTTGGAGTCATCCATAATTGCTCCTGTATTACTCTCTCATAATTGAATGTACAATTTCAACTTCATCTCCACTAATTGTTCAAATTGTTCATGTGTGCTAGCACTTTTTCCCCCTTGGGTGTCAGTTGTCATTTTCAACTTTTCTAACTTACTTAGTTTTTAAAAACTATAAGGTTTTCTTTGGAATTTTTTTTTTTTCTTTTTGTGGACCAACGATTTGTGTTCATTGAACACTTCAAAAGAAATACAGAAAAGAACAAAGATGCTAACCAAAAATAAAAAATGCATGCTGTCAGTCATCATGGTGAAATAGTCACCACTTTTTGAGTTTTGAGTGTTCCTGTATGAATGCGGGGGGAGGTGTTTGGTGGACAACTTCCTGTTAAGGAATAGTGCCAACCTGATTTTTCTGTTTTTTCTTTTTTCCAGGGGGCTAGGAAGTACTGGGAATAGAACCCAGGGGCTTGTGCACACTGAGCCATGTCCCCAGCCTGCCAACATGATTTTTGTAACATGGATTTGAAATAAGAAAAAGAAGCCAGAGTGAAATAAGAAATTACAGAGAAATTATAGAGTAATTATTTCCCCATCCAAAGAAATAGTAGTTTCTAAAAATACTCTAAAAGTTGGAAAATATCGTATGTGACTATTAAGTTAAAATCACTCTAACTTTAAAAAAATTAGTAGTTCTATTAGAAGATATTAATCAAAACCGTGCTCTGAAATCAGTAAAAGTTCAATACACTTCGGTTGACTTCTTTTTCCCTTTCTTAGTTTTTTTGTATTGCTTTTCTCCATAACCACATGCCCTGTGTGTTTTCCTCTTGTTGCTGTAGTTGCATGGACCCATCGCTCCCTTCAGTTTCGTCTACTGCAGTCCTTCCATCCCAGGTTCTTTATTTTGGTTTGTCACCTGGCTGGATGTATTTTAACATCGAGGATGTTTCTCCAGGATGGCCTCAGAGGTGTTGGATACCTTATGTTTTTTTTTTTTTTTTTTTTTTTTTTTTTGTGGTACTGGGGATTGAACTCAGGGCCTTGTGCTTGCAAGGCAAGCACTCTACCAGCTGAGCTATCTCCCCAGCCCTTGCTTATGCTTTTGAAAACTTGCTTGCCTTTGCTCTTACCCCACCCTACACTGGACGCCTTTGTCACCTGCTGAGGGTTACCTACCCCCTCAGTCATCCTCCTTCGACACCCCATCTTGTTGCTGCCATCTACTTTGGTTGCCATCCGTAACCTGAACCATGGAAATATTTATTTAAACAATGTTTATTGAGTGTTTAGCCTTGTATGCTGTCAAGGACCAAGTCGAGGGCTTATTGTAGAATAGCAGTAAGGAGAAAGGAGCAAACTGCATTCTGTTCTTGTCATTTCATCTGTTTTTGGGAGGCTTCCATCTCAGTACATAAAGAGACTCTGATACTTAGTCCACTAACAGATGTACTGTACTTAATTCCACACTCAGAGGGCAGTTAGGTTACTTTTAGATGTTATTGTTGATGACCGTGCTGTAGCAAATAGCTTTCTACTGATGCCATTTTTGAGTATTTTTGTAGCATCAGTTCTTTTAAATGAAATTTCGTTATCAAAGTATATATACAGTTTCAATATGAAATAATTTATTGGTTCAGAAAAGGATTTATAACGTGTATATAAGGCATAGAGAACTAAAGCAAACGCTGGTGTCCCCCACCAGTTTGAGTCAGCACTGCGGTGGCTTCCCACGTCCTCGGGTGCTCCTGCAGCAATCTCCTTTTCCCTTTTTTTGCAAGGGCAAATGCTCTTTTGAATCTCATGCTGTTACTCCCTTGCTTCTTGTTTTATAACTAACCTGTTGCCTAGCATTTCAGAAATAGAACGTTCTGCATGTTTCTTCCTCATCTTGCTCAAGTTCCCTTGTAGCTTGCTCTTTCCACTTGACATTGAGGTTTTGATGTGCATCCGGGTTGACTGACACCTAAGCTCTGGTTTGTTTTCTCTCCTGGGCAGATTACCTTGTGTGAGTCTGTCTCAGCATATCCGTGTTCCTGTTCATGGATGTGAGGGTTGTTTCTAATTTTTGGCTAGTACATGCAGTGCTTTGTGGCGTATTCTTGCCTGGTCTTGCTAGGTCTATTTGAGCACACGCATGCAAGTTTCTCTGGAATATATTCCAAAGACTAGGATTGCTGGGCCATATGATATGTCAGTCTTTAGTTAGGCAACTTTTAAAGAAATTGAAACATAACATTCAAACAGAAGATGCACAAATCAAGATGCAAAACTGACTGAGTTTTCTCAAAGTACCCATTTATCTGGCTCCTAGTATAGAAATTGAATAGCTCCTCGGAAACCATCTGGTGCTTTCCTGTCAGTTGTGGCCTCCAGCCCCCCTCCAAATACCTACTTGTTTTTAATTTGCAATATTGCAGTTTTTTTTTTTTTTCTTGTTTGAACCTTACATAAGTGGACTCTTATAGTCTGATGGGCCTGGCTCCTGCCCACATTATGTTGTGTGTATAACATGAATGTGTCTCAAATGTGTTGTGGTTGTACTTCACCCCCATTGCTGTGTAGCTTGTCATTATTTGAATGTAATATGGATTATTCATTCAACCACTATTGATGGATTTTTTTGGGTTGTCTTTAGCATTTTTCCCATTACTAATCATGCTCCTTTGTATATTTTTTAATCTATCTGCTGGTGCACATGTTACAAGAAAATATATATAGGTTAGAATTGCTAGGCGTAGCCTTTTTATGCTCTAATGAATTGCTGGTGGTGTCCTCAATTACGACATCAAGTTACTGTGCTTTTAAAATCTCCATATTCTGTCAGCTTGCTCTCCACAGTGGTATCCCTTCATGTTTTTACTAGGACGTCCTTGTGAAAGTCCTGTCTTCCGGCACCCTCACTCATGCAGGAACTTAGCAAACTTTTTTGTCAGCTTAATGGGTGAAAAAGAGGTATTATTTTGAAGATAAATTGACACTTAAGGTTACGTTTTACGTTTTATAAACCTAATTAAGACTTGGGTTTCTTTTGCAGCCTGAGACCTCAGATCATTGTTCCCTCCCCGAAGATCTGGTGAGTATTTCTGAGTACCCTGGATCAGAGTTAATGTCTCTTCAATGATAAGCAAATGACTGCAGCATTTCATGAGTTTCTTTCTCTTCATGCTTGCTGATCAAAGCCTTTCTGATGTAGCATGGTAACTGCATCATGAAAATGTCTGCAGTGGTGTTATATGTGACCCCACACACGCACTGAAAAATGTTTGTTATACTGCTTTATATTAAAGGGAAGTAAAAAGGCAGGCCCTGCTCCCTTGCCTTGCCATAGAGATCAGAGTTACCGAACTTGTGTTTCAGGGATGACTTTGTGAACCTTTCTCCACTTGAATCCTTCCCAAAAAAGGATGGGAGGGCCATAATTTGATTTCCTTGGCCTGACTTCAGCAGCAGGAATGTCCCATGCATTTTGACTTCAGTGTGACCGCCTTATCCTGTCCATGCCTAGATGTGAAAGGGGAGCAGTAGGTCCAGCTGGCAAGGCCTTGCCCCATTTTGGTGTCTTCTTGATGCTTAGGTCTCCGAGTTGGAGCTCCATGTAACCAGATCCAGTTTAAAACAGCATTTGAAAATTCTGGGCTTCTGCGTTCTCAAATTCTGAGTCATTCTGATTTTTAGTGATTTAGGATTGTTAATTTGAGGTTGTTCCAGGTGTCTGAAACTCAGGGACCACAGTGGGATTTTAGCAAAGGGAGAACTGACATCTAGCAAATCTACTTTAAATCCATTCTCTTACTTGAGGAGTGGGGTGTGTGCATGTATAGACATACATACACACATTTTTAATAGACTGGACCCCCATATATTCCCATGGTAAGGCAGTGGCCCAAATGATTTCTGGATTTGAGGTAGACACTATGAGATTATAGGAAGAAAAAAAATAAATTTAAATGTTGTTGTAATTGTTCATACATCTGTTCCCTAATATTGAGACCATTTTGCAACCAGAAAAATCTGAACTTTAAGACAGAAGCTATACTTATGAGATATAAAAACATAAAAAAATTGGAAGAGTCCTTGGATGTTCATCTGCATTGGATGTTTTTGCATTGGATGTTTTTGCATTCAGTTGAGGTCAGGTCATGTTTATCTGCCTTACATTTTTAATGTTCCTTTGAATTCTAGGGTCACAGCAGTTTCTAAATTTTCTTTGAGTGTATTAGTTACCTAGATCTTGTAGGTAACTATAAGTTACCAGGATTCACTGTGTGGCTTAGACAACAGAAGTGTGTTCTTTCACAGTTCTGGAGGCTAGAAGTCTAAATTCCGGTGTCAGCAGGCTCAGGGGAGGGTCCTTGCCTCTCTTAGCTTCTGGTGGTTGCCAGAAGTCGTCGGCATTCCTTGGCATGTAGCACACTGCTCTCATCCCTGCTTGCACCCCCCGCCCCGTAGTCTCCTGTCTTCTCTGTGTCTCTTCAATAAGGACTCCAGTCATGGTGAATTTAGGGCTCCGCTATGCCAGTATGACCTCATCATAACTAAGTACATCTGAAAAGACCCTGTTTCCAAATAAGGTCACATTGTGAGGTTCAGGGTGGACATACAATTTTGGGAAACACTAACTAGCACAGTGGGTATTTGATTGAATATGCTAATAGGATGACTATTGCAAGTACTGGTTCTTCAGTGGTATTTGTATTAAAGTGAGAGAGACATGTTTGATGGCATGTTGACAGAGTGATAGGGATCCAGGGTTGGCGACTAGCAGATGTGAGTGCTAATTTATGAGTCCCATTGCTCCTGTACCAGGCAGGGTTTGGGTTGGTATACCTTCAGGTGAGTTTCTAGGGAAATAACAGCTGGGGATCAGAGCAAGATGACAAGGCCTCCCTTGGTCCTGCATCATTTTACCCACTGAGCTGCATGACCCAGGGAACAGAAGAGAATCGGAGTAGCCTGGATCTGGGTTCATGTTTTTTAAGACACCGCATTCTGCCCTCTACATAGTCTAGTCTGGGTGTCAGGAGCTGAATCTCAGTTTGCTCTTGCTTTGGGATTGAGCCAGGAAGGTGGCTGATAGAGGCAGACGGGTGTGCTGGGAAAGGAGCCGGAGTACCCATTGTTTTGATTCAGAGTGGGCTGGTTAAGGGTAGGCAAACCTGAGACACGCTCTGAGGGCAGATCACAGATGCATGTGGCTTCAGGGGCTGGGTCTGGAAGGTAAGTGTGTGCAGCAGTGGGTTGTACTGTAGGGAGTGTTGGGGCTCATGGACACTGAAAATGTTCCAGCCAAATAGCCTCCTGTGCAGTCTGCCTGTGGCATCTTATTTGATGGTCCTAGTGTACTTTTTCCTTCTGAAAGTTTTTTTTTTTGCTAAAAGCAGTAATGCTTGACTGCTACTTGGAGAATTATTTTTTATGTCCAGTATCTCAGTTTTAACTTTTTTGAAATCTGAAGTAAGCGGGGCTGGACAACACATGATTATGGAGCAGAAATACATTTCCCTCTTGAAACTTAAAAGTCAGCCTTGCAGGGTAGCAAGTGGGCGGAGCTCTGAAGATTTACTTGGTGTTGGTGGGACTTTTTGGCGGGGAAGACTGTTGCTGTATATTAAAGCAGTATTTTGCCTTAAGAAACATTCTCTCTGTGTATTATAACCTATTTCTATTTTTAAATCTGTGCAGAACTCTTGATATAGAGTTGTTAAGTCTGGGGGTTGGGTGGGTAGAGTAAAAGGGTTAAGGATGAATGAAGTGAAGATAGCCATCTGTCCTTGGCACAGTCTGCATGTCCATTTCTTCTCTGCTCTTCTCTCTTCCTCCTGCTGGTACATTTCAGAGAGTGTCGGAAGTTTCCAACCACTGGTGGTACTCCATGCTCATCCTACCTCCTCTGCTGAAAGACAGCGTGGCAGCACCTCTGCTCTCTGCCTACTACCCTGACTGCGTCGGCATGAGCCCTTCCTGCACCAGCACGAACCGCGCTGCCACTGCTGGCGATGCCAGCCCAGGGAAGCTGGAGCCATCCAAGATGGCTCCCTCTGCGCTTGGTGAGAGCTGTTCCTGCTACTCCCTCCTTTCCCTTGCCCCTCACCCCCGGAAATGTGTGGTGAGCAAAATGCAAAAGGATTCCTAGAAATCATATGGGGCATGATATAGGGCACCTCATTTTTTCATGCATCTGATTATATAGTTGGCCCTCCATATCCACAGTCCTGGATCCATGAATTCAACTAACCATGGATAGAAGACATTTGGGGAAAAAATGGTCTGTTTTGAGCATGTATAAACTTTTTATTCTTGTCATCATTCCCTAAACAATGTAGAACAGCTATTTACACAGCATTTGGGTTGTGCTAGGGAGTGTCAGTCACCCAGAGGTGATTTAGAGCACACCAGAGGATATGTGTGGATTACATGTGAATACTACACCTTCTCACAGAAGGGACTTAAGCATGCTTGGATTTAGGTGTCCTGTGGTGGGGTGGGGCTTGAATCTAATTCCCTAGGGATATTGAGGGATGACTGCTGTGGGCCATTCATATCTTTGGTATACAGCATACAGTTAATTTCCCCCTCAGTAATTTGGGAAGTGTGTCACCTTAATCTATGACTTATTCCAGGGTTCAGTGTTTTTGAATTTTGGATAGCGGTGTGGTTTAAGGAGTACATGCACTCTGATTTGCCAGAAGAAAGTTTTGAACTAGATGAGTAGTACCTTTTTTTCTGTCCACCTTTCTGCCTGTTATAATGCCATTGGTGTCTACTCTCTGAAGGATTTAGAGCTTCAGATCAGGGCAGGTGTGTTGCTGACTACTGACTCTAAAGAGAATCTTCAAGATTTTCCATCTTACTCTCTGTGCACACAGACAAACTGTATATTTTGTGGTGCAGCTAGATGTTTGCATTGTCACCCTAAGGTGTTTTGTTTTGTTGTAGGTGGACACAATACCTTTATTTTATTAATTTATTTTTCTGTGGTACTGAGGATCAAACCCAGTGCTTCACACGTGCCAGGCAAGCACTCTGCCACTGAGCCACAACCCAAGCCCCTGTCCATAAATTTTCAACTAATAACACTGACCACCCATAAAATGCAGTTACGATGGAGAGCAAACCTAAAGTGAAAATTCCTGGTGTTAATGAAGGTGTCATGAAATAGGTGCTCAGATCCTGTTGGAGGGCATATTTGTGAAGGACAGTTTGGCAGTGTGCATCAAAAACCTTAAAATAGATACCCTTTAACCCAGCAGTGCCATTTTTAGGAATTTCTTCTAAATACCTTATTGTATGAGTAAGTTCAAAGATAGATATGGAAAGAAATTGGTTTTGGCATTGTGTACAATGGTGAAAAATTGAGTGAAATTTAAATGCCCAGAATAGGGGAATGGTTAATAGGAAACCACTGAAGTCATGTTTAACGACATGGAAAAATGTTCCTAATATTTGAAATTCTAAAAAACAGGTTAGAAAACAGCAACTCTAGCATTTTATCAAGCTTTGTAAAGGAAGTCCCTGTTGTATTAATATTCTCTATTCATTGAAACAGAAGAATAGAGCATGCTCCTCATTGTAACCCCACCACTGGGACATCAGCAAGGGTTAGTGATTATTCTATTTTTTGTGCCAAAAAAGTTGCTATTAAAACATATTTTGGGTCTGGGGATATATAGCTCAGTTGGTAGAGTGCCTGCCTTGCATGTACAAGGCCCTGGGTTCAATCCCCAGCACTGCAGTCAATCAATCAATCAATCAATAAACCAACCCATATTTTTCTGAGGAGTTGTTTCATGTGTACAGAGCTTCAGTCTTGCAAGATGAGAAAGTCCTGTGGCTCTGTTGCACAACAGTGTGAATGTATTAACACTCTGAACCTGCAAATGGTTATGCAGGTAAGCTCTATGGAAATTCGGAGCACAATTTTTAAAGAATCAAAATTTTCATGCCACAGACACTAGGTTTGTGAATAACTTGTGAAGCGAGAGTGGGAAACTGGTTGTTTGGTTTCTGGACATTTTATCCGCTGGGTGGAAGAAGCAGAGGTTGTGCAGGATAGTCTGTGGGGCTCACCCAGGTCATGCTTTTTGGTTTGTTTTTGCTCTTTAATTCTTCTGGATTTGTAAGTGACAGCCTGCAGGAGCGGCCTGTTTGTGTCACCTCTCAGTTCCAGGCATGAACCGGTACTTCCAGCCTTTCTACCAGCCCAACGAATGTGGCAAAGCCCTGTGTGTGAGGCCCGACGTGATGGAGCTGGACGAGCTCTATGAGTTCCCAGAGTACTCCCGGGACCCCACCATGTACCTGGCTTTGAGGAACCTCATCCTGGCCCTGTGGTACACGAACTGCAAAGTAAGTAAGCGTGGCCAGCTAGCGGCCAGGGGACGAGGCTTCCTTGCCTAAGAGGTGCTGCCCTCTGTGAGGAGGGAACCCTCAGACAAGGGCTTCTCGGGCCCTCGGCACTGTGGCATCCTGGGCATGTCCTTCTTTGGATGCCAGGGAGGCCGTCCTGTGCACTGCATAATTTTGAACAACAGCCCTGGTCTCTACCCACTCGATGCCAGCAACACTTCCCAGTTATGTCAGCCAGATACACATTGAGGATCCCTCTCCAAAATGCTCAGGACCTAGATATGTTTCTGATGTTGGATTTTTTCAGATATTAGAATATTTACTGGTAAGCGTAACAATTGATCTCTAATCCAAAAGTTACGAATGCTCCAGAATTCTTTGAAGACTGTATTGGCACTTGGATTTTGGAGCACTTCAGATTCTCAGATTAGAGATGCTCAGCCTGTGTATTTCTGGACATTTCCAGATGGTAGGAGGACTGCCACTCAGACCACGTGTGCGGTCAGAACGCTAAGTTTAGGGATGAGAATAAGGTGCAGGATGTGGTCCACAGGGTTCCAGCGGCATGAGAAGCGGGGATTAGTTTTTGTTTACCTTAGTGTCCTCAGCCAACCACGATGGTGGTTTCCTCTCTGTTGGCGCATCACACAGCACCACCTTGAGTGGGGAGAGCAAGAGTGCCAGGGTGTTTTTGTTGGTTTGTTTTGTTTTTTAAACAAAGACAAACTCTCTTGGCCTTAGTATTTTTTTGATTTATTCTTTCTTCAGCAGTTTTTTGAGTCACTGTTGGATATAGAATGTTGTGCAAGAGTGCCAAAGTGGTATTTATTAAAGAAAGATGTTCTCACCCTGGTCTTTCACTGAAGTAGAATTCAGTGTGAGATGAGGTTACCCAGTTAATTTCTGGATTAATACAGTTACATGAATTACACACAGGTGAGCATGCTGGGCCAGGCAGAAATACTCATTTTGTGCCAGCTGGTTTGAGATAGGGGCTTACTAAACACTTACTGAATTACACAAAATTGTGGTCAGAATTTTCTGTAAATAAGTTAAATACGTTTCAGAAACAACCTTAGATTTATTGTTTGTTACATTTCTTTTTTACTTTGAAATTTGATAGAGGGGGCTGGGCATGGTAGTACATACCTATAATCCTAGTGGCTCTGGAGGCTGGGGCAGGAGGATCATAAATTCAAGGTCAGCCTCAGCAACTTGGCAAGGCCCTAGGCAACTTAAGATGCTTCTCAAAATAAAAAATAAAAAGAAAAGGGTTGGAGATGTGGCTCAGTGGTTAAGTGTCCCTAGATTCAATCCCTGGTACCAAAAATCCCAAAAATTTGGTGGTGGGAAAGAATTTAATAAAGTCCATGTCATTTGGATGTAGTTTAGTTTTTTAATAAGAAGACAGTATTCGTACACTTTAATAATTTAGTTAAAACATGCTTAAAAGACTTGAAGACTTGGCAGTGCTTTTTTAAACTTTATGATCCCAAACGTTTCTTGCCAACCGTCCCCAGGAGTGCTGTGCTTGTCGCTGAGTCTGCCCAGCACATCGCCACCTCCCACTCAGTTTGATCAGACTCTAATGGAGCTGGGTGTAGATGACAAGCCAAGGAGCCTGTCCTGAGCTTCCTGTCTTGGGCTCGCTCAGGAAGTGGCTTCCTCACACCTGAAATGGATCAAAGGAAGGCAGTGTCTTTTTTTTTTTTTTTTTTAAATATAGGTTCATGACATCGCTCATGAGCCAGCCTTTGCTGCCAGTACCAGCAGCAGCCCCGGTCTCTGTTGTGTCCTCTGAGTCAGAAGGGTGGCACGATGTGCCCCCACATCCCTCCTCACCGTCGTTCTAGGAAATGCAGAAGCGCAAGTATGAACTGCTGGGTCCTCTGGCCTTCCTCCAGGCCCACCCCTTTGTCCTTCCTGTCTTGCTGATAAATGGTGGATACAAAGTACCCCAGAGGCTTTATTGTGATCAAATAAACATCTCATAACTTACCACGTGTACCATTTTAGCCATTGTGAAATATACAGGTTCATCACCACTGTCGAGTTCCAGAATCTTCTCAGTATCCCAAGAGAAAACCCCACACCTGATCACTCCTTCTTGCCCCCACCAGCCCTTAGGAACTGCTGTTTTGTTTTCTTTGTGAATTTGCGTGTTCTGGGTGTTGCATATAAATGGAATCATACAATATGTGACCTTTTGTGACTGGCTCTTTCACTTAGCATGATACTTTCAAAGTTCATCAATATCGTAGCATGACTCAGAACCTTATTCCATTTTACAGTGGAACAGTGGTCCATTGTTTGGGGATACATATGTGTGTATACATAGATGTGAGTGGATATAGGTTTATTCACCCATGGATGGATATTGATTTCCACTGCTTGGTTATTTGAATACTTCTGCTATGAACATTGTGTATGAGCATGTTTTTAATTCTGGATCATGTAATGGCTGGGTCATCATCATTATGCTTAACTTTCTGAGAAATCAAAATATTTTTTTGAAATTTATTTTTAAGTTGACAATTGTATTTGCTTATGGCATACAATACAATGTTTTGAAATATGTTTGTTTATGGAATCAAACTAATTAGTATATGCAAAATATTTTTTGTGGTGAGAACACTTACAATCTACTCAGTTAATTTTCAAGACAAGATGGTTTTTGTGAGTCTCTATCTTGGTTCATTATGAACTAGTTTAAACAGTCTGGCAACAGCATGTGGCCTGCCCTTCCTCAGGGTGCGAGCCTCCTCACCTCCCTGCAGGACTGTGGAAGTCACAGTTTCACCTCAAGCCATCAATCAATTCAGTCTCACTTCCAAAAGCAAAGACTTTTGGTTTTGAGTAAGAGCAAAGGGGGCCTGTGTCCCTGTTATTACCGGTATTCCCAAGTCATATAATAGACTTCTTGAACTTACTCCTGTTGTCTTAACAAAAACTACCTTTTAGCCAGTGTCTCCCTATCCCACCCACTGCCAGTCCCTGGCCCCTTCGACAGTTCTTGAGTTCGGCTTTTTCAGGTCCACATACATGTAGGTGAGATTGTGCCCCTTTGCTGTCCATTCACCTGTTGACATGCAGTGCACACGGGAGCACAGCCCAGTGGTGGGATTGCTGAATCGTGTGCAGTTCTGTTTTTAACATTTGAAGGAAGCTCTGCCATTTTGCAGATGGCTGTGCTAATTTACATTCCCACCCACAGTGTGCGAGGGCTCCCTGTCCTCCACCTCTTGCCAGCACTTACCTCTTGTCTTTTGGTAAAGGGTTTTAGCCAGAGTGAGGTGATACCGCATTGTAGTTTGAATTTGCATTTCCCTGGTGATGAGTGAGCATGAGCATTTAGTCACATACCTGTTGACCACTTGTGTGTCTTTGAGAAATGTCTCTAGGTCATTTGCCCTTATTTTCCTTTTTTTCTGGTGCAGAGGATGGAACCAGGGCCTTGCACGTATTGGGCAAGTGCGCTGTCACTGAGCCACAGCCCCAGCTGCTCTTTGCCTGTTGTTTAGTTAGTTTTTTTTTCTTGCTGTTCATTCATTTTGAGGTTTTTCTTAACAGCTTGCTCTCATTTCTAAACACAGGAAGCCCTTACTCCTCAGAAATGTATCCCTCACATCATCGTCCGGGGTCTCGTCCGCATCCGATGCGTCCAGGAAGTGGAGAGGATACTGTATTTTATGACGAGGAAAGGTCTCATCAACACAGGAGTTCTCACCGTGGCAGCCGACCAGTATCTCCTCCCTAAAGACTACCACAACGTAGGTGACGGGCCTCGCAGCCGGCTGAGCGCTCGTGTGTTGCCATTAGGGTACTGGTGCACACCACATGGTCGCCCGCTGTAGAACTTTCGCAACAAGGCTGTGTCGAATGTGCTTCCCCCGTAAGGAAAGCCTCAAGCTGCTCTCTACACCGAGGAGGAGGGAAAGGATTGCTTCAGACATGTAGCCCCGTATTTTTGGATGTTGATAGACCCTTATTTTTATTCATTTATTTATATGCAGAGCTGAGAATTGAACCCAGTGCCTCACACATGCTAGGCCAGCACTCTACCACTGAGCCACAACCCCAGCACCAGCACCATATTCTTGAGGAAAATAATTTTCTAAGGGAATCGGAGAGCAGCGGTTGAATGTGGCTTGGCACTTAGTACCTTTCAGAACAACTCTTAACAGTGCGCTGTTGCCCTTGCTCTAATTGGAGTTTTGTTTCTTTTCTTTTTTAAAGAAATCGGTTGTCATTGTTGGGGCTGGTCCAGCAGGGTTAGCAGCTGCTAGGCAACTGCATAACTTTGGAATTAAGGTAAGATTTCTGGGATATGTAGATGGAAACAGATGGTTATCTGCTTCTTTGGTCTAAATTTTCTAAGACATAGGAAACCAGTTCTAATTTTAGTGAAGAATCTTAATGTGTGATATCTTTCACTAGGTCCTAGAATAGTCACAGCATTTGGCACTGATTTAATAAAAGAAGAGTGGAGAAAGGTAGAAACCCTCCTGGTTTTGGAGGGACTTTCAGACTTCATTGAGCAAGTCAGGAGAAACTCTCACTTGGAGTTGGATAGATGCCCTGACAGCTCTCCTTCACGCAGAGGCCGGGGAAGCCCTGGCTTGGGCCGATGGTCTGAGACGATGAAGCACAGCATGCAGTGCATTTCTTGGTGAAGGTTCCCAAAATACCCAGTTAGGTTTTCTAAGGCAAACCAGAGGCATCCTTTGAATCTCACTCAAAACCAAATGTCTTTGCTTTTGGAAGTGAGACTGAATTAATTGATGGCTTGAGGTGGAACCGTGTGATTTCCACAGTCCTGCAGGGAAGTGAGGAGGCTCACTCCCTGAGGAGGGGCAGGCCACATGCTGTTGCCAGACTGTTGGTTTAAACCAGTTCATAATGAACCAAGGTAGAGACTCACAAAAACCATCTGTGTGATTCAGTATCCAGTTCCATTAAGTTAATTCACATTAACCGTCCCTCAGGTTCACTGATTTGCTGGGTCTGACACAACTCTCCTTTCTGAAATTTACTTTGCAAGAATGTTGGTTTTTAGTGAAAAATGTAAAATTTGTAGAATTAAATTAGCCTTTTCACTCTTCTCTGCCTGGCTAAAAGAAGTGACATTTCTTTTTTTGTAATATCTTCTCTTGGAAGATTTTTGGAAGACAGATTCCAGAGTTTCAGAGAAAAATTTTTGATAGCTATGCCTAAGAGATTTTCCTCCTGGTTGGATGGAAGATGCACATCATGGATTGTCATATAGTTGGCAAAACAGAGATTCTGAGGAGGATTTACAAGACTTGTGCTTACATTCTGAAATATTTTCTGTCTGGTAGTAAGCGCGAAAGTATTTTAATTGATTATTTCAGCATTAGATATTAGGGCCAACTTTTTTGTGTTTTTGGGAACCCTACAGATTATATTGCAGAGGTGGTTATTAATATCTAAAGTCTAGGGAATGTGTCTTTAATATTTAGCTGCCTTTTTATACTAAAAAAGAAGTAGAAATGGTGGGGTGATTTAGTGTTAAGTCAGAAAAAGACAGTGACGAGGGTGAGACCACACTTTGTAGCCGTCCTGGTTGGAGTGATTGAAGAATCTAGGTCTGGGGCCCGGGCGCTCTCTTCTCCCTCTCCAGGTGATGAAGGAGGCAGCCAGGAGACCATTCCTTTGAGGTCGAGAAATCAGTTCCTCTGAGTCACCTCAGAGATGGTTGACTCTGGGACCTCTTCTTGGGCAGTTCAAAGTAGTGTTTTTAGGGATCTGGAAGTGAAATGCTTGCTTACCATAAAAAAATCTCACATTTTCAGTTAATGCAGTCATGGAACTCTGACATGTACAATCTCACCAGGAGCAGTTCCTCGTCCCGCTAGCATTAGACATTTGAAGATAAAATAACCTGGGTGTGGGGCTTAGTTGGTTAGGCTTGCCCCATGAGGTCATGCTTATACAGAGTGGGGTACAAGTTTTTAAAAATGGTAGTCATATTTTAGAGAAGTTAAGGCCTATTTGCAGTGCTAAAGGGATTTTGCTGTATCCATAAACATTTCATAGGAAAATCAGCTCTTTATCCTAATTTTAAATGTAATTTATGTAACTACTTAGTAAAAGCTTTTGAAGTACATCTCATGTACTAACTTATCAAATCTTATTATCTGATTTGAGAGGAAACAGTGAGATCCCTGTAGCAGACGACTCGAATTGCTCCTCTCCATTATCTGGGTTGTTTTATCTACTTGGCTTCTGTTTACACTCAACTGAAGTTGTTTCTTTAAAAGTATAATAAATTAAATATGGAGGTTATTTAGCAGTATCATTCTGTGTATATATATATATATATATATATATATTTTTTTTTTTATATTATCTGGTATGACTATTCTGTCCTATTTAGATTCCCTGATTGTCTTTTTAGGTGACTGTCCTGGAAGCCAAAGACAGAATTGGAGGCCGGGTATGGGATGATAAATCTTTTAAAGGTGTCACAGTGGGAAGAGGACCTCAGATTGTCAATGGCTGTATTAATAACCCAGTAGCACTAATGTGTGAGCAAGTGAGTTTCTTTTAAGATCTGTATTGTGAACAAAGCAAAGAAAAATTGTATCATTGGCTTTTTGATAATATTACTATGGCTGGGGTGTAGCTCAGTGGTAGAGGACTTGTCTAGCATGTTTGAGGCCCCGGGTTTGATTCCCAACACTGAAAAAAACAAATAGTGTTAATATGTTTCTAAAGTAGGTAATATTCAACAGTCTCCTCATTTGCAAAGTAAATAAAGCAGTTACCCTTCTGTCTTCCTAAGAAGGTATGTAAAAGATTTTTTTCTTTTTCCCAGATCTTTAATTTAGTGTTATTTGCAGGCTACTTGTTCATGGTTTCAGGGTTACTGATCAGCAGATGAAAAGAGGCTTCTTGGTTAAATCAGATAAGCAGTCATTTTTTAATATAAATGTGTCTCAAATATTACCTGGAATATTTTGTCATGTTTGGGCATACTTAATTCTTTTAAAAGTGT
The DNA here is from genome assembly GCF_902686455.1 of Sciurus vulgaris. Lineage (NCBI taxonomy): Eukaryota > Metazoa > Chordata > Mammalia > Rodentia > Sciuridae > Sciurus > Sciurus vulgaris. The sequence goes on from NC_136467.1 coordinate 149,356,395, forward strand.
GTTATTCATCTGAAAGTCAATCACTGGGGCATTCTGTCTGTTATCTGGCACCCTGGGAGGCTCAAGAATTCTCCAGGAACTTTTCTCTGGGTGCTGGGAATGGAGCCAGAGCCTCGCGCAAGCTAGGCGAGCGTTCTACCACCGAGCTGCGTGCCCGGCCCTTCAGTAGGGCTGACAGTACACTCAGCTTCGACTTCTGTGAGTGTTTGTGTGTGTTGTGTTCATTACCTGAGGGTCCAAAGTGGGGCAGAAGGGTCGACAAAGGCAGGCCGTCCACAGTGTCTGGGAGTGGCAGGGTCAGTGTGCACGGCGCAGAGACCGTGGCTGCCACCCTCACGTTCTCCTGCGAGCAAGGCATGCTCGGGTTCACGCCGTTCTCTCACTGCCTCACTTACTGCCCTTGTGCGTTAGGCACGCCCAGCTTTAGTTTTGCCTTTTAGACCCTCTTCTCCATGAGAGGTCTGCCTGATTTCGGCTTAGAACCTGTACATATTTTTTCCAGGGAAGATTTTCACCTTCTTATTCTTATTATTTTGAAGCTTGGCATCAGCATGCATAAGTTTGGAGAAAGATGTGACTTAATTCAGGAAGGTGGAAGAATAACTGACCCCACTATTGACAAGCGCATGGATTTTCATTTTAATGCTCTCTTGGATGTTGTCTCTGAGTGGAGGAAGGATAAGACTCAGCTCCAAGATGTCCCTTTAGGAGGTATGGGGAGAATGGCATTCTGATTGTTCCATCTTACTGTCACTCTGACCTTAGCAGTAGCAGTGTTTATTTAGCAGGCTCCATGTTTGTGATAAGGGTAGTGCTTATGCACTTTCCCCGGACTGGTGGACTCTCCAGACTAATCCTTGGAGGGGGCAGAATTTCCCTGGGGGTCCTGTCCATGCTTGTGTGCACATGTGCACAGGGACCTTATTTTGCATGATAGCTGGTGTTTTACAAAATTACAAAATGTTTAATTTTTAATTTCCCAGAGGAGCTTACTTTTTAGGAAACCTCTGGTAAGCTTCCTGTTGTTAAAACCTCAGCCCCTAATGTCTAGATAAAAGTTTCCGTATACCAGGATTTCTTTTTTCTTTAGGCAGTAGATATAAGATTATTTTCAGTATATTTTGCTTAAGAATGTTATAATTTAAGAATTTTAATTCACAATTCTTCAGCTTTGGGACTTAAATGAGCAATTTAACCACAACTCTGTCGCATGCCTGACTGCCTGTAGTGACTCATTTCCATGAGGGGGCTGGCTGAGATTTCCTGCACTGCTTCTTAAATTGATATTTATGTATCCTACAATTTTGTGACCTTGGAGGCATGTCGGTATTTCTTGAAGTGTGAATGTTTGAATCAGTTTGTAAGATGTTAATTTTCTTCAGCTGTGCGTGTCTTTGCATGGGTTCTCAGTTCTTCAGGCGGATAGTGTTTCACCTGCTTGGGCTGGTTGTTCAAGGCAGAGACAGTCTCTCTGTCTTTCCCCACCACCTCTAAGAGATGGACCCACACTCTGATCATCCTTGGAAAGGGTTGACTGACAGACCATAGCAGAACATGTTCAGAGGTAGGCTTCAGTCAGCAGGGACCATTGCACCCAGTCTTGTGTGCAGAGCAGGTGGAGGTGGGTTGTTAAATCTTCTGGGGTTGAAAACTAGTAGTCTCACTTGCAGGGTAGTCTCAGTTTTGTCAGTGTTTTGCATCTGTGGGGTAGTTGCTGGCTGGGGTTTTCTTTACACTTGTTTCAGAGTTACAAAAAAAAAAAAAAAAAAGAAAGAAAAAAAAAAGATTGCTTTGTCTTGGCCTTACTTTAAAAAAGTCATTAAATGCTGAGTTGTGACTCAGTGGCAGAGCACTTGCCTAGCATGTGCACGACCCTGGGTTCCATCCCAGCATTGTAAAAAAAAGAAGAAAAAGAGGAGTAGCGATACTGTGTAAGTCATTTTTCATCTTAATATCTTATTAAAATGTTCCTTAATAGTACACACACCTCTGTATAAGGTTATAGTTATTTTCTGTCTTTTCAGCTGAGATCTCACCTTAGTAGCACATAGCTAGAAAAAACATAAGTACTGAGCAGCTGGATACATTTCACAACACATGCACTGAAGCCCTTAAATACCACTTAGGTGAACGTTGCAGCGAGGCCTTTCCCAGTCTATTCATACTTAATTTTGTATTCTAAAACTCACAGTTCTTTCTCCCCAAACCCCATAAGCAGAGCTGGTCTCAGCAGGGGCCTGAAACTGCCAGGAGGGCACTGGAAATGGCAGAAGCCCAGGGTCAAGAGTCAAGCACAAATCCAGAGGTCCTTTGGATATCCCCACGTTACAGTCTTGTGTAAGAGAGAAAGTCTAATGAAAACCTGAGTAGTCAAAAAACCAAAAAAGTTAACTGCTCCTCAGTTGATTCCAGTGAGCAAGTGCACACAGAACCTGATGGGGCTTAGCGCCTGTGGTGTACTTGTTGGACAGTTGGCATCACTGGGAAAGTTATAAGTGGCTTGGAATTAGACATGTGACCAAATCTGCATCCCCTCTGGGTCCTCCAGTTATTGTCAATCAAGACAGTAATCGGAATGGTTTCACAGGGTTGTCTGTAAGAGTTCTGGTTGAATGGGGTAGGTAAGTGCTGGGGCTGAGAGCAGAGAGGGAGGCTGGGGACTTGGAGTGGCTGGGTGATGCTGGACTGTGACGTTAGGAGAGGACAGTCCCATGAAGGAGAGTAGGGGTGTAGGCCCTGCAGGGCTGGAATTCACCAGGAAATGTGTCAGGAGCAGCGGGGCCACATCTGTAAGTGGACAGGCAGCCAGTTGCTACCTTTGGAAGGGCTAACGTGTGCTAGCCTTGTTTGGCTATGGCTTTGGAATTATCCAGGCAACAGGGAACCAGTAATTAAAGATATTGATAGAGAAGGGTGACATGACAAAAGTACCTGGCAGAATGTTCTTGTTTGAGAGACCATTGCCAGTAGTCAGCCTATCGTGGGTCTTAGTTGAGATGAGGTATTATGGGAACTTGACTGTAAGTCATTGGCAGTAGGACCAGAAAGGTTCTCTTCTTTTTGTGTGTACGTGTGTGTGTGTGTGTGTGTGTGTCTGTATGTGCGCGCGTGCGCGTGCTGGGGGAGGGGTACTTTTTCTGCATCTTGGGCATAGGAAGAAACGGTTTCTTAACTCAGCATTAATAAAACATCAGTTAATTAATTAGCTTTGTTTCCATTAAGATAATTTTTAGCCTCCTAAGAAAAATCAACCTTACTGAGAGCTCCCTCCCTGATATTACTTGGGGAAAGACTTGGGAAGTTTTGGGTATTGTCAGGAGAAGAAGGTTGAGAGCAAGGGATAAGGAACTGGACAGAGTCATTTTAACGCTGTTTTTTTCTGCTTTGGTCCATTATTCCAGAGAAGATCGAGGAGATCTACAGAGCTTTCATTAAGGAGTCTGGTATCCAGTTCAGCGAGCTGGAAGGACAGGTGCTGCAGTTCCACCTCAGCAACCTGGAGTACGCCTGTGGCAGCAACCTCCACCAGGTGCGCCCGGACCGGCGGAACAGGCCATGGAGTACTTGTGGATGTGTGTGCGTTATGTGCCTAAGTACCCAACTCAGGCTGGTTTGGAGCAACAGGAAAGAACAGCTCAGTTGCCCAGAAGATTTGATAACCAGATTTCAGACTGTATTAACCCACAGTGATTTCTTGCCATTTTTTTTAAAGCAAAAGAGACCCTTATTCAGACAGTGCCTGTGAGGACAATCTATAAAACCCCAGAAAGGAGCATGGCCAGGCTGAATCAGAGCTGTGGCCTTTGGCCACCCACCACCTTGTCCTCTGTAGAGTCTCCTGAGTCACTTTTGGGGAAACATGGAGTCTCAAAATGCTGTTCTCAAGAAACCAAAATACAGTATCCCTGCGATTTTGGCCCATTTATCTTGTAAAAATAAATTTGGGCTTGCCTTGCTTGTTGAACCAACTGGGAGCCTAACACTGGGCATTGGCATCTTGAAAGGAGGGTTTCATCTGCTCTCCCGGGACTTGTTTCCATTCAGTGCTGCGGTGCGGTTGAATCCCATGCGGGTTCAGCCTCGCTCGAGTTTTATGTTGAAGAAAGCGTGTTGGCACATTTGTACATAGACCCGATCAGTCGCAGTTCCATGCCCATAGGATTCTTCCCTGCCAGAGTTGTCTACATCTAAAATCAACGTTTACTGTCTAAGAATGGTCCCCATGCCAAGTCGTGTAGGCCTTTTGTTCTAGGGAAGGCTTTCCTCCGCTCTGGAGGGAGGGCCTCCCTGGTGGCCAGATAGTCCCCTTCCTTGATGTTTGCCGTGGGGCTGGTAGCCTGGCCTGCCACCTTGCTTCCTTCTGTGGCCCTCAGGTGTTGGCTGAAGGATTTACATTGCCAGTTCCCAGCATCCCCTGTTATTCCCCAGGTGTCTGCTCGTTCCTGGGACCACAATGAGTTCTTTGCCCAGTTTGCCGGTGATCACACTCTCCTGAGTTCCGGGTACTCTGCAATCATTGACAAACTGGCTGAAGGGCTAGACATTCGGCTCAACTCTCCAGTGAGTATTGGCCAGGGTGGGGACGCTAGCTCTGCCTTGTTTTGAGAGGGTGTGAAGTTTTGGCCATGGGGCCCCCAAGAGACAGGTGTGACTGCTGTCTCCCAACACTGTGGGGTGGTTGTGGCCTGTGGTCAGTAGCATTACCATGTCGGACACTGCCATTGGAAACTAGCAGCCATGCGTGTGTTTGTGAGTAGTTAAAGTGGTCAAGCTGCTTGCCCCTCTAACTCGGTGCAGTTATTTTCACCTTGTTTCCCTCTATCCCATGGGATTCATATTGTACACTGTAGTATTAGGGATGATTATTTATGTATGTTTCACTTTCTCCATTGTGAAGATTTTCCATATTCTAACGTGTTTATAAATTGCAGTTCCCTGAGTTCAACTGTAGCTGTTTAGCTTAAATGCCAGCAAATGGTTCCCCCTGGCCTTAGAGAAGTGAGCTCACACGGTATGAGAATTGGAGAAGACTTAAGAGTCTGGGTTTCATTTTCTTTCCATAATTGCTTGTCCTGAGCAGGTGCAAAGCATTGATTACACTGGCGATGATGTGCAGGTCACCACGACAGATGGCACTGGGTTCTCCGCGCAGAAGGTGAGTGCCTGGCCTGCCAGGAAGGAGATGCGGGCTCCTGCACCCAGTTGTCTATCTTTAGCAGTCTGCCAGGGTGTTGGTGGACTTCTCATGGATTAGATCTGTCCACTTGGCTGTCTGTAGATGTGCAGATCTATTCTGATGATGGACACCCATCTAGACCCAGGGCAGATGCAGTTCTGACCAGCGTTCCTCCAGGAGGGTTCTGTGGCACAGTGGTCCTGGGAGCAGGAAGTGTGCGTGTGTGTGTTTACATTCATACATTGTTCTGGGATTGACCCAAGAGCCTTGCACATGCTGGGCAAGAGCTTTACCACTGAGGTACGCCCCAGCCCTTGGGACACTCTAAGAACTGAGAGGAGTATAGTAAAGGTTCTGAAAAGTCCTGCATTAAACCTGTTATACTTTAGTTCTGTGCTTTTTACCATGGAACCTTTTTCATATAAAATTGTTTTCATCCTAATACTGTGCTTTTTCTATAACTTATGTACTTCTATGAGTTCTTAAGTTACAACTCAAGACAACCTTAGTATCAGGTAGCACACAGTACTGCTGAACCAGTACGTGGAGTCATGCTGAGACAGCTCCAGTCCTGGAGAACAAGGGCCCGTGCTTGGGGTAGAGGGGATTATAAAGAATGGAAGTTCAGTTACGCCTCAAGTGATGTCAGAAAATACCCTTGAGGAACTTTCCCTGGTTCCCAGACTAGCTGTGCTTCCTCCTCTGTAGTGCTCTCCCGTGCTTCATAGCCCTTGGTAGTCCTACAGAAGTAGAGGGTGTGTGTCACGTGGGAAGAACAGGGCCTTGAGAAGAGCGGGCAGAGGCGTCCCAGTAGTGCTTCTGCCGTGACTATTGGGAGACTTGGACCGGCAGTGCTTCTCATTCTGGGCCGCAAGTCAACATCACCTGGGAGGTGCTTGAAGACAGGTCTGAAACCCCGCTTCACTGACACGCCAAGCCTCCAGGCAACTCCATGTGCAGCCTGGCTGGGACCCACTGGGCTTCAGTGTCCTCTGCAAACCCCTAAGGTGTAAGACTTTTCCTAGTGTTTTTTTTTTTTTTTTTTTACGATTAAAAATCACCTTTTAAGATTTCAAGTCAGCTGATGGCTCAGCCTCTGGTGTTCTGTGCCCTGCCTCTTCTGTGCAGGACCACATCCTTGCTGTGTGTCCCCTGGCGGGGCACAGGCACCATTCTGTCTGTCTTCTGACCTTCCAGAGAAATTAGGGCAGAGCTGCAGGCTACATTTTGAAATGTTTAAAGCACATATTTCTATTTTTATGTAGCTAGCAGTCACTGCAGTTTGTGCTGGCTACAGGTGAGGAAGTTTTCCAGCCCAGCATGACAGACCCACAGCCTTTCACCCCCTGGCTCAACCCAGACTGCGTCCACTGAGCAAGCCGCTTCCCTCCCGGGGTGTGTCCATGTCATTTGTTGACCCACATTCCCATGCTTTTGGAAACTTAGCCAGCAAGAAGACATCTAGACTTTATTTCCTTTCGGTTCTTATATATAATTCAATGGGCTAATTTTTGTTGTTGTTTGATGGTTTTGGTCACATGGTAGCTGTTACCTATAAAAAGATCGTGAACTTCTTAAGGATGAGAACATAACATATTTTATAAAGTTTTCATGCTGCAGAAAATAGTGACCCCCACAAAAAAACATCAATCAGCTCTGTGGTCTGGAGTTGAGGGTTCCTCCATGTCAACACAGGGGCTCTTGGGCGGGTGGATGGGATGCTTGGGCTTAGTTGCAGGGCTTGGGGACACACACACACACACGTTCTTCCTGACCCCGTGGCTGAGGTTCTGCATGGAAGCAGCCCAGCCGGCCAGGATGACTTGCCTCGGATCTGGAGGCTGTGGCCTCTGAGGCGCCACCTCTGTGACAGGCGGTCAAGGTTTGGTTTCTGCACCAGAGAGTGGAGGGCCCAGGTTCAGGCTGGCAGTGCAGGTGGCTCTGTACGGGCAGGATTTTGGGACAGGCTGCAGCAGCGAGGGCTTCCTGGTGGTTGTAGTGGTTCTGCCCAGAAACCCCTGAGGCATCACCTCTGATGGCCTGGTCTTCTGGTGTGGCCTCGAGAGTCAATCGTGGAGGCTCAGCTTAGTATCTGTGTCATCGGCTCTTCTAAATGACTTTTTAGGACCACGCGAGACTTTGTAATAAATTACTTTCACTTTAAACAATTTCATTGTGGCCTCTAATCCCAGCAACTTGGGAGGCTGAGGTGGGAGGATCATGAGTTCAAAGCCAGCCTTAGCAACTCAGTGAGACTCTAAGCAGCTTCACCTGTTTCAAAATAAGATATAAAAGAAGGGTTGGGGGATGTGGCTCAGAGGTTAAGCACCCTGGGTTCAATTCCCAGTACCAAAAAAAGAAAACAAAAACCATTATGGCTTTACACAATCCATTGCTATAATCCCTGACATTGTGATGGGCTTCATCATTTATGAAGCACGTTAATGTGTCTTATTTTTAATCTTGAGCATCACTCCAGTTCTGACATTAATAGGGCAGGTATTTTCTTCATCTTATAGGTGCCTGGTAGAGATGAATGACAGAACTTGACCTTGATAAATTAGAATTTATCAATAGAACAATAGAAAAAGTTCTCCTGACCCCATATTTTGGACCATATTCTTTTATAGTACTGCTTTTCAGGGCTGGGATCTGCTGTCTATTCTGACCCAGGATCATTGTAAGCTTTTGGGACCTTTATGTCAATTCTTCCATGTGGATGTCACTTCTGCTCAACTAGGTACCCTTGTGTAGTGAACAACCTGCAGTCACACATGGCAGCCCTTGTTTTTATAATCTATTGATTGGAAATGGAGAGAATGTTCCAGGAAATAAACTTACTAGTAGTTGTGTTAGGTTCAGTTGCTGTGCGTTTACTGTTAATTATTTCCCACAGGTATTAGTCACTGTCCCACTGGCCATACTGCAGAAGGGTGCCATTCAGTTTAATCCACCGTTGTCAGAGAAGAAGATGAAGGCTATCAACAGCTTAGGTGCAGGCATCATTGAAAAGGTGACCGAGACCTCACTTTATCCTCAGCTCGAGCAGTTCATGTCGGAGGATCCGGAGAAGTAGTGTGTCATTGTTCAAGACAATTCAAAGATTTCCTTTTTATTTGAATAATTGTTTATGAGCAATACAAAGGGACATTATCAAAACAAAAGGCTGTCTGAAGTCTCAGTTTTGCCTTTTTAGGAGAATGGATCTTGTGATTGAGAACTTGGATTGCTGTGAGCAGTTCTCTTCTCTGCTTTCGTTGTCCGCCCTCCACTCATCTGTCCCAAGGAGGACAGTGCTTTCCTCCGCTGCCTCTGGCTCCCCCTTAGCAGGCTGCAGGGCTGCCACGGGCCTCTGTGCTGTGAGGCATCCGTGTGGGTGGCACGCTGCTTCAAGACTGGGTCTCAGGAGCGCCTCACATCTTTAGATGAGCCTGTGGATTAGCCAGCGGGTGCCTTGATCCAGGGGAGGTGGGAGTGGGTGGCAGAAGGCAGGAAGCTTGCGGGCAGAGGGGTGGAGAGGATGCTGACAGGGTATGTGGTGGCGTGTGCGGCGTGAGCAGCGCAGGATGCGCTTCACCATCTCTCCTTTGCTTCTTTCCAGATTGCCTTGCAGTTTCCGTATAGATTTTGGGACAGTAAAGTTCAAGGGGCTGACTTTTTTGGTCATGTTCCTCCCAGTGCCAGCCAGCGAGGGCTCTTTGCTGTGTACTATGACATGGACCCCCAGGTGAGCATCGTGTGGAGCGTGGCTGAACCCCGCCTTCAGGTCTGCTGCTCACCTGGCAGGCTCAGGAATGGATGGACATAGTGGGGATTTCTTTTCTGGGAGGACGCCAGGCTTAGGACATTTTCCGTGGGAAAGTGACCCTGATATTTGCTGTATTTTCCTGAAGGACTGATGTTGCTCCTCTGGGCAGGAATTGGTGCTGTGGAAACTTATTGCAGGCTGAGGGGGACCTCCTTTCTGTAGAGTTGGTAGCAGCTCAGTAAAGCGTGAGCTTGAACCTTCCTCAGGGTCTCCTGTGGGCTGCCAAGGGCGGGATGTGGTCGGTCTGCCCGGGGCGAGTGCAGGTGTGGCCCACATGAGGAGGAGCCTGCCGCCGCCACACCTCAGGCTCTCGTTTCCTCCCAGTTTCGAGAAGCCTTGGCTCGGGGTTCACGTGGAGCCAAGGACAGACTGTCTTCACGCTGTTTCGTTTGTCTGCAGTTCCCCTCAGTCTCCTCCTGCTGCTTCTGAAGCAGGGTTTTGTAAGTGAACAGCAAAGGGAGCCCTGAGTTTGAGTCTTGCAGCATTTCCTGTCCCTCAGGGGACAGTCGAATGTGCAGATGAGTAATGCGTGTTTGAGAATGGGTAGGTGACTGAAGGGACAGGGAATGAGGCCCTCATCTGCAACTGGGCCTTAAATGTCTGTGCCAGCAGCAGCGCTTCACCTGCCGGTCCTTCCCTGTCTCCAGAAGCAGCAGAGCGTGCTGATGTCGGTGATCGCGGGGGAGGCGGTGGCATCCGTGAGGACGCTGGGTGACAAGCAGGTGCTGCAGCGATGCATGGCCACCCTCCGGGAGCTGTTCAAGGAGCAGGTCAGAGAGGCCTCTTGGGAGGGCCTGCCGGACTCGCTCTTCCTGGTGGGGGCCCAGGCTGTTGAGTACTGAGGATGAAGGGAGCCCAGTTCCCCTGCTCCCGTAAATGCCCAGTTGGTGGGAAGTGGGCAGTGGGCGGTGGGCCAGGGCTGACCCAGGAGATGCCACAGCACCTGTGGCTCAGCTGGAGATCACTCCTGCAGTTCTGGAGGCTGGAAGCCCAGATCAAGGTGACAGCAGGCTTGGGCCCTTTAGATGCTTACCGATGGGCTTGTTCCTCTCGCTGGTCCTTCTGGGTCTTCCCTCTACGTCTGTGTCATCACCTCTCTTTTAAGGACATACACCAATTCCATCGGATCAGTCGACCCTGACAACCCCATTTTAACTTATCTACTCATTGAAGACTCGATTTCCAAATGGAGTCACACGGTGACCTACTGGGTCAGGACATTAACACAGGAATTGGGGGAACAGTGCAGCCCAGAGCGGTGCCCACCCCTCCTTATACACAGTCATCTTGCTTTTTACTCCTCATGTTGCACACACCCCCTTTCTTTCCTGAGGGTGTGAACAGCTTGGCGTTTTCCAAGATTCTGTTTACCCAAGCCCTAGACTCTGACTTCAGCTTTACTTTCTTTTTTAACATATTTTTTAATTGTCAATGGACCTTTATTTATTTATACTTGATGCTGAGAATTGAACCCAGTGCCTCACACATGCAAGGCAAGGGCTCCACCACTGAGCCCCAGCCCAGTCCCCAGCTTTCCCTTCAAAGAGCAATGTGCAGGGAGTGTGGGCACACTCCTGCGTCCCTGCGCCCTGGGAGGCTGAGGCAGTGCAAGGCAGTCTCAGCCACTTAGACCCTGCCTCAAAAAAAAATAAATAAAAGCTAACAAACAAATCGGGGATGCAGCTAGTGGTAAAGCACCCCTGGGTTCAATCCCCTGTACCAAATTAAATGAAAAGATGGTGTCCAGATTTCCTTGTACCCCACCCATGCAGTCTTTTCTACCTGTTCTCCAAGGAGCTCAAGGTAACTTAGTTTACATACTAAGTCTCAGTCTCTGGACATTTATAAATGGCTGAGGTTTATTTTTTTTTCAAATTAAGCAGAAATAGAAGTGAAATGATTCAGTTTACAGAATGTAGGAAAGGGCTCACCCAGGTGTGCTGCTGGTTTTGAGGCTGCCTGGAGATGTGGTGACGCCCCAGCTTGGGTTTCCCGTTCCTTTTCAGCTGTGCTGCTGGGAGGGTGGCAGGGCGTGGGAGCAGCTGACACTGCTGAGTGAAGTAAGCGCCTGCGGCCTGGGGGAAGCCGCAGGGAGTCCCACCAGGGTGACTCGCCCGAACTCTCTCTACCCTGGGCCTGACGCCTTTTCTACCATTTCTCCAGCATGTGCCAAGCAAAGGCCCAGGGAGACTTGGACTCTTGACCACTGGTGACAGCGCCCAGAAGGTGGACAGACGTCCTCTGGCAGGATGAAGCAGAAGGGAGGGAATCGTGGGGCTGGGCAGGGGACAGTGTATAGGGTCAGGAGCACACCGAGGCTCGCGCTTGCTGGGAGGATGCAGTCAGGCCGAGCCCCAAGGCAGGTGTGTGTTTCTGGTTGGAGTCACACTGTGTCTGAGTTCCTCCTTCATCCTGTTTTATGATTCCCTCTGTTGGACACAGGAGGTCCCAGATCCCACTAAGTATTTTGTCACTCGATGGAGCACAGAGCCATGGATCCAGATGGCATACAGTTTCGTGAAGACGTTTGGAAGTGGTGAGGCCTATGATATCATTGCTGAAGAAATACAAGGAACAGTCTTTTTTGCGGGCGAGGTATGTATCTCAATTCACATCCAGTTGTGTTTTGATTTTTCTTGTGATTAAAATGATAGCTGTCCAGAGCTTAAGACTAAATCAGGAGCAAGGGTTGTGGCTCAGTGGTAGAGCGCTTGCCTCACATGTGTGAGGCACTGGGTTCAATTCTCAGCACTACATAAAAATAAACAAAGGTCCACTGACAACTAAAAAATGTTAAACCAAAAACTAAGTCAAATACTGTTGAAAGTTTTAAGACAGCAAATAGAAGCCTTCTCAGTACTGGGAACTTCTCAACACTCACAGAGGCGGTCACTTTTAACTCTTCCAGCCATTTCTTCAGGACTTTCCTATCTTAAAATTATGTTTAAATCGCTGTCTTCTGGTTTAACATCAGACAGAAGCATCTGTTGACTTGCCGTCAGGTTAAAGCTTTGGCACATTTAGTCTGCACCACTCTCCCTGAGGAATTTCAGTTAGGTTGGTCTGTATCTGTGCAGATGTTTGCTGCTGAGCCAAGGTGTTTGCAGACTGTCCAACATAATTGCCTCTGGTCCTTAGCCTGTTCTGGTCCCTCTCCCTTTCGTGCATTTGGTTTCAGTCTAGTCTGAGCTGGCCTGTTAGTCCCAGCCCCACCCACTTCACGCTGTCCTCCTTTCTGGTTCCAGTCTGGGGAGTGCTGCTGCAGGGCCTGCTGGGTCTTCCCTCTACTATCCGCTCTCCTCTCCACTTGAGGTGCTGTTTGGTTTTGGTCCCGTCGTGCCCTATTTCGTTCCTTGTAATCTAGAAACCTTTGTCCTTCAATCCTAGTTTTATTTCTGATCACTTACTTTCCAGGTTTTTCTTTTACTCCTAGATCTTCTGCTATCCTGAAACTCTTAGATTGACTGATTTTTTGCTTTATTATTATTCATCTATTTATTCTGGTTTGGGGGATTTTTTTGTGGGGAGAGGTAAATTGGCCCTTATAGTTTTAGCTTCTGCTTTGAGTGCTTTCTTGTTCTTAGTGCCCTCTTCTTGCTCCATAGCTTGTTCCTTAATTAAGGTTATTAAGACTTGGTTTTTGTCTCCCTCCCTGCGAGGTGTCCTCAGACTTTCTATTCTGTGTGCTTTAGTCTGCCTGCTCCATGTCCAGATGCCCCACCCTTGACCGTTGGCTTAGATTTGAGTAGGGCGCTTTTTAAAACACCACATGGCGGCTCCAGCAAGCTTAGCTGGTGCTTGGATCCCACATCGGGTGTCTTGGGACGTTTAGCGTGTGGGGGGAGCTGTAGAAAGCTGGTTAACACCCATTTTCCAAGTCAAATAGGGGTCTCTTGAGGAGAGAGTAGAACCTCATGAGGGGCTAACTCGCTTTAGCCGGTCATAACACCAGTCCTGTTTTCTTGTGCTGCTCCGCCTGCATGGTTCCTATGTCCCTGACAGCTGAGATTTTCTCAGGTTTCTTTGTAGAACCACTTTGCTTTTTGTTATGACCTCCATCCCTCTTCGCCCGGGGACATTTTCAGTCGTTTTATTACATTTATGTGATAGTTTAGGATCACATGTCCCCCAGTCTCATCTAAAATAGTTGATGGTGTTATTTTGTGATTTTTGAGTAATTATAAAAGAATGTCACCTTAAAACCAGGTGTATTTGATTACTTCTGGGCCTCTGAAGAGCCCGCTCTGCAGGAAGCGCATAGTGGCTGCACACCAGGTTAACTGTCAGCCATTTACAAGAGATGGCTGTTTTAGGCTAAGGTACTTGGGGGTCACAAGCAGGATTTAGGACCTTTCTTGCTTTCCTCTGATTATGCCTCACCCACTAAAAACCCATTTCCCCCATGCTTCTCATTGCTGCCCGCCCCCCACATTAATTGTTTCCAATCGGATACCTCACATAGGTACCTAGTACTTAATGAATGCCACACAGGCGGGACAGAATGTTGTTGAATAAATGAACTTGGCAAAGCATGGCAAGATAACCAGAGAAATTCAAGTGCTGTGGTGGGTGAGAAGTGTTAATTTGAGTACACAGATTAGGACATTGGGACATCAATCTTATTTTAGGAGAATTAGAGAAAGCATAAGCTTGTATTGCCTTTTGATGAATTCTTCATGCATGAGTTCAACTTATGCTTTTTTTTTTTTTTTTTTTTAAGGCAACAAACAGGCATTTTCCACAAACTGTTACAGGGGCATATTTGAGTGGTGTTCGAGAAGCAAGCAAGATTGCAGCCTTTTAAAGAGAATTTGTCTGGACCCTGCTTTCTTTCTGTATCCCAAATGGGGAAACACATGTTAAACCTCAATTTTATAAGGGGGAGCTTGTGATAGCAAAGTTGAAATGTTTGTAAGGTGATAAAAATGTAAACCCATGCCACCACTCTGAAAGCATGAGTCCCTTCAAATGCTTATGAGCACTTATATTTAATTGCATTTTCTGTAGGTCCAACTAGTGCTGTGTCTTCTGGGTTTCAGAATAAGGCAGAACATAACCTAAGTTGAGGCCGTGGGTGTGGTCCTTCCATGATTGGAGTTTCCCTTCAGATTTGACACTTTGGTGGCTGATCAGTTTTCTTACATTGTGAAACCAAGTTAAATAAGCAGGAACCATCAACATACCAGATAAAGCCATGTGTTTTCCTTCTGTGAAAATTTATCAGTATCTTTACCAATGAGCCTTAATATTTTTATATAGATCCAATATCAAACTTAAAATTGAGAAGTTTTTGATACATTCCCGCCAGTTGAAGGTAAAATGAAGCTTCTATTTTATAACACACACATTTCTCCCCGTTAAGTATTTATAAAAATTATCTTTTGAGATATTTTAGGTTTGCACAATCATTGGCAAAACAAAAATCTCAATCCCTTAAAGAGTAGGTATTGTTTCATTGAGAGTGGGGTGCAGAGTGTGTGATCTTCAAGCTATGACAGAATATAACTTTTTCTTCAAGTGTGCTACACATTCAAATTTGGTGTTCAGTAACCTTAATTTTGGCAACCACTAGGCCAAAAGATCTTGTTAGATTGAAACCCCCCCTTTGCTTTTTGTAATAACTGATTCAGCATCTAGGAATATTTTTTGTATAATTATGTTCAGTTTTCCATAGGCAGGTCCACTGGAAAACTGCAAAAAAATGTGAGTTGTCTTGATAAACATTGCATTTTATAAGCCATAGCTTAAAAGCCTAAAACATGGCAAGCATTTACTTTTTCCACTTAAGAATTGTTTAACAAACACTGGTTTTCAGGGTCTTCAAGATGCCTATTTTGTCAAGAAACTTCAGTTTACAGGTTAGAAATAAGCTCTTATTTAAAACTTTTTGAACAACTCTTTAAATTATATTGGTTAGCTTTTAAGGGGGCTAAAAAATACCTTAAAGCCACTTTCTGAAATATTAGGAATTTTTAAAATTTAAAATCAGCTTGTAAGTAATTTATGCAAACAATGTACAGTGAACTTGACAGACACCACTCCTTCCCCACCAAAGTATGATACAAAAAGCAAAGAACTGTTTCACAATTAAAAGGTATTCAGGTTGTTGAGACTCATTGGTACTGATTAGGAGGTATTCTGCTTTAAAGTATTGTTTTAAATGTTTAAACAGCATGCATTATGTTAAGTGATAAATGCAAAATGTTAAGTTTGAAATGGTTCACAGTAAATTATTACTAAATTTCTGGGCACTTAAGTCTGTGCTGCAAGTAGGAAAAAACCCTATTAAAGGATGGCAAATGTGTATTTAAAATACTGTTTTTGTGTCTTACATAACCTATATATTTGATTTGACATTTTGTTGAAGGCAGTGTGGTACTTCATTTACTTTTTCAATGTTGTCTGAAGATTTTGTAATTGAGTAGCAGCAAATACACATTTACAGTGATTTAACTGCAGATCATGTATAGCTGGCTGTGTAAAACTGCTTAATAAAACTAGACTTTTTCATATATGCTGTGTATGTGCTGCAGTGTCGAACACTAAGTGGGCATTTCATCACCCAGAACTCACCCACCCAGTCCCCTCACCTCCAACCCTTTTTCCCTTTTGAAGGGTCATAAAATAGCTAACTGATGTGATGTGTAATGCTCAAATTGTTACGGGGCTAAAGCCATTTAAAAACCAAACAGTAAAACATCAAACTCAAGAGACTTAAAACACGACTGTTCAATTTTTATTGACAAGGTTTGTAAGAACAGATATTTAAAATCAAAGGCCAATTTTTAGGTCTCATTTACTTGCTTATTCCATTCACTTTTATTAAGTATACCTTTCCCTAATGTCTTGACTTATCAAGAGACAAACCTGTGAAAATACCTGTTAAATCATTTATACATTTCTATGATGCAAAGAGTTTTAAACACTCAATTGGTACATCAAATATCTCATAGGCAGCATGTTTAAACTGATTAAGACCATTAATTTAAAAAAATGTAAGTCTTGTAATTCAGGAGTGGGCTGGATATGGTGATGAAAGCCTGTAATCCCAGCCATGCAGGAGGCTGAGGCAGGAGGATCACAAGTTTGAGGCCAGTCTGGGTCACTTAGTGACATCCTGTCTCCAAAAGGGCTGAGGATGTGACTCAGTGTTGGAGCACCCCTGGGTTTCATCCCAATTACAGGATCTTTTTTTTTTTTTTTTTTTTCTGGGGGGGGGGGGGGAAGAGTTGTCATGGATGGGACCAGGAATGGTCCCTATGTTGATCACCTGGAATCTTGATTGGCCAAAATTTAAAACCCACACGCCCTGATTCCACATTAATTTTTTTTAATGTTAAAAATATTGCTTTTGAGAAATTCTTTGTCAGAGATAACTGCTCTTACCCACACATTATCTTCTGGCATTATACCTAGTAGTTTTATCATAATTATGAAGGTGGCCAGGTTTCCTGTAAATATCAGCATCTTATATGGTCAAAAGCAGTTAATAAAATCAGCTCATTTACTCTAAGCCAAATGTGCTTGTACTTACTCCCACCCTTTCCCAAAGTTCTTGAAGCTTTGATGTGTTGATTTTGGTCTGTCCTTAATATAAAATGCATCCACAGATACTTTTGCAGAATTAACACAAACTACAAACAGATGACACTTTGGAGGCAAAGCAGAACTAGACAGTTCCTTCAGAGTTCCCATCACTGAATTCTGACTTCCACTGCTGTCACACCGTCTCGCCAAACACTGACATTTCATAGTTTACGAGTGTAAAGATATCTACCTACGTTGAATTTAAAAACTGATCTGCACAAAAGAAATAAAAAAAACTTTATATACAACAAATTGGTTTTTTAAAAATACAAAAATAACATCTGTCATTTCTGTCATGCTGACAATTTGACATATATACACATGCAGGAGAAAAGTTCCAATTTAGTCACCTGGCCAGCTGTTGCTTGTTAAAGATAAGCACACTGCCTCTGAGTGTTCACACTGACAGAAGAGATGTGTATTCAAAATATAGTAAATACTGCAAGTCTCTGCATGTATAAATGCTGGCTATAATAGTTTTGTTCTACTTGATTAAAATATGTCTTAAGCAATCTAATATTAAGTGCACTAAAACCCACAACAGTTCAGGAATCTATGACCTTATATAAAGATCCAAAATGTACAAAATACAGCTATAAAAGCAAGGAACAATTACTGCCATGCAAGATTTTAACTAAAAACTGCATGGAAATGCAATTTAAAACGGCCAACTGATTTATGTAACACTCAAGATAAAAAGGTCAGCAGTAAGTCCTACCAACACAATGCTTAATAAGGATTTAGAAAAGGAAATACATTCTCTTTGCTGGTATAATGGTATAAATCAGATCTTCAAATCTATGGAAACGAGTCATCTGTCTCTCCTCTATCTCAAGAAATTAGCTGTAATGAAAAAGAAACATTATTTTGCCATGCCTGACATAGATTAAGTATACGTAAATCATAAAACCTTACCCCATTTTTTTTATGTGTGTTTTATTACTGTGACCTTGCAAAATCAGGTGGGTCAATATAAAACTACAACTACTATGGATTCCCCCTGCCTTGTCCTGGTAGATGGAACCTGCCCTGAAATTGTTGAGCAGCTCTTGAGATGCCCAGCTACTAGGTACACTGTGAGCTCACATCTAATCTGAGTTCAGGTTCTATCACAAACTGTTCACATTTTATTAAATATATACCCCCCCATCTATTTTGAAGAAATCTGAGGATCAAATGTGGTATTTAATGACAAATACTCTGGGAAAATATACAGAATAATAATCTTTTGTCTTACACGTCCCAAATGATCAAACTATGAAAAGATTGAAATATTTACCTCTTTTACAGTTGTTTTTATGAAGTCTTTTCTCTCAGTTAAATCATAAGCAGGGTAATTTTCATATACCTATAACAAAAAGGAAAAAAAATAAAAATTTAAAATCAAGATTGTCTCTGAATATGCACAAACAGCTGCATGTACATTCCAACAGTATTCATTTGTACTGCAAATGAGCACTTAAAGCAGAAAATGAACATGCAGACATTCTCAGTGCTTTATAAACTGGAAGTGGGGACTGAATAAATATGGGTTAAGAAAACACCCAGTTAACTTCTTGACACTAGTCATCTGTGAAATCACTTTTCTTTTTTCAGTACAGGGGATTGAACCCAGGGGTGCTTACCATTGGTTTACCTCCTTGGCTCTATCTTTTTTGAGACAGGGTCTCACACTAAGCTGCTGAAGCTGGCCTTGAACTTGTGATTCTCCTGCCTCAGCCTCCCAAGTAGCTGGGATTACAGGTGTGTGCCACAATGCCTGGCTCTGTGCAACGTCTTCTGATATATACCCTCTTCTTTGTAACTTCAGCCTCTCTAATCCACTAAATCCTCAACTCCTAAAATCTGACTAAGTTTCAATTTTATTTGTCAACTTTTTTTCTCGGTCCCATTATACCTGCTATTTGACTTCAAGTCCCAACAATAATTGCTCACAGCCTGTCCTATAAGCATCCTGTGGGCTTCATTTCTATCACAGCTATCACAGCTCAGGGTCAGAAACTTTTTTTGCGGTGCTGGGGACTGAACCCAGGGTCTTGTGCTTGCAAGGCAAGCACTCTACCAACTGAGCTATCTCCCCCAGCCCAGGAACTTTTTTTTGTAAAGAGTTACATAGTAAACAGTTTCAGCTCTGTTCCTCTTCCTCCTAATTTTTGTTATAACTACTGAACTATGCCTCTGTAGTGCAAAAGCTGTTATAGACAACACCTAAATGAATAGGTGTGGCTGTATTATAATAAAACTATTCACAAAACCAAGTGGTATGATTGATTTAGTCCATAGGCTATAACTGGTCAACGTTTGCAAGTGTAGTCCATCATTTAAATTCCCTTGTTCTTCCCCTGTAAAGCCCTAACCAAGAATTGGCCTAACTACCCATTTTTCTATGGCTAAGTTTAGGCCAGAGGCTACTTTGGAAAATTATTAACAACTTTGAAATGACTAGCTTTCTTTTTTTTTTTTTTTTTTTTTTGCGATGCTGGGGATTGAACCCAGGGCCTTGTGCTTGCAAGGCAAGCACTCTACCAACTGAGCTACCTCCCCAGCCCTGACCTTTTTTCTTTTACTCTATTTTCTTGTATTTTATAGAAATTACTTCTTAACTCTGATGATAGTGGTCTTTGAGACCATTTTACATTTCTTACCCTTTATTCTCTTGGCCACCTTATCTATATTCCTGGTCAACTCTTAGCAGTATCTGGTGTAGATTTCTTTTCTAAAATGGAGAATCACAACGTCCATAACTTTATTTACCTGGTTATTTTAAGCATTCCAACTCAAAATATCTAAAACAAAACATCTATTCTTCCTGCTCTATTCTCTTTTATGATAATGCTATCTAAGCTCTTATACCTCAAGGAAGCAATCTTTGATTAGGCTCTCTTCTGACTTGGATGATACCAAACCTGTTGCTTTTGTTGTGGCATTGTAGATCAAACTCAAGGTCTTGAGCATGCTAGGTAGGCACTCTACCACTGAGCAACACCCCTGTTGTTCTGGTTATGATATAAATTGGGTTTCCTGACTGAGTTATCTCATCCTTTGTCAGGCTACCCTTCATGATGTCACTGAGGTAACTTAAAAAACAAAAACAAAACAAACCAAGATTGCTTTATGCCTTGACAAATATTTCTCAGTAATCTACCCAGCCCTCCTGATTCCCCATTAGTTTTAAGTGGTGGGGCATCCCTGTAAATCCCAGCAGCTCAGAAAAATGAGGCAGGAGGACTGCCAAGTTCAAAGCCAGTCTCAGCAAAGTAGCAAAAACCTAAGCAACTTAGTGAAACACTGTCTTAAAAAAAAAAGAAAAAGAAAAAGGCTGGAGGCAGGGTTGGGGATTTGTCTCAGAGGCCCTGGGTTCAATCTCTGGCACACGGCCCCCAAAACAAACAAAAAACAAAACCAAAATTCAGTAACAAGGCTAACAAGGCATATATAAGATCTGCCAAAGTCTTTTAATATTCTCTCCTTACTTCTGCAAAGACTTACTTCCAATCCTAGTCTTAAAAATATATTGGACTTATTACTATTTCTCAAAGTCATTTTTTCAGTGAGTTATTGGCCTCAACTGTTTGGAACAGCTTACTCTCTACTAAAAACTCTTCCAGATGCTTTATTCTAGACTCTTTCAAGCTCCTCCTCTAAACCCTAAGTAGGTAAGCTGGTTCTGTGCAGCTGCAGCTTCTTCTGTACTGTTCCACCATGCATACAGCACTCTTACTGGAAGAAACAAGTGTTTCTTTCTGTCCCACTGGATCATAAGCACTATGTGAAGGCAAGTAATGCTTCTCTATCTGTAATATCTAGCCTTGTGCCTGATACGTTGTAGAGGTTCAATAGGACTATAAACCAATAATCTGTAATCTAAAAAAGCATGGGCTACTTTACCTTTGGTATGTTTCAAAATTTTAAGTTCATTCTGCCATAAAAACCAGATTATCAAATCTCCCAATTTGGATCTAGGATATGGAATCCCTATGAAATCATATTCAAGGTAACATCATCATTTTCTGAGAAGTCTTAGAAGAGCTTCACAGAAGAACCTAATCTTTAACAGCTCATTTACCATAGTGTTAAGGGAATAAGGTGGTCCAGGAGATTGTTTTTTAAAATTAACACAATCTAAGAATACATTGAAAGTTTCCAGATCTGGCAAGTTTCCTATGTGGTTTGGAACACATCATCCAAATTTTGTTCACTCTGACTTTATTCATTCTGTTATTCATACAGTAACTCCATTATGACAGAGACTTTGACTATTTTATGATTGTATATGTGGATCCCAGCACCTGTGAGAGTGCCTATTATATCGCAGCTCAATATTTATCTGAAGAATGAATGCACAAAGGGATGTAGCTTCAAATTAAGGAACAGGTGAAAGAGAATTTCAAGGCAAAGCAAAAGGATTTAAACATTTGTCTAATTACCTCTTTGCAAATCTGCTTCATTGTGACTTCCTCCAGGTTAGCATTGGCCAATAATTTCTTTACTGTTTCTTTTAATTCTTCATCTGTAGGTGGTTTCTTCAATTTTTTAATTAAAGGTTCATCATCTGAACTATCCTCAGATTCACTTTCTAAATGCAAGATATTAAACATGAATAAAAAATTTTTTATAATGCAAAGTAAATTAATATTTAAGGCAAGGCTAGAAGAATTTTATAAGCTTTCAGAATCCCAATGGAGTACTGAACCCCCAAATTATAAATCACCACTTAATTTCAAATTTTAGTTTTTAATAAAAATTGTAATTTATTATAAGCTACCTATAAAACATGCGTTAAAATTTCATGTTGATTTTGCAGCTTACTTGTCTTCCACACACATATGTGCAACATATATTTTGTACCTTTAAAATTATTGATAATGTCATTTCTAACTTACCTTTTTTGGAACTGTTTTGATTCTTCTTGGTGGTACTACTGTCTGCCTTCTTAACATTTGCACTTTTTACAGACTTTTTATTTTTAGAAGTAGCTTTCTGTTTCACTTTTTCTTTTTTAGAGGTCTTTTTTGGTGGCTATTGGAAAGGAAAGAAAAATACCTATGTTGATGTGATTCACTGTTATTCCTCTATGCCTCTCAATATTAGAGAAAATTAATGTACTAGGTTACTATAAATTAAAATCACTAATTATCAACTTTTGATAGAAGCCTAATACACTGAACACAAATTACCCCAACATAGGTCTAATGATAAATCAAGAAACAATTACAAAAAATAAAAGATGCCCACATTTATTCTGCTGGATGGACAGAAAACTTTGTATTATCCCATTTAATCCTGGGGGAAAAATTAAAAATCCTAAAATACAGATAGTATCATCTCATTTATTTCCTCTCTTCCAACTACAATCTTAAGTTCCACGAAAATGCCCCCTCCCTTTGTGTTTAACAATGTATCTCTAATTCCTAAAATGGTGCCTGGTACACAGTAGCTGCTCAATAAATATTTATGACTATGAGAAAACTAAGGCTCAGTGTGAGGTTATCTTGTCCACTGTCACACTGATAAAGAGCCAAAATTCATATATAGATCTGACTCCAAAAAATATTCTAAATCATCCATATAATTTAGCCAGGCACAGTAGCGCACACCGGTAATCTCAGTAGCTTGGGAGGCTGAAGCAGGAGGATGGGTGAGTTCAAAGCCAGCCCAGGCAACAGCAAGGCACTAAGCAAATCAGTGAGACCCTGTCTCTAAATAAAATACAAAACAGGGCTGTGGCTCAGTGGTCAAGTGCCCTAGTTCAATCCCCCAGTAATCCCCCAACAAAAAAAACAAAACAAAACATCTGTAACTGGTTAAACGAAGCAAAATGCATACCTAAAGACAGATTAAAATGACAAAATTATAGTTTATGGTTATTTTGTCTCAACCAGGGCCTCTGAAATTAGAAAACATTTATTCTTAATTTAATTAACATTCTCAAAGGCAAAGCGTTCCATATAAACAAATGCCCTAAGATAAATTAAAATCACTTCTACATACTAAAACTATTGTCAATAACTTGACAGAATGTTTCTCAAATGTTTACACACTTAATTTGAGTTAAATTATAAATCACTCTTTCCTTAAAAAAACCGAAACATTGTGCATCCTTCAGATTTAAGTGTACAAAACAATTTATTCCAAAAAAAAAACAAAAAAAAACTTAGTCCGGGTTCAGATTATTTGTAAGTGCAATTCAATGGATTTTAGTGACTATTTCTTTTTGTTACAATACTCACTGTACATACCTGCACTACTTCAGTGATATATGCTTGGCTAGGAACTAGCTAACACATCTAGTTTGACTGCTACTAAAAAAATCCACTTGAGATGTCAAGGTGCTGACATCCTTCTACAAGTACATGAGCTTTACCATGAATTTTTGCTCTTTAGAGGCCGTTGTTACTTCCTAATTCTGATGTTCCAAATAGTAGGGACTAAGGGACAAGAATCAATGGTTTATCTTTTCTATAATTATCTTAAACTAAGTTTTATTAGGTGCCCGCACCTACTTTCTACAAGCTGTATCAGACTCCGTAAGGAAATACTAAAAGTCCATAAATTCTGTTGACACACTTAACACGCAGAATTATCAGTGTATCACTCTTTAGTCAAAGGCTAATAAAATCAGGACAAGAAACTAAGTTATTACTCAAAGATTTGGGGAGAGTGAGCAACAAACAATATAAGCATTGTTACTTGAGCCCCATTCAAATCAGGCAATTAGAATTAGATAATTAAAATATATCCAGAGGCTGGATGCAGCTGGGGAGAGGGAGGCAGGAGGATCTAGCGTTCAGAGCCAGTCTCAGCAATTAGTGAGAACCGGACTCTTAACACAAATCGTGGGGACAGGGCTCAGTGGTTAAGCAGCCCTGAGTTCAATCCGTGGTACCAAAAACAAAACGAAAAACACCAACCAACCAACCAAACAAAAAAAATCCAAAGCCTTTTAACAGGGAAGTTTATCATTTAAAATTTAAGAGTCATATACAATATGGTACCATTTTAAACCTGTAAATTCGGAGTGGCTAATAGTTTGACAAAGTAATAAATATTGTAGTGATAAATAAGAATCAAGCTACCTCCTTAATGTTTTACTGACAAACACATAAACCTTTATATCTTTCTATACTGAATATCATCTTTTAGGAAAAATAACGTTCTAGTTTATGTGGAAAACTAGCCTATTATCTAGTAACAAAATTTTTAAAAGACTGCAAACATACTACACAAGTACTACAGAAAAAGATACAAAATACAGAGTTTAGAGTGTGGGCTCTTGAGGCAAATTGGCCTGATTTCAAATTCCAAGCTCCAGTGTATCTTTGGGCCCTATTTTCCTCATTTACAAAATAAGGAAAGCAGTATTACCTATGGTCTTATGGGCGGTAAATGCATTAATGCAGGAAAGTATTCTTAATGGTGCCTGGCACATAGGAAACAAATTAGCTATTATTACTATTATGAGTGGTTCCTTATGTAGTGAGAAATTCTTGCATTATGCAAATATAAATTTCTCCTAACAACTCCAAGTTCGTAAGTATTCTTTAAAAGCAGGGCAGAGGGCTGGGGAGATAGCTCAGTCGGTAGAGTGCTTGCTTTGCAAACCCAAGGCCCTGGGTTCAATCCCCAGCACCACGACAAAAAAAAAAAAAAAAAAAAAAAAAGCAGGGCAGATATACAGAGTAAAAATTTTAAAAGTAGCCAGATCTTCTTAAGAACACTTATATTAACCACGATATATCATACTCATTTCATACATTATGGTAGATATAATAACCTAATCCCCAAATACCAGAATCTCATGTTATTCATACTGGATTTCATTTATCTTCAATAACCAGTCAATACAATTTTCTGACACAAACTTCAAGTAGGAATTCAGTATATTTTAGGTTGATTTGTGTAGACTTGGGAAAGGGTAAAACGACTAACTTGGGCATAATAGTAGGACAGCTGATGAGCTCTTAGATAGGCTGAGGTCCTGTAGATGGTTCTCCCACTCAGAAGATAAGCTATTACGTATAGATAACTTGGAAAATGGAGACATACCAAAGAACATACCTCAGTATTGGGACACAGTGGACAGGTTTTTACAGTTAAGGCAAACATGGATCATCATTATTTAGAAGTAATGTGAAGAAACACTGGGAGAATTGAGAAGGCAGGTTAAAACATGCCCACTTTAATTTTAAAAAAACTTTCCAAAGTACTACTTTCATTCCTTTCTTCTACTTAGGAAAATCTTGCTCATGCTTCTAAATCCAGCTGAGGAATCACCTCTCTAAATCTTTCAAAATACCATCAATGTAATTATACTACACCCCCAACAATACATGGCTTAAATTCATTAATCCCAACTATGTGCAAAGTACTGTGAAGCAGTGAGTAAGAATATGGGCTTTCCAGTCAAATTTCTGGTTCAAATCCTGACTCCACCACTAATTTTGCACTTCCAGGCAAATCGCCCTTCTCTGCCTGTTTCCTTATCTGTAAACAAGGAGGCGATAATGGCGCCACTTTAACACTTCTTGTAATTTTCATCTGGCAATAGAGTACACTTTATGTAACAACATGTCTTACAGGCATGATGGATTTCATTAACTATGGTCATATCGAAGAAATTCTGAGGATGTGTTAATACACACAACAGCAAAGAAAACAGGTGTTTACTATATTTGTTTAACAGTTATTTTCCTGTTTCTCCACTACACTGCAAGCTTAAGGGGAGATCTGACCATCTCCACAAGAATAGACACTGACTACCATTATTTAGTGCTGTCAGACCCTAAGCACCTAAAAAAGTGTTGTTTACAGTGATCACTTAAGTATTTATGTTCATCTCTGTATTATTTGCAAGAATGATTTATCTGTGCTCCGAACCCAGGAAGTAATGACGAATGTAATTTCAAGAGAAAAGAAAAACACATTTGTGTAGCACAGCATTCATACACAATCTTATGAGCTTAAAAAAACCCCAAAAGCAACAAACAAAAAAGCCAAAGCAAAACCCAAACTGCTTATTTCATTAAAAATGAGGGAAATGTACCTGAGAAGTTAAGTGAGTCAATACCTCACTAGTAAGAAGGAAAGACCCTTGGTTAGGTCCAGTGTGCTTCTTACTCAATAAATTACTTGAGGAATTACTAATGTACCTCTTTTAGGCCAGGGCTGAAATTATAGAACTAAATTAAAATAAGCCAAGAGATACCATGTAATCTGTTTATCACAAAGCTAAATTTAGATTTTTTTCCCCATTGCATACAAATACTGCAAATGATAACCCCGAAGTTAAAATGTTGGCAGAAAATATGGAATGGCAACAAAGGAAACCAATTCTGCATCAGGGCCATCTCTGGCCCTTACAGTCCAAACTTTGAACTGGCTCCAGGATTTTTCTGTTTTAGCCCTTAATTTATGTTCTGCTGGTTTTTTTTTTTTTTCCCTCCTAATCTTTGACCTCTCCTCCTACCTACTCAAATGAAATGCATAAGGATAAAGATCTTGTTAATTACCTATTGATAGATAGCACAGAGTTTAGAACTAGCATTTAGTAACTGCTAATAATTATCTATAAAACTGAAATGGAAAAAGATACTCGGGGACAAGATAACTTTGAATGATCTCTTTCAATCCTGATGTTGCCAAGACAAAGATGATTCCCATTAACAAGCAGCCAAAACTCTTCATGTTTAATAACACTATCCTCTGGCACTATTTACCTATATAGGTTGTACATTTGAAGGGGTGGGAGAGACAAGACCATTAGATCAAATCATCAAGAGTAAGGGCACCAACATACACATCAACATCAATATATATACATATACACTCATATATATGCAATATATATATGTATATTTTATTACCAGGGATTGAACCCAGGGGTACTATTGAGCCACAT
This sequence comes from Sciurus vulgaris, assembly GCF_902686455.1. Taxonomy (NCBI): domain Eukaryota; kingdom Metazoa; phylum Chordata; class Mammalia; order Rodentia; family Sciuridae; genus Sciurus; species Sciurus vulgaris. The sequence continues at coordinate 149,382,864 of NC_136467.1, forward strand.
CCCCAGCCCTTTTATATATTTCATTTAGAGACAGGGTCCCACCTGTTTGCTTAAGGCCTTGCTAAGTTGCTGAGGCTTGCTTTGAACTTGCAATCCTCCTGCCTCAGCTTCCCAAGCCTCTGGGATTACAGGTATGTGCCACAGTGCCCAGTATACTTTCATATTATTTTTAAGTCCCACAGCTGACTTATCTAGCTATATCATATAAAATGAGAAATATAATTATAGTACAGATGTCACCAAGCTTTTTCCATAAAGTGCCAAATAGTATATATTTTAGACTTTGCCAGTTACACAGAATCTCTGTTGCATTTTATTGTTTAATCATTTAAAAATGGAAAAACCACATCCAGCTTATGGGCTGCATAAAAACTAGCACAGGCTGGATTTGGAGTACAGGCCAGAGTTTTCTGATTCCAAGACTAGATTATGAATTATTAGAGATTTATACTGATTTGGCAGGAACCAGATAAAGCATTCAAGAAAATTTCTCAAATTATAACATTTATGTTAATAGGTTTTACAGTTCTGTTTTTTAAAAATATTTTTAGTTGTAGATGTACACAATACCTTTATATATATGTAGTGCTGAGGATCACGCCCAGTGCCTCCCACATGCTAGGCACCAGTCCGAGTTTTAAGTTTTGATAATTAGACTTATACTCATTGACTTCTCCAAAGCTACTTGTAAAATAAAATTTTATTCTTAATCATTAGTTCAACAGAAAGAACTCTCAAGACAGAAGTATATATAAATTGGAAACTCTAGAAAAATAAAAAGCACTTAAAAAGGTCATTAGGTGTTTATTATAGCTTTATTCGTTCCAAGTACAAAAGTGAGGCTGTATTTCTCATGAGTCAAGAATAAATGAGATGTAAGACGCATACAGAACATAGTAGGTTCCATTTCTGTTATCAATAAATGCTTATCGAGTGATATTTCTCTCTCGGTAAACCATCAGTTCCTGTAAGACATAAGTCTCTCCCCACCCCTCCACTTAGCAAAATGCTTTGGTATAAAGACAAACATTTTCAATAAATGAGAATGCTCTAAATATATCCCAAAAGATCCTATTAGTCTCAATGATGCCCAACCTCATGAGTTTTCTACAGCATAACTTCAACCTGCATTACTCCTGGCTCCGCCTTACTGTTCTACTTCTTCTGTGGCACCACAAAAGCACTCTGCCTTTGGTTCACACATCCAACTTCCCCTATATGCCCACCGTCAACCTGAATCGGGTGCTTCTTCCATATCTCCCTTAAGCTTTCTCTCAACAGATAGAGTCTTCTCTGAAATCCTGTATTATTTATCAAATGGCATGTGGGTAGAAAATATCTTCTGTGTAACCCCAACAGCACTTAGCATACCCCCAATTTACTGAATCAAAATGTAGTCACATTAGAAATCAAGTATTGGCCCTTCAAGTCTCTTTTAAAATATTCTAAAAACTAGCAGTTATAATAAAGATATTATGTGTCATTATAAAGGAAAAATGTTGGAGGTACTCATTTTGGTTATTTCATCAAATAGGATCCAAGACATAATCTTTTAACAAAATATATAAATGTATGGGGGAAAATATAGGTAACAAATTTCGATAAAAAAATAATTAAGAAAAGGCTAGTTTCCAAATTGTCATAGGATTTATTTTTGAAGATTTTGGTTTGTTCTTTCTGAATACACTGCTTGTAGTTCAATCAGGACCATCAACCACTTTAGGTTTTTGATAAGCTACAGGGGAACAGATAAAAACTGATGACCACCATTAATCTCAGATAGTACAATGTACTATATAATGTAAATTTTTAAAGATTAGTAATATACAAAAATTTAAAGATTTTTTCCATGAAGGTTCAGAATCAGAGGAACAACACATTTTATGAAGGAAGGCAAAAAAAAAAAAAAAAAAAAAAAATCTTGGGAGGTTTAGGCTTACCTATCTTTTATAGGCAGCAGGGCTCTTGAAGAAGGATCACCAAAAAAGAAGCCTGTCACAGAGCCAGAATTCTGTCCTCACAGCGAAAGGTTGGACTGGGTGAATAGATGAACAAGATAAAAATTAGCTTAAAGTACACTATTCTTTTAACAACTTGGCTGAGAAAATCCAGAATGCCAAGAGAAAAGAATGTGCTGGTATAGATGTATTTCACAGAAGATAATGAAAGCAAGTTTAAGTCTAGATGGATTTTATTATGGTGATCACTGAACTTTGCCTTCCAACAAAAGGTTTAGATGGTTTATTCAGTTTTGTAATTCCTCTGAACAAATAATGAGATTTCTTAGTTTTAAAAAAACAATTAAGCCAGGAGTGGTGGCACACACCTCTAGTCTCAGTAGCTTGGGAAGCTGAGGCAAGAGGATCGAGAGTTCAAAGCCAGCCTCAGGAATTTAGTGAGGCCCTAAGCAACTCAGGGATATCCTGTCTCTAAATAAAATATTAAAAATGGCTGGGGATGTGGCTCAATTGAACCCCTGGGTTCAATCCCCAGTACTAGAAAACAAACAAACAAAACCATAATTAAGAGCTAACAAAACTTTCATATTCACCTCCTACAACCACCAAAATAATTCCTTTAATGTTCCAAATAGATAAGTCTACCAAAAACTGTAACTGAGTTTCTTTGATTTGTAGGACGGATCACTCAACAACCTGCTTTTGATTTGCTTTCCTTCTAATGAATTCAAGAAAGCTAATGTCTGGATCTCACAGCTTCCTTGCAGCTAAGCAGTCAAGTGACAAAATTCTGGCCAAAGTCATACACATGGAGATATCTGAAAGGGATCCTTGGTGGGTGTCGGGTGGGGGGATGACATCAATGGGAGAATGTCCTCCACTCTATCTTGTCTGGAATATGGACACAATGTCTAAAGCTAAAGCAACTATCCTGTGGATCATAAGGTCAAATGCCACATACTAGCTCAGGAAGAGATGGCATCCAAATCCTTTCCTAAGTTGTCATGCTGGCCCAGGACTGCTTATCTTTTTGTCATGAATGGTAAATGAAGTCCTGCTTTGGACATTAGTAATGTCGTGAATTATCTCAGCTAAAAACATTCCCGATACATATGAGAAGATTCAGATAAATACTAGGAAACAACTAAAGAAAAAGTTACTAGGATAAGTTGAAAAAAGAAACAAAGTATCTTTTTAAGGTATAGGTACATTTTCTCTTCCAAGGGCACTGTTTCCCTTTTTTTCTGTACACTATTTCTCTGATCCTCTTAATACATGTAAATAATATAAAAGAAAAGGATTCAATCTTACCTACTCATTTAAGCAGTCTTCCCCTAAAGGTACCAATTCAATATGGGAATCAGGTGGTTTTCAGAATCTTTTCATAGAAAATAACTAAACTTGTTTATATTCACATTTTCTCATTTTGAATAAACTTCATCTACTAGTTCCTTGTTTCTAGTAGCTCACTTTTTGTCGTCCTAAAAGGTCAATGTCAACAGCCAAACTAACAGGGAAATTTAATGAAGCTCTTTTATGAAGGAATTAATTACCAAAGTTACTCTTAATAAGCATCCTCTTGCCTGAGAAAAATGAGGATTATACAACTTTTGTGAATTATTCACTGCATATCATGGAAACTGGTACAGAACAGAAAACCTCAAATTTTAGTAATTATCAGCCAATATACTAAACCTTACATCGGCTTTTTTTTTTTTTTAAGACTTTTTTGTTAACTGGATTTCAGTGGCTTCCTAATTCTCCTGCACAGATAAAGTTAAATATGAAAATCAGCAGGTCACTGAATAATATTCAACCTCACATAACCCACAGAACTATAATTTGAACTGGATTTCTGTCTAAAACTTCTAACAATACAGATTACATTTTGATTACGATCAAATCACTGAATTTACAGAGGAAACTGGTTACGATAAAATTAATCTACCTAAGTGCACAGTTTAGATACAAAGAATTTAAAATAGAAATTTTAAATTAGCTTCTTGGCTAATTTAAATGAAACTAATAATGAAAAGTCTTTATGAAAGAAACATTTCAGGCAATAACCAAAAACTATTAACTTAGTAATTTTCTATTTAAAAATAATGTATAGGCAAGACTGGCACAGTGGCACATACCTGTCATCCCAGCAACTTATGAGGCTGAGGTGGGAAGATCACAAATTCAAAGCCAGCTTCAGCTATTTAGAGATGGAGGGGTGAGGGAGTGGGATGACTTAAGGAGGCCCTAAGCAACTCAGCAAGACCGTATTTCAAAACAAACATAAAAAGGCAGGGATGTGGCTCAGTGGTTAAGCCTCTCTAGGTTCAATCCCTGGTACAAAAAAACAAAAACAAAAACAAAGACAAAAAACCCACCATAGCCAAACCATAACTTTTCTGATAACCTGAAACTCTTCTTAATGGCCTTACTTAGAAAAGAGCAGTAATAACCCCAAAATACCTTCAATATCTTCATTTATGAAGTCCCTAACATGGTTGCCACTTAACCAAGACTTCATAAAATAAAGAAAAACAAAGTGACCACAGAAATATCATTCCTTCCATTAGAACTTACTTTCAAAGGCCATCAGACCCTTTCACACAAACTCAATCAGCAATAAAGTTTTTGAGACCAGTAATAAATTTAAAATCCCTCTAATAAAACATGATAGCTTTTATCTTGTGACTTTTATACAGTTAATCTGTAAAAGCATTATCCCCCTACCCTAGTAGATTTCCACCATTTGACCAGGGTTTCTAGCAACAGACCTTAGTTTATATCACTATAAAGCTTTGATTTATAGTGGGACACTTCCACACGTGATCATTATCCAAGAAAAAATATAGTTATAAATCAGATGAGATCTGTATACAGAATTCAACTATTTATAAGAGTCTGAAAAACAAACACAGTTTGTCTCTATTAAAAAATGCAATGTTGGGCTGGGGATATAGCTCAGTTGGTACAGTGCTTGCCTTGCAAGCACAAGGCCCTGGGTTCAAATCCCTAACATCGCCAAAAAAAAAAAAAAAAAGCAATGTTGATATTCTACAACTTTTCATGCTTTAACTCTTTCCCTAAAGAGTTTGTGGTGCTAGAGTTATGGCTCACTGGCAGAGCGCTTGCCTAGCATGTGTGAGGCACTGGGTTTGACCCTCAGTGCCTCATAAAAATAACTACTGCGTCTGTCTACAACTAAAAATATACATATATTAAAAAAAATCTTGGGGAACAGTGAACAATACATGGTAGATGACCAGAAATCTGAATGCAGAACAAAATTAATTTAAAAGTCACAATTAGCCGAGTGCAATGGCACACACCTGTCATAGAAGTGACACAGGAGGTTAAGGCAGAAGGATCCCAAGTTCAAGGCCAGCCTTAGCAACTTAGTAAGATCCTGTCTTGGGGAGTAGGAGGGAGAAGGATGGGGGATGTGGCTCAGTTGTTAAGCACCCCTGGGTTTAATCCCCAGTACCCCCCCAAAAAAAACCAACTTAAAAAAAAAAAAAGACCTATCACAATTATATAGGTACATATAAACAAACATGTTTTCCTCTCAGATGTCTAAGCCATAGAAACCTTAGAGCTCAGATTACTCACCTTCCTTTCTGTCAAACAAAAGAACACTTAAGATATTTATGAAGCACCTACTAGACTTGTAACCATCTTTTTAAATTATGAAGCAGTTCATACTTAGTTTGACATTAAAACAAGGATGAATTTTAAATACCTCAAGACACATAAATACTAAACACACACATACAAAATAATAGTTCACAACTATTTTTAATCCCTCTAATTCTGTGGTGCTCAACTGAGAATGATCCCCTCTTCCAGGGGACATCCGACAATGTCTGAGGATATTTCTAGTTAGCACAACTGGAGAATGGAGGTGCCCCCCACAACAAAGAATTACCTAGCCCAAAATGTCATGCCAGCATTAACCGAGTCCCTAAGTAAGACAGGGCAGTTTACACAATTTATAGAGCAAGTTCTGACCACTGAAGGAAAACAGTGAAACAAAATTAAATACTATCTACCTGAACCCTTAACAACAGGAAAGTACAGGTACATCTGCACCTGTTCTCCCTGACCTACCTGACTGAGGATATACATCAAAAGTTAAAATCTTCTGTTTCATCAGTTTACCTCCTTCCTGATGTCTCACTCTGGAAGATAAGTATTCTCAACATTTTACAAATACTCCCAAGTAAAAAATGACAGGCTTTCCCCTAAGTGATATCAAACTTACCCACCAATCGAACTTCAAACAAATTGATTTTCATTAGATAACACGCCCACACAAATGATGGTACTTAAACCCCTTTCTTTTTGCACAAATTGGTTCATGTCAACTATAAAATATACAATAAAATAAATTCTCCAAGAATCTGCTCCTATGTGTTCCTGTTCAGGATATTCATCCCTCTTGCTTCTCTGCCCATTTACTGACTCTAGCCAAGATCGGGCTCAAAACACATTTCAAAATCAGGTCATTCAGACTATTATATTCCAACTTTTATACTCTGTCTTGGCAATAAAGCTTGAAGTTCCATAAGGGAAAGAAATAGGTTTATACTTAATTATTTCTGCATCTTCACAACTAATACAGAGCTATTTTCTGGCTATTCTTATACCAAGAATATGTAACTCTCCCCGAGGAAAGAAAGAATTTTAAAAAATAGAATACTTTACCTCCTCTTCGCTTTCTTTATCTTCATCATCTGAAGACTCCTCCTTGTTTTTCTTTTCATCTTCGTCACTACTAGATTCATCCGATAGAATTTCAGGACATTTGGTTCGCTTTGCCTTCCTTGCCATTCCAGAACTATTTCGTTCTTTTTTACTGCCTTTGCTAGAGGTTTTTTTAGATTTTGGCAATGGCTGTATAAAAAATTTATAACACCACCAGTACGGAATTAGATTTCCAAGTCAATCAACTTTTCTGATAATTCTCAATTTCATCTCTCAAAAAAAACAAACTTAGAGGCTTTATAGAGAATTCATCTTTAATATGTCAAGTTAACCTAAAACTATATTACCAATACTCTATTCATATTCTAAATATCTAGAAAGACTTCCCAAAAGTCAAGAGATATGTATTCTAGATTCTGACATGGAACCAGAAACCAAGGGCACACTGTATTAAGCTCAAAGAGTTGTTTACAATTTGTCATAATTATTTTAAGACATAATTTATTTCATTTCTATAAGCATTAAAATTGTCACTGCCAGAGGATCTCCTTGCTTTTAGAGGGTATATGAAGCAAAAGGAATGGAAGGCACTATTAACAAAGAAAATAAAACCTTGTCATCAATTATTTATCTTGAATTTTTGAAATAACTGTCATATTGCCTTTGGGCTCTAGTTTCAATAATGCCAGGATCATATTTTTGTTGATGCTTCTGAATGTGCAATAAATGTTGGGTATGTTAATTACAAAACCAATTAAGAACCGAAAAACAGGTGCATTATAATTACTCTAATATTCAATTAAACCATACATAACTTTTATATTCTTTTATTTTTGCCTGTTACATTATTTCCTGCAATAAGCAAAAACATTAAGGTAAAATACTAATAATGTGAAGTATGGATTGAGCATCCCTACTCTGAAAATGCAAAATGCTTCAAATTCTAACTTTTTGAGAACTGACATGACACAAGTGGAAAAACCCACATATGGCCTCATGTGATGCAAAGTATGGTCAAAATGCAGGCACACACTTGAGCTGCGCATGGTGGTACATGCCTGTACTATCAATTCAGGAGGTTAAGGAAGGAAGATCACAAATTGAGGTCAGCCTCAGCAACTTAGAGATCCTATCTCAAAAATAAAAACCATTGGAGATGTAGCTTAGTGGTAAAGTGCCCCTGGGTTCAAACTTCCCACTCCCCGCAAACAGCAAGAAACAAAAGCAGGCAAACTAAAATGTTGTACAAAATTACCATCAGGGTGCAGTGTATAAGGTGCACTTGAAACATAAATTTTGTATTTAGACTTGAGTTCTATACCCAAGACATGTCGATTTAAATGGAAGTCCTCCAAAATTGGGGGGGGGGCGGGGGAATCCCAAATCTCAATCACTTCTGGTCCCAGCATTTCAGACAAGGGATACTCAACATATATTCAACTGTATAAATGTTTGTGGCAATTTAGACAATACTTTTCAAAAAATTCAACAGATTCATAGGTATTTCCCAGGAATATTCAATTTCTTAAAAGTCACAGGTACCTTACACAAAAATTAAGAACAAGTATCTGTTTTGTATAAGATAGTGCTCTCAGGTTATCTACAAATAAAACAAACAGGACAGCCTCCAGCTTGCTCAAACAACCCTGCCATTCTAAAGGCAGACTGGGGAACAGATAATTTAGATCACTCCAGAAATTTTAAGTTAGTGGCTCAATCCCCAAAAATTTCTCAGAGATGATTCACTAAAAAAAACTTCCTTGAAGCTGGACATGGCGGCACATGCCTCCCAGCAACTACTTAGGAAACTGAGGCAGGAGGATCTCAAGTTGGAGGCCAGCCTGAGTATCTCAGTAAGAACTGGAACCACATAGCTCAGGGGCAGATTATGTACAAGGCCCCAGGTTCAATCCACAGTACTCAAAAACAAAAAAATTCTTGAATGTATACAAATATCCTTGTTACCTGAACTATTATCAAGACCCAATTCCATTTACATTATGTCTTTAATAGCATTATTTGGAGAAAAAGCAAATCTCACTGTCCAAACTCTTACTGTTCACTATGTGAACTCCATGTCTCAAATGTATTAGAATGTGACATCCTTCACTATCTCAGCTTAGGAACCAGATGCAGGTAGTATTCTGTATATGTAATTAGTAACCATGGGAAAAGAATGGGTGCTGGATAAATCTATAAAGAGAAGTGAAAGAATGCTAAATTATTCAATAAAGAAAAACACAACTCCCCAAAATAAATGAAAACCTGTAAAAAAAATTTAAAAAAAAATAAACACAAAGTAAGAATATACAAATATGCTTTAGAGCCTTACTACATTGGTTCTAACAGTATAAATCTATTGATCAGAATCCAGCATCAATAGGATTACCTCTTTTTGGAAACTAAATCTAACTAAAAAAAGTATGTCAGTAAAACAATCAATGATGAATGTGTGTCCTTTTAATACTTTTACAAGTATTATATAGAAAAAATAATGAGCTTTTAGCATTTTTCTGAAATGATGGTAGCTTATAGTAACACAGAAAATAGCCTCAATTTAATATCATCAGATTAAGAAGTAAACACCACAGGGTCACATGTGAAGAACTGATTTTAGAAGCGGGCACAGTGGTACTCTGTAATCCCAGAGATTCAGGAGAATCCCAAGTTCAAGGCCAGCCTTAGCAACTTAGCAAGAACTTAAACAATTTAGTAAGACCCTGTCGCAAAATTAAAAAAAAAAAAGGCAAAACAGACTGGGGATGCAGCGCAGTGGTCAAGCACCCCTTAAATCTCTAGTACCAAAATTCTCTCAAAATGTGGTTCATGGATCCTGGGGTTCCCTGAGACCACTTCAAGTATCTATATATTTGGCTATTTTCATAATAATATCAACATATTACTTATTTGCTCTTTTTATGGTGTTGAAATTTGCACTAATTGTGCAAAAGTATACATGGGTATTCACCAAGACACCTTGGTGTTAATCAAGGCAGCAAAATGAACTAGTAGTCACTGTATCCCTCACAACTACATACAAGTAGTAAAAAAAAAAAAAAAAAAACAAAAAAAACTACTCTACTTTTAAGAATGTCCTCCATGAAATAATAAATATTACTTGCGTTACTTCAACCCTTGAGCATGGGTCCTTTTAGTATCTGTGACAAACTGGGGAATACACATAAAATACTCTGGCTACACAATGATATTCAGTGGTTTTCTCAAGGAAATCATTTGTGCAATTCTTTGAGATGTGAGCTAAACTAGCTCGTTTTTCATGGAGCATCATTTTTATTTTTGGCAGTGCTGGGGATCAAATCCCCAGCTTTTAAAGACCTGATGATCATGGCCATTCAGAATTTAGGTATTTGATAGACATGTTTTCAAAAGCAAGCAGATAAAACTGTTATTTCAAGGAAAATAACTGACAGTATTTACTGTTAATAAGTTTTACAAAATCAAGCAGAAATTACAATTCTGAAAACTTCGTATGTTCTACAGCAAATGTACATAAAGATTTTTCTGACAAAATGGTGTTTATATTGACAGACGTGACTTTTTGACATGCTTAATGAAATGTGCATTTGGAAGATCTGTATTATATAGTAAGATCTACATTATACAATTCAGGGAAGCATTACTTTCCAAATGGTAAAGGCATAATGTTACAAAATCACATATGTGCAAAAGACCCAAGCTCCTTTATATGCCTTCAGATCTACATTAAACATTACAATTAATCGCTAAGAAACTACCACCTGTGGTGTTTTTGAGTTGTTATTGAAAGAGAATACCCATCAGCATCTCAGAGGACTTTAAAAATATTTTTTCTAACTACATACCTGCATGAGGCTGGATTTACTTTGTAGACAAAACAGTATATTGTAAGAGACTGAATGAGAAGCAAGAGAATTGAGCTGTTTTCTCTTAAGCCAAATATTAACTAGATGTGCAAAAACAAAATAATGCCACTCTAACTCTTCAAAATACACATTTTGCACACAATATCTTTTTAATGTTACTTGAAAATTAAATAGTCCATAAACCAAAGCTCTTGAATTTCTCAATTTTCAAAGTGTAATGGAATCTTAAAACCAATAGATTTGAAAATCACTGAGAAAAGGCAAATACAAATATATCCCTCATAAGGGAAGATGGTCACTGCTTCTGAGGATCAATTTGCCACACAAAATCTTTAAAAAGCACAAGTACAGCTATAAAGTTAGAAAATAAAAATATAATCCTTTGTCTTCAAGTAAAACAATCTGATGCTAACAAAAAACATTATATCCTTTGAGTTTGTAGCTGCTTAATGAAAGTAGCATCTTAACTATCTGTCCCTGTCTGGCTATGGTGAGCAGGACAACAGCAGGCAAATGAAGTTTCAGAGCTATTTTCTTATTTTGGTTCTTCATGCTCTCCATATCCTCCCACCCCTGCAGATGGCATTTCCCTGAACTCCATCCTAGACCTGCTAGACCTCTTTACACTTCTTTTCCTATCAAAATGAGAAAGGAATATGGAACATTGGCCAACAGACCTAAAACAAGCTGAAAATGCAAGATCGTGTTAGTAGCATTTCAACAGACAAATCACCAGTGTCACTGGTTACTGTTAAATAATGAGGGTAAACTTAAAGTTCAGGAAGAGTGGGAAAATTAGATGGCCATTTTACTTTACTATCCATTTCCCAGGGCTCTGCTGATAATTCTAGAAACCCAATCCAGGAAACCTGTTTTAAGAATCAGCTTTTTTGTTACTTTTTCATAACTTTATTCCAGGATCTAGAAAATAACCAGTTCATCTAGTCTTTTCCATCGGTATTACAAGATCACATTACCACTCCCCGCCCAGTCCAACACCTCACACTTAACCTGTTTCTATTCAAGGACCTTCTAGGTACACAACCCTAGTTTGTATTTTTTGTCCCATTTAACATTTACTTTTCTTAATCTTAATACCCCTCATATTTGATATAAGGGAACATATTCCTATTCCTTCCATATTACTTCTATCATGAAGTGTTGCAGTTACACCAGTGGAAGGTATATTCTTTAAATGCAACTATTACTGAATGTCAAGCACAATACAACTGTCTAATTACACTGTTTCACAGAAAAGAGAAAGTAAAGGCCATTAATGACTAATTTGCTATTAAAATAGTGGAAACTGATCCTCACTTTGCCAGAAGGCTTTGGATGCATTAGGAAATTCAGGATCCTCTTCACTAGTTCACTATTTACACCTGATCTCTCCAAATCAAGAACCTCACAGATGCTCTTTAACATGGCATTTCTAAATCTGAAATAGAAAATGGGAAAAACCAAGGTGATTATACAGGAATGTATAAACATTCCCCACAATGTAAAGGCAACAGCCAACAAAACCGGTTCAGTCACATACATTAAAAAACAACAGCCAATGTTTCTCTGAATCTTATTCTTAATACTTCTAACTAGTGTAAAACCACTTATACTATTAGAAAACTGAAATTGCCATTTACCAACTAAGTTTAAAAGCAGAAAAGAAGCAAACTCACTGGAAAATTATGTAAAAAGTTTTCACCTACAAAATTAAAGAACTTGATAATTTTTCTAGCCAGTAATTAAATTTACATTTTCCCTTCAGGATTCAGACTGTGACAATGTCTCAGTGAAGAACTCAGTAATCATTTCTATTAAGTATTTAAACTATAGGCATTTAAGAAACAAAAGCTCTAGAGCATATCACCTTACTGCATTATGAAGAACACTTTCTATGAAATGATCATCTTCAAAATAGTTTAAATGGTTTAAAAGGAGAAACAGCACCTAAAGAATCAGAATGGGTGGGTGCCCATGTTTAAATATTAAATATTTACATAAGTGTTATGTAAATATTAAATCTTAAACAACAAAAAAGTACAGTGATTAAAACATGATTATTTACAAAAATAACTTACTTTTTCAGCATTTCTTCCTTCTTTTTATATTGGATACTCCCTTTTTCAAATGGAAAGCCACTGAACTGCCCCACATTCTTCTTTAATGAGGACACCTGAAAATGTTTTTCTTATTATTGAAATTTATAATCTAGCAATGTACAAAAAATTCCAAGCCAACATCTTAATTTCTATATGTCTCCAAGTTATAATACTGACTTATTCAACATTGTTCAAAATTGAAAAATATTACTAATATTAACATTATAAAAAATCTTCTAAACTTAACTTCTGAAAATAAGTTGGAGTTTTAATTACTTGTCATTTGAGAACCTTCACCCAAAGTGCTTACTAATACCAGGAAATGTGGAATTTTACTACTTAAAAAGACATCTGTTTTGTCAGGTGCGGTGCTGCATACCTATAATCCCAGCTACTCAGGAGGCTGAGGCAGGAACAATACATGTTTAAGGCAAGTCGGGCAATTTATAGAGATCCTGTCTCAAAATATACATATTTTTAAAGGGCTAGAAATGTAGCCCAGTGGTAGAGCACTTGCTTACCTAGCAGCACCCACAAGCTCCTGGGTTCAATCCTCAGTGACACACAGACATCCTTTCCATAAGCAAAACAAGTTATTACTTACTATTTCTTATTTTCCAAATCAGAAGTCAAGACTTTACTATTTGGAAGGTAAAGCTATTCTTTGGTATTCCAAAGTTAATACCATTTACTAGTTATGAGACTTGTGTAAATTAAGATTGTTGTGAGGATTAAATGAGATTATACATGAGAAAGTAAGTTATGTCAGGCTTCAGACATTCTATCGTAATAACATCAAACTTTTACTTTCCCATGTACAACCCAAAATTAAGTTTCCTTAATTGTATGGAACACTAAATTATACATGCAGTATAAATTTCTTTGGCAAAGAATTACTACCCACATTGCTATCAGGTATTTGTACAAAAATAAGACAAAATGATACTGAATTATTTGTTCTCAATGGCCAGAATATCCAAAAAAAATTAAATTTCTGGCCAGGCATGGTGGCACACACCTGTAATCCTAGCAACTCAGAGTGAGGGAGGAGGATCCCAAGTTTGAGGCCAGCCTTGGCAACTTAGTGAAATCCTATATCAAAAATAAAAGGCTAAGAATGTACCTCAGTGGTTGAGTACCCCTGGGTTCAATCTCTAGGACTACAAAAAAAACAAAAACAAAAAACCAACCCAGATGTAATATATTCAAAAATTACTAAAATCATCAGTTTGAAATTTCAGTTAGGAATAAGAAACAACTATAAAGAGCCCTGAATATTGTAGTCCTGATTGCTGTTCAACTATGTGACCTGTGACAAGTCATAACAAGTATGTGTCAGTCTGCTCAACTGTACAGAAACAGAATTATCAATCAGTGTTGCAGAACTAAAATTATGGTTTTATCGTGAGGTTTTAATACACAAAGGAGCCAACAAATTAAAGGTTATTTTTAAAAAGGTCTTACAGTGCCTGGTCTGTTGTAAAGCAGTTTGTGTAGATTTCTAAGTTCATCAGTTTTTTTCTTGCTCAGAAAGAAATGTATCCTTTCAATTTCACAAAGTTTCTGCCCTTTTCCTTAAAACAAAACAAAACAAAAAAACCCATAAATACTCATTATTTAATACATTTATAAAGTTGTTTTACTAACAATTACTTTACAGCATAATTTACATATAACTTTGCTTTAATGACGCAAATAAAATTAAGTCACGAATAAATTACTATTTACTAAAGGCTAAATACCCTGCTAATAACAAGCAAAGCTAAACAATTTTTGCGTATTTGGGCATTTTCAACATAAAAATGGAAGAAATAAAGAATAAACTCACCTTGTGCGATTGTAAATGGTTCTCTCTGTAAGGAAGACACTTGCATTGTCAACCTCTCTACTTTTCTCTTTTCCCTCTTGCCTTCCACAATGAGACTCTTTTCTAGAAATTAATTTAATATTTGTTAAATAACAAAAAGCTATTAACTTTACTGAATAACCATGGAGGAAAAAAGATTCCCCAAACCTAATGCCTATGCTTCTCCTAAACACGGTTTTGAGAAGCAAATGACATAAAAGATGAAAAACATCATAGGAATTTAGGGTAACATTTTACTTACCTGAAAAAGCCACAGGGACTCAGTTAAGGTGGGGGGGGGAACCTCAGATAATGAACTTTTAGCCAATTACAATTACTGTTATAGAGTCCAATTACTTCATAAAAAAATCATCTAGATTTTCAAGTTTATTTTTAATTTTTCTTTTCATAACTGTACTTTATTTCCAGGGTATGCTATGATAATTCAATATGTATATAAAATGTGTAATGATCTAATTATAACTATGTCCATTTCATCATTTCTTTGTGGTTGGGGCCTTTGAACTCCTCTCTTCTAGTTCTTCATAAAATATATAATCCTTGTTACAAACTGCTGTAGAACACTACAGCTCATTCCTCCTAACCGCATTTTGATGCCTGTTACCTGTTGCCAAATAATACAAAATTCTTTAAGTTTAAATACATGATCAACTAGCCAAGCTTTAATGTGATGTACATATTCACAATGATGGCCATAAATCACTCTGAAAAAGCTGAGTTCTGTTTAGTCCAGAGTGTCTTTAGAAACAAAAAGAAAAATTAGCTGGGCACAGTGGTATACACCTATATTCTCAGTTTCTCCAAAGCCTGAGGCAGGAGAATCTCAAGTTGGAACCCACTTGGGCGACTTGACAAGACTTGTCTCAAAATAAGAAAGGGTAGGGGAATGTAACTCAGAAGCAGAGCGCCTGAGCATGTATGAGATACTATTGGTTGATCCAGTTACACACACACACCAAACAGGAAATAGTATATAAAGTTTAAAACATTACGCTTGATTTATTTAAAACTATTTTCCACTGATTAAAATAGAAAAAATTTTAAAACTACATATTGTTGGAGGTCCTTTCATTTGAATGAATGCCTGTGTTGTGCAAAGCTGCATGTGATACTGAAGTGATGAAATGAGGAAGACATTGCACTGAACATTTTTTGAAAAAGATCACGTCTACAGGAAAGTGAGACAAATATGCTGTAATGTAAAATATGATAAAACACCTTAAGAAAGATACAAATAAGTTCTATGAGTAAAGAAGGAATTATTTTTTGACTAGGAAAACAGGATCAAACATCGGTTCCGGCTCTAAAGGATACATAAAATTGGGGGATGTAAAAATATGCACACGAAGTGTCAGAAGGGGATGCTAGCAAGTATATGCTGGTGTACATAATTAAGAACCAGCACTGTGAAGCCACCCTCTTACCTCTGACTTTCTCTCACCTGGTGATTTTAAACCATTTGCTTCTGATCATCATCTATAAACTATTAACTACCCAATCTAACTCTAGGTGGAGTGTTCTGAGATTTAGATCAACTAATACACACCTGGCTGCCACCCGGACAGCTCTACTTCATGTCCAGGTACCTGAACTCAACACATCCAAAACAGAAGTCATAATTATCTCCAAAACTGCTGACCTCTGCAAATTTTTCAGAAAATACCTTGTCAAAGAAGGCAAGCTAGAAGTCATCTTTCTAATAGTCAACTCACTCATTTTCTCCCCCAAGTCACTGCCAATTTGACCCCTTTTTTGATACACATTTCATTAATTTCAATATCTTGCTTCCATGATGCCTCTGTACTACAGTATTCAGGGTTAACTATAATTGATCCACAAACAACTCAAATGAGTAAAAAGAGTACTACTAAGTCGAAATACTATAATATTGTTAGGAGATAAACTTTTTTACTGAATCATGTTCTTAAAAAAAAAAAAAAAAAAACACAAGAGCTCAGTGATAGATGCTTGTCCAGCATGAGCAAGGTCTTGGGTTCAAGCCCAGCACCATAAAAATAAATCACAATAAAAACCAACTATTTATTTAGAACAAAATCTGGGATTCTCTGAACTACCACCAGCCTTCCAAATATCACTGTTTGGGCCACTTACAGTATATTTAAATAACTTACGTAATTTTTTTTTTCCTGACCAAAACAAATGACCACCTCTGTGCTATCAACCCAGCCCCTCTAGAAAGGCTGAACAACAAAAAACTGGAGAAAAAAAATATGCTGGGAAAGTTTTGGTTAGCAGATATATCACAGCCAACTGTCACTTACAGAAAAATAACCTATTAAGCAATAATTCACGTGCTGTAGTTCAGCACAGACGGCTGCGCTGCCTAGGGCACACAGCACTCCGACAGAAGGCGCGGCTTGCGATCCCAAACCAGACTGGATTTAGACAAGGCGGACCACGGGCCGACCGAGATTCAAAAGGAACTTCAAGCCCCGGTCTCTTCCCGCGGGGGCTGCATTTTGGCCACGGAAAGGGACGCAACCGGACGGGGCTCTCCTCCTCAAAGAATGCTGCGCCGTGCCCGCCACTTCCAAGGCCGGACCGCGGCGAGAGGCCGGCCTGCGTCCCCCTGCAGCGGCTCCTCGGCGCCCGCGCTGCACCCCCGGACTTTCGGAGCCCTCTCCTTCCGTTTGCGACCACTTTCTCCGGCCGCCAAGCTGCGCCGCTTTCCTGGCGGAAGAAGGGCGCCCGGGGGAGCCCTGTGCCGCGCCGCCCGCACAAAGGCGGCTCCCGCAGACCGCGCCCCCGGACGGCGGCCAGGGCCCGGCGCGCCCGCAACTCGGGGCGGGAGGTGCGCAGGCCCCGCGGGGCGGCTGTCAGGCGGCCCTCGGGCGCCGGGGCCGGGCCGCCCGGTCGGCGCGAGCCCGCGCGCGCGCTGCCCACCTTTCTCCTCCTCGTCCTCCTCCTCGTCGTCGTCGTCGTCCTCCTCCTCGTCGCTCTCCGCTCTGGGGCCGGGCATCTCGGGCTCCTTCTCGGACGCGGGCTGGGCGGGGGCTCCGTCTCCGTCCGCGGCGGAGGCCGAGGCGGACATGCTGGACCTGCGGGCAGAGGGAGGAAGCCGCGCGCTCGGACGCTCGCTCCGGGACGGGGCGCCCGCGCTCGCCCCGCCGCCGCCGCCGCCCTCCCGGCCCCGGGCGCCCGCGTCCCCTCCCCCGCGCAGGCCGCAGCGCCCCGGCCTCCCGCGCCCCGCCGCAGCCCTCACCGCGGGAGGCGGCCGCCGCGGGCCTGGCGCGCGGGAGCACGAGGCGGCTGCGGGCGGCGGCGGGGCCGACGCCGACGGGAGGCGCGCGGGCCGCTGTCTGGCGTGACGCTCGTGCCGCGCGCGCCGCTCCACAGGATCAACAAGACTTTCAAAATGGCGGTTCGGGAAGGAGAGCGGGAATGCGGCAGCCAATCAGGGCCGCGCGCTGCGAGTTGGCGGGCGCGGGCGGGCGGCCGGGCCTCCGCGGGCCGCGGGGGCGCGCGGCGGGGCGCGAGGGGTCTCCCGGCCGCGGGCGGAGGGCGCGGCGCGGGGCGCGCGGGCGGGGCGCGTCCCGAGCGGCGGGCGGCGCGGGCGGCGAGCCGGCCCGGGCGCAGAGCGGACGGAAGGACGCTAGGGGGCCTGCGTGCTTGTTGTCGCCACGGTTGGTTCCCGGAAAGGAGGACGAGCGGTCCCGGGCCGGGCCGGGCCGGCGGGCCGGCGGGCCGGCGGGCGGGCGGGCGGGCGGGGGCAGAGAAGTTCGGGAACCCCCGAAGCCGCCCTCGGCAGCCTTTCCCGGAGGCGGGTCGCTAAGGAACGACCTCCGGACCCGATCCGGGAAATGCCTCCAGGGTCTGCTTCCGAGGGTCTCGTCACTTGTACGGTGCACTAGTAAGGAAAAAGATCCCGCGCCCCTAGAGGTTCCCTGCACCCGCGACGCGAGCCGATTGCTGCTGCCAGGGCGGCGGGCCCTCCCTCCCGTCCTGCTGGAGGAAGCCCCGAGGTCCTGCAGCCGCACCCTCCGCCCGGGCCCCGCTCGCCCCCGCTGGCACCTCCGAACGCCGTGCTCCAAAGGCAACGCAGTGTCCCCTTCCAGTGACCCTTCATCAGTGGTGCCCAATGGTTTTCCCCCAGCCCCTCAGCCACTAGCTGCCGAAGGATCTCTTTACCCGATCGGTTTACTCAGCAGAGATTAGACATTTTCTTTGAATCCTTTCTTGTCCTTTCGTGCCCCTATCCCAGATGAGCAAACCCTGTCCTTTCTACTTGCGAATTTTACATCATTTCCCTCTCTCTGTTGAGGCTGTGTACTCTCTTCTGCTTTGAAGCCTGTCACTGAGTCTCACCTTATTCCTTATTCCTTATTGCCTTTGCCTAATCCCCGTTAGTCACGGAACGGCCCAAGTGATCTTAAAAAAAAAAAAAAAAACATAACAACAACAAAATAGGTACTCCCTTGCTGAAAACCCTCCAGTGGGTCCACATCAGACTTGGAATAAAATCCAGAATCCTTGTCATGGTTTATAAAATCCTACATAATTCAGTTGCGGACAACCTCTCTAATCTCTCACAAGGTCAGATGTTGCAGCCACACAAGTCTTTGTTTATTTTTTGATGTTCCTCGATAAAGCCAAGTTCATTCTCACTTTGGGGCCTTAGTATTTTTTTCTGCTAGGACTGCTCTGCTCTTTGAGTCTTCAGATGACTGGCTCCTTCCCATTTAGCTCTTGAGTTCTTGTCTACCCATGACCACCACTAGTTCCTTACCACTTCTCATTCATTTAAAAATATTGAGCCAGGCATGGTGGCTCATGCCTGTAATCCCAGAAACTTGGGAGGTTGAGGCAGGAGAATCCTAAATATGAGGCCAGCCTGAGTAACTTAGCCAAGACCCTCTCTCAAAATAAAAAACAGAAAGGACTGGGGTGCAAATCGTTGGTAGAGCACCCCCTGGGTTCAATCTCCAGTACTGCGGGGGGGGGGGGGGGGGGGGGGGGGTGGAAGTTAACCTATTCTTCCTGTCTCTAGAATTTAGAGCAGGACTAAGTACCTGCCATCTGGAAGCTCACATTAAAGTTGAGCCAATGAAAAAACAAGTGAATGTATTTGTGACAAATTGTTGAAAAGCAGATTAAAGGAGTTAGAAAGTCACAATAGGGTGAGATTTTATTTTATATATTTGATGATTAAGGAAGGTCTTAATCCTTGAATCAAGGAATCTGACCTTTGAAAAGAGAACTTTGAAACCTGAGAGTAGTGGAGAGAGGCTAGATGGGGTCTAAAGAATTCTCTAGACCCCATGGATGTGGGGTGAGAGTCAGTGAGAAGTCATCCCTGCCTGGGAGTGATGGGCAGGGCTTGTTTTTTTGTTTTTTTTTTTTTCCTTTCAGGGAACTGGTTGTTCTGTAGGCTTGAGATTACAGTGAGCTTCAAAGGGAAACTCCAAGTAGGCCGTTGGATGTGAGAACCTGGCATTCAGGGGAGGCAGCTGTAGTCCAAGAGGTGAGAGTAGCAGTCGTTAACATGCAGATGGTGGCAAAGCTCTGAGACCAGGTGGGATCATGGACAGTGAATGCAGGTGGCCGATGAGGGAGAGGTTCAGGACTGTACCCTGAGTGCTGCAGTGTTCACAGGTTCTGGAGAGAAAGAAGAGCCAACCAAGGAGATGGGAAGAAGGACTGAAAACAGTAAAGTCGGGGCGGGGGATCAACTGGAAGCTGTGTCCCAGCTGCCAAGTGACAAAGGAGTGTCTTCTGAGGAGAGGGTAGTTGACTGGGTCAGATGTGCTGCAAGGTCAGGTGAGATGTGATCTGAGGGCATTGGATACAACAATGTGTTGTTGGCGACGATGACGAGTGTCTCTGTGGGGTAGTCAGGGTGAGGTGCCAGGCGAGGGGTGTAGAGAGATGGGCAGCAAACGCCTGCAGACACTCTGCCCAGGAATTCTGCTGACAGGAAAGCAGAGAGACGGAAAGGTAGCTCAAAGCGAGTTTCATTTTAAAAAGGGAGATATTATTGTGTAATTGTACTAGGACGGAAATGAATCGGGAGAAGGGGAAAGGTGGAAACCAGGCCCAGTGGTATAACCTGCGATCCCAGCCACTCAGGAGGCCGGGGCAGGAAGATTCCAAGCTCGAGGTAAACCTGGCCAACTTTGTGAGATGCTGTCTCAAAACAAAACATAAAAAGAGGTGAGGATGTAGCTAAAAGGTAGAGCATCCCCTGGGTTCTCTACTACCACAGACACTACCCCCCTCCAAATTAGTATCTTTTAAGAAGCCAGGTGTGGTGGTACACACCTATCATCCCAGCAGCTTGGAGGCTGAAGCTAGCCTGGGCAATTTAGTGAGACCCAGGCTCAGAATGTTATTTTATTTTATTTGGTATTGAACTCAGGGGCACTAAACCACTGAGCCATATTCCTGCCCCTTTTTATTTTTATAATTTTGACACAGGGTCTCACTAAGTTGCTGAGGGCATCACTAAATTGCTGAGCTGGCTTTGAACTTGTGATCCTCTTTGCCTCCCTGGCCGCTGGGATTACAGGCATGCACTACTGTGCCCGGCTCCATCTCAGAATTTTAAAAATAAAAATAAAAAGGACTGAGGATGTAGCTCAGTGGCAAATCGCCCTGGGTTCAATTCCCAGTATTACAAAAGAAAGGGAAAATTTGACGATGGGCCAGAAGCAGGGGACAGAAGCAGGAGCCAACCGAAAGCAGGAATGTCAGGTTGGGTTTTCTGTGAGCAGATGCTGAAGAAGAATTTGGGGCACCAAATTGGCGGATGAACAATGCTCCACACTGAAAGGAAAGGAGAGGAAATAAGATTGGGCAGAGGAAGAGGTCAGACCACAAAGCTGATCTGACAACCTTCAGCCAAGCCCCTGGGCAGCTTTGCAGTGAGCACTGCTCTTCTGAGAGTCCTGCGTGGCTGGGCTCTGAGTCCCCTCAGTGATCAGGCACTGCATGTAGGCTGCCCAGGAATAGCATGGCCTCCATGCAGTGCCTGCAGCTTTGGCAGGTCCTGAAGGAGTGACAGTGGGGCTGTCTACTGACTGCTGGCTTCCGAGGAAGGATCTGGGGGCACAGAATGTGACAGGAGATGGAATCTAGTGCACAAGTGAAATTCTCCTTCATTGGGCAATGGACAGTTTCTACATATGTCTTAGTCTGATCTCTCTTGTTATAACAAAGATACCTGAGACCCAGTAATTTATAAGGAAGAGAGGTTCGTGTGACTCACTGTTCTGGAGGCTGGGAAGTCCAAGAGCGTGGCTTGGTGCCAGCATGAGCTGAGTCCCTGGTGAGGGCCTTCCTGTTGCATGCTGTGAGAGGCCTCAGATGCTGAGACAGAGCAAGCTGTGCCAGCTCAGCTCCGCCTTCCTCTTCTTAAGAGAGCCACCTGTGCCATCCTAGCCTCATGCTTAAGATGTTACCCAACCCCAATTACATCCTTGAAGGCCTCTCCCCCAAATACAACCACGTATGATGTGGGGGGATAAAGTTTCCAACACATGAAGTTTGGGGACACATTCAAACAGCAACAGATTAACCAGAGGGAAGACAAGATATGTGTGCAGACTCAGGGGGGAGGTCGGCCGGTGGGTTGGGGATTTCAGAAGTTCTTAATCCTTTAAGTTTCTCACTGGAGTTAGGAGCAACACCATTGCCTGTGAGTGTGGAAGAGACTGTTAGAGGTCAAGAAAGAAGAAATGTGAGAGGAATGGAGTAGAAAAAGGAGTGGGTGCCAGGCAGCTGCAGGACCCTTTGAGGTTCGTGCTGTGCAGTCAAAGTGAGACCAGTTAGCATTACTGTTTTTCTCCAGCCATCTTCAGCTACCTGGTAGTAGGTACAAAATGGAAGAGGCAGCCGGGCGGGCCGGCAGCTAAAAGGAGAGAAGGGTAAGTAGAAAATAGGCACGAAACAGTGACTGGTGATGGGCCACAGCGTGCTGAGCAAGGAGGGAAGAAAGACTGGTGATGGGCCACAGCGTGCTGAGCAAGGAGGGAAGGATGAGTCTGAGTCCAGGACAGGATTACTAAGTTACATCTTTTTTCCGGCCTTTGCTGCATTTATCACCACCTGAAAGTTCCCCACTAAAATGTAAGCTCCCTGAGTTGCAGGCTTCCTTTCTCTTGATCATCACTATATTCTTATCACCAAAAGCAGTGCCTAATTCAGAGTAGCTGGTCAGTAATTATTTGCCTAATGAATGAATAAATGCAAACCAAAATAAACTCGTATTATGAAGATTCAGCATTTTTAAAATTAATGTGATGAGAAACTATATTAGGTTAGAATAGACTACTTCGTGGCTTAAAAGTTTATTTTTTGCTCTATTAAGCTCTCTAGTTAGTTCAGGCAGCTCACCTGGGCTTCTTTCCATGCATGTGGTTTACTCATTGCTCTAGGCTACTTTGATCTTGAGAACCTATTACCTCAACAGTCCTTCATGTTCCTGGTGGTAAGGAAGAGAGCAGGAGAACCCATACCGAAGGCCTTCGGTTACGTCTTTCCAGTGATGAGTGACCAGATCAGGCGTAGGATTCCCCCTGGGGCACACAGGGACTAGCTGGTAAGCACTGCTGCTCTTGCTGTGGAAGGAGCCAATAATTGCAACCTTGTCTTGAATAACTGGAAGGAACAGAGAGGATGTGCTGGGAAGTACCTGTTGGCCTTATTTCGGTAGTTGTTAAAACCTCCGTTCTTAACATTTCTCTCATTTTGCCTCTGAGGTGTTTTTACGTTCATTGCATGCCCCTTCGGATCTTTCTCACGCACATATCTATCCTTCCCAGGCTGTAAACTTCGTGGGCAGAGACTGTCCAGTCTTCCATTATGCGCTCCTAGAGTTTGGCACAGTGCCTGACATATAGTAAACACTCTAAAAATATTGGTCTAATTGAAATGCACCCTGTTTTGGTTCTTAGACAGTGGTATGCATCTGTTGTCTACATGCTATTTAGAGACTATCTAGCAATATCCACTCAGTATATTAAAGTGACTTGAATAAGCTGATGACCAGATTCTTTTTTAAACCAGGTCATAAATATAAATACAGGGACACATTTGGTTCTTCTAAAAACAAGATATCATACTCTATTTTTGGTAGAAAGAGTTAGCCCAAGTACACAGTTTGGTAATTTGAGATTAGGTTTGAGAGTATCTGAATGCAGCAGTGACCAGTTGGTCAATGATAAACTGGGTTGCTCTAGCCTGAAAATGGCCAAGTAAGCAGAGAAAAGGAGGGAAATGGTAGTGAGACTTGGAAAACTCAGAGGTCAAAGGATGAGTGGTTACCCAACTTCTGTCCCTAGTAACTAATTTCGCTCTATACCTTATAGGTATCTTTTGTAATGCATTTCATTAATGTATCTTATCAGCTGTTCCATGTAAGGAAACCAAACAGAAGCATAGAGCTTTGGTATATGGGTTTGTCTGCTGTAAAATAAAGAGATCATCTCAGTAGGGGGGGGTTTTCTGCATATGGTGCATTTAATGTCATTATGGTGTCTGGTTGTATTTAATGTCATTGCGCTGGCTAGGTCGTAACATCAGGAAGGATGTTTTTCACTAAATTTGTCTGAATGTCCTCAACAATTATAGGACTCAACATGAAGTATCTTAGCGAATAGATATGTCTAACTCTAAGATAGTCCTATCAATTTATTTTGAATCTAGACCTTTATAAATATTATAATTTATTCTAGGGAACTAGAGAGGGTTTGAGTATGTACACGTCCCATAGGCTGCTTGGGTTTAAAAAATTAAATTCTTTCCTCTGAAAGACATATTTTCCAAGTAGGAAAAAAAAAGGATGCCACCTCCTAATATGTTTTTCACCAAGAAATGCACTTATTGTATCTTCTGTGCACATGTGTTCGTCAACTGTCTGTCACTGTAACAAACCCTGAGACAGCAGCTTAGAATGGCTTCATTTTGGATCACAGTTCTGGAGGTTTCTGTCCATGGGGGATAAGCCCTGTTACTTTTGGGCCTGTGGTAAGGCACAGCAGCGTGGCAAAAGCACGTGGCTGAGCAGAACCACTCACCTCATAGCAGAGGAAGGAAAGAGAGAGGCCAGGGCCCCACAGTCTCCGTTAAGGGCACCCCTGCAATGACCTGAAGGCCTCCCACTAGGCCCCACCCCTGGGCATTTTCACCAGTCTTGATGGCGCCCAGCTGGGGACCAAGCGCTGTGGGTGTGAGGCCATGGCTACTGTCCCTCAGCACCACAAAACAAAACCGGGAAGGCTCTGTTGACATCTAGTGAGCAGAGGCCAGGGATGCTGTTAAGCCTCCTGCAATGCTCAGGACAGCCCTACAAACAAGGGATCATCCGGTAGAAAACATCAGTAGGCAGGAGTGACAAGCTCTCATCTAAAGCGATGTGCAGTCTTCTCCACCATTCCAGGAAAACTGCTCATAGAGACGAGCAAAGGCTTCCAAATAATCGAGTTGAAAGGCTTTTTTCTTTTTCTTTTTTTAAACTGGGGATTGAACCTAGGGGTGTTTGACCACTGAACTGAGCTTCGTCCCCAGTCCATTTTTTTTTTTTTTTTTCTTTTTTTGATACCAGGCTGCCTGACTACTCAGTCACTTCCCCGGTCATTTTTAGTTTTTATTTTGACGCAGGGTGTCACTGAGTTTCTCAGGGCCTGGCTAAGTTGCTGAGGCTGGCTTTGAACTTGCAATCCTCCTCACTCAGCCTCCCAAGTCTTGGAGTACAGGTGTGCTCCACTGCGCCCTTGAATTCTCTGATATCGGGTTCTACACAGCAGGTTTCACACTGTTTGCCCTCTCCTTGCAGAAATTTACTTTCTCTTCCATGACATTGCTTTCTCTTGCTTCTCCTCCTTCTGCTGTATCTGGTGGTCTCTCAAACGTCCTTCAGGGATCTACCAGGGGCCCTTAGCTCTTTTACTGTACATGATTTCCATGGCTAATCTCTTCCACCCCCATGATATCAATGGGTCTAGATTTTTAAAATCCAAATCAATACATTTAACAAATTATTCTCTTTGAGTATCACACTACTAACAAGTGCCTATTGTATACCTCTGCTCAATATCTCATCAATATTTAAAATTCCACGTTATAAAAAACCTAATTCATTTTCTAGCAAGTATCTTCTCTTTTTCCTGTTTTACTTAATCTCATTATTGCCTACCTTGTCATGTGAGCTTGACAATTGGAAGTCATCTCAGGCATGTCCTTGTTTCCAACTCCTCACATCAGGAAATCGGGATTCTGTCCTCTAAATATCTCTCGTGCCTACCCCATTTTCTCTCAGGCCAGATCAGCTCTTGACTTAACTGTTATTAAGCTTTTTCCCTGAGCCTTATCTTGTCCTTTCCAAACCAAAAAACAAGTCCACCAAACAAGGAATAATCTTACAAATTCTATAGACTAGCTAGTATAACTGGCAAGCAGATTAATCTAGTAAGATTCAAAATTTTGCCTTCTATTTTCTTTTTTTTTATTATTATTTTTCTATTTTCTTTCCTTTTTTCTTCCCTTTTAAAAGCATTGCCTTCTGAATGGAGCATTTCTCATGTCTCTGAAGCTGAGACACTGGTCCTCACGCTTCATGTGTCCCTGTAGTACTTGGCTCCTATCTTTACTATGGTGCTATTTGCAATTCTGCCCTTAGAGCAAACATCTACTGAGTTGTCTTGCGGAAGCACCCTTTCTGAAGAGCTGTCCTTCCCCTCAGCCTCTGAAATCCATACAGGTAGATGAAGAATTCTTGTAGGCATGTTTTTACATCGTGACTTATCTCAGTAAGGCCAGTTAGTCTCCTCTCTGGGAATATGGATTTGAGAGAGAAAAATATTGATTCCACTTGGTAATTGGATCTACAACATATAAAGTTAGGGACTGGTGGGAAATTTTTCTGGTATGTGAGTGGGAGAAGCCCTAGTCTGCAGGGAGAGAGAAGAATGAAGATGAAAGAGGATTGAGTTCAAACAATGTGATGGTTAGTTATGTACATTAACTCCACAGGCCGTAGAGTGCCCAGAGAGCTGATAAACATCACTTCTGGATGTGTCTGTGAGGAGGGTGTTTCCAGAAGAGATTAGTGTTTGAACTGGGGGACTATATTAGTCATGGTTCTATAGAGGAACAGAACCATTACACACACATGCACACATGATATTATATATATAAACATATATATATAATATAACATGTGATAATATAGAATTAGAAGAGATTTATGAGGTTGGTACACATGATCAGAGGCTGTAGAGTCCCACAATGGCTGGCTGCAGGCTGAAGAGACAGAAACCAGTAACTATACAGTCCAAGAAGATGGAGCCTCAGAACAAGAGGGACCAGTGATGTGGCCCTAGACCAAGACCGGAGGCCAGGAAGCCCCCTGGAGAGTCAGTGTGAGCCTTGTTGAAGGGCTGAAGAAGCTGGAGTTCATGTCCACAGGTAGGTGCTTGGCAGCATCAAGAGTTGCACCTGTTCAAGAAGAACTGAGCCGCCCGTGCTGGCAGGCTTCCCCTTCTGCTTTGTCTTGTTTTGTTTTTTGTTCCATTGGGCCCTCAGCCTATGGGACGGTGCCACCCACGTTCAGGGTAAGTTTCTCCAGTCAATTTGCTGTTCTACATCCTCGTCATCTCTGGAAACACCCTCACAGATACACCCAGAAGTGTGCTTTACCAATTTTCTAGTTGTCTTTTAATCCAATCAAGTTGACAATCAAGATTGACCACCATAGAGACTGAGTAAAGCAGCTACCTCCCCTATGGGGATGGTGTGGTACAAAAAGACTCTTTGTGACTGAGCTGGGACATTGATCTTCTCCTGCCTTCAGTGTTCCTGATTTTCAGGTCCTCAGACCGGTAGACAGCTATGTGTCAGCTGCAGGTGTCCTGAGCATGTATAGTATTTTTTTGTAATCATTTCCTAAATAATATGGTATAGCAACTATTTACATACTTTTATATTGTATTAGGCATTTCACGTCATGTAGAGATGATGTAAATCATGGGGAAGGAGGTGGGATGCTTATAGCAAATGCTGTGCCATTTTATATAAGGTATTGAGCACCTTCAGATACCTTTGGTATCCTCGTGAAGTACCCCCCCACACACATCTGGAGCCAATCCCACACTGGGGGATGACTGCATGTTGTATATACCAAAGTGGCTCCTGTGTGTCAAATTTCTCTTCATCCTGCTACTCTGTTACAAATCAATACTCTTTTTATCTTTGAGCTATGTGAGATAGTCACTATATAATTAAAACATTTAGTTTAAAAAGTCATTTATCTATTTCTAATTTCAGTTCACCTCTTATTGTTTCTCAGTTGTCTACTACCACTGGCCCTCTTCGTGCTATACCTTCCTTCCAAGACTTGTCTCTCTGGGGACTTGTCCTAGGACTGAACTTAGATTTCACACAGGCACGAGGATATGTATGTTGATACTCACTGATTCAAGTGTCGCTTTTAGAGTCCTCCTCCTTTATAGGTCCTCTTTACTTTCATCCTCCCTCCTATCATCATTTATTCTCTGCCTACAGCCAGTAGTCATTCTCAAATAAAAATTGATCTCTCATATTACTTGGCCAATAATATCACAATGCTTTCCTCTTGTCTGTGGAATAAAGTGCAGTTTTTAAAATGTGACCTAGAAAACACTACATGATCTGGCCTCTACTGACCTCTCTAGCCTTATACCTCCATTCTTCTTTCCAGTCATCCCCTAAAGGCCCCCCTGCCCCACCCCACCCAGAGATGGTCCTTCAGCCATAATGAATTTCCTTAAATTATTTGAATTGCCAATTTTTTTTTCTTTTGGTTTTCTCTTCATGTTTTCCCCTCTACTAGAAAACTCTCCTCCTACTTTTCTACTCCAGGCCAAATTACACTTACCCATGAGTTCTCAGGCATAGTGCCCTCTGTGTGTGCATTCTCCATCAAAGCATCTACTTTTGCCCCTAAGCTTATGTGTCTGTCCCCCTGCTGGGCTTCATGAGGGCAGGACAGGGATGTTGTCTTGTTAGCTTTTATATCCTCAACACCTATTTACAGTAACTTTAGTGAGTTTATATTCCAACATCTACTTCTTGCCCAGTAAAGAAATCTGACAAGTAATTAGGAAGTACCCCCTCACACACACATCTAGAGCCCTCAGGTTAGAAAGTTATTTGATAAATTCAGAATAGGATTAATATGAAGGTCCTTTAATAAGTGTTTGCATTTCCAGGGCTCTGTGTTATAAAATGATTAAGAAGTTAATTCCTACCAGCCTATAAGTTATAACATGACTGAATAATGTTATACTACTCTTAACCTCTCCCATAACTATATATTATATTGATGGGCCAATGAATAAGTAGATTGTCGTTTGACAATGCACCTTCCACATTCCCGGTGGGGATTATGTCACTCCCAGCTCCTGCACGCTAGTGATAGGGGATGTTTCCTGGCTCTCTTCCCATCCTTTCCTGTCTTCTGTATTATTCAGGAAGCTCTGCCCATTGCTGGTTCGCTCTCCATTAGGTCCCCTCTTCTTTGAACACATCCTCCTGCTCCTTCCTGGAACTGAGCCTCAGAAGCGGGTCTCTCCTAAGGCTCAGGTGGGGAAGGCTCAGTAATCAAGGTGTAATCAAGGTTCCTCCCGGGACTCTGGGCGGTGACAGGTGGCAGGCATCAACAGTGCTGGCAAAGGAGACTTGCCCTGACTTGAGGAGCTGAACATATCCTTCCGGCAGCCAATGAAAGGTCCTGGCAACCCAAGTTTAAGTAGTGGGGATGTCGAGGATGTTTTGCATTTTTAAAATAATAAAATGAAAGGTTTGTTTTGGTAAAATCTAAGTGACTGGCAGGCGAGTCTCAGAACGCGATCTGTACAGGAATCCCGAGCACTAAGTGATGTTGTGGTAAAGACAAAAGAGAGAGGGCGGAGGATGAATGTAAATGCTGCCTTGAACTTCGGTGAACAGATCAAAGGTTTCAAACGGGTTTTCTGAGGTTGCCCAGCGTCGGAATTTGCAGGCGCACTTGCGCTGCCTCCTTCCTAAGGGGAGTGCGCTTCTGGGGGAGGTGCGCGCAGCGGCGCGAAGGCCGGAGAGGGGCCGCGACCAGCGCGGGGCACCGCGGGAGGGGCGAGCGGGCGGAGGAGGCCGGGCGCCCGCAGGAGCCGCAGGAGGGGCCGAGACGCCCGGAGGCCGAACGCCTGCGCCGCCCGAAGCCGCGGCTGGAGCCCCTGCGCCCTCCTGCTCGGTGCGCGGACCTCGGGCTCAGGTAAGGGCGCGGGTGCCGCCCTGCGCTGCCGGCCGCGCCGTGCCAGCTGCAGATTCGGTCTCCCCCGCTGTCACCTTCTGGCCGGGTCCGGGGATCCCTCGGCGCCCAGCGTGTTGCTCCGCTGCCCGCGGGACCCCAGCCGCCTCTCCACGGTGCACCCGTCGCTTTCTCCCCGTCCCGGGTGGCTTCGGAAACGCCGCGCCCCGGGCTCTGGGTTCGGGGAGACGGGAGGTTCCCCGCCTTGTCCAGGTGAGTGGCAAACGCCGACACCCCGATTTCCCCCCGGGGCTGCAATGCTCTCCAGGCGGAGAACTCGCAACCCCTTCCTCCGGGACACACCCGTCCTCCGACCCTGCCCTAGCTTGTGAGCACACTGACTGTTGATCAAGGTGGACGTACCGCCCTCCTATCTGCACCCAACAGTGGATGGGGTCCCCCTTAAAGACGAGGATCGGGCCACAGGTTTCCTGAATGACAGCGGTGCTCGAACTTTATCACAGCACAGAGCTCTTACTGGGCGTGGGACCCCGCCCTGAGATCCTGGTTCACATCTGGGGGGGGGGGGTGTGCCCGTGTGTGTTGCATTTAAAAAGCACCTCAAGTGATGGCGAAAACCCCCTCCAAAAAAAATCTACTCGAAAAAAGCCAGTAAGGGGGAGAGAAGGGGCACCCAGTGTGGCCAAGCCGCACCTGGAAATGTTAGAGCAGAGTGGCAACAGAGAAAGCCAGACCTCCAGCTGATGAATTTGGTGCGGTATCTGTGGTTCTGAGACGACAATTTTGGGAAGGGAGGGTTAGCATTCATTTAAAATTCTACTGTCATGTACAACTAATTAGAACAAATAAAATTAAAAAAATAAAAAATATATATAGGGTGGGGAGAAATGCCATACTTCGCAGAGACTTGGTTGTAGAGTAAGCTTTTACTTTAAAAATATTTTTATTGATGCATATAATTATACAAAATAGACGAGTTAGCTTTAAAATATCAATTGAAAAATTATCAGTGCTGGTACCTGCTAGGCAAGCACTGTACCACTGAGCTACACTCTCCTGGCTAGGTCATCACAACTAGAAATGGCTGAGGGTGTGGCAGGGTATGGTGGCACATGCCTGTAACTTCAACTACTCCGGAGACTGAGACTGGAGGATGGCAAATCTGAGGCCAGACTGGGCAACTGAGTGAAACACGGTCTTTAAAAAAAAAAAAAAATGTGATGTAGCTTGCTGGTAAAAGGCTTCAGGGTGTTCCATCTCTAGTAACACACACACACACACACACACACACACAGAAATAAAAGAAAAAAAAATTCTTCACTCACCACTCCCTTGACTTGTCAGTTTCAGAATACAGGCCGCTGGTAGTTTTTAACTGTTGCTTACTTTAAGACAAAAGACTCAAATGGATTATTATTTCTAGGCACCAGGGGAAGGAATGATTATTTGCACTAAACTCTTCTACCTTGAATTGGTTAAGAGAGCCTACAAATTACATTGTATTTACACAAATGCTGTTCCTCCATCTTTCACTTTGCATGTATGCGTATCTGCTGCTTTTTGTGTGGGTCCGTATATGTACCTGAGCCATTTTAGTGCCTATCAAACCATCAGAAGGTGACTCCCAGGGGAAATAAGTATTGCTGTTTGTTTGTCTTTTGGTAAATTGAGGTGAAGGACTAATTTTTTTTAAATCCTGCAAAAATAGGTGTAATAGGTATAATATTAAAGCAAGTATTTCCTTTTATGAAATGAAATGCCTGTTATGAAATCAGGATGATACTCAGTACTTGCTTTCAAGGATGTTGAGGACAAGCTGGAGACTATAAAGCCTTTTGAACTTTTAAGAAAAGACTTGCTGTCTAGTTATTGAGCCAATGTGATTGTTTTCCTGGCAAACTTTTTTTCCTTTCTAAAATTAACTCTCCCCCAGGAAAAATAGTGCAGATGTACATGATTCAGCCCAACCAAGGCTAGAAAACACTGTGTTTGAATTTTAAAAGTGGCCTTAATCCATCCCTATAGATCTGGTGTTTGCAGCCCATGCCACAAAACATGCAGAAATACTCACTGCTTGCTGACTTTTGCAAAATGGTGGTTTAATGAGAGTAGTTATGGACAGAGTACAGTATCATATTATAAATTTTATTGGTTTAGGCAAAACTATTATTATTTTCCTAAGGTTTTTGTGTACATGTGTGTACGCTGGATCTGGGACTTAGCATAATTATATATATGTAACATATGTTTTTAATAGGAACAAAAAACCCACAATATTTTTCTCTGTGGCTGGAACATTGTAAGCATTAGGTTTTGATTACTTTTTTCATGGAAATTTTAATGTGACAGAACTAAGAGCCTCAAGAAAATGATTCCACAAAGTTCTATTTGGAACTAGAAGTTTTTTTTTTTTTTTTTTTTTTTTTTTTTTTTAAGATATTTGAAGTCCTTAGTCTGCTCAATGCTCAGCCTATGTGGAATAATCCTTTGTAAGTAAGGGTGTTGGATCCAGTTCTGGCAGCCTCAGAGGGTAGATGATTAGACCCTGCCACTCTTCTGCAGACCTTTAATTTAGTCTGTAACTTGATGCTTCACTGACCCCACACTCTCCCTGCTACACTAGCTCACAGAGGAATTGCTGGCACTTTGGACCGAATTTTTTTTTTGCCTCCCATCAATTAGAACATGTATGCATAGGTTGCAGAATGCAGTTACATTTTTAGCTCAGTAGGCAAAGAAATACCTTTGGCTACAAAGAGACAAGGCTTCCTGTAGCCTGAATCATGAATTGCCTTATTTCATTGTGCTGTGTTAATTTCCCAGTGATTCAACTGTGTAGAAATAATAGAGTCATAGAGCATTAAAATTGGAAGGCACTTTACAAGTCATCTAGATTTTAATCATTTCTTTCTACACATGAATATTGAAGTGCTCATCACCATAATCCAAACTTTGAGAATGGACAATAAATTTTATATCTTTCCAGTTCTTGTAGTAATGAGTATTTTGTTCACTTTGAAATGAATTTATATATGAGTTCAAGAATGTGGCGATGGCAGCAAAGTATGTTGCAAATCTCAGCTAGATTTCCGCTGAAACTTGAAATGTAGCATTACAGGCAATGTAGGTCATTTGAAAGGCAGTGAACTCTAACATCCTGGATTCTTCATTGCACTGGATGCTGACCACTTCAACTGGCTGACAGAAGAAAAACGGTGTGCTAAGACATGTGAGTGTAAAAAGAAGGAAGGAGAGCAGGTGTGTGTGTGGAGAGCGCAGCTTATTAAGTCAGCAACATTCAGGAGTGCTTAACATTCAGACCTGCCCCAGATTTTAACCTAAAATAATAAAAATAATCATTGGAGTTTCTTACCCTTAAAAACTCTACCTAATTAAGCCTTCCCCTGCAAGTCCAATTTATCGATGCTTCTATCTTTCAAGATCTTCTATCTTGAAGATCTATCTTCCTAAGAACCTAAAAATACTTCTGAGAATATTTTTCCTGGGAATATTTTTCTTACCATTATAAAAGCTTTATGCTCATAGGTAGGCACTAGGGAGGTTTGAATTCAACTTCTAGAGATCATACCGGATATAGAGAAGTATCTTGCTTGTACCACAGTTTGCTACCATTTATTGAGCACTTTACATACATTAAGACAATGTCTTCCCAGACCTAAGAGGTAGCCATTATGACCCCCGTTAGCTTTTTTATACCTGACATTACTTTCTTAACAAGTACAAACTGTTGAGTTTGTAGGTGACAATATGCTAATTTTGGGATATCTGAGATATTTCCTAATTCCAAAAAGGCTTTATAAAGTCTTCATATATTTTTATACTTCAATTTATGTGTATTCAATGTATGAAACTCAACAGTCTTCCATTGATTTAATGATTAAAGACAACTACTACATCTCAAACACATGTTCCAAAGTAGCAGCAACCTCAGTGACCAAGATGTCCTTAAAAATAGACTTTCTTTATAATTTCATGCAATTTTGGTGGTTCACATCTACCAACATGGCTAATTTGCACACTCTTACTGCTCTCTCAAGGGTGATGCTCCTTCAAGGGTTTTTAGAAATTCTTTTAGTTTGTCCTGCCACAACAGTTACAAATTAAAACATGTACTACTTAACTAAAGTTTACTTTCTTTTGTGTTTCTTTATATTATAGTTAGGATGTCCTATTTGTTTTGTTTTGAGAGTGTATATGTTTGGCTACATTTTCTGTGAGTTTCATTTCAGGATAATAAAAGGGTAACCTATAAAATATTTGTCATAAAAATGAGCCTGGGTCTGATGGAACTGAAAGTCATCGTTCTATAAAAAGTCTATCTTACTGGATGAGACAAATATAACAATTTAGCAGCAAGACCTTTAGTTTCATGAATTTCTATATTTCAATCTGCTACCTTTAGCTTTTGTTATTTATTCTGCTTGATTAGCATTGTCTTGGTCCTCCTAGTGTCTACTGTTTTTTCATTCTACTTTAGACAGGTTGTCTCTGTTAGTCCTTTAGAATTAGGAGTCAAGATGGGTCCTGTGGCATGTGGTGTGGACCACTGTCTGACTCCATGGTCAGATAAAAGGAGAAGTCACAAATTAAAATGTGTTGAGATTTCTTTCACCACTTCAGAGAAAAGAGAAGAGAGCAAGAGACAGATGAGAATAGAAAAGGAAACTTTGACTCTAAAAAATTTTCCTTATTTTAAAATGCTTGAACTTCATTAACATAGAAACCTCTTGTCCCAGTACTTTAGCTTTCTTTAAAAAATATTTTTTTTAGTTGTCAATGGACCTTTATTTATTTGTTTATATGTGGTGCTGAGGATCGAACCCAGTGCCTCACACTTGCTAGGCAAGTGCTCCACCACTGAGTCACAGCCCTATAATTCAGCTTTTTGTCTCTGTAACAAAATACCTGACGAAGACCACTTATGAAAAAGAAAGGTTTATTTAACTCACGGTTCGGAAGGTTAAAGGGCACATGCTGGCACTGTTACAGTTTAGTGACGTTTCATCCTGGTGAATAGAAAGCTGTGAGTGTGTGTGGGAACAAGCACGTGACTACATCTTGAACCAGGAGCAGAAAAAAAGGACAGGCAGGGCCAGGTTTGCTCCTTTTATAACTGTCCTCTCAAAATAACTCAAGGAGTTTCATGTCTTTTATGGCCTAAGGTCCCACCTCTTGGCAGGGCCACCCAGGGACCAAACGTTTAAACACAATGAAGCCCTTTGGGGGACATAAGCCATATTCAAACCATGGCACCCAATTTTCAAATACTTTATAATTGTCTTATCATTAAAATAATTGCTTTAGAGCTGAAGGACAATGACCTTTGGATTTGGAAGCTTGTGGATTGAATACTTTCCTAACACTAAGTGGAAACTTTGGCAAATTTCTTTAGCTTTCAGGCTCATTTCCTTTTCCTGAAGAGCAGGGTTTGAACTCCTGGGAAAGGTAACAGTGGCCTCATAGAGCTATCAGGAGTGCATGGGGTGATAGTCCTATGGATTGTCAGAACACAAATGGGTGATAGTAGCCACGCATGAGGTGGCCCAGCGGGGGTGAGGAGTGTGAAGAGTCCTTCAGTAGAAAAACTCTGAGGATACAGAGGAGTCCGCAGCAGGAGGCTGAGGAGCGCCGAGTGCAAGAGAAAGACCAGGAGAGAGTGAGGCTGGGGCTGCAAAGGAAATACAGAAATTTAAGATGAGAGGAGCTGTTATTAGAGTCATATATTAATTATGAAGATGAAGAAGTTGCCATTGGGTTTAGCAATTAGGAGCTCAGTGTGACCTTAACCAAAGGCAATTTCGGTAGAGATACAGGTAAAAAGACCAGCGGAATGATGAAAGAGTGTAAGATTGGAGAACTTCAGAAAAGGTGTTTATCCTTTAGGAGCAAGGGAAAGGAGAAAGAGGTCAGCAGCTCAGAGATACTAGGATCAGATAGGATCAGAGTATTCAGATTTGGGTCTGAAGGGTTACCCAAGTTTCAAAAACAAGTTAGAGACCTAAGGGGAGCCAATTTCAATTTTTTTCAATTAAGGGTGTTAAAAGCAACCATCTAACATGATCTTAGAAAAGATAATATTAAATTGAAAAGTTGAATAAATTAAGTTTATGAGAAAGTATCTCAGATCGTGAAGTTTTCTTTCTTTCCCTTAAGAATTTTCTTCCCAGGGTTCCAAGTCCATCTCTCCTTCTCCTTTAAGGTCCTGACTTCATCAGTGGTCTTCTCAGATGTTTCCCATGCCTTCTCTGCTGACTCTTTCCCATTAGTTTATGAGCACCGTCTGCTCCCCTTAGATCAGAAGAGATGGGGCGCATTCAGGGTGGTATGGCCTTAGACCACCCCCCTATCTTAGGAAAGCAGGGTCAGAACGAGTGAGGACTCGAATGAAGCAGCACAGTGGGCAGGACCCACCGGCATTTCTTTTCCCCAGAGCCCACCCTTAGACCTCATTTTCTGCAGTTGCAGGTTCAGTGTTGCTTATCCAAATGGCTTGGGACCAGAACTGCTTCAAATTTTGGATTCTGGAATATTTTAATATGCATAAAATAACTTGAGATCCAAATCTAAACACAATATTTGTTTATGTTTCATGTATGCCTTGTATACACATAATGTAAAAGTAATTTTATATAATAGTTTAGAGCACCAGTGTTTGACTATGACCCATGAGGTCAGGAGTAGGATTTTCCACTTGTGGTGTCATACCAGTGCTCAAAAAGTTTCTCATTTTGAAGCTTTTTGGATTAGGGATGCTCACCCTGTATATAACTATTGGGAGTGGCTTCTAGGAGTTTCCATGTCAACAGAATCTGTGTGTGGGGTTTATATATATAGATGCTTACATACACACATGCATATAATACACACATACATATATACACATACATATACATACACACATGCATATACACACATATACATACATGCATATACATACATACATATACACATACATATACATACACACATGCATACACATACACACATGCATACACACATATACACATACATACATATACATATGCATACACACATACATATACATACATATGTATATATGGATATACATGTGTGTATATATATATGTTTTTACTGAAAAAATAAAGATAAACCAATTGATAGAAATATGAGTATACATGTAATCGGATGTTAGAATGGAACCTTTTTAGTTTCTGTGTTAGCTGTGGCCCAAGACAATAAAGGTCACATTCCAAAGTCAAGAGAAGAAGTCAGCTTTAAATGCCCACCACACCGTCAGATTACCAGCCTTCCTTAGATCATAGTATCTGACTTGGTCAAGGAAGAATTTTCCTGCTGCCTCTTCCTCCCCCATCTTATCCCCAGAATGAGGGCCTGGGTTCAGAAATTGGAGTCACCTAAATTAGCAATATGGAGAGAGCAGTCTTTCCATGTCCGTCTTTCCTGGACAAGTGGCCAGTGTTCAGCAGGCTATAGCTGAAGGAAGGAAAAAGTTCATCTTTACGTGCATGGAATAGTTTGCTGCATTAGATCGGACACATTGATAACAAAACTGTGATTGATATTCTAGACTTTGAGTGACTTGAAGAGTCTTTGGTGACTAGAAAGGTCATGTCAACTGTCCTGAATTTAAATCAAGGACAAGGAAATACCCAACCCCACATAGTAAACTTAATAGAGTTCTCCAGAAAAACAGAAGGGATAGACTATATATCGCTCTATATAGGGGTATTATGGATGCCGAAAATTCCCCTGATCTTAGGACTGCAAGTTAGAGAAACTGGTGGTTAATTCTGTTCAAGTCTGAAGACCCCACAACCAGGGGCTCCAATATCTGGGGGCAGGAGAAGTTTGTGTCTCAGCTTAAGAAGAAGAATTTGCTCTTCTGCTGCTCTTTTCCTTCTAGAGGCCTCTAATGGATTGGATGATGGCCTTTTGCTTTGGCGAGGGTGGATCTTCTTTGCTCAGACCACTGGGTCAAATGCTAATCTTTTCTAGAAACACCCTCACAGACACACTCAGAAATAATGTTTTACCAGCAACCTGGGTATTCCTTAGTCCAGGCAAGTCAACACAGACGTAATCATCACAAAGAGATAGTGGAGAAAGCATACGAAGTAATTTTTCGATTATGCCCCATGAATCCTGCTTGTTCATTATTATGGTCATGAATATCAAATCATTTATAATTTTCAATGATATGTAACTGAGGAAAGGATAGAAGGGAAGGGCAGAGATGATTATTGTAAGAATTAAATTTATTTCACAGAAATGTCACAGTAACTATTTGTGTTTCATAAATGATGCTAGGAGCATATTAATTAATCAATTTAAATACACATTAGGTAATTTTAAAATGAGGTTTGCAATCTGTTCCACAGCTGGGGAAATGATCTGAGATATTGCCTGTGTGTAATAAGCACCCAAGACATTTTACTCCGTCTGCTTTCAGAGAAGCACAGAAGCCATAAATGGCTAAGATTAATTGTTCACATTTATATTCTGTCACTGATCAATTAAAAAAAAAAAGTGTTCCTGTAAAAAAATAAAGATGATACCCATAAGCCAATAAGCTCTAAAACACACAAGAATGCTAATGGATTTATCTTTGCAGCATTTGGGAATTTTAAACGGGCTTTAAATTATTAGCTTCCTGATTATCTTCCAAGAATCTGTAATCTTATTCAATCAAAGTCTCTTAGTGGTAAAGAAGTGACAAGGGGACAATCCAAGTAACTTTTCTCTCACTGTGTTCCTGAAAGTCGAAAAGACAACTTGAAAAATACATGTGAGTCTCACGTGAAACATTTACAATGACAGAGAACAAGAGCAACTTATTCCACAGAAGTAGAGTTTGGAACCCAGAGGCAGGACATGGGATTGGCCTGAAAGAATGGAGACAGGTGGTGAGTTGGCAGGGAGACATGACTCAGTTCTCTGTGGTCCTCGAGGAAGCCCTTGCTGTGCCCTGAGGATCCTGAGGGCCTGGCAGTGTTGCTGTAGTGCTTTTGTAAATGCTGCGGGGAGCAACTTGGTGCAGGTACAAGCCAGAGTGCTAGACATAGGCTACCAGTAAGGCGTGTGACCTTGGAGTTGTCATTTACACCTGCTTTTTCCCTGTGGCCAAATTCTCTTGTCTCCCAAAGACTCCCACCTGCTGGTGTGCTGCAGCAGTGGGTTCCTTGAGTGAGGGCGAGACGTGTGAGGATGGTGGAACGGCTACTCCCGTGTCGAGTTCCATCAGCTCTGTCAAAGTTGGTTGGAAAGAGATTCTCCTGCTGGTTCTTGGGATGCAAGTCACCATGTCATGGGAGGGCCCAGAGCAGCCACTAAATTTGTGGTGAGTTGTTTCATGACTATAGAAACTAATCCATCCCCCACTTTCTCCCGTCTGGATTCTCAGAGTTGTCATAAGCAAATCCTGGAAATTCTCATTCTGTCTCCGTGTCTTTTTCCAGAAATTTTATTCCTCTATATTGTGCCCTGGGTTTCTTTAGGTTTATCATTAATTTCATGAATTCTCTCCTTCGCTGACTGTATTGATCAGCTTTTGCTCTGATAAAAAAATGTTCTAAATAACCTTGAAACATCAGCGGCTCATAACAACATTTATTTCTTACTCAAGTTGCACATCAGTGGCTGCAGTAAGTTCAGTGTTTCCACTCCAAACGTGGATCAAGTTCGGTTGCTCCCGTGGGCCTTCTCATCTGAGACCCAGGCTGAAGGAGCCCCTGTTAGGATGTGAGGTGCTTGTTGTGCACAGAGACTTGCAACAGCTTCCTCTGGCCTCTGCTTATGATGGCCAACACAAGACAGTAGCCAAGCCCAGCGTCAATGAGATGGAGAACTACATCCTTCCCAAAAGGAGAGGAGAGAGGCACTTTTGAACAACAGTAAGTGCAATCGACCACGATGGCTGTTTCTTTTTCATCAGTGATATTTTAAATTCCAGGTCTCTATTTGGTTCCTTTTGAAATCTCCTTGTTCTTTTATTTCATAATGTCTTAGCCCTTTGGATTCTGTTCCATCTCTTATCTTGGCAACCATTTAGAAAACATTAGAGCTGAAGTCCAGGTGTTTTTGGTGGAGTCATTTCCCTTTTGTTTCATCTGCCTACAGCATCTTTCTCGGGTGGGTCATTGGCCCCCGTGCTGCCTCATCATTGGCTAGTTCAACACGTGGGCCCCGCGTCCCTGTCTGTGGAGGTGTTCCTCTTGGCAGTTGTGCATTTCACTTGTAAAGGCCTGCGTGCTTAGTTTTGGATCTGGTTTCCAATGCTGTGTAGCTAGCGTTCACTTGAATTCCTTCCGGAGATCTAGAATTTACAAACTAGAGGTGTGTGTCAAATCCTTTTGTGGAACATTTTCAAAATACTCATGAAACCTTCTGATTTAGTAGGTCTGGGGTGTGGATGAGTATGTAGGCTTGGCAAAGTTCCCTAGGTCATTTGATGTACTCTTCTGGTTGAGAACCATTTCTTTAGTCTAGCC
This sequence comes from Sciurus vulgaris, assembly GCF_902686455.1. Taxonomy (NCBI): domain Eukaryota; kingdom Metazoa; phylum Chordata; class Mammalia; order Rodentia; family Sciuridae; genus Sciurus; species Sciurus vulgaris. Next base: position 149,423,083 of record NC_136467.1, read on the forward strand.
CTTTAATTGTATAGATGAGAGAGTTTTCTTGGAAGAAAGAAAACTGATTCTAATTTAAGATTGCCTTGGTTAACATAGGTAGTTAGCAAATTGAAGTCTTAATGATTCCATTTCTCCAGTTCTTTCTGAGCTCATATTTCACCACCATCAAGTTGCAATTTGGTTTCTGACTTAATGACTTGGGCTTTAGGTAGGTCTTTATTTTCAAAACAAATCTCTGTTTTTCTATAACGCTGATGAATGAACAATGCTCCCCACTGTGTTTTGGGTTCAGAAATCGTGAGACGCTCTTTAATTATAATGATCCAAGCTGTTGTAAACATTCACAGCCAGGAGGCAGCACCAGAGCTGCTGGACCCAGTGCTGAAAACCACACTGAAGTTTGTATGGTGTCCATGGGACAAAGACTCAGCCCTGGGCAGGAACACAGCTTTTAAAGACCCATGAAGTTTATTTTATATTCACATGCATCTAAAAAAATGAACAGCCTGTATAATCAGTGCATCTCCTGCCCTGGATATGTTTAATGGCTTTTTGAAACCAAATTTTGCAACATGGTTGATAAATCATGAAGTTTGCATAAATATAAAGTTTACTTTTTCAGATGGGCAAAGCAGGATCCCATAGGCAACTGCAAAGCGAGAGTGTCCTTTCACAGAGAAGTCTGTCATTTGTGTACGAGGAAGGAAGGTAGTTAATTTTAAACTTGGTTTAGATCATCTGCCCTCGTTGAGTATTATCTAACCAGGACTCTTGTTTTTTTTCACTCATTAGGTCCCCAATTCAGTTTCCTTCACAGCACAGGTCAAGATATTTAATAACACAGGATCTAAATAAAGTATTTGGGTTTAAGTGACTTGCTTCATAATTTTTCCTTTTATTAGGAGATAAAGGGAGACGTCATTTAAAGAGTCATATTTCTAATTTCACATGTTCCTTTTTCAAAGAGGAATTTATACCATTCTATTTCCATATTATATAAAAACCTAACAATTTTTTCTATAAATATTAGTCTGAATGCCCAGCATGGTAGCTCATGCTTGTAATCTCAGCAGCTCTGGAGGTTGGGGGCAGGAGGATCATGAGTCAAAGCCAGCCTAAGCAACTTAGCAAGGCCCTAGAGCAACTTAGTGAGACCCTGTCCTTAAATAAAATATAAAAGACTGAGGATGTGGTTCTGTGGTTAAGCCCCCTTGGTTTCAATCCCTGATTAAAAAAAAAAAAAAAAAAAAAAAAAGAAGAGTCTGAATGATCAGGAGTAAACATGAGTGTCCATATCTCAATTGATTGGACAGAATGACCTCAGTTCAGGTCAGGTGTTATGCACTGGGTTTTGTGAAGAAAAGTTACAGGATGCATTACTGTCTGGTAGAATGAAGTATTCTCTCGGCCTGGAAGAAAAGGGACAAATAAAAACAGAGAGAAATATATGACCAAAAGTTTATGCACCTAAACATAGCAATGTAGTCATGTCCAAGTGAACAGAAAACTTTTGCCTTGATTGAGGAAATTACTTCTAGATGTTGATGTGAGATTCTCTGGAGAAAGCTTTACGCCACCAGCATGCTGTACTTCCTTGAACTATGTGAGATGTTTTGCTTCTGTAACTCTTTTAAACAGCAGCAGCAACAACAAAGAAAAAAAAAAAAAAAAAAAGAAAGCGAAACCCCCACAATCAATAGATTATCATTATCCTTTGGATGGTAAGGTTTTTTGAAATTAAAATTTTTATATTCGAATGTTGCTTTTTTTCCTGTCCTGGGGATTGAACCCACAGGTACTTTACCACTGAGCAACATCCTCAATACTTTTTATTTTTTATTTAGATACAAGGTCTCACTAAGTTGCTTAGGGCCTCAATAAGTTGTTGAGAGTCTGGCTTCAAATTTGAGATGCTCCTGTCTCACCTTCTGAGTCACTGGGATCACAGAGATGTGTCACTGCACCAGGCTGAATGTTGCATTTTTAAGAGAAAATATCTTGATTTTAGTATTGATAATGTAACTAGTGAAAAAAATTTCTGTACACACTCCTAAATTTTTTTAGTTAGCATTACAGCTCTTATAAGACTAGACAGGTCCTCAGAAATCATTTAGACTCACCTGTGACTTCGCAGATGAGGAAGCTGAACAGGACTTCCTGGGGTTGCCAGTTAGCTAGCAGCTAAACAGGGGTCTTGCTGGAAGTTTGGATTCTTAGTGACAGTCCTTTCAGCTTCTTTTGCTGTAGGATTAAGAAAAATAGGTTCTTAATTCACTGTTGTGTATTCGGAGAGGGTGGGGATCCAATTTTTCGTGTTTCAGAAATATATGGTGTGGTAGTCACTTCTGTTCTTCAACTATTGCTGGCTTTCTGAAGGTGCATTTCCTGACCCCCTGTGACTACTGTGACCAATGATTTGTAAAGAGAATTGCGCCACTTCTGAGTAGGAGTCTTTTAGATTTTTAATTTGCAAATATTGGATATATTTATGGTGTACAATGTGATGTTTCTCTCTTTGAGGTATATACAAATATAAAGTTTGCTTTTTTGGATGTTAGAAGCCTCCTGCAGACAACTGGAAAGCAAGAGTGTCCTTTTCTTGTGTTGAACAGTAGGAGGAAACCCCATAGAGTAGTGCATTGTTTGTGTAAGAGAAAAGGAGGTAGTTAATTCAGTTGGTTCCCTGCCTTCCTTTCTTCCTTCTTTCCTCCTTCCAGTCATCAAGTCCACTTCCACTCATTAAGTCAGTCATTGAGTCCAGACTTCCACTCTGAAGTCCAGTACTCAAGCAATCTTCCTGCCTCAGCCTCCTGAGTCGCTGGGTGCAGGTGCATGCCACCACATCCGTCTTAAGTGATGTTCTGATATCTGTGTACATTGTGGAATGGCTGAGTCAGGCTTATTAACATGCCTGAGTAGGAATTTTTAACCCATGCTGTGAGACTCCAGGGGTTGTTTGTAACCCCTGGTTACAAACCTGCTAAAGAGTGTTTTATTGAAAGAAAGAAAATGCTTCTAATTTAGGCTGTAGTGTTAAAGGGAAATGAAGAATTGAGAAAACACATTTGGTATTTTAGAGCAAAATAGTGTTTTTTTTTTTTTTTTTTTTTTGCTTAGTTTGGTATTATGTTTTTGTATCATTATCTTGATTCTTCACTCTTTTAAAAAAAGATTACCTGTGTTACAAAACTATATAAGGAATGACTGTTATGACCAATCTTAAAAATGTTTGAACTATTGTCATTTTAAATTACAGCTACAATTTAGTAAATGAATTGAAGAGTCAAGGAATCCAGGTCTTGGTTTTTATCTTGTCACTGCATGACCTTCAACCTGGTTGGGTCTCAGGACACACACTCATCTATAAATAGGTGTTGAAACAGATCATCCTGAATATCTTTCTAGCTCTGTTAATCTGTAATTCCAGGAAATCAAAGCAATATGCTGCTAGCTGTTATGAAGTAGGGAATTCTTCTTTCTTTTCTCTCATTTCTGGTCCCAGGAATTGAACCCTGGGTTTCAGGCACGGTAAGTACAACTGAGCTGTATCCTGAACCTCGGAGTCAGGGATCTTAAACACAATTTTAAAGTACACGGACTAGACCTAAGAATAGCGTGGTGTAGCAATTCGAGGGATAGTTAATGATTCAGTCATGCAAAACTTGAACTGTCCTGGGACATGATATGTTGTACTTTTAGTACTATGTCTTTTGCGATTTTTAAAAATATATTTTTGAGGCTTTTCTGATATTTAGATGTATTTGCCTTGTATTTGTGAAAATTTTTCTTCTCTAGCTTTCAAAAACTGTTTCCCAGGGATGTAGTGGAACTGTGCCTCTGGTGTGTTTAACTTGCTTTTTAACGTGACCGTGGTTTCTTACAGTGGTGTGAATGGCAGGATCCTACTGCTTTCTCATGACATGGGTCAGCTTTCTCTCCCTGAGTCCTAAGACCTTAGAAAAGCACTGGCGGTCTCGGCACTAGATTTTCCTTTGATGGAAGTCTAGCCACGGCTGCATCATGGTTCAGCTCCCAGATCTGTTAGAATGTTTTGTTTGCAGTCAATTTGGAAGGAAGGCTCAGAAACAAAGCCCTAATGGTGGAATTGGTGTCACTGGTTTCTTTCTTTGGCTTTTTGATTTCTATCTTCTCAGAGCCCAAAATAAACTGGCTATTGAGTCTCAAAGCCATAACACCTGCCCAGAGGTATCTGTCTAAATTGTATTGATTTTTTCAGGTGTGATGGCCAACTCCTATAATCCCAGTGACTTGAGAGGTTGAGGCAGGAGGATTGCAAGCTTGAGGCCAGCCTCAGCAACTTAGCAAGACCCTATCTCAAAGTAAAAAAAAAAAAAAAAAAAAAAAAAGTATAGGGGGCGCTGGGGATGTGGCTCAGTGTAGGATACCTTTGGGTTCAAATCTCAGCAACCAAAATAAATAAATAAGTGAAAATTTCATTTATATCCCAATGGATTGGCAAAGCTACTAAATGATCTGTAAAAACCAGTCCAGTTATTTCTGTTATGTGGACACTGTGCTGAACTCTTCGTTTTTTTACTTCACTCTTTGCACTGACATGTCAGCATAATACTCTGTCTTATGGACTCAGCCGATGGAGAATGCTACTCATACTGATTGCCATTCCCCTTGGTCTCCTTGGTTATAAAGTAAACTTTTATAGAAACAGAAGCTGCCTGAAAATATAAATCTACTCAGGTATACTGAACGTTTTGTTTTGATTCAAGGCAAATAAAATGTTCTTTATGTAAAATGAATTTTTAAGAAAATAGAGTTGTGACATTTTGACTGGTGTTACTTATTTTGCATTCCTAAAATATTTTCATTTTTTTGCCTTCATCAGAATCTTATTTATAAAGGGTTTCAGTGCAGTTATCCCAAGAAATAAAAATAACCTAGCATGAATACAAACATCACTCAGTCATGGTTCTTATTAAGCTTCAAGACCCATGTACAAAAGCACCATTCAATGCCTTAAAAAGATGGACGTGGTGATCTTAGAGCTGAAAAATCATATCATCTTTGGCTAATCATTCTGCCCGACCTTGAACATAGACTACTGTCGTGTGGTGTGGTGTTGGAGAAGGTGATTCAGTGTCCCCAGATTCCAGTTGATATTCAGGAATGCACTAGCTCCCAAGGCCAAGGTAATGCACTGTAGGTCTTCTGTCTATTTGTGAACCACACTCTTGGGGTCTCTGGAGAAGGGCAAGAAATGTTACTGACTCCTTTATGCCACCAGGCTCGTAGCACTCAACTGAGCTAACCAGAATCCACATGTTCCTACTTGGGTGGCTTAATTCCTAAGGAGTGTGAATGGGTGGAATGCAGTAATGGAGAATGTGTTCAGGTTTGATGGTATGAGAGATATGCACATTTCACATGATTATTTTCAGTGGAACACTTGCTGTTCTAGACATTCTTTCTTAACCTTCTAAAAGCAAGTTGTGGTGTTTGCTTGATTTGCTATCATAGTCATTTCTCAAAGTTCAGCAAACAATAATATTAAGAAAATCCTAATAATTACATCAAGCTTTCAGTGACTATACCTCAACTATTCACAAAGAGAATGAACTCTATTCTCATGATACTTAGCGTTTGAGATAAGTGCAAACCTTTTTCATTCACACTTTGGAGGTTTTACAGCACACTTAAGTAACTGTACCCAGCACGCCCCAAGGAAATGATGACAATAATAGGTCTAATATTTGGGGAAAAAATTGTTTGAGTTCATTGAAGTGAAAGCAAATCAAAAAGCAAGGAAAATATTATTCTTGCATAAGTGTTCTAGGAACTCAGCTGTGTTGGGCTCCAAGGGCAAGAGTGAGCCACTCTTCCTAACCGAGTGTGGGGTGCCAGCCAGCATCAGCTGCTGCCACTAAGTGTCAGTTATGCAGGGCCCCTGACCCTTTTCCATTTTCAGAACAAGAATAGAACTAATTGTAGCATCAGGATGCAATGCATTCCAAAATATATTTACTCCAAAGCAGTAATCTCTTTCACATCCTGAAAAATAACCAAGAAGGACATAATTTTTGCCACTTAGAACATTTTTGACATTGGATTTGAAACTCTAAACTTCAAATGTGCTGAAAAATACAGTTCAAAAAATTAGATTTGGGGCTGGGGTTGTAGCCCAGTGGTAGAATACTTGCCTAGTATGTGCGTGGCACTGGGTTCAATTCTCAGCACCACATATAAATAAATAAAGGTCCATTGACAACTAAAAAAAATTGTATATAATTCCAAATAGTTTAATAATGAACTTCACGAGACCATCCACATTCTTTACTGTTGTGGAATTGTAGGCTATTAACCAGTACTTGAAATGAGTAAACCAATTTTAGAAAGCACTTCCAACAGTGGTGTTTGTCATAATGGCACTGTATCTGTGTCCACATCCAACCCTTGGTCAAAGCACAAACTTGGTAAAGTTTACATCTCTCTTCTTCATTTTCTTTGTTCTTTCAGTTTTCTCTAGCGCTCTGAAGTCATTGCCATCATTCCAATGAATTCCAGTATTGGACAAAGTCCCTCCTTAACCATGTAAAAAACCCTGATCTTCAGAAAGATTGCAAAAGGATGTGCACTGGTCTAATTAATCAGTAGCTAATAATAAGCAGTCGTAGGAACCTCTAACTTTGTTCCTGGACTAATTTCTTCTGACAATAAGAAGGTCTCACAGTTTCTGCAGGACTTGGAGCCACATGATCTGGGTCTAAGTTCTGGCTCAGTCAGACCCCCAGCACTCCATATTTCTTTCTTTTTTAAGATTTTTTTTTTTAGATGTTGATAGACCTTTATCACTTATTTGTATGTGGTGCTGAGGATCGAGCCCAGGGCCTCACACATACTAGCCGAGTGCTCTGCCACTGAGCCACAACTCAGTCCCTGCATTCCTTCTTTCTGAGCTTCAGTTTGTATGTATCACTTGGGGGCAGCCATGAGTCCGTGAGACGGTGCACACAGAGAGTTTTGTAAAGTGTTAAGGCTCCCTAACTCAGGAGTTTAAACATTGCTTTAAAATCACACAGGGAACTCCAAATAGGAAGTCAGAAGCCCTGTGTTTAGTCAGCTTTCTGGTACTGTAGCAAATATCTGAGAGAATCGACTTATAAAGAGAAAAGGTTTATTTTGTCTCCCAGATTGGAGGTTTCAGTCCAATATCACTTGGCCCCATTACTTTTGGGCCTGTGGTGGGGCTGCACATCATGGCAGGATACATGGTGAATCAAACTGCTCATCTTGCAGCCAGGAAGCAAAAAAGAACAGGGAGTGACCAAGATCCAGTAATACCCTTGAGGGCACGCCCCCCCCACCCCCAACGGTGCCCAAAGACCATCCAGGAGGCCCCACCTCTTAAAGGTCCCACCACCTCCCAGCTGCACCACCCTGAGGACCAAGCCTTTACCACGAGGGCCTTTGGGGATAACTACCCCCACCATAGCCGTCCTGCTTTGATACTTCCTCCCCTCTGAGACCTGAGAAAAACCTTCTAACCCTGCCAGACCTGTTTCTTCTCCATAAAAACCTGCAGGTCAAACCAGAGCATCTCCAAATTCCCTTTCAATGCAAGGTACTTTACAATGCCATGGATTAATATCATTTACAGTGAAAAAACCATGACATCTAATACTAGGAGCAGAGAAGGTGCAAGAGTTTGACCTGGGAAGTGAGTAGAGGGACGAAGGAGGTGGTGATGATGGGGAGGGGGCCTGGCCTCCCAGAGGAGTGACGAGGGAAGCTGTAGCACAAGAGGCGGGACCCCCTAGAAGCAGAGGCATCAGTTTAGATGAGTGCACGGCTTTGGGGTGAAGGCTGCAGGGATCCTGAGGAACAGATGATGGTTAGTAGAACTTTTTCTTTCATGGGAGATGTTGTGTTGTGGGATCTAAGGCTGCAGGGGTTCCAGCAGTCAGCAAATGCAGGGATGAAGGATGAAGATGGAGGAGGAGGAACAGAGGACAAGGATAATGAAGACAAGGACAACCTCTTTAATTTGTCTCTTCCTTGGATCACCAGGCGGTGAGAGTGCTCAACTTAAAATGTAGATCAGGTGACTTCTTTCTCCCCATTGAATTCTTTCACGTCTCTTTGTATCAAGATGACAAATTCCTCATCGCTGGCTTTAGTGTCTTTGAAGGAAGGGACACTTGCTTATCTCTCTAATCCCCCTGCCCCCTGTTCCACTCCACTTCCTCTCCAGCCACACCAGGCAGCTCGAGGCCACCAAGGTGCATGCCTGACTCTCCACCATCCCTCACAGGTCCTCTGGTTCTGTGGGATCTTAGTTTGTCTTCAGACAGGCTCTCTCTGACACCCTGCCTGTCGTGCTGTCCACCGAGTGTCCTGCCGCACCACCACGAGCTAGAATTGTCATGCTCTCTGGTGTCTGAGCAGAGGCTCCTTTATCAGGTGACTGAATGAATGAAGAGTTGACGTTCTTTTTTCCCCCTTCTCTCTCTTCTTTCTATATTTCCTGTGCTTTTTGTTTTGTCTTTCCCTCACTTATTTAAAGCTGTAGCTTATATAAGTTTCTGATTATAAAGGCAGTACATACCCATGCCAAAGAAGTGACACTTGAAAGCACAAGGAAGAAAGCAAAGAACATCGACATTCCATCACCCAGAGGAAAACCAGAACTAACATTTTTCTTTTCTTTTTTTTAAATTTTAAAATTTTGTTTGTTATAATTAGTTGTACATGACAGTAGAATGCATTTACACATTTTGGTAGGTCATGCATAAATAGAGTATAATCTCCCATTTTTCTGATTGTACCTATTGCAGGATCACATTGGTTATGCAGTCATACATGTACATGAGGTGACAACGTCTGCTTCACTCTATTATCATTTCTTCCCCCACAGGCCTCTCCTCCCTTCACCGATCAATAAATGGGCTAAGGAACTGAACAGACACTTTACAGAAGATACACAACCCATCAACAAATATATGAAAAAATGTTCAACATCTCCTTTGTTTTCTTTTTAAAAACAGACACATAAGAGCATAAAAAATTATATGTAGCAGTGTGGTATAAAAACATTAAATATCCTGTCTTCTAACCTTTTTTTTTTTTTTTTTTTTTTTTCCTTTTTACTGGGGATTGAACTCAGGGGCACTCGACCATTGAGTCACATCCCCAACCCTATTTTGTATTTTATTTAGAGACAGGGTCTCACTGGATTGCTCAGTGCCTCGCTGCTGCTGAGGCTGGCTTTGAACTCGTGATCCTCCTGCTTCAGCCTCCTAAGCCACTGGGTTTACAGGCGTGCACCACTGTGCCTGGCCTGTCTTCTATCTTTTTGAGATGCATAGCACATAATTGTTACCTGTCGTCACCCTATTGTGCAGTAGCACACAAAGCATCTTACTGTAATTTAGTATACATCTTATTCCATATGCTTCTGAAGTTTTTCAGTACAGATGAAAAATGCAAGACGTGTTCTGTTGCCTGTGCTCTTTTGAGCTTCCCCCTCTACTTAGTGACACACATGAACCATTATTTTTCCCTTCTTTCCTCACACTCATTCCCCTTCCATAACAGCTTATAATGTGGGACTAAAACATGTAATTATTAATTGTCTTCATTGGAGAGTTGTAATATCTGGTTCTTAATTTTAAAAAGCAGTTGAAAGTAATATTTTTCTTTCCAAATTTCAACAAAACCAAGTTGTTTTTCCCTTAAAAGACCTTTAATCAATGGAGTCTGTGTACCCTGCCTCCCATGGACATCAGAACTATTCTTCTCTGCCTGTGGGTTAGGCCCTCCCTGCCTTTTCCAGGCATAATCCAGCATTTATCTTTGGTATAAAAAGTAACTGTTATTCTTGTCTGTCACTGCCAGCATTGCAGAATGGGCATTTAAGTGCCTTGGATTGTGTATTTAGAGCAACTAACAGCTGCATGTGCTATTTCCACTACTCTAAGATCCACCCAGGATGTGACCATGGGAATGCTTGTCATTTCTTTCTTTCTTTTTAAAATTTGGGAGTGATATGCAGAGGTGAGAACTAGGTGAGAGATTCTTCAACAGATTGCGGGCTTGCCATTTGATAGCTAGAGAAAACTGCATTCCTTGGAGAGGCTCTGAGAATGCTAGTCTGCCTGAACTTGGGTCAGCCACACAAAGTGCCTGGGACACTCAAGTAATATCAGTGTGTTTCCAAAACAGACAAGCAAGCAAATTCCACACTTGTGCATACATACCCCCATGTGCATATGTATACACATGACACTGTGACACGGCCTGTAAATCACTAACCAACTAACAAACCAAACATTCAGATGAAAACCCTCAGCTTTTCCCTTGAAAAAGAAAACATGAATCAGTTTCAGTTGGAGGAAATGGGCAAATCTTCCTATCTTTCCCTTCCTTGAAGTGTCGCCATGCACAGATGAACCCTCTTTCTGGTTGTTTCTGTGTAGCGGGAGCTCCATCAATAAACATGAGCACTGTTTGGTGATCAGACTAGGTCCAGAAATGCTTATTACATTTTAATAGGGTCAATTTCATGGATTTTTCTCAAAATAATTTTCAGTCCAAGTCAGGTGCTGTGGTGTATGCCTATACTCTCAGTGCCATGGGAGGCTAAGGCAGGAGGATCACACGTTCTGAGGCAGCCTGGACAACTTAGCAGAGACCCTGTCTCCAAATAAAAAATAGAAAGGGCTAGGGAGGTAACTCAGTGGTAGAGTGCCCCTAGGTTCAATTTCCAATATGGAGAGAGAGAGAGAGAGAGAGAGAGAGAGAGAGAGAGAGAGAGAGAGAGAAACCAACAAGCAAACAAGGAAAAAAAATTCAGTTCAAATCCTAATACGAAATGAGATTATTCATGTCTGTCCTTTTCATATTTTATGTTGTAAGAACTTTGTGCTTGGGAAAGTATGTTTACAATTGGAATGACTCTCCTTGGCCATAACTACTTGAAACGACATCACCACCAGCTCCTGACCATTGTCTGGTTTGGTGCATGGTGGCGGCCACGCAGTTAGCACGTTAGCACTTGCATCATGACGCCCGGTAAGAATATGTTGGAAGGACGTAGCAGATGCTGTCCGTGCCCTGCCCACGCGTCATTTCATGGCGATTCACGCTCCCAACCCGGGGCGGCGATACCAGCCCCCAGAAGCCCTCCCCCAGTGGCGGATGGGAGCAGAGCGTGGCCACCCCGGGTCCCCTCCCTTGGTCGACGCGGCCAGGCCCGCCTGTCTTCAGTGCCCTGCTGGCCTTAGGTTCCAGTCACTAGTTCACCCACGCATTCTTCACCAGCAGTCTTCCCCTTCCGGCCCCCTTGCCAGGATTGGCATCGAATCAAGGTCTCAAATCCAGCCAGATCCCTGTTTTGGTGGCTCCCTAATCCAAAACAAACGTCCAACCCTCAGGCAACATTTTAATCTGTCTTCCTAAGTAGGTAAAATAATTTTTTGGTTTAATCTACTATTTATCAAGCCCTTTATGTGTGTTTCACTCTCTGGTAGCAGACATTGCTAATTGTCTACTAAATAATGTCTTTGTTATTTATCTTTTAAAGGAAAAGCTTTCCTACATCTAAAACAAGATCGAAACAATTAAAAGGCAATGAAAGTATCAGATGAATAAGTATGTAGGTTAAACCCAATCATATTTTGATTCCCAGTCTTGACAGTGACACTTAAAGGCAGAGCAGAGCAGAATACATATGTACCAAAGGCTAAATTTAGTGATCGAACTTTTATTTTTATCATTGCTTTTCATAACATCTTCTGTATTAGAGAACACCAGAGGCTTATCCAGAATTTGTCGTTTCAGTGACACTGAGGAGTAAATCGATAAAGCAATTCAAACATAGTGTCTGATGAACAGTAAGCTCCTGGTAGATGGTGATCATGGTTAGGGTAATTGGTTGTCCACACTGGTACACGTTCAGAACTGGAGGGTGGTGCTACGAAATACCTACAGGGGCTGGGAGCCAGCCCAGGAGGTGTGTGGCTCCAACACTGCAAAAAACAAAAACAAAACAAACAACCAGAATTTATTATTTTAATTTAATTTCTAAATTATATTTTGATGCACAAACTAGTTTTATTATATGACTAGGCCTAAAAAATAGTTCCATTTAAAACTTTCGAAAAATAAAATTCTTCCCTTAAAATAGAAATAGCAAATATCCACGTACATTAAACTAAAAATTAAACCCTTCATATCTTCTTATCAGAACAATGAAAATCACATACAGTAGAGTGATTATTTTTGTTAGTCACAATGCTCAGTTTTTTAGTCATATCTGTCTCATTTCATGCCAGTTTTTGAAGGATGCCCTTTCCTTATAATACATTTTTCTGATATGAACTGATTTTTAATTTTTTCATAATGCTTGGAATCTTTTTTGAAGTTGTACTCTACATGAATAAAATTTCACTATTCTGTATTATTGTTAGACACCAATAAAAAAATAAAAGTTTCTCCCCACCTGTAGATATATTCCAAAGAGCAATTAGAGAATTTCTAAATTTAATCGTGGACACAATTTGAATGTGCATTATTCAGGTTTTCAGTTCTTCCTTGACCGTGGCTGGGAAGTTTCAGTACCTTCTCCTTTGTAAGTTTTGTTTTCCAAAATTACAATTCTCCAAAAGCCTCAAAAGCAGAACTCTTTTCAGGCTCTGTGAATTCTTTGATTGAAATCTCTAATTGATATTGAACATAATGCATTTCAAATCTAGAGGACTCGATAGAAGTGTTCAGTATCATTGGTAGGACACAGACTGATGTGCTAAGGCGTTCCTATTGATGATGCACAACAGAGAAAGAAGTTTCTGGAGGTTAAAGTTTATTTTTTTTTTAATGTTCTGTTTTTGTTTTTGTTTTTTTTGAAGGGGTTACCAGGAATGGAACTTAGGGGCACTTGACCACTGAGCCACATCCCCAGCTCTGTTTTGTATTTTATTGAGAGACAGGGTCTCACTTGTTGCTTAGCAACTCACTATTGCTGAGGCTGGCTTTGAACTCATGATCCTCCTGCCTCAGGTGTGTGCCACCTCAACCCAGCTATCTTTTTTTAAGTTCAACATCAACTTTATCACAAAAAAGTTTGTAGTGAAACTATCCACTATATTTGGAATTCAAAAATTTTAATAAATAGTTTCTATTGCAGTTGGTACAATATTTCAGTTTCCTTTGATTAAATTATGATTTGTTTATACTCTAATTCTATCTCTGCTTCATATGTTAATTTAACAATTAGAAATCTTAATTTAATGAGGTTTTTTTTTTTTTTTTTTTTTTTTTTTTTTTTTGTGAGCACCATGATCCAAGAGGCTGCCCCCCACCTGCCCACCAGTGCCAGGGATTGAACCTAGGCCCTCATGCATTCCAGGCAAGCGCTGTACCACTGAGTTACACTGCAGACCTCACATGTTGAACTCTCGTAAGATTCAGAGTAATGTTACATGTTCCATCTTATATGAACCAAATTTCCAAAAAATGTTGCTTTGATTTCACAGATTAGAATAAAAACATGAAATCATTGCTGAAATTAATTGATCCTTCTGGAGGCCTTGATAACTCTTATACAAAATTCGCAACAGCAAACTGTTTATAAAATTCCTCTGCTTTTAGTACCAACACATTATAGTGTTTGCTTCATTTTTTGGTACAGGAACACAAAAACTTGAAATAAAAAATTGGCAGTCAATTTAGAATACCATTCTGAATGTTACATAAGCACCTTCTGCAGCTGCATGTGATAAATCATAAAGTACAAGGACAGGGTTCTCAAAATAGTGACTAATTTTTGATGTGGATTATAATGCTTCTTCAGCAGATTTGTGTTCTTGGGTTTTTCACATGGTAATTGACGTTAGTTTGTTCCCCATGGCTGTAGGGGTGGGATGGGTAGCAGATGACGTCATTTTGTGCAATTTAACATTCATCATCAACTTACTTGTGTCAGAAATTTAGTACTTAATATTTTACTGAGTACGCACTTTCATTTTTTAGCTCATTGCTGTTGAAAGGATTTATTGCAAAATAAAAAAAAAAAAATTACCAAACAAGAATTTAATAGTTGTAGGAGCACATCATAGAAAAAAATGGCCCAATTCCATCGTGGCAAGGATGTTGTGTTAGTCAGCTTTCCATTACTGTTACTAGTTTCCGAGATAAATCAACTTATGAAGAGGAAAGGTTTGTGTTGGCTCAGTTTCAGAGGTTTCAGTCTATGGTTACTTGACCCTGTTGCCTTTGTAGACTATTATGGTGGGAGTGTAATTGGAGGAAACTACTCATCTCATGGCAGTTGGAAAGAGAGAGGGAGGAGGGGAGGGAGGTGGGAGGAGGAGGGGGAGAGGGAAGGAAAGAGAGTAAGGAGCTGAGCTGGAGTCCAGCTGTCTCCTCCAAAGGCACATCCCCAGCGACCTAACTTCCTTTTGCCAGACCCCACTCCCTCAAGATTCTGCCACCTGCCAGTTGTGCCACAGGTTGGCAACCAAGCCTTCAACACACGGGCCCTGGGGATGTAAAGAATCCGATCCATAGCAGGCTACAGACCTGCTCTCTCTTCTCTGAGCAGCACTTGCAGCCTCTCTCCCTGCGTCATCTCACATGACCCTAACCCTAGTCAGCTCCTTTCTACTGACCTCCCCTGACCTGTGCCTTGGCAGTTTTGCCTCTTGTGGGCCTTGGAAGCCCTTGTTTGAGGTGTTTTTTTTTTTTTTTTTTTTTTTTTTTTTTTAAGGTAAGCAAGTGCCCTTGAAAGGCAGATGTGTAAGTTCTACTGGGGGGGGGGGGGTATTGGAGAAAGTAGAGGTGGGCAGTTGTTACTCATCTTTCAGATTTACCCTCAGGTTAAAGCGATCCCTTTGCTTCCCATTCACATGTCGCAGGACTAGACAAGACCATGGCGGAAGCTAATACTAAACCAATCCCAGCTTATTTTAGTGCCACTATCAATGACAATTCCCCATTAAGGTGAAAAAGATCTAGCGGAATGTTAACAACCAGACAAGAAGGAAGGACAACAGGCCTTGACTAAGACCATTCAGGACAAAAAACAAAAACAAAAACAAAAAACACCCTAGTTACAAGGGTGGTACATTGTCTTAAAAGAAGTTATTGTATAGGAACACTAGAGGGCGCTTTAGACTATAATTAATAATTCTGCTTTGATTCATATACATGTACTATATCAGATTGATGTTATAAATTTCAATAGTGAATGTTGTTTAAAAGCTTAAGCAAATCCATATCAAGCTGTTTTATCTAGCATACAAGAAAATTTCAGAACAAGTGTTCTGGTGTCCTATCCCTTCTGTCCCACCCCGCTGGAGTAGAGATTATATATGTCTGCTTTACTTCAGATTTTTTTTTTTTCAAAGTAACTGAAGGTTAGATAAAGATAGGGTTGCAATCTGTTTCTGCTTATTGAGATTTTGGAGCGTGTGTGTGTTTAATTCAGCCAACTAAAGTAACTGTCGCATTATCCTTTAGAGATTAGCCCGGTGATGATGTTCTAGGTACATGTAACACTTGTTTTTTTCTAAGTACTAAGACAAGTGTGTTGTCTTCGGGTAGCAGTATGACACTGTGGGAGAAGGCCTCATTTGACTAGATGTCTGGTCTGGAGCTTGTGGTTCTGTCCCCATCTCTGTGACTTTGGGCAAATGATAATCTTGCTGGGACTATTTCTTAGTACTAAGTGATGAGTTTTAATTAAATGTCTCCTAAGTCCTACTCCAGTCTTAAATCCTGTAATTCTGACTCTTATGCTTATTTTTGATTCATTTTCAATGTACATTAGCACTAGGTGTCACACTGAGAAATCATCTTCAAATTCATATTGTGCAGCCTAGCGCCATGCTGTGAAAGCTTGATTCAGGAGGAAGTGGGGATGCAGGTGGCTCCATTTGGAGCCCTGATCAAGTTCTTTATAATGGCTCGTTTTACATTAGAAACAGACAACTTTTGGTCAACTGCTAGAAAACATTTATATAAGCACCACTACCAATCTTAAACTTACTCTGAAGTACAAATGATAGTGAGATGTTTATCTGTCAGGGATTAGATCCAGACTAGATTAAAAAATAAGAAGCCAAAATTATTTGTGCTTTTAAATTAAATCTCATTAGTCTTTCTTGATGCTACCAAAACACCCAAGACAGACATTTGCCAGGTAAGATATAGACTCTGTGTGTCCTCATATTATTGTGGTCCGCTGCTTCATTGAATATTGTAGCCATACAGTTTTCTAACTCCTGAAGAAGTCTCTGCTATTCTTGACTGAGTTCTACTTCTGAAACAAACAGCTTGTTAAATGGTGTATAAAAAGAAATGCTGGCAACATTTATGTTTGTTGGAAAGAAAATAATTTGGTCAATGGAGTTGTATAACCCTTTTATTATGTAGACATAATAGAATCATTTCTTAGTATGTTTCTAAATGTGTTAACTTTTCAATAACCTCTTGCAGATCTTAGTGTGTGCATCTGTGTGTATGTTTCTGTGTGTCTTGTGTCTGCAGGTGTGTCTCTGTGTGCTCATGTTTCAAGTGCACTGTTTTCTACACTTAGTAACTCTGAGACGGTAACTCATTTTACATTTTGAAGGTTTCTCCACATTCTATGGGTTTCCCACTGTGAAGGCGAAGTCAGCATTAAGGAGGTCAGAAGGGACCTTCCATCTCTTGACCATTTCTTCATGACTCCTAATGTTGGAACTGAGTGTTGAGAGAAGCAGGAAAGTGTACAGAAAGAGAGAAACCCAAGCAGAATGAACCAGCAGAGCGGGTGATCCTGGTGGACTCACTCCAGGGAACTGGCAGGTGGGTGGACAACTGGTTCAGGTCCCAGGTCCCAGGGCCCAGGAGTCAGTGCCAGGGGAAGTCAGCCCTTGCATTCGTCAACCTGTGTTGAGTGCCTACTTTGTGCCAGGTGCTACGGTCTGTGAAATGAATGTAGAAGTTTCTTCCTTCAAGCATTTGAAGGACTCGTGGGTAAAATAGATATGTCAACAAACCATTATAAAGTCATAGATGCTAAGAGGATTGCCCTGCAAGCCCCAGGAATTCCTGAGACAATCAGTGGTCTCAAATAAATTAGCAAGTCTATAAGGGCAGAAGCAGGTGCAGCTGGACTAGAGGTTCCAATGATGCCAAAGTCCCCTCTCCCTCTTGGTCCCTCAACTCTATTCCACCTGTCTGCTTATAGTTTGGAATCCCACATTCCTTTTTTTTTCTGTTTTTAAGTATATTGAGCATTCTAGTGAAAGAGAACTTAGATTGGGCTCCATGTGCCAGGTGATTGATGGACGGTCACTTTGGCCAGTATGATAGAAGTGATGATAAAACTGTAGGGGGAAAAAGTCTTCTTGCCTCCCATCTCCGTACTTTTGTTGGACAAAAGTTGCTTGCTTGATTTACTGCTTCCTTTCAAGCTTTATAAGTGGTGTCATCTATCAGGCAACAGAAAGGCAACCCTTCCTCTCCCACCAAACCTGGCCCCAGATTCCTTCTCTGCTGCCTAAAATACAGAGACTTGGAGATTGGTTTGATTTGACAATAAGAGGGAATGGGGAGTTGAGGTAGGAGAGGATGCTGTCAATCATTTGCACTTTAATGTGAATTAGAATAACCAGATCATTTCCAGGTCCCGGCTCGTCGCCAAGGGGACTGCGTAAGTAGGATTATGGAGTTGGAGTGGAGAGTGAAGGTGAAGTTCGGCGCGCTCGCAGAGCAGGCTTGTACAGACTTTGCCTGAGCCTCAGGCAACTGGGGAGAACCAGGAGAGAAGAGGAACTGAGGAAAGCAGGGGACAAGGGCAGAGGGGCCAGCTCTGCTCTTGCCAGTCTCAGGCAGGACCCAATGGGGCCCGCTCCTGCAGCCCCCAGCAGCTGTCATTTGATGCTTGTGAAGTCCCTAGCCTGCTGGAGTTTTGAAGGGGATGTGCAGAGCTAGATTCTGCAGTCTTCCCTCCCTCCTTGCAGATTCTCTGGTGATAAAGCGGAAGTTTCCAAGGCCAACTCTGGGTCAAGCAGTGAAAAACAGACTTTCTTTGTGGATACAGTTTATCCTCTTTTCAAAAGTTGGAAATTACTATGGCCTGGACTCCGAAAGGCTGCTGGGCAGAGGGGGCAGGGCCTCTTCCACCTGGTCAGTGTTCTTTCCTAGCTTTCTAACAGTGGATTGGTTGGTGGGGAATGGTCAGCGTTGACTGAATTACGAGTGAAGTGGGAGGCAGGAAGGAGGTTTCTAGGTCTGTGGTGCTGACCTAATTCTGGATGATGTTTTCATTGAGTTGATTATTTTTATATTCTTTTCTGGTAAGTGAATTACCTTCACCCACCTTCAGCTTTTCCATGTCCGGACTTCCAATTCTTCCAATTCCTCACCACATTGTAGGTGCACTTGAAAACTCACTCCTTAAGCTATTTTCATTCTTTCAGCCCAGAAGAAACAATTGCCTGCTTATTATTTCAACAGCAGCCTTGCTGCTGGCATAGTGAACACCCTGATCTGCGTAGGGAATAGGTTGACATTTGTTGTCAGGGCTTTAAAGGGGTTATCTTTAATGTTTAGTGTACCAGTCGACTCTTTTTACTTTAATCACCTTTGTTGTTGGGTGATTAAATATGAGTCACCAGACCTGGCTTTTTCACCAATCCTGAAAACTAGTTCCCTCTTAAACAAACAATTTACTTGTTTTCTAGTGTTACATTCACCACATACTGTGGTTACTGACTTTTTTTTTTTTTTTTTTGGATTTCAATTTCAATGAAAAAAATTTGTAACAAATCACTTTAAAAATATATGTTCTCTTTACATTTTGAAACTGGGGTATTTGTGTGTCTTGTGGTTAACTTGGGCATTTGTTCCAAGTTCAAACCCATGATTTGTTCCTAAAAAGTGCTCAATTCTGCCTGGTGTCTGCTGGTACAACATAACAAAAAGACTCTTGTGTAAAATGGATTTTGTATCATCCATCTGCTTTCCGGTAAACTTTAAGATTCTTTTCAATCCTAAAAATCAAGTGGAATAGTTACTAGATCAAGCATGACTTTTACAAATGTTAAATAAGTGGGGCACACACCTGGAATCACAGCGACCTGGGAGGCTGGGGCAGGAGGATCACAAGGCCAGCTTCAGCAACTGAGTGAGACCCTGTCTGAAAATGAAAGTGAATAAATACATAAAAAGGGCCAGGGATGTGACTCAGTGGTTAACCACCACTGGGTTCAATCCCTGGTACCAAATAAATAATAAAATAAAATAAAAAATAAGAAAGGCTGGGAATGTAGCTCATGGGAATGTAGCTCAGTGGTAAAACACCCCTGGGTTCAATCCCCAGTATCCAAAATGTAAATAAAATGTTAAATAAAAAATAAAGATATTGAATAAACAAGACTCATTGCTTGAAGATAATTTTTAAAAATGAGGACATTCCAAAAAGAATTATTCCCATAGAAGTATTAAGCCCTCCTTGTTACAGGTACTCTTGGTATGACTGGTGTGTGTGTGAAAACTATGTTAATTGTAAATAAGTACATTCGGTAATCCTTTAAGTAACAATTACCGTTCCCTCATTTCCTAGGATAAATATTTTGGCCTGGGCATGGTGGCACACACCTGTAGTCTTGAGAGGCTGAGGCAAGAGGATCACAAGTTCAAGGCCCGCATGGGCAACCTAGTGAGACTCTGTTTCAAAATAAAAAATAAAATGGCCTGGGGATGTAGTTCAGTGAGAGAGAATCCCTGTATTAAAAAAAAAGAAAAAAAGAAAAAAAAGGTAAGAAATATAATTTTATAATCAATGTCCCCATTTTTGCACATTAAATATGCAGGTATAGTTTTTTGTTGTTTTTGCTTCCTTTTCCTATTACTAATGAGAAAAATAACTTTCATTGAGAAAGCAGGAAAAATATTTTTGGCATCTGTTTTTCTGCTGTCGTAGCTGTGCTAATGAGTTCTGATCATGGAGGTCAACTTTGCAGCAGCCTCAACTAGTTTAGTTTAAAGTCAGATTAAAACAAGTCCCTTCTTCCTGTGCCTCCAAACCCATAATTTAGTTCTGAACTTTTAAAAGGATGCTTGGCCAGTTTTTTTCCCCTCTAACCACAATTTGATATAATTTCCTTAAAAGGCAAGAAAATTGCCACATTCAGAGATTCTAGAGCTAGTTGTTTAGGGGCTGTTTTTGATGATGGGAAAATTAGGTGGACCACCACGTAGTATTTTTGAGCAGTGGAAAGAAACCAGGGGCCGGGGAGACTGGGGAGAGGCAATCAGCTCAGCAGGAAGAATTGGCAAGATTGGGATTCCCCATCTTTGACCTCAGCATTTCAGTAGGCCTTTGTTTTCATGTGAATCCCCTCAATCCCCCCACCTCGTTTCCTTCCTATTTTTTTCCCATCATACAAGCATTTTCTTGAATGTGCCAATATTTGGATGCCCTCTGAGCTTTGGAAAGGCATTTTCTTTGGGTTCTGTCCATGGACTGCATTTAGTTCTGCTGTGCATTCATCAGAAAAACCTTAAGTGGAATGAAGCACAAAAAGTATGAAATTCTCTTAAGTTCCTTCTGGAATCATTTCAGCTGTAGTTTCTCTTCCTTTTGCTACATAGGAAATTGAGGTCTTTGGAAGCAGGGAATCCCCAAACCACAGAAGCTCTACTGGAAATCCACGTCCTACAAACCCAACATCTTCCCACTTCCCCATATAACTCTGCACATTTGCTTTCTGATTTGGTAAATGCTGGAAGGAGGGGCTCTGGTTTAAGCAATGATGAGAAGGAAACTTAGCTCAAATTCCACAGCACAGCAAAGACGTAACTCTGTAACCTGAAGATTTTTATTAAGTAGACAAACAAGGGATTGGTGTCGATAGGTGACTTATAAAAGAGGAAATTTGTGGTGGTGATTAAGACTAGAACCTTTGGCATTAGCCAAACCTTGTTTAGAAACCAGCTGAACCATTGTGGCCAGTTCAGCTGATCCTTTAGCTCCTACAGGATAGAAATCAAACAGGGCTAATAGTATCAGAAATAATCATTTATTGCATTGATTAATGTAGCAAAATGGCTATCCCATAGGCAGAGTAACCAGGCAAAGTAGGCAGGCAAAACCACCACTCCATAGACGGTGGTTAGGCAGCTAAGGGGTGAACAACATTTATGTAGTTATGCATCAGGAATCTGCATATATATAGGTTACTCAGCATTATTCACGATTATGTTGCAGCTTAGTGCACTACCGTGTTGCTCAGGGTCAAAAATGTGTCTAAAAGTGTGTTAGGTCTCCCTTCTGGGTGTGCCTTTTAACATGGAAAAAAAAAAATCATTTAAATGAACGTCCCAGTTATTTTCAGTCAAGGGGTTTTATTCAGCCTTGCTTGCATTGGTTTTGTTGGTTTTGATCTGGGGGAGGCCTTTCTACCAATCATCCTGGCATCAAGCATGTAGTGCTTTCCTGTCACCAATTTAAACTTCAGCCCTTTCTCCTGTCTCAAACTGACAAGCCGGGTGACCCTGATCTAAGGGTTTTGCATCTGTGAAGATAATATGTAATACTTAGTATTGTAGGACTAGTACGCCCATTGTGGTGTCCAGGACAAAGTAATTCCTCGGGGGCCATTTGTTTATAAGTGCATTTATTCATAAATGTTATGTTGTATGTACAAAGAAAGAAATATGTATTACTAATTTCTTAGTGTCTGTCTCGTTGAAATAAGAGTGACGGATATTGCTTTTGGTATTAAATGTCCCCATGGATAAGGTGACTTGGCATGACGTTCACCGGTATTGATTATAGCAGAGGTATTCTCTCTGCCTCCTGCCTGGTAAACTATTTGTCCTTCAGACCCTGTCCTTTCTCACCTTGGCTGACCCTCCAGACAGTGATTGGTCTGGACTTTTCTCTGGGTTCCTTTTGTATTCATGGGCACTATTTGGATCAGGGTTTCTGCTGTCTCCCCTTCTGGACTGTTGGCATTTTGATATAGGGATTATTTTATTTATATTCCCTCTCCTTCCCCGCTACTGTCCAGCGCAGGCATGGGGGTGACCACTAGGTGGATAGAAATGAATTGAGTTTACTCGAATCACATACCTGCCTTGAAAATAGGACTGTGGGGCTTGCAAGACCCCTGACTCATTTTATAGGCTTGTTTTGGATCCGACCTTCAGCCCTGGTTTAGGAGCAGATTGCCCGTCCATTCAATGTCACCCGGGACTCTTGTTGCAGCCCAACAGTGCGCTGTGTTATTCAGTGCCAGCAGATGTCAGGTTTCTCGTGGCTGCACAGTTGGATTTGCTATTTGTTCTCTGAGACATGAATGGCTGTGTGGTTCCGCCTTCTGGAATTAAGAAAAGATTGCCATAGGGAGGAGGAGGTCAGGCAGAAGCCAGGAACTGCGCTCAGATAGCCGGGGTTTCCTGGCAGCATTCAAATGGATTTACTTCTTTGTCAATAAGTGGATTTCTGTATTTGTAGCCTCTATTAAAGAACTTTTGTGTTCTTTGGTATCCTTTTTAAGAAAATAGGACTAAATTATTCTACTTATAGGGTCAGTCAAAAATAGCAGCGTTATCTTCAAATATTATTTAAAAACCCATGTGCCATATTTATTTACAATTTTTAAAATACAGTTGCCACATCTATTAGTAAAATTGCAGCTGAAATGTAGACTTCTTTGCAGGATATTGACCTTCTTGAGAGTTAGATATAATTTTAATACACGTTCTCCTCTCTGTTGTAATTCTCTGCTTTCCTTTCTGTGAGTCTTTATTTCTTATTCCAGAATTGATTTCACACTCTTCTATTGGCTATGATCCACCAAATGGGGGTTGGAAGGGTGATCACATTATGTGCATAATTAAAAAAAAATTTTTTTTATTGGGAATGGAACTCAGGGGCACTTGACCACTGAGCCACATCCCAGCCCTATTTTGTATTTTATTTAGAGACAGGGTCTCACTGAGTTGCTTAGTGCCTTGTTGTTCCTGAGGTTGATTTTGAACTTGCAATTCTCCTGCCTCAGCCTCCTGAGCTGCTGGGATTACCAACGTGCATCACCACGCCTGGCTACATAATTTTAAAACAATAATAAAACCAACTGAAAATCAGTCTGCTTTTTAATATCACCATCTGCTGGTTATTCTAAACAAATGTCAGTGATAAAATTCTCTTTCCTGAAAAAACTCGTTGGTTGGCCTAAGTCTTAACAACTGCTCTGGTTACTGTTGAGTTTTAATACTAAACCTGTAATCCACAAATGGGCACATTTGTATTGCTTATTCTTTAATAAATATTATTTCTGTGTAGAGATTGATTCTGAGAGCTCCACTTATTTACAAAAAATAAAACAAAAGCTTGCTTATTTATTTATTATTTATTTACTTATTTTGCAGTACCAGGGATTGAACCCTGTGATGCTGTACCACCGAGCTACGTCCCCTGTCCTTTTATTTTCTTTTATTTTGAGACAGGGTCTAGCTGCCTTGAGCCTTTGACCTCAGCCTCCCGAGTTGCTGGGATTACAGGTGTGCACCAATGTGCAGTGGCCTTTTCCCAAGAACCCATGTCCGCTGGCTGACAGCCAGAGTTAATCCAGGACGCTCATCTGAGCAAATGCATTAGTCCAGGTGTCACTGTTGCACACAAAACAAAATATTTTCAAAGAGATCAAATAATGGTGTGATTTTTAGTCTAGTGGGGTAAAGTGAACAGTGTTCCTGGAGAAAGAATCCTGGCTTTGGCCTTAGGAAAATCAGTGTATAACTCCTGCCTCCTTAATTTTATTAGCCCTGTGATTTGGAGCAAATGACTGTCGCTATGAGACTCAGTTTCCTTATCTCAGAAACAGAAATGATAATTCCAGCTGCTGGGGTTGTTTGGATTAAGTGGAATAACAGATGACAGAATGCCCAGCATATTATAGGCGCTATTCACTGGCAGGTATAATGGTGGTATTTAGCACCATTTTAGGCTCCTCTGAAGTTGTATCCTCTGTATGAGTTTCTGCCTGGACATCTGATACAGAGCACTGGTTTTCTTTGGAGTTAATAGGAAAATTCTATCAACTGGAAATAGTCCCCAAACACTTGGGGATTATTAGCCTGGATGTTGGTTCTATTATTTGCTTTAGGCAGGTTGTTTTATTATTCCTAAGTCATCTACCCTTGGATTTATTGGCGTCTCTTCCAGTATACTGATCACAGAGCAGTTGGAAGGCTGAAGGGGTGATACATTCAACTGGGGCAGGAACTTTTCCTGAAGGAGGGTCAGTATTTACCTCTTCAATACAGGGGTGATTCTCTATGTGGTCACAATGAGGGTAAGAAAGCACTTGGTTGAGTCTCTTACATTTACAGGTACAGAGATTAGTGACTATTCCAAGAGAGACAGACCATTATAATATGTGTGTGTGTGTATATATATATATATATATATATATACACATATATATATATATATATATATACATTTTTTTTTTTTTTTTTTTTGTGGTGCTGGGGATTGAACCCAGGGCCTTGTGCTTGTGAGGCAAGCAGTCTACCAACTGAGCTATATCCCCAGCCTGTGCATATCTTTTTTTTTTTTTTTTATTGTAAACAAATGGGATACATGTTGTTTCTCTGGACATGGCGTAAAGGCATACCATTTGTGTAATCATAAATTTACATAGGGCAATGTTTGATTCATTCTGTTATTTTTTCCCTTCCCCCCACCCCTTGTGCATGTCTTAAAAGGACAAACCTCAGTGTTTCCACCTTGGAGGGGAAAAATAGCTGTGACTTTCCCTTGTGTGAAAAAGCCCAGTTGAACTAATGAGGAACTTTATGGTAGTCTGACAACGCTCCTGAGGATCTGGACTAGTTATTGGACCTGTTAATTCAGTGCATTTCATTCTTTTGGGCTAAGGAGGAAAATTACTTTTTCCTTAATTTCCATATTAAATAAAACAGTCTGGTGTCTATTTTTAATGAATGACTATGAGAGTCGGCAAAAGCTGTTGAATATGTCAGTTTCTTTCTCTGTAAAATGAGGGAGCTGGAGGCACTCAAACCTTTTCTTCCCCCACAGTCTCTGATTATAATGCAAACCAGCAGGTCCCACTGTCTGCTGAACATCTATCTGTTGGTCATGCCTAACCTTCACAGGAGGGTTGCCTGGGCCCTAGAAGATTGTACACTTCTACTACTCGAAGGGAAGATGTCATTTAAACTTTTATATATGGGGGCCAAAAAAGCAGCAAAAGAAACTTAATTTTCTACTGTTATCCCCCCCCTTATCAATCAGCAAGTCATTGCTCCTGTGTTGAAGTTAAATAAATGTTTACTTCCCTTAAGTTTTCCCAGGTGACTTTGCAGGGCTGTGAGCTTTCCTCTGATAGAGCGTGCTCTGTAAAAACCTTGTCCTCCTTCTACTGGGATTCTTAACCTGTGCCCACTGGCAGCCACATCACATTACCCTGTTTTCTGGAAGTTTCCATACAAATGCAAAACTGAAGAAAGCAAAGTTCAGGTCACGTGGCACTAATGTAAGTGACATACTAGTTCTTGCCATCTATCAAATTTGACTCTTTTCTACTTTAAATTTCACTTATTTTTCTAGATATCTTGGTTAAAATATGTTAAAAACATGTTACCCCACCCAAGGGTTTAGAGTAAGTTAACAAGTATATCACATTGCAACAGTTTTCCAAGTTCTTTATTCATCCTTAAACCCATTTCATTGTCTCTTAAACCAATCGAAGTCTTACATCATGTTTTATAAAGTTAAGCATTGTTATAATTATCACCTTTTTATAGATTAGGAAGCTGAGATATAGGAAGACTGAGTAACTGGCTGGGCATGTTAGCATGGAAACCCAGGGCCTGCATTCAACTTCTATGATCTTCTGGTATTACTAGCTCAGTTCAAGTCAGCAAGCATGCTGTAACATGTCCCTTTTTGCAGTGTAAGGAATTTGTAATGCTAGAATTTTACTTATTGTGAAACTTTGGACAGGATTTCTCTATTTCTTGATAAATTACATAGGCCCCACCTCATAATTTGTTAAAGGTGGCCTGATAAAACAATGGAATTCATTTTAGCCACAGTGATGCATGCCTATAATCCCAGTGGCTCAGGAGGCTGAGGCTAGAGGATGGCAAGTTCAGAACCAGCCTCAGCAACTTAGAGAGACTCTGACTCAAAATAAAAAATTAAAAGGGATGGGGATGTGGCTCAGTGGTTAAGCGCCCTGTGTTCCATCCCCCATGCTCCCCCCAAAAGAGTATGATCCACTTTATAAAGAAGAGTTTCAAAATGTTCAATGCAGGAAAATTCCAAGGGCAACAATCAATTAATTCATTCAACAATTAAGTGAGGCTCCAGTCTTCTAAGGGGCTGCAGAAATGGCAGTGAGAAGAAGAGACAAAAGGTCCAGCCCTCATGAAGTTGACCTTCTAAGGAGTGAGGTGGGGAGACGGACACTGAACAAGTCAGTAAAATACACGGTGTGTGTCATCTGACAGTGATGTTCTGGTGATACTTGCTGTGGGGGAGAAAGGCATGGCAATTGTAAAGAATGTGAATGAGAAGATGGGATCTCGTCATTTATGCCTAAAAGGGCAGGTGAGGGAGGAGCCTGGGTAAATGGAGAGGTAGGCTCCCCGGGCAAGGAAACCAGGCCAAAGGCCTAAGGTGGACGCTGTCCTGGTGCCAGGGAAGCTGTCATCAAAGGAGGAACAAAGCCCACGGAGCCCTGCAGCAGTTATAGGAGGAACTTTAGCCCGTAGCCAACGGCGGCTGGATGGTTTGTGTGATTTCCTGAGGCCTTCAGCACTAAATGGTGGAAGTGAGATCCTTCCCCAAATCTTTACATACAAGGATAGTATTTTTGCCAGTTTTGCTAACACTTGTAGCAATTTCATTTTTCATAAATTCCTTTTTACTATATAATTGTTTGATTTTTTTCGGTGCTGAGGCGGGAACCCAGAGCCTCAGACATGCAGGCTGGCAAGTCACTGCCACTGAGCTCCCTCCCTGTGCAGCGTGCCATTTTACGGAACAGGCAGTACATTTACCAAGTGTCACAGTGTGTAAGTTTAAAGCGTCCCTTTAGTATCTCGGATACCAGTTCTTCCCCGGGGAGGCAAGGATATCCTTCCTTTCTTCTGTGCACAGGGAAAGGCTAGACAACGGGATGCACATACAGCCCCGAGATTGGGGCACCAGCCTGCGAGCCAGCCTCCTGTGTGGTTGTCTTGGTTTTGGTGCTCACCCTGTATGACCTTGGGCAAGTATCTCAAGGTCAAAATGCTTCCAATTTCTCATCTACGGAGTGGAGAAAATAATACGTGGTTGTTCTGAGGATTAAATGGGGTTTTCTTTGTATAAAATAATATAAAATCATAAAGAATTCATGTAATTTCTAGCAAATAATAAATATTCAGTAATTGTTTGCTGTTATCAGTGTACTTAAGTCTCCTTAGCAGCTTTTATGGTGCCCCCCCCATGTACACAGGAGGAAGAGTCTTTGAAAGGTCAAGAACTGTCGCAGGAAACGGGCTGGCCAGTGATGGCCCCGTGATGGTCAGTGGTAACTACAGTCCTGTGCACCTGGGTTTCCTCTGTGAATATTGTCCAGATGGCTCTCAGGTGTCTTCCTTTTAGCTCCATGAGCTGTGTAAATGGCAGATGAGTATAAAAATGACAGCCAGGTATTTGCTTGGGATCCTAATCACATTCCTTTCATTTATTTTTCTTATTTTTTGGCACTGGGGATGGAACCCAGGGGCACTTAACCACTGAGCCACACCCCAGCTCTTTTTTGTATTTTATTTAGAGACAGCATCTCCCTGAGTTGCCTAGTGCCCCACTAAGCTGCTGAGGCTGGCTTTGAACTCTTCCCTTGGCTTCCAGAGCCGCTGGGATTACCAGTGTGCACCACGCTGGCTTCCTTTCATTTATTTATTTATTTTTTGCGGTGCTGGGGATCGAACCCAGGGCCTTGTGCTTCCGAGGCGAGCACTCTACCAACTGAGCTATCTCCCCAGCCCCCTTTCATTTATTTTAATGGCTTCAGTCAAGGATATTTCTACCTTACTCAACACCCTTTCTTTCGGCAGATGTCCCTTGAGCACTTGCTACCCTCCATTCCCACAGTGGTGAAAGAACTAGACCACCCCCTCCCTATGATGGCTATAGTGGAAGGAGAGATTTAGACACATCTATCTTTAAAATACCATGTCATATTTGCTCCCACAGAGATTTATCCAAGTTGAGGAGAGGATAATTTCCTTAAGCTAATTTCCAAGACATTTCTTTCTTTTTTCCTTTGGAGAATTCATCAGGTTTATTGCTCAGGGATGTACATCAAATAATTCTTGGGAACGGTAGGCTTGCTTTTCATTTGGTATGCCTGAGAATATTCTAAATATTTGGTGCTCTTGCTTGCTTTGAAGGTTCAGTGGGTTGCAAGCAGGTATTTGCCAACAGAGAAGTCACTGGTATAGCACACAACGGAGAGTATGACTTCATAATGCACAGAGGGAAGACAATAGGTATGGGTTTTAAGTAGATTGTACTTAAGGTGGGAAATGTGAGTGCGGTCTGCCTTGAAGCAATGATAAATTATAAATGCTGTCAGCTATTACTTCTTATATGGAGGAAGTAAGAAAAACCTTGAACCATTAATTCTGATTTGTCTGGCATACTCAGCCCTACGTGCCCAGGGGAAATAAGACATATAATAGAAGGCTTGAAAAATAATAAACTCTTCAATCAACCTCAACCTCAATCAGGCTTTTTTTTTTTTTTTTGGTCATGTCTGGTTTTGTAAATTTGCAGATAAATCATGGTAGGAGCTCAATTAAAAAGAGAAGAAAGTATATGGTAATTTAACACACTTGCTTATTCATTGCCATCAGTGAGAGTCACTGGGCCTTCTTTCTCTCAGGAAGGTTTGCACACACCTTCTTACCTGCTTCCTCATGCCTGTGAGGTTGTCACTCTCACTCGCCCTTGACCTTGTAAGGTTTTCCTGGTAGGAAACCTTACGTCTCTACCCCTGCCTTAGTTATGGGTGGGACTTACCTGCAGAACTGGGTCTGCCTTCCAGTTCCACTTCACAAGATTGGACCCAGAGCTGACCACAGCCCACTTGAAGAGACCCAACGCTCACATTCATGGATCTGGACTATAGCAGCCAAGATGCTGTTAGTGCTGTTGTTGCTTCTCCTCCTGCTGCTGCTGCTGCTGTGGGGTTCTTTGCCAGACTTCTGCTATGATCTGAATGTTGTCACAGAAATCCCTGCTGTTGACATCTTAACCCCCACTCCACAAGATGATGGTATTAGGAATCGGGGCCTGAGGAAGGCCACTTGGTCATGGGGGCAGGGCCCTCATGCATGGGATTAGCACCCTTATGAAAGAGGTCTGAGAGAGACCCCTGCTGCTTCTACTATGTGGGGTTACAATAAAAGGTGGCTTTCCATAAACTCAGAAGGAGGCCCTCATCAGACCCTGAGTGTGTCTTGATCTTGGACTGTCCAGCTTTCAGAACTGTGAGGGATAGGTTTCTGTTGTTTCTGAGCTATGCCTGCTGTAGCAACCCACGTGGATCAGATACCCCTTCCTCAGCCTCTCTAGAACTTGTCTTTGTGCATCTAGTCCCGGATTCCTTTACGCCTTTCCATTCAGCTGTTGGGCATACAGTTCCAGAACTGTGAAGGCCTCACTGTGTGCCCACTGGCCTGGCAAATAGCTCTGGACCTCAGGAATGCTGGAGGACAGGCAGATTTCCTGGAGAGGTACTGTTGGATGGTCATCATATAATGTCACAAGCAGGTAGACAGGGAAAGCTTGGCATTTAGCATCCACTCACCATTGCTTTCCCTGAAGACACAGGCAGTCACTCCAGGCCACTGGCCAAATATTTTCTAAGACCTCAGATCTGCATCCTTTTCTCCACTACCTGAGAAGAAACCTAAGGCCTGATGAGGGGATTGCTGTTGTGTTCCCCTTGGTGAGTTGGAGACACCGGGTTTTCTTAAGGGCAGCCTCATGTCTTGTCGTTCCTCCAAGTGGGCGGACCTCAACCATTTGTCCGGACTTGTTAAGATTTGCCCTGGGAAGCAGCATGTCTGAATGAAGCTCCTGTCCCCTTTCAGACCTCAGTGAGGCCTGTCCTTTGAGTCACGGAGCTCCACAACTCCCTCTCCTTCAAGACGCCTTCCGCAGCCGGCCCAGTCACACTTACCTGGCGGGCACCCCACAACTGGCTCATTCTTTAGCCTCCAGCCTGCCAAATCCACTTGGAAGCTTTCACTGGCTATTTATTTGCCTTTTGCATAGGCTCTGCAGTGATTTGATTCTTTCCCTCAGCGTAGTGTGTCCATGACAATAGGCCTCATGTCTGACTCTCTGTTAAGTGGAATAAAATACATCCCACCTGGAACCCAGTGTTTGGTACGTGGTAGGGAGTAAACATTAGCTTGCTTGATCCTTTCTGATTTTTAAAATTTTTTCCTGGCAACAAGTAATGTGTGGGCAGGCTCTTGAACTTTCACTTGCTGAGCAGTATTACAGTGTTATGGTTAAGATAGCAGACCTTGATCCTTTACGTTTCAGGTTCAAATTCATCCTCTAGGTGACTCCAGGTAACCTAGTCAGATTGCTTAACCTTTGTGCCTCAGTTTCCTTATCTGTAGAGTTAGCATTTAGAAGAGTTCCTATTCATAAAGTTGTTGTAAATGTTTGTTGATAGGTGGGCATAAGACCTTGTACCTGGTACATAGTGTGGAATGTCAACTACAGTCTTTAAATTTCGGAGACATATGCTGTTATATTAATAGTGTGGCGCTCCAGAGGTTTCGGTGGTTTTTGTTGCTGTTCAGCATTAAGTAAGAAGAGCTCCTTCTTTCTTAGTTCAGATCGCAGCTTGGTGTGGCGGGTATGGGGGAAGATCTAAAATAGGGCTAAAAAAATTCCAATTAGCCTTAGTGGGGACTATAGTTTTTGACTCAGCTAAGTAAAAGGCACATTTCTCAAACCGCAGCATGGGAATCCTGGGGCACTAGCTAGATGCACAGACTCTGGGGGCCTTACCCAGACCTGAATCAGAATCTTCAGAGAGGGGCGTGGAAGCTGATGTACAACAACCCAGACAGATAATACTACCTGGAGACACTAAACAACAAGTCACCTGGAGAAGCTTAAGAAACACATTCCTGAGTCTCACCCACTGGATGTTCTGATTGGCTCCTTTAGGGGTTTGGGCATATATGCATAAGGACTTTTTCCCTCTTCTTCCTTCAATCTTTTCAGATATTTCTAATGTGAGCCAGGATTAGAAACCACTAAAATAGAGAATCAAACTTAAATTAGATTTTTTCAGAATTAGTTGGGGTCCATGCTTCACATATGTGTTTATAAGCCCCTGCTCCTGCCTGCAGAATTGGACTGGATGGTTTCAGGGGAAAGGCGAGGGCAGGCAGATGGGGAGGGAGGCCCTGGAATTTGCATTCTGAACAGGCTTCCCATATAATCCTTGTGCTTGCTGGACTATGGGAACAGGCTGCTGACTGGTGTGAAAAGGATGAATGACAACAAATCACCCTTTCCCATCCGCTGAGACCGACTTGTTAGCGATATGTTTATTCACGTACAGTAGGTAAATTTATTCTGTAGGCATGTTGACAGTCTCGGTAGGTAAATTGACTGTAGGTAAAGTCATCCTGTAGCTATGCACTGTAGGTATGTTTATTCATGTACCCTAGGTAAACTTATTTTGTTCTCCTTTGATTGGAATAGGGCTTACAGACAGTTGCCTCATTTTTTAACATGCTTTGATTTGCCCTAGGAGAAACTGATGGGAGTTCTTTTTGGTTTTCAAACAGCCACATGAATGTAGCAGGGTCAGATGATGAAATCAGGTAAACATGCTGCGCACACAGCCGACTGGCGGAGCAGGTTGGGTTCAGTGTAGGTGGCTGTGTTCCCAAGTCTGTAATCCAATGTCTGAAACCACCAAGGGCTGGTTGTGGGCTGCTCTCGATCGTGGAGACGGGGCACTAGGCGGCCGAAGCCCATGTGAAGCTCTTCCACTGCCAGCCTTTCCTGTGAGCCGGTTCTGATTTGGCTTACTAGTGCACCTGATGCTTGGGTTTCCCACGAAGTTTGTCTAGACTCTCACTATTGAAAGTGTGGCTCCCGTATATTCTCAGGCCCCACCCGACCAAACCCAGCATGGTGGGGCTTCCTGACACTGTGGCACCTGTTTTTCTGCCTCACACTCACTGATTTCTGTTAGAATGAGTCACCATTGGTGGTTTGATTGACTTCAAGATACCGATGAAGGAATTGCTGAGCCTGTGAGGCTGACAGCAGACTGGGCAGAGGTGAATTCATTAAGAGACTGCCACTGAACTGGTGGCTCATTGCCCTTCTTCAGCTCACCCTCCACTTCTCATGTGGTGCCCTTTAATTTCAGCACCGAGAACCCACTCCTGCTGCTGCAGATAACTGAACGGGCCTTGCTTCCATCTTGGCGTGAGCACTGCAGTGACCTCTCCTTTACCGCTGCAGGGACATGCGTCCTCCAGTAGCTCCAGAGCCATTCGGGACTTCGGCTGCTTCTGGAAGTCTCTGCAGATGGTAAGGAAAAGAGTCTTCCTGAAATTCTGCAGGGTGCATCTGTCTATGAATTGTTACGAGCATCGTCTTCCATTTTAAAGACTACTTATGTAGAGCAGCTTTGGGTTCACGGCATGTCCCAGATGCCCCTTCTCAGCACATGTGCGTGACCTCCCATGTGAGCAACCCCCCTTGGGGCGTCCATTTACCATTTTTTAATCAGCTGCAGCCTGTACTTTATTCCCACTGCCTTAGTGTTTACCTGATGGTCCTCTTCTGTCCCAGGATCTGCCCGGGACAGCACATTACATGTGGCTATCAGCTCTCCTTAGGCTTCTCTTGGCATGTCTCTCACAATGTCTTTGTTTTTGAAGAGCTTGACTGTTTTTTTTTTTTTTTTTTTTTTTCCAGTGCTGGGGATTGAACCCAGGGACTTGTGCATGCAAGGCAAGCACTCTACCAATGGAGCTATCTCCCCAGCCCCAGCTTGCCTGTTTTGAAGAGTATTTTTGGATGGTTCCTTAGTGGGAAGTGTTTTTTTCTGGTGTTTTCCTCATGGTTAGACCGGGGGTGTGGGTTCTTAGGAAGCAGAGCACTCTTCTCTTATGCTATTGGGGGACAGACTGTCAGTGTGACTTGCCAGGTTGATATTAGCCTGGCTGAGGCAGTTTTGGTTGGGTTTTTCCACTGCAAAGCTTCACTTCACCCACCTTTTCCCTACAGAACTCATTAGAAGGAAGTCACTATATGTCACACACACTTAAGGAGCAGGGTGTTATGCTGCACTTCCTTGAGGGTAGCGTGTCTACGTGCACAAATTATTTAGAATTTTTCCAATAGATTGGTCTATTCTCATCTATTTATGTAAGTATGGATGTATGAATATTTAATTTTATGTTTTGTACTATAATTTAATACTACTTTATTTTGTTGCTCAAATTGTAGAGTTTTTTTTTTTTCTTTTGGTTGTTTTGGGTTTTTCAATACTGATGAGATTGAACCCAGGGGCACTTTACCACTGAGCCCATCCCAGTCTTTTTCCTTTTTTATTTTGAGGCAAGGGCTTGCTAAATTGCTGAGGCTGACCTTGGACTTGCAATCTTCCTGCCTTAATCTCCCAGATCATTCGGTATTATCGGTGCATGTTACCATGCCTGGCTGGGTTTTTCTCTTTTCCTTTTAATTCTTTCTTTCT
The DNA here is from genome assembly GCF_902686455.1 of Sciurus vulgaris. Classification (NCBI taxonomy): domain Eukaryota; kingdom Metazoa; phylum Chordata; class Mammalia; order Rodentia; family Sciuridae; genus Sciurus; species Sciurus vulgaris. The sequence continues at coordinate 149,456,871 of NC_136467.1, forward strand.
GTGCGTCCATTAAAAACCTGGGACTTTAGCCTTTGACTGGGTCTAGGCCTGCCTGCAGGCGAGAGGTGAGCACCTAACTCTGAATCCAGTGGCATTTCCCGCCAGTCTTCAATGGATGCTGTTTGAAGTAGTTACTCCTTCCGTTAGTTTGGAGGGGTGCTGCAGGGCAGCACCATGGCCTGAGTGGCTTGTCCAAGATCCAAGCGTCAGCTAGTTGGGTTTCTCCTGAGGTCCTCCTCTTTGGCTTGCAGATGGCATCTTCTCCCTAGGTCCCCACACAGTCTTCCTTCTGTGTGTTGGTGACATGATCTTGTCTTATAAGGACACCAGTTATACTGGGTTAGGTCCCACCCCCAGTGACCTCATTTTAACCCAGTTACCTCTTTAGAGACCATATCCTCAAATACACTCGTGTTCTGAAGTCCTGGGGGTTAGGACGTGAATTTTGAAGGAACACCCATTTGGTCCCGAAAGCTCCCTAAAGGTACCTTGTGTGCATACACATTTTTGCCTAGCACTAACTTGAAGAGGGAATTGTTGGTTGTGTTCTTTAGTTTACCTGATCAGTACCACCATCATTGCCATGAGGCAATGGTGTTCCTCCTCTTGGGTAGTTTAAGACCCAGGCCATTGGGGGGGGGGGGGGTTGGAATTAGTTGCTTTGCAATTGAAAGTACTATGATAGAGAACCCTCTGCTGCGGTCTCCATCATGAGACCGCTGGAGGCGCCAGTGGGTTTGAGGAAGTGAGGGGGCTCCAGGGCGTGGAATTGAGTAGGAAGTGTATAGTCCCATACTTTCTGTGCAAGATGCACCTGCCTGTGTTGAGAAGCATCTTACATTCATTGCTTGGTCACACACAGAATCCGTAAGGATGAGCTCAGGGTCAAATGTGTGTATGCAAACTGGTGATTTATTTTTCAGGGGTGAATACATCTTTGTAGACCTGCTGCTCAGTGTTCCTTCTCTATTCTTAGCTTAAGGTCATGTTACAAAAGACCTCCTGGCTTGATGCGTACCTTGCCCAGAACGGGTATGGGTGTTGTGCAATGAACACATATCCCTTGATCCTAAGCCCAGTGTTTGAAGCTTATTATAAGGTCATCATGACCCTATGGACAACAGATCCTGCTGGTGAATGTAGTTCCGTGTCTTCAGCTTATTCAACCATGGCAGAAGGTAATGGTGTTGAGTTTTAGTACTTGTGTTTCATGTCATGTAAATGTCTTCTAAGGCCAGTTATGACTTGGGAAAATTGGCCCGAATGTACAATAGTGATGACTAGAGGTTGGGAAGGGTCGGGGTGGGGTGGATAAAGGGCACAAAGGCACAGGTGGCTGGGAGGAAGCCCTGGTGTTCCACAGCACGGAGATGACTGTCATTCACAACAACTAGACATGGAGGGAGTGCTCGGAGGCTCCAGACAGGAAGAAATCATAAGGAGAGGGTGGTGCAAATTCCCCCGATTTGACCCATGCATGTTGGGTACAGGTGCTGGACCCCACGAGTATGTACAATTAATACATATTACTAAAAAAAAGTTTCAAAAATGAGGTTGACTTAAGCAAAAGAGAGCAAATTTGAATGGAGAGAGCCTGAGCTATGTTGCAGCTTTCTTCATCTGTGGCAGAACCTGCTGGCACAGATTCCTCCCCAGATTCCACTTTTAACTTCTTCAGCAACAGAACCTGAGCCCGGTTAAAGTCTACACGCCTCAGCCTCCACTGCAACCGAATGTAGTCACATAACTGAGCTTCAGATAATAAGATGTAAGTAGAAGGGCTGTGGGAAATTCCAGGAAGGCTGTCGAAGCGGGTGGGTCCTTCTAGAAGGATGTGATGGCTGGAATTTCAGCAGGCATCTTGGGTCATGAAGTAATCTTAAAAATAGAAGCCTGACACAAGGATTGTAGAGTAGAAGACAGAATAAACTCAGGTCCTGAATAACTCAGCCACTTTATAGGCATGATTATGTGCAGACTTAAACTTTTTTATATGAAGGAAAGAAAAAGCTTTTATCTTAAGACATTGCTCTTTTTTTTTTTTTTTTTTTTTTTTTCGTGTTATAGGCAACCAAACCTAATTCTTAGTGAATTCTAGGTACACATTTAAATCATCTGGGGAATCTGCTTAAACATATGACTTCCTGGACCCTCTTTCCAGATCTTCTGGTTTCACCGACTTAGCATTGAAATCCGGCAAGTGTTATTTTAAAAATGTGCACCCAGTGATTCTAGTGTGCCACAGTGTCCTCGCTGATACCCTGTATCCTTCAAGTAGCTACTCTGCTCCAGTAATCGTGGCTTCTCACAGCACTGTGGCCCTTGTTTTATTTCTGTACTGTTAGGGAAGGGAACAGTACTAGGGACAATCGATAAGAGAAGCAAATTGAAACAATGTGTGTTTTAGCTATTGAAAGCAATTTTTGGAATTCGAATGGTAATATGGATATGAGCAGATCCTGAGGCTCAGACAGCATCAAAATCATGCTGAAGATTGTGTCATAAAACTTTACTTCCGAGGAAATAAGTGAAACTCCAGTCTTCCACACGTCCCTTCCCTCCACCAAGTTCAATGGCACTTGTGGAGTCATGGAAAACAGAAGGGCTGGGAAGTGTTTCAATAAGTGTGTCTTAAAGCCAAGAGGTAGTTGGCTGTATGGAAGGGGAACAAGGGTAACTTTGAGCAAATTTTTTTTTCATGGATACAGTTAACGCTTGGGTGTATGAGGAGAATCAATGGGGAAGAGAAGTCTAGTTTCTTAGACCATAAGTTATACTGACTGGACAGTGATTTCCCTCTTCCCTATAGTGTTCTTTTAGTTGCAGTACTTTTGCAAGTCTTAAGATGCTAATCCCTTAATTCATTTTAGCATTCACACTATAAAGCTTGTGATTTTTGGATTTTTAGTCTAACATTCACGGCTTTGGGTTTGCTAGCAGCAAGATTGATTCTTGTCATATGGTAAGAATTTGAGATATGAACCTGATGTCAAAACTCCCCTTTATCCAGTTTCCTTTAGGTTGTTTGCTATAGAGTTTTCTGTGGGAAATCACAGGTAGGGAGAAGCAGGGAGAAATAAATAACCAAGGTGCATGTAATCAATTTGATTGCAAATAATGAAGAAAATTGCCATATTGTGTTTTGTTATTTTGGCAGAAGTTTTTATGTAAGCATCTTAGTGTTCAAAAACAATTAGCTTTAATTGATCTGACAGATTAGAGATAATCAATATGTTAGAGATGTGCTTTAGAAATATCCATATGTTAGGAATAATGAGCAACTGTTGACTGCAAGTAGCAGAAGCTTGGGTAAAATTGCTTTATGCAGAAAGTAAAATTTACAAGTTCACATAATCAGAAGCTTGGGCACAAGATGTTTCAGGAGCGACTGATTTAGCAGTTCAACGGTGTCCTCATGAACCGGTTGTTTCTATCTTATCTTCTGACTTTGTCCTCAGTATGGCAGCTGATGACTTGTGGTTGTCTGACAGAATGGCTGCAGCAGAGCCAAGCATCATGCCCGCATTTACCAACGGCAGAAAAATGGAAGTGGTCATGTGCCTTTTCCTTATGTCTGTCAAGAACAGACTTTTTAATAACCACTCAAGCTGGTTTCCCCCTGGAAGTTCATTGGTCAGTTTTGTGTCCCTGTTTTTTCCCTAAATGATATCCTGGCAGGGGAATGGAAATGCTCTGGTGGACCTATTCAACAAAGTCACCCCTTTCTCCTTGCTAGAAAGGAGCCCTGCTAGGAAGGGGCCAGCCACACTCAGTCTCGTCGCTAGCGATGCCTGTAACGCTCCGTCTCTGTTGGCCACTGGTCACTACCTCTAGTAAAAAATATTCATGGGAAGCTGGGCAGGGTGGTATATGCCTATAATCCCAGCTACTCAAGAGGCTGAGACAGAGAATCCAAGTTGGAGGCCAGCCTGGGCAACTTAGCGAGACCCTGCCTCAAATAAAATAAAAAGGCGGGGAATGCAGCTCAGTGGTAGATTGCTTGCCTAACACGTGCAAAGCCCTGGGTTCAGTCCCTAGGACTGCCACACACACACACACACACACACTTCATGGTTATAAGTAAAGTATGTATGATTAAGCATAAATGTCATGTGCATGCTTATATTAGTGCAGCACATAATTTTTGTGCATGATAGTACATAACATGTCCATAGTTATACATGTATAGTACTAGCACACACATGAATGGAGCAAGCAGATGAAATGACTGGAGCTAGGGAGGGGGCTGTGTAGGGGCATGTGGTGCAGATTCTGGAGAACTTGGGAGTGACCCAGGCTCTGAAGCCTTAAGCCGTCTTCCCGGTGGTGTGGATATTCAGTCTTTGCTTCAGCATCATCGATATGTTGCCATGGTTTTCTAGTAAGACCACTCTCTATTTCCTTAGCCTTCATTGATTCCTTTCACTGGGTCCCTTGGTTTTCTTCCTACTGCTGTGGTCATTTCTGTTTTCAACCTTTGCTGTCTCTATTAGTGTTCCAGGTTCTAAGCTGTCTTCACCTCAAACTTGTATGACTGTAGGTTAAATCAAAATCCATGGCTTCCATTCAAGAACTAGGTAAATTGACTTCTAAACTAGTATTTTCACAGACCTGTTGTCATAGAGCCCAAGGCATTCCACTGTATAGCTCACCTTGAAATCAACATGCTTAAGTCTGGACTCATTTTTTCTTCCACAGTTGCTTTGATCAGAAACATGGAAGTCCACATTGAATTATTGAACTCCCACATTACCAACATCCTTGCAGAAGTTTTTTGTTACTATCAGCATCATCTCTAAACCTGTACTGTAATACCCTCTGACCTAGAAACACCTGCATTCAATTTTGCTCCCCTTCAATCTGTTTCTACACTGTAGTCAAAGTGGTTATTTGAAGACTACAGATCTGGTAATACTAAAGAGGCTTCCTGTGGTCTGTTAGTTCAACTTTTACACTTCCAGATTCCTTCTTTCTCATCTGGCTAACCCCTTTCTCAGAAGCTGTTTCAACCTCTCTACGATCCAGCCCTACTGAATTCTTTAAATTCCTCACATGCATCATGCTTTTCTGCCCTCTGTCCTTTAACCATACAGTTTTCATTGCCTTTCATCACTTTTTTCATATTTATTTTCTGACTCCTGCTCTTCTCCTTTCCCAGCTTAGATGTCAGTTCCACAGGGGTTTTTCCTACCCTGTGACAGACTGGTGGTTCTCAGCTCTTCACTCTTCATTAGAATTTTTAAATTTTTTAATTTTTTGGGGGGAATTTAAAAATTTTTTTTTCTCTTTCCACGTATTTATTGGCCGTTATAGTTATACATACTGATGGGATGTGTACACATTCGTACCTGCACACAGTATGCCAATATGATTTGCCAGTATCACTCCCCAGCACTTACCTCCTCCCTTCCTGCCTTCTACTTCTTGGTCTCTTTCTTCTACTGAAGTCCTTGTGATTTCCATGAGACGCACCCCGCCCCCGCCACCTTTCTTTTTCTTTTTCCTCTCTAATTTTCACATATGAGAGGAAACGTATGACCCTTGACCTTCTGAGTCTGACTTATTTCGCTTACCATAATGGGCTCTAGTTCCATTCATTTTCCTGCAAATGACATAATTTCATTTTTCCTTATGGCTGAATAAAATTCCATCGTGTCTGTACCGCATTTTCTTGATCCATTCATCTGTCGATGGACACCTGGTTCCAGAGTTAGGCTAATGTGCACTGCACTGCTATAAACATGGACATGCATGTATTGCGATGGTATGATGACTCTAATTCTTCAGAATAAATGCCCAGAAGTCACATGGTGGGTCATATGGTGGTTCCATGCCTAGTCTTTGGAGGAGCCTCCATACTGATTTACATAGCAGTTGTACTAATTTATAGTTAGTTGGGGAAGCTTTAAAGGAACTCAGTGATCTAGCTGAACTGCTGTGGGAGGGGATTTGAATCAGAATCCCCTGGAGGGGGTTATCAAGCATTACCCACACTGCTGGACCGGGCGGGGACCCCACTTTGACCCCATTGCTCCAGGTGGGGCCAAGCCTGGGCCAGTGAAGGGCTTCCACAGCTCAGGCATAGCATGGGCACACTTCAGGAAGACTGCTTTTAAAAAAGGCTTTTCCTGCTAGAAAGGACGGACAGACCTTTTTACTGTGAGGTCAGGCACACTGGCTTTTTGTTTACCTTCATATCCCTGAGGTCTAGCCTGGCACATAATAAGGATTTATTTAATACTTATGCTAAATAAATGAATAAATGTTTCAGTTTGGGTAAGAAGGTAGTGTCCAGATAATCCACAAGTCAGTTCAGGCAGCAATAATGCAGACGTGAGACTGGACTCTGCCTACAAATCTACGGGTGACGTGGTTGATTTTGGTCTGTTCACCCAGAATCTTACTGAGGGTGCTGTACATGTCTTGAGGTGCCACTGTACCCGGTTCTCCTCAAGTTCACCCTTAACAAACATGAACAGCAATGTGCGAACATTTTTTGACTGACTGAGTGCAAGACAAGTCCATGAAAATCTGGCACTTATTTGTGGTGTGTACAGGTGTGTACTTCCATATTTGTGTGCTTGGTGGTGCATTCTTTAGCAATGACAGGGTAGAAGACAACCAAAGAAAAACCAAAGCTGCACATCATGCAGCGCTCCATTGCCCAAAATTAGGTTCCTTAGAATTGACTCGCAGAAACTTCCTTCCCTCAGCCATGCTTAGGTTGTTGTGGACTTAGTTGCATTGGTGGCGGTTCTGAAATAGATAAAAAAAAAAAGCAAAAACCTTTTATTGCCTGCACATTGAGTTTTTTATTTCTTGAGTAAAAGATCAGCATATAGTTTATAGTTATAAAATATTATATGGCTTATTTATTTGCCATTTAGGAATACTCTTTGTATGAAGCATAATCCTACAAATGACAGACACATTTTCTGCCTTCCTGCACAGTTCACCAAAGGAGAAATTCAAGTAGGCCAGTGATTAAAATATAGGAGAGTAGGGCTGGGGAGATAGCTCAGTTGGTAGAATACTGCCTTACAAGCACTAAGGCCTGGGTTAAATTCCCAGTATCACAAAAAAAAAAAAAAAAAAAAAAAAATATATATATATATATATATATATATATATACACACACACACACACACTCACACACACACAAACACACACACACACACATATAGGAGAGTAAATGCATGCTGTGCTTGTTTATGATCTGTCCCCTCCAAAACTCACAATGAAAAATTTTTTTTTTTTGTTTTTTTTTTTTTGTGGTTCTGGGGATTGAACCCAGAGCCTTGTGTATGCTAGGCAAGCAAGCCCCTCTCATGATGAAATTTGATTGCCACGGTGACAGTGCTGGGAGAGGGGTCTTTAAGAAGTGATTAGGTCTTAAGAGGGATTCATGGTCCGGCGCAGTGGTGCATGCTTGAAATCCCAGCAGTTGGAGAGGCTGAGTCAGAAGGATCACAAGTTTGAGTCCAGCCTGGGCAACTTAGCAAACGCTGTCTCAAAAATAAAAAATAAGGAAGGTTGGGGATACAGCTCCCTGGTAGAGCATCCCTGGGTTCAATCCCCAGTACTCCAAATGAATAAATTAGGAAGAAAGAAAGAGAGCAAGAAAAAAACAAGTATGGAGACTCCTAGGGTTTCCTAAAAAAAGAGGGGTTCATACCTTTCTCAAGTGAGTGAGTTCTTCCTCTTGAGGGGCTGGGTTAGCTACTGCAAGACTGGGTGGCTATGAACTGAGTGTACTCTTCACGTTTTGTCTCTTCTGCACATGCCTGCTTGTCCTTCTGCTTTCCACCATGAGTTGAAGTAGCACAAGAGCCTCACCAGATGCAGATGGCTGATCCTGGACTTACAGCCTCCAGACCCTTGAGTCAAAATGAACCTCTTGATTTTATAAACTACCCAGTTTCAGGTACTTCATCATAGTAGCAAAAGTAAGACAGTGCTATCATAGACCAAAAAGTCCACCTTGGGAATAGCTAAGTGTTTTCCAAGATTAGCTAGGACCTGAATGTTGTATTATAGCAGAAGGGGTAGTTGCAGGGGTGGGGGGGGGGCTCATTTTTGTAGGTTACCTCTTGTTTATGGGTTGTACCTTGGGGTACATTCTGAGACATGGAGAATTCGAAGAAAAGCCAAGTATAGAAGTTTATCATTATTGTTCAGTACTTGAGGATCCGTGCATGAGGTTCAGCAGGACCATATATGCCAGAAAATGTGCAATATTTCATATTTATGTAGTACTGCTCCATTGAATTCTACTAGAAGTTATAACTGTGCTGATTTTCACAATCAGATGTGGCAGTTAAGTGCATTTTCTAGGGGAGGAAACTAAGCCTTTAAAGTTTCCTCTAGACTAGATGGTTTCTTTTTAGGAGCATCAAAATTTGAATCTACCATTGGCAGAGTCAAAAGTCTATGCTCTTTTCATGGAATTCATTTTCATGGAGTTTCTCAGAGTGACTTACTTTATGGTAATATGGTTTAATGAAAGGGCTTCTAGCCTCAAATAACTAAAATAAATTCAAGCTAGCTTTAACAAAAAGGAAAATGTACTGTAAGGACAGGGGGTGTCTCAAAATGCGGAATGCAGATGGCTTCCAGAAGGAACTGGAACTGAGAAGGGGAAAGCCATCATTCTCGTTCTCTGACTCCTCTCTCACCTCCTCCTTGCACATCCGTTTTTTTGTTCCCTCTTTGGCTTATATAGGTTATGCAATATGGCTGCTGCTCCAACCAAGCACAGAGATTAGCCGCCCCTAAATCCCAGTTCCAAACTCCAGATAGAGAAAATTCAACTGGCTCTGCTTCAGATAGACATTCATCCTGGTCTGTGGTCAGCTGTAGCCAAGGAGGCAGAGTCACATCACCCAGGTGTGGCTGCCGTGGAATTTGGGGCACCCTCCTTTCCTGTAGGTAGGTCTGACTCTGGCCTGTTCTTGCTCCTCTGGTTTGGCTGCCTCCACTCTGGGTCCTGTTACAGGGAGAAGTCTAAGTTTCCTTCCGGGTCTCACCCATGATGATTGCTCTTTGAAGAGAAAACAACACTAGCAGAGGCATGGCCAATACGTCATTGAGTCAACGATCCTCCACTTTTGAAGGGCATCATTGCTTTCCTTCTAACTCGTTCCTTATCCTGAGTGTCTCTGCCCATGAACGTGTGCATACACATGAGTTCAGTTAGTGTATCTGTTCAGAAGAAATCACCAACTTCCTGTAGGGCTTGACTTGTCTCTTGGGCTGCAGCAGCAATAGCTCTACTTAACTCTCTTGGCTAACAGAAAGTGAATTAAATCTCCCCCAAACTGTTATCTTTACCGCCTCCTTATAATGTGAAAAGTCCCTTTCCCCCAAATCACTGTTATCCAGAAATGGGTCCAATGACTCTCTTCGGGCACACTGGGAAGAATAAATTCACCCTGAGTCCTCAGCAGCAAATGGTAGTCACCAACTCCATTCTCCATGGAAGTAGCTCCTAAGGGAAGGAGGTCAAACCTCAGTACCCTGTTACACACCTGTGTACTTTCTATTTTCTTCTACAGCAGTGAGGAAGAAGAAACTCAAGGAGAAAAATATATTGTTACATGTTTTATTGGTGGCCCAAACTTATGAATATTTAGCGTTCCAGAAGTTTGTTTGCAGACCAGTTGTTTAGAACTCGGAATTCACCTTACTATGGAAACGATACTGTCCTTGCCAAACTGTGAGTGATGGTTTGGCCTATAACATGGCTGAAATGGTCATTGTGACCTTGAGGTTTTTCTCGTCAATGGCTCTGAACTCAATAGCTTCCTGAATCCTTGTTCCTCAGAGCTTCTCTGAAGTTTGGTGCTTCTGGAATCTCGATTTTCTCTTACTCTAAAGGAGACAGGGAAAAACCATGGAGGTATTTGGGGACGCCGGGTGTGGGTGTTGAAAGACGCAGGGTGGTATAAAAGAAGGCAGGTGGAGGGGGAGGATGTGCATTTGATGTCCTAGGTGATTCCAGTGGGAAGGGCAGACTAGGCTGGGGAAGAGGAGCGGGAGGAAGGGCGGGCTGGCTGGCTGCATTTTTGGACAAGTAGGTATTGCCATTAATTGGTCAACGTCTGCCTTTAAAGTGCTCACTGACTCTTCTTTCTTGAATGCGTCTCTTTGAGTTGTTCTTTCCCCGCCATTAGCCTGCAGTACATTTTGACAGCATTCCTCCTTTGCTGAGTCTCTGAACTCACCCCCTGGGCTGAGGCGTCAGGACTGCATGAAGTCCAGCCAGGTAGCTGCAAGGTAGGAGCCAGGCCCCCACTGCATGGTTGTCATCGCAGCGTGCCTTGGCGGGTCCTGCGCATGTGGCTTCAACAGATGATTTCATCTCCTTCTCCAACTTGGAAACAGACAACCTCACATTCTCAGCAAACAGATGGACGACAAGGTTGAAAGAGGATCTGGTACTGAAATAGTCCTTGAGTCATCCTCTGACTGTTCCCTCATCCCGGGCACTTGCCTTCCCCTTGCAGAAGGCCAGTGCCGAGAATTCACTGTACTGGGAATTGCTGGCCTCCCGTCTCAGTGTACGCTTCATGTTTTTGTTTTGGGTCAAGGTTGGAACTCTGCTAATGTAAGAATTTTGTCTAGGACTAAGATATAGCTTGGTGATAGGGCACTTGTCTAGCACACATGAATGAGGCCCTGGGTCAATCCCCAGCACTGCCAGAAAAAAAAAAGAATATTGTCTAATTTGTTTTGGCAGAACACCTGGTCTTTTGCCCTCAGGAGATGTTTAAAAATAGAATTTATAATTAAAAGTTTTCTATCAACATTCTATTTTTGTCCTCTTTTAAAAAACAAAACAACCCCCCCCCCCCAAACCAAAAACTAAAACACAAAAATACAGCCCCTAACAGAAAAAGGGGAGTGTGAGTCTTGATGTCACCTGTAACATTTTTGGCAAGTGAAGGTAATCTGGTTGGAAATCATTTGACTTCATCCTTGGGTTCTAGTGCTTGTCTGCACTTGTGACTGTGTGTGAACTCTAGATAGTCAGTGTGTCATTTGGTGCTTTCTTTCCTCATCTGTAAAGTGGGATGCAAAACCTCAACACACTTCACTAGATTAACAGATTTCTATTAATTTCCATAGATTAGGGCTATTCTACAGCAAAACAGTTGATGAGCATAAAGCAATTAATCCACCTGAATATTTGCTTATTCTAAACTGTGTGTATTATGCTCAAATGCCCTTTATTTGATCCTTGCTGGAAAGCAGTTATTGTGTCCTCTTCTTTGTGATTACACCCTCCATTTGATTTGATTTTTTTTTTTTTTTTTTTTAATGTGGTGCTAGGGATTCCACCCAGGGCCTTGTGCATGCAAAGCACACACTCTACCCCTGGGCCACACTCCCGGCCCCTCTGTTTGATTTTTTAATGCAGTATAAAATGCACTATAGCCTAATTCAGGACATGTTATGGGTCACAGTGTCTCATCCTCATTTGGAGGTATTTTTTGCTGTCAGGCTTTCTGGTAAGAGATGGAAGCTGAGTGAAATCACAGGAACTTGAGGAGCAATCTGAGCTGTTGAACTGAAGCCATCAACATAAATCAGCAGGTGGCCACCCAAGGTTACCCCGATCTTTTGAAGATGAAGGTATCCACCTTCTAATTCCCTATCTCTCCCCAGTTTTGATAGTTTTAGGCAGGTCCTGTGACATCTGCTGTCCAAATGTGTGTAAAATATGTGTAAAAATTTTAGGAGGCAAAGATTGGAACTTTTTTTTTTCTTCAGGATTAAGTAGCACTGTGTAATGACATCGTTCACTCTCAAAAGTTTTCTCTGTGTTGCTCAATGCATGGATTACTTCCACCAAGAGGGTAACACTTGGGATGATGATTTTCAAGGTAACCATAGGGAGAGAGCTACAGCCTTTGTGTGTGTGTTGGATCACATAGGAGGAAGAAAGAGGTTTGACAAGCCTCCCCTGATCCCAGGAGAATTCTCTGGGACGTTTGGACTCATTCACCTTCACCTGGGGTGGTGAACAAGTCTTTTCTCCTCAAGCCATTTCTCTGTTTGCTGTGTTGATGTCTTATATGACTGAACTGTGCTTTCATGATGCTTATCAGAGAAGTCATAAAATACCCCTCTGCTCTCTAGATAAAATTTGACAGCTGTATGTGATGTTAACGTATCACCTAATGGTCCCCCTTGGGTTTAAGAAAGCATTGGGGGCTGGGGAGATAGCTCAGTTGGTAAAGTGCTTGCCTTGCAAGCACAGGGCCCTGGGTTTGATCCCCAGCACTGAAAAAAAAAAAAAAAAAAAAAAAAAAAAAAAAAAGGAAGCATTGGATATTAATATAAATTTAGGAATAAAGTTAGGGTTGACTTTTCCTAATTGTTTTGCTTTTATTAGCACTTGTAAAAGCTTAAAATTAGTAGTTCTAAATGTCATTTTTTTTCTTAGTTCCTCATTGTGTTTAAGAAATTTTGCTTTCCACCCTTGCTATGATTTTGCTTTCGATTTCTTTTGCCCAGAAAGCCCTTCTTCCTCCTGCCCCTTGTCTTCCCACATGGTTCTCTGTTAAATTCTCCAGATTCTGGAGGGCTGGGCTCAAGAAGCTGCCTGTCTTCCTGGATCCCAGAGAGGCCTGGCATGCTCTGACCAGTTAACATGTCTGACCTGTCTTTTCCTACACCACTTGAAAATTGTATTTTGTTTATCTTTGTGTTCATAGCACCTGATAGAGAACCTGGTAGATAATAGGAGCTTAATAAACGTTTTTCAAATGAAGCATTGCACCAAGAGAGGAATCCCAGAAGAGGGTATCTAACTCTATGTGAAGGGAAAGGTAGGTTGTGGAAGTATCCCAGAAAAGACAGACCTCGAATGACATTTCCTGTGAGGAGGAGCTATTAGCAGATGAGAAGGGCAGGGAAGAATGACCTTGGTAAATGGAAAACTAGAGGAAAACGTGAATGTGGAATTTGAGATGCTTAGAAACAGCAAAGTATAGTTGGAACTTAAATGCAAAGTGAAAAAGACTGAAAAGAAATTGGCTCTAAAAAGGATGGCAGGTTCTATGTTATTTTGAATTTTGTGCCAGTTAAAATGATTATTTAGGTTATTAGCCAGAATTACCTCTGTACTGCACTGATCAGCAGTATAAAAGCCAGGTGTGGGACTGGATTTCATGAGGTTATTTAATTAGAAGAGCTTTGCGTGACAATTACTTCAAAGGAAATGGATGGGTTTATCAGTCTTTGTTTGAAACAAATGTTTGCTAAAATCACAAACTAAGACCTTAAAAGGTTCAAGGGCATTCTTCCTGACTTAGAGACAAAAACCCTGGAATCTCAATTTAACCTCAGTGATTATCTATGTCTCATGTCGTGAGACAACTTTATAGCTGAAGCTGTATTTTTCATGAAGCTTTCCCGGTACATCAGTTGTCAACCACTTAAGGATGTGATACTCATAGTTCGTAAGTAGATAAGCCTAGATCATTTACTCCAATGACAAGTTTTATGAAGATCAAAGGAGGTAATATCTATAAAATGCTTAGTCCCAAGCACTATGCCTGGCACCCTCTGAGGACTCGACTCAACAGCATGCTCTGATTCTTCTGCCACCCCACCAGAGCTGAGGAAGCCTCCACTTTGTGATTATGAACTTAGAGAAGTAACTTTGAGAAAACAAGTCCACGCCTCCAATTGTCCCTTTGCTGATTTGTCCTCTCTTTCGAAAAAGTCTGGACTCTCCTTGGTGGTTTTAAGCAAGGCCTCCTTTTTCAGATATGCTTGCTGTGTGAGTCTTAGGCCATCAAGGATGTTCTGGTGGGAGGACAAACTCTTCACGCCTCCGTGTGTCTATGCGTTTCAGTGATTGCTTGTATTACAAATGCTCCTGGTCCTGCTCACCTGAAAGTTTCAGGGAATCACGGCGAGGCCTTCTTGACATGTCAGGCAAAGGTTTTCCTCTGTTGGTGGTGGGCAGCAGGTTTGCCCAGGTTTGTAATAATGAGGAGGAGCTGAGACGCTGCGGAATGACGAAAACTTACACCAGGGTTTTGGTGGGCATAATGTAGGAGTATCACATGCCTTTGGTTTGTTTGGATTAAATTCCAAGATGATCTAATCACCTGACTATTAAGCATAATTAATTGCCTTGTTTTCTACCTGGAGGTGTAATGGTTCCAGATTTGCAGGTTGAATGCATTCTGCAACAAGATAATGAAACATGAACAATTGTCCCTGTGATCTGTTCTGTGGCAGGGTAGGGCAGGACGCCCGTTGGCAGCACTCTGAGACGTTTCAGGTAGCATTTCTTTGGAAATGCACGTTTTTCTTGTGCTTCAGTTTGAAAGGCGATGAGGCTAGCCCGGCTTTCCCCCAGCTCTCTCCAGACGGAAGTGAACTGACACCTTTCTGTGAATAACTGCAGGCAGGGTGCTTGCTGGTAAGCACAGGTGCTGTTCCTACTGTGGCGCTCAGGACCGCAGGCCCCTTCCCGTCTACCGGGCAGGAGCAAAGGACTGTGCCCAGGCCAGCGGAAAGCGCGGGAAGTCTGAGTGCCCTTGGGGCCGCGGCTCTGCCATTTTTTGTATGATCTCAATCTGTAACTATTCATTTGTTGGCTCATAACTTTAAAAATCATTTTGGAACGACCCCTTTCGGCAGAGTATGAGCTTAAAAAGTGCAAGTTAAATGAAAAAAATCAAAAACCAACTTTCTGTTTCTCAAAGATGGTGGCGGCGAATCTGTAATTCACGAATCGACCCAAACAGCATCAGTGTGTAATTATCTTAAGAATAGTTGGTCCAAAGACGGGGATCGAGCATGTGCTGCCGCAGCGGGTGTCCCGCATTTTCCACTCGGTGAAGCATGACTCCTCCTTCAGTTCACATGACTTTTCCAAATCTGTTTTGCCTGTCATCAATATTAAGTTTTCTTATGCATGTATGAAGGAGTGAATTTAAAGTTGCCAATGTGAATGACTCCATTAGCAGAAGAGCAATTTGTGCACAGTTTTAAATCATGCAGTTTTTATACTAATATTACCAGATGCTTCAAATGGAATCCTAGTTTATTACTTGAAAGATTTATTTTCATCTAATTTATGGAACTAAAGTGTTTAGAAAAATCATTCTACTGACGTTTAAATACTATATTACTGTGAATTCTAATGTGAATTTGGTCCAAAATTTTATCATCAAAACTAAAATTTAAGCCGGGCATGGTGGCTGGTGCCTCCGCGGGAGGCTGAGGCAGGAGGATCATGAGTTCAAAGCCAGCCTCAGCAGCTTAGCGAGGCCTTAAGCAACTTGGGGAGACCCTATCTCAAAATATTAAAAAGGGCTAGGGATGTGGCTTAGTGGTAAAGCACCCCTGGGTTCAATCCCCAGTACCAAATATAAATAAATGAATAAATAAAATAAAATATATAAAAAATAAAATTTATTTTTAAATAGCTTTATGAAGGTAAAATTTGCACATCAGAAATTCCACCCATTCTAAGCTTATCACTTGTTGGCTTTTAGTAGGTTTATGCAGCTGGGTGATCACTGCCATCCAGTTTAGAACACTTTGGTCCCTCCACGTGATCTGGTGTCCCTTTGCAATCAATACCCACCTTCCCATCCAGCCTCAGGCAACCACTGAAAATTATCTATTTTTTCAGTGAACATGCAAATACGTGTTTTGGTGACATAATGTCAGAATATAAACAATGGAATTGCTTAAGAGAGAAATCCATGGAGCAGAAAATGGCACATATAACCCATTTCATTCAAACAAACTGCAATAGAAATAGTTGCCAAAATTTACAAATGCAAATGTTTTTCTGTATGTGACAAGTAGTCAAATTGCGAAATTTTTGTGACAAAACCGATGTTGAATATAAAGCATCTCTCGGCAGGCAGTGCATGTTTTTTCTCTCTGCAAACCATTATCAATCCAATTTTTGTTTTGAATCTTTGAAAAGCTACTGTGAAAATCTGTGCCTACTAATATTATGGACTTTTTTCTTTTTGCAAAGAAAGTTTTGGTTATATTTTCTTGGAAATTTAAAATTAAGGTAAATAAGCAAAATATTCACCTTTTGCAATTTTACAAATTGCACTAATGGAAAATGAAGCTTGAAAACAGGAATGTTCTGGAACTCATCCTTATAAATACAAGGTAGGACCTGAGCAGATTAAATAATAAGAACTCAAACAGACAGCACACAGGATTTCATTTGGAAGCCTTGTAATTATACTTGGAATATCGGGACTTGTAAGAATCTTTTGATGAAACTAGTGTTTTTAACAGGATATATTTTTCTTTTTAGAAGAAGTCAAAGTATACTGAACTTTAGAAGGCCTGCAATTTCTAGGTATCTAAATTTGGTTAAATAGTAACTAGAACCATAAATAGACACAATTTGTTTGATGAGTTTGGTTGGCATAATTTTTTCTCAAGAAAAGATATTATAAGCAAAAGATAATATTTTTGAAAATAATTTTACATATTACAATCTAAAAGAAAAATTAAGAATATACTTCATTTGAGAAGATATACCAGTGATTAATAAATATATGAAAAAGTGTTCAACATCTCTAGTAATT
Organism: Sciurus vulgaris; assembly: GCF_902686455.1. Taxonomy (NCBI): domain Eukaryota; kingdom Metazoa; phylum Chordata; class Mammalia; order Rodentia; family Sciuridae; genus Sciurus; species Sciurus vulgaris. Next base: position 149,473,461 of record NC_136467.1, read on the forward strand.
AGAGAAATGCAAATTAAAACAACTCTAAGATTTCATCTTACTCCAATTAGAATGCCTGTTATCAAGAACACAAACAATAATAAATGGTGTGGATGTGGGGAAAAAGGCACACTTTTACGTTGCTGGTGGAGTTGCAAATTGGTGCAGCTACTCTGGAAAGCAGTGTGGCGATTCCTCAGAAAACTTGGAATGGAACCACATTTTGATCCAGTTATCCCTCTCCTCAGTTTATACCCGAAGGACTTAAAATTAACATACTACAGTAGAGCAGCCACATCAATGTTTATAGCAGCTCAATTCACAATAGCTAGATTATGGAACCAACCTAGATGCCCTTTAACAGATGAATGGATAAAGAAACTGTGGTATATATACACAATGGAATATTATTCAGTCATAAGGAAGAATAATATTATGGTATTTGCAGATAAATGGATGGAATTGGGGAATATCATACTAAGTGAAATAAGCCAATCCCTAAAAAACAAAGGCCGAATGTTTTCCCTGATAAGTGGATGATGATACATAATGGGGTTGGGGGTGGGAGGTGAGAGAAGAATGGAGGAACTTTAGATTATGTAGAGGGAAATGAGGGGTATGAAAAATGGTGGAATGAGACAGACATCATTGCCCTATGTACGTGTATGATTACACGAATGGTGTGAATCTACATTGTGCACAACCATAGAAATGAAAAGAAGTACCCCATTTGTGTACAATGAATCAAAATGCAGTCTGTAAAAATTAAAAAAAAATTAAAAAAGATAAGGAATTGCCCTCAAAACTGTTGAGTAATATCTGGGAAGCCTAAGGCAACTTCACATGGCCAATTTAAATCTCCTAAGAGACTGTGCCTCAAAGTGTTTTAACAGTAGAGAAGCAGTGGACACTTACCCTCTGCACTAGGAAAGCTTAGGAATGCCAAGACCAAAACCACCCTGCGCCCCTGCACTCCTGCCTTAAGGACTTTCTCCATGAAGCCCACAGACCTCCTTTGTACTGAAACACAACCTTCTCCACAGAGCGTGAGCAACCTCAGAGCAAAAAGCCAAAGCTGCAACATATTTATCTCACTATACCAGGTGGCTAGCTCAAACCTAATCTGACTTCAAAAGGCTACAATATTAAAGAAGATGATAATGGTTCAAAAATGCTGCATCTACATACAATATATTTTAATGAACCATTTGGATTCATTAAAAGTCAAGTTCTGCAGGAGTTATTTTTTCAGTTAACTCTGACCTCTTTGAGCAAAATGTACAAGATAAAATTAAATAAATTGACGTAAGAGTTAAAAAAAATATACTTCATTTGGAATTTTTCCTGAATTTAGTAGGTATTTGAGCATAGAAGAGAGTATTTTCTCAAAATTATTATGGTCTACAGAAAAGAGTCAAGTGTCATCAATTTCAAATTTATTAACTATGAAATACACCTTGAAGGATATTTTTATTAAAAACATAGGAATCTCTATACTGCTTTCCATAATGGTTGCACCATTTGGTCCAGTTACCCACTCCTCAGTTTATAACCAAAGGATTTAAAATCAACATACGACAGTCACACAGCCACATCAATGTTTACAGCAGCTCAATTCACAATAGCTAAACTATGGAACCAGCCTAGGTGCCCTTCGATAGATGAATGAATAAAGAAAATGTGATATGTAGACACACACGATGGAATATTACTCAGCTTTAAAGAAGAATGAATTTCTGGCATTTGCTGGTAAATGGATGGAGATAGAGAATATCATGCTAAGTGAAATAAGCCAAACCCAAAAAACCAAAGGCTGAATGTTTTCTCTGATATGCTGAAGCTGATTCACAATAAGGGGGTGGGGCTAGGGAAGAATAGAGTTACTTTATATTAGGTAGAGGGGAGTGAAGGGAGGGGAAGGGTTATGGGGGAGGAATGATAGTAGCGTGAAACAGACATCATTACCCCATGTACATGTATGACTGCATGACTGATGTGATCTTGCAATATGTATAATAAGGAAAATGAGAGATTACACTCCATATATGTGTGAGATATCAAAATATATAAATGCATTCTACTGTCATGTACAACTCATTAGAACAAATAAAATAAAATAAATTAAAAAAAACATATTGAACATACTACATCCATGCTTATCTAATCAAACACCATTGCATGGAATAGTACCATAAATCGGTAGAAATCAGTTATTTGTGGAAAAAGTATTCGTAAAATACATTGCAGAAAAAGTGTTAATAACTGAAAGTTAAAAAGAGCTCTTATAAATCGACAGGAAAAATATCAACCATTGTAAAGCAAAACCAACAAAGAAGATGAATAGGCGATTGGCAGAGTGACGCTAAGATGCCGTGTGTGTGTTTGTGTGTGTGTGTGTGTGTGTGTGTGTGTGTGTGGGCGCGCACACACACACCATGTATGATTAAATGAGCACAGAGGAGATGTTTAGAAGACACCAGCATCTGTTGACCTTGTTTCGGGGTCGAGCGAGGGGCTGATGTGAGCAGAAAGTCAATGACAAGATCCCGACACTCTTTCACAGACGCCTGAGGGAGTTGCGTGGCTGCATCGTCAGGATGCCCCCCTGAGTGCCACAGCTGGGGAACAGAGGCAGGGCTGGCTGAGGCCGGCATGCCTCCCTGGGGAGAACCCCCACAATGCATCGTCTTCTTCCCTCCCGATGAGATCAGTCCTTGCAGCGAGTGACATGGCGGCTTCAGGATTGAGTACCCCTCGAGTGGTCAGGCCAACAGGCGTTCAGAGGTTGCCGTGCGGCCCTGGGAAGACAGCTCCTCGCAAAGGCGGGCTGCGTGGCAGCGACGGCTCCTTCCAGCAGCCCATCCCGCGTCCCATCGGATTTACTCGGAACGGGATTCACCTCCAGGGGAGCGAGGAGGATCTGCTTTGGGAACCTGACTTGTAAGAAGGCCGTCCCTGCCACCCTGTTTTTCTGGAAGATGGCAATATTGTCACATGCAGTTTGGGGTCCTTGCTACACTGGCCAAGTCCCCAAGGTGCCCCTTGTGAGGACCGTCCGGTGACACGTGCCTGCGAGATGCCTTGAAACCACAGCCCACTCTCCTGAGACCTGTTCTGTGGGGGACTTCAGGTGAGCAGCAGTGAATGTGGAAGGAGAGTGGACTTTTTCGTCCCAGGGGAACGTTTCTTCCTCATCTAACGTGAGACGGGCTCCCCCAACTCCAGGCACCCGCAGCTGCTGGTCCTCTCCCTACTCGTCCTCCAGCCCTGGCGCCTGTGCCTTGAACTCTGTTTCTTTGATCTCTGCAGATGATGCTGTGTGTTAGTTCTATCCAGCTTCTGAGTTCAAGGGGGACCTGGTGATTCACTCTCTTGTGGGAAGAGGAAGGTGGGGCGGTGCGGAGGAGAAGGTGGGAAAAGAAGAGTGTCAGTCATTAAGTCGTAGGGGAAATGTAAGTTTGTAAGGGACCTTTCCAGAGGGCTCCTAGAAAACTAACATCTGTGGTAGTCCTGTCGATGAATAATTTGGGTCTGAAAGAGCAGAGCTCCCCACCTGTTAGACCGAGATGTATTTTGACTTTATAATTTATTTTTGTGCTAAGACTTGAACCCAGGACACACTTCATCACTTAGCTGCCTACCTATGCACGCGGTCCCATTTGACTCTTGATTCACTGCAGCCCTTTGTATCACATTGGATGCCAATATGATATGAACCCGTCTGCACATTGCCTGGGATGACTCTTCAAACATTGGGGATTTTTTTTTTTTTTCATGAATTGTCTTTTGTATCAGGAAATTTGGAGGAGATGATAATATCAGTGGAAGGATTAATACAAATTTCACAAACATAAGGAATGGCAAGATGATTGAGATGATTTCATCCAACTGTGTGTGTGTGTGTGTGTTGCTGGGATTGGACCCAGGGACTCATGATGACTTCTCTACCATTGAGCTTCATCTCCAGCCCCTTATACTTTGAGTCAAGTTCTAGGTAAGTTGCCCATGTTGGCTTTGAACTTGCAATTCTCCTACCTCTGGGATTACAGGCGTGCTTCACTGCGCCTGGCTAACTCCATCTAACTTCCTAGTGGGGAATTTTCATTCAGAGGCATTTTTTCTAGAGACACTTGGGCACTGACTTCATTCTCCCATTGGTCCTGAGATGGGGCGACTGACTCCTCTGGAGTTCTGCTGTCTCGTTCAGCTCTCCACCCTGAGTTGTCCTGGGGTCTTGTGGCGTAATGACAGTGGCAGATTGGGACTGTCTGGCTAAGTTCTTCTGTTGGGGCCCAGTTGGTTGTGGCTGGCTCTGTGAGGCACCGAGGTTCATCTGTATGAAACAGAACGCAATGACACACCTCCAGCTTTTAACAACGCATGTTACTGACCTGCAGAGATGGCACGATGGCATCTCCGTCGTGATGGGCTTTCCGTGGAGCTCAGACTCCCTTCTTTACCTGGGGTGTACCTCTGGCATCATTTCCGTCATTATTGGTAATAGTCTTAGTTGTATTTCAAATTGTGCCTTATTGTTAGTTCTATACCCAGTGTGCTCAGTAAATGTGGGAAAAAACACAAAGAAGACGAAGCTCAGGAGGCACGAGAGAATGAATGGAAACGGAATGGGAGCCGCTTGGAATGAGCAGTGGCCAGGCCGGGCACACGCCACAGCCTTTGCCTGAGACCTCTTCCCATGGAGAGGGAACCGGGCCGGTGGCCGAAGCTGGTGACCCAATACTTGGGTTCTTTCTTCTGAATGAATCATTGGAAAAAACTTTAAGGCGCAGGATATAATTAGACTGTTAAGTCTAAGGCACGTGTTGCTAAGTTCGTAGGGAGGAAGAACAGAAGAGTAGATTCGAGAATGAACCTTGATTTTTCTTTTCCTTTCTAGATCAATATTGGAGCACTTTCTTTTTAAATTTTTTATTAACACATTAATATTACATGTTCATAGGGGGATTCAGTGTGATATTTCCCCACATGTGTAGACATCCGCCCCCTCACCCCCCCACCCCCGGCTCTGGTAATTACTCTTCCACTTTCAGGTCGACCTTTCTTAGCTTCTGCACATGCGAGAGACCATGCGGTACTTACCTTTTCAATTCTGTCTTATTTGACTCAACATAGTCTCCAGTTCCACCCATCTTGCTACAAATGACAGGATTTCCTTCTTTATGACTGAATGATACTTCATTGTGCTTATATTAATGAAAGAGAATTTTCCAAAGAAGAAATTAGATTTTTCTTACTTAGAATTATAATGCTTCAGTATTATATGCCTATTACATAGTATGTTACACCATATATAATATGATACATATTATTTAAGTATATTGCACATCTACACATAGAATGTAGTAATTATATATATGAACATACATACATGTGTGTACTTATGTATATACACACATATGTATACACACACATATATATATATATTAGCCTTATATGTGGGAAAAACTTTAAAAAAGCTTTGACTTTATTTTAATTTTGACTTTTGTATGACTTAGATATATTGAAATTAATATAATTTAGATTGCTTGCTATTAATGTCAAGAATTTGTATGCCTTTTCTTTAGGAAGGTCTGTAATTTAGGAAACAATTATTATGATGATTATCAACATGATTATCCTCTCTGGTGAACAATTTGTAATATATCTTTGCTCAAAAAGATTTAAAAATATTTTTGTGGATTGTAGTGTCTGGATTTTTCTTCTCAGTTTGAGATATCAAATATATTTATTTTTCTAGCCTAAAAGAAACGACTCTTTTCTCAGGCATAGCTGAAGTCTCCTCTTAACCTATCCTTTAAAAACTAGGGTTCCTCTGGGCTCTCTGTACTGGCCCCTTTCTTTTATGTCCACATTTCCTTTCCCTTCTTAGATGAATATCATTGACTGAGTTCCTATTGTGTATCAGGCTAGGACAGCTAAGCAGGTTGTGTACTGCACAACCCCAGGAAGTGACATGCTTTGCCCCACTTGCAAGACTTGTATAGTACAGGTGTTTCTGTCCCATTGGGACTGTGCTAACTATTTTACAAACGTCTCATTTACTCTAATAATAATTTATAAGATGAAAATCATCCTTCTTACTTTAAGGAAGAAAAAAACTGAGTTTATGTTAACAATTTACTTAAGGTTTATAATAACAAGTGGGCAGTGGAGTTTGTCTGGATCCAAAGCATCTGCTTCCTTCTACAGGATGCTACTTTTTATGGGTGACCTAACCTCGTGGTAATTTCATCCATAGCCACCACCTCAATGATGGCACTTTCCATAAGACACTCCACCAGGTCTCTGGTGGCCTTCCCGTATCCCAGAGACACGTGAGATTCTGCAGGATGTAAACTGAATCAGCATCGTCTTCCTCATTCCATCTCCTTAATTCCCACTCTTAGTGAAGTCGGCATCTGAACTCCTCTTTCTCTCTCTCTCTCTCTCTCTCCATATCCAATTCTGCTTTTGAATTCTCCCTTCATTCCTTTTCAAACCAAAATTGTCACTGCATTCATGCAGGCCTTTGTTCTTCCATTCTGCTCTTCCTAAACTAGGAAAAGCTTCACCTAAAATCTCCTGGCTAAGCCTTTGCACTCACATTGCTCTGCCTGCTTTCTCCACCCTGTCCGCCTTCCCCATTCAGCCACTGGAAGACTCTGGGTTTCATGCCTCCTCGTAGAAGCCTTCTTTGAGCCCTTTTATCAGCCCGCTTCCTTGAATTATTCTTCTCGGCTCTCCTGGCACACTGAGCTTGTGTCCCTCCGTCACATCCTCATCTCAGTATCCTGATCATTGATTTGCTTCTCTGATTCCTGCCTTGGAGTGAGAGGTCTTTGAGGACAGGGACCATGTATACCTTACCTTTATCTGCCTCACACCTAGCAACTTGTCTGGAAGGAGATCAATAAATGCTCAAGGGAGTGATATTCATTCACGTTGTGGATTCCTTAGGTGGATCTGAAGGGGTTGTTTGCATTATATTGTAGCATTGGACATGCTTATTTAGTCTTATTAAATTTTGACTGCAATTTTTGTGAATTTTCATGGTTGGAATAATTTTTGTGGTGATGTTATCCAATTACACGAAATATTTGTGACCACAGCCAGTGTGACGACGGCCTAACCGTGTTTCATTCATATTGGCAGACGCTTCATACCCTTATTCTACTGATAAGAGATGATAATTTAATTGCATGGTAATTTGAAAAGTGGACTTTGTTGAACTCTGGTTCAAGGCTCAGAAGATGAACATCAGGCACTAATGAGCAAGCTGCCTCTTTGGGGTGCTTTATCTTTCCTGTTTGCTGTGCACCAACAGTGTAGGAAGAAAATTCCTTGAGGTAGATCATGTAGAACCTAAGCCACTGCTCACTCTGAAGTTAGATGTCCTTTGGGGTGGTTTTCATTAATATGCACCTTTCTCATGTAATAAAGATTCAGGTCTCATGTCAGCTCTGTTCTGGTTTGGCCAACCACTTAAATGGCCCTGGGCATCAGTCTCCTTGTCTTTAAATTTAGGTGTTTGGATTCAGATAGCCAGAAGGGCTTTGCAGGCTCAAATACGATTTGGTGACATTTCTGTGGCTGTGTTTCTCCTGCCCTCTCCTGTGCCCTGTCCTCCTGTTCCCTACACGACTGGGCGGGTGCTCCTGCAGGTCCGAGCACCCCAGTAGTGAAGCCGTGCTCTTCAGCACTTGGCTTTGACCTACAAGTGTGCTTCCACGTGAGCTGAGAAGCAGGTGGCTGTGTCCTCTGGAGTGGCGCCATCCCTTCCACAAAGGACTTGGGAGTTCCTTCCTTTTAGGAAGAACTTTCCTGACAATGGCTGCAGAAGTAGAACGAGGTTGCAGAGTGAGCACAAAAAGAGGCCCGCGTCAGAGGAGGGACTGCTCAAAATGACCACGTTCCTGCATCCGTTATAAATGTCACGCGAGCGTCCGAAGTTTTGGAGTGCGGAAGGCACGTCGTGGTACTCACCTCCTGGATTGTCTTTTACATTTCCTTAAACTGAGCGCACAACTGATTAAGTTACCATGTGTTTCTTGAATAACTTGTTGACAAAGCACCTCCATGAAATCCTGGCCAACCCTTGTTCACCAAGGCTGCTGCCTGCGGTCTATGAGGCCAGCGGAGACCGCTGGCTGCCTCGATGTGCCTACATTCTAAACGTGTCGTTAAGCGCCAAAGGACAGATCAGGTGCAGGCTGCGGTGGGGACGTGCGTGGGAGTGCTTGTGTGGAACCAGGGGGTGGGAAGGCGGGTCTGGGCCGTGGGAGGACCGGAGCGCCGGGAAGGAGGAGAGGAGGGGTGGCCTGCGAGGTGCTGTGCAGAGAGGCGCCAGCGCCGAGGCGGGGCCGAGCAGGCTGAAGGGCGCCGGGACTGCGGCGCGGACACCCGGCTCGGGATTCCTGCGGCCGCGCGGGCCACCCGCGCCACGTCCTGGCACCCGGGCGGCGGCAGGCGGACCCGAGCGCCGGGCGCGCTGGCCGCGGAGCTCGGACAGGGTTAAGCCATCACCTGCCTTGAAGTGCGACCCAGATGGGAAGTAGGAAGTGCGGCGCCTGAGCTTCCTGTATAAATAAACGCGGCTCCCGGCGCTGCCGCCGCGCTGCGCCCCACGCTCGCCCTGCGCGGTTGCCCGCGTCGCAGCTGCCCATCAAGGCCGGGAGGCGGACAGGGACTCCTCCTCTTCCCCAGCGATAGGTCCGGGCGCGCGCGTCGCTGGCGATCCTGCGAAGTGTGAAGCTGTCAGCCGCAGAGCGCGGAGGGAGAGGAAAGGGAACTGGAGAGCGCCTCCGCCCCGGCGTGCGAGCCGAGCAGCCCGGGCTGGCGCTGCGCGCAGGATTGGTGCGGAGCCGCGGCCAAGGGGACACAGCCCTCCTGCCAGGTAGGTGCAGAGAGCTCCTCACCGGCCGCAGGCGGTGCACGCCAGGAGTGGTGTCAGTCCAGGCGACAGGGGAGGACGAGAGAGGCGAGGCAGCTGTGCCACCTTGGGGCTTGGCTTCGTTTTCCGCTTCTCGTGCTCACACGGTACAGGACTGCATGCGTTCTGAACGCCTTGAACACCTGTTAACTTTTTTAAAAATAGACGCCTTTGTCAAGGTAAAAACAAACGAGTTTCATTTGTAATAAAACGATCTTTACAGAACGTATCATAAGATCGAAGATTAGAGCAAACCTCCCTGAATCGGTAGGGGCGACCCAAAGTTGGCTTCATCGTGGATGCCTACCTCTTATTATTTGGAAATGCACGGCGGTATGTTGACACACGTAGCTCTGAATACAGCGTTGTGTTGATCATGGAATCCCGGCCATACATCACCATGGTTATTCTGACAATTACTATAAAATAGAATTAAACTCTGACCGGAGTCTCAAGTTGACATTAAAATGAAACCGATTTCTGTTTCAACAGGGGGAAGGCATCTTTTGCTTAACCTTTTACTTTTCTTATTAGTTTCAGGGATTCTGCTGTGAATCTGCTCCTGACGCATATACTTCTTTCATACAGATTTCTCAGGATGAATTCCTCTCTCTGAATAAATGTTCTCTTTCTTCATGTTTCCACTATAGATTGTCAGTTTCTTATTGTCTTCTGTCTCTCGTATCTTATCGACACATAGGCTGGGGATCCTAACAGGGACTATCAGTGTTCTTCTGGCTTGGCATTTCTGGGTATTTATTTGAACATCTAGAGGTATGAATTAAAGGATAATGTATTTAACATTTCCAAAGCAGGAGATTAGGGGTGTCTATGCCCAGAAGCAAAATAAATGAACTTTGTGATGACTCAGTTTTTAGGGTGTGGATGAGGCAAAAGGAACCCAGCCGGTCTTAACTGAGTTGCTGGCTAATTAAAGCATCTGCTGCAGCTTTCCCTGCGAGGAGCTTCCTGGGCTCTGGTCCCTTTCATGGTTTACTCCTCTCTGGCTTCCTCCCCGCCTTGCTGTGCCCTTGCTTCTGAACATTAGTCCTTTTCATGAGTAGCAGCAGTTCCTTAAGTATTTCTAAAACTATCCTGAGGAGAAGGAGAGAGAGAGAGAAAAAAAGAGAAATCTCCTGCAGATGCACAAAGCTACTTGGAGATAATTGTATTATGAAATTCAACGCTGGGATCTCACCTAGCGCCTGCCCTGCCCTTCCACGCCTGTGGCTGGTATATTATTCTTTGTGGTGGGCATCAACTTAGAAAAATGCCTCTGTTTCAAAAGTACTCTGACTATCTTGATGGGTTAAAAAAAAAAAAAAAAAAAAGGGCATGTTAAACATGTATAGTGAATGTGAAAAAAATGTCAAGAAGCAGAATTGGGTTGCTTGGTTTTTCATTTAAAACAGCTGCGCCCCCCCCCCCCCCCAAAAAAAAGCCACAAACCAATCACCTTAGATAACTTGCTCTTGCACTACTGTGCTGGAAGGAAGGTTTGAGCGTGGTCAGACACCATCCATTTACCCAGAGTTTTACAAATATTTACAGTCATTATGCCAAATATCTTCATGCTGAGCCCTGAAGAACATTCTCAGCATTCAAAAGCCCCATTCTCGTGAATGGTTTCAGTTCACTTGTAATTTAAAGGCATCCGGGTTTCCAAACTAGGTCAGTTGAAGATATGTCTTTTAAAAATAATCAGCTTTTGGGTCTCAGATTATGAGCCAGGTTTTTGCAGCCATATTCTACAGCAAAGAGAAAAGTATGCTCTCTCTAGAAAGAAAAAGTTTGTTTTCCCTATCTAGTAAGGCCAGTTAGCTTCCCTGAAGATATCTTTCTCTCCAACATTATGAGTACTTTTAATCAGGAAACGTACTCAGACTTCCTTTCTTAAAAAGCTGTTTCAATATTTCTGGTGTTTAGAATGTTTATATCTATGTAGGAACCATTTCTCTTAAGTGTGTCAGTGAATCCTGGCCTCTTTGTTTCCCCTGGCCTTGATGTGACATTACTTTCTTGTTGAGTGAGGTTCTTATATTTGCTGTCTCCAGTTTGAGGTAGAGGTCAGGAATCATGTTGAACCCAGATGTTGATGGAAGAACAAAGTCCAAACAGTTTTGGGACTGAATCTACTTTGTGCAACTGATTATTTGGAATGTGGGAAAGGGGCCAAGCTGCCACTCAGTCATCTTTCCACTCTGGGGAGTGGGTATTTGCTGTGATTGCTTCAGAACACCGAGACATTTCTTCCAGGGATTTCTGCCTGAACTTATAGAAGCTCCTTTGCTATACCATGTTATCAATATTTTAGGTTTTGGATTTTTGAAAATGAGTACAGATGAGAACCAGTTCTTTAATATTTTGTCTCCCCCATGTACAATCAATACTCTACTGTTGAGTGACTACTGTTTGCCAGGCACTATGCTAGATGCTGGGGATCTGAGGAGGTAGGAGCTACGTACAGTCTCTGTCCTGTAAGGATTCTGATAATCTTGGCAGTGACTTTGGACTAGGTGGTCATTCTTAATTCAGGTTGTTTTACCAGAGTGTGAAAACCACTTTAATGTTTTTCATCTTGATCATGTGTTTTTCTGTGCGTGTGTGTGTGGGGGGGGTTGTTGTTTTAGGTTTGTTTTGGTAATGTTTCTCTGATGTCATTTGATCCTTAAGTAACTTGAAGAGGCATAATAACACCTAAGTTCGGTTAGTTAATATTTTAATTTTATTTTTTCCACCTTTAAGTATATGGAGGAGGCTTTGGACTAATGTCTTATTTGTTTTAATTTGGCATTTGCTACATACTCGGTTGTTGAGCACTTCTTAACCCGATGTATCATACTGTACTAGTTATCTAGAAATGGAAAATGATACATGGTAGAGAATAAAGGTGACCAATGCTTTTGCAACATGGAATGAGAAACTTCCCATCTCTCATGGGCTCCCTTTTTTGATTGGAAACACAAGTGAAACGCAATCCCCTTATTCATAGCCAGAGAGACTTCTGATGACATGGGCTGCGTATCGATTAAGAGTGTATTTCGAGGGCTGGAGTTGAGGCTCAGTGATAAAACACTTGCTTAGGCACATGTGAGTCACTGGGTTCAATCCTCAGCACCCATTAAAAATAAACAAATAAAGGTATCGGGTCCATCTACAACTAAAAAAAAAAAAATTTAAAAAACAAAAGCATATTTTGAAACCCAGACCTTATTGGTTTCTAACTTCTCTGAAGTCATGCGTTTGAGTCCTGTCCCTTAGTCAACCTGTTGTTTGTCTTGGGAAGACAGAATAAGGTAGCTCATTTCTCTTTGATGGGCTTGTGGCTGAAACCATAAACCCATAGATTCTTCTGTATGGTTCTATGAAATCATCTGTTGACAACCTCCCCAGCTAGTTTCCCCTTTGTAAGTAGGGACTGGGTTTAATCACCTTTGCATCCCTACCACCAAACAGGTGGAATCTGGTTCTTTGTGGGTTGACTTTGTTTCCTGCATTATGGGTTCCTGCTGTCAGAACCTTATTTGGCAAAGGCATGGAAAATAAACACCCTGAACCTTGTTCAGCATGGGAGGCAGGAGACTCTGCTTCCAGATTGGTCTTATACTTATTTCTAATTAAAAAATTCTATATGAAGTTTTCTACCTTTATAGGAAGGATGATATTTACGCATGCATTTATTAATTTGCAGGAGAATTTTTGATTTAGATGTTCATGCTGTAGTGGCTGTAGTTTCCTGGTAATATCCTGACCCAAGAAATGAGCTGAGTTTTACTCTGTGGGGCTTTCTGGAATATTCCTTCTCCTTGATCTGTTAATTGCATCATTGTCCGACCTGCCAGTCAGTGGCCTTCCTTCCTGCTTCTGAGCTTTGTTGTTGTGCCAGGCAGGGGGAAGAAAAGTATTCAGCAGGCCTGTATAAATAGATGTGGGAGGCAGGGGAAACCATTGATTAAAAGGAGTGGGCAGGGCAGGCTGGTGGTGAGGTGAGAGCTGCCACCAGGGTGTAGAGTTACAGTGCCCCAAATCTCCAGTCTCTCCCCATCTCCTATTCACTCCTACCTTCTCTGAGAAGTTTGCATTGTTAGCAAAGTGGGAATGGATTTCCATCTCTGGGGCCTTGCCCTGTAGTGTAATGAGAACGTGGCCAGAAGACAGAATTGTGCTCTTTGCCAAAAGGAAGACCATAAACGTGATGTCCCCGATGCCACGTAGTCTGTAGGGTTAGGGTCATCCTCTCACTGTGTCATGTGTTCTGTTGGCCATATTCTCACATCTCCCTCAGTTTCTATTTTGTAGGAAAAAAATTTTAAAAATGAGATCTCATTAAAATAGTTGTCATGAACTTTATTTGTAACCTAGTTTTAAACAGCAAAGAGATGCTTTAGAAAACAGTTCTTGTGGGTATTTAACATGCTCCTCCTTCCTCACAGAATGTCTGGTTTTTCCACCCACAAAAATGATTAATGAGGTAGCCAGTCACGTGCCATAGGATGTCTCAACCAGGGCGGACTGCATGTCTGACGGTGGTCCCAGGGTTCCAGCAGAGCTAACACCTGACTGTCGCCTAGGGACGTGACAGCCACCCCCTGTGCGAGCATTCCTCAGGTGTTTGTGGTGGTCCAGGTGTAGACACCACGGCACACGGTTCAGAAACCATAACACCTCAACTCGCGTGCGGTATGTAATGCTTGATACTACACAGCTACGTTATTGGGTTATGGATTCACTCTGTTATGCCGCTCATCGGCACTTGAGAGGTGCCCTGTCACCGGCAGCAGCCTCTCACGTCTTCTGTCCACCGTGGCTCATGGTCACATCGCGAGGGCTGGCCTCTGCCGTCTGCGGTGCGCTCTGCCACATTCACACAGTGACGAAGCTGCCTCCTGAGGCGTTTCTCAGACCATGTCCCTGTCCTCAGGGGATGCTTAGCAGATCAGTTCCATATTTAGAAGATAATGGTCCACAGGTTACGAAGTTAAGATCTCGTCATCCTGGAATCTTGATGCGAAGATGCTGAACAGGAGCTGTGGATCGGAATGCCCTTTCGCCTCTGAATGAAGCTGTGAAGCGGGAGAAGACAGAAGTCCTCGGTGACGAGCAGCGTTTCACGACACTGCCACCTCACACAGCCTGGGCAGGGGATATTTACTTCCATGGCATCTACAAGCCAAGCATTCCTTGGGTTTGCTTCTGTCAGAATATTTTCTAATCTATGTTATTAAGAAAATAATGACAACGCATGCTGTGTGTGGCATCACGTGTTGACCAGTGCGCTGGCCTTGAGCACAATTCTGTCACACATTCCACAGATTTGAAGTATGCTTGAGTAATTGTGTTTCTCTGGAGCTCCTCTGCCGATGTTCCATGTGTCTTGAGCTCCTAGGGCTCATGCGAGAACTTTCTGATTTTGCTGATACTGGCTGGTTTGTCTTGTCCCTGAATGACTGGAGCCCTGATCAAAGACACAGTAGCGTGGAGCACTGCTCTGGGTCTCTGCTCCTAGCTCTGCCCTCAGGGCCTTTGCTCTTGCCTTGCTTCTGCTCCCAGCCAATGGGTCCACCTTGTACCCCAGGATGAATTGGGTGGAATTTCAGCAAATGGCTAATGACCGACACTGGTCAGCACTTTACTAGCTCAACCAGTACCATTCGAGTCCCCAGTAGCTTCTCTTAAGAACACAAACCAGTGGCTCAGTAAAGTACTCTATTGGGTAGAAGTGCAAAGGTCAATGCAGCACACTTGGATCTCTATATCCACAGGTTCCACATCTGTTGAGTCTGAGGATGCACCCAGTTGTGGATCAAAGATATTCAAGGGAAAAAATTGAGTCTGTGCTGAGCATGTACAGATATTTTTCTTGTAATTATTTTCTAAACAATTAACAGCCATTTATACAGCATTTCCATTATGTTGATAAGTACTCTAGAGATGACTTAAACTACACGGGAGGACAAGCATAGGTTATATGCAAATACTATGCTATTTCATGTAAGGAAGTTGAGCATCTGTGGACTTTGGCACCTGAAGGGGTTCCTGGAACTGATGCCCCATGGATACAAAGGGGCTACTGTACCGATTTTCAGATTGTGTTGTATGGAAGCTGCTGTCTGGCATGCCATTCTTAGCTGGAGTTGGGAAAACTTTCAGAATGGGGCAGTGATGGGTCCTTTGGATTGCTGCCTCCTTCTTTTCCACGAGAGCACGGACTTCCCTATGACACAGGCAGCCCTTCAGCCTTGCCTCCCACCACCTACCCTTCCTGCAATCCCTCCCCTCTGCCAGCTCCCTCCGAGTCTGCATCCACATCTGCCATTCCAGCTACT
Source organism: Sciurus vulgaris (assembly GCF_902686455.1). Taxonomy (NCBI): domain Eukaryota; kingdom Metazoa; phylum Chordata; class Mammalia; order Rodentia; family Sciuridae; genus Sciurus; species Sciurus vulgaris. The sequence continues at coordinate 149,488,695 of NC_136467.1, forward strand.
TCAGATTTAGGGTCTTGTAAGGACCTATAAATGTTTGGGAATATTCAGGTGTCTCCTATTCCTTCTTGTCCCTTGTTCTTAAGTAACTCTTAGACTTTCAGAGTGTAGTCTGGAATCAGGGCCTTTGCGTGGATCAGCTGGAGTTTGACTTACATTCTCTTACACCAATAATATTTAGTTGATTCATTCTGATAGTTTTCTATTTCCCTTAGTCTCTTTGTGCTTTGTTAGTTTATCTAAGTTTTCAGGGTTTTGCAGAAACCTAAAATTTTAAAAATCCTAATAACTAGATGAGCATTCCGATAAAACGCTGTCCAGTTACATTATCGTTTTTGTGCAAGGGGAGAGGGTTTTGATTTTGGATAGTCTAACAGGCATAAACTATACTAGTAAAAAATGCTGTGAATGTTGACTCTCTCACCCTCTGCACTGTGGGAGCAGATTGCTTTTTTAGACTGGCAGTAGAAGATGAAAATTCCTTATCCATCCTGTGCTTCCAGCACAGCTCCTGAAGTGGCCCTTTCATTGACGATTCCAATGAAAACACATGCGAGAAAAGCGACTTTCCCGCTCCTCTCCCATCAGATGGCACTTGCTGCTCATATAACAAACACTTTATAGTGCCAGGCACTCTTGGAGCTGGTAGAGTTGCTGGTTCTCTTTTCCTGGTAGTTTAGTGCAAAGTCAGATGGTTTAGAGTGACTTTCCTATCTTAGGTGGCCTGGCTAATCTGTCCTGCTGTATGGCTAGGGATTTGTAAGCACGTGAAACCTACCACCAGTCTTAGAAAGTTTAAACCCAAAGACAGCTGCCAGATTTCTCTTCTTCCCAACACGCCCCTGCATTCTCTGCCAAATTCTTTACCCAAGGGGTTCTTACCCAGTGAGGATCGCAGTTACATCTGTAATACGTGTAAAAGTAATTATAATTGTTACCTTTTAAATTCAAGTGGTAGGTGTATAATTCAAGTCACCTTGTTAGATAAAAATGTGAGGCATGAGGAAGATCCAGTGGAGCAAGCCAGCAGACCAGTGAGTGAGTTAGCATCTCTGGAAGACTTTTCTTCAAACCTGGTGGGGAATGGGAGTGAGTTGCCAGTGTGCCGTGGAGGTGTGGCTGGTGATAGGGGCAGGACAGGCCTGGAGTGTGTCCTCAGTGTCATGAGACAAGGGAATGATAGGAATTGCTATAGCTGTGTGTTATGCAGTAATAATAAGCTGTATTTGGTATTGGCCTAAACTTGAAACATTAAAATAAAGGCGCCTGGTGACAAACTTGCTGTGTGGCAGGATGGCACTCCTGCACGATGCCAATATGAACCTTTACCTATGATTTGAGTGGCGGCTCCTGGTCTAGTCGTGTTCTGGTCTTTATCCATGAAGATCAGAGCATGATTGGGCTGAAAATCACTTCTTAAACCCCTGGACTTTTGGAGCAAACTGTCAGCAGCACCGTGACCAGGGGACTCCACGTCGCTCTGTCTCTTGACTGCCCCAGCTACTGTCCTCTCCATCACTGATTGCTGATTGGCTGTTGTCACGGAGGCCAGACAACTAACCACCTCTCCCGCGGTGACGACTACCACCCAGCCTCCGGCTTATCGGACACCCAAGGCCAGCCAAAGACATCCGAGGAGCTGAGAGAGGCTACGGCTGAGAAGAATCCCCTCGGTCTTGCTGACTGACTTCTAGACTAAGAGACGTTGCGTTGAGTAAGTCCATGGGGACTGGAGTCTAGGTGAACAAGGAAGTGGCTCTTCAATGATTTGTGACTTGCTGTTATTAGGAATGTTGAGTTGAGTGTGCACTGCATGGATAAAATCCACTCGTTGGAACCAAACTCGATTCCTCTCTTACTCACTGCTCACAACACTCAGTCCTCCTGTGAACACACCCTCTGGGCTTTTTGTCATTTCCGAGGCAGTTTGGGGTGTGACAGTGAGACTGGTGAATTTTTTTTTTTTTTTTTTCAGTACTGGGAAGTGAACCCAGGGGTGCTCCAACACTGAGCTACACCCGCAACATTTTTTAAAACAATTTTTTTTTTTTTTTTTTTTTTTTTTTTTGGTGCCGGGAACTGAAACTAGGGCTGCTTAATCACTGAGCCCCAGCCCCAGCCCTTTTTTTTTTTTTTTAAATTTTGAGACATGGTCTTTCTAAATTGGTTAGGGCCTTGCTAAAGTGCTGAGGCTGGCCTTGAACTTGCAATCTTCCTGCCTCAGTCTCCTGAGTCATTGAATTACAGGTGTCACCACCATGCCAGGCTCCTTTATAAACTTTAAAATTTTTATTTTAAATTTTATTTTAAGACAGGGTCTCTCTAAGTTGCTTAGGTTGGCATTGAACTTGAAATTCTCCTGCCTCAGCCTCCCAAGTAGCTGGGGTTACAGGAGACTGGTAATTCTTAAGACACAAATGAAAAACAAGAAGAAACTTCTATAGTTATTCACAAGCCATGGGGGATTTCAATGGGGTACTTTGGAGTCTCCTGTTTACTATGTGAAGAGCTTGATTTCCAGTGAATCAATGGTGAAATGATTCCTTATTCAATTTTTTTAAATGAAATGCTTGCTATGTGTAGTTCATTTTTTTTTTTTTAAACATTCATTATTGAATTTGCCTAAAGTGAAAAACTCGAAGTGCTGGTTTTCTGTTTGTGCATGTAGTGGTCTTAGGCGTCTGTAATGGCACCAGGGAGGCAGGGAGGCAGTCATAGGGATGGCCCTGAGGCTGCCTCTATGAACCAGCACTACTTAATCTCTCTTACACAGTGGTGGTTTGGTAAAGATTTTTGTTTTTATGAAATTTCATTGCTTGAAGAATGTTTGAAAGCCATCACATTAGGGAATTGATGTTATTATGCCAGAAAATAAATTGTTTCTTTTTGAACAATCATTTTGAATTGTTAGTATCTCAAAAGAGATGAAATATGTGTCTTCTTTCCTGTATCTCACTGAGTCACAAGTCCTCTATTGAAATGCTTAGAATTCCTAATTTAGAAAACAAAAACAGAATGAGTTTTTGCTACATAAAAGGTTTTGGTGTCATAAATGTATTTTAGGATGGGGGTGCAGCTCAGGGGTACAGCATGTGCTTAGCATATGCAAGGACCAGGATTCCATCCCCAGCACCCAAAACAATGTATTTGTTTTTACATTGTTTGTAACTTTGATATCACAGCCTCTGGGCATGTAACTCACAAACTGAGGAGTAAAAACTTATACATGTGACAAGAGACATGGTTTTATTTCAGACACTCTTCCTTGGCTAGCACAATTTCTCTGCCATGTATAAGCTCTGAAAACTTTAGCCAATTCATCTATAAAATGCAGAAAATAATCATCCTGGTTATAAAAGATTAAATGAGATATGCGAAGGCATACAATGAACACTAACACTCTAAATCTTTAAAAAAAAATCTGTAAAGCTTTCTTGCGTACAAATGTTCATAACATCTTTATCAGAACAAAAACCTAGTGTTTCAGCCATTTTTAAATGTAAATTCAGTGGTGCTAAATCCTTTCCGTGTTGTGTAACTGTTACCACTATCCATTTCTAGAACTTTTTCAGCATCTCAGGCAGAAACTCTGCACCCATTAAATAGTAATTCTTCATTGCCCACTCCCACCTATTAACCCCAGTTACTTTTTATCTCTATGACTTTGAGAATTGTAGGTACCTCTTTTAAGTGCAGTAATAGTATTTGCCATTTTCCACCTGGCTTATTTCACTTAGCATCATATCTTCAAGGTTCTTCCATATTATGGTACATTAGAATCTCATCTCTTTTCAAGGTGGAATAGTATTTCTTTGTACATTTTGTTCATTTATCTGTTGATGGACACTGGAGTTGGTTTCCTCTTTGGGTTGTTGGGATAACACACAATGAATAAAGGTACAAATATCTCTTGGAGACCCTGCTTTCTGTCCTTTGGGGTATAGACCCAGAAGTGGAATTGCTGGATCTCATGGTAATTCCTTAACATTTTTGAGCAACACCTATTTGAAATGTTTTTGTGAACCTGCTGAACTGGTCGAAGTGATGCAACTCCTGAATGGCATGTTTATTAATGGCGGTGATTCCCTCCCTCCCCCCAGCTTTATTAGGATATCTGTGACAAGTATAAATTGTGTATCTTTGTAGTGCGTACATGTGAAATGAGTAAATCAAGATAATTAGCGTATCATCACCTCACATAGTTTTTGTAGTAAGAACATTCTAATTCTCAGCAATTTTAAACTATATGATATATTATTATTGATTATAGTCACCAGGCTGTACAGTAGGTCTCCAAAACTTATTCATCCTGTCCAGCTAAAATCTCATGCCCTGGCCTGACCTCACCCCAGGCCTCTGCCACAGTGGTCTTTTAATTCCCACAGCTCGTACGCTATGAATCGGGACAGCGAGGTGTGGTCAGCTTAGATTTCAGGACTCTGGGAATACCTTGCCAAGACATCAAGCTGTCCAGCCCAGGCTTCTCAGAAATGTATTAGCTGCACTCTTCGAGACCACCGAGGATGAGGATCTGCTCAGCTGGTCTCCAAATGTGTTGCTTAAACAATAGTGGTATCAATGCACATAATATTTTCTGCTTTGGCCCTTCCTGCAGGGATTGAGGAGACAGAAGAAGGCTGAGGACAGGCTGATGGGCTCAGTCGGTAGGCTCCACTACCTCACCATGACGGCTGAAAACCCGACGCCTGGAGACCTTGCTCCGACCCCCCTCGTCACTTGCAAGCTCTGCTTGTGCGAACAGACCCTGGACAAGATGACCACGCTCCAGGAATGCCGTTGCATCTTTTGCACAGCTGTAAGCTTTCCTTAATGCTTTTGTTACGAGAGAGTACAAAGGGAAAAACGGAGTACAGGATGCATTTCTGTGGCTTTTTGAGAAGCCAGGGGTTGCTACCATATGGTCCTGCTTGGAAAACAACGCCACTTTCCAAATAGTACCTCGCATGGTGAATCCAATGTTTCATGGTTTTTTAGTGAGTATAATGGGTAGATGAAATTTAATTACTGAATAAGTGGAGTTTGTTCTTAAGGTTCTAACTAAGGAATAAAATAGATTACATTCAACATCTCTAAGAAGGTAGCAACTTCCTGAATTTTCTTTCATAGACTTGCACACCACATACAAAGACATGATATACTATTGTTTTACGGTGTCATATTTCCTTTCTTTCTATAATATTCTGAATTCTTCTAGTTCCACATAAGAGAACCCTAGAGATATCCAGGGGTGAGCTTGTCTTCTTTTAGGGTGACACCAGGTATCAATGCCTGTGACCTTGGTTACAAGTTTCCTTGCAGGTTGATTGGTTAAGGAATGAAGGTAGGAGTTCCTGTAGGATTCAGAAATGGCAAAGAATATCGTTATGTCGTTTGTTCATCCCACACAGGTCTGTTGAATGGCACCTGTGTCCCAAGAACTGTTTCAGGGGCCAGGATTTTATCAGTTAGAGAAACAAAACCCAGAATAGATCTTGGCTCTCAGGAGCTTATAGTCTATTAAGGAAAGTTATACAACAAATAAAAATCCTAATAAATAGGTCAGTTAGAGAGTATTGAGGAAAAGGATTTAGGGAAAGTGCAGAACCTGGCAAGTGTGTGGTCGGAGGGCATGTGGCGGTTTCCAGGAGGGTGGTCAGGAGTGGGCCTCGCTGAGACTTGTATTTAAGTTGCTTCTCCTTCCTCTTCTTGCCAGTGTGCGTTGCTCTGTAGGAAGTGAGGAAATGACCTTGTTATCTCAAAGCAACTTCCGTTTCCTTTGGTCTTGCTTTGTTTCGGAATGCTGTTCTTCAGAGACTATTGTTTCTCTTTCTCACATATGTTTCGAACCCTTGCTAATCCTCGAAACAATGAGTCAGAGGCAACATTTGTTGAAAAATCACGATGGAAATTTTCTCAAAGGGTAACTGGCGTTTAAAGGCAGGATATGGAATTCAGTTTTTGCCATGAGGCTTCAGTGCAGAATTAAAGTTTGTGCGTCAGCACTGGGTAAAGAATACCCAGGCAAAGGTTGTATTTCTTACTCATAAGTAGCCATTGCTGACAGGTTATTGTTTCAATAGATTTTAGCTCCTAATTAAAAACAGCACAACTACCTCTTATTTCTCCTTCAGCAATTTGGGAGTCGGAGTTAGTACAATTAGACTATTCTGTCATCTAGATTCATACCTTCTTAGTGTCAGGGAGTGCCCCAAACAGAAAACCAATGGCTGGATACTTTAGTCTCCCTCTTCAAAACTTTTGTACCTGTAGGCATTAACCTCCCCTGGCCTCCTGTTACCCTAGGGTTCTACCAAAATAGGAAGTTGTGTATGTGATTACATTAGTGCCTGTACATTTGCAATTAGAATCAGACTTGTCTAAAATGCCGTGTTAACACTTGGTTTCTGTTAGAGATTTATTTCTTCTTTTTCACAAAAATATGTAAAAATGTGTCCAATACCTCCAGACTTTAATTTGCATTCAAATTAAAGCTATCAAGTACCTTTTGTGTTTTCAAGGTTGAAAAGAAATTTGTAACATTTTTTTCATATGGCTGTATTCTCCCAATTTCCTCTTCTAAATAGAACGATGACATCTCCCAATTTTTGACTGGGAATGACTTCTTATATATTCCATATTTTAAAGACAGTTTTACTGGTTTTGCTAAGAACTGCCCCCACCCACCCCTCCCCTATGGAATGGCCAAATGAAAGTCTCCCCGCTAAAGTTGGTGCTGTACTGCTATATTTTCATGGATTTAATGAAGTTTTTAAACATTCTGTTTTTGTCTCTTCTCCTTAAGAGGCATCCCGGGCCATTTTGCTGGGAGCTTAAATTCTTTTTGCTTCCAAGGTCACTGTTCCAGTTCCAGCTCTGCCTCAACTCAGCTGTGTGATTGGGCAAATGATTAATCTCTCTGGGCCTCTGTTTCTCAGCTGTAAAACAAAGGTGGCGGGACCCTTCACAGCACTCTAGCTGTGGGGTGCAGGGGTGCATTATATTCTGGGCATGCAGAGTGAGCAGATGTGGAGATCTGTCTTGGCGTGTCAGTGTTAGCCAGCTCCCTTCCTATCTTCAGGGAGAACTGGCCTCTCTCCGTCCTATGCATGTTCCATGGGCTGGCAGTTCTCTGAAGCCAAGATGATTCTTTAATAAAACTTCCACAGTTGGATTAGCTTGGAAACGTTCCCCTTGGAGGGAAGTAATGAATATTTGCATTTTAGAGGCTCTGTGAGAACTTAGGGGTAAGAGGAAAGCAGGGGGACCCTATCTAACCTCTTATAAGTACGTCATGTGAATCGGTTTTGCCACTGGAGTGCCACCCCTGTTTAACTTCTGATGAAGGACTGCCACCGTACCTTACCACCTACTGAATTGTCCACAACTGGGGCTTTGAAGAACACTGCTTTAAATTATGTCATACAACTTCTAGTGCTATAAACAAATTTAGTAAATTAGCAGGATATAAGATCAATATGCATAAGCCAGTCACTTTATTATACTCCAATTATGAGTCTGCTGACGAAGAAATTAGGAAAACTATCCCATTCTCAGTAACCTAAAAAACAAAACAAAACAAACAAACAAAAACTTGGGAATTAATCTAATGAAAGAGGTGAAGGGCCTCTACAATGAAGACTATAGAACACAGAAGAAAAAAGAAATCAAAGACGACCTTAGAAGATGAAAAGACCTCCCATATTCTTGGTTAGACAGAATTAATATTGTTAAAATGGCCATCCTACCAAAAGCACTATACAGACTCAATCCAATGCCCATGAAAATACCAATGACATTCTTCACAGAACTAGAAAAAGCAGTTCTAAAATTCATTTGGAAAAATAAAAGAGCCAGAATAGCCAAAGCAATCCTGAATAAAAAAGAGTGAGTCTGGAGGCTCAATAATACAAGACCTCAAAAAAAAATTACAAGACCTCAAATTGTACCACAGGGCTTTGGTAACAAAAGCAGCATAATATTGCACCAAAAAAGAGATGAAGGCCAGTGGAATAAAATAGAAGACACAGAGAGAAACCCACATAAATACACCCACCTGATACTAGACAAAGGTGCCAAAAACGTATGTTTGAGAAGTGATAGTGCTGGAAAAACTGGATATCCACGTGCAGAAGAATGAAGCTTGACCCACACCTCTCATTGTGCACAAAAGCCAACTCAAAGTGGATCAAAGACTTGGGAATCATACTGGAAACTCTGCAATCGCTAGATGAAAATGTAAGGACAGCACTCCAACATGTTAGGACAGAATCCAACTTCCTTAACATGACTCTTAAAGTGCAATAAATAAACACCAAAAGTCAATAGTCAAAAGTCAAAAAAAGGACAGCATCAAATTAAAATATTCTGCACAGCAAAGGCAACAATTAAGAGTGTGAAGAGAGGCCCTAAAGAATGGGAGAAGATCTTTGCCACCTGCTCCTCAGATAGGATATAATATGCAGAATATATAAAGAACTCAAAAAGCTTAACACACACACCACACACACACACACACACACACACACACACACACACACACAACACACACCATCGAATAATCCAATCAGTAAATTGGCAAAAGAACTAAATAGATACTTCTCAAAAGGAGAAATACAAATGGCCACAAATATATGAAAGCAATGTTCAACATCTCTAGCAATTGGAGAAATGTAAATCAGAACTACCTTGAGACTTCATCTCACTGCAGTTAGGATGGTGATTATCAAGAATATAAATGATAATAAGTGTTGGAGAGGATGTAGGTAAAAATGTACACTCATACATTGTTGCTGGGACTATAACCACTTTGGAAAGCACTGTGGGGGTTCCTTGAAAAACTAGGAATAGTTCCAGCAACTTGGGACGCTGACGCAGGACGGTCACAAATTCAAAGCCAGCCTTAGTAACTTAATGAAGACCAAAGCAACTGCATGAGACCCTGTCTCAAAATAAAAATAAATAAATAAAAAGGGCTGGGGATGTGACTCAGTGGTTAAGCCCCTCTGGTTTCAATCCCCAGTACCCCAAACCAAAAACAAAACCCAAACAAACAAAAGCCTAGGAATGGAGCCACCATGTGACCCAGGTATCCCACTCCCTGGTATATATCCAAAAGATCTAAAATCAACATACTATAGGGATACAGCTGTATTGATGTTCATAGTAGCAAAATTCACAATAGCCAACCTATGGAACCAACCTGGGCGCCTTTCAACAGGTGAATGGATAAAGAAAATGTGATGTAGATATATAATGGAGTATTACTCAGTCATAAAGAAGAATGAAATTATGGCATTTGCTAGTAAATGGATGGAACTAGAGATTATCATGCTAAGTAAAATAAGCCAGATCTAGAAAGTCAAAGGTCAAATGTTTCCTCTGATATGTGGAAGTTGGTCCAAAATAAGGGAGGAGGGAAGGGGGAGATTCCATTAAAATAGAAGAAAGATCAGTGGAGTAGAAAAGGGGATGGAGGCGGAAGGAGAAGGGACTATATGAGGGAAGACAGTGAGATGAATCTGAACTACCTTCCCACGTACACATAGGAATTTACCACAGTGATGCTCGCCATCGTGTACATCCACAAGACACTAATTAAAAAAACAAAAAAAAAAACAAAAAAAACCCAAGTAAATAGCAGAAAGATCAGTAAGGGAGGGAGAAGAGGAGGGAAAGGGGAAGCATCAGAGAAGATTATATCCCATGCTTTTATATGTCTAGATGCATCCTAATGCTGTATGTGACTAAAAAGAACCAATAAAAATGTCTCCTACAGAAAATTCTTGATTTAAATAATGTCCGGAGAAAGCAATGGATGTACATTGGTTCACTGAAACCATTGATGAATCTAGTTTCTTGTTAAAGGATGTTCTGTGTGTCCAGATAGCTTCTGTTAGACGGTCTTCTCAGCTTTAAGAAGATAGGGTAAAGCAAGAGAAATTTAGTATACAAGACAAAACAGGCATGGCTCTCACTAGTACGCTGAAAGTCACAGGTCATGAGGTGTGTTACAGAGCCCAAGAAGTTGATGTTTCGGAGTTACAGAGAGGTGCTGCATGATTAGTTGTCCTGTTCTGAAAGTTAGGTACCACAGGGATGTTAGTCCATTAAAGATATGAAAAGAGTATTTGTCTCTACTTTTATTGCCTGTTGATTTAAATAATCCAAATACGAAAATTCACTTTCCTTTTCTGACTTTCACAGCTCACTCTTTCAGATAATATCACAGAATTTTAATTCAAGTGAAAGAAAAATGGTCATAAAATTCAGCTATCAAAGTAGTGAAAATTTGTGGGTTTGATCTCTCCTGGGCAGTATTTGACTCTGATTTATTTTGGATGCTATTTCTGTCAGCCATGAATTAAGGAATAATGAAAACACAGTTTTTGCTTGTTTTTATAACCCAGATAATTTCACCTGAAAAGAGTCGGTATGTTGGGCATGGCCTATTTACCTTTCAGATTACAGACAGGATGTGCCGAGCGAAAGGAAAATAAAGTCCAGCCATATTCTTGCCTTTTTCCATTACATTTTATTGGCTCTAGGTAGTTAGAGCTCCTTTTACTATTCATTTCTCTGGGCTGAATGGATTTTCCAATGTTTAAAAAGTGAGAGGAAATATAACACTTTTTAGACCAGCCCTTCTTTCCCCGGGGGCTTGCTGGGTGACCTTTAAGAAAAGCCCACAGATGGTCTCGGAGACATCCATGTTCGGGAAGCTCATATTGTGTGTGCGCGTGTGTATGTGTGGACGTGCACGTACGACCTGGGTTGGCAACTCCAGAACGAGCGAAGAGCCTGCGCGGCTGCTTTGCTGGGTGCTCACTCACCTCTGCAGCGGGAGAAAGGAGTGCTGTTTTCCTCCGTCCCTGCCTTGCAGCCTAGCACAGTGGTTAAGAGTGCAGGCTCAAGTTCAGGCTTTGCCATTTAAACAGCAATGCTTGATGTGGGGCAAGTTCTTTGGCTTCTTTAGTCCTTAGTGTCCTCACCAGTGAGATGGGGGAGGGAGGAGTCGATGGTGCCTATCCTGGGGGGTGGTAGGAGGCATCAAATGAGAATCCCAGGGAAGCTTCTAGCACAGTGCCAAACCCGTAGCAGACTGGCATTGTTGTGACTCTTTTCCTTCCTAAGTTCCATTGTATAACAGCTGTTTTTTTCACAATGGTCTACAGAAAGGAAGGTCTGTAAAGATTTGACTAGCTTCCTCTTTAGCCTTTTAGAAAACGGTGGTTGTAGGTAGGAGATTTCAACCTGACCACTCTTCTGAGACACCCACAGACTAGCAATTAGGAGATGAGAGGGGGTGGGGAGAGACAGAGAAAGAAAGAGGAATATTTCTCTTTTGGGTTTGTCCAAAGTGTGGCTTACATCTGGAGTTTCAAACTGAAGTTCCAAAATATTGTTGGTCAGGAAGAACAAAATAAAACAATGCAACTTTAAAAGGGAATCAACAGGGACATTGCTGACGGAGGTAAAACATTCAAATGGAAGGGTCTCAAGCTGCCATTTGTTTAAGAGCAGCTTACCCCCAAGAAGAATTTAGTTATTTGTTGGCTTGATAGGGTAGTCTAGTATAATATTAGGAATCTTTTGTTGAGAATTCTCTGGAACTGCAAGAAACAACGAGGCATGTTATCCAGGCTGCTTTCTGACCCCTCTTCTGGCCTTGTGAGCAGCCAGTCTTTTCCGAAGCTTTGAAACCCTCCAGCTCTCCAGATTGCCATGCCTCCCATTTCTACTGCCATGTTTAGCTAATTAGAACAATTTTTTTTTTTAAAGTCAAATTAAAAAAAAAAAAGAAAGAAAAGGAAACCCTGCCTGTTGAAAGCACTCTATTCTATATATCTTTGTCCTACAGTGTATTAGTTTTCAAGGTTAGTTTTATGTTTCCCTAACTTTTGGGTGGTCAAGAATAAGTAAGTGAATTTACCTTGATCTTTGTAAAATGACTTCCGTACACTCACTGTTTATAGCTGTTAAAAGTTTTAGTGAGCCAGGAATGGTGGGCCATGCCTGTAATCCCAGCGACTCAGGAGATGGAGGCAGGAGGATCTGACTTGTATTTATCAGATACGTCACCGGTTTGAAGTGAAAATTTCCATTTTATGCTTCCCCATTGACAACTGAGCTGCTGCAGGGTCAGATGTCATCCGAGGAATAAGAGCAAGGAGTAGCAGCATGAGAAATAGGTTCGGGGACTCAAGGAGGAGTGGCTTCCCGAACCTGTGATTGCCTCCACGCCTGAGCTCACCACTTTTATCCAAGGAGAGTAGTGACATGAAGCAAGAGCAGCTGGAGGACACTGTGCCCTCAGGGTCCTGATGACTTCGTCAGCGCATCACAGGCCTAGGATTGGAAGGAACCTTCCATCTTCTCGTCCCTAACCACACCCCCAATTAAGGAAGTCCTTTTACTGGATGCCAGGAACCCATAATTTGGTATCTAGAAGAACGGGACTCAAGTTCAGTTGCCTGGTCTTGGTTTATTCAGCAAATGTTCGCTGTGTCATGCACAGTTCTGGTGATTAGGAGATAATAGCGGACATTTAGACCAAGGCCAGATTTTTAAAATAGCTCGAATTTTAATGCATGCTGCAGATGCTAACAAGTAAATACAGAAGTCAGGTGGTGGTCCCTGAAGCAGGATGGCAGAGGCAGTGAGCCCTGTGGGGCTGGGATTTTATGTTAGACAGTCAGGAAGTCTCACTGTTAAGGCGTCACTTGAGCAGAGAGCCCAAGGAAATGAAGATCAAGCCCTGCAAGTGCGCGGGGGAAGGATTTTAGGCAGCGGGGAGCAGCGTGGAGTGGCCTGGTGTCTCCCGACACAGTAGAGACCAGGTGCCCGGAGAGGGGTGCACACGTGTGGAGGAGACTGGGGGCCGGGGTCGGGAGGCGCTGGTGGTTGGCTGGTCTGCACGCGTGGAACCAACAGGGCTTTGCAGGCTGCGGTGAGGATTTTGGCTTCAGTCTGATTTGAGAACGGAAGTCTCTGGAAAGTTTTGACTCACAGAGTGACATAATCTGACAGTGTTGTAAATGGATCACTGTATTCGTAGTTTTCCAGAGGAAAGGAACCAATAGGCAACTACATATGTAAATATGTTTAGATTTATTATAGGGAATTGGTTCATCCAGTTCCAGAGGCTTAGCCCCACCACCTGCGATCTGCAAGCCAGAGGCTTGGGAGATTTAGTGGTGTAAGTTCCAGCCCGAGCCCAGCCAGGAGAGGTGAGGTTATGCGCCCCAGCGTGAGGCTGGGAGAAGACCAGTGGCTAGCCGCTCAAGGAGTCAGACAGAGGGGGCTTCGCCCCACTTCCGTGTTTTTGTTCTATTCATGCCCTCAACTGATTGGATGAGGCCCATCCTCATTAGGGAGAGCAATCTGCTTTAACAAACCTGCTGATTCAAATGCTAATTTTATTCCACAACACCCAGAAATAAAGTTTAACTAAGCACCAGGGAGTCCTCTGGCTCTGTCAGGTTGACACATAACATGACCGTCACAGTCACCCTTGCTGCTCTGTAGAGAGTAAATCTCAAGTGTCAGGACAAAAAGAAGCCGACCAGGTGGAAAGCGAACACCAGGATCCCAGCTAGAAATGCCATGCCGCTGGCTGGTGGCCGCTCAAGTCTTTGGGTTGTCCAGATCTTCATTTTTGTTTATATACTAAAGGGATTACAGTAAATCGTCTCATGAGATTGTAGAGAGCGTAGCAGTGGGTAACCCGGGTGAAGTGCTTAGTGTAGCTCCTGGACTGGCCCGCATGCCCAGCTCCGCTAGCCTTAGTGTGACAGGGCCACCTGTAGGACTGGGACATACCTTAACACTGGCTATTTGATTATGGGGTGCTTCTAAACTCGTTTGGAGGCTAGTTCTCTCTCTAGAAAAATGTTGGTCTACGGCTCATTTCCCGTTCCTCCTTGGACTCTCATTCCGCCTGCTGGCTTCGTATTATTGGAATGGTTATCTTTCTGTTAGGGGCGAGGATTAGATTGCTTGTTAAAAATCCCTCCGGCCCCCCTTCCTGTGTGGGAAGCAGAGAGAGAGGCTGGGTCAGTCCCGAGGATGAGTCAGCTCTGGCGCTGGTTCTAATTCTGTCTGTTACTCTAGAACTCAGAGCAAAATCATTTCTCCAGACTTTCCTCAAATGACAGCTTGGTTTGGAATACTGCTAAAACAGTTTGGGAGGCTTTTTCCTCCCAGTTGTCGCTTCTCTAAGCTGAGAATCCTCAATGACTGCAACCAGCCAGATCATTCTCCTATGGAGGATTTCAGGTTGCCGAGGGATATGTATGATTAAACTTACTGGTTACTGTTTCAGTGTACACTTATCTTCTATATTTAGATCCCATAATCAAGTGAGTAAGATCCTATTCCATTTGTGATAGAAACAAAACTGTCGTATTCCCCCAAATCCCTCTCCAAGGTGGTGTTCCCTTCTCCCTTTCCCAGGGACTGGCCTGCAGATGAATATAAAGGCCTGCAGTGACATAAAGGTTTTACCCCCTTGGTTTAATAAAGAACAACTTTGAAGGACTATTCTCCCGGCAAGGCACCTTGATGGATTATAGTACTGATTCGGGCCCTGACTATAATTGTAGTGCAAGTGTCAAGATCACCTTTTGCTAATTCTACCTTTCTGACTCTTGGGCATTACTTTGGTGAAGGTACACCCAGTAAGTCTTCGGTCTGAAATCCTCCATCTAAGAATCAATTTCTAGGGAGTATAGCTGTACTATAGTTAGAAGCTGTATTAGTTAGCTTCTCGTTGCTGTGACAAAATATCTGAGAAAATCAACTAAAAAATCAACTTATTTTTGGCTCTTGGTGTCAGTTTGCGGTTAGTCAGTTCCATAGTTTCTGGGCCTGTGGTGAGGCGGAACATCGTGGTGGACGTGTGTGGTGGAGGAACATCGTGGTGGATGTACATCGTGGTGGATGTGTGCGGTGGAGGAAAGCTATCATTTCTAGGTGGCTGAGAGCGCAGGCCAGGAGGCAGAGGGAGGGAGAGATTAGAAGGAGCTGGGGACAAGATAGAGTTCCCAAGGGTATATAAGCACAAGGACCCACTCCCTCCAGCTGGGTCCTACCTCCTACAGTTTCCACTACCTCTCAATAGTCCATTCAGTTATGAATCCCCAGCGGATGAATTCAGTGATGAGGTGAGAGCTCTCAGGATCCAATTGCATCCCCAAATCCCTACCCTGAACATTCCTGCATTGAGGATGAGGCCTTCAGCACATGAGCCTTGGGGGCACATGCCAGATCCAAACTGTGACAATTGAAGACCCAAATCCACAAATCCCTAAGTTATTATTTTTCTTAGCTAGAGCTCCTATCTTTGTAGCTCCGGATGGGGTTTTCTTTTTTGTTATTTAAATGAGCATCTCATGATTGTCACAGGATCTTCCCATTACCTCTAAATTCACCTAATGACGTGTGGGGGGAAATCCTTATGTGTGGTGTGTTCTTGCTTTGCACAAGTCTGTAGAAACCTTTTTTTTCTCTTTGAATGTACTCACCTCCTTGGAGTGGGTATAAACAGATGGTGCTTTATGCCTCCCAGCCCCCATGGACACAGTCCTTTTGAAATAAGCATCACCTGCACAACATTCTTGACTTTGATCATGGGCTGAACATGTCCTTCAGGCTGTTCTGTGTTGTCTGAAAAAAGCTTATGATATAGGGTTGGGGCAGAGCTATCATATGGGACAGACTTGTATTTCTTTTTCACGAAGTTTTTAAAAAGATGGGAGGTAGGTGATCCATAAACAAATGTCATATAGACTCTTTTTTTCAAAGCACACTCCTCCCAAAGATCAGTCCTTCAAACTGGGTATCACAACGTGGTGGACAGGCCAGACATGCACACCATGACCAGACAGCAGCCCCAAATGGGCTTATGAGAGAACTTCTCCCTACTCAGTCACCAAAGTCTATCTATTTGTGCTTTCAAAGCTGGACCCCATTTCCAGTCTCTTCTAAGCCTGCCCATCCATTTGGTACTGCTGTGCCAGGCACTGTGCTGACTGTGGAGCAGAAGAAAGTGTGCCAGGCGTAACCGGCCCTGCTGTCCTGTGGGCAGCAGACGCTCTGGTGAGGGAGGTACAGGGTGCTACGGAGCACATAGGAGCTCACCTGAAGTAAACTAGGGAGGCCGGCAGAGGTTTCCTGGAGGGCTGAGACTGAAGGGAATAGGAGGTTGCTAGATGGTGGTGCTGGTGGATGGTGGGTGGGAGGAGTGTTCCAGGGAAGAAGGACCAGCCATGTGTGAAGGCACAGCTCAAAGATGTTCCTGGAATACGTGGCTGGAGGCGTTTGTATGCGTGGGCATGAGCCTGGAGCAGCAAGCAGGGGCTAGATGGTGGTTGAGGGGCATACAGAGTTCCTGGAAGGCTTTATTTGGGAGTCAGCGGGGAGGATGGTTCTGGAATGAAAGTGGGCAAGATGGAACAAGAGGAGGAAGCACAGCAGATCGGAGGTGAAGCTCAGAGAACAATGCCCTCATCAACTCGTGCTATACATCTCATGGCAAACTCCAGCTTCGAGGTCTGGAATATATAAATCACTTCTATGTCCCCAATTTCTTTCATTTTCTGCCTAATCTACTAATGTCAGTTTTCTCAGAAGGTTGCTGTTCAGATACTGCTACCATCTCTAAGGACGCATTGTGCTTCTATTTGAGTTGTGAGCCCTCAGCCTGCTCTAAGTCCCTCCCTTAGCTGTCGCACAGTGTGTGTCCTGATCACTGGCTGCCACCTCTTAATTGGGGGCAACTCATACCACCGTGTCCTTTCTTCTGGAACTCTCCTCTCCCCTTCCTCTTTTACTCCACCAGCTGAATTCCTAATGATTTTCATTGCCTGGTTGGTGCACATCTCCATCCATTATTCAACAAAGACTTATTTTGACCAGCAGTATACTAGGTGGTGGAGGATTTATTGATGAAAAAGTCCAGCATGGTTCCTGGTAAAGTAAAATGGCCATCCCTTCTCTGCAGGCTTTTAGTTTTTTAAATTGAATTAAGCAGATTTTTTTAGCTATCTGCATTGCCTTATATTCTAGTTATTTGACATAGGTCTATCCTATCTTTCTGCTTAGAATTAAATTTTACTGAGAGCAAAAGCTCAGGAAGGCAGTTAGATGTCACTAGTAGTCATTACTGTTGCAGTAATAGCAGCTAGCGATTGTTGAACACTTATTCAGTGCAAGGCATTGTTCTTACTACTTTAATTCATTTTGTCCATATCATGACCCAGATTGGGATTAAGAAATCATCCCTGTTTTGCAATCATGAAACTGATATGCAGTAGCAGCCGTTCACTAGTGTACCAGGTTTTTGGATTTGTGCAAGCATGTTCTGAGCCAGCTCATGCAGATCACCCACCTAATTGCCACTTCCTAGATGTATTTGAAGCAGGCAGACTACCTGTGCCATCCCCTGATAATTACCCCAGCTAACTTCAATGACTGCTGCAAAGTTTGCAGTAATTTATGTTGGATTTTAGTTCCTCTATTTCTTTTTGGAACTAAGAAGCCAACAGGCATGAAAAGGGCCCCCAACAGAAGAATCCACAGGGAAGGCTGCCTGCCCCAGCTCTCCCCCTTGCACCTCCCAGGGCAGAGGGACTTTCAGCCCTAGGCTGGGGCTTCAGCTAACGCAAAGCTTCTGGTAACCAACTTCATGTCACTGATGGGAGTATAGAATTTAATGAGAAATATAGTGAAACCAGAAACAGTGAAACCTCAGTTACCTGTTTCTCTTCCTTCTATCCCCTGTTCCTTGCTCTCTTCTTTTTAAATTGGAAACAATTGACTTTAAAACACAAACAGAAACCTCAAAAAGTGCCGAGTGTATGACTCATTCACCTGTACACTTCCAGACCCTTCCCCTGTATGGAAATCAACATATAAATGGATATGTGTGTACACATGTAACTCTGTAGAGAAATGAGATTTTTATAGATGCTGTAACTTAAATTCAGTATATGTTGATATGTTTCTGTGTAAGAGTATGCAGACCCACCTTTCTTTTTATTATTTTATTTTACTATTATTTTTGATTCGTTGTACACAAATGGGGTATAGCTTTCATTTCTCTGGTTGTACACGAAGTAGAGTCAAACCGTTTGTGTGATCATACATGTACATAGGGTAATGATGTTTGTCTCATTCCATTTTCTTTCCTTCCTTCCTCCCCCTCCCCTCCCCTCATTTCCCACTACACAATCCATCCTTCCTTCGTTCTTCCCTTCACCCCTACCCCCCCCCCCCCCCATTATGTATCATCATCCACTTATCAGAGAAAACATTTGGTCTTCAGTTTTTTGGGATTGACTTATTTCACTTAGCAAGACATTCTCCAACCCCATCCATTTCCCTGCCCTACCTTTCTTTTCAAATGTTGTATATTGTCCTCTGGTGTGACTGTGTCAAATGTATTTAACTGAGTCCCTCCTAGTAATAGATTTTGAGGTTGTTTCCAACTTTTACTTTTATAAATGAAAATTCCTGTTCTTATATAAATGTGAAAATATCTCTCCCTAGGATAAAGTTTTAGAAGTGGATTTGCCTGATCGAAAGATATGAACATTTTAAGTCAGTGTGTGGCTGAATGACCTCGCCAACTTCTGCACCACTTTAGCTGTCCCACCAACAGCGTAGGAAAGGCCCCTCCTTTGACACTCTGGGTATTTTCAAACTTTTCACCCTCTCTAATCTTATATGTAAAAGGAACATATCTCACTATTCATCTGTGCTTCCTCTTTTAAAGAGGAAGAAAGTTGAAATAAAACAAGTTCATCTCATGAATCTTTCTTTTTTTTTTTTTTTGTGGTGCTGGGGATTGAACACAGGGCCCACTCTACCAACTGAGCTATATCCCCAGCCCCTCATGAATCTTTCTTTAAAAAATGTGTGCATAGTATGTTCAGGGTTAATAGAGTTCAGGCTGATTTTACACCTTGCTCACAATATTGTCAAGTTATAAAAAAGTGAGCTATACCTTGAAAATGATGTTATACGAATAAGACATGAATCAGTGAAAAAGTTTATAATAGTGGTTCTAAGGCAGAGGAGAGGCGCTTTTATCACAAAAAATTATCTACGTTTAGTGACAAGGTGTTACTAAGTGGAAAAGGAAGTTTTAAAAACTGAGGTAAGTTGAAGCTGAAAGAGATTGTGAGTTAACTAACTTAATTCTAGAATTCCATTTTCGGAACATTTCAGTTCATCAAAGATTGGTTGTGTAAGACCTGGGTGTAGATTCCAGAAAGGCAGCATACCTGTTGGAATCAGGCAAGACAAAGTCAGAGCCTCATATCCAGGGAAATAGGTAGTCTTGTGTTAATTGAGGAGGGTCTGTGGTTTGGACTCACTTCTCAGACCCAGCGGGTAGGTAGTTCCTTTTGGTTTGACTCTTCTGGAAAGTGTGTGGGTTATTTACCACGTGAACCTAGGGTGTTCACTCAATCTGTTTGAACTTCAGTTTATTTACCTGTAAAAATGAAATTAAGGAAGGAGGGAAAGCAAGGGCATTTGGATGCCTGACATGTCAGAGGTATTATGCAAGGGCACTGTTTTTATTTTATTTTATTTTTTTTTCATTTACTTTTACTCTTTAGTTGACAGATAAGGAAATCAATGCAGTGTTAATGCCTTGCCTAAGGTCTGTGCTCTTCATGCCTTATTGTAGTGTCTGGACGAAATAAGAACCACTCTGTAAAGACGTAATTGTACTACCTGGCACTTGGTATGTGCTCCCTAGATTTTTGTTTGTTTGTTTGTTTGATACCAGGGATTGAACTCAGGGGCACTTAACCATTGAGCCACATTCCCAGCCCTTTTTTGTATTTTATTTAGAGACAGGGTCTCACTGAGTTGCTTAGCGCCTCACTAAATTGCTGAGGCTGGCTTTGAACTTATGATCCTCCTGCCTCGTCTCCTGAGCCACTGGGATTACAGGCATGTGCCACCGTGCCTAACCCTCCCTAGATTTTGTCAGTGTGGCCCACATGAAGTTTTAATGATCATACCTGTAGTTTCTAAAGTTTGAGAATGACCTATATAATGCAAAACTGATGAATAGTGGAGATTTTATGTACATGAAAACAGTACACAGTAGATGTAAGGAGTAACTGATTTTAAAAAATATAATCCAAGGGGTTTTCCACAGGACAGAGACTATGTAGTCTCAGTACAGTGGTGACCAGGGACACAGGAGAGGGATTGCAGTGTGCTACGAATTTTGACCTATGTGACCTTGGGCACATTATTTGAGGACACCACATCTGAGAGGTTGAGGGGGCTGGTTTACACATTGAAAACTCCCAGGGCACTGAGTGTATTTTTGGTGTTGAGTCTGGAGTTGGGGTGTTGCCCTACGCTAGAGTGTCTCCCACTCCTCACACACACCTGGTGTTACGGTGTTACTGGGGTTCCCAAGAGGACCTTAGTTTGGTGGTTGTTTCCAAGTGATTCCTGTTTGCTGAGGTAACTGATGCATGGGTAACTCCAGAGCATGGAGACTATTTCTGCAATTGGGAAAAAAAAAAAAAAAAAAAATATATATATATATATATATATAGCTGTAACATCTGCTTTTCCTAGGTAGTTATAGGTTAGCTATAGGTTGTTTTAATATGAAACGGTGACTGGTCTTTGATTATCTTATGTTTTATGATATTGATAACCTTTAGAAAGAGAATCTTATTTTAAAGTTGTAAAGGTTCCAGTATTTTCTCATCTTTTAGTACTAATAATGTGGAAATAATCGTGACAAGGGAAAAAAGGCGTGGGCTCAGTCTCAATTAGGCCTTAACTGCTGTATTCATTGATCTTGTGCAGTGAGGGTGAGTTTCTCAACTGCTTTATGAGGAGCGTGGTACTACCAGTCAGTGTTGCTATGAAGGTGAAGGAGATCATTTTCAGGTGCACACTGTATCAGTCAGCTTCCCGTCACTGTGACGAATACCTGAGATGACCAGCTTATAAAAGAAAAGGTTTATTTTGACTCTCACTTGGAAGTTTTCGTATGATCAGTGGGTCTCATCGGCCTGTGGTGAGGCCGCTGGGTAGTGGCAGAAGCACATGGAAGAGCAAATCCACTCACCTCATGGCCAAGGAAGCAAAAAGAGGATGAGAAAGAGATTGGAGGTCCACAGTCCCCTTCAAGGGTGTGACCCCATGACCTGAAGCCTTCCCACTAGGCCCTAGGTCCTAAAAGTCCCTCCACCCCCCAGTAGCACCAACCTGGGGAACAATCTTAACACACGGGCCTTGGGGGTCATTACAGATCCAAACCATAGCCCCACGCTGACCTCACAGGAGTGTGGCGGATATTCTCATTCCCATCGTCTCGCCCTCTGTCCTGCCTCTCATGTGGTGGATGTTTTAGTTCCAGGCCGCTGGTTCTCAGAACCTAGAGCTCACTCCAGCAGCACCTGCGGACCCGTTAGTTATGTAAGTTCCTCAGCTCCACCTTAGACCTGCTGCGCTGGGAGCGCTGGGGATGGGGCCCGGCAGTCTGTGCCTCAGATGGTGCTCCAGGTGGTACACAGGCCCTGGGTGTTTGCAGAGCTCTCTGTTGGTGAAGCTCACATCCGCCGCTCATTGCCAAGTGCTGTGCAGTACTTAGGCGCCTCTCTTCTGCGAACACTGACGTGTATTTCTGAAACATCTGGTCATGTGACTTTGACCCAGGCTCTTTGCCTTGATGATCTAACATGCTAGAATATGGTGCTAACTCAAAGCCTTGCGAAAGTGGCTGTTCTAGGATAGTTTCCAGGATAGGTTTCAGCAAAGTTAGAACTAGCCTCAGATATGTCGGCATATGGATTTACTAAAAAAGAAAAGACTGCTGCAAATTATGGCAATCAAAATTAAGAGAAAGAAAGAAAGAAAGAAAGAAAGAAAGAAAGAAAGAAAGAAAGAAAAGCACCAAACGTAAAGTCCCTTGATTTCTAGAAACTTGTTTTCAAGAAAATGTTAAAAAAATCGCAGTTTTTCAGAAGAAACTCTTGGATGAATATTATAAGATAAAGAATAGTTACAGAGTTGCAGGTTTTTTTTTTTTTTAATTAGAGCTTCATGGTTATGTATAGTAGTTGGTTTTATCCTGACATACATGCATAGAAATACTTCCAGTTTAGTTGAAGTTTTGATGTAGTCTAAATTGTTATTAGAAAGACATTTTGCTGTGGAATAATTTAGTAAAATTAATTCAAATGAATTTTGAATAGACTAAGTTTCCTAATAACCGACCCAGTCATTGTTAAACCTTTTCTCTTTTTCAAAGTTCACATTTCTTTTATTGGATAGATTCTCTTTTGTAATATAGCCAAGGAGAAAGTTTGCCTAAGGCTCAGGTACATCCTAAACCAATGTCCTTAGTCACCAACTATCCCAATTATTATTCCATGTAGAGAAACAATGTTCTCTTAGAACAGCGTTACCTCTGGGCCATAGATGTGAACTACTTTGCATTCTGGATTTTTAGGTTATATGCTATAGAAAAGAGGTATTTGATGATGAGTTAGCATTGTTCTTTTATACAGTATAATATTTCAAAAATTTAGAGTCATTAATGATTATTACTGCCATTAATTTTAATAAAAAATTAATAAGATATTTTACTGTAAGAAGATATTTCACTACAATTTATTCAAATTCTGGTTTACATATTAAACTAGATATAAACTAGATAAACTACATATTAAACTAGATAAAACTTGGACTTTTATCTAAAATATAACTTTAAAATGTAATTTCTGCTATAAGGAACCTTAAAATTTGAGATTTGATGACTAGTATATATTTTTTATTTTGCTTTTTAGTTTCAAAAAATTGTATAATAGTTTGTTGTGAAACTTTTCAAATATATGAGAAAGGCAAAAGAATTTTACAAAGACTACCTATATACCCATCACCTCTTAGATTCTGTCTTACTCTGTTTGTGTTGCTATAACAAAATAGTTGAGACTGGGAAATTGATAAGGAACAGAAGTTCATTCTTGCAGTTTTGGAGTCTGAGAAGTCCAAGGTCAAGGTGCTGGCAGGATTGGTGTCTGGTGAGGGCTGCTCTCTGCTTATCTTTCAGAGGTAGGGAAGACTCTGTCCTCACAAGATGGAAGGCAAAGCAGGGCAGAGAGCTTCCCTTTTATAAGAGTGCTATGACCATTCATGAGGGTACAACCTTTGTGACTTAATCACCTCCCAGAGTCACACTTCTTAATACTGTGGCTTTGGGGATTAGGGTTACACATGATTTTGGAGGGGACACCATCATTCAAACAAACCCCTGCAGAGTCTCATGTTATCTTTTTACTTACTTTTTGGGGTATATCTTTCCATGTATCCTACTATCCTTTACATGACTTGGTTTTAATACTCATTCTGAATTCCCTAATAGAATATAAGTCCTCAAGGAGTTGGCTGACATTGGGTTGACTGGTTATATTTTATTCATAACTTGCATAACCTTACATCATGGGTGAAGGGATTTCTTGACCCTTTTCTAATTTGGCCTTGTTTCTTGCTGTGTTGGCAAAACCTTCCAGGCCTTCTGAGAGATTCAGAGGTGCTCTCACAGAAAGAGGGAGAAAGAGACAAAGGAACTCAGTGAAATCTGCCTTTGTTGAGCTCATTCTCACTGTCGGAGTAAGGCCAGTGTGCTTCAGCTCTGGTGCCAGCTGAGGGCCTACAGTTCTGAGGGGTGGTGTTTTTCCTGAGGAAATAGAAGGATGTACACTTGGCAAACCTCCTTCTTTTTTTTTTTCTCTCGGAGCCATCGGTTGCTTTTCTGGGTATACTGTGTCATAAGGCAGCACCTGGCCCAGATGGTTCTTTTGGGGACTAGTATAGGAATTGTTGCCTCACTCTCTTAAGAAAGGTAGCCCTGGTGGGACAAAAGGAAAAACCTCTGGAAGGCCAGTGAGGAGTTACGGAATTACTTACGTTGAAAACAGATCTTCCACTGCTAGTGGCTGCTCACGGCTTTGATTGGAATGTTCTTCCAGTTTAGCAGATTTGATTGCTTCATTTTGAGGACTGGACCAGCCTGCAACATTTCCAGTGAGTTTCTCCTCCCAGTATTTCAGTCCGTGAGTTTCTTAATTTAGATGTTTCATGATCACTTGAGATCAAGATAGAAGTATTTGATCACTCTTGCTTGGTGGGAACTGGAGGTACTTTTGAATGGAGCCCAGATTTAATCTCCCATATTGAATGTTCTCAAACTTACCAGGTGGAACTTTGTACCCTTTTCCAGAAAAAGTAACAGCACTATTTGGGGTTAAAGTATTTTAAAACTCTCAATCAGAGTTTTAAATTGTACATATATGATTTCCCCTGTAAACTTCCTTTACTTCCTGAACTAGCTAAATACATGTATTCTTCGGGGGGATGTTGGTTAGAAAGGACCCCTTCTTTTCTCTGGAGTTCATGTGGGTCATCATTATCAAATGTCTTATAAGCAGTAATGATGGATGTAAAAGTATCTTCCCTGATTGGAATTGAAGGCACGGATAGTACTGAACTAGTGGTTCTCAGGCTTGTTTGCCCAGTGGAATCACTTCAGTAGTTTAAATATTGATGCTGGTTTAGCAAGGTTGCAGAATATAAGATCAATATACAAGAAACAATAGTATTTCTGTACCCCAACAAAGACTCATATGATAGTGGAATTAAGAAAGCAATTTCAGTTATAATCACATCAGATGGAATAAAATAGTTATGAATTTAACAAAAAAGTGCAAAACTTAAGTTCTGAAAACTATAAAATATTATTGAAAGAAAACGAAACCATTGAACACTCCCAGTTCATGCACTGGGAGATTTAATATTGTGAAGATGATGATACTCCCTAAATGGTTCTACAGACTCAAAAACCCCACCTGTCTGTAGAAGTGTACAAGCTGATCTTAAAATTTCATATTGAAATTCGAGGGACTTAACATAGTGCAAACGATCTTGAAAAAGATGAACAAAGTTGGAGAACTCACGTTCTGATTTAAAAACTTACAATGGAACTACAATAATCAAAAGAGATAATACTGTCATGATGATAGATAGATTTATGAAATAGAACTGAGAGTCCACAAATAAATCTTCATATTTATTAAGAGTTGGTTTTCAACAAGATTGCCAAGACAATTCGGGGGGAGGCGGGGAGAAAACAACATTAACTCAAAATGGACCATGGGCCTGAATATAAGAGCTAAAACCAGAAAACTCTTTGAAGAAAATACAGGAAAACAGAAAAAAAAATGTTATAACCTTGGATTAAGTGAGATATTCTTAGATGACACACACACACACACACAAAAGAAAGATAAATTGGATTTCATCATAATTTAAAAAATCTATCTTCTGTAGATGACATCATGAAAGTTGAGAATGGTAAAAACAATGATGCAGGTCATCTTATAAGGGACATATGTAGAATATATGTAGAACTTTTATATCTCAATAAAATAACACCATGAATAACCCAGTTAAAAATGGGCAAAGGAATAAATAACTGCATAGATGTTTTTCCAAAGATGTGCAAATTACCAATAAGCACATGAAAAGGTACTCAGAATCATTAGCAAATAGGGAAATGCAAATCAAAACCACAAAGAGATCACTTCACACACATTAGGATGGCTGTAGTAAGTCAGAAAATAACAAATTTGGGTAAGGATTTGAAGAAATTGTAACCCTCATACACTGGCCGTAGGAATGTAAAGTGGTACAACAGCTTTGGAAAATCTCTGGCAGTTCCCCAGAATGTGAACAGACCTAGAGTTTCCATATAATATAAATACTCCTAGGTTCACTCAAGAGAGATGAAAACATGTCCACCCAAAAACTTGTTCGTAGCAGCACTATTTATCATTGTTCCACAATGGAAATAACCCATCATCCTTCAACTGGTGAATGGATAAATAAAAAGTAGCATATCCATACAGTGAAATACTGTTCAACAATAAAAATAAATGCAGTACTGATGCTTGCTGCAATATGTGTATGCACTTTATAAACATTGTACTTAGTGAAAGAAGCCAGTCACAATGGATTACTTATTGTATGATTCAACTTATAGGAAATGTTCAGACAAGGCAAATTTATGGGTATAGAAAGTAGTTCCGTGTTTGCCTAGGGATGGGGTGTGGAGGATTGGGAGGCAGATGTTATCATTCTGTTAGTGTAACAAATTACCTGAGGCAATTACTTACAAAGAGAAACAGGTTTTTTAGCTCACAGTTTTGAATATTGCAGTCCAAAATCAGGTGGTTCCCTTGCTTTGGACCTCTGGAAAGGGTTGAACAACAATGGTGTGAAGCATGTGGTGGAGCACACATTATGGATAAGCCAGGAAGCAGGGAAAGAGATGAGACCAGGGTCCCACAATCTCCTTTAATGGGATTAACAATCCCCCTTAAGGAGATTTAAGCTCATATGAGGCTCTACTTTCTAAAGATCCAACCACCTCCCAAAAGCGTCATCCTGGGGTCCAAGCTTCTAACATAGATTTTTGGGGGACACTCAGCATCCTAATGATAGCAGGCAAATAGGAGTAAATGCTCATGGGCACCAAGTTTCTTTTGGGATCACAGAAGTTTCTAAAATCAAATCTAGTGTTAGTCACACTCTGAATAAATATGAAAAAGTACTGGATTGGACGCTTCAAGTGGTAAGTTGTATGGTGTGTGAATTGTATCTCAGTGAACCTGTGCCTGTGTGAAGACTAAGCACTGATCCTTCTCTAAGAGAGTGTGGATTTACTCACCAGTGGCGTGGCCTGAAAATCTCCCCAGATGACTCTTGGGTGGCTAACATGGAGAGCCTCTGTCCCAGGTCTCAGTACTGACAAGTGTGGTCTTTGC
This sequence comes from Sciurus vulgaris, assembly GCF_902686455.1. Classification (NCBI taxonomy): domain Eukaryota; kingdom Metazoa; phylum Chordata; class Mammalia; order Rodentia; family Sciuridae; genus Sciurus; species Sciurus vulgaris. Next base: position 149,515,559 of record NC_136467.1, read on the forward strand.
GCCAGCTGCACCAGGACCTGGGAGCTTAGGAGGAGGCAGAATCTCAGTCCCCATCCCAGAGCTAGGGAGTCCTCATCTGTATTGAACAGGAACTTCCAGTGACTTGGGTGAACAGGTTGGAGTCTGAGAAGCACGGTTAGTAAGGCGGTTGAACAGCAGGGCAGGGGAATGCTATCTTTTGAGAGTCACTGCCTGCCTCTTGACGCACCCGCTCCCTCCTGCCGGGCCTGTCTCAATAGCGTCCCAATAGTTTCCAATGTTTCTTTTCCATAAAAACATAGCTGGCTTAAATCTTTTTCTTGAGGGTTCTACATACACACACACATAAATATATGTATATGTCTACATATGTATGTATATATGTATACAAATTATATATAATTTATATTATATATAATATAATTATATGCATAATTTTATATATACTATAATTATATATAATACACAATTATATACAATATATCATACATATAATTTTTATACATACATGTATTTATATACATTTTATATGTATATGTATATTAACTTTTTAGAATTAAAACCCTGTCTGTAGAAACCTCCCATCACCATTCACAACTAATCATGGCAAGAGAAAATATAAGCTCAGTTTCATCTAATATCTCAGTGATTTCTTAGCAGAAGGCAGAATTTATTTCTCAGGAAAAGCCCAGGCAAGAGGTAGCAGTGCCCAGGGTGGGGGCAGAAGAAACAAAGAGGTTCCCATCCTTCTCGATATTCGGGACATGGACTGATAAGAGTTGGGCTTATTAAGTCATACAACAGTGTGATGGGGTACCTTTATGCTTTCCTAGGCTCCTTCAGAAAGTAAGAAGTCCTTGTTCTTTCAGTGGGGGCAGCAGATAATGCAGCAGTAAGTAGTATTAGCTAGTGGTGAATGCTAGGAAGAGAAGCAGAGCCAGGTCAGGGCACCTGCAGGGGCAGGGAGGGCTGGCCTTGTTAGCTGGGGAAGGTTTATCTGGCAAGGTAACGGAGCTCGGAACAGAGAGTGCGTGAGCCATCTGGAGGAAGAGCCTTCCAGGAGAGGAAGTGGCAAGTGCCAACAGGACCTCACGGCAGGAGCAAGCCTGGCACGTTGAAGAACTAGAGAGAAAGTCAGGTTCCCAGACTCAGAGGGACAGCGGAGTGGCAGCTGAGAGTTGACGTGCAGGACCTTGCAGGCCGTGGCGAAGAGTGTGAGATGGAATCTCAAAAAGATGCACGTTCCTCAGAGGGTTCTGGGCAGGAAAGTAAAAGTAGGGTTTATGTTTTAAAAAGATGTATGAAGATCACTCTGGCTGACTGGAGGTGCCGTGAGGGTCATGGCACAAGTGATTGGACTGGGGACATATTTTGGTTGTGGGGTTTGAGGAAAAGGGGAATCAAGGATGATTTCTTCTTTTTGCTAAGCAAAAAGAAGTTGGACAGTTGGTGATATTCTTTACTGAGATGAAAACTGAGTATGTGGGGAAGCAGGTTTATTGGATAGGGTGTCCGAAGCTCTTGTCAAGTCAGTGGGTGAAGGTCTCCAGTGGCAATCGTTGGGAAGAGGGTAAAAGAAAAGGGTGGGGTGTCTCGGATGACTCCCAGGTAATGTGGCTAGGTGCATGGAAATGCCATTTAGAGAGGTAGAAGACAGGAGATAAGGTCTAGACTAAGGGGGAAGATCACAAATTCAGTTTTGTGTTTGTTGAGTTTGAAGTTCTGGTTCCTTCCCATCTTAGGGAAATGAAATTCCAGCAAAAAAAAAAAAAAAAAATTGAGTGGGAGAGATGGGGAAGGAGTGGCTAAGAGGAAGAGCCCAAGCCAAGAGAGTGTGGAATCCTGAAATCAAGGGAGAGAAGTTTCCAGAAGGTGGGAGTGGATAGCTTTGCCTGATGCTGCTGAGGTCAGGAAGGGAGAAACTCATGGACTGGACTCAGTGACATGCGGGTCCCTGGTGACTTTAGACAGCACTCTGGGGGAATTGGGATGGGGTTGATGAACCAGAGGACAGACAGCTCCTTCAAGCCATAAAGAGGAGAGGAAGGTAGAAGGTGGTGTCCACCAGGATGGGCAGCGTTGTATTATTTTTCTTTGATTAGGATATTGCTGAGTGTGCCTGACTGCTGAAGAAGGACCTAACAGAAAAACGTTCAAGACCCAGGGAAGGAAGTGGGTGATCAGGAGAGAGTGCGGGCTAGAAACTGGCTTGACTCCGGACGTGTCCATGAAGGAGGCCGGAAGATGCACGCAGGGGTGGGTTTGCATTTTTCAGCGATGGGGGCCCAAGGAGTCTGGCCCCCAAACCAGTAAGTGGTAGATTCAGGCTTCCAGCTCCTACAAGAGGCTGGGTGTCTCACACGTGCCAGATCCAGTGGTGAGTGCTTCCAGGGGAAGAAAAGGGGAGTAGATGTGATCCAGACCTTGGAGGAGCTCCTGGGCTGTTTGACAGAGAGGTGGTCACTGTCCTCGCAGTGCAGGTGCTGAGGCTGCGTGGCTCACAGGTACAACATGCTTCAGTTGTTAAGAGCTGCTGTTACCTAAGGTGGCCCGGGAAGACGGGTAAATAGGGAGGAGAAGCCAAGTCTTCTGGGGAGTCGTTGGGAGACACCCTGTGGAGTCTGATGTTCTAACATGTCCTCAAGGAAACATGCAGTGTCGACTCCCCCTTCTTTTGATGGGTTTATGTGGCTTCCTTCTGAAGAGTGAAATAATTAGAACCCCAACACTGAGCTATTTTAACATTAGCTTTATGAGAGTCTTATTAAAGCTTAGATGAACATAATACAAGGTATAAACATGTTTAGGTGTGTATCTTAAGTAACAAGCAAATGGCAGAATGAATGTGCGAGCTGAATAGTGGCTAAAATTAAAGACCAGGAAAACCCCAGAGCATTAATGTGATGGGTGATGTTTGACTTCAACCAGACCACTGTTTACAGGTAGGCTCCGAGTTTGGGTTGTTCCCGTGAGTACTGGTGATTGTATGATCCTGCCTCACCTCTGAATCGCTCGCCGTCCTGACTTGTATAGTTGTTGCCGGGTCTGGATTCCTCCACCCTTTCTTCACCTGCTTGTGACAACGAAAGCCTTCCTAACTGAAGGAGCAGACCACAGCACACGGTACCACAAACACAAGTGTGAACTTTGAACCTGGGTGAAAATAGGGAGTTTCCTGAGATAGTTCAGAGATGCTTTCACAAAGATTGTTGAGAAATCAAAATGAGGAAATCTTGCTAGGAGGAACTCACAAACTCCCAAGAACGCTTTCTTGCAATATGGAAAAGTTCAGTGCTAGCTGGGCTCAAGGTGCAAGGAGAGCAGATGGCCTGGGTGTCCTACCAGACTATGGAGGGAGGAGGCAGGGAAGAGTTCTGGACTGAGAGAAGCTGACAGATGAGAACTATGAAAACAAAGGTCTCTTTTTAACTGTACTTATGGCTTCTGTTTGATTTAGGGGTTCTTTTTAATAATTTGGTGCCAGGTTTTCCTATCAGCCCTGATGTCCTGTAGGTTGGCAAACACTTAGGATGAGGAAGTTGATCTCTATCAGTACTATCATTCTGGTTAAAAGCCAAGGTCTTTGGAAAAAGTTCCAGCATCAGACTAAAATTGGTCGCAGCTTCCAGCTTAGCTATAGACTGTTGACTTGTTTTAATTTTTTTTTCAAACCAGAATGCTTTTGGCATGTCAGTAGACTCTTGAATCAGGAGAAATACCATCATGAGTCGTACTAATAGTTGAACTCACTGGTATCCTACAAAGAAGGCTTTGTTCTCGGATCATGTGTGGAGATTGTAATTCCAACTGGAATAAACAGAATACTGGCCTCAATATGAGCTGATCTGTAGAACACACTGGAGATATTGTGATGAAGTTATTTACTGGGGCAGAGAAATGTCCATCTGCATTTGATGGAACATTTACTTTGATGTACATATTGTACCTGGAATGATAAAAAGCAAGTTGGAGATTCAAGGTCGGTATGGCTTGTGCTTGTAGGTTCTCTCTCATCACCTTCCCTCCCCCTCTCTGCCAAGTTAGGAATGAGACACCAAGAGAGTAGCCGTTCACCAACTCAGCTGCAGTTCAGGAGGTCTGCTAGTCCTTGCCCTCAGGACCCTGCATCCAGGAGCCACCGCCACTCTGGGTCTTTTTCTACACAATTGCTAACCATTTAGTTGCTTGGTTTGTGTGACATGCACAGGGCTTCTTGCAAGTGTTGTCAGTTCTTTTGTGCTTTATTAGTCAGAGGTATTGAAGAGGAGAGGGAGGATTTGAGACTAAGTTTTTTTAGCACAAGCGAATGGAAGACAATGAACCTGGGGTACTTGAAAATTCAGTAAGACACAGTAACTGGGACCAACTGTTTTCCCTCTTTGCTTTTGAGCAGAAATGCATGCCGTCCTGGCGGGTCAAGTGCCTGTGCTTTAAGATTACTGAACAACAGGCACTTGCAGATCTCTATCTTGAACAAGTGTTTCTTAGAATAAAAACAGAGAGGATATGTACTTAAACCCTGTAGTCAGTGTTTAAGTTCCAATTTCTCTCCTAAAATCATAGGTCACACAGTGTTATTTGCAGCCAAGAGCGTGCTTGTGGGAAGCTTCAAAATTCATTAGGTCGATGAATCATGGTTTGCAGTGCACCTAAGAACATTGCATTAGCCAACGACACATCCATTATAAGCTCTTGGGGAGGTTTATATTTCAACTTTACAAATTTGCAGTATAAGTTTAAATGATTTTTTTTTTTTTTTTTTTTTTTTTTTTTGTCTCTAAAGACTTAAATGGTGTCTCTGGTTCCTATTTGACATTAAACTTTTTTATAGACCCAAATAGTTCTAAGGAGAAGCTTGCCTAGGGGCATGTGGAAAGTTCTGATATGAACCTCTGTTTTATCTGTGTAGCTTCTCCATCTTAAGTGGTTTAACTGGCTCCCTGCTGGGAGCAGAGAAATGGTTTTGATAGAAAGTCTAAGTTCAAGTGAAGGCAGTGAAAACATGACCTAATATTCTGCAGTTTGTAAATTTAGAAGATAAAATTTCCAGGGGTAAGTGTGTGTGTCGGGGGTGGGGTGTTTTAGACCCTGTGAGGTAATTGTAACAGGTATTATTGTTCTCATTTTAAAAATTTAAGGGATGTAGGCCTGGGTCAAAGGTAGAGTCGTTTTCCTGTTGTCTCCTGGCAGAGCGGAGCTGGCTCTAAACCTAGTGGGAAGGATCTGAAGTTCATGGCACGCTTCACTTAGTTTTCCTTGGACTCCTTTCCCTGAGCCTGGAGACCATATTGTTTTGGAGTCTGTTTACAGCTGGGATGGGGCAGGGCAGTTGCTCTGAACTCACCTGGCTGATGGGAGGCAGAGAGGCCCAAGCAGAGCCCGTGGGCAGGCCTTCACATCATTGACCTTGGGATCACCCCCTTGTGTGAGCCCCTTTACTGTTTCTCTGGGGTGTTGACCTGCCCATTGAAATTCTCCCTCATGTTGCCTTGCTGGCTGATAGCACTGTTCCCGGGGCTGGAGATCATGTTTGGCACGGTGAATCCACAGCAAGTAATTGTTTACTCTTCTCTTGAACAAGAAAGTGAAAGTTAAAATCTAGTATATATAGTGAGGTCAGTCGCAAGGGAAGAGAGACTTAAGACTTACCTCTGCTCCCAGTTATTTTTTATTCTCTATACTAAATGGTATGTGTTTTCCCATGCCTTTACACATCAGCTGGAAATACTTTTCATGATTCTGCACCATCTGATTGTATGAATTTAACGAAATTTATTTTAAGTGTTCTGTGTTGGATAGTGAGGTTATGTTCTAGTTTTTGCTGTGATAGAAAAAAATCAACTCCTCGGAGAAGGGAACTTTTAACCACTGGCAGAGACACAAGTCTGCTTTCAATGGTTGCCCAAGGTCATTGATTCCTCAGTACATGTAGCATCATTTGAATCAGATGAATATATATTTTTTAAAAGTAATACGATAGTGATATTAGTTTACTTTTCAAATGGAAAGAATGATTGAAAAAAGTCAATGAAAGGCATAGATGTCACAAAGTGTATTCTGACCATAGACTTTTCTGTAATTATTCACGTATCGGTGCATGGAATTATTCTTAACATAGCAGGCTGACATATAAATGTGTAAATTTGAAAAATTGAAACTCAGTTATAAATAAGCCTCACTTTGCAATAGTCATGACTTCATTGACTAGCTTATATTTTGGGGTCAATACATTCCTCAAACATTTGAGCTTGACTTGCAAATAGAAAAAGACTCACCAATCTTGAGCAAACAGGTAGAAAGTGGGGACCAAGTTTTCAGATGTCCTGATTTTATTTGCTGAAACTACAGTGGTCCCTCAGTATCTGCAGGGAGTTGGTTCCAGGACTCCCCGCGCATATCAAAAGCCACAGATGCTCAAGTCCCTTATATAAAATGACACAATATTCGCCTATAACATAGGCACATCCTGTAAATATACAATGTAACTATTATATAAATAGTTGTTACACTGTGCTGTTTAGGGGATAGTGACAAGAGTAAAACTGTATATATATTCAGTGTGGACCCGGCCATGTCAGGCAACTACATAGTACGTGTCAGCCACAACATAACTTTTGTGTTCTGAATATTTTCCATCAATTTGGTTGAATCTGAATGTGTGGAGCCTGTGGGCAGAACGGGCCTACGCTAAGGCCTCCAGTTTCTTGTGAGCATGTGAGGCTGGGTTGGGAGGTGGAGAGGAGATGTTGGAGGTCTCCATGACAATGTCGGCTCTTCTCCTACATTCTCGGTCAGTCTCATGTCTCCACCAGCAGCCCAAGGCCCAGGCACAACAAGCAACGAGGCGATTCGGGCTGTGCTTGGTGTCCCCCTCTTTTCCTCTCGGGTTTCTTTTTTAAAATTCCATTTCTTCCTTCTCCAGTTGGCCACTGCCTTTTGCCCTACTCAATCCCGCTCTGTCATATATCCACCAAAACCTCCATTTGGGGGAGGTTCTCCTTTTCCCAAAGTCTTTGCTGCCTCCAGTCAGCAGAAGGCCACCTGACTTTCTCAAAGTTGATGCGACCTTTTGTTGTCAAGCATGTTCCGAGATCTGTCACTGCCTTAATCTTACTTTGATTCTGCTCAGATAGCTTGTGGTGGGGTCACAGAATTCCGCTGTACTCTGGGGCAAACTTGGAAGGAGGGGGCCACTAGATAAAAATGGGATTTGGGGGCTGGGGATATAGCTCAGTTGGTAGAGTGCTTGCCTTGCAAGCACAAGGCCCTGGGTTCAATCCCCAGCACTGCAAAAAATAAATAAATAAATAAATAAATAAATAAATAAATAAATAAATAAAGTGAGAAGAAAGTCTTTGCCAAGCGTGCGAAAGTGTTTCTTCTCTTCCCAGTCTATGGTGGATGAAATGTGTGTGCATACTTGAATAAGCCCTTGACTTGAATAAACTCTTTGGATGAAGTCATGCATAATTAATGGCCTATCTCTGCATTCTTTCCACAGTGATGGCTCTTAAGTGTTCACACTCCTGATAAGTTATGTTTCCTGAGTATAAGAACCCAGGACAGCCAATTAAGGAAGAGCCAGTGGTGGTTAAGCCATGTAACCTTGGTGTTCCTGGAGCGGGGTGGGTAACTGTCTTGTCTTTTTTCTTTTTAACTTCCAGTGCCTGAAACAGTACATGCAGCTGGCAATCCGAGAAGGATGTGGGTCTCCCATCACTTGCCCTGACATGGTGTGCTTAAACCACGGGACCCTGCAGGAAGCTGAGGTATGGGCGTCTGCCGCAACCTTCCTTTCTTTCCTGTTGACGTTATTTGTTGGATCTTGACTCTACACACCTCCCTATGAGGGAGGCTAGCAATGAAATACCAAGGTTCACTTTTTAAAGGAGGACTTTATTGCTACATACTGTTGGATTCCTCATACAAACTGTGAAAGCTGCCATGTAGCTCAGGCCTATTTATGTCTGCTGTCTTGAGTGTTGAAGAAGGCCTAAAATAGGTGAAGGCACTGGAAATCAAACTGACCAAATGTGAGGTGTGGAGGCTGTCTTGTGATCTTGAGTACTTTAAAAACACGTAGGCCATAGATTAGCCACAGTTACAGAACATATAAACTGTTTTGACTCTATAATGGTAACCTGAGTTGAACTCTTTCCAAAGAGCAAAGAGAGGCCTTTTGATCAATCTGTATCAGGCATTGGGAATGTCCTTCTTTTTTTGAATGAGTTACCTCATTTTCTTAAGCTGGCAATTTATCTTGTTCTTTGTTAGTTCGGTTTTTGAGCATCAGTCTGCCCTTAAACCTGCCTTTTAATCTTTGGTTCCTACTCACTTTAAATTGGAACATATTGAACTCTCACCCATTCTTAAGGAGTTTGTCAGCCTCTGAAAGGGTTCAAGAAGCAGATGAATGTCCCTTCAGTGAACACGGACACCTGCTTTGCACCCAGCACTCCGCTACTTCCTTTTGTGGTCAGTATATATTTAATTGTCTCAACAGACTTTGTGGAACTGGATTTTTTTTTCAGATACAGAAACAGAGGTCCAGAGGGCCTTAAGTAATTTACCAAAAAGTACCTATCTAGAAAGTAGAATAGCTAGAATTCTAACCTAGTTCCTTCTGACCACAGTAATTACTTGGCTTTAAGAATAGAACGAGGTCAGTAGGCAACACAGGACTTGATAATTAGAAGGTCAATGGTGTGCATGTTTGCACGCGGATGTAAATGTGTTCCTCTGAGGATGTGTGTGTATATACACGTGTTTTATGAATGTATGTGCTTTTACATATAGATCTCCTTTGCTTTGTAAGCAAAGTAGTCAGAAAGATGGCATAGACAGGGATTATCCTGTGTTTCACTTATGGACTATCAGCTGAGTGGTACAAGTGAGTTAAAAGTGTTTTTTAGGGAAGCACAGAAAGAATCCATAATGATTTAGAAGTGATTCATTTTAAGAAAATAAAGAAATAATGAAATTTTGATAAAAAGTTATTATTGAACATGTAACTCCTTCCATGAGGACGCGTGTTTACTTTTGTGGGGTAAGGAGTAGGAGGAAATTAATGTGAGGGAATTTAGTCTACCTACCAAGAACACTGTTGATTTTTGTAGAATTGCTCTGAAAATGAGCCTCAAGTATGTGGAAGCATCTTTCCATGCATACTCCTTGCAGGACAGAACTTCCTTTCTGATTTGCTTCTGACAGGTCACAGGTGTTAATGGAGAGAGTGCTGTGTGCGGGCCAGATGCCAGTCAGGGATGGAGCTGAGGCTAGGCAGGCCCAGCACTGTCCTGGTGGAGCTTCTGATCTAGCATAGAGATGTCCAACAGAGAATGTTGGAGAGTTATAAAGGGGTAGGCAGCAAGAGCTGGAGCTGGTGTGACGCTTACCTAATTCCTGTGTGCAAAATCTGTTAAAGGTAAATGAGTAATTTGGTGAAGTTTCAAAACAAGCCTATGAGATTAATCATAGACCTGTGCTGTCTAAACCAGTAGTCACTAGCCACATGTGCCTATTTAACTTTAGACTAGTTAAAATTAAATAAAGTTAAAAACTCAGTTCTTCAACTGGACTAGTCAGGAACTGTTTAAGTGCTCACTAGCCTCTGAGGCCCATGGCTACCTGATGGGACAGCACAGAATGGGGCATTTCTGTCACTGCAGAGAGCTCGGTTGCATAGTGATGTCCTAGGCTTCTCACAGATGGTAAGCACTGACCATTGACCCTTTGGATATTGGGAGTTAGGGCTAACGTATCCAGAGGAGTGGGTGAGGCAAGTTGTGCTTTCCACAATTCTCTGGAACAGAGCTTGACTCCTCTGATTTTCTTTGCATAGACTTTTTCTCTTCTTAGTCCCCTCTCTTTGTTCTCTGTGTCCTTTCCCCACTGTATACATTCTAACACTTTCCTGCTTATAGCTCTGTTCATTCAGTTGTACTCTAAAAGTAATTTTGCTTTTTAGGCTGCGTTAAAACCAAGCAAATCCGTAATGACTCTTAAAAATTATAAAAGTATATTTGAAAAAACAGAACAAAACCTTATTCCAAACTAAACTAATTTAAATTCTGCAAAGTCTTTTTCTCATTAGATGAGTAATAAGATACTCCCGGGCATTAACAAGCCATTTCTATTCTCACTGGTCTTGCTAAGAGACTGGCCAAAAATAAGCATCCATGTATACAATTGTCAAATGTTCTTTACCAATTTGCTACTTTTCTTCCTCCCCAGAGTTGTAAAATGATGTGGTGGTGGTGGGAATGTTTTCACTGTGAATTGAAAATCGAATAGGAGATGAGTTTGGAGATCTGAGTAGCTTTATTAGTTTACATGGGACTCCTCTGAAAGTAAATAAATACTACACACATAAAAATACCACTCAGGGGTGAGCTGGGCGGTGCTACCTTATTTCTCACTTGCTTTACCTCAAGACTTCATTAGTCATTATGATAAAGCATAGCTCGTAACCCGTGCATTTTTGAGTATATCACAATGGGGCTCATTCATATGATGGTTGACTGGATTCCATCTCTATGACTACTACTTCCCTCCACTTTGAAAAAAAAAAAAAAACCTTTCAATTATATGGGCAACACATAGACATACTTTGCTTGTGTATATTTCTGGTTAAACCCTTTGTCCTGCTGCTGTTTATGTTATGCTGTTTAATCCCTCTCATTCATTGTCTTATAAAATGTTGGAAAGTATAACATCTCTCCATCTTGAAAGGACACAGGAATTGAAGTTCTTTGCTCTGCACACTTTCCTGCCCAGGGCCAGCTATCCTAGTTGGTTTTAATCCCTGAGCCTGCCTTCTGGATTCCTCCAAATTGGCTCTGCCTCTATATTTATCTCTCAAGAGTAATCCTACTAGGGAAGCACTTAATGTCCAGTTCACACACTGTTCATGCAGGAAACAGTGGAAAATGGCAGCTTCCCTCTTAGTGCCCTGGAAGCTGGTGAGAGATGGTGATTCGGGGACAACCCGTGGCTCGAGGTGAACACTCTGGGAGCCAGAGAAAAGTGCAACTTTCCTTCGTTGCATCATCTGGTATTTTCAGCTGTTGCTCTGCAGGGCTTTTCCAATGTACTTCATCCGAGAACCTTGTCCAACATGGAATTATGAAGGCAGGACACAGATAGATTGTTCTGATAGCAGTACTTCAAGCAGAGCCCTTGCTTGAAATTAGCAGCCCTGTTGAAAAAGGGAGTGTCTGATTTGAGCAGTTTCCTTACAGTGCCATGGAAGTTGCACACCCTAACCCGTTTGAATAGTGCCTCCCATTCTATGGCCTGAGAAATTGAACTTCTTCCAGCTGCCAGCTGGCAGTGGAGGGCAGGGAAGAGCTTCTCACTCACCCGTCTCCTTCCAAGTCCTGGGGCCCTGAAATAACCAGCCTGCCTTTTACTGCTAACACCACAGCATGCACCAGAGGAAGGGTGGAGATAGCTGCCCTTGCCAAGAACAGGCTTAGGATTTCTATAGGAAGGGATTTAGAGGGTGGCACTCTGGAGGCCCAGAGGAGGGGGAGGAGTGGAGTGCTAAGGAATTGGGAGCTACATTTGCAAAATAAGTAGTTTTTTCTTAGAATGCACATTTATTTAGGGTGACTTTGGAAAAGGCTGCTGGAGTTACAGGATCCAAGCATTTCCCCCAGATAATCCCACAACACTGCCTGCTCCTGCTGGGCTGCCCTTAATTCTTCTTCTTTCCTGTTATCACAGTGGGAAGCTGGAGCAGAGGACAGGTGAGGAATTCCCAGGCAAGGGGGAATATTCCCGTGGCTGTGGTTTGAGGATCTGAATACAGGAAGGAATCGAGTGTGTCTAGAATGACCTTTATGATGTGCTGTGATACGTGCTGGCCAAAGAAAAGTTCAACTCTGGGGGTGGCAAGAGACGAAGGAGTCTGCCAAACCAGAGTTAATCTCAAAAATTCCCAGCTAAAAATTTTAAAGAACAGATTGAGGACTCCATTTTGAGATGCATTTAAAACTGCATATAAAGTAGAGAATAAGGTTCTAAAATTCTTCTAAAACTAGAGGCAAGTGCTGTGTAGGAACACCCAGCAGTGACAGGCTGCATGTGTCACATGGAGCTGCACACGAGTGTGTCCCACAGGTGAGCAGAGGGAGGAAAGCAAGAGGTGATAGGGGATGGTGGCTCTTGGTGTCGTGGTGCTCCGAGGCTTCTGCAGAACGTGTGGGGGAGCAGGGAGCTGTGCCTGCCCCCGGCCTGGATCCCGTTCCCTCCCATCTTCCCCTTCCCAGTGGGCTTGCACCTGCCTCTCAGGTGACGCTACCTTCTTTTTCCAATCAGGGTCACCTATCTAGTGTCTAGGTGCATTTTATTCAGGTGAATGTGCCATTTTTCTTCCATGTTAGAAGGAACGTTATCTCCTGGGTGGAGATGGAAGCTATTCTTAGTTTCTGTACTAGTGAGATTAGACGTTGTGCAGGAAGCAAGGGCCATCTCTCCTGAGTTACAGTAATGCAGGAATTGTCCAGGCTCGGCGGGTCATGACCATCCGCTAGTGGGTAAGTCCATCTACAGACGCACCTTTGCTGTAGTCTGTGTTCAAACCACCCCCACCTGCCTTTTTTAAAAAAGCAACTGTAGCAGAAGAAAAAAGGGCCAAACCTAAGGGACATCTTGGCTTCTTTTCCCTTCCGTCTTGACTTTACACCCTCTGCTGAGCAGTATTTCCCTGAAGCCTGTCCCTAACTTCTGTTTTGACTCTTTCATCTCCTTGACTGAGAATCAGTGTCCCCACTGAAAAGCAGCATCCATTTCTTCCGGCGTCACACACCACTTTCAGCATAAACGCAGCTGTGTGAGCAGGCTCCACCGTCTGCCTCCCTTTCTCTGCCTCTTCTTGTCATTCCTCTGTGTGTGTGTGTGTGTGTGTGTGTGTGTGTGTGTCAGCAGGTGGTGGTTATTCAGATGTTACGGTGGTAGTTAATAATACTGATAAGGGAGGGTGTGCCTTGCTTCTCCTTTCTTCCCAGGGTTGGAGGTTAGAGATACCCAGTCAACTGTTCCGCAGACATCGCAGTGTCCGTAGACTGTGGTCTGCTGTGAGTGGAATGGGGGAGCCCAGACTCAGCCGAGTAGAGGCTGAGTCTTTAATAAGTACACCCAGGTTCATTTTAACCTGGAAAATTAAACAAAGCAAAACAAAACAAAACAATCACCAACAAAGAATACAGGCAGGTTGTAGCTTTTTGTTGTTACTATTCTGATATTATTGCTCTTGTTTTCTTAAAATAAATCTGAAGTTATTTTATTTTTTTTAAATACCTTTATTTTAATTAATTAATTAATTAAATTTTTTGTGGAGCTCAGGGTCGATCTCAGGACCTCACTCTTGTTAAGTGAGTGCTCTACCACTGAGCCAAAACCCCTGCTCCTCATTTTATCTTTGAATTAAAGTTTTTTTTTTTTTTTTTCTTTTTGGAAAGAATTTCTAGGATGATGATGAGGAGGAGAAATGTTTTTCATGCGTGTATAGGAAAGAGAAATAGGTATAGCAGCACAAATTTCAAGAGTAGCAAAAAGTGATTTTAAATCAAATTAAGGACCTTTTAGTAGTTGATCTGAGGACGTGGCCTCTTGATAACTCAGAAGATACTTATCTTTGCTACTTCTACTAAAATATAGATCTGGTTAGTAATGGATTAAAATCCACTAAGTAAAATAAGTATCAGTAGTGACTATATTGACTTAAAAATGAGTAAGCAAATAAATGGGGCAGAAGAGATAGCTTTTCCTCAATATGAAATCTTTTAAAACTGACTTTTAAGTTGAATTTATTTTTAACTGGTGCAATAGCACACCAGAACTTCTTGCTCCTATGTAACCTGACAGCAGAATTCTAATCACCAAATACCAAATGAATGATGGAAATAAAAAAAAATCATCATTAAACAAAAAACACATTAATGTTTAGGGGGAAGAGTTGCCACTGGTAAGTAAAATTAGTGAGCAAATTTGTGATGAGAAACAGGGTTTGCATAAAGTATCCCCCTGTGGTAAATTATTATTATAATTTCATGTTGCCTTAGCATCCTTTGTGAATACAATTTGGACCTTCTCATACCAGAAACAGGGCTGAGTCACCCTTGACATAGTTACTCAGTGTGGTCATCCAGAAATCTGCTTTGTACAACTTCCCCCTGGTGACCACCTCCCTGTGGGACAGCTAGATGCAGCCTACTTGAATGCCATAGTCACCTTCACATCCTACAGGAACTTGCAGATACGCCACAGTGACCACTTCTCAGTCATAGCATGACCGCTGGTAACTGTGCCTGCTTTCTTTAAACCCACCAGTCAAAACCCTTTGTGTGAAACCTACTTTGATAATACCCTGCCCCAGTGAAGGTGTTGGCCCCTGGTCCCTCTCCCTGTCCTCTATGTGTATCTTCCAAGCATGCTCGTATTCCCCCCCCGCCCCCAGGACCTATACACAATAAAATATCTCTATCTTGTGTCTGTCTTTATTACCTTGAAGATCTTAAGTTAAAACACCCCCTACAAGATACTTACCAGTACAAAATATGGAGAAACCTGGTAGACGTCGCCTCAATCCAGTCAAGAAGTTGACATCACAGTAATGAGACATGTCCTCATGTGTCTCCTGATGACTCCAAGATCATACCTGATAGTCTTGCCAAAAATACATAACTCCTTTCTAATCATGAGAAAGAATCAGACAAATCCAAATGGAAGAACGTCATACAAATAACTGACTTGGGCTTTTCAAACATGTCAAGGACTTCTTAAACTGAAGCGTCACAGAAGGCAAAGGAGATGCCGCAGCTAGATGTAGTAACCTGCGTTGGATCCTGGACTGTAAAAAGATATTACTGGGACAATTTGTCAAATTTGAATAAGGCCTGCTGATGATTTCATTGTACATATCAATGTAAATTTCATTATTTCAATAATTAAGTGTGGTTATATAAGATGGGCTCTTTAGGGGGAGTTGAAATAACATTTAGGTACTCTATACAAGTTTTGTAACTATTTATAGATCTAAAGTTGTTTCAAAATAAAAAGCTAAAAAAAGATGTTCTAGTGTGATTTTGGATGATTTGAAATTTCTTTGTTGGCAGAAACAGGATAAATATACCCCACAAGACTCCTCTTTATAATCTTATTTATTATTCTTCAGGATTCTCAGTCTAGTCTCATCTAGTCTGATGATGACAGAATATTTGTGAATATTCTCAAAAAATTGCTTCTAACCCTTTACCTGCAGTCTGATTGAGTCTCCCAATGTCATCCTAATGGAGTTATTTCAACCTTATAATTGTAGAGGTGAAGACCTTGAGCCATTGTGACTTAGCTCCAAATGGCAGTGGAACCGGGAACTCAATATGTTGCATCATTTGTTATTTTGAAAATAGGTTCAGCCTTTCCTTATCTAAAGCCACAGTGTGATAGAAACATTTTAGAAAATTAGTCCTAATTTGAAAAATCCAACCGAAGACAAGCTCCCCGTGCAAATCTTTTCTCCGTCTTGTATGTGGGTGATTTCAGTTCCTTGAGTCCAACCTCTGTCTCTTTGGCCTGGCCAGGCATCATGCAGGGCTTTGCCCGTAGTGGACCATCACTTCGCATATGGAGAAGATGCAAGTTGACACAACAGGCTGGAGAAGAGATGGGTGTCTTCTGGGCATCGCCTTGATTCCAAAAGAATGAAACAGAGTGAGCAATGGTAGAAATAGCTTTTCATGATCACCAATGTTAATGGAAAAATGGAACTACCTTATTAAGGTTCAATTCCATAGGAACCTTGGACTTAGGAAATAATAAGGAGGAGCTTCAAAGTAAAGTAAGAGGCCAAAAAATTAGAGATTATGACGTTCCCATTGGTAGTAATAGTAATATGTACTTTGATGAAAATTCCTACTGTTGGTGATATTATACTGCATTAATTTCTGTTGTTTTTCTCATTGGCATTTCATTTGTGTCTAAACCATTTTTTAGTCAGGCTTTTCACTGCTGTGAATAAATAACCCAACAAGAACAGTTATAGAGGGGGAAAAGTTTATTTGATGGCTCACGGTTTCAGAGGTCTCAGTCCTTAGAAAGCTGGCTCCATTCCTCAGGGCTTGGGGCGAGGCAGAACATCATAGTGGGGTGGAGGGAAGCAGAGACAGATATCTCCATTTTCCAGATACAAAATAAGCACCCTAAAGGCACACACCCCCAGTGACCCACCTCCTCCAGCCATACCTTATCTGCCTTCAGTTACCACTCAATTAATCCCATCAGGGAATTCATTCATCGGTTGGGTTAAGACTCTTATAACCCAATCATTTCTAAACTTTCTTGTATTCTCTCACACATGCATCTTTGGTGAACACCTCACAGCCAAACCTTAACAAATATCTTCAATTTACCTTGTCTCTCATAACCTGTATTTGACTCAACTCTTATCTAAGTTGCTCATCATTGAGACGTTAAAAATTTTAGGGGTTGACGCTGAAGAACTTAAGGAAGTTCTCTTTTAGATGGGGGTGGGTGGGGAATAGGGCCACTCATAGAATCAGTGACTTCAAATAGCTGAGGCTTGCTGATCATGGAATGTGACAGA
This sequence comes from Sciurus vulgaris, assembly GCF_902686455.1. Classification (NCBI taxonomy): domain Eukaryota; kingdom Metazoa; phylum Chordata; class Mammalia; order Rodentia; family Sciuridae; genus Sciurus; species Sciurus vulgaris. Next base: position 149,532,144 of record NC_136467.1, read on the forward strand.
GGTCTTAGACCCAGAGGTTATCATCCTCAAATCAACTTGGTACAGAAGCTAAAGTCGCAGTTGGCTGTTTGTCCTCCACATGCAAAGATCACTGACAGAGTCAGAAAGGGAACTCTGATATCTGTGTCACCTGCCACTTTACTTGCTGCACCTGCTGTCTCCAATTCCGAATTTTATTTGAGAACTTTCATCTTTCAGGAAAGATGTTCAGGTAGTGTTATAACAAATGCACAAAGGTGGCTTTCAACATCGCGAAAGTCCAGTCATGCTTTTTTAAAAGAAATGGCAAAATGGTGATAACATAAAAGTCACCCTATTTTTACAAGGATTGCTAACGAGTGTTTATTTAAGGTACCAGATGAAAATACAATACTTTGTCCCTAATTAGAGAAAAACTAGAAAAGATGTTTATAATTAGATTTGTTTTACCATACTTCATTTGGAGTAGGGGAGATGGCACTGTGTTATGGTTCTTCATACATTTTAGTTCAAAACTTAGTTTGTTCATTTACAAAATAAACAAATTGAGATTATTTTTGTGAGGGGATTAATTAGATTTCTAATTCATTTCTAAATGTATTATATAGTTTTAGATATAGTTTTAGCTGCATCATCTTGCTCTGGTTTTCTCAAAGCTGTTTTCCTTTGGTTGTAAGAACCTCCATCCAGATAAGTTTTATAACAAAAACACATATATAAATGTATGTGCACACATGGCCGTGTGTGTGTTTATGTATAATTTAGAGGAATTGTCAAAACTGTCTTACTTTAACTTGCTTACATCCTGAAGGCTAATAGCAAATCCTTTTATTTTCTGTTATAAATCTTTTAAGTAACGTCAGTATACTTGTATCTTGACGTCAATGGAATTAATATTTTTTAGAATGCCAGTTTAAGAGTGGTTAGCCTTTTCTGCATTGGCCTTTGAAATACACTTTAAAATAATTAATGTCACTTGGTTAGGTATGAATCATTGTTCACTAGTAAGCCTTTGGTTCACTGTACTATCTGAAATGGAAATGAACGTCTAGCCATAAGAAGTACCTTAGGGCATATCTTTTTCTCCAGGGTCTGGGATGTCAATGTGTGGTTAACTAAGGGATCTATGAGTGATCTTTATTAGGAATAACTTTTTTTGTTGTTTAGAAGACACTATTTTCTAGGTGCCAAATGATGTCTTCCTAATTCCTGAGGCACTGTCTACTTGACCTTAGTTTTTAAGGGTTCAAAACTAGAACCAGTCTTTTTTTAAAAAAATATTGGTACATTGTGATTATACATCACAGGGGGATTCCCTCTGATGTGTTTGTACACGTACGTAGCATAATTTGATCAATTTCATTCCTCAGTACCTTACCCTTCCTCTGCCCCTTCCCCATCTCCTTCCTTAGCACCACTGGTCTCCCTACTTAGAACTATAATCTTTTTGAATTTTCATAATTGAATGTAGAAAGAAAGGAGCATCATTCATATATGTACGCAAATAATTTGGAAAGTTCAAATAAATTTTGGTTGTCTGGTCTGGGTGGTGCTGATCAAGAAAGGAGGGCAGTCGGTGAGTTTTATGATTGACGTTTTGGTGAGTCCTCTCTGTTTTAGCAGGTGGGGATGATCTGACAATTGCTGCAAGTTTTCCTGCATGAGCAGCGTGAAGAAAAAGAAGTTTGCAAACACTGGTACGGGGAGAAAATAGTAGGCAAAGGCAGAAAGAGAAATCATAAGCGACTGATAACTCAAGGGCCTACAGTGACTCGATCTCACCTCTCCCGTGTCTCTGTTTGCAGATTGCCTGTTTGGTACCTGTGGATCAGTTTCAGCTTTATCAGAGGTTAAAATTTGAACGAGGTATGCATTCTTCTCCTTATCTTGGTGGGGAATATGGTTTTCCATTGTGTCTTACACCCTTCAACTTGGAGGATTAAGGCAGCCCAGGGCTGTGACGAAGCAGCCAGGGGCTCCTCAAGGGGAAAATTGTAATTGCAACATAAAATTTCAACTCTCAGCCACAGTTGGGGGAAGACAAATGCAGATTAGCTGAAAACAGAATTTTCCCTATGTTGGTTGCTTTCTATTTTCAAGCTGGCTTATGTGAGAAAGGTATTGCAAAAATTAAATGATTTCATAACAATGGTAATAAAAACGAAGCAACTCTCAAGATGGATTGTTCCACCTGTTTCCCACTCTCAAAGGTCACTTCAGAGCATTAATCAGCTCAAACCTTTTTTTTTTTTTTTTGGTACCAGGGATCGAACCCAGGGGCGCCTAACCACTGAGCCACATCCACAGCTCATTTTTATATTTTATTTTGAGACAGGGTCTCATTAAGTTGCTTAGGGCCTCACTAGGTTCCTTAGGCTGGTCTTGAACTTGTGATCCTCCCGCCTCAGCCTCCTGAGCCGCTGGGATTACAGGTGTGCACCACCATGCCCCGCCAGCCCAAATATTTTTGTTGCCCTTTATGATATTCATTGTTTGTTCTTTGGGTACTACCTTTGTGATCATAGCGATGGCTAAGAGAGTTTAGTAGTGTCACCCTAATGCAATTTATGATGTTGGACTAATTTGCTTTCAGATATTTGGGCCTGGGGTAATTTATACAGCTTTTTACTTACAGTGCCTTATTTTATGTACAGGAATTCTATTTTTGCTCCTTTTGGCCTCTGATAGGTCTTTTGTAGGAGCCCATTCCCTTTGCTACTCCTTAAAATAGTCTTGAACGAAGAGGTCTATTTTTTTAGTATCTGAGAATTCAGAGGAAAATTGTCTCTCTCAGCACTCACAGGACGGGTATAGTTTCACTGAGTATATATAAAAAAGAAATCTGTAACCTAGTATGAACATTAAGTTTTTGATTGCTAACTTTTTAATCAGTATTAATAAAATCTGGAGATGAGGGGCTGGGGAGATAGCTCAGTTGGTAGAGTGCTTGCCTTGTAAGCACAGGCCCTCAGTTCAATCCCCAGCACCCAAAAAAAGAAAAAAGAAATAAAATAAAATAAAATCTGGAGATGAGAGTAGGGGGAAAATATACACATATCTATCATGTGCAATAAACTTGGTCAACACAATTACCTTTATCTCATTTAATTTTTGTAACTCTGCTGGCAGATAATTCCCTTTATGCTCATATTAGTGCATTGTAGTTATATGTAATAGTTGGATTAATTTGGACAGAACCATACGTGCATGGAATTTACTCCACTTCAGTCCCTGGTGCTGCCCCTTTCCCTCCCCTCCTCCCTCTTTCTTTTTCCCTTTCCTCTATTCTGCTGGTCTTCCTTCAACTCTGTTATTTATTTATTATTTATAATTGGTGATTATAGATACACATGAAGGTGGAATTCACAATGGTAGATTTATACCTGGCAGATAATTCTTGCAGGAGAAGGAGAAAGAAAACCAGGCAGAGTATGAAGAGGGCTATTGAAGGGATACTTGCAGGGGATTCTGGGAAGATGGCATTCGCTGCCTTGGACCGTGATCCAGCTTGGTCTTAGGGACTGAGAACACTGGGTTATTTATTTATTTTTAGCAAGCTAATAACAGATTTATCTCTTGTTGGTGGATCATTTAACTCATACAGCTGATATATTAAAGCTGAATATGCCAAAAAAAAAAAAATATATATATATATATATATATATCTTAAACTAGCTTGTTTGAATTTCAGCCAGCATGGCAGGTGCATTCTTGCTCTAAAGATTCGGTGGGAAGCCAGGAATTAGAAAGCTGTTGCACATGAAATCAGAACAAGGAGAGTCAGATGAATTTAGGGTTAAGAGATGAAGACGTCTGCTATATCGGTCTGTGTGGGTTCTGAGCTCACTGGAGCAGTTACCCCTGGGTGCAGTTTGTACTGCTCTTGCCAATCCACCCATGCAGGCTGACCAGACTGAGCATCGCCACCCGAGATTCCTACTTGTTGGACGTGGTGGTTGAGGATGAGAAGGGCCAGGCACGTGCCCTGCGTTCTCCCACTGTGTCCAGTGACCTCCACCATGCTTGCTCTGTGGGTGACTGTGTGGGCGGCCCCTGCCTCGGCGTGAGGGCTCCTACCTGCAGAAGGCCTGGGGTCGGGCTGGATTCTCTGGCTGCTCCTTCTTGGTGAGACAACAGCTTAGCAGCCTCTCAGTTCCCTGTGACCTGGTGCAGTTTGTTTATAGCCCTTGCTCTCCTCTCTCACGACCACCAGCTCCTCTCCAGCCACCCCACTGCCCCAGCAGTCCACAGCAGGCCTTAGTCCTGGTCGTTTACATGTGAGAGGACACGTTTATCAGCTCAGATGCCTTTTTTTGTCGTTAAATTCTAGCAATACCTGGAATTAAAACTTTCTGTGGTTTGTTCTCACTGAAGAATGTAAAGTTTTGTTTGATTTAAAAATACTGGCAAAAAGCCTGGTACAATTGCAGGCTTTTCTGCTTATTAGCTTCATGACCATGGGCAAGGTACTTAAAAAGACTCCTGTACCTCAGTTTCTTCATCTGTAAAATGGGGATAATAACCATCCCCATACCATAGGGTTGGGATAAGGATTAAATGAGTCAATACCTGTAGAACACTTTCTATGAGAGCTTCCAGTGTCTCAGTGTTCAAAATAGCAATAGATGTTGATAATGAAAATCCTAATAACTTGAAAGGTAGCACCTTCCCATCAGAGTGTCTTCAGTGTTCTTCCTTCTCCTTTCCCCAGATGAGATAATCGTAACATTCTTTAAGAAAAGTCCTCATTTTAAACACACGCGATTGTCTTGTGGTCACTGGGATTAGGACACTTTTGGTTAACGGGGCACATCCCCCGTCACATCCAAGTAGGAATAGCCTTGCCATGGATGAGGGGCACATGGAAACCCATGGGCAGGATCCACACTCTCTGCCAGATGCTCTGCTTTGTGACTGGGGCTTTTTGAGTTTCTTGTAGGGCTCCGTCCTACCTGTGACTGGCTTATGTGAAGGGACAGGATTTTCTCTGGTTACAGTCCTGTTGGGCAGTGGTTTTCAGAAGGCATTGCACATATCTACGTTCATCCATTACAAATTGATAAAACAGTTTCATTTATACATGGACTTTATTTTTTCTAACAATTTCTAGGCAGATATCCCACTATATGTCTCATGCATTCACAATTGATTATTTTATCAATGAAGAAACTGAAAATTTGGTTGTGATCTATTCTACCATATCAACTGTGTCTAAAGTTCTCATCTATAAATAAAAACCTTTTAATTCTGTGCTTTTTATTGCACTAAAATATATACCATAATAGTTGCCTTGTTAACCACTTGAAGCATACATCCAGTGACACTAAGTAAGTTCCTACAGGTGTGCAGCTCTCTGCACAGTCTTCTAAAACCCTTTCATCAGCCCAAACCGAAACTCTGTAGCCATCAATAATTGCTCTCAGCCCTCATAACCACTGTTACTTTCTGCCACTATGAGTTTGCCCACTGTAGAAATTTCATATAAGTGATATCTTACTTGTCCATTTGCATTTCTTTTATTTTACTTAGTATAATTCAAGATCATGTATGTTGTAGTTTGTATCCACATTTCATTCCTTTCTGTGGATGAGTTAATATTCCATTGTATGCTTATACCACATTTTGTTTATCTGCTCATTCGTTGATGGACGCTGGAGTTACTTTCACCTTTGGCTGTTGTGAATCACACTATTATGAACATTGGTGGACAAGTATCTGTTCCAGTTCCTACTTTCAAATCTTTCGGATATTACCTAGAAGTGAAAATCTTGAGTTGTATGGTAATTCTGTTTAGTTTTTGAGGAACTACCATTCTGTAAAACCCTATAAATATAAGTTTAATTAGACATTGTACTATTTAAAGTATTTAAGTATATAAAATTTGGTGACCAATTGGTTCAACCCTCCATTTCATATAAAAGGAAATTGAGACCCAGAGACATTGTGCTCTTAGATGATTTTGGAAGTCATTTTGTAATCATGTAATAATTCATTATCACCCATTACAAATAAATACTATTGGAAAATAGAAATTCCAAGTAAGAATAAGTTTGACATAGTGAAGTTCTACATAATGAAATTCACTTGATGGGATAATCTTTATCTAAATTGTATACCAAACTTCTACCTAATACACTTCCTGTCAATCTCCAACTCAAAACCTTTATCATTGGGTAACTTTATAGTCTATTTCATGAAAATATCTTATATGGAATTGTTACAAAGGGGATCTTGGAGTGCATTAAACATACAGTAATAATGCTGATGGTTAAGTGACTGAAAGTAAATCTCATTGGCTGGGTTGTGAGACAGAATTGTAGAAATTGTTGCTCTGGAAAAATGTAAAATCAGGTTAAATGAAGCCCTTTTTCTTACTTATGAGAATTATTCTTAACTTTGTCCAATTCCTGTTGCCTACCAAGTTCTTTTCTCGTTTATGGTTTGTTGTCCCATGTGTATATTGTCCTCTGCTGTTGCGTGTTTGATTAACTTGCCTTTTATGTCTTTGTCTTTATGTAAGTCTCCATGGAGAAAAAGCATATTGAATAGGATCGGGAAAAATTCCACCACAGCTTACATAAAACAGAGAAGCACCCTTTGACGTTAGTTGGTTATTCTATTCATTTTCCATTCAACAGCTTTTTCCATTGACTACCACTCCCTCTCTGTGTCAGTCTTTCAGTATTAACACAGTGAAGAGAATGGTAATTTTCACATGTGTTGATCATCACTATTTTCTTTGTTTCTTCAAGTACATGCCTATTGATGAATGCTAGAATTTTGCTTTGCTCTTGTTTACAGAATGTGCTTTTTCATAGTCTCACCCACTGCCCCTCGCCCTGAAAAATTGTGCAAAGATTATGTATCTCTAAGCTGAACATGGTGGCAAATATGTGTAATCCCAGTTACCTGGAAGACTGAGGCAGGAGGATCATGAGTCTGAGGCCAGTCTGGGCAACTTGGTGAAACCCTTTCTCAAAATAAAATTTAGAAAGGCCCGGGTGTGTCACTCAGTGATAGAGTACTTGTCTATCATGCACAGACATTGGCTTCAATCTCCAGTACCATTAAAAAAAAGAAAGAAAGAAAATTATCCATATCTAGTTCATAAGCACTCTTCTTATTTTGGGGATCCCTGTTTGGCTGTATGTACCTACCAGTTGCTTTAGCTACTCAGTAAGTCAATGTGTCTGTTCTTGGATATTTGTTGTGTTACCACAGAGTGGGTGGTAGCACTGTAAACAGAATGGAGTGCCGTATTGTTCTCCATGCAGAAATGAAGCAAAATAGGAATGTGTTTTTCAGGTTGTTGTTCATTAGTCCTACCGTACACACCCATGCATTCAATTCGTGCTTATTTATGTACTCTCTGTCCTGTGCCAGGTGCAGTTCCAGATGCTTCTGCAAGCTATGGGTCCATCTTTTTTAAAGGCCCTCTTGTTCCATGTATTCTTTGTAAGCCTTCATTTTGAGTTTTCCTATTTATGATGGTGCTCTTCAAGTTCCATCCATTCTCTTGGATTTGTCCTGGGTGAAATCTCCCCCGCCACCATCTTTTGTATCTGATCATTAGGGTTTTATCTCATCAGAACTCCCTAGGCCATTGGTTAGTTTCTTTGAGTGTTTTTTTTTTTTTTTTCCCTCTTTTTAAGACTATGTGATACTTATTGACTTTATCATCTGCCAGTTTTATTTGCTCACACCTTCCAGCTCTCGTTGGTCATCTTCCTTTTCATAGTCTTGTAATCTCAAGCCCATTGCCATCAGCTGTGTGTGCATGCGTGTGTGTGTGTGTGTGTGTGTGTGTGTGTGTGTGTGTGTGTGTGTATTGATCCCACACTTCTGGTCTTTTGTGGTAAATGTATGCCTGTGTCCGGAGTTTCCTTCCTATACGGTTCTGTGCTTTTGGATGATAACACTTTCTCCTCAGCTGCCTGTGTCCTCTACTTTGCCAGCCAGTTCTTTCTTGTTGATCAGTTTTAAAATCTAAAACAGCGCCCTCTCAATATTTCAGCTTCCTTCTGAAATATTGAAGAGAAGGCATTCTCGTGACAGACTTAGACTTACCAGCAGGTAGGGTGCGGTTTTTAAAAGATGATCTGAATGAGAGACACGTGTTGGGAGTTTGCTCCTCCCTGTGTGGATTTCCATCTCCTCATCTTTAAAGTCGGGGATGATAATGGAATTGTTATCCTAGGGTTGTTGAAGATAGTCTGTCACAGGATGCAATAAATTATTACTGCCATTATTTGTTATTATTTTTATTGTTTGTTTCAATCAGTTTTTTGTTGCTGTGACCAAAACACCAGGCAAGAACAATTTAGAGAAGGACAAGTTTATTTGGGGATCATGGTTTCAGAGGTTTAGTCCATGGTCAGCCAACTCCATTGCTGTGGGCCTGAGGTGAAGCAGAACATTGTGGAGCAAGGGTGTGACAGAGGAGAGCTGTCAGCTCATGGCAACCAGGAAACAGAGAGAAAGAAAGAGAGAGAGAGAGTGAGAGAGAGGTAATGCACATGAGAGTGCGTGAGGAGGCAGGGACAAAATATAATCCCGAGGACGTGTCTCCACTGACCTACTTCCTGCAGCCATGTCTCCCCCGCCTACAGTTACCACCCAGTAATCCATTAAAATTATTAACCCATCAGATGGATTAATCCACTGATTAAGCCACAGCTGTCATAATATAATCATTTAACCTCTGAACATTGCTCTGTTGTCTAGAATGAGCTTTTCTGGGGACACACCTCATATCCAAACCATAACTTTATTCATGACTATTACCACCAAATATTTTTTCCAGTTCTTCAAACTGGACTAAGAAAATGTCTTCCAGAATCCAGGTTATACCTTGGACTGAGTATATAGCACAATAATGTCACTACCTCTTTTATCTTTTTCAGCATATTTTTATCCTCAGTGCCCTGAGTTCTAGAGATGTGTGGAAACTTGACAATGAGTGCCAACTTCATCAGTCGACTCTCTCGTCAATTTCCTTTAATGCAGGTCAGCCTTACTCTAAGCACGGATCCCACCTTCTCTAACCACTTGCAAAGGGTGTCATGACTTACTGAGACAGGGCATCTAACATGGCTACTTTAAGAGAAAACGTTCCTGTAGTGATAGTAGAAGTTAAAACTTATTTAATAAAAGAGTTTGGTTTTTTTTTTTTGTTTTTTTTGTTTTTTTTTTTTGCATAGACAGTGGTATTCTAGGAGTTAAAAAAAAATCCGATCACATGCTTACTCAGGAAACCTGTTATACAAATGTCCAACTCTGTGCGTCTAACTACAACAGTGTTAGACTAGATCACCTCAAAGGTTGTTTCCAAGTTTGACAATCTGTGGTTCTCTTCAAATTTCTTGAGAGCAGATATCTTGAGACCTCCAATGCTGGTCACCGCTGTTTGAGTATATTTACTATAGCAGATGTTAATGCTGATCAGTTTAGTTTAATTGCATTTTAACTATCTGCAGAAGACCTTTGTTCTTTGAGATAACAGAAAGCAAATTAACTTTGGCATAATTAAAAATGCAGTGGGTCATAAACGTTAAAGCAGTTTGATTGATTTCAACTGATAATTAAATTAGCTTGGGTGCATGATGTTTTTTCCACAATACTAAAAATTCATGCGATGTCTTTTTTTGGCAAGACTCACAATAGTGGAGGATGGCAGGAAAACCTCTTTTGTTAATTCAGAGAATAGACAACAGAATAAAAGGCGTACTGTATGTATCTAACGTTATTTGTGCCAAGGGTCTTGGATTCGCTTTTTGAAAATTGAAAACAATCATTTGGGTCAGACATGGTTGCTAGTCCCATGGCAATTTTAGTCTCCCGGAATGTTTCTATTTCCTGATAATTGTCAGAATACAGAAGTAGAAAACAGTTTTAAATAGCATCTCCAGCCTTTTGCATAATTTACATGAACAAGAACAGTCTTAAGATCGAATAGCCCTGGGCCTTTACCTCAGTAATCAATTCTCCTTTCTATAAGTAAACTGCAGTTCAAGTCTGTGAATTTGTCTGCCTCTGATATAATTGTGTCACAGTTAATCACTCCTGAATCATGGTTCACATTAAAGTTTCAAGGGTCACTGTTTTGGAGGGGTGCTCTCCAGTTCTCTGGATTCTCCCTTTCTGGATTTTTTAACTTCTCCCCGTCTCAGAGTTACACGATGCTGTCATCCCTGCAGATGCAGTAGAAATTAGTTGAATGTTTATCAGTTCACTTTCTTTTAACTTTAGGTTAGACATTAGAAGGAGGAAGTGGCTACATCTACTATTGGGATCATTGTGCATTTTGTTTACATAATAATCGTGTTTCCTAGGCGAAGAGCCAGAAGGTAGGATTGAATGGCAGAACAGTAAAGAACGTCTCCTCCCCTGGACTCCTCTCGTTTCAGATCCCTGCCAGGACATTGTCAGGAGATGAGAAGAAGCTGCAGGTCTTCCTTGTGTGTCAGTGGTTTGACCACCCCCTGGTATCTGTCAATTTGCTCCTTTTGGCCTGAGTCCTGGGCAGTCCTGCCGGAGGCCAGGGCTGCCAGAACCTGATGTCCCTGCCACGCTTTCTCCTTTGCCCCTAATCCGGCCTCCAGGCCCCACTTGGCACGTACTCTGCCGCAGGAGATGCAGTAGGCTGTCTGTACAATGTGCCTGCCACGTCCAGGGATTCAACCAACTGTGGATTGAAAAATATTTTCTAAAATATGTATCACATGTATCACACACAGACTTGTCTTCTTACTGCTATTCCCTAAATGACGCAGTGTAACGACGACTTTTGTAGCATTTACTTTGTGTCAGGGGCCCTAAGGCATCTGAAGATGACTTGAAGTATGTGGGAGTATAGGCTACACAGAGTACTATGCCACTTTATATAAGGGACCTGAGCCCAGTGTTGTTACCTGCAGAGGTCCTGGAACCAATGGCCCTGTATGCAGAGGGAAGACTATATATAAGCAAAAGTGCTCTTAACGACATATTGGAATTAAAATAATTTTTTAAAAGAAAGGCAACTCTTTTACTTTCTGCCTACTTTTGCTTCTAGCTGCTCTTATAGGGGCTGAGCTATAGGGTATTCTGAAGGACAGGTGCCTTGCCACGCCCAGATTCCTTTTCTGTGGAATGTAGCTGTAGAGTATTCTGGGTTCCTATTCCTTTTGGAGAGGCTGTCCTCTAAGAGTGGCTCATACACATCTCTCTGGGTGATGCTTCTGTTTTCCGGAAGCATCTATGCGCAGGACCAGAGTGGAACCTTGCCGTCTGTGCTGCCATCACCTGTTGTTACAGCAGGGAATTGCTCTACCAATACTTTTTCTTGTACTTTTCCTCTGGGGCTTCATCATTTATTCAGTAAATAGTGTTCCAGACATCTGGCTAAGTCAGTGGTTCTCAGCTAGGGCTGAATTCATCTTCTGCAGGACATTCAGTGGCATCTGAAGACATTTTTAATTGTTACCTCTAGGGAACGGGTTGCTGCTGGCACCTGGTGGATCCAGGTCAGGGATGCTGCTGAACATCTAATACAAGGACAACCTCCTCCACTAAGAATTCTCCTGCCCAAACTGCCAGTAGTGCTGCTGTTAAGAAACCCTGCCCCCAATGAGATGGAATCAGTGATTGTTAACCCCCAATTTTTGCTCTAAAGAATTCTGGTGTGTGGGGAGCTAGGTAATAAATAATATGTACCATTTATGTAAATAAAGGTCATAGGAAAGAGATGGATGGAGAGGGTATTTTAGGTAGGATTTCTATGGGAAACCTCTCTGAAGAGGTGGTCTCTGGGTAGAGACTTGATTTGAGGTGTGCAAGACACAGGAACACCCATGGGAGTTCCTTCTCAGGCAGAGTGCAGAGTAAATACAAAGGCTCCGAAACAGGCCCAGCTCCTCCGCAGGAAGCTGCAAGGAGGCCTTTGTGCTGGAGCTAAGTGAGCAGAGGGTTTCTCTGACTGTTGTAGGAAGAATAGATGGGAGAGGAATGTGGGCAGCAGACAGATCTCTTGGGAGGCTCATGGAAAGGTCTGATCCACGATGGCTTTGGAGTGTGTGTTCCAAGAGGAAGCGCTGAAAGCTGCCCCCTTTGGAGTAGATTTGGAAGGTAGAACTCTCAGGCTTTCCCTGGTAGTTTGAGAGTGGAGAGGCACACAGGACCAGAAGCACATATTTTGGAGTCAGGTTGATACCCGTGACGTGGAGCTCGGCAAGGAACACAGTGTGGATAAAAAAGTGGTGTCAGGGCTGAGCCCTGGGGCAAGAGAGGTTTTGGAGGTGGCAGGTGGGGCAGAAGAGGAGAATCCAGCAGAAGAAGCTGACAAAGGATGGCCAGAAGACAGGTGACAGAAGCGTTGAAGGACTGAGTGTCGGCTGAGTCAGATGCTGCTGTGAGCTCAGGAGGGAGGAGGAGCGGAGTTAGGAACAGGTAGTAGAGTTCAGTGCCCTGGCGGGTGGGGCTGGGGGAAGAACCTGCTTGGAGAGGGTTCAACATGTTATGAGAGGAGAATGGGGTTAGTGGATAAGTTTTAAAAAACTCCTCGAAGGGGTGTTTTGTTGTCGTCTTTTAAAGAATCCGCGATCCAGCAGAGGGTTGACACAGGAGGGAAGAAAGGGGCAGAAGCCAAATCCTTGAGCTGCCAGTGGGTGGAGGCCAGTGCAGGAGGCAGGGCTTGGGTTTGCTCAGGGCAGACTCAGTTCTCCCATCTCAAGACGAAAGGGGAAAGAAGGCAGCTGGGGCAGGGGCGAGTGATCGGGAGCATGGGTTCTCTTTCATTGCTTTCTTCTCCCGAGGAGAATAAGAAGGGAGCTCAGCAGCTGAACGCGAGAAGAGAACAGGGGTACTGGAGGTTCAGAGTAAGAGGAGGAGCTTTATGTAACAGGAAAGTAGAGTAAATCTGGGAATAGTGAACACGAGCTTCCCACAACGCCTCCCAAGCTGCACACGTTCAGAAACCACTTAACCGGTGCTCACAGAGCCCAGCTCTCTGTCCGTGGCTGTGCGTTCTCAAGGTAGCTGTAACCCAGAAAAAGAAATTGATGTTCCTCGTGGTCCTCTCCATCTGCCGGTTGCGCATCTGCAGATTCAGGCAGCCCCAGACTGAAAAACTACCTATGAAAAACTGCGTCTGTACTAAATGCGTGCAGACCTTTTCTTCTTTTCATCATTCCCTAGACGATACAGGACAGCAGTTATGTACGTGGCATTTCATAGGCTCAGGCATGGTAAGCCACCTGAGATGAGTTAAAGCACATGGGAGGTGTGCGGGTGCTGGGCAAACACTGTGCCAGTTCATAAAAGGGACTTGTACATCTGCGGATTTGGGTATCTGGCGGGGGAAGGGTGTTCCAGTAGCCGACCCAGAATCCTGAGGTGCTACTGTACCTGGAAAGCCAGCACACATGCACACCCCAAGATAGAACCGACAGAACTTACTGATGCAAAATGTGCTTTCTTTTCTAATCTTTCGTTTTTTTAAAAAAATTACTTCTTAACGACTCAGTTGATTTCGCAATCCCTTGTTCGAAAAAAGCACCATGAGAAAAAAATACAGATTTGTGGGTCCCCTTTCAAAGAGTTTAAAATCACATTAAAGTTGAAGATTAAGGGGAACAAAAATGGGAAGAATTCCACTAATTCTTGTGAAGACCCTGCTCCGTGCTGGGCACTGTGTTCAGTATGTTATAGACAGTGTCTGTTTAACCTTGACTCCTGGTTTTTTAGGAAGAGACATGTTGGATTAAAGGACTGCTCTTGGAGGTGGTAAACCCACACTTTCTCTGGGATTAGGACAGCCCTGGCTGAGCTCCGTGAACACCAAGTCTCCTTCCACTCTGGGTTTTTATGCTTTTGTAAGACCAGACTGCTTCTTTACATGGGCACATCTCTACTTTTGCTTTATTTGGATCTATCAGATCAGTTACTTATTTGTGGTTCTAATCTATAGGCTTAAATGTGGCTGCTAAAAATGTGCAGTTATAAATAAGCCTCAAAAGCAGTACGGTTGGCTCAGAGTCATCTGGTTGTCACAGATGTGACAATCTCAAAAGATTTCTCTCTGGCAATTCTAATCAAATTAGCAGTTCCCCAATTGAAAGAGTAGAAAGTGTGCATTCCAGCTGAGGGGTCTGTGCCATGAATCAAAAGTAGGGGAGGTAGGTAGAAAAACAAATTATGTAAGTGTTCTTTGTGTCTAGGCCCAGAGGCACGGTGTGCCTTTTCTTCAAAATGCCTATTCTACAATAAGACCTGTGCCTGGCTATTCAGTTGCAAGGAATTAATCTCTTTAGTCCTGTCCCTGTATTCCAGGAAGAGAAATGGGCTCACTCACTGCTCTGAGTATCCACTCTTGCTAACTCAGCTCCGTGCTTTAAGGCAGAAATATAAAGCAGAGAGGACTGCCGGGGACTTGACCGGTTTGTGTTTCCACGCGACTTTTAATGGCTTGACACGCAGACGATGCTGGCAGGTATGTTCTACACAGCCAGAGCAGTGTTGAAAAGCCACAGGACAAACTCAGGCACCCACATGAGAAAATGAGGTCTGTGTCCAGCAGACCTCACGTAGGCACCTGCTACCGCCGGCTGTGTGGGTGGCCATTCTCCGGGCCATAATTGCGCCAGATTCCAGCTAGCAGGCCTCTCTTTCATATTTACTTAGAAAGGGGGCTTAGGGCTGGGGGTGTGGCTCAGGGATAGAGCGCTTGCCTAGCACGTGTGAGGCACTGGGTTCGATCCTCAGTGGCGCATATAAATACATAAAAAATAAAGGTCCATCAACGGCTGAAAAAATATCTTAAAAGAGTGGGCTTCATGGTAGGAGGGGGCCTCTCAGAGTAGTAATTACTTTGAATTCATAGATAACTGGTCACACCCTCAGTGTAGAGATGTTGGTCCTCTGCGGTTGACAGGGATGTACAGAGTGCGTCTCATCTCATTGGTGGCGTGAAGGGAGATCCAGAAACCTCTCTCTCTGTCTGTCTCTGTCTGTCTGTCTTTCTTTCTCTCCTTTTGTACTGGGCATGGAACCCAGGGCTTCACACATGTTAGGCAAGTACTTTACTACTGAGCCACATCCCTAGCCCTATTTTCTTTTTTTAATTTTTTATTTTGAGGTAGGGTCTTGCTAAGTCATCCAGACTGGCCTTGCACTTGTGATCCTCCTGTCTTGTGCTTCCAAGAAGCCAGGGTTACAGGAAGTAACCACTCCCAGTCAGAAGCATTTCCTTTCACTCTACTCTGACTTTATGTGGAAGAAACAGCCCGTACGCCACTGAGTACTTCAGTGGAACTTTGCTCCACAAAGCTCCACAAAGACTCCAGACGGATATACTAGAAGCAATTAATAATGAATCGGGATATAGAACCAGAAGCAATCTACTCTTTAGAAGATGTGTAGGCATGCGGGTTTTACTTTAGGTACATACTCCTATCTATGTACAGGATGAACGGGAAGTAGAAGTGGTTGTCAGCTTAAAAAACTGTCCCCACTGTGGCTTCTCTTCCTTCTGGACTGTGTGTTCTGCTCTTCACTTTCCCTCTCTGTGCTCCATGCTTTTCTGAGCTGGGTCTAGGTTTTATATTGTTGTGTTTACTCTTACGAGGGCCTGTGTTCCATGGTGAACAGTCTTTCTAGGAGGGGAAAAGCCAGCTCTGGGTTGTTGCACATGCCACTTCCTAAGAGGTAAATGCTTCCACTGTGATTGACCTGCTGCCAGTGTGCTGTGCTGTGACTGAAGGTGGGGTTGGGAAGAGCTGCAGGTGGCCTTGTGAGCTGCCTGGAGCTTCCTTCAGGACTGCTGGTGTCCTTGCTTAGTGTTTCCTTAAGTCCAGAATCTTAAAGCTGATATGTGGGAAGAGGCTGTTCTCTCCCTTTGTATCTTCCCTGTGCTGGCCACCTGCAGAGTTGCTACCTGGGAGGCTTCCTTCCTTCCTTCCTTCCTTCCTTCCTTCCTTCCTTCCTTCCTTCCTCTTCCTCTCCCTCTCCCTCTCTCTCTCTCTTTCCTTCCTTCCTTCCTTCCTTCCTTCCTTCCTTCCTTCCTTCCTTCCTTCCTTCCTTCCTTCCTTCCTTCCTTCCTTCCTTCCTTCCTTCTTTCCTTTTTCTCTTCTTTTCCTTCCCCTTCCCCTCCCCTCCCCTCCCCTCCCCTCCCCTCCCCTCCCCTCCCCTCCTCTTCTCTCCTCTCCTCTCCTTTCCACCTCTGCTTCTGTGGTGCTTTAGATCTAACTCCACTCAATCTCTTTGCGCTCCGCACACGCTGTCT
Organism: Sciurus vulgaris; assembly: GCF_902686455.1. NCBI lineage: Eukaryota > Metazoa > Chordata > Mammalia > Rodentia > Sciuridae > Sciurus > Sciurus vulgaris. The sequence continues at coordinate 149,548,381 of NC_136467.1, forward strand.
CCTTTTTTCAGTGATTACGAGGGACTAGTTGAACTTTCTGATTTTAAAGTATTCCCCATCTTAAATGGGGAAATTTCATTGTGGATACTTGGATAAAAAAGCTCTCTGTAAATAACTCTTAAATGGTCCTATCTCCACCCCTGAGCTGCTCACAGATACTTGTTCATAATTTCATTTTTGTTGTCTCATGGGATGCACTGTCATTTATTTGAATCATTTGATTTGCCTTTTTTCCTTTCTTCTTTTCTGACATTCTGCTTGTCTTGCACATCTCTTTTCCTCTTCATACTCTGAGATGTCTGAGGAGGGAAGTCTCTGTTTTTCCAATTCATATGTTTTTCCATTTCATTTTAAACAGGTACCTGAAATCAGTCATTTGTTGAATGAACAGTGAAAAGGAGGCATAGCCCCAGTTTTCAGTTTTATAATCACAAGAGGTCATGCCTGAAGAAGACATCTGGAATAATCCAAATTAAAGTGAGAGTTGAGCCTAGTGGTAGCATGAGTCCTATAAGTAAGTAAAACGTGGATGAAACCTAGGACTAAGTCCAAGAGCCCATCCATGCCTTGCAGCAAAGGTAGCGAGACAGAGGGTGATCATGGGAAGGAAAGAGAGGGGAGGAAAGCGCCTTACCCAGGAGACACAGTTATAAGAAGACCGTCAGATGTGAAGTGCCTAGAGGATGTCACTTGGAACTTTAGAGAGCAGTTTATTGCAGTGCTTCTTTTAGAAACTTAGGAATGAGAAGCCATGAATGTGGATTCCTCAAGCAAAGACTGACGGGAGGTAAAACAGATGTGAGTTATAGAGAGGCAGTAGGGTTCCAGATGAGATGGTTATTTTTGTTTTCATTACTATTTGCCCTCTTGGATGACACTTCATAAAAGAGGTTTCATGTTGAAGTACTACATGCAAAGGTTTCATGTTTTGCTACATTGATGTCTTTCCAAATTTGAGAGCCCTAATTGAAGCGGGTGGAAGTCGTGGCCTACAATACATTGTAACATGCGTCTCACACCAGGACTATTATTGGGCAGTTTTAGTGTGCTAAATACATCTGTGGATGAGCACACTTGGAGAGAACTGGAAATTCTACTGCAAGGCAATTCAAGATGATATTATTAGTGCATTATTATAAGCCAGTTGTTTGCACGGAGGATGTCTATGCTTTAAAATCACCCGAAATTACTGCTTTAAGTCAATAGGTAGCAGTCCATTACCATGTCAGCAAATTGGAACACACAAATAAAATGAAAAACAGCTCTTCCCTATGAACTAAAGGGAGAAAGGCCATCTCCATGAAGAATTAGAGAATAGCAATTAACAGGATACGGATTCTGTGACCCCAAATTAAGGTAGCACATAATAGCGGTAGGTCCTTCAAGAATAGACTTGAGGCTTGGTAAAGAAGAAAGGGTTTTTAGTGAAAAGGAAAAGTGTAGAATGAGAATTGTGTACGTGGAGAAAAGTGGGAAACACAGGGGAGGTTTGCATATGTTTCAGTGTTATAAAAGGTAAACCATTCCCAGGGGACAGCTGAATTCCAGAATTATTTGTAAGCTCATTGCTCATATGCCAAATTGAAAATAGTTTTATAAAATCAGTTTTTCTAAAGTATATAAGTAGTGTTAGCATCTTTAATATTTTTTCAAGTTAATAATAGGGTAAATGATTATCTCTTTCCCCTATTTCTGACCTTTATGTAAGGGTAACTATTAATATGTTACTTCAACATTCTTCTGAAAAATGTTAAAATATTTCTCTATATACATATTTTATCCATATGGCTCATTTATATTCTTCTGCAATCTGCTTTGTTTTCACGTAGTTTATCGCAGAGGCCTCTCGGCGTTGTCATGTTGATTTACCTTATTTTTTTCACTCTGTGTAGTGCTCAGCTGTATGGATGTACATTATTTGTCTGCTTACCCACGTAAAAACCTTATAGATCTGGAATAGTGCATTAACTTTTTAAAAGTCTATAAATTTTTATTATGGTGCACAAGGTTTTCTACAGAGTGAAGTATGTGGACATGTGTTTTGTTTCAGTTTACACGCTCACATTTCCATGCCCCTCACGTAGAGGGCGATAAAATCACTGGTTGGGAAAGACTTTGGAGGCCATCTTGAACATGGTCCTTTGATTAAAGTAAATGCCACATGGAAGGATGAGTCCTTGTTTGAACCACAATTGCTGGAGGTAGACTTATTAGTAGAGGTGCTTTTACCTGCAAGGAAAAGAGTGTCAGACCACAAGTGACTGGAACAGCAAGGACTCTCGTTGCCTCACATAGAGGCAGTCCTGAGGCAGGCTGTGGTGGCTTTGGTTAATCTAGCTGCTCAACTTCTCTCCATCACTTAGCCTTCCCTCAGAGTTCCCGGTGGTCATGTGGTCCACACAGCTGTGCTCAAAGGCTGGCAGGCAGGACAAGGGATTCCTCCCTGTGCATCAGGGAGGGGAGGAGGATTTTCCCCAGAAGCCCTTGGTGGGCCTCCCCTGGCCTCCCATTGGTCAGAGTCATGCCAGGGCCCAGGCCTTCACTGTTCAGAATTGGGAAAGTAAGTCTCTGGAATATTCAGACTGTGGAGATATGTGTTTCAGCAAGGAAGTTTGAAAGGGGCAGGAAGAAGTGCTGAATACTTTACAGAACCCAGTTTTACTTTTGGACAGAGAATTGAAATCTATACCCTGTGTCTCCGCTTTGGTCATAGTTAAGCTGCATAAACCTTCCCCCCGAAGCAAGACTCTATGAGGGAAATACACATACCACATATGGATATTTAGCCAAGAATGAAACACATATATGAAGGTGGTCCCCTAAGATCACAGCACCAGTGACATCTCGCCAACTTAGTTTGGCCATGAGGAAGCCCTTCCTGTCTCCCTTCTCCCCATCGCCCTCACTCCTTCGCATGAACCTTTATGTTCCATTACAGTGGGGAGAATACAGATGACCACAGTGTTCTGTGACTTTCCTTGCCTTTGCATTGCACGGCGTGCCACAGCTGTCCTTAGTGGCCTTGTGGCAATTCATCAAAGTCTACAATCGCTTCTTTATTGTTTCTGCGTCTGCCGGACCGCCCTGGATACCTGAATGATAAACCGATGGCAGCCGGCCAGAACTTCTGCCCAATCATTAAAATTGATTGACACTACCCGGATGAACGCATCCTTGTGTCTGTTTAAGTGATCACTGGAGGTGCTATCAGCAGCATGTTATTCTGTTAAGATGTCTTAGTTTTTTTTTTTTTTTTTTTCATTCTTTTCCAACCAAACTTTTAAAAGACCTCTGACAGGGCTGGGGTATTGCTCAGTGGTAAAGCACTTGCCTAATATATGTGAGACCCTGGGTTCCATTCTTAGCACCCCCAAAACAAAACAAACAAAAGCCTCTGAGTGGTAAGTAGATATCTGATGTCTGAGTCCTTATCTCCAGTTTACACACTAGCCTTCAGTTCTTTGGGCTTAGGATAAGTGAAGCAATTATAGAAGAAGAGCTTGGAAGAAAATACTAAATGATGTGGAAGCAGAGACCCCGACCTTAGAACTTACCTATGTCACTACTCCCTTGACTTTCCAAAGTTTGCAGGTATTAGAGGGTCTATCTCTCTTAGAGTCTGAGAGTCTTTGAATAGGAGGATCCGTTCCTGCTGAAGAGGTTTGTATTAAGGGCCCATCGTTCGCCAATACCATTCCCCAGAATGGTCAGCTAAGACTGCGTGTTTAAGGACGTTATTTTAAAATGAAAAACACGTAATAAGGATAGATTGAGTTACTACTTTTCTAGGTAAGACATCAGTGGAGATAGTGTTTATTGGAATATTTCACATGTACCCTCTTCCCCAACCTTGAATTTAGGAAGTCATTAACTTCAAAAACTGAACTCCCACTTAAGGCCTTCACGTTCTTCTGCACCACCCTTTGGACTGTTTGCCTTCTATCTATACATCTCTAGGAATCACAAGCCTTAGGAGGTTGAAAACTAGACTCTCATCTGTTTGTTGTTTACAAAACAATGTTGCTTCAGAGGAGGAAATGCTATGCTGTCCCTCAAGTGACCTCGTTTTCCACCGGGTATGTTTCCTGGGAGGTCGTGTTATACCAAGAGCGATGGAGTCTGTGACCGAACAGAACAGAGAGGCTAAGCCAGTTTTGTAAACAGTCAATGGACAGTCGTCTGCCTCCCACCCATCTTCTTCCCTGTGTGCCTCGTGGACCTAGCCTGTGTCACAGGACTGGCTACCACTGATGGTCCGCGAAAGCCCCTGCCTCCTAGAGACTGTGGGTCTTTTACAAACTGTCTCCCACTAGCACATCGAACAGCAGAAGGCTGAGACTGAGGAAACCTGACCAGAGGCGGGAGGAAACATTCTAGGGCTGCAAAGTTCGATTGGAGAGAACACCCTTATCTGTTCAGGAAGGCAGTGGTACCCTGTTCCGTTGGTACCTACTTTGAGAAACGCGGGCAACCCTGCGGCTGGTAGGGTCAGACCCATTATGAAGAGTGACTGTAGAAATCATCACCCTTGGTTATATTATAGCCCATGTAAAAGGGTAAGGGAAGGGGGAAAGCCTCAAGCTTGAATTAGAGACAGACAGATCATCCTGTCTCTCCCTTTATGTTCTAGAAGTTCACCTGGACCCCCACCGAACGTGGTGTCCTGTTGCAGACTGCCAGACAGTGTGCCCTGTGGCAGCAGGTGACCCAGGACAGCCTGTGCTGGTGGAATGCCCTTCTTGCCACCTGAAATTTTGCTCCTGTTGCAAGGATGCTTGGCACGCCGATGTCTCCTGTAGAGAAAATCAGCCCATCGTCCTGCCGACAGAGCATGGGTAAGAAAGGAAGCTGTCTTTGAGATTACTCAGGAGTGTTCTTGGAAACCCAGCAGAGGTTCCTCGGGGGAAGAGGGATCAGTGTGGCATTCAGACTCACTATTTTCTTATAGAGTATCCCTGACAGGTGTCTCAGAGTTGGTCAACTGGCAACATAGAATAATGACAACAGCATTTCTAAAAGGGATTTTAGTTACTTGCCCCAGAAGAATCTTCCAGGTATTGTGAAGCTAGAGCTTGTGTGAGTCTGACTTTCTCTGGGTGGGGAGGCTCCATACTCTGGGGTTCTCGGTAGAGGGCGTGGCTGTCTGCTTAGGTACGGCATCTGCCTGCCTGTGGGCCATCTTCTCCTTTCTTTGTGCAGAATGAGGCAGATTATTTTCCTACCTGAGGAAATTGCCAGCTCCTGAGTGCACCAATCAGAGCAGAGAGAACACAGCAATACAGTAACAGTCCTGAATTCTTGGGAAATGGAGGAAGACAGCTTCACTTAGCACTATATTCTCTGAAAAATGGTGTGGAGATTTAGATTTTGTTATGATGAGAAGCTGTTAAACCAGCATCTCTTCGTATGGAGTTTCGGGGGGAGAGACCTTTGTGTTGGATCCCTTGCTTTGCCTGAGGCTGTGGTTGCTCTGCCTTGGCAAGAACGAAATGCCAGTGTTATGGGCCAGTTGGCTTCATCGCCCTGCACCCTCCAAGCGTGCGGAGCAGCCTTCAGGAAGGGTGATGCTGCCTGGAGGTGAAGCTGTGCTCGAATCTCAGACCAGACAGAGGAAGAACAGATTCAATACACACAGCAGGCACCGGCCGCCTTACCCAGGTTGAAGCCTCAGCTGTAAGTGCCTCCTACAGTCACGCTGTCATGGCAGGATGTGCCTGGGCCTCAACAGGCAATGTGAAGAGCAGGGAGGAGCAGATGATGTGAGTTCTGACAGTGTCGCTTGGCATCTGTGTGTCCTGACACAAGACACTCATCCCGAGTCTTTTTCCCCATTAGGGAAACAGGTATGGAAGAAGAAGCTGTCCCCCCGCAACAGTGTAATGCTCTTGCCAGTACCAAATCTGTCAGAGACTGGTAACGCCTTGTGCCTGAGATGTCCCTGCGCAGGAAGGCATCTTGAAGAGCAGTAGCTGAACTGTTACCCAGAGCCCTGGATCCTCCCTCCCACCTGCTGGTCCGGCTTCTTGTTTTCTATGCCCCTTCAGGCTGCAAGCTACATTGGCCTCATCATCTAATATTTTAAAGCACTGATTATTGAACCCCACTCCTCCATTTATCGACTGAGCAGATCATTAGATAGACAAGGCATGCCCCATCTGGATCCCGAGCTAGTTTCTCACGCCTCCAATTTATTATTCATTGTACCCAGGGAATGAAATATTAATTTGACAAAGCAATGAGTTAAATCAGCTGTCGAAAGTGTAATTATATAATTCACTGAAAGCCAAAATAAATAAAGATTCTCTTTTATTTTGAGTTATCTGAATAACTAATAATCTGCGTCTCCTATTTTTTCTCCCTGCCCTTTTTTTGAGAGTGAATTAAGCACAGGTAACTGAGAGTTCATTCCCGACCATCTAGAGAGCTGGGAGATCAGTTGATGGCCGTCAGCTGAACATAGCTTTCCGTCTGCTTTGTTTCTAGGGCCCTTTTTGGGACAGACTCAGAAGCCCCCATTAAGCAATGCCCAGTGTGCCGTGTGTACATCGAGCGCAACGAAGGCTGCGCCCAGATGATGTGCAAGAACTGCAAGCACACGTTTTGCTGGTACTGCCTGCAGAACCTGGACGTAAGTCCCGTCTGAAGAGGGTGGCCATGTGGTCTTTCCTGCATGGTATCTGCTCCACAGCCTCTATCCACAGCTGTTCCTTTTAAAATACTGAGCCTATTTTTGTCCTGAAAAAGGTATTTATTTTTCTTAATGAGACTTCCTGAGCCCACTGCTTTGTTTTTCTTCTTCTTTCCTTTTTTTTTTTTTTTTTTTTTTTTTTTTTTCCTGCGCTGGGGATTAGGCCCTCTCCCTTTGAGCTATACCCACAACTCCCCTGCTACCTGGGGTTACTATAAACCCTTTCTTTGGCTACCTTAGATGTGTTGCCTTACCTTTAAAGACAGGCTTCTGTTTTGGGGACATTTTTTTCTTGCTTTCTGACCATTTTCTCACTCTACTATGAAGGGGCCTGTTAGTGTATTTGTTTTATATTACTATTGTAACAAATGATCACAAATGATCATAAATTTTGTGGCTCAGAATAACACAAGTGCATTATTTTGTATTTCTGTACATTAGAAGTCCAACACAGATCTTACTGGGTTATAATCGAGGTGCGGACAGGGCCACATTCCTTTCTGGAGACTGCAGAGGAGAATCGCTTCCTTGCCCTTTCTGCCTTCTAGAGGGCACCTACATTGCGTGGCTGGTGGCCCCCTTTTCCATCTTCAAAGCCAGAAGCAGTACATCTCTCTGTTCCTTCTTCCACAGTTGCTACGCCCTCTGACCACAGCGGGATGTTTCTCTGCCTTTAAAGACCCACACAGTTAGATTGGGCCCATTTGTATAATTCAAGAAAATCTCCTCCGTTGCAAGGTCCTTACTTCCCATCACACTTGCAAAAGCCTGTTAGCCATTTACAGTGACATTCACAGGTTCTGTGGATTGGGCTGTGAGTGTCTTTGGGGACGCTTATTCTGTCTACTATAATTAGATTAATTTCTTCTTTTTGAATTTAAAGAAAACAACAATCCAAATCAGTGGCATCTCTTCACTGACTGGCTTTTGTCCGTTGGCATGGCAGTAGTACATGCCGTGTTTTGTCCTGTTCCTTTCTGGATCTAGGGACTTGCCTAGTCATGGTTTCTTCTTGCTGTTCACGTGACCTGTCTTCTCAGCTTCCGCTGCGGTTTCATTCAGCCTTGTGCCCAGGTGCGTGCTCACCTCAGAGCTGACAGCCTTGCTCTGATTCTAGTCTTTTAAAGTCGTGGCAGTGCAGATTGTTTACAGATATCCCAACTTGGGCAGTTTGGACCTACAAGGCCAAATCAAGATCAGCTCTCAGTCTTGGCTGGGTGGCCATTCTTTTCTCAGCTCTTGGTTTCCTTGCTTGGTTTGCTTTAATTCAACAGGCAGTGTGTTTGGTGATCTGGAATCCTACACACTCAGTGAGAGAGAGCGCAGGCAACAGGGCCTGTTGGCCACAGAGGGAAGTTGTTCAGGTGATATGGATCTATGAGTCAGCTTGGTCTCAGTGTTCTCAGGAGACAGATGAACTGAGATGAAAATGGACGTTTTAGACTCTAGCAGTTCAGCTCAGATTGAAAGAAATGTTTGTCACTTTACATTTGTTAAAATTTACCATAGTCCCTTAAATCACAAGTATTTGTGATATCTAAGACCTGTCAGAATTCTACATGCGTGATGTTCCAGATGAGGCCCTCACTGGTCACACCTCCACCGGCTTTACAGATGACAAGGAAATCATCTGTTTTCCTTCTGGTTTAGCCACAGTGTTGCTGGGCTCCTATCCCCAAGGCAGCTGGGCCCAGGAGATTCTCTTCAGGAGTCAAGAGTGTCAGAAACTAAATGTGTGCTCCAGATCTCCATCCTGGGGCTGAACAACACTGCCGGATGGTGTTGTGGGGAACACTCTGTTCTGTCATCTGTGCTGCTGGTCCTCGAGATGAAATGGTGCAGATGTTCAGTGGCTGAGCACACAGATTTCAAATGTGGAAGCATCTTTTTTAGCCAGTGTGTTCTGAGATCCGTTCTCTCTGTTTTGGCCCAAGGCATTGGCTTGTCGGTAACGATGTTTTCTCTAGGCAACTCTTCTGTATCACGTGATGGTGTTGATCTCTGTTTGTGTGAAAGTTGAGAGGCTGGGGCTGGGAGAAGGGGAATTTTCTAAATTCTGAGTCTGAGGCAGACACCACACAGAGATTTTGAGTGTTGTGGGGCACTGAGTTCATTCCTGCCTGGACCTTCGCCCCTGCAGTTTCAGAGACTGAAATGTTCTTAACACTGCTTGAGAATCTTACTCCCATGGTGGCTTCAGAGACTGGCTCCCATTAGTTATCTCTTCTCTATTCTGGGACTTGGACTTCCTCTCTCCACTTCCACCGTGTCCGCCCATGCCACCGTGTGCCATGTGGAAGCCAGCCTTTCCTCCAGCCTGCCCTTTGCAAAGCTGGCTGCCTCTTGCTGCTGGTCGGTCGTTACCTGCAGGCAGTGCGGTACGCTCACGTAGCCCTCACCCGACTGGGTTCTTTCCAGGGTTTCGAGTGACTTCTTGGTAGAATCCAGTGGAGACTTCAGTCCTGACCCTTCCTGGCTTCCACACTTACTGTCTTGCTTACCTCTACTTCAGTCACCCTCTCCACTTGCTTTCCTTGGCCTTTTCTGGCCACGTCCTGCCCCCTATGCAGGCCCTCTCTTGATCCGTTCGGAAGTCTTTGAGTTCAGTGGCACCTCTGCTTCCCAGTGGCGCTCTTCCCGGGCATTCTCATTCATGGCCGTGAATTCTTCCACCCCAGGTACTCTGATGCCCAGGTCCCCCTGTCCCAATTCAGATCTCCAGAATGAGCTGCCCTTTGGACAGTACTGCTTGGATATCTCCCCTGTCTGTCAAGTTCAACATCATGTCCAAACCATGATTATCATCTTTCCCCAAAGCATCTGATCATCAGTTCTCTGGCCTGCTTTCAACCCCCTGTCTATGGTGGTGCCTCCTGCTTCCCCCTCTAGTTAATATCTCATGGCTGATAACCTGTCCTCCATCCGGCCCTGGGCGTTGCTCTCCCCCAGCTTGCTGTCGCAGCCTTTGAGCTGCTCCTTCCTGGCCCTCCCGTTCCATCTCCACCTCTGCTGGGGCTCTCGGTGGCCTTGCTAAGGGCTTTGACTTGATTGTAGAACCAATCAAGAGTCACACTGATTATGATCTGTTTTCACTGGGTGATTTATAAAGCTACCATGAAAAGTGAAAGATGACAGGCTTGGAATTCCGAGAGGGGGTTCTCCGGCTTACTCCGTGATTGGTGTGGTTTGTATCCGCCTCTCAATTTGGACTGCGTGTTTCCTGAAACCGCTCCCTTTGTTTTCCAGAATGACATTTTCCTCAGGCACTATGACAAAGGACCATGCAGGAATAAACTCGGCCACTCGAGAGCATCAGTGATGTGGAATCGAACACAGGTACCCTGAGCTTAAAGGGAGTGTGAACGAAACCAGGCTCGTGCCGGCCTCCAGAGCCGCCTCTTCTTCCCGCCACTCCGCTCCCCACTTACCCATGCCGGCCTGGGAGGAGCTGGCACGTTCTGGGGCAGGGAGATGCCCCATGTTGGGGCAGCTGCCCAAAGATAATTCATGAGCCAGTCAGGCTCCTTGAGGACAAATGGAGGGGCAGAGGCACCAGAGAGTCAACAGAGAGCTACGGAACACGGGGCAGATGCTCCTTCTTCTGGAAAATGGGGGAGGTCTTTCCTAAGACCCTGTAAGGCACATCAACTATCAAAGAGCCCTGCTGGGACTTAGGTCTCCCGACGCATGCCACTGTGTGTTTAGCGGAAGGTTCCAAGGGATTCATGGTTTATTTTTGTAGTTTTTATATCAATCAAAGCTCCTTCTGATGGAGCTGACGTTAATGTCCTGCTGATCATTATCAACCCCACTGTGAGACCATAGAGGAAACGCAGGTGGAGAACGAGCCGATGCCTAGTTCACAGTTGTGCTGAGCTTGCAGTGAGCTCTGGTTAGCACTCGGGGTTTGTTCTCACCCTTGACTTAGTCCATTGTGTCTTTTTGGTTTATGTCCAACTCAGACTGTTGCCAAACACTGACTGGAATGTCCCATAAATGTAACTGTCCTGTGTGCCTGAGATGATGTCTTAGTCTTTTGGGTTACTATAACAAATGACAATAGACTGGGTGAGTTAAACAGCAAAAATTTACTTCTTACAGTTTTGGAGTCTGGGAAGTCTAAGCTCTGGGTGCCAGCATGGTCAGGTTCTGGTGAGGGTTCTCCTCCTGACTCACAGATGGCCACATTCTTGTCGTGTCTATAGGCGACACAGAGAGGGCGACAAGAAGAAACAAGTTCTCTTGTGTCTCTTCTTATAAGGACTAATCCACTAATTGACACCTAGAAGTTCTATCACCACATGTCATCACACTGGGGATTAGGGTGTCAATGTACAAATTTGGAGTTGGGGGAAGACAAGCTTTCAGTCTATAGCAGATGGTATTGTTGGAATATGGATAAGTGCTGACATGTGCTTTCCTCTGAACTTCCAGGTGGTAGGAATTCTGGTGGGATTGGGCATCATTGCCTTGGTGACTTCACCATTGTTACTTTTGGCCTCCCCATGCATCATCTGTTGTGTCTGCAAATCCTGTCGGGGCAAGAAGAAAAAGCATGACCCATCCACAACCTAAAGATCTCTGAATTCATGTGCCACAAAAGTCTGGGTTATATGAGACAGCACAGCGATAAAGCCCCACTTAGTGATCTTGCCTCCTTCTCCTTGCCAAACTTTGGAAGTGCCTCTGCGTCCAGACTTTGAACTTGCCTTCAAGCCTCCGGCATTGGGAAAGGCTAAGTCCTGGCCGCAGGTGTTCCCGTGTAACAGGAACTGTCTCTGCAGTCCGGGCTGTGCCCGCGGAGCATGTTGGGAGCTTTGGGGTTGCTTGGGAGGAACTAACAAATCATTTTATCATCTGGAGGACCCCACTGGACTGTTCATCTTCCAGCCAAATCCAAGGAGGCTGAGCGAACGTTTCACATAATAAATGTGTTGTCGCGGTTGGCAACATTCATGCTGAGAAGAAGAGTCTGCTCTGTTTGATTTGAGCACCCTGAGAAACGGGGAAACCCATCGCAGGAGGGGAAGGCTAAGACTACGTGTGAGAAATTCTCATAAGAGCTACAAAGCAGGCTGCTTATCTTAGCAGCTGATGGTTGGTTGTGCCTCTGCCCGTTACTGGGTGTGCTGTTCCCAACGTTCCCACAGTGACTTGGCAGAAACACAATAGGTTTCTCTTCGTGTGATCTCAGCTTCAAGCAGTTGAGACTGCTGTGCGGAGGGAGTTGGCCTTTCCCAGTGAAAGGGTTGCAGCCTGAAAAACAACACCATCTAGTTTAGTGTCTCTCCTTTGGCAAATGTTTCTTTTCTAAGGTGACCACCTTGTCTCTGACAGCCAGTAGCTGTGGTCTGCAGGATCGCTTTATATGAAATATGGGTCGAGTGGTAGAGGCTCAGAACTGGCATCACAGACAACAAGAACCTTCCTTGGGCTCTGTGTTCACACACATAACCCATCTTGAATCGGATCTAAACGTACACATCAAGAGTAAATATTAGGGTCTATATGTGTATCCAGAACCCCTGTGACTTGCAGCCTGCCTAGAATTTCTACCCATTGGGCATGCCTAATAGTAGACACAAAATAAATATTTACCTAAAACCATTTTCTCTATCACTAAAATGGTTTATTATCAACCAACCTAAAGCATTTTTACCCAGTATATATGTAGGTTTGGGTTGCAAATTCATAACTTACCCAAGGACATAGACCCAGAAAGATGACTGTCTTCACACGATACTTAGTACAAATCATACCATGTCTATAAAAACAGGAATTGATAATCATGATATTTACATATAGTCCAACAGTTCAGAGCAGCTCTCTTCTCTGCATAATTTAATATTGCTCTGTCTGCATCTGTTAAGACAATCTGAGTACGTACTTTCTGTGTGTATGAGGCACCTATAAGATGACAAGAACGTAAGGAATAAAATGGGAACACTTTATGTATTGTAAAGAAATTTATATCACCTCATTGTGACTTACCTTTCCCATTATACCATTAGTCAGATTTGCAAAAATGGGCCTTGAAAGACAAAAACAGTTTCTCTAGCGACAGGATTATATTCAACAGTGCAGCGGTGGTTCACAAGATAGGCTACATGTTAACTGAGACCCCTCCCCATAGCCAGGGAGACTACACTGGGAAAAATCAGGACCTGCCAGACTTTCTGAGGTAACTGAGTAACTAGGTTATTAAATTGCTGCTATCCTGGACCCATTACTAAAGACGATGCTTTGTCTATGTGATGGAATGTATCCTAAATGTGGATGTGTACACTTAAGAAACTTTAATTCACACATACATATTGATATCCGATGTACCTATAGTGCACTCATGGGTCATATTCTTCTTTGTTAGTGTATGTTAATTATACAGAATAGTGGGCTTCGTTGTATCATATTTGCATTAACATTTTGATCATTGGTCTTGTACTTTTTCATTTAGAGTTTGAACTCTGGGAAAACTTTTGAATGGCAACCACACCCCCCACCCCAAATTTTCATCATTACTTAAAAATGTCTCGGTAGTGAGTGACTTTCATTTCCTTTGAATCTTTTAATACTTCAGGAGAAAAAAAAAAAGACATGAACTCTTCCATCAGTGTATCTCATGTTGGTATAACTATAAATGTACATATATTTGAATAGTTAATTCGCAGACTACTTCCTCATTATAGAAAAGGGCATTCGTAACTGCTCAGGGGATCATAGGAACCCAACTGAAACTGAATTTTTGTACCAAGGATGACAGTGGTGGCCATGCACACCTCAGTAACCTCCCTCAGCTTGGTTCCACAGAGACTCTCCAAACAGGCAGATTTCAAGTGACTGGAGTGCTATGTTCTTAGGAATTTGGAGCAAAGGTGGAAGAAAACATCTATGCTATTTCCTTGGTAAAATTAAAGGAATTTGTCTTCTCACAGAGATTTTATAACAGAATTAGCTACCTTTTTTTTTTTCTTTGCCAGGGCTAGGGAATGGGGGATGTTTGTTAAACTGATTTTAAATAACTGGATTTAATATTTTTTAATGTTGTAAAGTGCCTGAAAAAAATGGTGACCGAAAATGTGAGTTGTCAGAATCAACAGGAACAGGTGGGTAGGTTGAACCCACACTTATCCCGGGTGCATCGAGGGCAGAAAGCAAGTCAAACCAGAGACCGAGTTTACACAGGAGAGAGCTGAGAACCGTGATATCAGAGGCTGATGCTTTTATTTCGGATAATTGGTCAGTGACAGAGTGTAGCTTGTCCCCTTCCTCTTTCAGCTCTATCTTATCCTGCTGATCCTGCTTTAGGAAAAAACCTGGATCTACATATGAATGTTTGGATGTTGTGACAAAAGTCTCCTTGTGTTTGAAGTAGTACAGTCTATTTGACGTAGAATTCAAACATTCTCCACCAAATTGCAATCTGGTGTAATAAGCCACCATCCAGAAATGCCACCAGCTATTATTAGGCCACAACATCTCGCCATTGCCCCTTCTAGGAATTTTTTTCTTGTTATTAGGGAGGAGGAGGAGGAGGAAAGCTGAATGAGAGCCAGCCTTAGAATCTTAGGTATGCTATTTGTTCATGCCCCAGGTATTTGCTTTGGACTTGAAATCTGTACTTTGAAAGCAGCCTTTGAAAAACAAATAATTCACAGTGTGAGTTTTCTGGAAGCCTGCATCCCACAAATCTTACCTATCCAGGTTTGAAAATCTACATGTTTATTTGAATGTAAATCACTCAGAACCCTAAATTTTCTCTGAGAATTATTCAGAATCTAAATATTCTTCCCTACACAGTGCTTCTAAAGAACTTCCCTTTCTGTTCATGAATAGATGCCTTTATGTGCGTAGAATCCTGTGTATGTGTGCAGCTTTAAGGACAATTTCAGAAATGCCTTAGATGATTGACATTTGATAAAGCCGTCAGAATTGATACCTCTAGGCTGTTACATCTCATGTCGATTCAAGACCCAGGAAGTTTGTTATGTACTTTAAAAAGTTGTATTATATTTTTCCAATTCTTTGGGAGGAAAATAACTGTTTTAGTTTCTCTAGCCCCAATAAATGTGAGCAGGAAATCAAGTGTGTTAACCTTTGTTGTGCTGGGTGATTCTAGACACATTCAGTTTTATGAACCAACCAAATCACTGTCAAACCTAGGTTTGGAATTTGCAAAAGTACCATAATGTGCAACATTGTCTATGGAAACGAGTCTTGCCACTTTGTTTCTTAAAAGAAATGGAAGCAAGTATAATGCTTTTACTCGTTGCAGACTTTCTTACTCTAGGGTTGGGGGTGAATTTTCCACACTACCAGTGCACAGGAATTGATCATCATTCAGAGAGATAACCAATATCATATGTCTTTAATCATTCTGATTCAAAATAAAATGCTGCCCGGTGTCAAAGTCATTGATCTTACAGATAAATTAGGGTTGAACTGAATGTTAAGACCAGTTCCATCCAAAAGCCTGTCAGAAGCATGTGTCTCCTTGTTAAGAGTTTTAAAGAAACTTACATGAGCATTAGGGCCACTTGCCTTGATCAGTATTCAAGGCAGACCTGGCCTTAGGTTGGGTGCCAAAAGCTGGTTAATAGCTGGAACTTGTGTTTCTCCCAAACTGAAAGCTCACTGTGCTGGTATTTTTGCCTTTTCACTGGATTTTAGAATAACCTAAAAGGGTGCCTGAGCTCAAGGGTTTACAGTTGCTCGCAATTCAGATTTCATTGTCATTGTTTTGGAGAAATCAATAAGATCATGTAAAAACATTTTGGTTTTATGGTTTCTTAATTTTCTTAATCATCTCCTAGAATGTCAACAGTATTTCATTTTCAAAGCTTGCTTACTGTTTGCTGAGCTTGAATTTGCATTCCCAAAGAAATATTGAATGAACTATTTTATATAGCAGTGATTTTAATCAATGCCCTAACCAGCAAACTCATTGCGATGTAAATTATGAATCTCATGAATCTGGAGGAGAATTATAATTAGTTTTTTTTCCTGTAATTTAATTACTTTAATTTGTTAGATAATAAATCTGGTTTTTCTTTAGACCCTAAAGATCATGTCCAACTCTATAGTATGAGACAGAAATGCATTTCTTCAAATAACTTGTAAATAGTAATTATTATGCTCTATTTATATATTTTTACATAAACTATTTAAAGAACTTTTAAGAAGAATCCCGTCAGATAATGAAGCAGATATGAGATCTATTTCATAGGGAAAGTAACGGTTCAGGGTTCATGTTTTGCCAAGGGTCATACTGCTGATGGGTGACAGCCAGAAGAACACAAGACCCCTGCCTAGGAAGTACTTCAGTGCCGTCATGTGTCACTGACGCCAAACCTGCCTTCACATGCAAACCTGTGAGTTCTGAGAGAATGTACACCCCTCTGCGTTGTCTGCCTTAAGGGAGGGTTAGGTAAGAATCATTTCTGTTTCAAATTATTAAGGGTCTGCTTTGGGGGGTGTGACAGTGTGCCCAGAGCAGACGGATACCCCAGAGGACAGCCCCCATTACCACGGGGGCTCAGCTAGGGAAAGACAGGAGATGAGGATGATCCCTTAGAGAAATAACAAGGCCCTGTGTGTCTGCCTTCCCAATATCAGAACCACGATGACCCACGGCCCCTCATACTTCAAATGCCAGCGTGCCCGCCTTTCCCAGTGAAGTGTGTTCCCACGGTGCCTTTTGATGTTGACAGTCCAGACTCAAAGCCATTGTGACCCAGATCCAAAGCTTTCCTATTAACATCTCCAGCTCAGACTCAAACGCGTATTTGTGACCCATCATTAAATGAATCAACCCGCAGTTTTGAGAGCTAGAAATGGGGCTCTGGATGAGGAACTTGCTGAATGCGTTTCTGATGCGCATGAAGAAGCTGTGCTTTGAATTCCATTTTCTGCCTTCATGATTTTCAATTTTATCAGGATTCCATTTGTTTCCACTCTTGTCTTTTTTGTATGCGGAAGCCAGAATCCAGGCTTTGGATGAGAAGGAAATTAGTCTAATGTTAGACGTTTCATCCTGTAGTTCATTAAGGACCTGGGATGATTTGAGGTGGTATATTTTCTCCAGGGGCCGAGTAGAGAGGTGGTTGACGTTGATATTGTTGGACATGTTCAAATAAAATGGTCATCTTTTCTTCCCCAAAGCCCCTTCCCGGTACTGGGGATTGAACCCAGAGCCTGGTGCGCACTGTCATGCAGGCTTCCTTGAAGTAAATGATGAGACTTCCCGACTCTGGGTTAGCCAGGGCTCACATTTTGAACCCAGGCCAATTTGTTTAACTAAAAGCAAACAGATTTAAAAATCTACACACAGCCCTGCCCTGTGTACCCTGAGTTTCAGCCTGGTCCTGGGACTTCAGCACCACAAGGGCACGTGAACAGGTGTGGGATGAGGGCTGGCAAGTCTGGGGTCACCCCGGGCAGAGAACAAGTGTGCAGGGTCATCTTCTGACCTCCCTGCCCTCTGCCAGTCCAGTTGGTGCAGTGTTGGAGACAGACCCTGACTTGGGGTGGGCTGACTTCTGTTCCAGGTCAGCTCTGGTCTTGGCTGGGGCACGATCCAGTCATTTCCCATAGTGAGATTTCATCCCTGTCTCGGGGCAGATTGGGAGGTTTGGATGAAATCCCGGGTGTCAAAGTGCATCTAAGTGTTTGCTAGGGAGGCAAGAGGAGAGGGAGCCACCGTGTCATGTGGACTTGTGGCTGCCAGTGTGGGTGGTGAGTCCCAAAGGAGACCAGAGGTCAAACTTGGGGATCAGTCCTAAAATACTGTTCAAGTTTAAGAGTGTTTGTTGAGGGAGATACGAAGCCCTCAAGTAAATGTTTTGTCTTTGTAATTTAAAAAGAATTCCTTTATGTCAGTTTTTTGCAAAGAAATATTTCACAAAATAAAGCTATCTAATTTTATGCTTGATGAAAACAGAGTAGAAAATATAGAATTGGTATCAACACGATGATCTTTGGAGGGGAAGTTATTTATTGTAAAAGCCTGCATTTACACAAGGCCTCATGGGGTACAAAGCACTGTCAAACGGATTTCCTTTTGCTCTTCCTGCTGCTCTAGAAGGTGGATATTAATATGCCTACCCCTGCCCCTAATTCACAGATGAGAGACTCAAGGGTTCAGTGACGTGGCACAAGGTCATACAGCAGGTTGGTGCTGGGTAGAATTCAACCTTACATCTTGCAAGAACCAGCCCAGGATCTCTTAGTATTACTTAAACATTTTTAAAGCAGCTTTTTAAGTACCATTGTTGCTTTGATTTCTGTAGGTCTGAAACCTGCTTGGTGTGGCTGGGTTCTCTGCTGGTCTCCCTGAGCTTAATCCCTGAGTTTAACTTCAAGGTGTTGCCTGGAGTCCTGGAGTTTGGGACCCGTCCCAGATCACAGGGCATTGTCGGAATCCAGTTCTTTTCTCAGGGCTTCCTTGTGGCCGCCTCCATCTTCAGGCCAGCAAGGCTGGCCATGTGACTTCCTCTTCTGACACATCCCTGACCTTTAGTTTACATGTTTAGATGGCTACAGGAGCACGTTCACTTTTGTTGTTCTGAAGGAATTGTAACTGTTTCCCCACCCCCTGAAGGCAGACCGTTCACGCAGGTGACAGAATCAGCTTGACAAAAGTCACAAACTCGGGGAAGAACTGAGAGCAGCACTTGACATCCGACAAATGACTTTCGATTTAAAATTGCTGTTGAGCCTGCTACAGCCCAGCTGTCAGTGACCTTGGGAAGTTCACCTTATCTGTATGTCTTTACCCAAATGGATTTAGAAAACCTGGTTGCATCTCCCTAACACACCTTTAGGAGACTCAGGGCTGGTTAGACTCTGGATTCAGGAAGGACAAGTCCTTTCCCAAGCTGACCTTCCAGAGTGCAAGATGACCTTTCCACTCAATCACACCAATAAAGTAGATAGATTTGGGTTAAGCAGTTGCTGCTTTGGCCCAAAGTCAAGGTCATCCCCCCTAAACTCTGGGCAGGTGCTTCAGATGTTTTGAGCCAGTTCTTCTGATTTGGAATGGAAGTTGAAACAAAGGGCAAAAGCTTCACTAGTCCTTTGTGGCCTTGGGCAACGTACAATTTCTTTCAACCTGTTTCTTCATCTAGAAAATTAGGAAGTTATTATTTTCTAAGTCCAGTGCAAATATGACATTATGACTAAGACGGACAAAATAACCCCTCCAGACCCCATTGTGAGCCCCATATGCATGAGAGCAGATAGCACAGGGAAATTCTCCTTATTAAACAAGGAACTAAATTATGAGTAACTCCAAAAGCAGGTCAATATATTACCAATTTACTTAAAATAAGCAAACTCAAAGAACAGTGGTTGAACTTCATGATTTGTCCACGCTCTTGGTGGTTGAAAAGATCAATAAAAGTAAGTTGGGGAAACTTTCCAAGATCTGTTTCTGCTAGTAACTGTATTAATATCAGACCTCGGTATCTTATTTGGAACACATCAGACTTCAGTTTCAGGTGCTTGTGATTACCTTTTCTCTACATTTCCAGTATACACTGACTATTCTGTGAATTGAATTAAATTTAAGGTACATATGTACATGTGCTAATGAGTAGCATGTATGTATAATATATGTACAAAACGTGTATCTATATAAGGGGTGTGTGTGTGTGTGTGTGTGTGTGTGTGTGTGTGTGTGTGTGAACGAGTGGAAGGGAGGTGGGCAGATGTATAAGCACATTTATTCAGATACAAAGATATTTTTATTTCGACTTAATAAATTTTACTTTCAAAAGAAGAACACAAATGAATTTTGGATTTTAAAAATAGCAAATTAAGAAACAAGAGTTAAATACTAAAAGAATGCTTTTGAAAACATTTTGACTTTTGAGCTGACAAGTGCTTATTTTTGGATATTGCTGGAAACTGTTAATAAGTCACTCCTAGAGATGATCGTGCCCACTGGTGACAAAGTGTTCCCACTTAGGCTTTTTAACAGCGGAGTCATTTTAAGAGTAGTCGTACTGAATACCCATACCTAGTGTTTCTAGCTAATGTCACAAATGTATCGTCACCTAACAAGGAAAACAAAGACTTGAAAGAAAATCTTCAGGCTTAATTTGCTACCCATTTCAATGAAAATAAAAATGTGTATTGATTGCAACTTAAGGTGGAAATGATGAAAAAATGAAAATAATTGTGTCTTTTCCTCATTCCTCATTCATGATCTGTAAGGTATTTCTCAAACATTGCCACAAAAATATCCTCAGTGGGTGTAGGAACTTGTATTTATCCCTGGAAGAGCCAGAAGATGACCTGGAGACACAGTCCCCATAACGGCTCGGGGATAGCTCCTTATTTGACATTTCCTGTCTTATCTATGAACTTTATTGTTTTAAAAATTCATTTGAAAATTATAATCCACTTATTATTTTGATTTCAAAGTTAATATTCTAAGTTATTGAAGTAAAGGCAGCTTCTTAAAGAGGTACCATCTTTAACCTCGAATCCTCCGTGCCTTGGTGTGGCCCTGGGTACCTCTGGATGTACCCACACGTGCTGGGGAAGTGGAGGCCCGTGGCTGGACGCGTGGGTGCATCTTCAAGGTGGCCAGCTAACTATTTAGCACATAGAGCACCTTCCTCATAGGCGCCGATGTTGGCATTTAGCTGCCTCAAGAGGTGTAGTCAGGTCTGGAGAAAGGACTACTGAAAGATAAGTAGTGTGTTGAGTCCTGCCTGGTCAGTGCAGGTTAGTGGCCTAGACAGGTTAGTGGCATAGACGGAATGAAGAGGAGGGTGGACATCAGTGGGACTTTTCTTTAAGGCGGCCTTACTGTATCAAGTCCTTGGAAGATTATTAGGATTGCTATCAGCAAGGGTATTACAGAAGACACGTGACGTCACAGCAAGGTGGCTTGTGACTGATGCACACTTAGCTGCAATAAACTGGAACAGAGCGCTGGAGGGCAGAGGAGAGTGGCAGATGACGGAAGAGGCAGCCTTGCATGCCAGGGCTGGGTCTTTTTGGAATAGGGTTTCATTTAAGGGTTCTGAGCTACATTTTAGAAGGTTGACTTGACAGCAGTGTGTCACCTAAAGGGGGAAAACTGCAGGTAGCATGCCAGTTAGGGTCAGTTAATGAGGACTTGGTCCAGAGGAGTGTCTACAGGGAATGAAAAAAATTTTTTTTTTTTTTTTTAATACAAGACAAATAAGAGAACACAACAAACCCATAGCATTTTGCATTAGGGTGAGTCTATCATCCACAGAAGTCCTGCTTTAAAAAAGTTTTCCATGATAATGTTTTCTTACTTGAACATTTGACTATATTATTGAATTTTAAACCTCTACACAATAGCTATCAATCTTAATCCAGAGCCAGCTTAGAATGGGTTTTGATAAGATGAGGTTTACTCATAGGACTCACCCTGAAATCATTTTTGGAACAAAGCGAGAAATAAATGAAATTACTCATAGGACACGAAGAAGGAGCGACCAGGCTGAGTACATAGAGACTGAGTGGCAGATGGATTTGTACTTGATTTTGTGATTTTAGTTAAGTATGAAAGCAGGGGACGAAGGAGAGGTTCTCATATTAATGATTTCATCTGTGTTCAAGAAAGGGTTTCAACCCAATGACTTTCTCCTCTGCTGGGGAGAACCAGGGGCACTGAAGTATATAACCAGCTGGACAAGGACCGGAAATGGAGCCAAGTTCTGAAAATGCTTTGAGGAAGTTAATTGCCCACGTTGTTTTCATTGAGTTGGAAAAGAATTCCCTCGGACAATATGTGAGGTGTGTCTTTCCTCTTAGCTGCCACACTGTCTGCTCAGAAGATAAACCGGTGCCATCTGACGTTATGTGCTTCCATCTTGTACAGGAGGGACTGCAGCTGGCAGGGCGCCGGGCTCCCTGGTGTTGCTGTGCTTGGCGGGCAGGCCATGGAACCCATGGAACCCGTGTGCAGGGTAGCTGCTGGCGCCTGCTTGATAGGACCAAGGGCAAGACCTGGGAACACTGTATCCGGGCCAGATGGGCCTTGGTTAATCAATACCCATCAGGAGGGAGGGGGAAAAGGGAAAGGAAGGCAGCTTATGGTCAGAAACCAGCACGGCCTTCACACTAACCCACACCAGGAGGAAAGCTCAGTGCCCTGGGGTTGGGTCCTGATCAACTGATGCTTAAGAGTTCGGAAAAGCCACCCCTGGGCAAGTGTGGCACAATTTCTTTGCTCCATAGATGTTGGTGTCTGCAAATGTTCCTCTGTTAATTCCCTCAATTCATCTGTTATACTGAGAGCTCAAAAATGTCAAGGTCTGAGTCATGTGGAGAACTCTCTTCCAATGAAAAAACAACCCCCATCTCCAAAGGAGGTTTTTAATCTGGTTTCCTTGAAGTTATTCTTTAATAACCAGATATGTGTTTGTTTCTTAGCCTTTTCAAACAATGAGCTCTTGGAATTATTTTTGCCTTCTAATTCATTAATTTGATTTTACTCTTTATTAAATTTTTTCCTTCTGCTTTTTAAAAAGGTTTTTAAAAATTACTTTTTTTCTTCTTGGGTTGTATGCATCACTTATTTTCATTATTCCTAATTTAATTATAAAAGCATTTAAAGTCATAACATCTCCTTCCAATATAACTTTGGTAGCCTCCTATAAATTTTAATAAATAATGTCATTGTATTTACATCTATTTTCACTCACTAATGGTTTTGGTCAGACAAGCTTTGGTTTCCAAGTATATTTTGTTTTTTCCCTTAAAAATATGACAAATTTCGAAGTTTATTTTTGCCTTGGGTCACATTGCTTATATAAGCTTTACTTTGGGGACTTTACTGAGAACTTCTTTGTAGAGAAAAACAAAATATTTCATAAGTATTCTTTCCGAGGGGTATAAAGTTTGATAGATAAAAATAAATGTTGCTTATTAACTCTCTTATTCTATCCTATCTTTGTTTATTACTTTATCTGCATGGAAAGAAGGTTTTTTTTTTTTTTAAGTTGTTTACCCCTATACTCCCCATTTTATCAATTTCCTTGTATTTCTAGTATCTCATGTGTTTTAAAGTTATTTTAATCAAAATAACATCCACATTATAACATTTTATTAATATAAACTTTAATGATAAGCTAGAATTATCCTATAAAGTTGATAAGCAAGATTTTCTTTTTACGTATCGAACCTTATACTCTTCAGAGAAAATGCTTACTGAAATAAAACAAGAGCCCCTGACCTCTTCTCTCTGCTTGCTGTTGAGGCCCAGGAAACCCACTTTATCCATTTTGGCTTTGAGTTCATCTGGTGGTTCCTCTGTCAGTCTAAATAGCACGTAGATACCACATTCTTATAGGGGAAATTCATTTTGGTATCATTACAGTGTCACTTGACTGGCAGCTGTTAGTCATGTGAATTGCACCTCTTATGCAGGCTGTCTCCAGCCTTCCCCACCTCCTCCCATAAGTGTCCCATCATTACTTCAGTTTCTTTCTGGTCTTGAGGATTAACGCCTTCATTCCTCTTTCCATCGACTGTAGGCAGTGCAGCCCTGACTCCCCCAAAACATAGCTAGCCTTCCTTCTGCCTCCTGTCCCATTTTTTCCCCATTTTAGTTCATAAAATCTATCAATTAATCATAGTTACCTTTTTTTTTTTTTTGCAAAAACAGAACAGGAAGTATCAGTATCTAGCGCAGAGTAAATGCTCATTAAAGATCTGTTATCATTACCGATGGGGCTGTGCAAATGCTTTGCATGGCAATATAATGGAGGAAGGATGTCATCCTGCGTTTGTCCAGCCCCACAGCATGGGGAACATCCAGAAGGAACTGTAATGGAAGCCACGGACTTTGAATTGTCATAATGCCGGACTCTGGGGTGCAATGTTGATGACGGCATATGCTGCACACAGGCGGAGCGGGGACGCCATGAGCTCCGCCCCTAGAGCCAGGTCATCCTGTGGTGGATGGAATTGTCACCTGAGTAAGTTATGTCACCTCCTTGAGCCTTTCCTGTCTATAAAGTGGGAATAGGTTGCTTCTAAGTTCGGCATCTGGTACACAGTAATTGCTTATTAAAATTTTTTTAAATATGATCAATACATTTCAAAGTATATTATATTTATTTTCTCCTTTGTGATATGATCTGGTCCTCTGTGCTGTCATTATCAATAGATTGATTCTAATGGTTGAAACCTCTTAAACGTTTTTGTCTTATGGGTTGAGAGGCGAGCTATGTGCTGTGATCACGTTTCTGCAGAGGGCCACCTAGAGGAGACCCTTCAGGTGCGTGGCTCTCGCTTGTGATCCACTCTTTGTTCAGGATGCTGCACTTGTAGACCATGCCTCGCTGAGTAGCTCTGTGTTTATCCTGGATTCCTGGTTCCTTTTCTTTTTTCCAGGTGGGGAAAACCTTGCTCTCTGTCTCTTGATCATGATCACATTTAAGAGTCACACTTGTTCTCCTTTTTGCTGGGGACCTATTCTATTCTTGGCTTCAGAACCCCTGAGGTGCTTGCACTTCTACTTGGTGGGTTCCCTTTAGGCTGGTACCAGGACTTTCTGGCCAACTTCCTGCTTTGGTCACCCCGTTGATTCCATTATAGGCGGCACTCTCCTCCCACTGATCTGTCCCACAGAGTCCTCCTCTTCCTCCCTCCACCTGCCCCTCTCATGGGCTTCGTGCTGAACCCCTTCCTGCTCCTGGTCGGGTTGACTTTCCTGGCTCCTGCCTCTTCCTTGCCTTTGCCTGTCCCCTGACTTTGCTGGAGCAATGGACTCAGGAGGCACATTTTCTGAGTTCTTGCTCGTCTCGATATTGTTTTGTCTTTTCTTTCACATCACATCCTCTTCTGTTGCCTTTGAACCCTTCTATTTAACCGTGTGTCTGAGCAACCGTATTTTTAGTCTCCCAAAGCGTTTTCTTATCTTTTTATTCTCCTTTTCCACAACATCCTGTTATGAAAGCAATCTCTCCAAGGATGCGGACCAGAGATTTATTTTTTAAAAACGCTCTCCCTAGTTTCTTTCTTTTACGTGGCAGGCTTCCTCAGATGTTTGTTGTCGTGGCTTGTCTGTTCATTTTTGGGACGCGGGAACTGAGCCATCAGCAGCCCCGGGTTCCCGGTTGGGCTTCCTCAGGTGGCAGTTTCTTGAGCTGAGCTGTCAGAGAACCGTCCTCCCACGGCAGCCTCTGAAGGCCAGGGTTGCCCCTAAGGTGCCAGTGCTGCTGCTAACTGTCCCTGCTCTCCCGTTTCCTGGCTTTCCTTTGGAGATTATTTATTTATTTTTGCCGAGGGGTAAATGCCTATTTGAGCTTCAGCTGGTGGAAGAGGGCAGGCAGAGGGGGGAGCCCTCTGTGCCCTTCCCTCAGCCCATTTCAGGTTGCGGCCTGGCTCCCTGCCTCTGCTGTCCAGGTCCTCTGTCCAGTCTGTCCTGTTATCCCTGCCATTGTTCATGCTGTGGCCACTGTGCTCCACAGCATCTGTCCATCAGCGGTTTTATTCCCTCCTCTTTGTGGCTCTTTCTCTGCAGTGGGTCAGCTCTTTGAAAAGTCACATCATATTTCAACGTCCATTCCTGTGTGTGGGTCGTCTATTGATTAGCTTTCTTGCAATGTTTGTATAGAAAACTTTTTTTTTTTTTTTTTTGGTACTGGGGAATTGGACCTAGAGGTGCTTTATCCTGAGCTACATCCCCAGCCCTTTCTATTTTGTAATTTGAGACAAGATCTTGCTAAGTTGCTGAGGCTGGCCTCAAACCTTGTAATCCTTCTGCCTCAGCCTCCTGGTGGGAGCCGCCATGTTCAGCTTACATGGAGAGCTTTTGACATTTCCATTCCAGTGTTTCTCTTAAGCACTAAAATGCCGAAACACATCTGATTTCAAGGTGCTCTTTCTCTGCCTTGGTAGGACCGTGGGATTTTGTGGTTTTCCATTCACAAATCCTAGATTTGTGGTTCTTTGGGGTGCTAACCTAACCTCTCGTGGAATCCTTCCATGGCAGATCTGTCCTCATTATTTCTCTGGTCCCTGCCTTCTCGTGAAGCTCAATAGCCGGAGTCTTCTTCAGAGTCCAGGGAGCTTGGGATCTCTTCTAGGTGGCAGTTGGAATTGGCTTTATAACCCCTCGAGTGTCACACAGAACAGAACACATCCTCAGCGGGTGTCTGACGTAATATGGGTATCAGGCAGACTTCCTGTCTTCAAGATGTCTTTCATTTCCTGGCAGGTGGCTTTTGGGTCTTTTGGTCCCATGGGCTTTCTGGATCTTGATGTTGGGAAGTTGGGCAGGTGAGGTGCTGTGTGCAGTTACTTTTGTGCTGAAGGCTACAGGGTGACGTGGGAAATTTCAGTGCCTGAAAGATGGAAGTCCAGAATCTGCCTCTGACAACTTTACTAGAAGGAACTTCCTTTCGACAAACAGGGGCTGAGACATTGATGCTTTGAGAGAGAGAGAGGATGGTGGAGGAGCAACACAAAGGCCGTCGATGACTAATCACGAAGGCATATTCTGGAAGCACTCAGTCAAGGCTGGCAGCACCTTAGAAGAGAATCCAAACCTCCCCTTGGCATTCTTCCCAGGGTCTGTGAAATTCTTGGGTATGTGTCCAGCAAGAGTAGGGATTTCATAAGATCTTTCAGTGGTAATATGTAACCTCAATAACTCATGCTTGCCTCAGAATCTTATTTTGCCTCTAGTACTGGTACTAATATTACTACTAAGGGATAAGATTTGGATGTCCACCTCAGACTTTGGCATTGTGGTTTAAGATAATATTTACCATCCTTACAAGGTATACATTATAATTTCTTTATGAAACGACTGAATCTCACAAAGCTTTGATAACTTGATGTAGCAAATACAGGACCAAGATTTGAACCTGGGTGTTAGGTCTGTGGGGGCAGATAACACAGCTGCCTTCTTAGGCCGGTACTGTGCATAATAGGTGCTCAATAAATATTTGAGTGACTGAATGATTCTCATATTTGAATGCTATCTTCTTTTTATTATTTCATATTAGGATTAGTTAAGGATTGGGCCATGACCTTCCTGGTTCTGTATAGCTGATATTCCAAGGGGATCTGAGGGTAGAAGGATATTACTAGGTGATCTGGTCATTCTTAGTGAGCTGGAGGTCCTTGTACACATGGGCACTTGGCTACATAGGATGGCATAGGTTATGTGGAAGTAATGGCTGACCTATAGAGGTAAACCATGTTTAGTAAAGGGTGTTATCCTTTCATGTAATACGTTAAATAAACAATCTTTAACATAGGAAGTATAGAGTCCAAAGGGGTCCGTGGGAGGTCCTCAGGAAGTCTGTGAATACTGAAAATGCATGCAAAATTGTATTATGTACGTATTTTTCTTCCGGGGAGAAGTTCTGTAATGTTTAGGATGCTGTAACACTAGAATGATCAACATTGTTCAATAGGAAAACTTATTTAAATTCTGGTAGATAAGTATTTCTATGTGAAGTGGGAATTAGAAGTATTCTTTTTGTAGGTTATTGTGATGGTTTGGATGGTGTCCCCCCAAAACTCACATGCGAGACGATGCAAGAAGGTATGAAGGAGAAATGATTGGGTTGTGAGTCTTAATTAACCCATCAGTGCATTAACCCCCTGATAGGGATTAACTAGTGGTAACTGAAGTGGTGGGGTGTGGCTGGAGGAGGTGGGCTTTGGGCCGTGGCTTTGGGTATATATTTATATCTGGGGAGTGGAGTCTCTCTGCTTCCTCAAGATGCCAGCTGCTTCCCTCTGCCTAACTCTTCCGCCATGATGTTCTGCCTCACCTTGAGCCCCGAGGAATGGAGCCGGCTTTCTATGGACTGAGACCTCTGAAACCATGAGCCCTCAAATAAACTCTTCCTCCTCCACAATTGTGCTGGTCAGATCATTTATTCATAGCAGTGAAATAGCTGACTAAAACAGTTATTAAAAGGAAAAATTTTATTCTCTCCTAAAAATAATGGATTTAAATATGTTTTCTGGTACAGTTCATATGTCTGAGCTTGGTCCTGTAACGTATATCTCTTACTAAAAAGCCCAAGTCACTCATTGCATTGAAACCCAAAGAGAATATTAATTAATTTCCAATTTACTCGGAGGCAGGATGAAAATAAAGGGTCTCTGGCCACCCAGACTGCCAGCTACCCTGCATGCTTTTTCTTGTTCCTTCATGTTCTGGATTCACACCAGATAAATCAGGGTCTTAAAGAGGTTTTCTTGAAATAAGCTTAGTGAGCATTTACCTGTGTCGGAAAAATCTTCCCAGACCTGCCTGCCTAATTTTGGCAATCAAAGCCCAGAGACTGCTAGCATTTCGCCTCCGCTTTGATCTGTGCCGTGTACGACACTGTAGTTTTTGGCTGCTCTAAAGCAGACTGCCAGTTAGATCTGAATGTGTCGGACAGACTTGGAAAAAGTGGCAGTGGCCAAGTTCCCATTAGTGGCTGCTACTGCCTGAGGTCGTAGCATTCCATCCGTTTAGAAACAGAAACCTAGTCTCCTATTGCATCCGGGGCTCTGGGAGTTGGGGTAAATGAGAAATTCCCAAACACAATCAAATCTCTTTGCATCTCAACTTTCCCCCCCACACACACACAGAAGAGGCTCTGTTAGGACGTTTGATTCTCTGGTTCCACTGGGACTTGGGCTCAGGTAGAGAAGGATGAAGAGAAAAGAACAGAAAGCCACACTTATGGGAAACAGCTCTGTGCCTGCAACCGTGTTCACATGTGATCTTGTCTGATCCTCCAAGAATTCTAGAAAATAGGGATTCGTATGTAGGCTACTGCTGAGGACACGGCAGTTTCAGGAAGAGAAATACCGGCTTCTGTCTGATGCCTGCGGTAGGTGGAGGGATCTTAGCAGGCCTCTGTTGGCTTCAGCAGCCTGCACTGCTGGCTGGGCACGGAACCAGGCGTTAGTGATTCCAGCGTTAATTCCCCTAGGTCTGTCAAAGTCAGGAAAACCTGGGCGCACAATGGGAATGGGACCTGAGTGTCCTGCAGCCAATTCCCACTAGACGTTTACCTGAGAGTCACCAGAGGAAAAGGACAGGGACCTCCTTCCTAGGTGTCAATCTCTGCATTAATGTTCAGAAATGGGCTCTCTGGTTTCTTGAAATCAGAGAAGTAAACCGCAGGGGGGAAGGGATTGAGGAAAGAAGAAAAGCAAACCTCTCCTGTTTGTTCCCGGCACATGTCTGCACTTGATTATCAGTGACAACAGTGGGTGTGGGTTTTGCCCATCTCTCCACCTCTCAAGGAGGATCCCGAGGATGATTCATGGGGCCTGAATTTCACTTTGGTACCGGTGAATTCTAGAAATTCACAATGCATTTATTTGAACTTATGTTTAATTTTTAAATTTCTCCCCTGTGCTTATTTTCTAAGCATGTAATTTGGTATTTGGGCTGATTTACACCAAAGTTGGTGGAATGTGCAGGAGTACCACTTCAGAGAAGGGAGGTTTATTTTAACCAGAACTTTCAGCTGTGGCGAATAGCTTACAGCAGAGGTCATCGAACTTTTTCCTAAAGGTCAAATAATAACTATTTTAGGCTTTGTGGGCCACATGGTGTCTGTGGACCTACTCTGCTGTGGCAGTGTGAAAGCAGACATGGACAATATGTAAATGAATGGGCGTGGCTAAGTTTCAATAAAACTTGATTTCCAAAACAGGAGGAGGGCCAGGTTTGGCTTGTGTGTGTGCAGCTTGACCAATCCTGGCCTAGAAGATGCGCTGTGTTTTTCTTCGTGTGTGACACCCATAGCCAAGCACATAGTAGGTGTTCAGAGTGTTTTAAAATGACTGGCTGTATATGTAACGGAGTAGCAGAGCATTTTCCAGAATATGACAAAAAACTATGTTACATCTTAAGAAACAAGTTGGGAGGAATTCATTATAAAAGAAAGCATAAAAAACTTGGCCCCAAGAAGTCGCAGGCAGATTTCTACGTAGTAATCAAACTTTTTGGTTCTGTTCCACGCTGTGTTTACTAAGCTTCCTTGGTTTACATTACTTTATCTTTTATTCTAGGGGAAGCTGCTTCTTTAGAAGAGAACGATATCAATATCTGCTGTACCAGAAAAGGTCCTCTGACTGGGTGCAGTGCACATGCCCGTGATGGGAGGCTGAGGCAGGAGGATCACAAGTTCAAGGCCAGCACGGGCAACTTACTAAGACACTGTCTCAAAACAAAGCAAAAAGGTTTGGGGATGTGGCTCAGTGGTGGAGCACTTGCCTAGCATAGGTGAGACCTTGGGTTCAATCTCCAGTACCAAAAAAAAAAAAAAAAAAAAAAAAAAAATGCAGATAAGATTCTCTGTTGTATCAGAAAACCAATTCTAACAATGCAGGCAATTTGTTGGCTGAGGGAAAAGGAGAAGTCTAGCTGTAGAGAAGGCTTCACTTAAGGTTATGGAGGACCCAGTTGCTCTTGTTCTCTCTGCCACTCCAGTACCTTGCAGGACCACCTTTGAGGATTTCATGCTTGGGGGTGGTGGGATGGGAAAATGAACTCTTCCTCAAACTTAGGCTGACATTGACTGATGGGAGAAACAGTGTAGATGAGAATAGGGTAGGGTTGGGCAGTTAGCTCAATGGTACAGCACTTGCTTAGCATGGGCGAGCCCTGGATTCTGTTCCCAATACCACACACACACACACACACACACACACACACACACACACACACACACGTTGGACTGCCATCTTATCTCCGTCTCTCCATGGAGATGAGGAAGCAGGATGAAATTGGCAAGTCAACTGAAGATTTGGTGGTTCTGAAAACCAAGAACAAGCAAGAGGGTAGGACAAAGGAAAAGTCTAGGGAGAGTAGCATCCTGGAGGTGTGGAAGGGCCTGGCGTTTCTGCTTAGTCCAAGGTTGATTAGAATCGCTGGGGGAGGGGTGGGGCACACAGGTAGAGATGGACCAAGTGCTGAAGTCACTCAGGGGAGTCAGCTGTTAGCTCTAGGAGGAATGAGGTATTGCTGAAGAATTTTGATCAAGGAAGAGATGAGATCAGACATAAATGTTAGAAAATTTTGCTGAATGCTTTAGGGAAGGAGACTGGGGGGAGGCAATGAACCTGATCTAACAGTAGAGGCACAGCGGGGAGGTAAGGAGAAGCGAGTGAGTAAGGGAGCTGTTGTGTGGAGACAGCCCTGGACTCGGAGAGAAGCCAGCTGGCCAGGATGACCGAGGGCTTCGGCAGTGCGTCCCTGAGCCTGATAGACACAGACTCCTGAGTTGGCTTTTGAGGCCACATGCATGGAGCCTGCTGCCGAATCTTCTGTACTTTTCCCAGCTGTGTGGGTGAGGAGAAGACAACAGAAGGGGCAGTTCCCAGACAGTGTCCTAGTTGCCTGAGTCAGGGTGGCGTCTACGCAAAGGTCTGCAACTGGTTTACACC